>NC_091497.1:1349667-2549667 GCF_947461875.1 Haliaeetus albicilla | reverse complement strand
CCCGCAGCTCACTCAAGGATAGGGACCGGGTTATTACCTCTGGTTCTGCCTCTTCTTCCTGTTCCTGTGATGACCCTGGTTCATCTTCATCCTTCGCTAAGCGAACTGATTTTTTTGTATATTTCTTCTTCTGTATGAGGGCAACTGATACTGGTGCAGGTTGGTCCACTGGTTCAGCTGCAGTACCGCTCAACGGGTTTTGGGTAACTGCAGTGTCTGTCGACGGGGTTCGGGTAGCTGCAGCACTCATCGCCGGGGCTGCAGGGACCACAGTGCCCATCGCTGGTTTGGGTAGCCACAGTGCTTGTTGCCAGGGCTGGAGGGGTTGCCGTGCCCATTGCCAAGGTTTGGGTGACCACAGTGCTCATCATTTTGTTGTTAGATCCAGAGACCTTCTCTTCCCCTAGAGGGCATTGAGTGGTGTCGAACAGGGCCCGATAGGCATGGGCCAGGCCCCAGCACGTTGCAGTGATTTGTATCTCTCTGGAGCTGCCGGGGTGACAGCATACCTTTTCCAAATATTTTACTAGTTCTTCTGGATCCTGCACTTGTTCAGGTGTGAATTTCCAAAACACTGGAAGTACCCACTTTTCTAGGTACTTGCCCATACTACCCCACACACCCTGCCACTCATAATTACCCAGCCTCAGGGCAGATCTCTGGGTGATCTTCTTAAATAGTTGTTTAACCTTAAACAAGAGCTGAACCACATTCAGGGGCATGTTAATTCCTAGCAGTAGGGCTAGGACCATGCTGGTCTCAACATCCCGAGTATTCAAATTTTTCAAAATTCTCAAACACCATTGTAACTGGACTGAAGGAGAAAGGAGAGGGGAAGAAAGGTACCCCACCCATAGACTGACTTTCCAAGGAGGAAAGGTAAATGGTGTAATTATTAATAGTTCCCCACAGATGGCTCCCGAAGTATAGAGGTGACAATGCTGAGTGCAAATACCGGATTAATCCCACAACCGATAACATTATCATACCATAAACCAGTATTATACAGTACATCAAAGTGAAAACCTTAATCCACCTCCCACAGATGATAAGCAGCAGAAAAAAGACTACATACAGCAAGCGAGGTGATACATAACAGAACTTCAAAAAACAGACCAACAGCTCTAAGAATACATAAATCAACATAGTGACCAGCGACTATTATACTAATATAATGAATGCTTTTAACAAGCTCTGGTCAGGTTTGTCATTATCTCAACCCTTCGAGCCCCATGTTGGGTGCCAAAATGGACTGTTGTGGTTTAACCCCAGCCAGCAACTAAGCACCACGCAGCCGCTCACTCACTCCCCCCCCATCCAGTGGGATGGGGGAGAAAATCGGGAAAAGAAGTAGAACCCGTGGGTTGAGATAAGAATGGTTTAATAGAACAGAAAAGAAGAAACTAATAATGATAGTGACAACACTAATAAAATGACAACAGTAGTAATAAAAGGATTGGAATGTACAAATGATGCGCAGGGCAATTGCTCACCACCCGCCGACCGACACCCAGCTAGTCCCCGAGCAGCTATTCCCCCCCCCCGCCACTCCCCAGTTCCTATACTAGATGGGACGTCGCATGGTCTGGAATACTCTTTGGCCAGTTTGGGTCAGGTGCCCTGGCTGTGTCCTGTGCCAACTTCTTGTGCCCCTCCAGCTTTCTCGCTGGCTGGGCATGAGAAGCTGAAAAATCCTTGACTTTAGTCTAAACACTACTTAGCAACAACTGAAAACATCAGTGTGTTATCAACATTCTTCTCATACTGAACTCAAAACACAGCACTGTACCAGCTACTAGAAAGAAAATTAACTCTATCCCAGCTGAAACCAGGACACTCACAAGAATCATGATTTTAAAAGTGCATATATTCACATATGAATTCATATATTACTTGGGATCAGAACATTGTCTCTTTAAGTAATTGTTAACCCAAGTATGATACTGTAATCATCATGTTTTCTGCAAGAGTTAACCAAATGTTCAACTATAATATTAGTACCTTTATTAAATATGGTCTCACACATAATTGCCATGAATATGAAATTAAAACTTCATCAATTGTGTTGTGCCTGGTTGCCTTCCTAGAAGCATTAAAAATAGTGCATTTTAGCACTCCTAGGGACTGTATATTAGTAAAAAGTAATTAGACACTTTAATAACACTTTGGCTAGAGCATCAGCAAGCTTATCTTCTTAGTTTGTGTTCTGGATCTTATTAGTTTGCATATTGCAGTATGGTACACACCCACACAAAGCAAAACCTGGCAAACACCTGAGAAGACACAGCCATAGATTATTTTTTTTTACTGCAGAGCCTTTTGTAGAATAAAGAAGCAATCATTAAGAGTTCTCGACAGGTTTAACCACTACCACATCTTAGTTTACTTACAACTTTAAGAAACTTTTCTACTGTAAGTTTCTTATGAATATTTTCATGCTTCAGATATCGCTTGAAAATACGTGTCAGCTATGGTGAGCTAAGTCTCAGTGAGCTGAGTACTGCAATTTCTTAACAAGGATAGTGCCACGTTTGCCTCAGCTTGTGTTTAAAATCATTGTTATTTTAGCTGCCTGCACAGAGATTAATGCCATCATCAAATGAGCAGTTCCTTTGATTAGTAAGTGTCTGGAGAATTGTGTCCCAATCCCAAACAGGCAAAAAAACCACCTAAAACATTCCTTTAGAAAAGTTGTGGGCTGTAGAAGTCAAATAAAGCACCAACTGGAAAAGAGAAAAAATCTAACAGTATGCTTGACAGGTCATCTCTAAAAAAAGCCCTGCTAGAAAAATAAGTTACAGTTTCTTTTCTTATATAAATCTCATCAAAAACCATTACTAAGCTACAACATTATGGCCTTTTTTGTGCAGTGTTTATCAAAACCAAACTTTTTAATGATGCCCTTCTTTATAAGTAAATCTTACAGTAAAATCCAGAAACAACGATGAATGTAGATTTGCCTTTAGGCAGTCCTGACTGTAGACAGGTCCAAAAATGTGAGAGGTGTCTAGGTTTCCCTCTGTCAGAATGTGCGTATGATATAAATGTTATTAAATATTAAGATACTAATAAATATTAATATTAAATGCTTTTAATTATTAAGATACAAATATTAAGATAAAAAGATTATATAAAAATTCTCCAAATATACTTTATATATCAGCTAGTCATATGCATAGTCTACTGTGTGTTAAACTCCATGATTGATACCATCAATCATAATATGATATATAACGTAAATAATTTTCTAATATGTTAATTCTATCTAATAAAGTTGTTATTCAAAATTATTGAAGGGACAGGTGTGAAATTTCCCAAAGGAAGCCTCCCACCAATTCTAGATCAGGCACCCTGCAGGTTCAGGTTCAAAACAAGAACGAGAAATAAGAATTTTACTAAGACTTTAAGAACCAAGCTTTCTGTCAAAGAAAATCTCTTCCTTCACCAATTCACAGGAAAGCTTCTGAATGAACCAGTTTCCACTGCTTCCTTTCACTTCCGATTTCACTTGCCTACCACACACTACGAGTAAGGCATTTCTGGGTTCAACATGTATGCAAATTATTATATACAGAATATGTCATTGCAACAGCACTAAAATTGCAAAGTCATGTCCTCAGAAGTTTTTTAATTCCAGAGTTTTTCAGGGGTGGCCCATTACTTGAAAAGGCTGGTGAAGATACAGTCTAGATAAAGTCTAAAAAAGAGCCTTAAAGATTTAAAAAATCCTCATATTTGGTTACTATCTATCCCTATAAACACCTCAACTTTCCAGTATTCCAATTGCCAGAAATTCAGTCCTTTAGTTCTAAAATTACCTGACATGTAGCATCATCACAGTAAGTAATGCACCAGGTGACCAGTTGAGCACAGTTGGCCACCACAAAAGTATTTTCCTCTTCCTTTGATTCCTGCAAATCAACTAATGAAATTGATGCTTTTCAGGGTGGGTGGGAGGTGAATGGGGTCAAACTGACCTCTCCTCTTCCAGATCATTAAATTATTCCAGGAGAGGAATCCTTCCGATGCCCCTCCACTGTCCAGATGGCAATTATAATTCATTGGGGTAGAAAGCATGGGTGGCCCCTGGAACGAAATTCTGAGTTTATCTAGTAGTAACAACAAAAGCAAGGTGTCCAATATGCTAACCTCAGCTCCAAAAATGAACTAATGTAAAAATCTTTTGGCCTAGGTTTGGATCTCAGAGCTGCTCAGGTCAGCTCCTCACGCCAGGCAATGATCTGCTGACGGCTGACCTTGAACTCCTCCTGGAGTTCAGAGCAGAGAGCAGCACAGCTTCAAAGGGAGATGTGGAGAGCTTCCCCTCCAGCGGCACATTTCCCAGGATGAAGATGTTCTCCAGAGAAGTGAGAAGTCAGCTGGGATTACTTCAGGATGGAGGTGGATACCTAACTTGGTTTCCAATGTCCCAAGTGGTGGGATCCCATCAGTTATTGTATAAAAAGACCACCATCTTCTCCTCTGTTTTTTTTCTGCATGGACATTCACATTCAGATAGAGGTTAAGGGGCTCTAAACCCCATGTATTCTCTTCTGGGGCCCCACCTGGAGCAGGCTGTATCGTATCATGGCCTTCCAGACTGAATCAGTTGGGCCAGGTCAACCGAGCACGTTGTCTAATACAGGCCTAATGCAGAAAACAGGATTAGCTGCCACTGCATGAGCTGCGAGCCTTTTTCCACGGGCCATTCTGATTTGCCTGATGCATCAGGTATTATTAATTGAGCAAGGGAAGTAGATAAGTTATTGCAGTATCACAGTCGGTCTTTGCAGCTGATGAGAATTGGGGTTGCTTAATTCCAAACATGATAAAGACTTTAAAAGTTAATGTGCAGCTTGTACTGAATAATAACAGGAAAATATTATAATGAATAGTTAATCATCACTTAATTAAATTTTCAGGATACAAGGGCTACTAAGCAATTAAGCAAATATTCTGTACTTAAGGGCATAATTAAAGGGCCTTCCTGCTTCCTGCATATAACATCATTTTAAAAACTTTACATTTCTCATGATCATTTTTACCGGGAAATACCTGTGAGGCAGAAGGCAGATTATGCAGCAGTATTTCTTTGTTTCCTCAAAACTGCCACAATTAAAAATAATGTCTTAAACAATTTACATAATAATCAGTCACAAAAGCAATTGTTCATTAAGTCTAGCATATTAAGGGTCAATGCCATATAACTAGATGGCTGAAATAATAGAATGTGCTCTTTTCAAGTTTGATATCTGACTGATTCATCACACCCTTCCATCTGTAGTTAATAAAGTCTGGCTGGCACTCTGCTTTTGAGCCTTAGTTAGCTGTAGAGTTTTTATGATAGGGCATTATGAGACTGGATGCTGTCTAAGGACAACAAATATGTATGCAAACATTGCAACATTTTAGCAAAGAAGTCAAGATTTATAAATCAAAGTTTATGAAGTCTAGCAGACTTTATCAGAACAGGTTCTGGTTTGGAAATACACACAAGCACTCTTGGGATTCAGGCCACTACAGTCAATTCTCAGTCTCATTGATTTTCACTAGTATGAGCAAAATTAACAGAAGATGACATTTCAAATTATTTCAGTACAAATATTTCAGTTCATTCAGACTCACCCATTCCTTCTTTCTCAATTCATCCTGTTATTTGAAACATTCCTGCCACCATGATATCATAAACTGCCCAAAACAACTGGACACTTTTGCAAGAATTCAAATAAAACAAGCAGCCATCTCCATTTTTGTAGAATGTGCTATGTAGCTCTGTGTGTAGTAGCCTTATTAAACCTGTTCAACAGGATGCTATGACAGTGGTATCGACTACTCCGGTTTACCTTATAGACTCCTTTTTACTCCATGGGTCTCTAACAATATTGTTTATTCCATTTCTTATAACACAAATTATTGATAGAAAAAAGACCAGCCTAGTTATCTTGTCACTCAGTCAATCTTCTGTATGTTTCCTGAACTATGTACATACAATTTTCCTACATTCTACATGGCTGTGAACAATAGCTAATGAAATATGGTTATGCTCTTTTTTAATGCGCTATCTGTAAAAGAATGGTTAAACTGCATCATGTTATGAAACAATGGCCAACTGAGAAAATGCAGAAATAAAGGCACCTTTGCAGATTTTGACAGTTGCTTTGTTCTATTTGTGGCTGACATTTTTACGCATATTTCCACGGGTTTCCTCCTGGAAGGCAGGTAGGCCATGATTATTCTAATTTTAGCATGTGAAGTGCAAAGTGAAAAGACACACAAAGAAAGAATTTCTTCACTATTCCTCCTCAGAAAACTTAGGAACTGTGCGAGTCACCAGATTTCTTTGCTATTTATCCTACCAGAACAGTATATTTGGATGTCAGGAAAATTATAACCCAATCCCAGTCTACACTTTCCTAAATAGAAGTGGTTGCACAGTTCTCCCCTCCTACTCATAGTCTACTGCAAGACAAAAAAAAAAAAAACACAACAAAAAAACCCACCAAAAAACAACCCCCCTCCTCCCCAACCCCTCTATAATATCAACATTTTAAAGCTGCCAGTGCTTTCCTCTGTCTCTCACTTTCTCTCTGGTTAAATACTCATGTCATCACTAGCACACACCATCTCATCTCTTCATGAAGACAGCTGCCAAGATCTAAGCTGCTGAAACAGCAATGACTTTGTAAAATAAGCCAGGCAAAAGAGAATAAAAAGTTACATTTTTTCAGTGACGATCTCCAAGTTCAAACTAGTGTAAAGTTCACATGCACTAGTATTCAGTCTCAAGAAGACAATGTAGCGGCAGACAGAAGCTATGAATTATCAACATAAATTGATTTCACATTGAATCTTTCTTAGGACCTTCTACAGTCCACATTAGCATTTAGCAGTCTACCACTGTTTTTATGAACAGAATGCTAATTTGACAGCACACCCACTGTCACTCCTTCACATCTCTCTACATACGAATCCTTAAAATGCAGAATAAATTTTATAGCGACACAGCATTTGAAAATCACTGAGGAGTTCTGCTTTGAAATTACAACTTATTAAACAAATACCTTGGTTACTGAAAACCAGCACAAGCATATTGATATGATGGAGATACTTTTCATTAGTCAGCTGTCTGCTAGGACACAAAAATACTTTCAACAGGACATTTTCTGAGGAATTTTTGTTTCTTCATAAAATGTCCAGTTGGTGCTATCCAAGTAATCTATGGAAAGGAACTTACTGTATTCTAAAAAACTTACCTAAAAATGTGAGACATCAGTGGACTGAAGACACTATAATCTGGGATGTCTTTTAATAAAATACTCCTTGAATCTCACCTAGTTAGCATCTCTGTCAGGTCATTCATTTCCCAGCAGCCCACTTAGCCTCCTAGATGTGTTTTTCTTGAGCCTGTAAACTCTGTAAACTCTGTCCAGCTTCCAGGGAACTGTGTGCTTTGGAAATCCTGTTTTCTGTAAAAACTAGTTAAAATAAGAATTAAGAAGTAAATATCTGCAACCCTTGTTGCACCCCCTAAAGTCCACTGAGGAGAGTGCCATATGGCCAAGGCTTGCAGAAAGTCATAGACATGATCTATTGGACTCCAGCATCAACTAGGGCCTTCACAAAATTGTTTTCTGCCTAGGAGAACTCTGTTCCATAATTACTGAAATAAAAGAAGGAGGAATATTTGTATCACTTATCTGTGGGGACCTAATGTAGCATGTAAAACTTCCTCAGTCTCTTTTGCAATCCATTGGGGAAAAAAGGTGATAGGAGTGGAGTATTACAAACTGTCCTTTGGATACTCCTCTATCTCTGTCATTCATTTTTTCCTGACAGCAAAGACTCTGTGTAAAATAGTAGGGCAACTAAAATGGATGATGTGAATGTTCCTCCAAAAAGATTCAGTGTAGTGGATTTCTGTTTTGGCAGAGCATTTTTTAAATCCAAGCATCTCATTGTTATATTTGAATGAAGACAAATTCTGAAACCTTGACATTCTTCATAAAACCTTCAGTTGTTTACTCAGGTTTAGTTATACACTTAGACATCAAAATCATCCTGATTTTGTGGGTTATCTGACATCACTGATATACAGTATTAAAGGATTTTTAAATCAATTGCACATGTGAATCTTAAAGCAATGAAGAGAAGGTAAATCAACACTGGAACAACACTGCACAGGGTGCTTTAAATTCTCCACCACCTGAAGTCTATATACTACAGAAGGAGTAATTTCTGAAGTCCTTTCCAACCACAACTACTACCAGAATTCATATTTGAAGCAAGCACATGAACAGCAATGGAATGAAGTGCAAGTTATTAACAGCAAGTGTGAAGGACAACTGTGCAGGAATGCCAAAACATCCCTTCCTTCCTCCAGAGAGTATCCCTGAAGGCTAACTGAAGTCACTATCTTGTTGCAACTAATAGAAGAAATGTCTCAGTGTTAAGTACCTGAATAATAATAATGAGGAGGAAGAAAGAATGAACTTCATTTTTTTTCTTTCTTTTCCCTTGCTTTTGTGTATCTGCTTGATCTTACATAAATGTCCTTTTTATTCAACGATCTTCTCGTCAGGAAAGTCTGAGCTTTTAAGAGTTGCAACAGTGCCATGGGACTCCTGTTCACAGAATTTCATCTGTCTTTGTAGTCTGCAGCCTCCGATCTCAGAAATACAATACTGAGAGTCCAAAATATGAACATGAGGAGCAGCAGCAACAGCATACTCAAAACATAAATTTCTTGGGGACCATTGCGGAAAAATGTCAATTAAACAAGACACTATTACTAGTTGTTCTATGACAATGAGTTCCCTTCTGACTATCTGTTATGCTATAAGCAAAACTGACATATGTTCAGAGTATGTTTGGATTATTCCTCCAAATAATTTCTTCCTCAGTTATATGATTCTGTTATTGAATTTCTCTCTTCTTCATCCATTGTTCACTCCTGAATTTCCTTCCAAGATGCTTGCTAAATACTGCTAATGATCTTTTAGATTAAATTGAGAATTATATTTATCAAATGCTTGCCCATTCTTGTCTGCTAGCTTCCTGAAGTAAATGTTGAAGGAATTTAATGTTTATTTAATGTCGGGTTTCATTTTGGCATACAGAATTTTGGAAATATGTTGTTAACCTAACTATAATTTATCAAATGGAATTTAAAATGGAAGCGGTCTAGATCAAATTCACTGTTAGGTTTTGATAGCTTCTGACAGCACAAAACCGTGGAAACATTACTTTTAGTGGAAAGCCATGAATAGCTTGTATAAACAGTAGAACAGAGGTAACCCCTTCTAATCCAGGTTAATTAGGTCGTTAGTTTATGATTCTGAGAAAGGTTAATACAATTTATGCCAGACAACATAGGGTAATGGAAAATATAGCTTGCTCAGCTTCTTTGATATTTCCTTTTCTTTTTAATGAGATAACAAAAAAGACTGATTAGGTTAGTAGAGTCAACACCATATTCATAGGTCTTTTCAAATTAGGGATATAGCTGCTACGTAAACCAGAATATAAATTGTATGGCTTTTGTTTCTAGCTCACATTTGTCTAAGTTTGCTTTTCAGATACTCAATTTAATTACATGTAATGTATAGTCATGAGGGTAATTAATGGAATATAGATTCTAGTGTGGCACTCTCAAAAAGACTGTCACAGTCCTTGGATAACTGAACAGGGGAAATATTAATTAGGCATGGGTCAGTTATTTTATCCATTTATTTTTAGTGGTACTAAGAACATTTTGCAAGCAGTTTAAAGAGAGTAATGAAAAACAATTGGAGACAGTTCAGAAACAAGGATCCAGAATGATGAATGGACTGTAAAACATGCCATTAATGTCCATTCAGCAACATTCACCCCAAAATCTATGTAATTCATCACACTGAAATTAAATAATTAATCAATCACACCTGATGTATAAGTTAATACAACCAGACCCAATGCTTGAAAGTTGGGTAGAATCTCACAGAGGATTGAAAAAGCACTTTTGTTGAATCATGATAAACTTCTAGCAAAATTTTTAGTGGCTCTTTAACTTTTCTGTTGAAAATGCTCGATGAGATCTTTGAATTCTTGGGAACTTTTTTACTTCAGTTTGGTTTCCAAATGCACGTTCACTAGCTCTGATAGTAATGGATTGAGTGAAGTCCCATGAGCTCTGTTTGCATACATGGCCATACTAGTCCTCTGGACTTATAGTTTGTGACTCTATTTTAACATTTTAGTAAAGGCAGTTATAGTACTTTTTTATATGAATCTTGGAGTTAACATCCATGAATGACTGTTATTGGAAGGAGAGAAGAACATAAAATATACTTGCAGAGAGAGTTAAGTGTTTGTCTTATGTGTAGGGCAAAGAGAAAAATCCATATATTAAGTACTTTTAATAATGCAAGAACATCAACTCACAGATTTAGAGGCCCAGCTTTGAAGTACCAAAGTGTAAAGAGGGTTTTTTTAGTAAATAGAGTATTCCAGAAGAAAGGTGATTTTCATCAAGCATAGAGCTGCAGGCACAATGAAGATTGGGAACCTTGCATCCGATTTAGTACTGAATGAAAGCAGTTCCCAGGCAGAGTTTTTGCAGGGGTAAAAAGAACCGTCAAATGAAATCAGAAATTGGCGTGCAAACTGAGAGCTGTAGAATGCTATAATTAACTGAAAGAACTGGCAAGCTTGGGCTTGATGACATTAGTAATCAAAAGTAACCTCAGAGATTTTGGGACTTTGTTCTTATTCTGAAATCTTAGAGATAAATTATTTGTAACTACTGTTTTTCTGTATCTGTCTCAGTTCTTGTTAGACTATTGTGTTAAATAATTTCTACATTATTTGCAAATCCTTTTATTGCCACAAAAGGTAAAACTATGTTTTATACAAAAAAAAAAACAAACCCACCCTCAAATTTATGTCTAAAAGATCTCCTTTTTATTTACTGTCATTTTTCACTCTTGGCTTTTCGTCTCATAAATCAATACACATATACCCCTAATGTGATCAAAATTAGCAATCATATTACATGCTGCATTATTTGGGGAAGTCAGTTCTTCTCTTTTGACCTCGTTTGCCATCTATAAGCAAGAAATTACATGAACATGCTAATTTTAGTTTTGGAAGGAAGGGATTCCTTCACTGTGTAAGCATTTGTGTGTGTGTTGGGTTTGACGAAAGGCTAGATAAAAGGTACAACATTTGAACAGAAGGATTCCTCTCTCCAAGACACCAAAGCTCTGCCGAAATCAAGCACCATCATCCACTTCAGAGTTTGCTGAGTAGCGGGGGGCTGGACTCAGCCCAAGGCACCCTTGGAGGCCACTGCTGCCAAACTTCGGAGCTCTGGAAAGCAGATCAGAGCTGGGTTTCCCACTGCACAACTTGCAGCGGGCTCCTTCAGTCTTTTTTCTGTTTCCAGAAACCGCAGAAGTACGTCCTCAGCTTCTTCACACCTTATACTGCGCTTAAGTGAGCCGTGTTCACAAGCACAGAAACTCTTTCTTCTGCATGCCAAGCAGAAAAGGACATCATATAAAGAAGCACACGGGCTCTACTAGTGCTTCCTCAGTTTGCAGTATTTCAATATTCAAAAGATAACTACTTGCTCTAATCAAAGCCTACTTCTTCCAGAGGCAAGGCTTCATTGCAAAATGTTTGGGTTTTTTCCTGTCACAATTCTCTTTGAGAGAAAGAACTTTATCGCCACACAACAGCTTCAGATTTCACTGTCTAATTTTCCCCTTCCTCAACTAGGAGCATAGTAGACACTGAACCCAGGGTAAATATTTATGAACGCTGAGAGAGAGAAGCCAGCATGTAGAGTTGCAGCTCGCATTTCACGGCAACATTTCTGGCTATGTTTATATCCGTTAAGTAAAGAAAGTAAAGAAAGAAACATTACAAATAGCCGATAAGTAATATGATGTACATCATTTACCAGTCTTGTCCACTGCAGAAACGAGGTGTTTCAGTCCTAACTGGGAAGTTAAAACTAGCTTGTAGCCTCTGCACAAGACCATTCCCAGGAGCAAGAAGCAGCACCCCCACGGCTGATAGAGGGGCCCCTGGCAGCGCAGCCGGGAGGTGTAACGCAATAAAACCCGCAGGGTCCCATGGAAGAAACAATTCCTCCCACTTTCTGGACCATGTCGTAGGCTCTGCCAGCACCAGGTGAACCTTAGTTACAAGCAAAACTTCAGCAACATTAATATAACTTCATGCGGACAAACGCGAGGCGACGCACCTATGCTTCACCTTATGTACGCAAACGAACGGCCCATTTAGCATCATCCTGCAGCGCAGCTTGGCTCCTGCATCAGGAACCAGAGTCACGAGAGCAGTTGGCCGATTTCAGTTTCCAAGCCTGGAAATCTTAGCAAAGCAGGTAATTTGATCTGATTTCCCTTGGACCCTGTGTATTTCTAAAACTATTGTTTATCACTTAAACTACTCAAGCAGCACTCGGCCTGAAAAGGCAATTGAACTGAGCAAAAGGATCAGAAGTTAACATTCCTTTTAACAGCAATATTCTGCCCAAGGTTCTATTCCTCCAAGTCTTTTGCTTTGCATATTCTTTTCTCCTAATCCAAGTTCTAAAAAACAACTGAGACTTTCTTTTTTTTTTTTTTTTTTTGTTATCACTGCTGTTATTCATGAAACTTTGAAATTTTGGCATCCTAAAAAAGACAGATGGAATAAATATCACACCTACAAAATAGATGTGTACATCTGTGTTAGCTGTTGAGACTTTTTCTGTAGACATTAAAGAGAAAAAATCACATCGTATCTGATCCTACAAGGCAAATCAGTTGAACTCACGTAGTGTCTACTTCTCTATGTTGACTATGAAGGGATTTTATAGACTTAGTTCAGATGCAGTCCTGTATATTGTAGGCATTTAATCCTACCCCAGGATTTTCACAATATTCCACCGGATGTGTCAGCCATGTGCATAAAGTAGGTACCCAGTAGGAAACACAGAAAAACAAACATTTCTTAAATATCTAAAATAACTCCTCTGTAGAATGTCCCTGTGATTTTGGTGTAGGAGGCATTCAGCACAGAAATGTAGTTCTAAGTTAATTTTCATGTTTCCTTTTCATTTTGCCTCTAACTGTTTGGCAGGTTCTGCAGCCAAGAGATGGGTGTTATTCCAGAAAACAAGCAGCACAGTTTGCAGGATTTTACTATTGAAGTAGGCTGAAACTTCTCACACAGCAGCTATCACGTTTAGATTTTCAGAGCACAGCTTTAAAGTAAATGATGGTATGCAGGCACAGATTACAGATACCTTGCTGGATTAGATGAAGAACTAATGGGCAGAAGAAGAGGGTAAGATTCTGAAAGAAGTCCAACAGTTCTGCTTGATTTATCTTCATAGCCAGGCTGAGCCTACAATATTAGCTTTAAACAGCCTTTTGCTTCATACTTCATCTTTCCTCCCGCCCACATTCCCCAATTTCCTTGACATTAATGATGTTCAAATCTGGAAAGGACAATCACTGGATGCAAATTCGGCACAATGTATAGTAGCCACTTGTTTCACAGCAGAATACATATTCTCTTGTCCCTTAGAAATATCTCACCCCAACTTACATGTATATGTGTTTCTAAAAAAAACCAACCAAAAACCAAATTCAAAACCCAAACCAAAACAAAAAAAATCAATGAAACAAAAAAGTTGGGATTTTTTTACCAGTACTATTTGAAATTTCAAGAATTTCTTAATGTTTATATTACTTCTCTTCACAAAAGAAAAACCTAACAGCCTTACAAGCATTCTGTATATAATCATACTCAGAAAAGTAACACTATACATTTCTTGATGTATTCTACTCACAGGATTATTTCCTTTTCTGCTATATTTCTACTTCCAGACAAGCTCCAGTGAACCTCAACTTCTTAATTTGATAGTTGATATGGCTAGATTTTTTTTTATTTTTATCCTAAGCTATTGTTTTAAGAAGTCTTTTAAGGAATCCACACATGATGTTGTAAAAAAGTGACGATACAAAAATGACCCTTTTTAATCAAGTAAATCTAATGTTTATTTATCCTCAGGGTTGTGTCTTTCTCTAACAGCAAAAGTAAGAAGTGCTATTTTTATTGTTGTTGGCTTTTTAATACTCTCAGTAACAATGTAGTGTTTATAAAGAAATGAGACAAGAATTTTCCTTATGACACCCTTAGTAGAATTGTTAATTGATTTGATCCTTGTCTATATTATCTTTCTCCACTGAAATTTCTTACTCATTCTAATAATATTAGTCAGGAAACACCTGCAAATTAAGAATGATGTCTTTCTTTGAACTTAGTTTACAACATCATGATTAAATGTCAGCCTCATTAGTATAGGAGTATTTTCACCGTTCCAGTTATTGCAGCAGCAGTGAAGAACGATAGGGGAAGCAGATTACTGTAAATAACAACTTCATTTTATCTGTATGATCCACATAAAAATCAGCTGCTCTGGTATAATTGTATGAAGCTAGATTAATAATTATTGATGGATTTATATAGAAAAATAAAAGAACAAAGTTGACTTTTTGAATCACAGGCTGAGTTTCTATGTATGCCCACTGAAAAAAATATATATGTGTGTGCTGTTCCTCTTGCAAACACATTTTAATTGGGAAGTCATTGAGATGTGAAGATTCACTGAGACATCATGAAGATGAAATCACTTTTTCACAGGAACAGCAGAGTCACTCCCATACTGCCATGAGGGAGAGATGCTTGTAAAATATTTGCTAGTGGATGAGCAATTGCTATGCAATGACTGAAGCTTATAAACCAAATCACAATCACCTGGCATTTGTTTTTCATTGCATCCATAGACTACAAGTACTTTGGGAGGAACAATCTCTTCTATACACAAAACTGATATCATCGTTGAACTGAGGCACAACTGAAACATCCATAAATCTGTAACTAAATATTTTAATTAATGCACTTGTAACCAGATTTAACATACTAGTTCAAAAGTGGTTTAACTGAGTGTAACCCCTGAATTTGAAAGACATGTGTTTGTTTCTGTTCCTTTGTTATTTAAAAATATGCATCTGTGTTTTGACCTAGCTAAACACTTCAGAAAAATGAAGAGATTATTTCTGTGACAGCATTAAAAGCTATTATATAGAGAGCTTTGAAACTTTTCTTTTTAAATGCATCTAAATAAATGCATAATGGTTCTTCATCTATTTGATTTGTACATTCAATATTTTCATGGAATGCTCATCAAATGAATTTTAAATTTGCCTCTGAGGTCATGCTTACTTATGTTTTCCTAATTTGAAGCTACTGTTTGTTAGTCTAGCAGTTCCCTCAAGATACAACTGAAGATTTGCAAATTTAGTAAGTTTATCAAATATATATATGTCAGGAAATCTGGAATGAAAATCATACTGAAAATCATCCATTTTCTCTCAGTAATTTAAGATCTAAATCTACTTCATAGTTAATAGAGGTCTTATTTTGAGAGATTGATCCTTTTTTCCCTTGTCTCATATTGGCATTTCATTATTCCCTTCTAACTCACCAGCTGAATCATACTCAGAATCAAATTGGAAGAGCTTGAATCATGTAACTGAAACATGAATAAAATCTAATGACCTATCTTTTCTGATAGGACATTTTTAAGCTGATTAATTTACTTTGAATAGGGTAGTTGCATTTAGAATTTGCGCATACAGCAAGACTACAAGACAAAATGACCCTAAAGAGCTTTGGGGGCATATTTGGTAGAACATCTGCAAGTAACTCTAATTTATGGTCTTAGTGAGCAAATGAAACATTTATTCAAATACTGAATAGGTCTTATGACTATAAGGAAGGTAAGAAGCTGCCTTCATATTTGCTTATTTTCCATTTCAATGAAGTAAGAGCTTTTCGTTTTTCCCACAATGAAAGGAGTGAAAAAGTATCACGGGAAGGAGAAAAAGTTAGGACAGAGAAGGAGAATATATTTCTTAAGTGCTTTGTTTTGGCCTTTAGAAAAGGAATAACACAATTCAGTCAATGTTCTTTTTGGCACAGAGCATAAAAAATTATACATCACATTTCATGGCACTTCATAAAGCTGAAGACTTCTTAATTGGCTGCTTTTGAATGAAAGGCTCTTTTATTCTTCAGTATCATATACCTACATTTTAATAGGCATGCTTTTTTGTAAGAGTTTTTGTCCAGACGTTTCTCCTCCGATTTTTAGGAAAAAAGTACTTGGTATATAGAATCCTCTAAATGGAATTTTTAAATCCTATTTACTGTGCTTTTTTCTCTAAGTTAACTGCTTCCTTCTTCCACAGAGGAAACAAAGCATTTCCAAATGAAACAAGAATGTCCTTATTCCAGGCTTCATTGTGAGTGTTATGCTATTTACCATCCGTGTAACAGAGGGTAAAAATGCAGTGGCTCTGTTTCAGAGAAGTAGTGGATCCCAACTGCAGGAGTCAGATATGTGTTAGTGTTTCCTAACCACATTCCACCTCTGTATGAGCATTAAAAGGAACATCTGACTGCATTTTGGCTCATCCAGCCAAATATCACCTTCCCAACCTGAAAAAAACCCCCAAACAAACAAAAAAGCTTTTTCCCCAGTGCTTTTCATTAATATTATCCTCTGAATTAAAAACAAAAACAAAAACCATAGTGGAGTGGAGAGACAGGTCAAGGCTGTTATCTTTAATTTCTCTGCAACTGTGCTGGAAAATAACCCTAGAGGTAAAAAAAATTATGAAACATCACCCTGTTTACCACCTAAAAGGAGAAAGTTGGCATGTACAGATTGTTTGTGATAGTGAAATTAAACAGCAAACAATTCTGACAGTGAAATTAAACAGCAAACAATTACACATCCATAAAAGAGAATACCCATCTGAGCAGATGATGGCATACATTTATGTGTTGAAAGCCTACATATACCCAAGCACTAAAAAGCAAAGATCTATAAAAATAGATTATAAAACTCTCCATTTCTACGCTCTTACATAACACTTGAAAGTTAATTCCAGTAGAGCTAAACTGCTGCAGAAACATTCAATACACCCCCAAAATACTGAAACAGGCAAAGAAAATACATACAGTGCCATTCTCAGATTGGATGTATCCAAGCTCATGGTTAATGGTTAGGGTGGCCCACTGCATCACAGTACATCAGACTCCAACGTCCTGATCTGAGTGATGTGGTTTAGATCAAACTAGAATTACGTATGGCTTTTCATTTGTATTGTTCAACTGTACATTAACTCCTGGAAGACCACCACTACAGTCAGATGGATTAACTGACCCTGAATAGCACTACATGTACCTGTATTGACACTTGAAGAAGAAATTGTTTATTTTGTTCTCACACTGGGCTTTCCTCTCCTTGCAATCTGCAACTAAAGCTATGATGCTGGGCTAACGAGGAGACCCAGAAGTGCCACAGGTTTTCCACATTTCATGTAGCTGACTATAATCTGCTGTGTAACTCTGCCAGCTCATTGCAGCGTTTGGAACAGCATGGATTCCTTTTTTTGGCTTGGCTCATACATAATAGATCGAGGGACAGGAAATCACTGTGTAGTTCAGCTGAAGTTTGTGTCATGGAAGAGACCGAAAATAGTTGCAGGATGTAGAGCACTAACTGCTGACAGGCTCTTGGTCAACAAAGCCCAATATAGCAAACGAGGACAAAGTGTTTTCCCTGAACAGTAGGGGTTGAGTTCTAGTTCAGATGGTTACAATACAGACACTTTACAAAACTTTCCTTCTCATATTTTAGGGCTACTACAGATCAACAGTCTTAACCTGGCATGCAGTGCGCTCCACATGTAATGGCTACAGTCTGAGTCCTCAAGCAGGACTGAATGAGGTAAATCTATTTAATCCTGGGTTTTGATGTCATCAAATATATAAGCAGAATAATATAATACCTACCACTAGCTGGATTTTAGCTAATAACATCTCTTAATAAATGCAATTATATTCCTAAGGCATTTCATCTTCTAACATTAACTTTTATCAGCCTGTCCATTCTGTAGACAACAAAAGCAATCATTGAATGTAATTTAAGCAAACTGGGGTCTGTTTCTAAGTACGATATATCACTGGAACCCGCAGCAGTTCGTTACACTGGATATATAAAAAACAACTTGTTTTCCATGCACAGGAACTAATGAAGCTTGTTGTCTTTTGGATTTATATACAATATCCTTTTAAGTCACATCACTGTAACAGCTCCATGCTTTTTTCCATCTCGCTAGCCTTTGCACCACAAAGTTGGTAATTCCCTCATATATCCTTGCTCCAGCTTTCTCCATGTCCCCTAAAACATACCCCAGTGTACACACCTCCCTCTTTCATCCTCTAACCAGAGCTGGACCCGTGGCAGCGTACGCACTGGCTCTGGGAGCAGCCACTGGTTTGAGGACAGGGAACTGCTGAGCTCACTTTCCATCTTTCCATCCACGGACATATTCAGTGGGAATGCTCCCCTCTCTCCACCAACTTGCACGACACTTGTGTAACATACTGCCTTTGAGGCACTTAATCTTTTATTGGATTTGACTGAAATTGGCAGGAGATTCTAAAATTAAGGGGGGAGGAAAGTCAGAGATAGTGAAAGCAAATTTATACAGGCTTCATTTCCTCAAGAACCACAGTAAAATTTGATTCCCCTAAACATGTGTGAATCTCCACAAAGTACTTTAAGAAATATAGGTATGTTAGAAATTTAGTAAAGGATTATGAAAATGTCTAAGCTTATCATATTAAAGTTCTTTAAAAGCCTCTGTGGATGAAAATACATGCAAAATACCTTCTAAAACCATTGCAGGCTTGTAGTGCATACTGAATAAATTACTCTATTTTTCCATGATTCTATTTTCTATGATTTAAGAGGTGCATTTATAAGTATGTCCTCAAGTCCTTTGTTGGCATGTAATCAAAGATCTGTTAGCAAGGCAATTCTCTGCACAATTCTCTCTGTCCGGATTGAAGCTGCATTTGACACGACCTCTTCTAGACAGAATGCAATAAAAATTGCTGTCACTAGTCAGAAACTAGTGTTCCTTATGGTCAGAAATACTAACTTTGCTGTGTGGGGTTGCTTCACATTCATCTTACAATTATATTCCCAGCTATTTTATGTGGGAATATATTCAGCAGTTTCTTGATGATCAAAGTCCAAGATGAAATTTCTGGTTAAAACCAGACAGGGAACCGTTCCAAGCCATACCTGAACACCCAGCAACCCAGTAGCTAGGGCACACGTTTAAGAGAGAGAAGCAGCAAACTAACCCCCCTGCCTTCCTAATTCAGGTTCTTTAGTTTCACTTGTAGAAACCGTAACCCGACATCTGTGACATCTGTAAGAAGTAAGCAGCAGATGCTGCCTCACCAGAAGAGCAGGATTTTATGTCCTTTTTGACTCACTTTATCTTGGCACGAATGCCCGAGCAAGGTTCAGAGTGGTAGGGCACCCACAGACTTTCAGCTTCGGTGGTCAGACCAGCTTTCTGTTTGTGGAAAGGCAGTCTATAAATACATCTAACGAGATGGCTTGAGAATTTATTTCCTGGATTGCTGCATAATGCTACTTGGTTTGTTAAGTAGCTGTCACATCCCTGTGTGGGCTGAGAAGATTTGTGCACTGGGCACGTTCACAAGGTGCTTCAAGAGGAGAGGAGCGACGGCAGCCAGCAGCACGAACACAGAGAGCATCCTTGGCGCTGGAACCCAACTCGAGCATCCTTGGCGCTGGAACCCAACTCGAGCATCCTCGGAGCTGGAACCCAATTCGAGCATCCTCGGAGCTGGAGCCCAACTCGAGCATCCTCGGAGCTGGAGCCCAACTCGAGCATCCTTGGAGCTGGAACCCAACTCGAGCATCCTCGGAGCTGGAACCCAACTCGAGCATCCTCGGAGCTGGAGCCCAACTCGAGCATCCTCGGCGCTGGAACCCAACTCGAGCATCCTCGGCGCTGGAACCCATCTCAGCGTCAGGCGGTGGCACGCTGTCCCCTCAGCTCTCCCGTCTCTTACAGTCAACAGGTGTCGATAACTTCAATTCGTTCTGCTGGTTCATTAGTTCACGTTCAGTAATAGCAAATCTATTGCCCCGGGCAAAGAAAAATAAATGTTACAGTATGGAGGATCTATAGCTGTGCAACTGGCTTGATTTTATGAACTCTTACTGCCCCGAAGGAAAGGACGCGGACTCAGCGTGCTGCACGGCATCACTGACGTACCATCCCCTGTTTGCTGCCCAGGAACCCCACAGACCCCTCGTGATGCCTTTGAGTCTCTGCTTTCCAGTCAGTTTGCACCTTCTGTACTCTCCTGCTAATCTGCATTTTATATGATAAACTGAGGATGTGTTGGGGAAAGACATAGCAGGTAAAAACATTATAGTGCTGTTTCCAAGCAGTGTAAAGGTAAAGTTTAGTCACTATTTACTGTTGAATCTTTCTGTCCAACACTTCTTACCGTGAGTAAGCTTTCGCCTGTGTCTGCACTTGCCTCCCTCATTATTTGTTGAACTAATGCTGACCTTTTTATCTCCTATCTCCTCTGCAAAATTTAACTTCACGTATTCAATATGCCTTTTCTGCTGGAGTAACACCAACAATAATTACTGAAGGACATGAACTTTTTAGCTAGGCATTTCTGCAGAGTATTTTCCACTGATAAAACAAAGGCATATTTTCCTACATAGACAAAATTTGACTTTAATTTTGAAAGGGTAATGGCTGAAAGAAGAAGGAGCTGTATCTAAAACAGAGACTTTAGTTGTGTTCAAATCGGATAGACAAGTGTAAACAGCATGGTGGAGAGGGGAAGACTGAATCTTATGATCATCTTTTTTTTTTCAGTCTCCATTGTGTTCTTTTGCTACTTATTTTTAATTTTTATTCTTTTGTTTGAAAACCAAGATCATTCTTCTGTATTCCTGAGAGCAAATGTTTTCTCCTGTCTTTTCTAACCAGTTTGTAGCGCGTGCAACTGAGTCTAAGAGGAAGCCCCAGAAAACACCCTGTGCTCTCTATTAGGGACTGGTTGGTTCACTTTGTTTTTTCCAGTGCCTCCCTCACCACCACCCCCATGATTTTTTGTGATGTGGCAGCATAAATAAAGCCACGTCCTTTTAGAAAATGAGAAGAATCTAACTTAACCTTTCCCTAGTGAAGAGATGATCAAACATCTAGTACTTTTCTTGGAACACATATGTATTGACAGCCTGTGAATTTTTTTTGTTCTGTACCTCTGCTTCTGTGTGTGTGTGTGCATTTTAACTATTAAGGATGTATAAAGCTTTTCGGGAGCTTTAATAAAAACTGCAAAACAATACAAACAATAAAAATGCTACTGTGGAGAGTGCTAGGAATAGTTATCTGTAGTTCGTCTTCATGATATATTATTACACTATCTGAGCTATAACGTTTTATTAAGCTAACCCCAGGGTACTCCAGATCTCTTATAAATGGGGAGTATTTTTTCTGAAGTGAAGGCAGACTTTTTCCTAGTGATTAATCATTAAAATAGTCCCTAGAGAATGAAATATCAGATTCATACCAAACTTGCATTTTTAAAAACACAGATTAAGAAATCCTACCTAAAGAGGCTGGGAATGCACTTTCGTCTTGGAATTAATACATAAAATGTGTATGAATCCAGAGTGTTATCTGTAATTTGCTTATATATAAACTTTCTTGAAAGAAAGAACTGCCGCTGCATGGACTATATTTTGTGGAATATTAATTATGAAAATATTTACATTTTGCCATTGAATTAGAATTATAGCCTATTTGGAACTGTAATCTGTTTCATCATCAGAACAACGATTTATTTTCTCTTTCCTTTTCCCATAGATGACTCAGTAAACCCTCCCACTAACCTAGCCCATTCATCAGCCTGAAGCAGAGCTGCTAGTTTTTTAATGGGTTAGATGTTGACCCTGGGGAAAACTGAACAATTCACACACTTTAAATCAAATCAGGATCAAAGAAATTTATTGATTCACTAATGACATGTAATTAACCAGCAAACACTATGCTGGGGAACAATATCAGAAACAAACCAAAACACCGTAATAGACACTTGCAAGATCACAGCACATACCTTCAGATTTCTAAATGCAATTTATTTCTCATCCCGAGAAGCTGTACACCACCCCGCCGCGGTGAGGGTCCCCTCAGCCGTGGGGGTCAGAAGCTCGCGGCCCACTCCAGGAGCGGGTCCCCGTTGTGTGTCCCCCCTCCTGTGGGACAAGTGGGTGCCCTGATGGGGGCTGTCCCTGTGCTGTACCCTGCACCCCCCGACCCACAACTGGTGAGAAAGCCCCCTGCCCCGGCGGGATGGCTGACCCCCTCTGGGGCAAGGTCTGTGCCAGAAATCTCTTTGGAATTCTCTGCCTGCTGATTAATTTTGCTGATGGTTGTCTTCCACTTTGGTCCGATCAGCGTGGGGCAAAGGCCCTTTTGGGTGCCCCCCCCATCGCCCAGACACACACAGGGCTTACTCCCACTTTCCCATTGTATCAGCTGTGGCTACAGGGGCCTTTTTGTCAAGGGCCAGCGACGTCCCCACCTTCACCAAGTTTGAGTTGAAGTCTGAGACAGAGCATTTCCAGCTACCGTTGGGAAGACAGAGGCAGGTTGAATACAAAAGTCCCAAGAGTCATTCAGTGAAAATATTAGTGGTTTAACTGCATACTGTTTGTATTGTTACGCTGACATCTCACAGGGCATCTAAAAACAGGTTTTATGACAGAAGAAGAGAAGGCTACCTGTAAGGATCTTAACGTAAAAGCATACAACTTATTTGCAAGTCCTTGCAATGCTACGAGGCCAAGGAAAAATTCAGAGCACATAAAGGAAAGAAATGGTAGAATAAAGTGCTATAATTATTACCTTTTGGCTGCCTACCACCTAAAGTGAATCTCGAGCTCTTGGAGAGGTGCCTGGGTCTTGCTCCAAAGGTCCAGGGAGGGAACTGGGCTACTCCAACATAAGACTGTTACTAACGCAGACCATAGCACAACTCTGACATTAGCAGATTTCAGCGTAGGAGCCAAAGTAATGCCTGCACTGAGCCAGAGGACCCAGCTAAGAAGAAAACACTTGGCTAAAAGGTGAATGGTAAGGCAGCAGGAGGAATAATCATGGCCAACGTGCGATAGAAGCAGCAAACCTCTAGATGGATTGAAATTACTGAAGGTCACAGAAGTAAGGGAGGAGATTATTCTATGTTGAAGGTGGGACTTGACCAAGGGTAGGTCAAGATGAGGACAGAGGACCTCTTGCATAATACTTCTGCATTAGGTAAGTAATGCTTTCCAAGATAAAGGTAGAACTAAAGCAAGGTTTCTTAGATCCTTCAAGGCCTCCTCTCCTCCCTTTCTCATTCCCTCCCTCTCTCTCTTCTTTCCTTCCTGTCTTCTCACCAGTATACGTATGGTATTACCTTAAAATGTAAAGAATTTTAGCTTTGGACAATTAGACAATCGCCCAACTGTCATTAGACAATTCCAGTATCGTAATGCGCAGAGCCTACCTCAAGGCAAACCTAGGCTAAAACATCCTATAATTGAAAAATGAGGCCAAAACTAGTAAGCCAAATGCATTTTTTCATTCCTTGCATGTGAACCAAAGATGCCTGTTCACTGGTTAAGCAAGAAACAGATAAAAGCAAGTCTGTTTGTGAACATCTTCTTTTAAATATGGTGTGACTGATATGAACTGTACTCACCTACAGCTTCACACTGACTTATACAGTATCTACAAGTTCATCTAAATTGAATTAAAGGATCAAGTTGCTTTACTGTCATAATAGTTTGAGCAAATTATCTTAGAAAATCAAATCCTCACAGTTTATACCAACCTTGCCATATAAATCTTCACTGGAATTTTAGTTTTCCAGTTCGGAAAATATGTTCATTTTTGAGATCTAAAAATGTTGGGAGTTCGTTAAGAAAACTCTAGAAAATATTGGATAAATAAAGGCTTCTATATGTCAGAAAATACTTTTTAAGGAATTACTTCCAAGAGATACATAGACCAGCTTGGTAGATAGTTACCTCCTGGATAAAGTGGGAATGACTGTTGCTTAACCTACTTTAAGACCAGAACTCATCCCAAGTTTCAGCTCCTCAGATACTGACAGAAACCCAGAAATAGGACAGAAACTTGCCTGATTTTTTCCCTGAAATTCTCCCGTTAATTCCTATTACATAGCAACTTTAACTTTCAGTAATAAAAACAGTAATAAAAATAATATCAACAGTAAGATTAAATTTTTTTATAATTATTATAATGTTTTTCCTTAAATAAGTGTTGTTGGCGAAGACTGAGAATTTTGAACTAGTGAAATGGGAAAAATCTGGAAAGACAAATTTGGCACTTTAACGAACTGCTCACAGCTATAAGTCCAATGCTCTTACACTTTATACAATAATTATAGGTACCCACTAGCACTGTCATACTTAAGGGTCTGTCATCATTTCCATTGTAAACCCAGTTTTTCAAGAATTAAAACTCAGCTGTGAAAATTTTCTTCTGCTTTAGATTTGGCATTGAAGACCCAGCTTGGGAAAGCATTTCTTTAGGGTCAGATACCTTGTGTACATCACATTTGTGAACATGTGAACAAATGTGAAGATCACATTTAAATTTTAATGAATAGGGGGAAAAAAAACCTGAAAAATTAAATTCCACTTTCTAAATGGTTTTGCAAGTATATTTGTGAGGAATGCAAACAGAAGAGTTGAGAACCAATCATACAGTGTTACAGTAGCAGCATCTAGTAGTTTGGGAAATAGATCAGTAGATGAAAACATCATTCAGACTACTTGACTTTTACCTAGATCTCAGTATTTTTCCTTTGAATTATTGTTTTTATCTTATATTTCTCTTGTGCTGTCTAATCCAGATCATCTGAATCACAAAGGATGCAGAACTAGAAACACTAGTGGGTTTCACTCACTCTAAATGAGGCATTCAAGTGTCAGGCATCCAAGTCTGAGCTAAGTCTCCATTTTAGTCAAGGGACAGACACATCGTAAGAAAAATTTCTTTCAAAGATGGGTTTTTAAGACAGGTTACTGAAATTGACTTATTAAAATTTGCTGTTCTAAACAGGGTCAAAATAAAGCACAGACTGTATTCTGAGCACTTTAGCACTCCTTTTTAATGCTTTGAAATGAATACACGATTAAACATCTCAGTTTGTAAGTTATCCCCAAATTCACATGTCAGAATGTTAAACTTTGCTACCTTGAAATATTTGCCATCACTTGGAAGCATTCAACAATCATATTTTACTGCAAAAAAAATACAGAAATTATATACAATTTTTACAAAAAATTGAGTATGTATCGAACCAGCAGTTTTGTGATGCTGATTTCTCTGCTATATAAGATGATCTGAGTTATCTGGAAAATTCCTGATGGAATTGATATTGTCAGCAAATGTTTAATGTTATGTTTAACCTGCAATTTTCATAGAGATCTACTATGAAATTTCTACTAGAAATTGCATTTCTACTAGAAATTGCAAAGAACTCTTTGTAATATTTTGTCAGGAAATGTTTGGCTGAGAGGCAGCTGGTCTTGAACAGCCAGCATCCACTGGTACTCACCTAGTAGACACAGGAGAATTATAGTTTTCACACAGTCTGTTTCAGGTTGAAATTCGAGCCTCAGCCTCCTGAATCTCAGGGACACCGTGGACCAAGGACTGCTGAACATACTGGATTTTTTTTTTTTTTTTCATTAAAACAAACAAACAGAAATCTTTGACAGGTCTCATTTCATCATGGAGATGAAGCAGGAACACTCTTAGATCTTGAAACTTTCCATTTAACCTGCATGGGATTTTGTTGTTTATGTTTTGTATCCATCACCCAATTCACTTTGTGAAAGTATATCCAAGATAACTTGTTGTAAAACAGTAAAGATAATAATAATAATTTAAAAAGCTACAGCAGTGTTTGGGAGGGATTGTTTCATGTCAACCTCAGAAAAAAGCAAATAAAAAATATGTAGCTAAAAGACGTCCATGAAATGATAAGCAGAAAATGTTAAATGAAATAGGATAGTAAAATTTTCTTACCACTCCATGTCATAATGCAGTAACATATATATAGATATGTGTGTGCATATGTATGCACATACATTTAGATATATACCCCTATATATACATTTATACACACATATTTCACAAATTGTTTCACTCCTGTAGAGTCTAGTACTGTAAGACAAATTCAGTTAGGAAGCTTATTTTTCTGGTCTTTTAAACAATCTTTTCAGAGCTTTACTGCTATATCTATGTGTGAGTGGGGGAGAGTGAAAAGAAGAGGTTGGGGGGGGATGAGAAGGACTGCTTTGGAAGCATTCTCATTGGACTACACTGTAAACCAGAAAGTAAATGGATCAAACAACACCTTCATTCTTAATTGAGCTAAATAGTCCATTCTTATGTGGGCAGTCTATGGGACTTTCACGGAGCATTATTCATTAATTTAATTGGGAGTACTCTTGAAGTAAAATACTAAATGTGAGGAAGCTGGAGAAAACATGAGGAATAAGATTGTATAATCCAGGTCTGGGGACTTGTCTACACTGATGCTTTATCACACTTGGCTTAGCCTTAATAGAATGAATGCAAGTGTCAATACCAGAGAAGCAGCAGCAGTGAGAACTGGAGTCACAAGACCATATCTGACCATTGTCTGAATGGCCAGTACTGAAATTTGTGTTGAATGTAACTGAGGTATGTCTGCTTGCCTCACATTGGTAACTGTGGTTAAATTTTCCCTCCTAATTCTTTGAAAAAGAACTGGGAATAATGATATTTAGAAAGCTATAAATGCATATGGTAAGTTTTGTTGCAAAGCCAAGGCTCTTTCTGGGCATTGAAACTTTCACTCCTAATATATAGTGATAAGAGTAAAGTTCAGATAAGCTACCAGCTATAGATAACAAACATGGACATGCTGCAGCCATTCTTGGCTGTGGTTTTCTTGTATGCCAGTGCTAACCTGTGTGTGCCACATCTGTGATGTTCATAGGACCATTCTTCCCTCCTATATATTCATTGCAATTCATGTAGGGCTTTTTCCACATTTAGGGACACAGTTGCATCATGCAGTCTTTAAAGTAACATAAAGTTCCACCACAAGGACATTCCAAGTTATTTTCCACAGCTAGAAATTATAAGAAAACTTGTTTTTTTCTAGTATCAAACCACCTTCACTATGAGGTTCCTCAAATATAACTAAAATAGATATGTTTATGTTCTTCTTAGAAGAAACTATAATAAGTGAATTTGTAGGTGTGTGAGACATCTGTGTGACTGGGAAAAAAATACAGGAAGGTATTGTATTTTGATGTGGGGATATAATAAAGGGAAGACTGAAGAATCTGTCCCTGTAATTCTATGCAAGTAAATGCACAAATACATACACAAAATAGGCATATTCATTGTTCCTCACATAAGAAATAAGTTAAGACAGTTTAGTATTAAACTGGAATAAAATTTAGTTGTATATGTTCTGACAGTTCAGAAACTCCCCCCCCAATCACTAAAAAAAATTCTCGAAAGGTGGCAGTCATCAATAGGTATTGACGTCAGTAAGTAGTTGGAACAATTCTGTATCTGGATCCACTTTTTGAGCATTTTGAATGAAAGATGAAATCCCAGCTTCAGACAGATAAGTGTAGTTATTTTGCCTTTAGCCCTGAAGCTGTTGAGGAAGCTACACAAAGCTTTTTTTCTCAATATGAAAAACATGAAATGGAAGCGGAAAATTCACTAACAGAGAAGACGAACAATTGCAATGAAAGTCAAGCTGTTGCTGGAAAAGACACTAGATAGCAGTCTCTGCAGAAGACGGCTAATGTAAGCCAACATAAGACATGCCAGAGAAATAGCGAGATACACATTTTTTCTTCTTTTTCTGGAGTAAAGAGCTACACCAGAAGTCCTGAATTCTAGCTAATCTTGTTCATCACAGGAGCTAAGTACAGAAATTCCGGTGTTACCTGTCTTCATATTCTTAGCATAGTCACATGCCCTCAAGTTTCAGACATTCATGAACTGAAATACTAGAATATCATAAAGGTACTTTCAGTGGTAACTGTTAACTTCTCACACCATTTAAAACCAGAAAAATAAAATTTAAAAAAAGACATGTTTTGAGGAGAGAACAGGTCCTTAAAATTTTCATGTTAAGTCATATACAGAAAGTCTTTAAAATCATGCTTGAACAAACTTGGCCCAATCCTTTTCAGTTTATATAAATAGGAAGAAAACATACTTCTACTATAAAACCAGGTTGTGACCTATTTTTGGATACTCTGAATTGGTTCAACCTATAAACTTGGTATAAACACAGTCTTCCATGAAGAAATCAGCTTGTCACATGAGTTTTCTTGCTTCATATATGAAAAAGTGATTTAGTATGTGCACAAGCTGTGCAAAAAACTCCAGTAAAAACTGTCCACCGAGCAGAACTGCAGTATATAACGTAGCTTTAGTGAGACAGGTAGAAAGAACTGATTGTGTAGGGGCATGTAAGCAAGAATCCTGTTGTTGCTCTCTTATCCCTTTCTCTCAACTCCCAAATAGAGGTGGAGAAATTAATCTTATTCTTTTCTCAATCAGGTTAGAATTACTGTGTCTGAGAACTGGTGGGAAAAAGGTGAGGTGGTGGAAAGCCCACCCCACGTACACAAAGATATGACCCCCCTGCAAAAGAAAGAGGACATCTCCAGCGAGGGAGTGATGGGATGTGCACCCTCTGTATTAAGACAGATTTTTGCATCTCCATGGTGCAAAATGCCTTGTTGAGCTCCTGCCGGAGCGGTGTCCATACCATGGTCCTTATGCCAGATTTAGATAACAACCCACCATCTGTCCTGGAGCTTATGTGTAATACCAGTTAGCCAGCATATCAGATTACCATTCAGTTATTTGTTTCCAACTGTAGGTTTAGACATCCTGTATAAACATATTTATTTTTACAGTTTTCAGAAGAGGATAAAGGAACTCAAAATATCAAGCTTGTAATGCTAATTAATTGTGCATGTGCCTACAACAAAGCCTTCATCCCAATATGCTATAATACCTGTTTCTTTAATACTGGTTTTATTTCAGAAGTATCACACTGAATTTCTTGTTGTTCCAAGAATTTTTTGGGAAAACACCTAATACAAGTTCTCTACGTTCAGAATTATTGTCCTGACTGAAAAAATGGAGGATCTTATAATGTTCCAAAAGTGGCTATCACAAACCATCTTCTTGCTTTTAATGATAATAGGAAGATTAACAAAATGTATTGCTTTCTGGATTTAGCACAATATAGATCAGCCAAGGAACTCATACTTGAGACAGAACTACTGTGAAAACATTAACTATTGTAGCCAGTGGAAATGTCTGATAAGGAAACCCATAAGAATCTGTAGTATTCCTTTTCAAAAAATAATTCCAAGATTTACCCAGTTAAATTAGCATTATAGACTTCTAACAGATTTCTTAATTGGACATTGTTATTAACAAGAAAATGAAATTGATTGCACACAGACTGGGCATTTCCTTTCGATAAACAAAATTAAAAGTAGGAGTTATGGCCCCTCCCGCAAAAGCTTTCTCAAATGCACTGCAATTAATAATTCACCTGTGAAAGATAAAATAGAGAAAGATCTGCATGCCCATGCAGGGAGTCTCCCATCTGTGACTTCAAAGGGGAAATTCTGTCTTCTTGTGTTGCTTCTATTATTCTCTCTGTTCTGCAGAGGCTACTGCAGTTCTGGTGCTGCATAATCATATTTCTACCCTCTCCTAACAGTGCTCTTTCACTTCTTCTTCTCAGCATCCTGGCAAGACTGTCTCCTCACTTTTTCCTCCCTCCCTGTGCTGTCTCTTTTCTCGAGGAGTTCCTTCATAGCTCCCAAAATATTCTTTTCATTAAGGATGCTTTCAGGAAGGAAAGGCACAGCTCTGATCAAATCAAAGGCTCTGGAGCAATCAGGCAGCCTGGGAATCCCTGGTGATTGTGGAAATGAAGTAAAGCATTTCCCCTGTGCTTGCAGAGGTAAAGCCACAAACCCCTTGCTATGGACTATATGGATGGGTATTACGGCAACTGTTTGTAAGTTATATGGTCCTTAGCTTCTTGAAAAAACACACTTACACATGCAGGAGAAGTAAACTATGCAGTACCATATGCAGACAAATAACTACGCACACGTGACAACCTCTGGCAAACGCGGCACTCTTTGTCATGCCAAAACCACAGGAGATATTCCTGAAGTGGCCAGGCACTGGCAGAGGGCTCTAGGCACCTCAAGAAAATGGACAAATACACAGAGAAATAAAGAAAAAAGTCAGAGGAATATAGAGCATAATATCTTCAGACAAATATTTTGCTGTCCATGTAGGAAAAATAGGAGGAAAAAGGTTCTGCCCCATAGAAGTGACAATGTAGAACTTTGATCACAAAAATAAAAGGGCTGAACTTGATTCAAACAAGGCGAGTTTGGGATTACTCCCATGTCAATCTGTACTCAGAAACATAGAACCTCACAGCAGGGTCAAATATTTCCACCACTCTTAAGATACCCTTCTTCAAACTGCTCGTCAGGATGGTGGTGCCACAACCTTCCCAATCTCTGGCAGGGCTTTGCTGACGTTTCAGAAGAGATGCAGTGTTAAGCCACCACTCCTTATTCCTACCCCCACTGGATACAAAGAACAGTTACCTCCCTCTGAAAATAATCTTCTTTTAACTTGGCATGCTTATGTTGAAGTAGATAGGCTAGATAGATTGAAGCAATATATCTAAAAGGAGTAGGGGAAGGACTATAATTGTATCCTTTCCATATGCCAGCTATGCTAAAGAAAGAATTTTGCACATTATAGATCGTAAAGTCATCGTACACACAACTGTTATCAACAATCAGCACTCCTCTGTACCTCTCCTAGCCATCACTGTTCTTTGCAAAAGTAAAAGTAAAGCTGAGATTTCAGTTGCAGCAGTGGGAAAATGCTGTATATTCTGACAGCAACTGATGTTGTTCCACTAATTCTTTGTAAACAGGTAGTCATGATCATTATGACACCAAGAATTATACTAGAGAACATGTTTTGAAAAATGATACATAATCAGAAAAGAGGCTATCCAACTAATTTTAGAGCATTATGGAATACACAATTAAGGAGCTTTTCCATATGAAAAAAGCTCATCATTCTGGCATTCAGCTGTTGGAATCGTTGCTAGAATGTTACTTAAACAGTATTTTAGAACAGAATTTCACAGTAATAAGTACTTCCTTCTTCCTGAGTCTCCTTTTTTTTTTTTAATCTGAAAGAGGAATATTCAAAGCATGAATAATAGAATATAATAAAAGTGATTCCCTACTTTTTAGAGGTCAATTTGCTTTGCAATCTGTTGGAAATGATTAATAGAAAGAATAACACAATAGCAGTGTGGCATTAAATTAGGCCATTTGTCCAAACAGGGCCATTCCACTGATTATTAGATGCCTAACTACTTTGTACAAATTTCTCTAGCAGATGTTAAAAGCCAGTATAAAAAAACGGAAGAGAAAGAATGAAATGGAAACAATACTACAAAATTTTCTTCTGGCTTTAGATTCTGCCATTAGCTGTGTTTTCATACACCAAAAGGAAGACACGTACAACCACTATTTGATTAATGATATTTTGGTCACTCAGTACCTAACTCTTTGCAGGCTTTTACAGGAATGCTCATTGGCTCCCTCCTGCTTCCGTGGTCCTGCTCTGGGAAGCAATTACATTTTGCAAAGAGCCCAGCTTTGCAACCTGGTCCTGTACAACATTTAGGTACGTACTTGGACCTAATCCCTAAGACATGGGGTATTGATTAAGGCTACTTCTAGATGAAGAACAGTCTTGAAGACAGGCTCCAGGGAAAATGTACAGGCTGTTCATAGCAATTATTCCCAGGGCTGGACACAAGGTTTACTTCTTGTTGAACAAGATGCACACCCACGGGGAAAAAGGCTCAGTAGAACAGCAGCGTACGCTTACTGCTTGGACCCGTCCTGGTGTTACGTCTCCTGGCTCTAGGTGACAACCCAGAAGTGTCCCATCTGTCTGTTGGTGACGCCACATGAATAAAGCTTGGTAGAGGATGAGATCGTTACAAACTTTCATGGCAGAGCTAGGATACTGCCTGCCACAAGGCAGGGTTTTTTTGCAAGAAGCCTTATTTCAGTCTTCTGCAGGACTGAATGGATGGATCTGTCCTGACATGTCTCAGAAATGCATTAGGCTCTCTACAACGTTTATGTCAAACTGAACAAGGCACAGGCATAGTTGAGGGGACTCCGTAAGTTCCTTTCCAGTACCTCTTTTCTTTGATTGTCCACATGAGCTGACACAAACCCATGAGAAACTAAATATTTATCCTCTCAGAAGTTCACTGTTCATCCATCCTGCGTTTAAAAATCCAACCCAGCCTCAATCCCAAACCAAACCTAAAACTAGAGAGATCACTATATTATTCTCTATAGCTGAAGGTATTCAAGAAAGGAATTCGATTTCCTGGCCAGCTACCCACTCGCAATTAGGATGACTGAGAGTAGCTTTTTAAGTCTGAAGCACAGTTCTAATTTATGTCTCTGAATCTGCAAGAGCATGCTTAAAACATGCTATTTATTTATGTTTAACCAAAATTAAATCATTAAACCCTCAAACTTTACACTAAGAAATACGTCATGTGCTGAACCACAACCCTAAAGCTTTGAATACCTTAACAAAATGGATCTTGAATACGTCACCCTGTTTTCATCCTCCTGATGTGTATGAAACCCATTTCCAAAAGTCTTAAGTTTTTCTCATACATTTCTCTTTGAACCTAATCTTTGGATGACAGGTGAAATGACTCAAAGCAGGATTCTGTATCAACTTTACATTACCTTTGTCTATCTGTGGTACAAATATTTTGAAACAAGCAATCTGAATCTTATTGTCTAATAATAATTCCATTTTCTGTGAGAAACTACTCATCATTCTGCACATCATGCTTAAAGAAAAATGGGATATAATGTCTGACTTTGCTGGGGGTGGGGGGGGGAATCTTGCAAGAAAAATACTTGTTTTAAGTCCAGCTGCAACAGCAGAACAACTGTATTCCTGTGCTCAGAAAGCTGGTTCTAAAATCCTATCTCAGTCTTTTTACAATCATAGTTATTATCTCTCAATCTAAGTGCCAAGCAGACAGAAGAGGGATAATGAATAAGCTAAACCATGGAGATAGCAGCTAGTGAGAATATTCACACTGGCACGATGGTCTTCCCCTGATCTTGGTGCAGAAGTCAAAATATATATGACCCACATTAATAGCTTTACATTAATTTGACTGAACGTGATGGCAGGGAGTAGTGACACAGTCATTCACAAACTGTGCAAGTCATTGTGTTTAAAAGGAAATACATTTCTTTGTGCTACTCAGTTGTCTGCCCTGTGTCCTTGTAGTGACCGTGGCACAGTGTTGCCAACTGTTTTATCTGGTAGCAGTCCGGTACTGGTGCCTTTAAAATAGCTTTTAGAAATTACAATAGAACTGGTACAATAATAGCATCACAACACAGTGTCTGCTTGGAAAAAGTGGGTGCAATTCCTTACAGTCATATTTGCATGTGGATTTATAACTGTAGTAAGTTACTTGGTTTACCAAGTTTTATCTCTAATTTAGGCAAGTACATGCACACATGATTTCTGTGAAATATCCTTTCTTTGCCTATGTACCCCACACTTACCAAGGTTTCTAATTTTAAGAAGACCATGAAACCTTTACGAGAATTCACATTAACTGGTAAGACAGTCTTCACTAATGACATAGGATACACATTTATAACTTCAGTATGTTCTGCGGACCAAATTTCACTATATCTCAGTATTCAAGTCAAGAGGAACATATGGATATTACAAGAATATTTTCTGTTGCTTTCAAGGAGTATGCATTTAACAGAGATTTAAAGCACATGCTTAAATGGTTTGCTGAAAAGGGATCATCTGGAGAATCAGAGCTGAAGACAGGAGGAAACAGTAAGGTAGCTTTAATAGCTATCTGAAATTGCTTTTAATCCTAATCGAAATCTGTAAATATCCATATATGACAGTTCAAAGTCTCATACATTCTTTTATAGACCTTTTATGGACAAGTCCATAAGGTCAGGAGTATTTAGGATTCAAGATCAAGCTGTGTTAGTTTCGTATGTAACTAACACTGCATCTCACTATTAGTAAAGCCTAAAATTACTGTTGTTATTTTGTCCATTTGGGGGTGATTATTTCTTAGTCTAGCTGCCAACTGGCTTTGCGGTGGCTCTCTCTGAACAATGGAACTTCTCCCAAGGAGAGAAGAGTTGAAAGGTAATTCATCATCTTACACTTGCAGTACAACTGATGTATTGAAATAAACCCACATAAACTGTATTTGATTTAAATCATTTAAGTGCCCGAGTATTCCTGTATTAGCTAATTCACTGTACCGAACTATACTTTTTACTCATCAAACCATTAAGTACGATACTAGTCAGTTTGTCATTACAGTTGCCATTATCTAGGTCTAATTACGAATTCCTTGATCCTTTCTGATGAGAATTCATTGATATTGGATCTTTAGGCAATGGTAAATACTTGGAGAATTTGAAATTAATTCACATTATGTGGGTTAGGACTTCGAAAAATGAGAGTATTTATATACTCTGAAAAGTCTCCTTCTTGTTTTGAAGCATCATCTTTCAAAATTTTCTCACTATACTCTAGGAATTCCATATTTATTTTATTTGCTCATTTATTTCTGACAAAAAATTCTTTCCAGATTAAATTTTCTATTCCTTATTCTCATCTCAAAAATGAGTTTTGTTTGTTAAAATTGAGAAAACTGTTCAAATGTAAGACATTGGGAACTAAGTTGAAAGAGGATTTTTTTCTTTTCTGTAAAAATAAGCTATGAAACTAGATTACTTTTTAAGGTTACTTCTTCAGTTACTTAAATAAAATTAAGTGCTCTGACAATCTGATAGGCAACATGAAATTTTGGAAACTAAGTGAAATAGTAATAGGCAGTGAGATAAATCATTTTGCAGCAATTAAAGTACATCATGCTCACTAAGTTTTAGAGTAATGGCAATCTTTAATTAAGCCTCTGTTCCCTTCCCCAGATTTCATAAGCAATAAAGAATGCTGTCAGAAGAGGATGGACAAATATGGGGCAGAAGCCCAGAGAAGATAAGTCATTCCGGTGCTAAAGGAAGCTTTCTTTCCCTAGGCATGGCTCAGATCCATGCAGTTAACAGGCTGAGTCCTTTCGCTTTCGAAGAGCGACTTTCTTCATTGGCAAATTTGTTCTTTTCTTTTTTTAGTGCTAGAGTTAATTAGTTTCAGCTATTTTATTACAGGAGCTTCATGTTCAGGACATTACTCAACTGTTTGCATTTTCATCAGTGTCTCTCCCTTCTTTTATAATCTAAATGAGAGTTGTCCAAGTGCAGAGGAAAATATATAACCTCAGCTTCTCAACTGATACATAATTCCAAACTTTCTTTCACTTCAACGAATATAAGCTGATCTGGCACTGAATGCATCAGCTCAAGAAGCTCCTTAGCTTTGGAGCGCTAACCCTGTCATTTGGCATTTGACATATGTTTTAACTTCAATAAAGCAAACATCGAATTCCGTGGATATACAATTTATTTTAACATGGAATTCAATATTGCTGTAAATATGTATATATCAGAGAGAAGCAGAATTTTGTTTCCCAGACAGAAACTTGGTGACATAAAAGACCTTTTAGGGTGAACAATGCATTTTCTTTAGAGCGATGAAAATATGTTTTGAAAATGATCCTATAAAAACAACTATTCCATATTTGTCGCTAGAGATCCTCTGTAGAAGTCCTCTTTGCTCTCTTCTCCTTCCAGCTGCTGCTGTTGAGGGCATTCCCAGATTCCCAGGGAGGTAAAATATACTTGACCTTAGGACCCCTCGCTTCCCAAGGCTATTGTCAAATTAATGACACTTGGCAAAGGAATTTACAGGGGTATTAACTGAAACATTGGCCGGCCTTTCACAAGATAAAATACAGTGCAGGACACATTTTAATTAAACTTCTTCTTCAGGAAGATGTCCTCAGGCAGCAAGAGCCGGGCTCCCCCTTGCCTCTGTGGTTCTGATGATAAACTGCGGAATCCTGTGTGTACAAAAGGCTACCAACTCCCATGTGTGCAACTTGCGAAGAAATAACACGCTATTTTTCCAGCCACTGTCACTCCTCCACAGCTTATATTTTCTCCAAGTCTGTTCTCAGTTTTAAAGCTATGATCCTAAAATTTGCCCGGCAGACAGAAAACCAATAAAGATTAGAGCTTCTGTTTGAATTTGCTGCTGGAGTGGGATGGGAAGGGGTGAAGGAAAAACATATGCTTTTGCCACAGTCTAAAGAGCAAATTTTTCTCCTCAGTGACAGTATTGGCCTGAGAGAAAAAAACATATTACCCCTTAACTCTGCCCTTACCAAACCCTTCTGATACATTGCTTGGTGATGTACATTGACTTGTACCCTTTAACACAGCCAAGGCATAATATCAGACCTCATTTCATAAATACTCACAGGTTTCATCTTTGAGCAAGCAAATTATATTGATTGTATTGCAACCCATAATATAATAGAAAGGAAGAGTAAAAGTATACTTAGATATTAATAGTGCAGCAATAGCCGTCATATGGCAATCATGGAAAAATCTGCTAACACAGAATATTATACATTTTTCTTTTCATGTATCCTATTTCTCATAAACTTTAACGGCTAAACCCGGGAAATTCTAGTCCAGTATACTGTCAGCTATATGACGGCAGTTGAAAACATGAAGTACCTTTTAAATCATCTACTGAATATGAACTGTTGGCCAGATATTGTATCAGGCTTTCCTTCTGAGACATATAGTAAGCTAAATCCTGTAAATCCTCATACACATATTGGTCGTATGGATAAAACATCAAAAGTTATTTCAGTGAAAATTCCCCTGCTTAAAACCAAATGGAGTTAGATGTTTCAGGATCAAGAACCTATTCTTTAAGTAGTCTTTCTGTTTTCATTGAGATGATTTGAAAAGATACTACTCAGGCTAGGAATGCAGAATCTATCCCACCATTCATGCTATGCAAACTGCTTAAAACTCAGGAGATACTTGGAACACATAAGCTGAAGTTTAACATCCACAGAATGAATAAACATACTTTATGTGACATTAAACTCAAAAAATGTTTTAAATAATATATTGGAATTCTAGGCACAGTAACCCCCTTACCACATCAAAATTAAATCTGGGTTTGGGACACTACTGAGAACGAGCAAGAAGTATTTGCAAAAACTGACTGCACTGAAGTGTGAAAAACCAATTAAAACTTCCAGCCACCCCTGGATATAAATGTTTTCCATAAAATAAAATGTTGCTAAAAGACTCATGTTAAGATTACACACTTAAGAAAGAATCCATTTTATTTAGAAGAAATGCTAGGAGAGAAATTTAAATTGAATAGACACAAAAGATTTTAATTACAGTTTTAAATGTGATTAATTGGGTCTTTAAATATCACACCCACAAATATTATTTTTAGCACACATTTTCTGCTTCATATTTATACAGAGCCAGTGTACTTGGACCTGACCAGGCAACCTTAGACAAACGCTACTCCATTTGATCTGTGGAGCCAAAAGCCTGCGATCGCTGCTGTGCGACCGAAGCCTCTGTAAAGCTGAACATCACCACGTCTGCTGTACCACTCCGAAGCTTCGTCCGTCAAGCCTCAGTACGCCTTCGCCAGCCTTCCCCTTCCACCTTCCCTGCGGTTCGTGCTTTTACGACATCCTCCTTACAGCCGTATCTCAACTCTGCCGCTTTGCTGCTTCACCTCGTTCTGCTGCATCGGCAGCCTCCGGCAGTGAGGGGCGAGGAGGCGGAGGGCATCCCTCCCTAACTCCCCAGGTTGGCCAAGTGTCTTCTGGCCAAGGGCAGCGCTCTCAGGCGTGTAGTGACAGGGGACAAGGGGCCACCCAAGTGACTCAACTGGGAGGACTTCACCAAGGATAGCAGTCAAGGTGAAGGGACGTTGGTTGCAACTCCTACTTTTAACAGCTAGGTAATTGCCGATTTCTAATTCCCAGAACTCTGGGAGACTTTTATTTTAACAGGGGAAAACTTACAAAAACAAGCAAGCCAACAAAACCAAGTAACTTTCCTTTACTGCCGTAATGTCTACATTTTTCAGATTAGTATTTTTATAGACAGACCTGCTGAGAGACCCAGCGCTCATTCCTCAAAGCAGATTAGAACAGAAAAGTGAACACCTTGCTGGATCAGACCAGCACGTTCAGAGAGTTTAGCGTCTTGTCACTGACCATAGGTATAGACTGCAGTTGGGGGAACACTTACTGCACTTATGGAAGTACTAAAAGTAAATTTAAACTGTCTAGTTTAAGGAACAAATGCTGTGAGAATGTGTCAAGACAGGTTTATACAAACCTGCCAGAGACTGGGAATACTAGTCCACAGTGAATACCATGCTGCTGAGGATTTTTTGCATCTGGTTTGGGTTTTTTGTTGTTGTTGTTGTTGGGGTTTTTTTGGTTTTTTTTTTGGGTTTGTTTTTTTTTAAGTTAGAAGGATTTAAAAGAGTGCTAGTATGCTTACTGATGCTGTCATTACACTCTGAGTTATGGTAGAAATCATAGGCAGTAACGGTCCGCAGAAAATGTTTGAAAGGGAAGTACGAGAAACTCATCAGCACAGCAGCACTTGAAGTGCACTCATGGTAAAAATTTCTTTAAAATCTAAATGGTTAAAAATCTTAAGACAGTTTAATACACTTTCAAATATTGTTTTTCTCATCTTTAGTATAACAATTACAGACAATCCAGTACAGTTAATTGACTGAGTTAAGGCCAGAAAATTGGACATAATGTCCATTGGGAAAATTACTTATTTTGTATGGATATGGTTTTTTTAATCATTAGTAAAGTGAAGAAAATAAACAGCACATTTGGGAACATGCAGGCATGTGGATTAGTAGGTTGTCTGATGTTCAGTTGTGTAAATTATTGATCTACTCTAATCAGTTTGTTATTTGGTAACCCAAACTCAGAATGGTTTAACCTGACATCCTTGTACAAGTAGAGTATTTATTTTCTATAAGCAGACTACATGATTTTCAGGATTATTTCAAGAAAGCAACAGAAAGGAGAAAGTTAGCTGATGAATAATAGCCTGCAGCTAAAGGCTATCCTCTCAGTCCTAGAAAGCTCATACCAATTTAGCTCCAGCATTGCTATATAGGTGATTCTCATACTTTAAATTGGTTGACCTTTCCTTGAAATCCACGTCCCAACAAATCAGCTACTACTATATACAAGGAGTACATGCCAGCCTGTGCTGTAACCAACTGTCCCTGCTCATCTCTTGTCAGCCTGCACCTGTTAACTTTGCTACCACAGAAGGAAACATTTTCACAGAGGAAGAGAGACATGAGGGTGCAGGAACGAAGAGAAAGTCAAAAGCTGTGCAACTTCTGCTGGGGCTTCATTCTCCATCCCTGCTGAAGACACCTTCCTGCTTCTGCCTTCCCTAACCCCAACATGGCCCAGCTTGAAAACAGGTCATTAATTTATACAACAGACCCCAAATACAAAAGCTGAGAGCCAGGATAAAAAAGGGGTGTCGTGGTTTAACCCCAGCCAGCAACTAAGCACCACGCAGCTGCTCACTCACTCCCCCCCACCCAGTGGGATGGGGGAGAAAATCGGGAGAAGAAGTAAAACTCATGGGTTGAGATAAGAACGGTTTAATAGAACAGAAAAGAAGAAACTAATAATGATAATGATAACACTAATAAAATGACAACAGTAGTAATAAAAGGATTGGAATGTACAAATGATGCGCAGGGCAATTGCTCACCACCCGCCGACTGACACCCAGCCAGTCCCCGAGCGGCGATTCCCCCCCCCACTCCCCAGTTCCTATACTAGATGGGACGTCGCATGGTATGGAATACACTGTTGGCCAGTTTGGGCCGGGTGCCCTGGCTGTGTCCTGTGCCAAGTTCTTGTGCCCCTCCAGCTTTCTCGCTGGCTGGGCATGAGAAGCTGAAAAATCCTTGACTTTAGACTAAACACTACTGAGCAACAACTGCAAACATCAGTGTTATCGAGGTTCTTTGCATACTGAACTCAAAACATAGCACTGTACCAGCTGCTAGGAAGACAGTTAACTCTATCCCAGATGGAACCAGGACAAGAGCCCATGAAGGCAGGTACACAGGGAAGAGCTGTGGGGTGTTGATGTTCTCCTTTACCAGGAGCAGCACAGGCAGGTGCAGTCATGAGGAGGTATTTTCATGGGTCATTTTCTTTTCCAGCACTCACCTTTCAGGAGGAGCAGCAGTCAAAGCAGTTGAGTATGTGTGACAGGTTTGTACGAGACAAAGCCTGGCACTAACAGCATCTGACAGGCTCTAATAGAGTCCTACAGGAAAACAGTTTAGGAACTTCTTGCCTTTAAAGCTGAGGGAAACGGGAAAAAATCACACCAGCACTCTTACCACATGTACTTAGAGATAGAAATGCCTATTGACTTTATACAACTCATGATTTCACTTGCTGTAGGATTTCATTTTCTTGTGGTGGCAATAATTGACCCAATGAGTCTATTTCGTGAGGCTCCTATGTGAGTCTAGGAGATGTGATGGTTTCTGGTGTTAACATTGTGTCTTCCCTATCTTAAACAAGCATGTGCCAATGCTTCTTATTCTGAATTAGTAATCACATCCTACATATTACAAACCATCAGATCTCAGGGGCTAGCAAGCTGTTCCATGTTGCCAGCTATCCTCGACATTAGATCTGATAGTTGCCTAGTGGTTGCTAAGGCAGTCTTGCTACATCTCATTCATGCAGAATAGGAATTATTCACTGCTTCAGTTTCCAAGCTACCTGTCTTCCAAAGCGAGATTCACAATGGATTTGATGGCAAATAAAACAACACCACCCTTGCTCAGAGTTTTTCAAGAAATCCCCCTTATTTCAGTGTTCACGAATGAGCAGGGCTTGATTGTGACATGCTTCAGACAGAAACCTGCCACGCAAACCTGAATTTGAACTTCGTATACTGTCTGCTTTTCTGCTCTTCAACCTTATCAGACTACCCTCCTATTTCTAAAAGCATTTCTAATTAGATTATATCAAACCATATATTAATTAGCAGACTCCGTATTCCCCTAGTACAGGATGTAGTTTCTAATTCAGATAGCGATTTGACTAAGGAAAATCTAAACTGTTATTTAGCTCACTGCAAAAAGAAACACAGCACTGCAGTCCTTATTCGTGCTCTGCTGAGCAGAGGAATCAAAGTGATACCAGGAACCCAGGAAAGCCACTTTGCCTGCCAAATCTCATCTGTTTTTAATACACCATTTAATCTCATGATCACTTTCACAATGTCTGTTCTGCTTTAGCAAAACAGTACACCATGCCTATGCTTTCATGCCAACAAGTTCGACTACTCAAAACAACTAGAGTTAGATCGAACATTTTTCTTTCTAATTACTCAATTGCTAAGGCAACACAAATGCACCTGTATAACCTTTAACACATTGATACACTTTTAAAATATTCCTTTACAGGTGACACATACATGTGCCGGGTACTGCGCCCTGGGCAGATTTTTCGCTGTTAGTTTAACTGGCGTGCAGATGTGCTGAAGTTGGAAGAAGGTTATATTTACAAACACTAAATTAACCAAGGTATGCCTTTTCCAAAACGTGCCATCAACATCACAAAACTGTGTACGCATTTGACTGAAATTATCATAGACTTTCACTCGGGAAAAACCAAATGCTCAGACCCAGCAAGGTTCAGAGGGGACGCGAAGTGACCCCTCCACTTGGCACATCAGGGATTAGAGCCATTCACAATCACTGTGAAAGGCAATTTTTATTTTTGCTGTCTTGCCTGACAGCATTTCAATCCAAGCCTTCTAAAAAATATTCCTAAGAGCAGATTTTTGAGTCTCTTTTCATGCCAATGAATTCTACTACTAAAATTAGAACTAGTTGAATTAGTTTGGGGTTTTTTCTTTCAAATGAAGTAATTGGTAGCGTAAAAAGCCTGCTTTTTTTATATTATTCACTTATACAGTAGAGTAGGCAGAAATTTACTTGTCTGGTTGCTAATATTTTATTTAACGAAATTAAAATCTTGTGTGGTGGGGACTGGTTACAGGGTAGGAAATCACATACTTTGTCTCTAAAATTACTGTTTTATTAAAAACCTGTTTTATATGAAATATAACAATTCCAACAAGAAGGATCATTAACTCTGTGGAGTGCTGGATTCATGTCTCCAAAGAACAGAGGAGAGAAATGAAATGTCTTTTCCTTTGTTGTTGATGAACTTTGTAATTATCAGTTACCCAACTTAATGGAACGACATTTTTATCCAGAAGTTCAATAACAATGGTTGAAATTAGTGTGCCTTATTTTAAACTAAAATATGGGATTTTCCCACAGTTTTTCAAGAATCAGAAACTTTTCCATGCAGTAAAACTACAACAAATAAGTTAACCTTAGAATATGGGTATCAAATTAAGATATGTATTTGTTTTTTTCTCTAAAACTAAACAGCACTTTACTATGATATCTCAGTAGTCATTTTATGCTCCTTGAATTTTATATTAAGCTGCTTGTTTCCCACACATAAAATTTTAATAGCAGGTGTGTGAACTTGTGATCTGATCAAAAAATAAAGGGTCAGACTCCTAAGGACAGCATCTGATCTCTATTACAAAATGTGGTCAAGATATAAGGAAATCTGTCAGAGAAGTGTATTTTAAGTAAATCTGGTGTAATTTATATGTTTGGGGGTCGAAAAGCCGGTAGGTTTTACAAGCAAAAGTTGCACAAGGGTTGTTGTGGGGTATGATTCTGTTATATAAAATCTGCCTTGCAGTAAAATTTTCTATAATTTTCTTCATGCTTCCGCATTACAGTGCAAGAAGATTTTATTGCCAATACAAAAGTATCGTGAGCTGCAGCTGTTCCCTGCTTGACCTATCCAAGTCTTTTTGTGCTTGCTGGAGATTTTTTTAATATATGAAAAGGAACTCTGTTGTGCTCAGGCGGGGTTACACAGGTAAAAAATCTGCCCCAAAGTCAGGGAAAAAAAAAAAAAAAGAGAAAAAGAAATGTGAGGTGAGGTGATTTAGGAATAAATGTCCATTTACAGTATTACCACGCTTACAAGTGCTGTGCCATCCCACCCATCCCTTAATGCACTGAATTGCTCTTGGTCCCCTTTTACTAAGCCACCTTCTCTCAATACAACAGAACCAAAGGCAATAACTGTGATGAGTACAATTAGAATAACTTTACCTGCTTATTAATACAGCAAGTTGAAAGCACTGAATTTAGGTTTTGATGTGTGTCTGTCTTTTGTACCAATATGTGTCAGAATATGAAAGTGTCTATCTATATCAACAGGCACAGAAGGCACTCTGATAAAAATTGTAGTACAGAGAGCAGATGGGAAAAGCTAGCACTGCAACTGGAAAAAGGTTTTTTTTTTCCTTTGGGTTTGTTTGTGTGTTTGTTTATGAGTGAATTGAAGGTAGAGTGCAGCACGGTACAGCATAACAGAACAGAAAGGCTACAGACACAGATAAGAAAAGGAAACAGCAGTTGCTGAAGAATAAAACAAATATCGAGTTATACTAGAAGAATGAATGTAAGCTGTGGAAGTTGTGGTACATTATAAAATCTTAAAAGAGCAATAGGAGGTTTTACTTGAGTAAGAAAACAGAAGATGCCAGGGAATTAATTATTCCACAAACAGGCATGAGAAATATAACTTTTTAAAACGTTAGCGCTTTTTCTTTTTTTCGGGGGGGGTGGGGGGGTGGTGGTGCACAAGAACTTCTTTAGTCTTCTGAATGGTTTCCTCCTTCTCTCTACTTCTCCATTTTTGATATACCGAAGAAGGCTTTTTCAGGTCTGGTGGAAATAGTATCTCAAACCCACCTGGATTTTGACTCAAACAATTAGGCTTTTTACATCTTAGCTGTGATCCAAAAGCCCTGGTTCCAGCAGGAGATGTACAAGCCTATGACATCACCCCAACCATAAGTGTGTATGTGCCTTGACCTTTCAATTTCCTTGAGAGAAAGCTAACAAGATAGCCATACCCACTGGATATGATTATTAAAGGGAAGAAAAGCTTTGCTGCACTACGGCATTTTCAGAAAAAAATCCAGCTAATGGAAAGTGGAAAGTGCTTGACAATGCTTGCTTTTGTCTTTCCCTTTGCATGTTCAGCTGTACCTAATCTTTGCAGTTAGACAAAAGCCAGGACAAATTACATGTTTGTCTATGCCTATCCAAAGAAAAGGAACAAAGGTTTCAGAATCAGCTATAGAAAATGGAGTTATTTTTCTCACTCTTTACAAATATTTAAATTATAAGTATTTGAGCTGCAGAAATAGCAAACTGAGCTGAAACTGCTGTTTCCCAAGAAACTTGAAAAGAATTTTTTTTTAAAAATAAGACATTTCATTTGTCATGCAAATACTTTCAAGAGTAGTTAAAAGGAAGAATTTTTAGGTTTGATTTTATGAGATGAGAGTCATTTTAAATATTACAGTTTTGGGGTTAGGTTTTTCTGATGAAAGAATGCAGAAAGTGGACAAATCCACAAAAAATATTTCTTTTATTTTGAAAGCATTTGTTTAATAACAATTCTGCGGTACTTCTGGTCCTAAGAAATGTCATACTCCACAAATTTATATAATTTTAAATTAAATACATGCTCTAATTTTATAAAAGAATTTTTACCATTAGTTCCACTGCACATTTTATTTATCTCTGACCTTTTACTGTACAACCATGATGCTTCTTGCAGCATGTCTTATGTCGCCTGTAAGGTACTAAGTCCAAAAGACACACACTTTACTGTACAACATGGAGCAGTGGGAGTGAAGAAATGTCTTCCAGGAAAGGTTAGTCATTCAAAAAATGGTTAAATGTATTTTCTACTGCATAATTTTCACTGTTTTGAAAAACTCAGGAGATTTTGGTAGTGGGGTGGATGGTAGGCTACTCTTTCATGATATGAACCCTGCCACCTGTACACACTTAAGTTTTGAGAGGGAGTTGTGATGTAGCATCGTCTTTGGTAGTTACACCACAGTCATAGTTGTTGTCCACCACTGTGGTTCTCCTCTTCTGGCTGTATGCCATGTTAAGGGATAATGAAAAATATTGCCGTTTGTGGAGTGAAGTAAAGGTCCTCACTCCTTTGCAATGCAAAATCAGGCAGCTGCAGGCCAGAATTTCAATTTACCCATACAGCTTGTGTGGAATACCTGAGCAGGAATGCAGCTACTGTATTAAGGCAGAAGGAATGGCAACTATCTGCCTTTGAGCTCTGGAGACACGGAATTAGGGAACATAGATGTGGATATTCAGAGGAAAACCCTGAACTGCTACTATCATAGGATACAAGTAATTAACAAGGCTTTGTTTTAATAATACAGGTACACGGAGCTTGTGAATGGGCTGAAAAAAACCCCAATTTTATTTTAAAAGATGGTTGCTATGCTATAATTTTTTTTGGTAGCAACTAGACATATCAATCGATCATTTTGTTGATTGCATAATTATTGAAGGATTCACCCTTCTAAGTACCCCCCCAGAGTGCTACAGCAGCAGAACAATACCAGTTCTGCAGAGTGAGTGTTCAGTTTTGTGTAGCCAAAGAGATAATGCCAATCCATTTGACACAACCTAGTACAGGAAAATGAAAGTTGGATTTTCTCCAGAAAAAAGTTTCAAGATAAGCAAATGAGATCTTGGTCTAGAGAATGTCATGAATATCTGAAAGTACATATGTAATTGCATATGCATATGTGTCTGAGATGAGTCAATTCATCCTTGTGTTTCTGTAGATATTCCCACAGCATATGGGTATGTGTGTATATAGACGAGACTGTTTAGCATTAGAATTTATTAGATTTTTCTGCCTCTATTCTACTAGTTGATATCAAAAGTTATGCCATGCAGTTTATGACATGTAATAGGAAAGTACACGATACAATTCCTTGATTTAAAAAACTGTATTTCTGATCTGGGACTACGGCTTCTCTGCAAGGGTGCAATGGAGAAGTGTTCTTTGATGACTGACCAGAATAGCAGAAGAGCAAATGGGTCTTCAACCTTTGTTCTAATGTCCTTGCATGTTCAGCATTGAATAAAAATCATCTTTGCACATAGTCTGAAATTACTGTTGCTTTTTCAAACCAACTGGGGACCGAAATGGATTCTTTTTAGTTTGTAACACAAGCTGAATTTGTCACAGCAACAGTGGGCAAATTTATGCTCTTCTATATGTCTTATTAGCTGCTCATGCACTGCATTTTTAGGTGAAAAATCTAAATTATTAGAAAAGGCTTATTCAGCCTAAAGAATGCTTGGTTTTCTGTGATACATAAGCTCCAAAAGTTCACGATTACTTGCTGTGCACTCTTCACAAAGGTTGGCACGAGGTTAAGCAGTCATAAAAATCCCTGCTCTATACTGTTAGGCAGAGAAGATGTTCAGGCTCAGAGGGACTGAGTTACCTTGTCCTAGAAGCTGCCTGTAGCCTTGACCTGTTCTTCTGCCCTCTGCTAGAATAAAGGACCAATATTTCTATAATTCTCTTGGTCTGTCCAAAAATTTTGCTAAATCTGTCCAAAATTTTGAAGTCAAAAAAGTTTCATCTGGGAAGATGCCATTTCTTTTACACCCCACTGTTTGTATTTTGGCAAAATCTATTTAAGATCTCTGCAAATTTTTTTTTGATAACATGACATGTCCCGTTCCCAGAATTTTTGTTTACCATGAGCATTTCAGTTAAAGTGAATCCTGGCTGGAATCAAAGCCATTCTCCAAACTTCCCTATATGCAACAAGCTAGTTTCTGTAATTCTCTTTTCTTTTTTTTTTAATAACTTCAGCCAAAAAGAAATTACTGGGTAGCTAAATAGTTTATCTCTATGTAAAGGAGACAAACAATAAGGGGTTAAAGTAACAGACCACAGGAACAATGATCAGGGATTATTTGGTCAACCTTGTGGCTACATTCTAAAATGTACTGAATTCTTCCTTAAACTGGAAGGCAAGTGCTTTTACCTGATGGAGGAAAAAATGTTTGGCTGATAACCTGCAGCTTGCTAGAGAAAAGAACAATAATGTGCTGAATGTGATCAGCAAGAAATGAGCTGGGCCCTCGCTCTTTACCTCCCTTTCCCCATGTGTGGCCATGCTAAACCATGCTGTTCTTGGCAAGAAAAACCATCCTAACCTACTCTGCTATACAAGGTGGTTATCTATGTGTTGAAAACCAATCCACTTAGAATGAAGTAGAGGAAAAACGTAGGCTTTCTCCATACCTAGAATATTATTTTACTAGAGGAGTTTCTGCAATGCTGATGATTTTCAACTACCTTTAGCTTTAACTGGAGTTCTAGGAACACTTTGAAGGTTTGGACCACTATTTTTTGTAACATAAACCTAAAAACTTCCTCTGAATACCCTCTAGCTATTATATACTGGCTTACTTTTCACAGACAGCATAACAAAAGAGATTCCTGAAGGTACGGAGGAGGCAAGAATTAATTTTGGGAATGCTAATAGCATCACACATAAATTTACCTTCAAGGAATTGTTCTAGTAATTATTTCTCTCATTTATTATATTATAATGAGTGTATTTAAAAAAAAAACTGACAAAATCAATAAAGTAATTTCTAATAAATTTCATTTAGAATAGGTGTATTGGACTCTCCTTTTATAAACTCATACACCCTAAGCTCATCAAATGTAACTTCTGATAGCTAAAAAAAAAAGAATTGCCAGTGGATTTCTTTTGATTGTACAGTGCAGCATATTTCATTTTCCATGGTATAGATGTCTGTAGGCACTGGATTACATTTTCTCAAGTATCTTCCAGAAACTGTAGCACAAACTTATTGTTTTCTTCTGGATTAAAGCTAGGAAAGTCGACAGCTTCAGCACCTGTCAGGATACAGTCTCACCTGATGTTTGCTAGCTATTATTTAATAAACCTCTCGAAGGGCAAGAGTGGACCTGTGCTTCTAAAATTTGTATTCTTCTCTGTTTTTTCAGTGAAGTCCTGATGCACAACTGGCTGGAGCTCCCACATCAGTGTTCCCCACGGATCTCCCTGTGTCTCCGAGAGTTAAGTACGCAAATGAGAAGGGCAAAACGCAGCATGAATATTAATGTCCTGGCCATGCATCTTTGAGCTGGCAGGGCTCGTTTACCTGGGCGGCTGCCAGATGTGATCATTTGGAATATGAAACTACTTTAGGAGAAAGGTGTGAAATAAATCAAGAATCCACAGGAAAGCACAAAGCTATCATTTGTTTTTTACAAAACTATGCATTTATTTTTGTCTACAGTCTAGTAGGATATCTGCTAGAAACTTAAAAGAAAAGTAGGTATTGCCCAAAGTTGAATAAAATGCTGCAAGCCAAACTTACAGAACTAATAATAGGTGAAGATGTGTGGAACCAGAGCTAGTGCCTTTGTTTCCTCTCTCTGAGACATTGAATAGATATTAGCAATATATTTAATGGACACTTGAGTATTAAGATATTGCTGCTTTTTTCCCCCTCTTTTCCTCCCTTTGGAGGATATTTTTTGTGGGTAATGAGAAAATAAGGCTCTCTGCAGACTGGCAGTGGCTAACCCCAGCTGTTTCTTGTATTTTTCCTAAGCCGAGCACCTCACGTTACCAGTTGCTGTGACACATGTAATGTCATTAGACAGGGAATAAACAACTTCAAAACCATCTACAGAGCCCAACATCTAATTAGTCAAACAAGCAGGCTGGGAAATCAGAAACACCAGAGCCAACTCTATCTTCCAATGTGCTGTGAGAAAAACTTATGCCAACTGCCTCTATGCTCCAGGGCAGTACTGAAATGACTTCAGGTACAAATAATCATGATCAGATGAGACTCAAAAAATATCAGTTTTGTAATTCTTGAGAAAAAAGATGGATTTTTATATGCTATGGCTGTGTAGTAGAAGGAGGAGGGAGAAAAAATAATAACTTTTTCAGTGGTGAGTGAAATGGTATCCTCTGGAAAGGGCAGGAGGAGGATGCCAGGGCATTTTGGGATGGGAGTCTTAAGATTTTCTTCTTGGCAAATTAATATAAGATAATTGTAAAATACCCAGCAGAAATCCTATTCTGACTATGATGGGGCTGGGAAAGAATTGTAATTTTCACACTGGAAGGGAGACCTTCAGCTAGATTGATGCTGTCCCTTACCCTGAAGGGCTATAGAACTTGCCTGCACAACCTGTGACTTTATAAAGCACTGTCATCCGCTACGGAAAGTGGGGTATAGAAAAGACAGAACCAGGCTCTTCTCTGAGGTGCACGAGAAAACAAAAAGAGGTGACGGGCTGCAGCAAGGCAAGTTCTGACTGGAGAAAAAGGAAAGAAAAAAACCCCAATCTCCAGGTGCAAGTGTTTCAACATCAGGCTGTATCATCGAGAGAGGCTCCTGGAGATTTTCAGAACTAAACCAGAAGTCTTGAGCAACCTGATGTCCTTTGAAGTTAGCTCTGCTTTGAGCGTGTGACTGGGCTCGAGGAACACCAGAGGTCTCTGACAACCTGAATTATCTTGCGATTCTGTGATATCCTACCATGTTCCAGGGATGGGGTCCTTGAACTTTCAGCCAGGACTGTGTGTCAGGAGTGGAATTTATAGTTTGGGGGAAGTTGTTCTGACACAAGGAATGAGATTGTTATTCTTTAAAGGTGAAGCAGTTCTTAATGTGTTTGTAGATTTGATTTAATTTCCAAATCTATTATTTTTTGTCCTCTCTTGTTGTGACTAGAACTCTCTGCAGCATTTCAGGCTGCTTTCTCCACCTGGACTCCTTTTCTTAGATTATTTTTTAATTGTGTGAGTCAGAAGCAATGTCTTCTATTGCCTCTGTTCCTCAGGGGACTGTAGGACTCTTTAGGCTTACTATTTACGTAGCCTATTTGCTATAAGCTTTCTCCTGACAGCTGTGAATGCCATTGCTAACTCTTCCTTATATTTCAACAGCCACTCAAAAAAAACAAAACCAAAAACAAAAAGGAAGGGGAGGGGAGAGAGGAGAATGAGAGAAAAGTCCCTAAATAATAAAATATATCTGATAGCAATGACTGACATATGGCTGAATTACAAAGAATTAAAAGTTCTTTTTTGTAATGAACGTGGAATTTTTTGTCTTACCAGATGTGCGGCAATGTTAATAGGGTGGGGGTTTTTATGCAAGACTTCAGGGCAAAAAGGATCTGACAGGAGAATTTATCCTTTGCCTTCATCTCTAACTTAAGTCAGCCCTTGAACTCTTGAGCAAAGCTACTCCTAGCAGTCTAGGTCTTGCTACTGTAGATAAAATAAGATATAAATTCCTTCCTTTCTCTTCAATTCTGTTCATTCTAGACTGAAAATATACATAAAGGGAAACAAGTTACTCATTCTTAGAATATATACAGACTCCATCTCTGTTTCCTCCTCCACTGAGAAATCAGACTGTAAGTGTGCACAAATATTACTGCTCAGAAGGTAAGTAACATGCTACTCAGGAATTTTGTGAGAAATACTAAGTTAGTGCCAAACAAAACATGTAAAATGATGATAAATTTCTGACTTTTCACTAGAAGTTGACACGTAGACTTGATTGACTTTTAATTTATTTTTAAAGGAAAGAAACGTGTGAACAAAATTGTTTTTGCAAAAATGCTATTGCACGTTTCTCCCAGCTCCAATGGGAAGCTGTCTAGAAATAGAAAATTCCTCTGGTAGCTACGGCTAGAATGAATTCAAGGTAACAGCTAAGTTTTTAAAAGGTTGCCTGAGGTACGTCTTGCCTGAAAAACAAGAAGATCTGTGTACATATTATTAACAGCAACGTATTTAAAGCATGAATACAGGAATTATAGCATAAAGACTTTCTCCAACAAAAGCCAGACCTGTCCACAGACTGAGAAACCACTACTTGGGCAAAGAGTAATAAATACCATATTATACCTTGTAAATATAATTTCTTAGGATCAAATTAACTCTTCTTCTATAATGAATTCCACTGATCCTGAGCTTACAAATGTTTTGTACAGTACTTCCTTTAGCAATTTCTTTTACAGAATTTATTTTACAGAATTTATTGTATACAGAAGTTTGTGGGCAAAATCTTTTTTTTCCCCTCTGCGTTCCATCAGTGTTTGCCAGCACATTGGTCTCAAAATACTTGCATTAATACCCTCCTCACTGTACCACATTGTAGTTGCAGTGTTGCTCAATACTCATGATGTTCTTTTTTTCTTTGGAAAATATCATACTTTTTTTTTCTTGACTAATACTTATTTCCAGTTTTGTTCGTAACTTAACTGACCCAAAGAAACCGAATTGCCTTCACATTCCAGCAGCTGTAACTACATAACTATGCTGGTTTTAACAACATATCTACATTGCAATCCAAAAATAAAATGTAACTCTGAGAAAATCATCTTATTTCTGGTTTGCAGACAGAATTTTCAGTCTTTCACAAGCACTGATGCTATGTAAACCAAGTGTTTACTTCATTAGGGCCTGAAGGATCATTTGTCATTCTAGTGATCAAAAATAAAACAAAAAAACTAGGCAACAACACTGACTTACTGTACAAAGAAGACATTTCCAGGCCAAAATGAAAGAACCTAGACTGTCTTACCACTTCCATATTTACATGTGTCCCCCTGCATCTGCTTTTCCTTTCCTCACTGTACAACCCATTGAAGACAATACTGTTAAATAACTCTTGTTGCTACATGAGAAAGAGAGAAAACATTATCATGCTGATCACTAGTGATAACAGCTGTTACGTAATTTTGTTATGAAGCTATTTCCTGCTGCTACAGGGCTGGAAATAACATTTACTCGTATAATTGCAATTCCATTTATTTTATTCATCCTGACCTAAATAAAAAGCATAAATTGATCCATATCGAATATTTCATGGAGATAACCTCTTTAATAAAAAATCACTTAAAAGTTTTCACTAATATTAGACATGTTATTATAAAATAACTAGTGGTAAAAGTCGTATCTCAAACAACCAAAGCTATACTAACTTCAAATATCAGTTTGTCCTCCTCATAGGACTAGACTTCCATCCAATTACTTTTCATCAATCAGTAAATTATTTACTTATTATTTATTTACTGGTTTTATACACACACATATATATATAAAAATACATATATAGGTCATAGTACCCTCTTTAGCCGTCTGAAAATTTGACATCTGCATAAAACCAGTCATCCAAGTTATCTCTATGGTGAATGAAGAGAGAGAGTCTCTAAAAGCCAAATAGCAAATCCTTTAAGAGATGTCTCAAGACAGGTATGCTTTTATAATTACTTTTCTCCTCAGATATGACTAGCTTAAACTATCTGTGCAGCTTATCTATGTGTATTATTATGTATGATGAATCCTGCCTGAAATGTGGGAGTCATTTTTCTTAAATTATCCAATTAAAGACTAATCCTAACAAAAACAAAGAGCTGGGGAGAATCAGAGGAACAATGAAAGACAGAGGGGCCCTCATAACCTAATAATCACTGCAAAAAGAGCACACAGAAATGGTTAATCCCTAAGACCACACAAGGAGACCGGTTAGACCATTGTCCCTCGTCAAAAGGAGCCACAGAAAGGAACTTTGTCCCTGTAATGCCATGACATGCAACTGAAGAGGCTTGCTGTCTCAATGGGCGTGGGACTTACTGGCAGAAGCGGTTTGGGGGAAGGCATAAATCTTATCAAAAGATGTTTTCAGGGGATTGTGGGATGTAAGAAACTCATTAGGTGATGTTAAGGAGTGCAGCGATGAAAGAGGCACTCAGGATGACAACGAGATGGTTCCGAAGCAACGGCAAAAAAGGAACTCTTTCTTGTCTCTTACAGCATACTTATACATTACTAACACAGGAGGGCATATCGGCCCAGCTGGGATGTTTGCCAGTCCTCAGAACAGTTAAAGATAAAAACATTCCATAGACACACTCGTGACTGTCTTCAGCCCCATCTTCCCAGGCCTACACAAGGCCATCCTCCGACCTGACCTTGTGAAACTAGTTCTTCAAAGGCTTGGCAAACATGCAGCACAACAAATTCTAACGGGCACTCTTGAAAACAAATGCCAGGTGTTCCAAGCTGCTCCCGCAAAGGAGAGAAGTCAAAGGTGGGGAAAGGAAGGGATCAAGGTGGATCCGGGAGAACAAGTGTGAGGGAAGAGGTGACGACATGGGCTGGCCAAGTGCCACAAGAACGAGAGGCCACAAGCCGGAGGGTCCTGGGTGCTAGCAGCTCAAGGAAGGTGCAGTCTAAGGGCCTGCTACCAAGTAGATTGACCATGTAAAGCTACACAAGGGACTTGCGTACGGCGTGTGTGTGTGCATGTATACTCCACTAGCGGACATCAATCCTGATAATCTTGAGGTGAGGAACAGCCTGTGCTGCTCGTGTTGGGATGAGAGCTGTGCTGAGAAAGACACGCTCTTCTGTCCTTGTCGGTCTGAGCACCTCGCCACGTTCGTACTGCGCACATGTCTCTGCTGGGAGCGGGCGCTCAGCCTTGCAGAAGGCTGGACCTGGGGAGGTGCAACCTCACTCTGCCACACGAACGACAGAACCGCGGAATGGCACCAGGGCAGGCTTCCTCTCCAGCTGCTTACAAGGGCTGGACAGCATTAATTAACAGGTCATTCCTCCCTGTCCGCTCTTCATCTCGGCAACAACTGGAAAGAGGGACCTGCTAGATCTTCATCCGTCCTCATATCTCTCTGCGTTATTACCTGTCTGCAATTCCCCTGTAGGAGAACCTTTTAAATTTTAAAGTGATAGATCTATATGTCCTTCTAAGAGTTCCCTAAACCCCATGTGACCTGTTGAATGGGGTTCTTTATACGTATTCAATTAATTTTTAAAAGCGGTTAATAAACCACCACCACTGACAAACAAAATTTAAAAAATCGGTATTAAGTAATCTGAATCTTAACATACATGAGCAAATTGATAATGTGCTCAGTTTTGGTGAGACTGCTTATCTGCTTTCTCTACTGGTTTTCAAACAGTTGACTCTGCAAAGAAAATTAGTGAATGAGAGCTCTCTTTAATTCTCTGCTGGTTTCCAGGTCTTCCTTCTGCTTTCCACACAGCACTAGATTCACATTCTTCATTTGGTTATCTGTACTATTAGTAAATCAGAGGAATAAAAGGGGGGGGGGGGGGAAGCTGCTATTCAGACACAATTATACACAAATTAAGACTTAAAAAGCTCTCATCCCTGCTGTTGACTATAGAGCTTCACCTTGATCTCAGTGCATGGCTCACATTAAGTACCATCTTGAGTGACAATAGAAACTTGAAACTTGAATCACACTTTAATCTGTGATTGCATCTGAATATATTTCATTCATCTCCCTGAATATTTATTTTTAATCACTCTGTAGCACAATCTACCAGAGCACAGTGAAAGAAGAGATGAGAGGACAGAAAATAAAAGAAAGGGCTCCTGAAGAAAAATCATGTTATTGCCTCTTATTTCTTATTTTTTCTCATTCTGCACTTGTATCATACCTAGTAGTCCAAGTACTCGTCCTAGGCTTCTTATCCAGGAATGAGGTGTTTGTGCTCCACTACAATATAAATATTAGATAATAAAACTATTCTGGAGTGTTTGGTTACAGCCTACAACCAATATGAATGTAACACAAAACCAATAGGGTTATAACTTTCAACCAATATTTTGCTATTGATCTAGATTTAGAACAGTCTTCTAAAATCCATCTTTCAGAAGATGAGTTGTGGGCAGCAGACAAATAATCAATTACTGATTGGAAACAGAAGAAAAGTACAGGGAAAGATAATAGATTAAGGATGAGAAGTAGGAAAAGACAAGAGAAAAACAGAAAAAAGAAAAAGAAAGAAGGGTGAACCTGAGAGAAAGGTAGTGGCAGAGAATATTATTTACATGAAATAGATGAGAAAAATGCAAGAAGAAAGAGAAAACTGTGAAATAATAATGAATAAAAAGGCTTAGAAAAGTTGAGGAGAAGAAAAAAGAACACAATGAAACAATCAAGGCAAAAGAATTAATAGGGAAAAAAAGGATTTTTGAACACTTTTTTCTGTGCAACTTGTAACCAAAGGAAAAGAGGGTAGATGGAATAGGACAAGAAGAAAACTAAAAAAAAAAAATGAAGGGAAATCTTTAGAGATTCTGCTAAAGAAACAAAAGAAAAGGCAAAGAGCAAAGGAGTAGAACATGATATACCTTGTGCTGCAAGCATCAACATTCTAAATATATCAACATTTTACAATATATTTTACTTTCTCTTCATTCCCGTTCATTACATTCTATACTCTTTTTTATAAATTTAGTCTTGAGCTATATCCTGCAAATTGACAGATATGAAATTCCATCTGCAATCTTAAATAAATTTCTAAAGGTAGAATATTGGTGCTAAGTATTTCCCATAATACAGCAGAAGTTTTATTTTAGTTTCAAGTCAATAGATGGCATTAGTTTATTATAATAATTATATTTAATATATTGCATTTCACACTGGTATTTGTGATAGATTTGAAATATGATGCAGAATACCTCAATACAGTATGAAAATCTTAAATATCTATTTTCAATGTGTGTCATTAAGCTTACATTTCACTGCTGTTTAAAATAGTTGGAAATGATAAACGCTTGAAGTACAAATAATTTACCACTGAGGTTTGATTTTCATGCAGATTTTCACTGGTACAAACTACAAAGGTAATTTGTTAGTGGATGATTTCTTTATACACTTTAAAATTTGAGAGGTCTTTTCCATCAGTAAAAGTATCTTCACACCATGTGTAAGGCTATACAAAGAAATAAAGACATCTCAGCAGGTCTTGTAAGAAACACCAATCATTCATAGATTACATCAGACTGAATTTGCTCATTTCCACAAAAGTAAGAAACAAACAGAGTAAACTTCCTTGCTTGCCAAGCTTGCCAAGCATGACTGGGATGACAAATGTCTCTAGCACAGACGCACAGATTCAGGCAAACCTCTTGTAGACCGGGTTTGCCCCAGCTGGGCTAAGATCAACGCAGTCCTGCATCCTGTTTACCGTACTAGTGGATTTTCATCAGTATAGCTGAAAGGGAGGCAGATAATAAGAGCAGAACATTTAAAATCATATCTGCCCCTTTAGTAAGATCCAGGTTTTTATAGGCAGATTCTCTGCAGAAGGCTATTAGTTGTCTCATGTATATGTCTAAATCATAATCTATGAACCTAAAAAAAAATTTACTTTACTTCCCTGAGTAGAATTCTGCTGGAATTACGCCACTTTAGACTTGGTCTAGAAAAGTTTTTAATTTCAAATGAAAAGAATTATTCCTTTACTGTATCTCTTTTAGGGAAGTTTGAAAAATTGTACTCAAGTCTTAAATTAAATAGCTCAGGTTTCAGTTGCAAAACAGACAGCTGATCACATTTTTTCTGCCCCCTTTTTTCTCAACAAATCACAATTACTTTTAGGCCAGCAGGTAGTTTCTGCAAAACTGCCAAAGTCCAAATTTTTTTGGTTTAATTTCTGTGAACAAACTTCATTGTTAAAAGGAAGAAGCGAAAGCTTATTCAGATGCAATATTGACTTTGTTGAAAAGCATTTCAGATGGTTCACACCAAGTGTTAAATACTTACATTCATAGTTATATATCATCGGTGTGTTTATAGACCCTTAAACACTATCAAACAATCCCTGTAAGGGTTGCTGCACAATGTCTTTCCTGGGATGTCATGCTGGGAAGTACAGGTACAGAATTCTGACATCTTCTGCTTTCTAATATCTCCTGCTCTCTAAATATTACTATTTGGTGCCCTAAAGCTCTCTTTTTACCTTAACTCTTACTGATTTTGTTGTATATGAAAAATGTCCAGAACAATCATAGACATACCTCATATCTTGCTGTCTATGGTTAAAACGCTTAGATTTCTGGAGGCTAAAAATGCTAATTGTTATTGTGTTCCACCAGCTAAAATATTAGCAGGAAAACCAATGCCTACAAAATTAAGATGTTTTCTTTTGAAAAATATTCTGAAATCTCAACCTGAAAATGTAGCAACACTGCATTCAAGGGATGCAGGATCAAAACCTTGCAGTTTTAAGTGGTATTAAAGTTCACTTTCAGTGAGATATGAAGGTCAATTAAAATCACATATTTGTAACCTTGCATGTTGCATAGGCAGAAGCTGTACCCAGGTATTCTTATTTTTGTAAGCCCAAATTCCTTAATGCCTCAAGACATTAAACTCAGGGCTCGAAAGGACGGCATCAGCCACCAGATCCAGTCTCCTGGAACTGTGGGAAACAATGCAATAGGAACGGAACTCAAAAACATTCTGCAGAACTTCTACCCTATTATCTTCTGTACAATAAAGGCATGAGACACCTCTAAAATATGACACTTTTCAGACTACTATACAAAGGACAGCATGCCTCGAGGTATCGGAAAAAGAGCAGGAGATAAGAAGGTTGCCAATAATGCATTGAATTGCTAAAGTGCAGAGAATTTGTTATCCAGAAGTGAATGCAGTCACTTCCCTAATGATCTCTGCCCATCTGCCCAGAGGAAAATTGTTTCCTATTTCCTGACAAGAAATATCTGGTAATTACATTAAATTGGCTTGTAAATATGGGAGCAAATAACAATAACCAACAACTTAGAAATCTGGAAAACAGCTCCTTGTATGGAGAAGCTGAACAATCATATCCATCTTTAATTCTGAGCACTGAGAGCCTGGGATTTGATGCAATCACTGCTAGAGTAAGCCAATTTCTTTCCGGGAGTGGGATATATTGCTTATGTATGTTGTACATATTAAACAGACATTTAGATTCAAAGACTTGACTGTGATGTAAAGACCAATAAACTCAGGTCAAGGGTTGGGGGCAGAGAGGGAATCACAAATGGTATTGCAATCCTTTACTGTTGAATTATTAACACAACACTCCAGTAACAAGTATTAGAACAGACCCTTCAAAAATTCACGCACGGATATTTGTAGTCAGCTTCTCAGCTATAGAAAAAACCCTTCATTAATCATTTCTATGAATTGTTTTCTGGGATATTGTTTAAATGTTGACTTGTAAAATCACCCTTCCAAATTCATTAGCAACCACAATGTGATCAAAGGAAACATTGGAAAAAAACAGTGACAGAACCTGATGACCAAATCAGAAAGAAGACTTCTTTCCCCAGGTCATGTTGTTCTGTGATCAAAGAAAATTTCCACTCTAAGAATCCCTGTCTTATGCAGTCAGGGAACACACCATCAACTAAATAAACAGAGGTACCCAAACTATTGCTGAATAGATGTTGATTTGGAAGGAGGGGAGTGAAAGCGAAAGACAGAGAGACAGAGAACCTTTTGGGATGGATATGCATGTATGGCAACAAAAGTTGGTAAATTAGAAATTGCAATACTTGAGATATTCTAGAAATAAAGAGGGGGCTAAACCAAGCCTCCTACAAAATAATGTGCCATTAAATTCAGTCCAAATAAATTCTGACCTTTTACTTCACCTCGTATATATTTTCCTTCCTTTCTTTCTAATCCCTATTAACTTAGGAAATGTTCCCTCAGGAAACACAACGGATCATAACTTTCCCAATAAAGCAACTGTTGAGTATAGGGAGGCTTCCAATATGACTGAGAACTAGTCTGAACTAAGTAACCAGTAAAAATAACATAGGAATGAAGAAACTGAAAATACATCCATTTAAAATTATACTTTGTTCCCAGGCCCACTCCTTGAAAGAATCAAACTGACAGGATCATAGCTTTTTACCCCAAATGCTAGACTTCTGGCCATATTTAATAAAAGTCCTTGGAGAAGGGATATAGCAAGAACCATTCTTTCCCTAGACCACCCATGTTCTTCAGAAGGTCCATTTCTCTCGTACCTAAGGGATGATACCAGTGACAACAGATAAACAAAAGACATCTGCAAGAAGTACGCTAGAATTTATGTTGAGATCTGTGTTAAATCTGAATATGCAAAGGCTATCTACAGCATACTTCCACCACTTTCCTCTAAAAAATCTCATAAACGGAAATAACCCACTTTAATTGTTATAATTTGTACTTCACTGATTACATAAGAAACAAACAAGTCATCTTCAAAGTCCTCATGCATGTGGCACAAATGACCTAAGGGGTCATTCCACTCTAACAATCATGACCTGCTTTGACATCTACAGAGGAACAACATCCAGAGCGATGTACACATCAGCACAACTTCCTTTTTCGCCCATCGACAAATCTTTTCTAGCTTTCAGGGTCAGCTGTGCCATCAGGATTTTTAAAGCAAAACCACAAGATTATGCTTTCTTTAACCAGCATTTATGTCTTAAATATATGAAATTGATTTAGATAACAACTCTGCTGATTAGAAAAGAGAGACTTTTTTTCCTGTCTCATAATCATAATATTGTTTTAACAGTATACAGGAATAGATCTATTCATAGTAATGTTGCATCCACAATCAGGTTTATGGTGCAATGATCTATCTGTGAGCAGAAATGGCTACAGTCAGGTGTCAAGCTGAAATGTTTTGCCGGAGCAAAAGCCTGCCAGACACTACATATTTGCCACTATGGATTAGGTCTAGTCAGAAATTACATGAAATAGTGTTGGGAGAATTCAATTTCACAAAACCCAAACAGTATTTCAAGCAAAATTCTGCCATGCATTTTGGAGAACTGTCTCAGCCTGGGAAATCAATGCTTTTGGCTCTCCTTATCATCCAGTACATCTGCTTGCAGTACTCAAGTCCTGGAATTCCTCATCTGGGAGTCTCCTTTTACATCTGGCTTGAGCCATAGGACTGGAGTCCTTGTCTGTAGGGTGACCTCGTCCTCAAGCCATGAATGAGAGTCCTGCATCTGCAGCCCTCTGCTCGATAGACCGTCAGACCAAAATAAAATCTAAAATTTCCTGACATTTCCTAACTGCATTCTGGACAGTTCTACTCCTGATTTACTGTCAGAGCAAATTAAAGTTATTTCTTTTGAAATACAAATTTAATAAAATAATTAACAATTGTAGGCAGGACAAACTATAATAATAAGTTTCATCACGATCTGCTTGCAACAGGGGAGATGAAGATGAAGCATTTTTTCTTGAGTGATAAGAAAGAAGGGAAAAATGTCTGGTTTATCTTTAAAACTTCAGAGACAGGTGAGCACATCTACAACATACTCCCAGAGACTTCTGGAGAGATTTGGTACTTTGCATACATGGGCAACAGTAAATCTACATCTGCAAGTGAGTGTATCACAATTTCATTTTGTTTGCTAGGAAACATCCAAGACTTCCACTTGCCAAACCTGCAGACTGTACCAGGTAAACCAGTGAACTGTGTGGCATGGCACTTCTTAATAAATTATCATGGTGGTTCTCATTATTAATGATTGTGAAGTGCTCACCTAATAAAGGTATTTGTAAATGCTGGTTTCTAACGTGAGCATATATTACCTAATACAGGACTAGTCACAATTAGTTAAAAACATAAAAGCAGCATAATTAATGTAGCTAGCAAGAAAAACTAAAGCCTCATTTATTTCAGGATAAACTTGGTGCATAACTGTATATAAACAAGGAAGCAGGAGTGACTGGAATGTCATTACTCAAATTCATGCTTCCTTGATAAAAATAAGGCGAACAAAAATCAGTTACTCGGCTCATTCATTTTATTCCTCATTTCTTCATATGTTTTGTGTAGGGATGAAAGCCCCAGCCTGCCCTCCACTTGTTCCAGGAACAGATAATTACTGCACTGCCTGCCACAGTTCTGTTATTCTGTGCTCAGTGACTGCTAGCTTGGTTTAAGTGCTAGCTTGTTTTAAGTGCAACCTAGATGTGAAAAAATACAGAAAAATCGAAACAGAAAAGTGTCAATCATTTTCTCTTTAAAATGCTAGCTTGAAATAATAAGAAGAGCTTTATGGCAGTTTGGGGTTTTTTTTAATGTCAGATAAGGATCAAAACGTCTAAAGTACCAGGGGACCTTAACTAACCTGTCTGTCCTTATCTAAATGATAAAAGGCTTATGCTGGCCTTATTGCTTAAATATGATACATCTACAGTAGCATTTTTCTGTTCCTGTACTGCTGGAAGAAGAGAAATGGCAAAGCAAACATCTACTCAGATCTGAAAGCTACCCAGGCAGCAGGGTCCTTTTGTGAAGCTATGCAGTAACAGTGTTGACCAGCCTAAGGTAACTCTTTAAAATGACATGGCAAAAACCATACCCCACAGGGTAAAAAATATTGCTTTGTAAATATGCAAACTTGCTCCGACAAACTGTTACAGACACTACTATCTCCGCTACTAAGAAGTCAGCTTTATAAAGTAGGTACCAATTACAACAATTAGAACAGCTGTATTTCTTCAGATGAGCAATAACAAAAAAGATCCCACCAGGTGCCACAGAGTAACGGTGTGGTAGTGACATAAACCCAAATAACCAAGGTTGCCTGAATTCTCGTGTTACAACAGCAGCATTCATCTTCTGAGAACCAAGTTTTAAGTTCAATCTTTTGTGTGACATAATATTTGCTGGCTAAAAAGGACAACCCATAAATTTAAGCTTTTGAAAGTCTTCAGTTCACCACATATACAGACAGAGGCATATTCTGAACTTTTTAGAGACAACTAATGGAATGAACAGGTGGAAAAGAAAAGGAAGAGCTCTATACAGAAAAAATACTACTTGTCGAAGTCTAAAAAACCCCCCACAAATAATAAATCTTAATTACATTTCATTTTAGTAGTGATGCTTCTATATTATTTTTAATGACATAAAGGAGTCTATTTTTATTTTTACCTTGATACACAATTATGTGAAATTAGAACAATTGAGAACTTTATTTAATTTCTAATTAGCTATAGTCATCTGGCACTGGGAAAAAAATTCAAAAGACTTATGTTACTTTTTTTTATACTTCAACTTCTCCAGTTTGCTTAGGGTTTTCCTGAATTTGCTCAATAGGCTTATACATGTTGAAATTTGTTTTTCTAGGTATGCCTGCTCCGGGAGTCCTCAAGTATGATCTGTATTTCTGGACCTTGGCATTAAATAGACTTCATTTAATAAACTAAACTATATAGTTCATACCTATATTCCAGCTCTGCAATTTAAAATGGTAAAGACATCTGATTTAATGAGCTAAACTAAACTAAGTCAACACTATGCACACAAATTTTCATTATCAACATTTCAATATCAACAGTACGGAGATGTGGAATACACTAAAAACCAGTAACTGTGAAACACACTTCCCTTAATTCTTATCAGAAAAGTTACTGAAAAAGAAGAAAAAGATAAATATTGAATTACTTCCTAGTTCTACATTTACATCTAGATTGCATGAGGTTTTGCTTGATTTTTAATTCAAATTGAAGTTTCTCCTTCCTTCTCTTTAAATCAAAAAAAAATTAAATTATTTGAAACATAAAGGTATTGTATTTTTCTAACTAAAGCTTTAACTACTCTTGTGTAGGTCTGTCAACTTAGAGGAACAAATATTATTTGTCTAATCAAGATATGGTTGGAAGAAAAAAAGCCCAATAACATTCCATGCTTTGGAGAAAAATAACACAAAACATAAAAAACCTTCCCCAAAAGTCAGAAGATTGTTCCAATGATATTTTATCCCACCCTCTATTGACTTTCCCAAAGCCTTCTGGACTGCCCTTCCACTGTGGGAAAGGAACCGTCATTTATCATAGCCTGCTCCTTGCTTGCAGGGCCCTATTAACCTCACTGTCAGGCCCTGCCATCTCTTCTTAGGTAACCGTGAAGGACATCTTTCCTGTCATCAAAAGATAAAAGAACATCACCTTTATTAGTCTCCCTTTTCCTAGTTTTTCCCTACCAAAAATAAGCAAAGTTGCACAACTGTTTTATGCCCATAGTTAATTCAATCATGTTCTTTGAAAAGTTGTCAGGTATTTGGAAACTGCCAACACAAATTTGTTTCTTATTTCTTCAATATGTTGCACGTGTTATTAAAAATCTGAGGTGAGTATTTGAAGGGGAAAAAAGGAAACTTCAAAGCTTAGATTTACAGTGTAGGGACTTATTCTGTTCAGAAAAACATAAAGATCTCTGGTGGGTGACGTTCTGTCCAGTTCAATGTATATCCAAATACGTCCTATTCACTTAAACCTTCTCATCCAAGGCACAGCAACAAGCACCTTTGGGGATTAAAAAATAACTGAAGTTTCAGAATTTCCTGTGTGAAATTTCCTATTCACTCCCAGAATTGTTCCGCAGTATTTTCCAACACAACCCTATTGCTTGTATCCTTCCGCTAATCAGGTCTGTGCTTCCTGATAATCTCAATTTGTCAGCGTGCAGTGCACACGGCTGGCTCCTCAGAACTCCTCACCCTCCGAAATCTCCCCAGTTCCCACGTGCTGCAGTCCCCAGGAAAAAGGACAACCTGCATCCAAAGATGCCACGGGGCCTATTTTCCAAGCATGAGCCCAGCACAACCTTGATGCCTACAATCACCTTAGAAAAAAAAAACTTAGAAAGAAGAAAACCACTCAGAAAGTATAAACACTCATCACACGTGCTTTTATTATGTGGTTCACTTACGTATATGCTGACCTTCCTAGGCAGTTTACGATACGTGCAGCCATACAAGCATAATGCAACCAAGCACACCATAAGCCAAATGCATGGAGGGATTTTTGATAAGTGAAACAAAATTTTAGTACCAACAGAACAGAAGAAAATCCTCCCCACTGAAGACTATTTCCTGGCGCAATTTGTACTTTCTACCCCCAGCTGCTCTGTTGTTTCACTTACTAAGAGTATACATCAGAAATAGGTATGTAGCACAAAACAGTCTTCACATTTTTAATAACAGACCTATACTTTTGCTCATAGTTTCCAAGGAGGACAAATGAATCAGGAAGTGCCTGTGGAAACTTTTAGCTCAAATATTACCATTTTAAGTAAAAGTGAGTTAATGAGAATAGAACTAGAATAGAAATACTGCTAAAATGTAACCGTAATAGTCATTTTCATCCAAACACAAGGCATCTAACAGCTTCACACTGGGATGAGCTGCCATGGTGAGGAAATCACAGGGAAAGATAAGAAGACAGTTTTCAATAGAATCCCTTGTTTCTTAAGCAGAAATTGTGTATAATATATGTGAGAAGGTTCTATTAATATCCTTGGACAAGACTGAAAGGACTGGAGCAGAGAAGTGCATGTATTATTGTTGTTTCATACCTAACAAGCTGTTTGGTGCTTTCTCTAATATGTATTCCTTGTCAAGCGGTGGAGGTGTTGATAAAAGTATTCTCCATGTCATTTTCCCATCCTCTCTCATAAAACATTGATAAAAACAGAAAAGGAACTGCACTGGGGAAAAAAGTACCTAGAACACATCAACTTAAGTGTTTTTAAAGCAAAAGCCTCACTTTTCTGTTAAAAAGTGTTGAAAGGGATTTTTTTTTTAAAGTATCCCTATCCAAAAGGAGTTCTAGCTGGCAGAATATTTGGAGCAACAGCCTTTAAGCTATCATTGGCGACCTGAAATTTAAAAAAAAATATGTATTTTTAAGAAACAACACAAAAAAAGGGAAATTTTAAAAATCCATCTGGGACCATGAATGGCGCTCTCCTCACTAAATACATATTCTAGGAACTGAAATTTGGTAACAGCTTGGTACAACAAGGTGGCAACGATTTTAGTTAGAGTTCATCTGGGCATATATGTAAAAAAATGCAGGCTATGCAGTCAAAGACTCATCTAAAAAGGACCCAAATCCACCTTCCTAATGGTAAAATTGAAAGCATGATACTATACTGAATTGGATATGTTTGCCGTTGATTTATTGTCTCTTCCACAAAGTCATTGCAAAGACTGCAACAAAAAACACATGGTGTTTGATAAAATCTTCATGTTTCTGCTAGGTAGAGACACAACACACAGCAAAAGTAAAATCTACACAGCAGAAGTAGAATCTTCTACACTGCTTTCTTTTTCCTTCACTGTTAAATGTCTTAGGGGGGGTCTTTTCTTATAAAGTCCACCAGCAGAACCTTATGAGGGCGTCTAGTTTATACTCAAGGCATGCCCACAGTTCAACGAAGTAATTTTCCCCAGTAAATTTTCAGAAAATGCTGAAGTTCCTTCATGCCCCTAGAAAATATACATCAAATCTGGTATCAAGTGTGAAAGCAGCAGCGCAAGGACACCTGAACTGGAGAAGTGAGAAGGGGAATCGACACTGGAATCTGCTTTCAGTCTGTCTGTTGAGAAGCCAGCTGCAACAGAGCTGAAATAGCAACAAATGAAAGATCTGCAGGTATAGTCACAGGAATATATAGACGGTACTTTTGACATTTTATGTTTTCTAACTCCAATAATTTTTCCAATTTCTTCACTCTTTGGCTGAGTAAAGGTGATTTAACCCTTTTTTTCAAAGCCTGCCTAGTATGAAGCATGATCCCTCTCTCAGCCTTTTCACTCCTGCCCCGAGATTATTTCTTATATTACACATATTTTGAAATTCTTGAGAGCTGAGAAATCTGCTTTCCAATTTTTTTGGCTTTCCTCTCCAAGAGGTGGTTTGAGGTCAGGTGATAGTGAATAACATGCAACAGTCAAAAGAAATCTCCTAGCTAGCTTCTCTGTTAAGAAAGAGCTTACAGCTCTGAGAGTACTTTTTTTTTTAAAGAAAACTAGCACATGTTCCTCTATAACTGCACTTCACAAATAGAAATACTGAAACAAATAGAAAATGCAACTTATTTAGCACTTTGCTGTGTATTCATAGGATGCAATATTCTCTCCCAAAGAAATTTGTTTTCTTGTATTACCTCTTTTGTGATTGGCTGAGCTGTCTGACACTAATAAAATTAACTCACTGGATTCCTTATTTTATAGAGCTGGGATCACTCTGAACTATCATTTTATTTGGTAACAAATTCAGTGAAAATATCTCTTGATTTTCACATGAATTTTAAATAGAATAATCAAAATTTCTTTTTTAATACTACAACTTCTAAAGACGCAGATGAAACTATAGCATGTCACAGAAAGTAGGAGAGATTGGAGAGATTGCTGTGGAAGTCTTTTTTTTTTTTTTCTGGCCTTTGGCCATTATTCTGTGAATCAGTGTGGCCATCAGGTATTGACAAATGTGTCACCAGTGACAACGCTGAGCAAGAGGGATTAATACAAGCAGACATTTCTTGGACTAGTTGGAAGGGAGGCTTTGGAATTGAATTAAATGTGACTTCGCAGACCATAGACTCAGAGCTTGACTGTAGTGGTGAAGATCTTTTCCCTGTGAATCTCTGTTTCTCTTGACTGGTGCACATTTGCCACTATTGAAATGGCATTCTGTTTGGATACTAATCTGATAAATCACATTTCTCGGGAGGAGAAAAAAAGTTTTGCATCTCTACACTAGGCAACTGACAGCACCAAGTGGCTCATAAAGAGATCATGGAATTAATATTCTGTAACTGTGCGAGAAAATCATGCTGGGTAGGGTCCTATTCACCAGTCACACAAATGTGCCAAGGAGTGATAGTGTGATGCAGTTTTGATATAGCTTAAACATTTTAATAAGCTGAAAATTATCAGCTTAACCAAAGGTTAGTGCAGGGTACTGATAGAACTGATTTGATTCTAGTCCAGTTTAATTTAAATGCTGGTAAGGAAACCTGAGGCAGTAAATGATAAACCAGTCACTGCCAAGATATTCTTGACCTCCTTTTTACAATATGAAATTGTTTGTTTCTGTGGCTTTTTCCTGCCCCCATGCAATGTTTATACTATTACCAATGTAAGCAAGTGAGATCTCTGACCAAAATGCAGACATTTGGTGGAAAGACTATGTTTTCACAGCATTTGATGAGAGAAGTCCTACTGTGAATTATGAATGAACGATGACTGCAGAGGTACCCACCCAAAAGCATATCCCTGACTTGCATCCCCTCAGTGGTCAGTCAGCCCTCTCTGTCTTCTACCATTCCTCTTGGACTGACCGTTAAGAACCGCTGAGTTCATCCCTCTGTCCTGTATTCCTCAAAGGACTTCTTGACAAGGAACTTAGCTTCTGCTATTTGACTATGCATGTTAAGATCTTCTAATAGGCTGACACAAGGAAGGATTCATACCCAAGGTCAGGTATTCTGGCAAGCCACAAAGCTGCCACTGTACAGGAAATCCAGCTTTTAGTAGTAAAGAACGCAATGTTGCTATGGTCAAAATCCATTTATAATGTGTAAAGCAGCCTTTCAAATCAATCAGAGGCAGTGAGCTGTAAAGGAATTGCATCCCAAGGAATCTCCTTGCACTTCCATTTTAATGCACGGCGTCATTATAGATCTCATGTCACATAAAATCTGACTTCTGTGAGAACAAATGAGGGCATTAAATTCTTTTAACTTCCACTGACATGGCTGCAACTATAAATCATGTTCAGAATTGCCTGGAAGTCACAAACCTAAAGCAGAAAATAAAATAAAACCATCAAAATTACTTCATTTTTGTCCTGGCTCTATATTATGCACAAATGCAAACCTGTATGCAGGACTGATGCTCAAACCCTGCAAGCAGTTACCTGTATGAGAACCTTTATGCTCACGAGTAGCCTGAATTCAACCCGTAAGAAAATCCAATGGGACAACACGCATTCATACGTGTTTGCAGGTTCAAAGCATTACATTGCTTTCAGGTGCCGGGTGCAAGTACTGGCTTTTCCTTCCAAATTCTGTTCAGACATTATAAACTGTAAAGGCCATGTAGAATTTTAAATTTCCATCCAGGAGATAGTGCGGTATTTCATCCTCTAGAACATTTCCATGCGTTGATGAAGGTGAAACCTCCAAGACACCAATGAAAAGTTTATCAGCCTTGCAAGGATCTGACAGGTTTCTCAGCAGTCTGTGAAAGCTTCTACCGCTGCTCTAGGAAATGGAGCAGCTAGAAGGAATTTAAAATTTCAGCAACAAATACAAAAACAGCCGCTGGCAAAAGAAGTGCTAGTTACAAACTCAGTACAGCAAAAATACTGATGCTCTAGTTCAAGCATCAACAGCACATTCCCTGATGGCACAGCTAGATGACTTCTACTAATTCCCATATCTCCTACCGAGTATAGCAAGACTGTTGTTCCATCTGTCGGCAGCGGAGGGGAGGGGGATGGGGGGAAGTCACTTATGCCAATTTGCTAAGAAGAAATAATATCCATCTTACAGCAGCAACAGCAGCATAGCAACAATATGCGAATAGCAGAGCTAGAGCCGTGCATAGAGGTTTCTTGGTTGTGCTAAAGACATATGATGAACTTTGTCTCTGCAAAAGTCAGTCCTGCTGTTACACTTATTGCTGGCATTGTGGCAATTACAAATGCTAAATTTGCAAATGCTGGCAAGGCCTAAGGCACACTCGCTTGGACTGTGGGGAGCAAAGAGGTATGCGACCTCCAGGGAGGACTTCATGTCTAAAGACAATGTTTCGTGGGGACAGCAAGAATGAAGTGGTTATTAAAAATGTGGTAAAACAATTGCTCTGGGGTATGGGCAACAAAGCTACCAGTATGGCAGACAGTTATGGCAAGCAGTAGTAGTTGACTAAATATCTGCTTGTTTTATTCACTGTTTGGGCTCTGTGCTAGAAATTGTCCAGCAGCGTGCAGGAGCTCCTGGGGCAGAAACAGCTGCTCCTGCTATACTGTCTCCTCCACGGTGCAAGAACCCATCTCGTGTCCTGGTCCTTGTGTGTATTTCAGTGGGAGACGGCAAACAAGATTTACCCCAGTTATTGTTGGGTTCCTTTGATGCACCGTGAGGGAAAACATCCCCTGCCGTACTTCACAGAAGACAGTACAGATAGACAAAGATTTTGTGCGAATGAGAAAATCTGCTTGTGGTTTTTGTTTCACATCTTCCTTTCGGCCAGAGCCTGCTCAAAAGAGCACAGAGCATGATTCAGGTGTTCTTGTTTTACCTCCATATATTATTTTTTTTCCCCAGAGGACATTTTAACCAATAATTCACATTTTAAATTTCTTTAATTAGAAATACGCTTTAAAAGTAATAGAAAGAAAAGGAATTAAACGCTCTTGGCAGTCTTTCACTTAAAGAAGAATACAGTGGGTTAAGGCAGCTCCTGGAGAGAATAAAGATGAAATTATTCAAAAGACAGTGTTTTCCTGATTTTAAACAAAAGTATTTTTTCAATTCTTTAAACTGTTGAAAAATTCAGAGGTAAGGTGCTACGCATTTATATTGATGTTATGGCTGCAGTCAACAGTAAATCTCAGAAAACTGCAGCAATATGAGTGGGCAGCAGACAGAACTGAAGTCCTTTGCCCAAGAATAATAAAACAAAATCTGCATACATAAAGGCATCAGATACATCAAATTGAAGTCAAAATAAATTCTGACAATAGCAGAAGAAAAAAACCTGGTGAAACTATGGAAAGCATTCATAATTTCTAAAGTAGGGTGCTCCATTCATGTAGAAATATACCATTTAAATTTCTTCAGATCCTCTTTGTTGGGGAGAACAGAATGATAACTCGTCTCCCTGTGAAGCTGTTAAATACCTGTGAAGGCTGCTGAGGCACAGGTAAGAAGGTGTGCCAAACCCTCCGCTACAGAGGAACCCCTCATGGGCCAAAGAAACTAAACACAGCCTGATGCTTACTTCTTCCATTCCTGTGTCACTAGGATGAAGTCTGAGGTATTGTGAGTTATCACAGAACTTCGTGGATATAACTTGAGCATCATTAGGGAAGAGCAAAGTTCCTTGCATATATTAGGCATAACTGAGAAAACAACAAAACAAAGCTGTCTTTCAACTTAATAGAAAATCACTTCACATCAGCCAATTCTCATGTGTCCACCAGCTCCAGGTATTATCTATTCCATTCCTTTCTATACTCTTTCCATTACTGTACTTCTCTCTTGGAGTAACCTAACCCCACAGATGTTAGGACTTAAGAATGTAAATATATGAGATTGTAAGAAGTGGAAGCACATATTGCATCCTTAAAGCCAGCTGCTATCACACTGCATGCCACATTAACTTAATCAAACCTCCTATAGGGTGTTCCGTATTGTTTCACCAGTTTTTGCTTGCGCTAATTCAGACAGGTCAGAGGAGGTAGACCAGCGGATCAACAGTGGAACAAGGTCCAGATCATGATCCTGTATGCAATAAAAGTGATTAAATTAGTTTAGAGAATGTGACTTCAGTGAGGAAGCACACAGGATACATGTTAATGTCACTATATTAATTTGCAGAAGTGTGATGTAAGGAAAACAATTAAACAAAGGAACTTCCTTAAGGAGAAACATCTACTCAGCCATAGGAACAGGAGTTCCTTCCCAAAACTTCAAAAATTATGGGAGATTTTTTAAAGGTGCAATAAACTGGGAGTAGCTTGACTGATTCTTGATCAAATAAAATAGTACCAGGAAACAAGATGATTTCAAAAGTTTTCCTTGGGGAAAAAAGTAATAATTAAAACCAAAATTGTTTTAATTTGGATCAAAAATGTGACTGGATTTCAAACGACCATCACAAATCCCATCAACTCTAAATACTATAGAATTTTGCTGTCTGAATTCCATAATGAAGTTAGTACTTGAACAAAACAAAAAATATTTAACTTTTTAGGAAAAAGGGGCAGAAGATTAAAGACAAATTTATTTGACCAAATTTTTGTACATGTGTGCAATATGGTCTATAACACTTAAGTTAAAATCCAATGTGTCATTAACATAGATTTATGAACCGCATTCCAGCCAAAATATGTCCCTTAACTGAAAGAATAATTGAGCTTGGAGGGTGTGCGAATGGCTAGAGACATGCTCTGCTGTCAAATTAAAATGCCATCCTTTTTTAAGTGCAAACCTAAATATTCCTCAAAATCCTTCAGTTAAGGATGGAAGAAAAGGAGCATGATGGGTCAACTTTTTGCTGATTTTGAAGGGAGGTGAAATGAAAACTGTGACTTGTTTTCATGGCAGCACATGCCAATGTCTATCCCGGCACAGTGTGTTTGAATAAGATCTTGCGGGCTGCTGTGGAATTGGAATATTCAAACAGTTACCAAATTTAAGGAAGCACATCGACCCAATGAACAGTTATCCAGCACATGCACTGTAGATCTTTTGATTTTGGTGAGGCACTTAAAGCCTGTCTCAGCCATGCTGGTGCCAAAACAGCCCCCAGTGCCGTGTTCCTGTATCCCTCCTATCAATCACATCTCTCGTGGGGAGTGCCTGGTGCAACTAAACAATAACAACTTCATTTTGTAAATGTTTCTGCTCAGTCCAGCTCACCACGTCTGAACGTTCAACTGTACTTAAACAAAAAAGGTGGCAGAAACGTGTGGTGATGTGGAGCAATATCACCCTTCTGGGCACAGCGTGTCTTAGAGCAGCCGCACCGGTAAGAGACCACAGCCTAAATAATGATGCGGGAGTGTTCATTTCTACTGAAGTTAACAGAAATTTTGTTACCAGTGTCCATGAGGCCAAGATTCCACCTGTTGAACTATATCTGCCTTTGACTCAAGGTCTCTAAGCCTGTGTATGGATCAGCATGTGTGAACACCTTCAGCCTCCTTGACTGCATCCTGGTATCTTGGTGTGACATATTGGATTTTCATATTTGATTTATTATGTGGGAAAGTCCTTCCCGAAGCAAACAAGAGCTAGAAGGAAGAAGCTGGCTCTAGCTTAGAAGCATTTAAATGTTATTTTTAAGTGGTCTTTAACTCTGAAGAAATTCCAGATTTATGTTTCCTGGAAAACAATAATAGCAGCAGGCTTTCTGAATCAATGTGAATAAAATCTAAATGTGTTATAAGAGGAACACATAATAACTCACTGATGGATAATTTGAAGAACTGGCTCTCAAAATATGAAAAACTGTCTCTGTGAAATAATTGCAGTATTTCTCCAAATTACCTAACTCTTTTTCAGAATGAGAGAACAGTTTGACAAACCTTTCCAAATATTTCACAATTTCCACTAAAAATGGAGAAATGTAGTTTTGCCACAAAATGTAAAACAGAAGAAAGCTTCACAGGTTGAAATGTGCTCTTTTCTGTTTTTCAACAACATATTCACTTTGAAATTGTACAGTGAAGAAAAAACAAAACATAACTCTTTTCCATTCTAGCCCGCTTTGTTCAAAGAAATGCTTTAAAGGCAATGATCAAGAAAATATACTTGATCACTCATAAAAGAATTGTGACGCATACTACCTCAAAATTACCATCAGTGCTTTTCCCACAACTAAGATTAGAATATCCACAGGTTCTAATTGCCTGCACTCACTTGTTAAAAAACTGCCTTTTACATGCATTCATTCTACAGTAAATCCAAATTTCCTTACCCACCTTTTAATTCAGGCAGAACTCCTACAAAATACAAAACTCACGATAAATGCTACACTAATCAAGGTTACTTAGTCATTTTTATTGTATGTTTTACTAAAATTCCTGTTCTGTTCAGACTTCTTTTATTATTATTTTGTAAAATAAACTGCATTTTATTCTACCTTATGGAAAGGGTCAAAGTTGAAGGTAGATTTTTGGAAAGATGATGAGAAGGCAGATAATACACTTCCATTCTAAAAGACTTTCCATCATGTATCTTCATTGTTTGTGTATCAACCAATTTCAGTGAAGGTTTTTTGTCTATAAACTAATTTCAGTGAAGATTGTTTGTGTATAAACCAATTTCAGTGAAGAACAGTCTTGTGTATGGTTATGGTTTCCACAAAAGCTCTGGCTTTAGCATTTTGCAGCAGGCATGAAAATGTTTTCTCTAGGTCTGCCTTTTTTCCTCTGTTTTTTATTTACCTCTTTCTCCCCCCTTTTTTTTCCTTTTTTCCCGCTTTTTTTTGGCCATTGTTTGGCTGTTGCTTACAAACGCAATTCATTACTGTCCAGTTTCCCTGGGAAGGTGACATTAAGCAAGACTATTCTTTGGGAAACAATCCAAATCTATCTCTATTCATAAAGGTTTTGTGTCTGTATGTTTGGCAGAAAAGGAAGTCTGCCTCCTTTAATTTTAAAGCTATCTTCAAGAAGAAAGAGGCGAGATTCTCCAGTGCTTGAACAAAGTGAACAATATACACAATAATATTGTGTAAGTCCAGTAACATCACAGTATTTATCTTTCTACTGATGTAGTCATAAAAAGATTAAGCACTGACAAACTACAATTTTCGCTTAATATTTCTGTGCTTTCTCTTATTCTGAGAATCCATAATGTTAGGCCATTTTTGGTTTTAAGTTAAATCCCTGCTCTGGCAGCATTTCCTGTTATCCATGGCTTAATATAATACAAGTCCATACAGATGAGGGTTCAAAAGCAACTAATCTTAGCTATTAGCACAAAATCTGTTAGAACATGTGAAGTATATATATGAGGGCGAAATTGAAGCTTAGAGCTTTTCTCTACAGTAGGTTTAGAAAACATTTGCATATTTAATAGCTAGTGAGCAAAGGTCAACTCCATCAGCAGCACTGCTGTAATGCTACATAGAAATCTGCACAATAAGACTTCAGTCTTTCTGGTGTTGAAATTATAGTGGTCTGCCCACTGTTGAGGCCAAAGGCATAACCAATTCCTGTAGCCCTCCTAAAAAAATCAAATTGGCTGCTACCATCTAAATCACAACACATTAATATGTACTTCTCAAAAGAAAAAAAATGATCAAGAATGTAAAATATGTGAAATTACCATAAACCCATAGGAAATTAACTATCAAGCAAGCAAGGAGACAGAACAATGTAGCAAATTTTAAAAAGGTAAGCACTAGAAAAGAATTGAAATTAGTGGCCTTTTAGTAGGAACCCAGTAAATTTTTGCAACCAAAAAAGTTGGCTTTGAAATGCATGAGTCTTCTGCAGCTATACCTTTACTCAGGTAGTCCTTCGCTTGCTAAAAGGGGAATTTCTTTCCACATTTCTTGGAGGTGCTTAATACTGGCATTGTAGAGAGCAGGATCTTCAGTGAGACAACTGTTGTTAATCAACTTTTGTACCACTACTATTTTTTATTTTTAATAAAGTATTCACATTTTTCTCTGAAGGCTCCATTTGATTGTGAGGATATTCAGATTTACTTCACAAGATGGGAAACCTGATGGTTATTTTTCTAATTAGACATAGAGCCATACACAAAAAGACATGTGACTGAACACAAAGAGCAGGTATTTAACAGTCATAGGTGCTTAAATGTGACTTAAATTACTGACGTATGCAGTGAAGATGATACTATGCATGAGAAAGCATCATGAATTCATACAAACCAAACTCTGTCTTTTTAGCATAAATATCCTGGATTTGGACTGAAAAATAAATATTCCAAAGACTGTGACTCACCAGTTGAAAAACTAAAACCAAAGATGAGTTCCAGAAATCTCAGTAACTGGGGGTGTGACATCATAAAATATGTTTCCTGAAAATGATTCTCACATGAACAAAGATTTCATTAGAAATCTTCCAGGGGACTCAGCCACTGGAAAAATAATTTGTTTCCTTTTCACTGACTTGCAGCTAGTCTGAGGTCACTTTTCTTTGTATTTTTAAAGAAGCTACTTCATCATATCATTCTCCCATTTTGCCAAAAGTCAAAAGGATTTATTGCAAAGTCCTCAGCTAATCAGAAAGGTGAGAAACAATAATGACTGGGTATTTCTAATAGTAACCACAATAAAAAGTTACTCCATTGGACTGTGTGAATAGTATCTGGATATTAAATTAGATTCCCATCTTGCATTCTGACAGCCAAATTTAAACATGTATAGATATATATATATACACAAACACAGATGCACACCTTCATGATGAGATAGACAAGCATGCACTCCGTATTACTTTTATTTCTCTTTTTCCTAGCTCTGCAGAAGTGCAAGAACACAAAAAGGTGGGGAAGGAGGAAAGAAGGCTTGATCAGCATGTCAGAAAACATTCAACACACTTGTAAGAAACAACTGAAAAGTCAGATTACAGCCACAGACCTCTCACAGAGTTAGAAGAGTCAGCCTAGCCAGTTCCCAGCCTGCGCAGGTATTTGCTCCCTACAGTACAGATGCCAGCAGCCACCTCTAGGTGATGGATTTCCACCATGATCACCACACTGTATCACATTCCGTATGATGAAGCATCTTTGCATTGAATGACTGGTAGTAAATCAACTTTATTAACAGTGCCCACAGAAGTCACCAGTTCCTTTTCAGTCCTTCCTCCTCCTTTTCAAAAGGGCAATTCAGGAACTGAGGTTGAGTAATGGCGTGGCTGCTAGCACAATTTATGAAATGAAGATTGTATCTTAGAGGGTGAGCAGTCTGTATAATAGCAGGTTCAGCTGAACTATTTGGGAAGAAATCTTCACAACCAAAAAGGCTTTCTTACTACTCGGTTACCTTTTATTGTACATAAATCAACCAAACACACTAGGGATTCACAATGTTGGACTGAGGTGGGCTTATCAGGGAAGTGCGTTTCAGCAGAACACTGTAGCAAGTACATCACCCTTGAGCATCTGGTCACCCTGACTGAAGTTAGAGACAGCTTAGGCACGGAGCTGGGAGAGGAATTATATTCCCAGTTACAGAGGGTTTATAACTATAAAATGTTGTCCTCCCACAACTCTAAGTGCTTTCAACACAGAAAAACATAACACACGATGATATTAGTATTCCATGAAATACGGTAGTATTACAGGAGAGTCATCTTATTTATGATGTGTCGGAAGGGAAAGGAAGGGAAGGGAAGGGAAGGAAAAGGAAAAAGGAAAAAGGAAAAGGAGAAAGGGAAAGGGAAAGGGAAAGAGAAAAGGAAAAGGAAAGGAAAAGAGAAAGGGAAAGAAAAAGGAAAAGGAATAGGAAAAGGGAAAGGGAAAGAAAAAGGAATAGGAAAAGGAAAAGGAAAAGGAGGAAAAGGAAAAGGTGGAAGGGGGGAGGAAGGAGAAAAGAGGGGAAAGAAAAAAAAAAAAAGAGAAGAAAAAAGATTCAGATTCATGCCAGGGAAAAGAATGTTAAAAAATGGAGAAAAAAAACACAAAGCAGTCTCAGGAAAGCATGAATAGCAGAAAATTGTAGACACACAAAGGCATTACAGAGAAGAAAAGGAAAAGCATAGTAACACCAAGAAACAGGATGAATAATGACAGGATGAGGATAATATAAAATAAATGGAAGAGTTACATAGAAGTGATGAGACTAGGCGAGGGGAATGAATAAGATGCTGGGAAGCCCAGAGAGAGTGGAGAGAGGAATGAGTTGCACTTACTACTGATTATGACGATTTCATGAAAGAGCATAGTATAGGGACCATCACTTATTATAAGAACCTAATTTGGCAGACTTGCTTTTTGGAGTGATTTATATAAGGTATTTCTCTTCTCTCCCCACTTAGTATATCCATAATATTGCTTTGGTCTTTGCTTGTTAAGAAGATCCTGTGACTGACTTCGAGGTAAAACCACACATCCCTAGGAAATAAGTTTTCATGTGTTATAGTTCTTTATTATTTATTTATTATTTTCCTTTTAATACATTCTTTTTCCTACATGCCACCCTGGGACATACATTCAGAGAACTCTTGCTCTTCTTGGGTATATAAGGTCATTATAGAGCAGCTTTAGCCTCAAGCCTTATGAACGATACTGCTGGAAACATGTACTAACAGGGAGATTCACTGCCAATTGCTTAATTATATCCAAATCCAAGAGCCTGACTATAGACGCATTCATATCTGGTGGGATGCTACCTCCTATCCAAAGGGCATCTTTCTACATACTTTTAAATTTTCCCTGTAATTGAAGATCCAGAGTCCAGAACACCTAGGTGGCAAAATGGTTTTCATGGTTTCTTTGAGAATGAAAACCCACTACAGCAATATTTTGTTAATGTTTATGAGAAGAAAATGTCACTCTTGGGTGGCAAACCTCTTTAGCTGCGCAAGGCACACCTTTATTTCTTCTACTGTTTCTTTTGCGAGAGGCATTTCTAATCCATTGGCTAGGATGCAGTATATAAAACTGAACTGTTGGGCTGGATTATTCATGTATGGGTTTCCTGATGGTGCAAATGACATACAGCTAATAATAATCAAACTAATTAGCACGTGTATAGCACTTTGTATCTTGGGCGCCCATACAAACATTAACTAATTAATTCTCACAACACCCCTGTGAGGAAAGGAAGTAATTATCCTGAGCCCCATTTAACACACACAGAGAGGTTAAAGCATTATTCTGGCTGGAAAACATAACCCGGGGGTTGGTATTAGGGTGCTTTATGTTTGCGATTCCTCCGTGATACTGCTCGTCAAGAGCCAGGCCAGCAAGGTGGGCTTTTACGCTGGCATTGGAGAGGGGACAGCCTGCCCGGGGTGGGTTGCCCTTTGCAGGAGGAGACCCCCTGCCTCTTCGTGCCTCCCCCCTAAAATTTCTCCTTTGTAAAGTCCTTTCCTTCAGTTCCACTACGTCCTAGGCATTTTGTGGTTCCAGCGAGGCCTTTTGGTCCATGGTGGCCTCGCCGCATTCCTGCTGCGGTCGAAGCGACGCTCGCCAAGGGCTGTGGCCGGTCCGCGGCGTGGGCTGAGCTCAGCCCAGGCAGCAGGGAGGAACGCGAGGGAAATCCTCTGCGCTTGGCTGTGAGGGCTGAGGGAGACGAAGAAGCAAAACTATTTCTGACATTAACGTAAACAGGTTTGCCTTTTCTATTCTACACCTAAGGAACAGGCCTGTTACGTGAGAAGAGGCCATGATCCTGCAATTCATTTTGGGAACAAAACCAGTTTTAAGATACTTCCTTTCAGTGAAAGCAGGTTACTGCAGAACTGAAGTCTGCCTTCTTGCATGGGAGTAAAATAAGCACAAGAATTCATGTAACACGCTATTTATCTCCCAGTTAATTTTGTGAACGCATCATAGAGGCAAAATGTGCAATGCAAATCGAGCAGCCCAGGTGTTGAGAATACAGGTTAATGATTACAAGAAATAGTCCCCAGTTAAACTATATCTTGGTCAAGCACAGGTCACAACTACGTATCATTACCTTACCTTTCACTAGCATTATTTTGTAATCCAACCTGTTATAGTTATGGAGAAGCACTGCTTGCATAAAGGTTATGCATTTCCACTACCCATTTTGGAGGACAGACCATTGCACTGGATGCTGCCTTCAAGAACTTAGGAGTTCAAAAATGCAGAGCAAGAACTAAAGGATTACAATGAGAACAGAATAACATGTCCAAAGCCACGCAAAAAGTTAGAGGCAGGCTCCCTGTTTTTCTAAACCTGTGCTAACACGGCTTTAAACTACAAACACACCTGCAGTGGCTGTATTTTTCCTATCTGTAAAGCACAGAAGGTCCAATGGTTAGATACTTTTGGTTTGACATTCTAATAAATCAGAAAATTGAGTGTGGTACAATTTTCTACTCTTAGAAAACAATGAGAGTAGATAAAGCAATCACAAAGGATAAAAGAGTAAGGCTTTCTGAACTTTGCTTTGTTTATGGATTTTTCTGAAGAAGCAACAACTCGTGCAGGGCTTTATCTCAGACTTCCAGTAATACTTCTTGTTCAGCTTAATTTTCAAATGCTATCTCTTAAAGAGAAGCACACTATCCGACAGATATAATATCTACTTGTAGACCTTTAAGAGGTCAAACAAGTTCAGGAATCAAGTCAGATTTTACTCTAGATGAGAATGAAACAATTAGGTAATTCATCTAATTAAGTATTATGTATTTATGAAACAAAATTGATTTTGTAGTGTAGGTATATCAAGAGAGTACTTAATGGTAATTAATCATCTATCATCATTGCCAGGACTTGTCAACCACAATTATGCAAAAATTCCTCTCATGAACACAGACTTAATCGCACAAATCCAACTTAACTTATAACTAAGACAGGGCCATCAGATGGTATAATCCGACAGAAGTGTGTCACAAGTAAACAAATGAACCAAAATATCTCCCATAATACAAAACCAACAGGGGAGGAAAAAGTCCAAGCAAGCCCTCAACTGTTCATTCCCATGATGTTTTCAGTGTCCATGTTTATGAAAGACTTGGTGCTTTATATTCAGCTTCATTAAGTGAGCCTGGAATCACTGATAAGTGATGAATACCTTGGGCAGGGAATCGTCTAACAGCCTCGAAACGACACTGCCATTCCTAAATCCCTCTTGCCATGGGTGCTGCTTGGGGAAATAATGCTTCTTTGGGATACAGGAATTTTCCAGGCCTCTTTCTGTTTCCAGAACCACCTACGAGATCTGCTCCGTAGCCACAGACGGACTCATTGTCTCTTTGTATCAGACTGGGATCGAGGGTCAGAGTGAATGGGCCAACTTCATTTCTGACTCCGTATTTGCAGCCCTGTAAATTCACCGTTTCTACACTGTGTGTAAAGTAAAACCTTCTGTGCTCTGAAATGCACTACACTGGACTCCCTTGGTGCTCTCTACTTTGACCTGGTTGGTAGAATACATGAAGTTGCATTCCCCACATAAATCAGTAATTTAATAGTTTTCTGCAAAAAAATTTCTCTCTCCAGTAAGACTGTATATTAAAGAGAAAAAAGTCTATATGTTTGTTTATATCCACATAAAAAAGTCTATTTCAAATCACTGATTAGATGGCGTTTATATTTCATAATGAAATTAGTCTACACAACTGCTGTTATGGGAAATGTGCTTAAATTTCATACACACTCCTTAATAAAAATGCCAAATTAACAGAAAAGAAATTAACAGAAAGAATCGGGAGCTGCCATATCCAGCTTTCACAATGTTTAATCGGTGAAGTTTGCAATTGAGAAGGAGTGTTGATATTTATTTGAATCTTTTAAATACTTTAAAACTTTATAAAGTTACTAGAACTTAGTAACATGCGTTCTCTTTAGTAATCTACATATTATTGATACATATTTCAAGTTAGCATATGTCTCTAAATAATGAGTCTGACATAGCCTCGTATACACATAAGAATTTTAGTAATTAACTAATTAATACACGGCTTCAATAGTTATTCCCAGAGCTGGCTTTGCTTTTATGCTGGAGTTGCAGCTGCATTTCTACATTTTAACCAATAGGTGGCACTATGAATGTCTAGAAAATATCTATAAATTTAACACATTTTTTGATTGCAAATTAGTTTCCAGGTGATCAGTAGCCAAACTAACAGTTAGATATAATTAATAATTATATAGCAGTAATTGGAGTATGAGGGAAGCATACAAGAAAAAAAAAAAAACACAACTAACAAGAGCCATGAAACTCAAAACCAGATGGAACAAGAAATGATGAGACACCGTCAGAATAGATTTACAAGAACCGAATCCTGGCAGAACAATACAATAACATACAAGTTGATACAAATTAGAAAGGCACAAATTAGCGAAGCACACATTTCTGTGATAGAATTGCTCTTCAGTTCAGAAAATAAGATTCCTATAATATGGCTCAAGCTAGACATCAAAACTTAAAACACCTTAAATAAAGTTTTTGGAAAAATACGTGAATATATGAACATTTGATATGTACGCAAAATTTTAGATTGTGCCAAAACGAAAGGAAAACGAGTGTCCGAAAGGACAGCTCAGAAGATGTGAAATATACCCAAAAGCTGGCAAACTGTAGCCGTGGCCCAGAGAAGGACACACAAACACCCGTCATACGACATCCTGACCCACAACGGCATGCAACAGTTTGTGCAAAACATGTAAAACAAGAGTCAAGGTGCTGCCATGCCAGAACACATTCAAAGGAAAGAAGGATAATGGGTATTTCTAACAAAAACTGAAACACTAGACAAAGGAATTTACTGCCAACTCCAAACTGGGATGCTACTGCCAAGTCAAGTACTACACCACATGATAATAAATATATATATCCATACACACACACAGGCACATGCACGCACAAACCCAGGTTTTTAACATATTATTCCTTCCTCTCCTCACTATAGAGACAAATTTTCATACGGAGACCATCACTCACTGGAAACACTTCCTGCAGAAAGGTAGCCAAAATGATTGTTTCCAATATTTTGCTTAAAAGATTAAAAATAAATAAGAAATGTTGCAAGAAATTGAAGGCAGTATGTTATGTGAACCTAAAGAAATAACTCATTAAAAATGCTTTACAAAACAGCAGATGACATCAGAAAATTTACTAGAAAGCAAAGCCTTTCAAAAATGGAGGAATATTTTCTGAAAGACACAAGGTTTTGTTTTGAAATAAGAGGGTGCTGTAAGCTACTGATAATTGCTTGGACATTTTTTGAAACTCAAATACTTGCACTTAACCCACAAATTTGTATTTATTCAAAGCTGAAGTAAAAATGGCTTACACGTAAATTTTGTTTAAATATTAAGATACATAACTATGCACTTTTTGGAGGGAACATAGTGCCATCCATTAACAGAATGAAAAGCTTTTTTGTAAGTGTTAAGGAGCGACTTAAGGAATCGGAAGATGTGAAAAACATATTTTTTAATTTGCCTCCTAAGACTCAAAAAGCCTAGAAGTATAAGCTTGGCATTGTCTCAAAATGTTTTAAAAAATAAAAGTTAAAAATCCTTCCAAAGTGAAATAACAAAAACAGATACAAAAAGCCAAGAATTTGCAAGTATCCACCCCTTTGTGGTTTGATAAATGTAAATATCTAACTGAAAGACTCCACCACTACTTATGAGGGTCCAGTAGACAAAACTGTGAATGGTGGGGAGAAAAAATAAATTACTTTGGCTTTTAAAAACCATCTTATTAAGAAGAAAGCTAGAGACAGATGTTACTAACATCCATCACAGACATCATATACATACATATTTATGCCAACACATGAATATATTTTTTACATTAAAGAAATCTGAAAGGAATTTCAGGGAAAAAGAACTTTATCAATGTTTCTACTGTAAATGGAGAAAATGCGAAAGATCTTTTTTACTCAAAAGGTTGATAAATCAATGGCAACAATGTAAATTCTGAAACTGAGGAAATATCCATCATAATTAAATGGAATTAAAGCAGTTGCAGTAGGAAACAATGTTGAGATATATTACATGAAGAAATTAAATTTTCTTTTTTAAAACCGATGTTAAAAAAGAAGGGAACATCCAATTGTAACTTAAGAGAATAAAATTATTTCATAAAGTTTTAACCAACTCACCTTTGGCATTCAAAGAAGGTAAACCACTAAAGCCACTAAAAAGTTTGCAAACTCTTTGGCATGTCATGCCTGACTAGATTTGTTAAGGGAGTACATTAAATGAATGAAATTTTAAAAAAGCTTCTCGCTCTTATTTTACAGACTCCACAGGAAGAAGAACCCAGAGCTCTGCTGTTCACTCACCCCTATGGCTCTGCAAATAATTAATTTTTCAGTTCACTAGTCACTCACTAGAGTAAGGGTAACAGGAAAAAAAAAAAGCAGGAAGCTAAAATAAATATTTCAAGCGAGATGGAAAAAATTCTTTATGGGGTATTTCTTCATAAAAGAGAAAAAAAATCTTTTGAGGCATCTTTAATCTGAATTTTGGCATCTTTGTAGACAGAAGTCTTGCTTGAAAGCAAAAAATATTTATTTTGTATCAAAATGCCAGAACAAGATACTTCAGAGTTTCTCCTTTTCTTCCTATGGAGGAAAAGGAAGGTCCCAAATTAACTAATGAACAAAGTTCTCTTTAGTCTATCATAGAATAAAGTCATGTTACTGAAGAATTTTATGTAAAATCTCACCAGGAAAATACATGCTTGGCACAAACATCCATACAGCAGCCTATAGGCAGTCTAAAAAATATGCTTATCTTAAATATCTTTTTTTTTTCTTTTTTTTTTTTTTTTCTTCCTAGCAAGCTGTTACAAACCACTTTCTGCTGGTGAGACACTGCCACTTTCATCTCACAGGGACAACCTTTCCACCCCATGAAAGGAAGAACATTGCAGAAATCCCCTTTTTCTCTAACTGAAACACCATGTCTACACCACACAGGAGAAATTTGGGGTTTAAAAGATACTAGAGCCACATCTTCATGACACAACACCTGAGCATTTAGGCCCTGCTCCTCCATAGAGCTAATGAGCATTCAGTGCTGATTATTTACACACTCTGAGATACTTTTTAAACCTTGCTCTTTATGATAAACTGTCATTTAAGATGACTAGTTGTTTGTCTAAAATTCTTTCCCAGTTAATTGCATCCATGCCCACTGGTACCTGGTTATTTGGGCTGTATTTGAACTTTTTTGTAATATATCAGAACCTGTAAGAACTGGCAAAGTTTATCAGACTGAGACCATCTTCAATTTCATTAGAAGCATTCAGCAGTAGCAACAGGTCATGACTTGCTTTCGCAGATCATTTAGTTGTCATAAAACAGAGTGGAATCAAGATCTCTAAATGCAACCAAAAAAAAAAAAAAAAAAAAAAAGATATCCAAACAATACATAAGTGATGGCTGGTGCACCGAATTCCTTCTGCAGATCCCTTCCAGCTCAAAAGCCTTGTTTTGTTCATCTTTAGAGAACATTGATTTACACAGCTGTACAGCCTAAGATCGACTGGCGGGTTCTACCAGTCCGAGCAGACAGACATTGAAGAGGAAACCCACTTCACTATGGCTATCACCCTTTGAGCTCAAGCATAGTTTCAGCTCTCTTCAGTTATACTTACTACAGTAAAGGTCAGCACAGTTCCACTGCTCTCTTTTCTGGACATCAGAAATACTTACCCCCTCCCAAAGAGCCAACAGAATTGATCATTTGAGACTGAACTGATCTGAACTAGAAAATCTGCAACCTTTCCTACCTTACTGTTTTTTTGAGAGGGGGTTGGCTTACTTTTTTGCTGTTGTTTAATTTTGTTTACAGGGTTCAATACCCAGAAATGAATTAAGTTGTCCGAGTTGAACCTGAGAGACACAAAAAGTCTTTGATTACCATCTGTAAACAATGTGATAGCAGGCCTGATGTGGGTATGGAAGTAGCCCAAGCATGTATATAAAATCAGGTATAACGGCATGCCAGACCACTCATAGCCTATCTAAAGAAACCTCTGCACAGTACCTTCTCACTCATGGGCAGAAGACTAATCTGAACAACACAAGCACGAGTTCAATTTGCCTTGTATTTGCCTTGTAGCTAATACTGCAAATAACAAGTCGCCCATTCAGAACTGCAGTGTCGCAACAATACAACCACATTAATTTAGGAAAAGAAATAGAAAAGAGAACTTAATTGCTTGAGAAATACCATGATAATGAAATACTAAATCATTGAAAGTTCACCCAGAATAGCCTGAGCAGTTCTCAGCAGACTGGTAAGGAAAGAAAGACGGTATAGCCAAACAAAGGCAAAATGGAAAATCCAACGTATTACAAGTTGGAGAAGATATCCATGATTGCAAAAGACAAGCAACATTCGACTATACAAGATCTATATAACGACAGGCACTTCAGGGATCAGAGCAACACACGGCATGTTACATCAATACCTGAAGGAATTTATCAGCTCGAGACCCAAGAGCGCACATCCATGCTGCCCTTCAGCAGCACTGATTTGTTTGGTTTCCCTGCTACGTGACATGGTTAGACACTTTCCATTGCAAAACGAGGAAACACATTCCCTGTTCCAAAAGACTGCTGTAACAGAAGCGTAGGGTTTTTCTCTCTAAAAGCTATGCCTTTCTAGCATAAATAACCTAAGCTAAAAACATGGCAATGACTCGGTGTTGACATCCACATAAGGTTTTTTGGTCATTTAGGGGCAGAGTGCTTTTCGCTTGTGCCGATGTAATAGCTTGAAGATTAGAAAGTTTTCATCAGGTCCCTGGCCTAGGGTTCAGATTCTGCTACAGCCTCAGATCAATAAAAGATTCACCCTTATCCTCAAGTGATTCCAACCCCTCTTGCTGAAACCTTTCTTCCAGCTGTTGACTTTGCAGACTGTATCTTCATTAGCGATTAATGTGGTGCAACAGCAGTGGATCCGTAGTGCAGAACAGTTGGTATGTACGGCGGACCTGATCACCACGCTGCACGTGATTCAGGGGAAGTTTACTCCTGAATAGCTCTGGTGTGGTCCTATAACTGGAGCATCCATTAGCAGTCGGAGCGCACTAGGAGAGCTTCTGGATTGCATCTTGCTGTTTAGTTTTACTTGAAAGGACTCCACTGTGAGATCACAAAACCAGCCAGCAAGTACTGGGTGATTACTTCAAAAGTGCATGTCTGACCTGAACAAAAACGCTAATGTCAGCAGACCACGGGGTATCACCCCAAGACCAGGCTGTGACCTATGTAGGATTGCACAGGCTGAGAGGACAAACTCAAATGCGAAGCGCCCTCTCAGGAGAACAGGGAACGAAGAAGAACATCGCCTTGTTCACTTGAAGGATTACACTAGAAGGAGCAGAGACAGTATCAGTGACATTGAAACATAAACAAGTTACACATTGGTCTATAGATTGTAAAATAGAGCTCTAATTGCTGCACTCCATAAAAAAAATTAAATCAGGCTACTAATATGCCCAAATACTGTGTTACTAGCCACCAGCAGCTGTAGCAGAAAGATAAATAGCTTTGTCCTACTACAGTCTGCTGTTCCTTTTGAGTCCAGCCCTCAGTTATTGAAAGACATGGAGATAGCATTGAAGGGCAATAGGGGAAAAAAGAAAACATCCCTCAGTTCATTTTTTCTGTAATTGCCACTGCTTTTGTGGTTAAGATCTGACAAAAAAAAAAAAAGATTGCTTTGCTCTTCTACCTAGGGCTTTTTGTTTGCCTGGTTATCTCAGGCGGGAGTATGTTATTTTTTTTCATGATTCTAGATCAGGACTCGTCATTTATGATCATAAGTAAAAACTAGAAATCTTTTAGAAAGATGTTTTTTATGGTTTAATTTTATACTTTCTAGTTATAGTTGCTGCATATTGATTATAATTACAGTTTACAGTTCATCAAAATGGCAATGTTCCTATACATAATAGAAGACAATATCTTTTCAATCATGGATAGCTGCTAAATTCACAAACACTTCACATAGTTTTTACTGAACTTTATTTTTAAAGTTTACTGTGTGCTTTAAAAGTTTTGCCACCTTAGCTCAAACGGGGAATTAGCAGTTCTGGGTTTATCACTGTAGCATGCAATAATTAGGTCTGCTTACTTATATTTACATTAAAACAAGTGATTCCTCCAATTTGCTTGCATTTTCTGGAGACATTCATAACATCTGGTTACATTAAAAAATGACATAACTCAAAATTTCAAAGCTCCTGAACTTTCCACACTTCTAGAAACAAGGCAGTTCTTAAAAGAATGGGGAAACAAAACCAAGGTGAGACAACAGCACTGCTTTAAATCGTAATTATCCAGAAGCTCAGCTGCTTAGAGCAGGTCGAGCTCCACTGGGTTCAGCAGAGCTACATGCTCTTGCACTGCTTTAGGATGCAGTCGGGATTATACAACACGCCTCATGTCCCCCTCCTCGAGTCTGCGTTTTGCCCTTGCTACTTGAAAACAGACTCTGAGAAATGCTTTGTATTCCAATGTCTATTTAATCACAGCTGATCTATTTTAACAAACTTCTCAAACACTGTTTCTGGATCTCTCTATTTTTATTTTTAATAAGGTTATGTAAAAAGCAAGTATAAATAAAGCCCTACTACAATAGTACTGCATAAAAACATGTGTTTTGCTCAGAACAAGAACTCTGGAGAGATAATTAACTCAAATTGCAGGGGTTTTGTCCAAACACTCTGCAGTTACTGACAATTTCCCTACTTTTAACTACCTTATAATTATAAATGGTCTATATGCCAGACCACTTTGTCATTTTTCTATTGGCTAGTAAGAAATAAAAGCTTTAGCTGTAGTCTGCCTTCTTTCTTTATTCCATATTGTACCATCTCCATGGTTGCTATTAGAAATGAGAGAAAAGGATAACTCTAACCTTAAAGTCCCTTCAGTCAAAATGCTGCTAATTTGTAAATCCCATTGACAGTCACTAATAGCAATGAAGGTTTACCTGCACTCACATCCCTTAATATAATATACAAATTCCTTTTACACAACAGCCATTATATTCACATCTGAAGATCCATTCATAATGACAGTGAGCCTTTCTTATGTTTTTTTTTTAAAAATAATTTCATTATAATTATGTAACAGTTTAACTCATGTTCAGAACATCATAATATTTTATTTCCCACATACCTAACCACCATTGTTATGGCAATGCTATCCCTAGAACATGGTCTGAAGTGTCTCCTCATAGAGGTTGATGATCTGGTGAAATAAGCAATGTTTTCAGGTTTTTTTTCAGTAAGAAAATGTATTTGGTCAAGTTAAGGTTATGCAGTAGTTATCAGCCTCAAAGATGAGTATTATTCATGTTGTTGGCAAGCTGGACTTCTTGTTTTCAGGTCTTAGATTTTTTGCAGGACATGTTTCTGTTGGGTTGAATGTTGCTTCCTGGTAGTAGTCTAATTCCCCTCAGCAGATATTAAGATTCATATTACCTTTATATGTGTATTAGATCAGCAACTCAGTATCAGGACATTGTGAATGGCCAGAAAAATGTTATTTTTGAGGAAGTCATCAGTTATCCATGATGGCAGCATAAGTATTAAATAACTATCACTGAATGTCAGAAGAAAGAAAAGGCAAAACCATCTAATATGAAGCTCAGTGTCCCTTCTTCTTTCCTGTATTTGTTTTATGACAGTTGCTATGTAAAACTTCTAGTGATGACAACTTTCTATCTTTCCTGTTTCTAAAGGAGCCAAGACAGTCATTCTAGAGAAAAGACTGGACTATGAATATAGGCTGATTTTAATAACGAGGAACTGGCAGTGTTCTGTGAGACCACATAAGCCACATATTCCAGTATGCAACAGTCCTTTGTGGAGCAATTTTCCCTTGCACTTGCTGGGTTCTCTCTTTTTAACGAGCCCAGAGGGCCAAAGGAATCACTTTCTCAACACTGTTCACACTCCAAGTGTCATGACCAGATCCCAACTAGACAGACTAATACCAAAATGGTTTCATAAAAAGTCTTAAAATGAAACTTTTTTAAAGTAATGGTACATCAGTAGCAAATTGCTTTCTTTTGTCAAAGAATTACCCAAATAAAAACTCTTACATTAAAAGAAGGAAACAGGACACATGAACACACATTTGAAGGACTGATTTTATTTGTTTTTCTATCAGCACAATGAATATCCGTACAATCAATTTTTTCTTAAAGCTAATGGAACTAATTATATTGCAGCCAACCTCCAAATTTATGCATCAGTACATATTCCTAAACAAGTCTTAGGTATTTGTGCAATATAATTAGAGTGCATACCAATGCAACATAGTTGTATTGGGAAACAAAAGAACCCACTCCACTTCTATTTTGCATCCATACAGACCTAAAGCCTGAATAATTAGCCTGGCATCTGGAAATGTTCCTTTGATATGAATGACAAAACTCCTGCTGACGTTAGTGGATCTAATGGCCCACTCTAAGCAACCTCATTTCCTTCAAATAGATTTTGGCTTTGTTTTCCTGGATTTTAAAAGTATTTTGGCCATTTTAAATTATACTATATGTTTTTAATCACCTCTCAGTTGAGTAGTCACCACTCAGGCAAAGATCCCATCAATATGAGAAAAGGTTATTAGATAAGACTGTAGTTAATGGCCATAGACATGTATGCAAGCCATAAATTTATAAATTATGGGCATATAAACTTTGGGAAATATTTCAAACTCAGTCCAAACCTATTTCAATACCAGAAATAAAAAAATTTTAATCTTATCATAAGGTGTGTGACATCAGTGAGGTATTCTTTATTTATCCAAATGATGTACTCATCCCACATTTATACAAGCTAATATTTGTCTTTTATGTTATGCCACTTTCTGGGCTTGCTATTAAGAAAATTGACAAAAAACCACCCCACCCCAAAGTAATCTTGGATAAGAAAAATATATACATATTAGGCATATACAAGAAATGCAGAAAACTTCATTATTAGCGATGATGAGAATTCAGTGAAAAAAGCCTACCTTATGCTATTTACTTTCTCATAATAGGCAGAAATTCCAGTTTGCCCAAGACTGACACTGCGATGAGCTGACATTGCTACTTGCAGGTAAATAATGTGAGAGACTTAACACTGATTACAGAATCTTCTGGTGCTAGTGGGGTGTAAGGAAAGTACTTAACTCTTAGTCTTGCTCCCAGTTTCCTTCCTAGTGAAAGGTATGGCATTATCAACCTCTAGAAAAACAGTGGAACACTAGAGAACCTCCTCATACACTTCTGAACATGAGAGAAGAAAGACAAAGCTTAATGAAATAAAATACTGACCCCAGCCAGTAAAGCCGCTTAGTAGAATTAGTATAGGACTCCCATTAACTGCAGTGAGGTCATTCCCTCCCTAGATTTTAAAGATAGGTGGTATAACAACCTGTTATTAAAAGCAAAAACACTGCCAAAAAGCAAAAATGTGGCAGAAGAATAAAAGGTAGGGAAAGAGAAACAAGGCAACCTTCAAAAAGGTCAGTGGGAGGGATAAGAGGCTGAGAATCAGGGAGCTCAGTCTCTGGAATCCTTTTAGTCACTAGTGTCTTATACCTGATTAAGATGAAATGATTGTTATGTTTGACTTTGTGTCAGAAGAGATGGGAGAAGTGTTGTATGATCTTTTCTATTAGGGCTGGAGGGAGAAAACCCAGTAATGAACATAAATGAACTGGAGGAAGAGAAGACAAAGCTCCAGGATGCAAGCTCAAAAAAAGTGCCAGGGGAGGGTAGTTTCCTTCCTAAAATATGGGCATGAAGAGGTCGGAATCTTTTAATATATAAAAATATATATAAACATACATACATACATATATATATATATATATATATATAAAATAAGAAAGTATACCCTGCCCCCTTGGGGAGGTAGCTTAGGATGGTAAACATGGATAAATTAGAGCTTGTTGTAGTAGATAGGATGGTGTAATCCTCAAAGATATTGTCAGTGGGTTCGAACTTGGTTTGGAGTATGAGAAGAAGACTTGAAATAGCCATCTATTTCTTCAGAATTTGCATATACATCACTACTGTTGTCTCAAAGCTCCACTTCTGTGGAGAGTATTTTCAAAATATGGTACAAACATTGGCCAACATGCTATTTTGCAGAGCTGCTCCCTTGGTCCCCATCCCCTTGTTTTCCTTAATTGTGATTTCAGGGTTCTTTACTTTCTCCTTGTATTGGTTTTGTGTGGCAAGGTTTTAGTAGCGGGGGGGGTTACAGGGGTGGCTTCTGTGAGAAGCTGCTGGAAGCTTCCCCTGTGTTCAAGAGAGCCCATACCAGCCGGCCCTAAGACTGACCCGCTGCCAGCCAAGGCCGAGCCAATCAGTGATAGTGGTAACACCTCTGTGATAACATTTTTAAGAAGGAAAAAAGTTGAGACAAAGGGAAACAGCAGCCAGAGAGGAGTGAGAACATGTAAGAGATACAACCCTGCAGACCCCCAGGTCAGTGCAGAAGGAGGGGGAGGAGATGCTCCAGGCACCGGAGCAGAGATTCCCCTGCAGCCCGTGGTGAAGACCATGGTGAGGCAGGCTGTCCCCCTGCAGCCCAGGGAGGTCCACGGTGGGGCAGATCTCCACCTGCAGCCCAGGGAGGACCCCACGCCAGAGCAGGTGGGTTCCTGAAGGAGGCTGTGACCCCGTGGGAACCCCGCGCTGGAGCAGGTTCCTGGCAGGACCTGCGGGTCTGTGGAGAGAGGAGCCCATGGAGCAGGTTTTCTGGCGGGACTTGTGACCCCGTGGGGGACCCACGCTGGAGCAGTGTGCTCCTGAAGGACTGCACACCATGGAAAGGACCCACGCTGGAGCAGTTTGTGAAGGACTGCAGCCCATGGGAATGGCCTACGTTGGAGAAGTTCGTGGAGGACTGTCTCCCGTGGGTGGGACCCCACGCTGGAGCAGGGGAAGAGTGTGATGAGTCCTTTCCCCGAGGAGGATGAAGCGGCACAAAATAACGTGTGACGAACTGACCATAAACCCCATTCCCCGTCCCCCTGTGCCACTGGGGGGGGCTGGTAGAGAATCCGGGAGTGAAGTTGTGCCCAGGAAGAAGGGAGGGGTGGAGGGAAGATGTTCTGAGATTTAGTTTTATTTCTCATTGCCCTACTCTGGTTGATTTGTAATAAATTGAGTGAATTTTCCCCAAGCTGAGTCTGTTTTGCCCGTGACGGTAATTAGTGAATGATCTCTCCTGTCCTTATCTCGACCCACGAGCTCTTTGTTATATTTTCTCTCCCCTGTCCAGCTGAGGACGGGAGTGATAGAACGGCTTTGGTGGGCACCTGGTGTCCAGCCAGGGTCAACCCACCACACTCCTCTTGGGAAAGGAACCAAAAAAACCCCTCTGGTAGCTGAATGTGACTGTAGTGAAAAGTACTGAGAAAAGAACTGACCTGCTGCTGAACTCAGATAACAAGCAGCTTATGCCCACAGCAGACAGCTCATGCCCTTTCGAGAAAGGAGACAGACAAACAGAGAAAGTTGCACTGGCAATTGTACTGGTTATTCTTCTACCTTCCCTTCATGAAATGACCACATAACCCTGTTCAAAATCCAGTCAGAGGCATGAGGAATATGCAGTATGGTCGTTAGGTCTCAAAAAGCAGTGAGGAAGTCAAGAAAATAAGTTTTTCATTCACTCAGTTGTATTTATACAGACTATGCTGTCCTTTTTCCTTCCACATTTTTTCCATTTCATACATTGCCAAAATCATCTCAAGTAAATGCAGTCAACTGACTTGGATACATCTTAGCCTGCTCTGATTTACTGTGAAAGAATAAAGATGTGTCTGTTAGTGGATGAGAAGGCGGTACAGTCAATGTGTCTTAAGTATAATAAGCAAATAATCCTAGCTTCCCGATATATTTTCAGAGACATCTAAGTCTGAAATAGCACTTTCACATACATATCCAGGAGCAGTTGGATTTTTATAAAAAATACATGGCACTATTAATTGTCAGGTTAAATCTGATTTCCTGGTACAGGAAGTATCTATGAGGTAGTTCATCTAACAGCAGAGGTGAACCTGAATAACTTTCTTGTTTATATAACATTTTCCCTAAGATTTTAGAAGAACAAGGCAATGAAAACAAAGTGTTTGTTGTACAGCAGAAACACATTGAATGACTGGGGCATAAGAAGACTTCTCTGGACCCGAAGGGGCTGTGCAGAAAGAATACAGAAGAACAAATGTCTTCAGTACAAGCTCTGTGCTTTAGACACAAGTTATCTAATGGAGGATGATTTAAAACATTTTTAGCACTAATTCACAATAACAACAGAAAAAAGATTCAGAATAAAAAGGAGGAATTAGAAGAACTTCTGAAAATGTTAAAACCGTTTCATACTAGCTTTGTTCAAAATGAAATGCTTAATTTCATTACCATAAAATGTTTCAAAATTAGCAAAACAAAACTCTTTTTTAATTTTGAAACATCAAAAAATTTGATATTTTGATCTTGAAAAAATATTTTAAGAGGCCATAAAAATGAAATGAAGCATCCTCTCTGCTTTTACCCAAAGTAGTTTTGTTGACAATGTAGTAGCTTTTCATGACAAAATCTTAGGGAAAAAAAATGTTCCAGTTCAAGAGATTTCCTGTTTTTCTTAATTTTGTTTTAGCTACTGAATTAAAAATTGATTATCTACTTAGCATTAATCCTGAATTTATTTAAAAATTCAGGTAGAAACACATATACATTTTTTAACAAGAGCTCTTTTTAACAACATTTCTGACCTTGAACATACAGACCGTATGATGAAACAATTAAAGTTTAAGGCATCCTTTAATAACTGAGACAGAGAATTTTTCTTATTACAAATTGGGTAATCTTTGCTGCAGCTTAAGGAAAATGGGACCTCATCTCTATTTATGATATGTCAAACCCCAGGTGTATTACATCTGGGGAGTGGGGAGATTATCTGATGCTGAAGACCAGGTAAAAATTAGTATGTTAATGTCAATAATGTATTACCACAGTTGGGAGTTATGATGGTATTGAATTAATGATTTAAGACTGGTCTTGTGATGAATATTGATGTTTCTGTTAATAGATATAACTTCAATAGTTCAGTTTATTTATTTGGGGGGACAGCTGCCTTCAAAACTCTAATTTTAAATCAAAGGGGTTTAGTGAGTCATGTTACATTTAGTCATGCCACCTCCTTGTCTTCCAGAACCCTGTAATTTAGAATATGAATAAATTTGTGTTTAACTTGTTAAAACTAAGGGTAAGATCCTTCTCTACTGTAATATCATGCTGAAGGCCCAGGCAGAAGGTCCAGTTGTGTCTGGCTTCAGCACCCATATTAGAAGACGGCTCTTTAGCAGGAGATGTTGGAGCATGTTGGTGGAACCAGCAAATGATCGTGATCCGGTATTGCAAAAATTAGAATCAGGAAAAACTCTCAGCTTTAAAAAATCAAACTAACAAGGAGGCACATTCAGATCCACATGAACCTTCTCTTTCCAACATATTCCAGAACTAAAACAAGGAAGTTTGGGATCCTCTAAGCACTATACTATGGTGGACAAAAATCCTACAATGGTACCTACGAGCTGATTTATTAAGCCGTAATCTGCTGTTCAGGCTCTCTCTGCATCACAGTGACCTGTGATGGAGTCAGTGGCACAGATCCCATACTTCACTCTTTATTTGCTATGAAACTTCCTCCAAACCCGTGGAGACGGAAAGGCTCAGCATTCACTCCAAATACAGAGCTGCAGACTGGGAGCACGGCTGAGGCCAAGTAGTATTTTAGCATGTTGAGACACTACCGAGGCAGAGGTTTTTTCCTCGGTTGTAAAAGGAGTGTGAATGGAGAGAAGCAGGTTAATGGGGGACCGTGAACATTTGTTCTGCTGAACAGTGCTATACTTGTCTAAATTTTGTTACTCTTTTTATTCACTCTGACCAAGGAAGGAACACAAATCATGCCATAAGAAAAAACACACATTTGTTTTTAATGGATGAATCTTCTCACCATTATAATGTGTTAATCATCCAATAACCAGAGACATTATTTAGGTAATTATTATGGACTTATGAAACAGAGGTTATTGAAAATGAACACTTAGACGCTAAATTAATTCCACAGCATTTATGCTTCCTGCATTAACAAAATGTATGTCTTGTATCTGGGTTTCAGTATACATTTACAGATATGAAGTGAGGCCATTCATGATTTATTTATATTCAGTTAAGTACGCGTTAAGAAAGAAGAGATGTCAGTCTGCCTATAAAAATGTTAGCAAACAAAGAGGAGTTTATAGGAATTAAAAAAAATGTTTTAGTCACAATTTTCTGCACATCTGATATGCAGCATAGAACTGAAACATTTTGCCTACAAAACTAGAGGCATGAACAAAGGTGATCTGCCCAGGGTTACCATTCCAGAGGCTTTCTCATGGGATGGAAGCCGATCTGTATTCAGTACATGTGTATCAACCCACATATTTATTCCAACCTTGCCACCAAGACATCTAAGGATGCTTTAGTCTGGACGAGGAACTAAGTTCTCAAACACAAGATGGCAATGCATCCACCTTATTCTGAATCAGAGAAGCCCAGACACCTTAAATATCACCTAAACAAGGAAAACGGAAAGCTTGTGATGGACGGTCGCTAAACTGTGAAACAATAATAATACAGCTGGTAGCCGAAGCAGTAATACAGATGTATTAAGTATGAGACTGTACTTTTTGGACTGTAGGAAAAAGACTTCTGACCATAAGGTATTTACAATTTCTAGAAGAGTGGTTGGGCAGAGACTTATCAAGAGACACAAAACCTTTTAACAAAATTGCTGCTCACATTTTAAATAGAAATCAAAATAGTCTATGTGAGGAATTGAGAGTGGTGGGAAGAATGAAAAAAAAATTAAGTAAAACTTTATCTTTGGGGTATTTTTCCAACTTACTGACCACCCTCTGCCACAGCACATCTTCAAAATACTTTCCAAAGAAAAACAATTCATCAGTTTCACAAAAATCTAGGTCTGCAAGCCACAGCAACAACAGTGAGCTACATTTTATGCTTTAACAGAGTTCAGCTTTGCCTAGGTCATAGGAATTACTGAATATAAATATACCTTTCTTCATTACATAAATTAGATCTTTTTTTTTCCTTTTTTTTTTCTTTTAAACCACAGATTGCAAGCTTGAGAGCATGTTATCTAGCTGTGTAGGAAAGTTAGCTAGCCTTACCTGAGAGAAAGAAAGGGAATTGTAGAGTTAGATTTTAGCTAACTTTAAGCTACAATTGTCACTATGTCTGTCCTACATAAATACCATCTATTTCATTCCCCTCCCATAGCTCTTAACAGGTAATATTATATTTGTCATTTATACAAACACCTGCTGTTTCTTTTCCTCTCTTATGGACACTATTCTCAGTTAGCCAGAGAAAACTCAGTCTCAATACTTGAATGCTAAACACTCTGTTTTACTGTCTGACACTAACAGAATCATTTATCTAGATACAAAGGAGCTGGTTAAGACAGATACTGAAAACATTGGATTATGAGTCACACACCAGACATACATTAATAGTTACTTATTCCTGTTTTTTTTCAAGCGAGTGATTTCCAGTTTTCTAGTGATTCTGCTTGTAGTTTACCCGCAATATAACTCAAAACCAGGTGTCTTCATTCAGTTAAAAAATGCTTATTTTTATCTACACCATAAATGCAAATACAGCTGAGAAGTGCAAAAGAAAAACTCTTAAGATTCTTCAGCACTATGCACGTGTGCTAAAATACATATTATGACTCCAAAAGGTGACGTGTCACCTCCAGAGGAAAACAAAAATCCCTGCTCGTTGCAATGCCCAGCACCCCCTGGACATTGTTTAGTGCCACCAACTCTCACTGAGGTCATCTCTCACTTTTCAATAGTGCTGAACTCACACGTCTGCAACCCGACGAAGGCTGGCTACAGAAAGTTCTCTCAGCTTGGTTATATGGCTTCCTGTCAAAGGGCTTCCAAAGGAATGACCATGAAATCATTTGCAAAAGGATTTTTAGTTTTAGTAGTTTGATAAACATACAGAGGTGAACACTCCACATATTCTCATTTTTAGCCTTTTTTTTATTACATTGCTATCAAAAAGATACATGTTCTATACAGAAAATAACAGGACTAGGACAATACAGAATAAGTTCAAAAATATTAATAAAATCTTCTAGGAAGTCTTCAAAGCTTCACAGTGGTTTTTCCCTTTGTACATATGTGTGCACATGTCTTTTTTCCCTTTCTAAGTGGGCATGCTCTGAAATCAAAGGGTCTGTAATTTTTCAAAGCATATCGGGTTGTTTCAGTAAAACTCAGGCAGCACATAAAGAAAACAACCAAGACAGCAGAAAAGAAATATCCTTTAGTAAGCTAATTACTATGCTTTATACAACCAAATTAGGTCTGAAATTTTCTAATTACATAGAGAATACATGAATATTTCCTCTGGCATATGGGATTTCAGGAGTGAGTTTGGGAAGATATGAAAGGAAATGAGCACCTTGAGAGATTAAATATGATACCAGCTTGATTCCATTACAATAATTTGTCAGCTGCTGTCTGATTAAAATAAAACAGAATACTCAGGCTCCTTTTTTTTATTACGATACTTACTATGACAATTATTAGAAAAACTTATAATGAAGGTCAAGACTTTGTGTGACGGCTTATTAATTTTCAGGTTATTTACTATTATTTCTTTTTTTCTCAGAGTTTAACATAAGTCCAGTCAAAAGTCGTTAGCCAGTAGGAACTGCATTTTTGTTACAAGAAGCCAGAAGCAATTCTGTGTAAAAAGCAAAGCTATTTCTTAAAGTTTTATGTGAGAGCTTAAAATAAAGGAACTCTGGAGAAAAACAGAAAACTTGTTCAGAAAGAGTAAGGGAAGAAAGGAATATGTGGTATGTATGCTTATTTCTATAGAGTGTATAGAGGTGCATGGTAACTTTTAGTTATTTAGTGGTGCTCACCTACCAAGTCTCAAGCATTCCATGGGACAGGAGGACCTTGGTGCCAGTTTACCCAGGCAAGGAAAAGTAGGGCCAAGCAATGGTCCTGGCTGTGTGGCAGGACCAGTTTCACTCCTTGGCAGTCACGGTCACTGCTAACTGTTCTGTTTCCTGAGAACTGCTGTTCCTGACAGTTCCTAATGTTTCCTTTGACTCCACAGGGCAAACCAAAACACCTTTTACACTTCCCTTTTTCTCTCGTCCCTCTGTCTCCCACCGATAAACATAATTTCCTGCCAGAAAGTTAGATCAAATTTTTTAAAGCGTTTATTTACACTGTAGTAAACTGTATACATACGCACACACATGTAAAAAGAAAATTGGGCCAGTAATATCTTCTGAGGACTGATGAGAGTAATCAAGATGCTTTTGCTCTTCCTGCATGAAAAGATTAATTATACCTCCAATATGTTCAGATATAACAAGCAGGACAATAGCCAAGATATTTTCTTCCTGGTCTCTCACACATTAGTACCTCATCAGTCTACATTGACTAGATTTTCCAAAGCTGCCAGAGGTGTGAAAGAATAGGGAAAGAAAAAGACAGAATTGGCTGTGTGCATGCATAAACTGCAGCACGGCTCACCTGTTCTTACCTTATAGCAATGTTTAAGTTCTCAGCTCTAGTCCATAGCATGAAGCATTATTGTGCCTGCCATCTTGCAAGGCGTCTGAGCACGAGGCGTATTTCTCTATAGGTAAGACTCTGTTAAGTGTTCTGGTAAGAACAGCTGTATACCTTGAGGTATTCACACTGTCAGCATATTCCTTTGTGGGAAAAGCTGGACTTAAAAGCCATGAGACTACATCTTGCCAGACAGTCCATATAGATTTCTTACACACTTAAAAACTGTTCTAAAGGCAAAACCTGTATTTCAAAAAGATGCAAAAGAGGGAGTTTTTTGTTTTGGTTTTGGGGTTTTTTAAGGAAATAGGAGAAATGACCTGTACCAACTGCTTTGCTAGCACAGACTGGCTATTCTTCATATCAAATTGATGGAAGCCTATTAAGAGTCTAACAGAACTCCGGTGCTTTTATCTAACACAAGTTCTCGTTTCAAAAAAGAGTAAAAAGGATAGAAGACCGGGCTTCATGTACAGGTCAATTTCTTAAGAAATCATTTGATATTTTAAGTCACTTAATTTGCACTTCTATCACTTGATTTGCATGCAACCTGAACTCTAAACTCCATTTCACAGAGCATCTTCTACTATTTTCATTAAGGTGTGTATGTGTGTGTGTAGGGTTGGGCAGGCGGGTGGATCTGATTGATTTTCCCCTTTTCCACCAGCATCATGTGGAGTGGACACAGTAACTGATCTATGGCAGCTCCGTTAGAAATTTAGACCACTAATGATTTGTTATGCATTTTTATTCTAGGCAGAATGGCCTTTTATCTAACTTATTTTGTGTTTCAAAAGACTGTGAAATGTTAAAACCTTGTAACATTCCATAAAATATGTTTCACTATTAAATATGTACTAATAAAAATGTGTTTGCATGAATATGACAAATTGAAGAGATAATGAGCTAAAATAAATTTGCAGAAGTATTTTACATACCAAAAAAGTAATAGGACCGTGCAGTTGCTTCAGGAAATTTTGTTTGTTCTTTTCAAATGTGAGATTTTTATGCAGTGTTTTAAACCTTCATGCAAGGGCATCCCAAAAATTATTTTTCAACAACTTTTTTTTAATATCCTCATTATCCCATCAACATAACATATTTAGGGAATGACCATTATCTAAAATTTTGTTGTCAGTTTGCAAGATTTTCTAAAGCATGCAGTCCAAGCAGTGACTAAAGCACTCAAAGCTTTTGTGTGCATCTACACAGGTGTGCATATTATTTTTCACATAAAAACGTTAAAATTATTTCCTCAGTATTTTCCATTTAAAAACCCCACAAATTAAAAGCACAGAACCCTTTCCATGAAATATGCAGTAGGTTTTCAAAGAGCTTCACTGATCCACACAATTTAAATGCCAATAAACCTTACATTTCTTTCATGATAGTAATTTGTGTTGACAAGCATTGCTTTTTTCCTGAGTCAACCACCACCACACAATTATTCCTTCCTAAATCTCCCTATTTAACCCAGGCAGCCAAAGTCACTTTATAATTTTCTCAGATATATTATGCAGGGGTCTAGTTTGGGTTTTTCAGAGAGGGGTGTTTGTTTTTTAACTTGAAATCACTCTTTCATGACTACTTTCTTGAAAATATATATTTGATAAGACTTTATCCTTTCACGTGTCTTTCCCTTCCTTCCCATTTCTGTAGCCTCAGTAGAGGTTTATCAAATACCTTTCTGCTCCTCAGCTCTTTGGAGAAATTTGCAGCCATAAAAGTAACAGCCAGAAAAAATCTATATATATGCCGCATGAAGCATGCTGTCCCTCAGACTCAAGCAGATATCAAAGATTCTGTAACCTCTTCAGTAGGAACCTGTTTGAAACACACGTACAGAAAAATAACGAGTTCAAATAATCGATGCTGTTGTGGGGTCCTTTTAAGTCCATGTTACTTTGTGTCACTGTTGCCTTGTGTCATAGTTTTCTCTGCCAAATGCCATGATACCAAATCTTCATTTAGCATCCACAAGAGCTGAACCGAAATTGTTTTCCTGGGCAACTTCTGAGGTTTTCAGAATTATCTTTGTTTCTTAGTGAAACAGATGCATTTTGAGCACGTTAGTTAAAACAGCATTTTGCAGGGTACAGTTTTCCATAAAACAGAGCACTGTGGGGAAAAAAATGTCCTCCTCGGCATTTGGGGTGGCTTTGTAAAAGTTGCCAGTTCAAGTCCATGGGCTGCCTGATTCACAGCAGAATTTTTCTTTTCAGATCAATAGAAAAAAGCTTTCAACTACTCCTCACTTCTCTCAGTCAGAATGTAACCATCTAATTAAAGCTAGAATTTCCTTCCTCTGTTCTCATACCTTCTTCAGGTTTGACAGAGCTACTGATTGGACACATGAAGGAGATGACTGGGAACGGTCTGCATGGATTTCCCAAGGACAAATCACACATAACCTACCCAATTGCCTTATGCGCTAAAATGAGGACCTCTGTGGACAAAAAGAGAGCAGTGGATGCCATTTACCTGCCCTTCAGCCAAGTTTTTGACACTGGGGGCCCCAGGCAGGAGCCAGCAACAAGCCCTGGCAGCGGATACGGCCGGCGGCATCGGGCTGGGTCCCAAAGCCTTTCCCCCATGGGGACCAGCTGCCCAGGGAGACTGGGTGGGCTCCATTCTTTGCGGGGGGTTAAGACTCAGGTGGGCAAAGCCCTGAGCAACCTCACCCGGTCCCGCAGCTGGCCCTGCTTGGAGCAGGGGTGCACAAGAGACCTCCTGAGGTCCCTTCCAGCCTAAATGACCCTACAAACCCATGATTTTTCAGTGAAATATAATTTTCCAGAGGAAGTATTCTGATCAGCTTTAGTACTTAGCCTTCCAGGTTTTCTTAAGGCTCATTTGAGAGCCGTGCTCCCACAAACTGACGGGGAACTTTTTAAGGTTCTAGGGGACTGCTAGGAACCTCTTGGCTATTCTGCTAATGGATTATGATAAATTTCTTGATTAAAATATCACCAGGACAGACTCACAGGATACTCTGACATATGAAATATTCAGTACATTATAATTTGATCACTTAATATTATTTATGAATCAAAATCGTAAGCGTAAGAAACTAAAATTAACAAAGTTGATTCCATGCTGAAGCTGATTTTATGTAATGTGAGTAACTGATTTGATATTTATATGGATAAGAGAGTGGAAAGACTTATTGGAAATACAAGGTTAGAAATGAAAAAATCGTTAGGAACTGCAGTATGGCTGGGAGGCAGCTATTCACCTCCCCAGTTCAGTTTAACCACACGACATTGTTTGCATTGGTCAGAAATTGTCCGGTTCCTCCTGAAGAGCATTTGCTCTCTTTCTGTCAAGCACTCACTGTGCAAAGCCTGCTTTCCCCTTTGCCATCCATCCACCCAGCACCCTGTCAGCCATTGCTGAAGAAAACCAAGGTATTCACAGCTTTCTCAGATTGTTACTTTCCCCCGGGTTGTTCATCTGGCTTCATTCCCCTTCATGTTGACACTACAGAAATTAATGAAGCCTTTCATCATGGAGTTCCAGTTTGTGGGACTTCGAGGACCACTGAGAAAATGCAGCCTTCTTTATTTGCTGTAACATTTCCCTGCAAGTCGCTAAACAGTAGCACAGAGGTATGGCACCCTTTCCCTGAAAATGTTTGATCATACAATTGTATCTCGAGGCTTCTGCGTGTCCTGTGCAACAGCCGTGCCTCCGTCACTGCAGGTGAGTGCAGTTCCCTTCAACAAGTCTGAGGGACAGTCAGCTTTTCCAACAAAAAGAGATAAAGCATTCAGAATAAGTCAAAGGAAATTCTCCAGTGTGAATAGAGTCTATTTTCAAATTATTAGAGAATCACTTTGCTGCCACTTTAAGTATGCTTTGTCTGAGATGTCAGAAAGAAATAAGAGCAGAGGCTGTTGTGTGGGAAAGTCATGGAAACAATCCAACAGCTCCCATCAAACCTGCAGTCTTGCAGCGAGAGTTACTGCACTCCAGCTCATGGGGTGGAGATGCCCTAACTCTCAGTTTCTTCATTAACTTTGGTAATATTGGAGGACCCAGAAACCTTCCCAATGTCTCAAGGTGAAACTATACGACCACGAACTTCACCTAAGCAGAGTCTAGCTTACCTGGACCCAAGCAGAAACACCAGACACCTGTCTTGTTGTCACATTAAAACTCAGACTCTTAACTTAAACTCTTTTTATTAGGTGTCAGGAGACAGAAGTTTGTTTTCTAAAAGGCAGAATTTAGCTCTAAGAAAAATCAGTAAGAGCTTGAGAAATGATCATGGGATGCAGGTGACTTCATTTCTGTTTTGAAAGGCCAAACCCTAGATGAAGGAGTCAGAAAAGAAGGTAAGCGACGGGTTTCTCAAGACTAAAGAAGTTCTGAGCGGAGCGGAGCTGAGCACGGGTGCTGTGAACAGAGATGCTGCTGCTGCCGCGGGGACATCGCTTTACTTGAAACTGCTCATTTCAGACCTTGGAGACAGACTTGGGATAAAGACCTTTCAGAGGTTTAAATTCCTGAATGGAGGCAAGAAAAAGTAAATAAAAAATATATTTTGCAGCTGCTTGGATAAACTTGGCTACTTTCGACTAGTTTACATATTGCATAATCTTGCCAATCTATTAAGGAGCCAGATAGCTTCTAGATCATATGTTATTTCCCTCCGCTGCTTCAGCGACAAATAAAGGAAGGTAAATCACCTTGCTTACCACGTGCCTGAGGCAAAGCTTAATCTAAAATATGTCAAAGCTAACAAAACCTGAGTTAGCAGAAAAAAATGTAGAATTTAACCTCAGTGGGAAAACAAGGTCTAATTCCTTCACACATACATGACTGTGATTAGCGTTCTACACTCAAGCAGGATTTGCAGTGTAACAGAGCTCCTCCCATGCAGAGAATTAAATGCAAGCATACACACTTGCAGGCTCAAGGCCTGCAACACTGTCTTCTTCTCAGTTCCTTAATTATGGTTTTGCCTAACTCTGCTACTCAGAAATCACCAAGAAAATACTAAAGAGCTGTAAAAAAAAAAAAAAAAAAATTCCCATCTTCACCTTCTATTTAGACAGCTGATGTATATAGGAAAAGATGTTTACAGAAAAATTAATTGGAGTTTTACAATCAGTAAAATGTTTTTCTATTCATTCATTACATGCAAAAAGAGGTTTTCTGCAGTGACATTACAACCAAATTAATTCCTTCTAGTAGATTTAATCTGAGAGTTTCATTTAATACTTTTAAGTGATGTCACATTTTCTTCTCGTCTAGGCTATATTTAAATTGTGTGATTGCTAAAATTGGACCTGTCCAATTTTTTCTATTGGAAGAGCTAAAAGATTTTTGGAGTAAAAGTCTCACCTTTTATTTCTTTTTTTTTTAATTGAAAATTTCCAGAAAAAGACTAAAAATCAAAATGAAGCTGTGTGATAGTTAATGTTCTTTTTTATTATTTTAAAAAGTAAATACTGAATCTGTGTATAATCACACTGGTGGGAGGTGGTATTACAAAGGTAACTGCCAAATAGTAGAGAGAAGCATAATCAAGTTTGCTTGAGATTAAGCCTTAAAGATTGTGAAAGTATATAAATAAAGATAAAAGTTGGGGGGTTTTTGAGTCACAATAAAATTATTGGGTATTCAGTCATTAGTCTGGGTGCTTAAAGCCTGTTATTTTTCTCATCATTAAAGAAAAATATTTGGATTGATAACAATATACACATATTTTACTTGAGAATTTGGTCATAGCCATTTATTATACAAAACCTATGCATGCACATATTTGGAGGCCTCAAGATTCACCAAGGACGTATAACGGTGAACAGAGAGAGAAATAAAAATTTTCAAGGCAGTTGAGGAGAGCTCTGTCCAAGTACATGTTAAGAATGTATTTCATTATCATGTCTGACACTAGAAATATAGTTTAGGTTCAGACTCAATGATTTTGCCAAACTGGGATGTGACTATTTTATTTTTCAAGAGTACCCTAAGTTTCTCCATTAACTTTATACTATTTCTTTTCTCTTCACGATTTTAATTAGGTCCTCGTTCATAAACACAGCGATATTATTGCTGAAAGACAGACAGCCAGGCAGTAAACTCTACAGTCACGAGTGTTAATCATCTGTTTAACTCGCCCAATGTTCTACTGAAACTTCCTCAGACTAAGAAGGAATTTCCATTTCTACAACATGTTTATCAAGGTAAAGAAAATACCCCATTAAAAAAAAGCCAATATTCTTCTATTATTCAGCAAAAATATTTTAAAATGTACTAGGTGATTAAGATAAATTCCATTTCACAAGTATGTGGATCATATCAGATTAAGGTTGTTTCATTTTTCCCACCTCCAAGTCATCATCACAAATAAGTAAACGTATCTAATTTGACAGCTTAACCTTTAATGCTCAAAAGAGCCAAAATCCTCATTTAGCCCAGGAGAATATTTTTTATACAAAACAAGGGACGACCAAAAGGAAGATTAGTGACAAGAAAAAGCAGTTTTGAAACAAACATTGGTTTTATCTTTAGTATTTCAAGACTGATGATCCTATAAGAGCCATTAGTATATAACAAGTATCGATGTCTTGATACGATCTTTCCCAAACACACACATTTTGGGGACAATTCCTCTTCACCTTTTAAAGAACAGTTCCATTAACTTAAAATGGATTACTTGTTTTAAGGAAATCATGTGTGCTTAGCCATAAATTCGTTATTTCTTTCTGCTCTGAAACGTGAATAATTGTAAGCCTGTAGAACAGGGGGGAAAACAGGTACAGTGAATAAATGTGTACTTTCCTGAGGTTCAAACATTCCCTCTCTAGCATCCTATTTCCCTTAGGAATTTGTCAATATTTATATTTACTATTCTTATTATCACCTAACAACTCTATTTATAGAACATTTTCCATTAATTTAACTTTCTTGACACATTCAGAAGCCGTAGAGAAACAGACAGGATGTTGAAGAGGTGGGGATTTCATGCATATATTAGGTCAGGTGACTATTTTCCCAAATAAACAAACAAAACCCCCACAACTCCCCTCAACATAACATGCACTGCAGTGTTTCCTTGCAATGGTCTTTTTCTTTCTAGTTGAGCGTACTACCTCCTGAGATAACGTTCACAGCAGTAGGACTATTGTACAAACAAAAATGAACCCACACTGGAATATGAAAAATGCACAAGGAAATTCAGTAAGACTTATTGAACTGACCTGCTACTTTGAAAAAGGCTGAGGAACTCTAACTCTACCTCTCCACCATCCCATTGTACGTTCCTCTGTGTAAAGTTTTGGATTTTTTTTTTCCTTTCCGTGGAATACATGAAACAGATCTGCAGCACCAACTCCCAGCTTTTCTGTGGATCCACTGACTTCAAAGTCATTCAGTGTCACTGTTTATGAAATGCTGTAAGAATTTTTAGGCAGCTAGGAGATTGTTCTCATAATTGGGCTCTTTGTATATTAGCATAATCATTTTTAACAATTTCTGCATGCCAAGATAAATGAATGCTGTAGGTGGTAAAAAGTCCACAGAAAAACAATGAGGCAGTGTAGAAATAAAAATAAACGTTTTTCTTGTTCTTTTTCTTGTTGTTTGGCTAAGAGATAAAGCAACCAATCTGTTTATCAGATATTCTCTGGCAATTTTTTGCAAACAAATATTGTCCATGGGAGGAGAATAGGGCTTTTCTTGTGTTCCCTAAACCAGCTGGTTTTAATCAGACCTCAGGTGCACCAAATAGCTGTCTTCCTCTCCATTCAAGAGAAATTTCTGATATGGGTTGTGAATGACTCCTTGCCTACAGAATGCAGTTAATTTATGAAAGAGAACAGGAAGTCCTTAGCCTTTGTCAACAGGACTTATTACTAAATTCAATAATAATTGAAATATGAAGTCTTTCCAGATGTCTTAAGACTCACAAGCACAATAATCTAAAAAAGAAGCAAAATGTGGAAGTAGAAACTGAGGACTGAATCCTACACATTTTGCTAAGTGAAGAAAGGCAAAACTAGAAAAAAATAACCTGCCTTAAAACCTTTCTGTATAATGTGTATATGTGGTGGTCATTTTTAAAATATATAGAATCATAGAATGGTTTCAGTTGGAAGGGACCTTTAAAGATCATCTAAAGCAACCTCTCTGCTGCGGGCACAGGCATCTTTCACTAAAGCAGGTTGCTCAAGGCCCCATCCAGCCTGACCTTGAACAATTCTAGGGAAGGGGCATCCCCAACTTCTCTGGGCAACCTGTTCTAGTGTCTCACCACCCTCATCGTAATAAATTTCCTCCTTCTGTCCATTCTAAATCTGCCCTCTTTCAGTTTAAAACTGTTACCTCTTGTCCTGTAGCTACAGTCCTTGGTAAAAACTTTCTCTCCATCTTGCTTAAAAGCCTGCTTTAAGTATAAAAAGGCTGCAATAAGGTCTCCACGGAGCCTCTTCTTCTCCAGGCTGAACAATGCCAACTCTCTCAGCCTTTCTTCATAGGAGAGGTGTTCCAGCCCTCTGATCATTTTTGTGGCCTCCTCTGGACCTGCTTTAACAGGTCCATGTCTGTCTTATACTGGCAATCCCAGCTTTGGACGCAGTACTCCAGGTGGGGTCTCATGAGAGCTGAGTAGAGGAAGAGAATCACCTCCCTCAACCTGCTGGTCATGCTTTTTATGCAGTCCAGGATGTGATTGATTTTGTGGACTCCAAGCACACATTGCCAGCTCAAATCCAATTTTTCATCCACTAATATCCCTGAGTCCTTCTCGGCAGGGCTGCTCTCAATCCATTTATTCCCGCAGTCTGTATTGATGTGGCGGACTGCCCCAGCCCAGTTGCAGGACCTTACACTTGGCCTTGTTGAACCTCATGAGGTTTACATGGGCCCACACCTCAAACCTGTCAAGGTCCCCCTGGTTGCATCCCTTCTCAAGCATATCGACTGCACCACTCAGCTTGGTGTCACCCACAGACTTGCTGAGGGTACGCTCAATCCCACTGTCCGTGTCATTAAAAAAGATACTGAACTGTTCCGGTCCCAGTATGGACCCCTGAGGAACACTGCTTGTTACTGGTCTCCATTTGGACATTGAGCCATTGACTGCAATTTGTTGGATGCAGCCATCCAGACAATACCTTATCCAATGAATAGTCCATCCATCAAACCCACATCTCTCCAATTTACTGACAAGAATGTTGCGTGGGAGCATGTCAGTGCCCTTAAACAAGTCAAGGTACCCTTGACTTGAACTTGCAGTTAAGAATAAGTTTACCACCTCTAAAATAAAGAACCAACCCTTTCCTCAAAACTCGGGAAACAAGATCACGTTCCACCTATGGGACATCAATGCTTTCATTTCATTAGATAATGCGGTAATAACTTACGAATCACAAATAAAACATGAAGAAAAGGGTTCTTCTGAATGAAGGCTCTCTCTTTAGCTGAGAGTGCACTCAGCTGTAATTCCCACATGCACTGGGAACAGACAAAGCACGTTCACTAGACCACACACTTGAAGTAAAGGAAGAGCTGGCTTTAAGCTGGGCTGACAAGACCCACATAAAGAAACACTTTTCTAGGACACTGCAGCTGGCTTAGCCTCTTTTGAAATTAATTCACATCAAATTTTCTACCCTTTGGAGACTGCAGTCAGGTCCTACATGTGGAAGGGACAGAAAAACAGCAAGTAGGTTAAAAATTTCACCCAAACCTTTAGCTATCAATCCAACATAAACTCAATACAAAAGTTTGGTGGTTTTTTTTCTTTAATTCTAAGCATTTTTTTATTAAATACAGATACTATTTAATGGTTTAGCAACAGATATGAAACAACATTGACCCTAGACTTTCCTGATATTTCCTTTTTCTGACACATCTGAGACCATCTGTTGCTATTGATTAATTTTTCTCTAAATCTTTCAAAAGCTCACATCTTTGCTCTGATTGTTTTATTACAAACTCCTCCTCTTTTTTCATCTCTGCTTTATTTCCTCCACAGTACCAGTGTGATATACTTTGCTGTCCCATCTATTGCCTTTTTGCATTTCTCATCAGTGGAAAAACAAACTACTGTTGTACGCTGCTGGCTCCTTCATGCTTGGAGCCTTCGCAGCACAGAAGCAATGCTCTGCCTCCTTGCAGAACTGCATCCCTCTAGGAGCAACCTGTCAGCTTGGGAATCCCTTTATTGGTTCATGAATTGTGAAGTACAGTTGCTATCTTCCCCGTTGCAATAATTTTCAGTGTGACTCTCAGTAAATAAGTATTATCTCTAAAGGAAGCTCCATTAAGAGGACATTCCTCCCCTTCTAACCACTTTAAATATTCTCCTAGCATTTTTGCATCTAAAAGGTTAGTTGGGTTTTTATCCTAAACTTTCAAAATAAAGTGCCTTCTCCTCCTCAAATAAAATAGTAAATTTAAACCCATGAGGTTTTACATCTTTTTTTTTTTTTTTTTTCCTTTTTTTTTCCTGGTAGCATAATGGTTTGTGTGCAAAGACAGATTTGTATTTTTATACAGATATATATATTTGTGTTTCCCCAGATTTACATTCCCTCAGAATAAGTCAGTAGTCCACTGACTGTTAACTTTCAGAAAGCTCATCCAAAACCAACAGATAATGAAGGGGTTTTGTAGAAAAAGCAGAAGTTCACAGCAAATTTTTTTATTAAAGGGACAGCACTCCATTAAGCATCTTGCATTTTAGGGATACTAGTGTAATTGACCTTGCCAATGTATGAGGTTTTTCTCATCACTGGTATTTTACATTACCATATGAGATGGACTGCAAAATAGGGGTGTTTGTTACTTTTAAATGGAGTCAAGCTATGTTATTTACCTTTTCTTTTTATTGTCATGAAAAGTAGATTTCCTAGGTTCTCTAACACTAGTAGTACAAACAGAACAAACAAAAATGAAAATCCCGCCTCAGTGCCCAAAAATGTTATCTGTTTTCTCTAGGTAACTATCCCATCATACAACACAAATGAGATTGACTAAATCAAATAGTGCAGTTATGGTTGTTCAGCATTTAGTAATGAGCGTGGAAGTAAACTTCTGGCATGTAACATTTTTTGCATATGAGGCCTTATCGCTGGGCTAGGGTTTGAACATAAGACTTTAACTCTGATACTGAAAGATCCTCCTGAATCCTTCCTGCTTACCTCTTCCTTCCAACAGGTCAACATGCAAAATTTCTCTCTCTCTTTCTGCATATATGTATATTTACACACATATTGCCTATACAATTAATTACCTCCATGAAATATATGCCTTCCCAATAGATTTTTTGATGGTTTAGCATGTGATTGTTAATTTTTATGTACTAGTTGATATTTATTGTGGTTTAAACACAGATATATTCCTGTCAGGATAGCTGAGGACAGGTGGAAAGAGGAACATGAAAAAAGAGCAGCTAAGTGAAAACTTTGACTTACTGAAAGAATGGGAAACGATATTTTACCTAATCATGGGGTTTTTTAAATGGAAAAAAAAAACCTCATAGAAGCCATAATGAAAAGAAAACTTTTATTTTGCTTTTTGAAATAACATTACAAAAGGAGTATCAGAATAAAATGTGCAAAATTACATGCATCATGATCATGAGTTCCTTGCTACTTCCTTTTTTTTTTAAAGGAGTCGGTTATGAACCATACTTGCAGCAGTCCTCATAGGATTGGCCAACAGAGAAGATAACTCCCCTTGGAACATGCAAGATGCTCTGCTATAAAAATTGCCTTTTTCCAAACTAGCTAAAACCACTGACCCCCAAAATTCATAGGTAAAAACATGAAGTTAACTTGAAAGATAATTCATTGAGTTTGACTGTTTCTTCACTGACCTGAGATTTTCATCCAAGACTTCATTCTCACTGATATTCTTTCAGCATTTCCTTGCAGAGATAAATTTTGGTAAGAAGATGTGAGTATAGCATGGAAGAAAGTCACATACTTGCTCCAGGGTCCAGAACTGGCTTTTCTTCTGCTCTGCAAGTTGAACTTTGATTTCCTTTTCTCATTAGTTCAAGTCCATTATGGCAGACAGGGCATGTTCTCCTTTGTGTACATCCTCTACGCATCTACTTATAATACCTGCTTGTCTCAAACAATTGAAGTAACATACACCTCTGCTTGAGATAAACTGGGTGGATGCTGAAGAGGGAAAAGAACTTGAGATCAAACAGAGGTTTCTGCTTCAAGGCTGTCTCTGCTTTACTGAACTTTACAAAGAACAGCTGTCGCCTCATGCTTTTTCTTTCAAACTACTCAAGCAGCCTTAATGTCCAGCGACTCTCTAGTGACAGCACGCGACTGTGGCTTACAGGAGAATGTCTGCTGACAGATACAGAATCGGCAGATGAAGAGTCCTGTAAATTAAAACAAATAACACATTTTTTAGAGACTAAAATCCAATAGCTTCACTTTTTTATTTACTTATTTAGTAATTACAAAGTTATAGAAAAGATGCCGCTTGCTGGATACAGACTGAACTTACTTCTGGAGCCAGGAGAAGTCTTCACCAGTAAGGAGCAGGATCATGCGCTCTGCCTGGCTACTTCAGAGAACACGGAAGGGGAAAGGGCATCTCCAAGGCAGATGCTGAAGATGGCTTTAAAGATAAAGCTGGTGACTAATAACTACTCTTTTAAGAACTTTCAAGGAGCACCAGAGATTTGTGGTAAATGCTTATTGTGTGCTTGCTAATAATACCCTGTTCTTCCAGAAGACAGAAAAACAAAATAGATTGACTTACAGCTTACCACTAGGGATAGGTTTTTACTACATACTCTGAATTTATATAGTTTTATTAACATTTACTGTTTGTAATGCACTTAGCAGATGGTCACTGAAACTAATTCTTCTTGATGCTTTCTTGCATATAATACAATGTTCTTCTCTCCCTCTGTGTCTCGTAGGGAGAGAAAACAAGACACTTTGGCCTAACACCTGAATAACACCAGCGGTATTTTTAAGATAGCATTCCTGCAAAGTAACATCACTCATTAAAAACAGGTGATATCACCCCTACCAACAGCAAAATCATACTGCTGGATGGATTGTCACAAAAATAGCACTTGCTTCCTTTGCTCCAGGCCTGCCTAGGCTCAGTTTTCAAAAGGTAACAATTATTTTCTTGTTCAAAAGGCCCTCAGGTTTTCTAGGAAAAAATTTATATACTAATTGTTCTGAAGAAACAATCCATTACAAGTTCTCCTCAATACTTCTTTAGACAGCAAAGTTTCCTAAACACGTTTATATTCCCCAAGTCCTCTTGTACTAGTCAAGTTAGTTGATGCCAGTCAAACTTACTATCACTGAAGGTCCCCAACCAAGTTCTTCAAATCAACAGAGATTAGATGGAGCAAATTCAGACTGCTTACTGTAGCCTTGAAGGCAAACGCAGGACCTACAAGAGCAGTTAAGTTCAAGGCAGCAATGTCTCACTGCTTAAGACTCAGCACACAGATCCTGTTTTGGTAATGTGGATAAAAGTGGGCATGATGCCTAATATACAACCATGTCACTGACGCATGGTATGGCTTGGATCAGTTTCTTGTGCAAACTCCTTACACCACTGCTTCATGCTCTGAATTAAGTGGTTCAGTTCAGTAAAAACACCACTGCTTGACCCTCTGTAGGATGTGTTGGATTCTTACTTTCTACTCAGTAGAGAAATGTCGAAGTAAGAATATTGATAGAGCAGCAGGGATTTCATGCACGGATCTTGGAAAAAAATTCACAACAGTGTGTTCTGGTCTCCTTCCCTCTCCATCTCACTTTTTAATATAATTTTGATGCCATACATTCCTGATAAGGCAATATTATTTCAGCAGTCTATGAGCGAACTTAGAGCAATGGATTGGAATCAGTCTCATGAGAAATCAAAGCAAGCATTCTCTCTCATGGTCACACAAGCAATACACTAGCTAAAAATAAGGATGAAAAGAAGGCCAATGTTTACCTAGAATATAAAAGGAGGTGGTTAAGATGAGATACACCGTAAAATAGTTCTAAAAAGACTAAAAATAACACCTTTAAGATTCTGACATGCAATATATAATTTTCCTGTATGAAAATTCAAATGTACTTTAGCCAAAATGTGTGTGAAAATGCCCTTCTAAATTAAGTCACTTATCACTACTTAGGGACAGCACATCACAGGCCCCTTAATTTTTTATTTTGTCTATATGTGAATCATTCACTTTAAAAAGTATCCGGCTTCTTTTAAATATTACTGTACAAAGTAATTGTAAAACGTTCATTTCACCAAGGACTTTTACATCTGTTATACACGTTATTAAAACTGCATTAGACTAAATAAAATATTCTCCTTCAGGTCAGCCTAAATGTTAAAAGTCAAGATTATAGCTTAGTTGAGCAACACATACTGTATGTTGAGTTCTGAGCCATCCAAGTTCAAGAAGGCTGTCCAGAAACCAGAGGAAGGGTTAGCAAGTTCAGGGAAGGGTTAGCAAGAAAGAAGACCTAAGAGGAGAAACTGAGAGTTCATTTATTCTGACAAAGAGCTCAGGAGATAGTCACTGCAGCCTACTTGAACAACAGTTACATAAATGAGAGACTCATCCCAAGTAATAGCAAGCGGTATAAGAAAGCACAGCAGTCACCTTCACTTTCAAACCACACTTTAGGAAGAACTTTTTCACTAGAAGGGTAGTGCATGACTGGAACAAGCCAGCGTGAGACATTGTGAAATCTGCATCTTTCCAAGGCTCAGATAGAGAAAAACACAAGGAGCTGGTGCAGCGCTTGAAAGTGCTGCTTTGACAGGGCAGTAAAACTAGAGGGCTCCTGGAGGTCTCCCCCAACCAACATTTGTATGGTTCTATGAGGTAACCTCATTCAATTTGTTTATTATTAGAGTGCCATTACATCTGCCTATAGGAATAAAAAACAGGAAATAAACGTCTGTCTTTTATTTTTTAATGTCCAAATTCAGACTTTAAAGGCCAAGGAAAGATGTGAAAACCCTTACAAATCCAGAAGCTTGAGACAATAGGAATATGGACATTTCTTCCTAACTCCATATCATTTATTTAAGTGTCGACCCTTAAAATCTGTGCTAACTATTCTTTTTTATACTAGCCAGCCAAAGAAACTGCAGATGCTCTACTGTAGAGGGTTGATGGCAGACTGCATTCAAAAGGGGAAAAAAAGTCCTGTATTTTTGAAGAATAAATTTATAAAAATAATCTGAATTTATTATGATAAATATAGTTCCATCAACTTTTAGCAGAGTTTATATTATCTATTTCATAAGAAAGTAATCATATTATTGACAGTTTCTCCTGGTATATAGTTAAATAACTTTGAACTATTAAGACAAGAAGCCTATGTCCCTTGCTGGCTAAAGTTCCTCTTAAAATAGACAGTTGCTTGAAGGAGCTATTGACGTAATATAGACGTTTCCTCTGTTACCATACTGCAACAGTTCTGCTTCTGTTTCCTCTTTGCCTCCTCATATTAAACAGGGCCGTAGCTATACCTTATGAATTATTAATTTGAATGAGTATCTTTTCCTTTCAATGATAAACTGATTAATTTCATTGTCTGCAAAGTATGTCCTTTCCTTTTCAAGAGGAAAACCAGGCACTTTGTCTTTAGCTTGAATTTTTCAGCAGTTAAAACAGCAAATTCTGTATTTCTGCAAAACTGGTAAGAAAATCAAGGAAAAATGTTCTCGTAATTTTGGTACAACGTGCATACTATTTCAGTCATGTGTATCTAATCTACATGTGTTTCTGTTGCTTTGAATTTCTGTAACAACTCACTGCATTCACTTTTCAGGTAAAGGGTTATGAGGGAGCTAACTTACCATTGATTCATTCTACTAGAGGGCATAAACTTGATTTGAGCTATGAATTCTTGATTTGAAACATGTTGATGAACGTGAAACATTTTGTCTTCTTTATTAATCAAGAAGGTTTGTAATTTTGCCCATTGTAGCAATTAAACATTTTTTTTAATTTAGGAATTGATTTTGAATTCATAAGCGTAGCCGTTCCTTGTCATAATGCTGTCAGTGCAATGTAATGAGTACCAGGGAGCATAAGAAGGTATTATTCTGAGACTGAAGGGAAGAAAGAAGGAGTTCCTTGAAAAGTATGAGAAAAAAGACGTTATTTTATCCAGCACATTGAAAAGAAACTTGCTGCTGAACTAAAACATTAAAGACAACCATATCTTATCAACCAACTGAAGAATCCCAGAATCACAAAATGGTGGAGGTTGGAAGGGAGCTCTGGAGGTCCTCTGGTCCAACCCCCCTGCTCAGGCAGGACCACCTAGAGCTGGTTGCATGGGACCATGTCCAGGCAGCTTTTGAACATCTCCAAGGAGGGAGATCCCACAACCTCCCTGGACAACCTGTGCCAGGGCTCGGTCACCCCCAGAGCGAAAAAGTGTTTCCTGATGTTCAGAGGGAACCTCCTGTGTTTGTGCCCATTGCCTCTGGGCTTGTCACTGGGCACCACTGAAAAGAGCCTGGCTCTGTGTTCTTTGCACCCTCCCTTCAGGTATTTATATACATTAATAAGATCCCCCTGAGCCATCTCTTCTCCAGGCTGAACAGTCCCAGCTTTCTCAGCCTTTCCTCACAGGGAATATACTCCAGTCCCTTTATCACCTTCATGGCACTGCACTGGACTCTCTCCATTATATCCATGTCTTTCTTGTACTGGGAGCCCAGAACTGGACACAGCGCTGCAGGTGTGGCCTCACCAGTGCTGAGGAGAGGAGAAAGATCACCCCCCTCAACCTGCTGGTGATACTTTGGCAGATGCAGCCCAGGGTACCATTAGCCTTCTTTGCAGCAAGGGCATTTTGGTGGCTCATGTTCACCCTGGTGTCCACCAGGACCCCCATGTCCTTTTCTGCAATGCTGAAGACTTTAAGTCCAAGGACAATAAAAAGTTTAGTTACGGTTTCACAGTAATTTTTTCAGCAGACTGTGAAGGACTTATCAGAGAATTTAAAATCAGAAATTCCTGAATCTTTATTCTCCATGTTTCTTCATGCAGATAGCCCAGGACTTTAGCAGACTATGTGTGACACTATGTGAAGTTGTGCACTTGGTAGCTTTTATGTTATTATTATTCTTTAAAGCTTTAACATCATTTTTTCAGTTAAGGTTGGTCTCTCCCCTAAAATGGGAGCCAATATTCATCTCATTTTTTCCCATCAGTTAAAGGGGAGATGATAATTTTCTGTCTCATCTGTTGCTTACAAAATTTCTTTCTTTTGCCAACTTCAGTATAACAAAGGAGTCTATTGACACTTCAAGTTTCCTGTGCAGTGCCAAATATAGTTAAATATAGTTAAATATAGCTACTCCTAAAAATGGAGCATATACTTTATTTCCTACACTTGCTACAAAAAGAGAAGAAGAAGAAACACCCTTAGTAATATGAAGAATCAAAATGTGAGAAAAGAGGTGGATTTGAATAATCATCCCAATCTGTCATTGTTTCTTGTTCTTCTCTTCTGAAAGAAGCTTAACTGGTTTTGCACCATCTTTGGTTCTCCTGTTGTGCATCTTGCTCTTTTCTTCACATTTCTTTTTTTAGGTTTGCTCATTTTTTATTTTCTTTAGCAGGTCGGAAACTCATCTCTCAAGCGCTCCTTCCTGCAGGTCTCCCCCAATGTACTTCCTTTCAACTCCCTGGAGCCCGCAATACACTTTATCCCACAACAAAACAAGAACAAAATGTTACTGGTCTGTGTTTTTACAACCAATTTGCTATAATCACTTTCCTTTGTATTATATAACAGAAAGTACAGTACATCATCTTCAAGAGCAGGGAGGCTTTGTCTCAACTATTTTTAACAGATTTCTGTTTGTGCTCTTTTTCCAACTTCTTTTCTGCAACTCCCCTGCTATCTTTCTCACACTCCACAGTGCCTGGTTTGACAATAAACACTGTATTTTTGAAGCCTGTGCTCAAGATCAATTGAGGCAATGAACTGTTGAGTCTGGATAGGTAGGGGTTTTTACATTTCTTAAAGATTAAAAAATATACGTAACCTGGCACACAGTGTGTAATACATAAAATACCAAAGTTTATGTATTCTATTTTTCACTGAATGGCATGCTGAAGTTTTATTCTTTTTAGCTGTCTTGATAATGCCACACTTATACATTTATAAAAAAATTGACTGAATATTGAGTAAATGGAAAAAAAAATATATATATACTGCCCTGCCATTTGAGTAACATTGATAAATGTAAACAAGAATAGATAGTCCTCCAGTGGAAAAAAGTTTCATAAATTGCAAAAGTATATATGAAAGCTTTTTGAGAGAAAGAGGCTTCCAACATGGCCTGCCTACTTGGAGAAATAGTTCTCTTCTTCCCTTGAGGAATCTTTATCTCATTCCCTTACACTTTCATTTTAATGGGATGATTGAGTACGTTTTTCCGTCCTCTCATCTTTGCTTCTTGTACAGGTTTTGTGATTTATTGTGTCCCAACACAGAGATTAATTATTTTCTGATTTTAGGCCTCAATCATTTTATTCCTTGCAATGTCTTCATCAATGTCAACTCATGTTTTTAACTGGTAAGGCCACAGGCAAGCTAAAGGGCTCACAGAAAACCCACCCTGGAAGTTTATCTTAAGAAGCAAACTTACGGGAATCTCTATGGGTTTTTTCTAGAAAGGGGACTCACGCAGCTTCTCTACAGCTTTCTGATGAACTAAAGAAATGCTGACTCCTGTAACACAGGATTTAGGAAAGGGCAGGGAGTTTTTCTTTACGAGGTTGCTAGGATCACATTTTATTACTGGATGGAAATGCTGAATAATGCTTGAATTACAGTGAGCACATGTGGTTAGGAAATTAGCAACTGTCTCTATAAAGCTGAAAAACCTAAATGACAGGCACCAATTAGGCTGTGCCTGGTTTTAATTTTTATCTCAAACCTGGTAATATTTGAAAAACTGAAGCATTTCCTTTCTACTCTATTATTTTTACTGCTTCTGTTTCTGATTCTTCCAGCCCTCCTCACATCTACAATGCCAACCAACAGTGGGCAAAACTAGAGATGGGGGAGCCTAAAAGTGGATTTTCTTTGTCAAGCAGAGTTGTTAGATGACTTACTGAGCTCGTTCGCAAGAAGCCTGAACAACATGCAAGTGCCCACTGAAGACGGACTGCTGCTTTGATTAGCAACAGTAGGTTTATCAGACATACGTTACTGAAAGCACCCTTCAATGCTGGAGAGACCACAAATGAAAAGCATGCAGAATTTTATATGCCATGACAACTACTGCTTGCGATATTAAAAGCAAAAGGAAACAAACAAGTACAATGATTTAAAACTATGGATGTGTCACTGGGTTAAGAAAATTAAAAAATAAATAATTTAACAAATACATTCTGTTCTTGTACCTGACAGCCACATGTTACTTCAGCCACAGGTACCATGAAGCATGACTATTTCCTTTAATTCTACTCATTTAGGAGTGCCAGATGTCCTGTATCCCATTTTGCAAGCTCTTTCCTGCTAGCACATTCAGATCACTATATTAAACTTCCACTGGTAGTGTGTATTTGGAGCATAGGAGGAAAGATGGTTGAAACAGATTAGTTTTATAAGTTTGGTATACAAAGTGCTGAAAAGCTGAATTTCTGTAAGGAGAAAATTATAGTTGGGTTACCAGAAGATGATAGCAATGGGTGGAAAAATAGATATGGTGGTCATTTGGAGTGGCATACATTTCACTGAACTTGAGTTACCTGTGAAGTAGGCATGTACACTGAAAAGTGATTAGCTACCCCTTCTAAGTGTCTGCTCCTCTGAAATAACGTTTTCGGGCAAGTCTAGCCCATTACACTGTAATTTTCTAAAGTTAGGCAACATAAGTCCTATCTGAGCTTACTATCCACTGGCTTTCTTAGCTTTCTAGAAAGCACATTATGTATGCATCAACAGTAGCTTTTCTGTGTCAAGCACTGTTGGGTATTAGTCTATTCTAGAATTTTTTATTTGGAAAAATCATGTCAACTTGCACTTGAGACTGTTTGCATGCAGCTCCAGTAAAGCCGTATTTTCCCCTTCTGGAGGCAAATAATATACTTTCAAAATGTGCTAATTACTGTAAGAGTGTCGTTGAAAATATGACAGTCTATATTTATACTCAAATACCATGTTTATAGTTTGACTTTTTTTATTTTATATTCTTAGAACTAAGTGCATCCTCCCCTTTCCCTCCTCCCCCACACACACTGGCCCAGAACTAATAAGAAATGAATCAGCTTACTGAAATGCAATATAAACTTCTGTACACTTTATATCCTATTCTTTCAGCTGTTGCCAAGACAAGGCTAAATCTCTTTAGAGCATGTAGCTTTAATATATAATCAACTAGAAGAGGTTTACTGCAAATGCTACACAAAGTGACTGTTCAATTTACTAGATACTAAACTTCTCATAGATTTCACCTATACGTCTCACTTGTGCATTGCTGTGGTCTAGAAATTTATGAGCAAGAGCTGTTGTGGTTCCAGAATGGGACTGGTGTAATGCTGGTATATATACACACAGTCCATTGAGCTGAGTCCTGCTTTTAGAGATTAAATGGAGCATGTAGGAAAAACAAAGGGTTTACGTTATTGCTCTTGGCACATGATACAATAGGATGCAATATGGCAAGACTGCAGCATTGGAATGGGTTCGTGAGTCCGAATAGACATAGAAACAGCAAAAATTGAGCAACATTTCAATATGGCTGTTCTTATATTATATATCTTAAATGCCATTCTTACAATTATCTCAAAACAATGATACGTTACTAGTGTGTTTCTAGGGTTAACCAGTACCTGTGCTTATGCAAGTTTGTTGCTGGTCTGCATTGCCATTACCATAACTTAAATCTGCACCCCCATAAACCGACTAAATTCTGACACAGCGTCCTCTCAGATGGAACATTCTCTAGTAATGTACTCAGCGCACATAACGGATATTCAGCCTATTGCAAGTATATAAACTGTAGCTATAAAGAACATATTGGTCATTTATTTATTTATTCCAGAAACTGTTGAAAGAATCATCAAATGGGAAATGACGTTGACTTCCTACTAGGTAGCCTTCTTGCCCCGGAGTATCATGGACAAACCTGGCCTAAGTGGCCTTCCATACAAATACTGTGGCCCAAGGTGAGAGTTTGGAGAAACACCTGATATCCTTTTCGACTTGTGGTCATAACAACGAAGCTTGGAGGATCAGCCTTCCGTGCTAAAAGTATAGGCTGTGTAATGGACAGTTGTGGACCTTGCCTCACCTCATTAGGAGGGTGGCAGTTCAACAAGAAGTCGTCCATACATATAAAGTTAATTTCAGTTGGGATACAAGTCAAATTTCAGCACAAGTGGCCAGTCAGAAAAGCAGTTACATGGTGTGAAAGACCAGTCCAGCTTGGATACCAACACTGTGTAATGGCACACAGCGTGCTAACGAATGCGGACTCAGGTCTAGCCTATGCGTAACAACACGGGCAACAGAGCGAGAGGAGCTGACTATAGGCACAGACATCCATAACTCTACTGCTGGCCTTGCCAGACCCCTGGAAAGCTAAGACAATCGCTTCTACTACAGCCAAAATGCTGAAGAGTGTGTGTTAGAGGTTATTCTTAACCAGCGAGACCATGGTTCTCAGCTCCCTGTTACCCACAGTAATTCACAAGGTTGTTTCTCCCACTCAGCTGCACCTTTCAGCCCATCATTTTTCCCTCTCAGGAATATCTGTGATATTCTCACAGGAATATCACAGACAGAAATAGACTCCTGTATATTATAATAGCATATTTAAAAGCTGTTTATGCAGTGCATGTATAAATGGAGCAAGGATTACCATACCCATATCAAAGTGTTAATTTTGCTCCATTTATATGCATGCTGGTTTAAAGTTTATGGCCAATGTGTAAAGAAAATTAAAGCAGATCAGCACTCTGCTCCCATCTTGTTCATGCAAAAATCCAAATTAGTTCAAAGGGACTTTGTGCAGGAGCAAGATGACCCAGTTCTTCACTTCTGCACTCACTGCATCCATGCACAGTTGCGTAGTAAAAAGTTTCCGTAAGATGAGAATTCACTGTGAACAAAGCAAAATACTACAAAATTTACAAAGCTACAACTGGTGTGATGGTCTTAAATTATCCTACAATCTCATGAATAGTGCTGTAAGGAAATAAGAATACCATCCATGCTTTGCTAACATACTTAGATTTTTTTTTCTCATTGGCTTGTAAGTTTTATTTATTAACTTTTTTTCTCACCACAACTGGTGTGAAGATTAGGGTGCACAGGGAATGGATACCTGAATGCTATAATTTTTTGGAGGTGGGAATGGAAAGGGGAATAAAATATACTAATGGATCATAACCAGTCACAAGAAATTTTGAAAAGCATAATTTTCTATTCAAGGAGAGAGATGTAAGAGAAAAAGAGTGGAAATAAATGACTGAAATGATGGCAGCAATCAGAAATGAAAAAAGTACGTTCAAAAAGAGATTCCTACCACCCCCACGCCCCCTAAAACACTGGAAGACATGGAGTTTAAGCCATTATGTGAAGACAGGTTAAGTCTTGGGAGAATTTCGACCACTGACTCTTATACAAAATACTTCCTCTGTCCTCCATACAAACTGACAGCCTACAATGATAGTGGTGAGTTTACGTTCACATTATGGATGGAACTCAGTGAAGTGAGAAAACACGTTACAGGTCTTCTACCTTAAATTGACTCGACCAAGTCCACTATTATTCTACTCCCTCCCTATTAAAAGTCAGATTCTGCATACAATAAGCACATGAACTATTCATACAAGTTATTTTTTTTTACTTTTGAGTTGCCTTTTTTTTTTTTTCCTGGGCTGCTGCCCTAGATTCACCATTTCCAGTCACCAGTGTTCAGACTGTAACAAAGGAGCAGCTCTAACGAAGACAGCATGATCTAAAGCCTTATCTTGGGGAGTAGAATTAAGGTGAAAACATGACCTTCCCATAACGTTTCTTTATTAGCACTGAATGACTATGAAAACAATAAATCACTTAATGGGATTGAGATTTCACTTTTACATTAGTTTATGTAAGCTAAGACCAATAGATTTTTCCTGACGAAGATGTGTCTTTTAGGGTGCTGACCATGAACAGGAAGGAAAAATGTCAGCATTTTTTTAAAATACCCAAAGAAACAGCTAAAAATACCCCACAACTCATCCAGGCACAGCTGTCACCTGAAAACAGGAGATACTTAGTCTCTAGAGAGTCTACAAATGTGTTTTCAAGAAGGGTGTGCAAATGCTAGGTTGATCCGTAACCATACAAAACCACAGTATAAAACACTTCTCAGCAAGCATAGCAAAAGAAAGTTCTGTGCAGTGTACAAATTTAATCATTAAATGCCTCTGAAAAGGGGATTGAATTGATGTCACATTCCGCCTCTAATATTTTTACATTTGCGCATTAATTTTTCTGTCAATATCCCCCAAACTAACTTCACTAAGAAATCCACTCTGAGAACATTTGTAGAACATCTCATGAAAAAAAAAAAGTGGTGAAGTCCACTCCTCATACAGGGGAGAGAAGGAAGTGAAATTTCTCTGAACGTTAACACCATGTAAAAAAAGCTTTTTTGTACAGTAACAGGGCATTCTCAAACTACAGATCTGTTTAAACAAAAACCCTCCGTGATGTTACTTGCTTTTCCCAGCTCTTAAATGTGTTGTTAGTTAAAAGCTTGATCCCAGCACAACAAGGTGCTGTTCATGACCTGGTGAATAGGATGTTAGACAAATTCTCAGCTAATTGCTGTAAAATTACTGATGTTGCAGCAGCATGCCATGTGAAAAAGGAAAGAATAAAAGAAAATCACAGTCTGGCTGTATGAATGGGCAAGTTCATTTCCTCCTGCATTGTTGTTACTGCAAAATCACCATCACCTACGGAGTACAGACAGATTTTAAACTGGTGTTCTGATTGATACAGAAGAAACATCAAATTTAACACTGGACTTAACAAAACACCAGACTATCCCTTCTAAAGCACTTAAATGAAAAAGATGAAATGAAAAAGAAATAATTTCTAATTTCTTATTAGAAATATTTTTTCTCATTCCATTGTACTGGTGAATTTGGAAAATTAAGTATCTCTTCTTCCCAGATGTTGTCCTGTATTATTATACATAATAGCTTTCTCCACTTGTGTATTCTAATGTAAGATGTTATTGAGTATGAGGTTAATGAAATACCAACCTGACACCAAAATCAGAGAACAATTCAATATTTTATACCTGGTATAACTCAAGTCTTCTGAATTCATCCTGTCCCCCAAAGAATCAGCTGCTTTCTTGGTGTTTTGGGTTTTGTGGGGTTTGTTTGTTTGTTTGTTTTTGTTTTGCTTTCCAGTTGTTTCATATTAGACTCCTTGGAGCCTTTCATTGAGACTCTTGAGACACAGCCCTGTTCTCACAGATCCAGCTTCTGGGCAGGGGCTATTCCTGTCCATATTAATCATGTACGAAACTATCAATATTGACTTCTTTTCTTTCTAATAGCTTTAAAGTTCTGTAACAATAACACTGTGGTATTATCTTTAATCTTTATTACTCACCCCAAAACAAGGCCTGGCAGTGTCTATTGCAGTGAACACGCTCACTAAGCATGCACTGCTAACAATTATGTTATAGCCGCGCTTGGAACGGCTTGAGACAAAGCTGTTCAGACTGGCACAGGTTAGCCAAATAAATACACAAAAATTACAGTTGCTTTTACTGCCTTATTTGCTGTATATATAGTATCAAAGACTACTCAGTGTGCTTTTTCTTCTCTTTTTTATTCCCCCGATCAAAGATAGGAGACAGAGGAAGAAAGCTGAAGTGGGTAGAGAGGAAAGCAATGTTCGTGGGTTTTGAGGGCAACAGGAAAAACAAGGCAATACATTTAAAACACATAAAATGGTATGAAAGCAACCTGGAAGGAGGGTTTAAGGTCTGAACCACCGACATCCCTTGACACTCAGCCAGTTTCACTGCAGTGCTGGGGATCGGTGACACCAATTGGCTCTGGGTCCGCCAACTCTTCCAGCCGTCCTGGCACGTCTAGCGAGACCACTCATGTGTGCAAGGTCTTGCAGAACCAGATCCAGGCAGTAAAAGGTGATGCAAAAGAAATGTGTCATGAAGGAACACATCCTAGCAGGGCCAGTCTTGACTTAAGTCATATTTTCACTTCCTTCAGTATATGAGTTAAAACAATATTTAGATCTCTCTTAGCTGCACTTGATGTATTTTTCCCAGCCTTTCCCCAGCCTTCAGCTCGACACTTGGATTCAGAAAAAGACACAGGTCTAAGCCTCTACTATGACAGTACTTGTAATACCTGTATATAAAAGAATAAACCACTTTTCTGTTTTTCAGACTCATTTTTATTCTCTTTCTAAAATTCAGAAATGAAAATAATTATTTATCTGAAAACAGATGGATGTAAAGGTGTGTTGGATGGGAGCTGTCAGGCCAGCTCAGCATCTCCTCGCTGAGCCATGTGTTGCTGTAATATTTGTAAGGAATAGCAGTAGAACCATAAGACATACAGTCGCAGCTTTCAAATGTTTTATTTTGAAAAATTAGAGTTACATATGTCAGTTTTCATTCAGCAAAACCACACTTGTTTAGACATTGTAACATTCCATAAATATTGATATTTAATTATTTTACAGAATCATAGAAAAGAAGGAGGTATTTTTAGGCAAAGCTTTTGTTATGAGAGATATAACAGAGCTAACAACATGTTTATAGCTTTGGGGCTTTTTCTTTCAAGAGAAAAAAAACATAACCCTAAATTTAAATCAGCATTATAGGTTTGGGACTCTGCAATCTGGAAAATCCGTAGAAGTTCTATTCCCTAAGCAGGGACTGAAAAAAAGGGGGAAAAAAAATCAGACAAAATCCCAGTATCATGGTCTTTCATTTTGACTTACAGAACACTTCACTCAGTTTATCCTTTTTTTGGTTGCAAGAATACTTCATTGAACCTCCATGGCCTTTATGAAAGACAGAAGATGTTCATGAAAACTATCTAGTTTGCACTAAAATAAATATCTTTGGTTTTAGCAACTGAAGATGTTCATTTTTTAAACAAAATCTACTGATGTAGGCATATTAAGAAGAAACCTTTATAGTTCAGCATTTATCATTTACAAGACTCATGTTTGTGCATTTTACGTAATAATAAATTGCTTGCTTGCAGTTTAAATTTGATCTCTAAGAAACCTGTGGGTTTTTTTTCCATAAAAGAGTTCGAACAATATCACCATGCACAATCTTTTCTCTCCATAGCAGTCTCTGAACAAAGCTGAATCCCCAACTAATTTTATGACGTTTATGTGCCTAATGGTTTCACAATGTTGTGTTCTCTTTGAAGAAAATAAAGTTGACTAGGCAGCATTTTGGTGCATCACAAGACCGAAATCATTGTAATCAGGAAGAAACATGACTGCGGCACAGCAGGCACAGAAAAATTATATTTCATTTCATTTACAGTGTCAGACATGACTAGACAATGGAAAATCTATTCTTCCTTAAAAAAAAAAAACAAGAGAGATAGAGAAGATTATATCAAAAGGTTTCAGTTTTGCATAGAAAACACTTTTTGTTATAGAAAAAGTAGTCTAACTGAGCATTCCTGACCAGTTGTAGTCAGTACATCAAAATGTGTAAGGCTTGCATTAAGAAGTTGCTTGTTTCCCCATTAACTTCTAATGCAGCCTGGGGAAAAAAAGAAAAAAGACTCTGAAAGACCAAGTCCCAAACCTATATTCAATATGCAGGAGTACATAAAATGCTATTTTAAAGCTAGCAAAACAGAATGATTCTCAACATTGATGCAATATGTACCCTGAAAGCAGCTGTAAAATGAGCTTAAAAATCCATTGTTATGATTGACTGCGAGATTACTTTGCATGTACAAATCAAACCTTTTCCCATTTAATGCCAGAAAAAACAGAGCTCCTTATTCTATTCTGAAACTCAATTTTGACTAAATAATAAGAATTTTGACAAAAAAAATGGGGACAGAATTTTTACTTTGTGTGTGGTGCATGTGTGAAAAATCATATGTTGCTATTTGATTAAACTTAGTGCTTCAATGTACACCATTTTCAGAGAAATAAATTATACCCATAATAAATATACCACTGTTAACATTTTAGCTTTCTAAAGAAATTATATGCTTCTGAGTTTCTATGCTTTGATACTCATCACTTCAAAAAAACTTTTTGATCTGAACTTTTTTTTATGCTTACTCAACTCTCCTATATACCTTTAGCCAAACAAATTTCTACAGCCCATATAACTAGTCACATAGATCACTTTTTCACATATTCCCAGTGAGGAGATCTTTAGAGTATCCTTATCACAGGATCTCAGCTGGTTTTGGGCATAGAAAGAGAGCATTAAATACCCACTCAGGGTAGGAAATGTGCATTACGCAGATGCATATTACTTCATACATTTATACATCATCTTGTCTGTATAAAAGCACATACATGTACACATATGTAAGCACATATACCCATATTCATATAGAAACATCTGTGGGTATGTGATGAGCTACATTGCCACAGTTAAGTATCTATCCTACCTTCAGCGACTAAGTACATATATTTTTGTCACCATAAAATATCCAAGGGGTAATGGTTTGAAACTAAAAGATGGTAGATTTAGACTAGATATAAGGAAGACCTTTTTTACGATGAGGGTGGTGAAACACTGGAGCAGGTTGCGCAGAGAGGTGGTGGCTGCCCCATCCCTGGAAACGTTCAAGGTCAGGTTGGACGGGGCTCTGAGCAACCTGGTCTAGTTGAAGATGTCCCTGCTCATTGCAGAGGGGGGATTGGACTAGATGACCTTTAAAGGTCCCTTCCAACCCAAACTAGTCTCTGATTCCATGATCACCTGGTGTATAGGCTAAATAGTCCATTGCTGGTATTTAAGACCAGTCAGGTCCACTCATTGCAGTCCAGAAGGGTGGGAAAGAGATGAAGGAAGGCCCCTCAGAAGTTCCCCCCTGCCTTGTCTACCCAAGTTGCATATTGAAATTAAACAAACACAACTGTATTGAACAACATATGTTCTAACCAGTAGGTTAATCAAATGCCAAAGAAATAGCAAGCATTCTAGAAAAAGCGGTCACTCCAGAATTAAAAAAAAAAAAGTTTAAATAAAGCAAGCAGTATTTCATGTATCTCCATTAAAGATGTCAAATGAAACCCCAAACCAAATCTAATTTAAACATAACTTTAGTGTGTAATAATCCACTCGTGAAAGTTAGTCTTGATGCCTTATCATACACTTACTATAAAGTTAGAACCAAAACACTGTCCAAAACTGAATCTTATTAAGGTTTCACAGCTATGTTTTCTACTTTAGTATCACAGATTAAAAATTCCTTGAAACCTTATTTCTAAACAAAAGTAAGTGGCAAGAGAACAGACTGAAGAGATGTCATTTAGTGACACCATTCATTATTAAAGACATAAATGAAATGTGAAGACAATGTGAGAAAGCAGTGGTCATTTCAGTAAGTCAAATGCTTCTTTTCTTTTTCTTTTTTTTTTTTCTTTTTCATAGGGAGTAATGATTCGGGCTTCTTTCTTTCTTGCGTAGCATTTTGTTTTATGGTTTAGAACCAGCACCTCATTGGCTGGAACAATCCCAATGCTTATATAAAAGCAATCAAGGAACTATTTTCTTCTTAATACGAGGGAAGCATCATGATCAAAAAATCCCTGCTTTCTTTTCCTGACTGTTCTCCAGATGACTTTGCAATCCTGAATTATTTACATTTTGACAAAGGCTGTGATATAATTCCAGAAATTTTAAAAGAGGATGTCTCCAAAATTTTCCACCTCAGTCAACAAGACATATGATATTCCCTGAGCATAACAGCTTTCCTGCCAGAAAATAAAATATGTTTCTACTTACTGCCAACCCACCTGACTCTACCTAAGTAAAGTCCTTGCCAAGTGCATCAGCCTTTCCACCCTAAACCCTCAATCCATTCATTCTTGCTCAACCTAATATGCATTCCCTTACCCAACAAATCATGAAACACCTTTCGATGGACCTAAAATACACTACAGTGGTATCTTTCAAAAGTGGGGCATGGAGCGTTAATTCTATGAACGTTGCTCTTGTCATATGAAGTATGGACTGTAAATTCAGAGAACGAGATCTCGTTTGGTCTGAGTGGATTTCCCCTGACAGCCAGTGATCTGTGCAGAAGAAAGGCATTGGCATAAAAGTGCCAATACACTGGAAGTAGGAATGTGCCCCCGCAGAAGGCAGGGAAACACAGTCAGCACCTGCCAAAGAGCCACTTTGAACCACAGCCTCAACTAAATTCAAAGACCAGGTCTCCTCAAAAGACACATTGGGAAAATTTCAAGCTAAAGATCACCTTTATACTTGTTTACTATATTCTAAGGACCTAGAATAAAAGGAGCTTTGATTTGATTATGATTAGTGAAACTAAAGCAAGCAATAAGCTTTTCCCCTCAGCTCCTTCCCCTCTACTAAGATTATAATCTAAACAGGTAGGAAAGATTCAAAACCCCTTTTGCTTTTCCTTTTCATGGCTGTTTAGCTCAGAACCATGGGGACACTTAGGAGACTGATACTACTGTATAGGAAGCCAGACCAGCTAAACACAAATGGTGGAAAAATAAACTTAGGAGAGTAAAATCCTAGTACAGCCAGCTCGTGCTATTTAAAAACCTGGTTATAGACAGAGAAAAAGTTGCAGAATCAACTGGGTTACTTACTCTGGCTTGTAACCTTACCTCCTAGTTCTAAGTGTTGACACAGGAGGAAATGCTGGTGCCAGGAGGACAAAGAGGGAGCAAAAGCAAAATGATAGCACAAGCAAAAAAAAAGGACAAAAAGAACTTTGAAAGGCAACAGGCATGGAAAAGAAAGAGAATTTTATAAGGGCAGAAAGGAAAAGGGCCTAATCTAGATAGAGCCCATACCACTGAAAAGTGAGCATGTAGTTAAGGAGCCTTAGCTGAGTAGTAAGCTCCCTGTACAGCCAATCAAGGGCAGCAGATGCCTTCAAAGCAGTGGTATCATTATAGCGTAAGTCTGATGCTGTGAATCCCCCTCCTGAAGAGAGTCACATCTCTTCAGTGACTGCATGTAGAATTTCAGGGCACCTATGCTGCCTGAAGTGGGTGACACAAATAACATCTCTGCATAAATAACTTCTCTGCATAAACAACCCTTTGTGATGCGACATACCTTCCTGTGCAAACCATTTGACAAGAAACAAAGAACAAACCCCAAGAGCAAAGCTGAGGTTTTACTTCAGGAAGTTTCAGAACAGTCTGAATTTATCAATGAATTCACATCATGGCTCTCCATTTGGCTAGCATGCAAATTACGTAACAGTTTAAAATTTACTTTTAGTATAGTGAAGCCATTCTGCCCTATCTTCGAGTCACTGAAGCAATTGCTAGGGTTTTTTGCCAAATTCAGGCATCATTTTGTTTCTAGAAGGTAACATTGCAGTACAGTTAGGTCCTTCTGATGCTAATTAGTCAGAGAGGATGGTTTAGATCATTTTCCGACTATGGTAATCCAGCCAGCCAGATACTGCACAATAGTTTATGAGTTGAAATTTACCTGGATATATATGTACATACACAGTCCATACACATATTGTATGATATATTATTCGCAATAGTCCTACTTATGTTACAGGTAATTGTAACTTTATTTTCCTTTCATGTCCTCTGTGGATATGAACACTTTGGCTGATGTTCTGAATGCTGAATTAATCTCTTTATCGTAGTAATGACAGATGAAAAGAAATGACCTATTTTTACAATATGATTATTAATTTTTTGCCAGAATTCATTTTTATTGCTTTCTAAGCTCCCCTGGTATCATGTGTTTTCCTCATTTCTTAAATCTTAATGTTCCCGTCTTCCATTTCCTGTATAAAATAGCTATAAGTGGATTATAAGGCAAGCATTAAAGATACAGTACATACTGCATAATCAGATGATGAAATGTTAGCAAAATACAGGGCTGATGCTCCTAGGTGCCTTTTAACTCTTTGTAATCATATTTGACCCTTTCTGGAGGTAGCTGAACAAAACATTTAAAGGAAAACTGTGGAAGTCCTTGAGAAATTGTTGCTTGGAAAAAGCTAGATTTTTAACAAGACTTTTCTTCATTAAGTCTGAAGGAAAATACTACACAAACAGAATATTTTCAAGGAAAGATGATTTTCAGCTCTCCTCAATACACATTTTGTTGTAATTCAGAAACTACCAGAATGAATCAGTATCTTTGATCCTGTCTTTCTGTGTTGGTCAAAATAAAACATGAGTCATTTAAATAATATGTGAATATGCAGATATTCACACTTTAAAAACACAGCATAAGTAAATATGAAATAATCTATTCTTCTACATTAACTTCCCTTGGATAACTAATCAAAGGAGAATTGAAGCAGAAACTTGAGAATGCTTTTAAAATATATAACAAAGTAACTTAAAATATCTATATATTTCCAAATATATTTTAAAACACTTACTATGTTCACACACTTTTATCTATACTAGTACACATTTGCAATCCATTTTTAATGTAATGTCACGCATTGTATTAAATTTGAGGAAATACAATATGATCTTAAAGGTTATACTTTACACTATATTACAGACCTGAAAAACATGTTAAGTTTTATTAAAGTTAAGTCATGCCCCATAAAGCCAGGAAAGGGTAATGTTAAATATGCTCTCCTGTACATGCATATTATGACTGTATCGATTTTTCTCTCATATAGACCCTGCTACATCCAATGCATACATACTTTGCTCATTAAATGACCATCCAGTACTTTCTTTTTCTTAAATTTTTTTTAATATAGGGCCTTATTTATTGTGTATTTTTCAGACCTACTTTGAAGGCACAATTGATCATTCCTTGCAGGATTTTGGAGTGATTATCTGTACAGCGCAGGAGTGTTTGAAAAGATTGTTTTTCTTCATCAGCACCTATTCAATGAGGTTAGGATTTAGTGAACTTCCATCTAGGCAAAAAAAAGGTATCTAAGTGAAAGCCTTCCAACATTGGGTAACGAACTCAAGGTGCCTAACATCTAATTTTTCAGAGTACTTTACCCTTCAGAGATGTGTTCAACACTGCTTTGTCTGAGCAGAGCAGTCCTGAGATCACAGGACAGACTAAGCACTCTTATTTTAGGTTATTAGGCCAGTCTCCTGGGAGGTATCAGCTAGTTCGAGTCCAGAAATTGCCACCGAGCATATGCAAACTAGGATTTTTGCCACTTGGCCAAATCTGGATGGAATTTTACAAAGGTAGCAGAAGATTCCTCTCTAGCACAGATATCTCACAACATCCTGTAATGTCTATTATCCTGCTCCAAATCTGTGAGTTTTAAAAAGACTTATGACCCTAGCCTTTTTCTTGAAATTAAATTAACTGAACCGATATAAATTCAGTCAATCTGAATAAAATATCAGTCTCTAATGTTTCCGATCACACAGTCAACAATGGACATGTGGCTCAGAAAGTATTCACCTGCTGCCAGCCCCACCAGGACCTTTCTGTTTTTCTAAGGTACTTTTATACTAATACAAGAATAGTAACACTATATGTAAACCATATTTGCCCACCTCATTCCCACTCATCTCCTCGTCTTTCTTAGAAGTGAAATTGCCTGTTTTACACACTCAGAGTACTTGCAGATTTGGTTGTTTCTGTAGGGAGAGCACAGTAAGTCCCACTAAGTTATTTGCTGTTAGCCTATACGTTGCATTCACTGTAGCTGGCATCCAAACCATTGAATACTGAATTGTAGCAGAATCTGTCTGCAGTAATTAATTAGTAATTAAGCAACTGGTACTAGGGGAAAAAAGAAAAGGCAAGAAGCCATGTCAAAAGCACTGATACGTGAAATCTTACTAAAGCTGTAATGAGCATGCAGCAGTTCACCACACGCATAGGTAAGTTACCTATCTATAGATCTTAATTTCCAACTAAAATGAAGGATCTGAAATTAAATCTAAACACATAAATATGTAGGTTCTCAGTTTTATAAACTAACCTGGGAAACTACAAGATTTCCCTCAGAACTATTCAGGACAATGAACTCTGAACTTCTGAAACTACTTATTTGAGCTTAATTAAAAATACAATAAGAAATTAGGAAATACATTTCTTTTACGTGTATAATGAGTGAAATGAAGCAATAGAATTGCTTCATGGGAAGCTTTTGGTAGGTAGTGGCAGTATTTAGGTTCTGTTTGGCTACATCTAGTATGTGTCTGTTATTCTTAACCCTGAAAACTCAATAAACTACCCTCCATATACAGAATGGTAGATGGGGTAGCGAAAGACTGCTTTTCATGAGATCTTTTATGTTGCCTTATCAAGGCACACATCTTTTCAGAAGAATTTCACACACGTAAAATAAATGTACACCTATTCCTGGTAAATGATCCTCTTCTGCAGTGTACCAATGACATACACACAGATTATGAACAAAGTAGTTTGAAAGCCGAATTATCTGCCAACAAATAGAACCTTCAACTCTGTGAGATTAAAGGCAGCCCCATGCTGATCACGCTGAACTAGGACTCGCTTTAAAACAACAAAGCCAAGAAAAAAGTATGTGATTTGTTGAAACTAATTAGTCATCAACATGCAAATTAGTCAGTAATGTGAAGACTTCTGTGGTCAAAATCAACAGCAGTAGCAACGTGAGGGAAAATAAATCATTTCAAGTGAAGTAACAGATTAAGACCCTGATTCCTCCTCTTTACTTAGGCTTCTAAATGACAGGGCTAAATCAACAGTGTTGCAGTAGCTTTCAATCCAACCAGGAGCTGAGTATCATTTCTACCAGCCAGGTAAGGAATTGTTCTTTGTGGTCTTCCTCTTCTATTATTAAGCATTTATGGAGATCACCGTGCCTATTCTTTCAGTGAATGGTAGGTGACCAAAATTTGATGGGCTCAGCTAATTACATCTAGTCAGACCCCTCGCATAAGAAAACCTACAGAGGGTCTACACAGAGAAAACGTCACCCTGTAAAAGAGGAGAAATACTTTTGATTTAATTCTGCATAGCTACTTCACTGGCACATGACTTCATTTGACAGCTCACTATATAGAATAATCACATCAGTTTTATTTCAATCAAGTATTGCATTCATAGAGAGGCAAAGACGTGTCACCTTCTCATGACGTCTCATGGCAAACTGCACACACTTCAAACAATGTATATCAACAAATAGATGGTTTAGTTTCACAGTGTACATTACAGGAAAAATCTTCCCTGACAGCCTATTTGTCAGTGCGTCGGATGCAGCACTGTAACACCAGACCATCTGGAGATTCCAGGGAAAAAAACACTTCGGGTGAAATTCCTCCTTCGGCTACTGCTCGCTGAAAGGAGAGAGAATAACGGGCCTTCTCTGCGGTTTGTCATAACATCAGAAACCAGGGACTGACTGTGCTGCTTTTGTTTGTATTGGTTTGCAAAAAGATAGGATATGCTGTAGCAATAAAAGCAGAGGATCAGAAATTAAGATTGAGTCATGACAAAACACTGCTAAGATTTACTCCTCCATTTTCGCAAGGGGAGGAATGTGTATTCCATATACATGCATTTTCAGTCTTCAAATGTCATAGCACAAAAATCAGCAGACTACTTAGATTCAAACAGCAATTTTCATCAGATTTCTTGACGATGCTATGCACACTACTGAATTATTTTGACTCATTTGCATCTAATGACCCACGGTCACTAACGACTTATGAACTCCCAATGCTCAGAAGGTAAAACTCACTAACGTGTTTATTGCTCTAATTCACCAGGTGGAGTTTTAACAGCAAAGTTGTCTTTCTTACAACAAAATGTAATTTTTATAATTGCAGTGTGACATCTGTTACATATTACTTTTATTATTGAGACCAGTCTGTCCAACAGACTCTTACAAAGAGTAAGAAAAGAATCTTCACAGTTTTTACAGTGGTTTCTACTTGCTGCAAAATAACATTCAATACTGCTGTTGGTGGAAGAAGTTATTGGGACTATAGACAGTTATATAAATTATACCTAGGTATATACTCCGAACAAAATACCAGAAAGAATGAAAAGTATTCAGATGTAGTTGGATTACAGTTAACAATGTGCTCAGGGGAAAAAAAATCTGGATTGGACAATGTATTTGTGAAGTAATTAAGCAACAATCCCACAGTAGCCATGCTATACTTAGTTTAGTAACAAAACACTCATCCATTTAGGTTTGCTCACATTTGCTGTTAGATACATTATAATTGAGGAATACCAAATGCTGTGCTTTAGTCTGATTTGCTGCTGATTAACAGCAGAAGAAGCCAAACTTAGAGCTTTTTAAGAACAGATGGTGCTTCTTTCCTCTTCTTACTGGTCAAAAATTCAGAGAAAATAAGGATGAAGACGGATGTAGATAGAGAAGAGAAGCAACCGAAAGAGAAAAAAAAGTTTGGCAGTTCCCATAAGCAGCTATAGAAACAAATTATACCCATCTTCCACTGTGGGTGTGCAAGTTTGAGGATTCACAGATGGCTTGGAATTCAGCTCCTCATCAGAGCTGAATCTGTTTCGAAGACAGTCTGAAAAAGGGGTGCCGACTGATTGCAAAATGTTTCTTTTCCCACTTTTACTACTTGATAGTTTCCCATCCTTCCCTTCTTTTTCTCCAAATTAACAAAACATGAAGTAAGAATGGAAGTTTATTGAGGTACCAGGAAAAAATGGATGGTTCCAGTACTTGCCCAGATCAGACAACTAAAAGTTGTTTTCACTGTGGGTTTCCTAAAGTCTAAGGGGACTTGAGGAGTTCTCATATCCTCCCACCTGCTCCTTATAAATAAAACCATGACTCACTTTTAAAAAATTGGTATCAAGTGAGTCATTCTTTTGCACAATCAGCTTGAGACACCTTAAAATGGTGGTCTCCTTTCCTCTATCAAGAGGACAGGAACATTTCAAAATTCTAGGAAATACAAGCAAATGTAAAGGGAGGTGCCCGGCTTTCTGAGAATCAGTCATAAAGATAAAGAAAACCATCTCAACTGTGCTGAATAAGTGTTCAGCCAGTAATTAGGTGCTGGAGTCAGTAATTAGGTGCCAGAATATAGTGTCAGAAACAGACTTGCTGCTGTTGAGAAGGTATTGTCCATCTTTGTTCCAAAGCACAAAACCCCCGTTTGGATCCTGGTATTTCCAGCTATACACTGGCTATAGCCCTTTCTTCAAAGTCCACCAACCTATCAAAGCATCTTTTACATCTGAAGATGCTCCCTTTGCCATCCAATTGCACCAGGCTCTGTCTGCTAGGACTTGCATTAGTCTGTTCTCTAAGCTGAAAAAAATCAAGAGTTCACCCTCCTAGCGCATCTTCCTATTGATTAATGTTATGAAAGAAGTGAGAAATTTCTTTTGATCTCTGCCAGACTCACCAGTGGAGCCCAAATCCCCTCGTGCACTGACTTACTGCATGATTTTCATTCTCTGTGGTGACCCACTTGAAATTTCATCAGTACAGCTCAGCTGGTCTCTATCGGTGAAAACCAATGGCAACAGCCTTGCTAAGCCCTTGTTTGCTTCTGTCACGGAGTTCGTGAGGGCTCTCAGGAATGGGAAGGCAAAAGTGCACAAGTGTCCCGCTTGAAAAATCCCCCGTGTCCCATCAGATGGAGGCATTTAGTCTCTCTGTAAAGGATTCAAAAAATGTGGTTTAACTCTGTTTCTTACCACAGAATATAGGCAAATACAGTTCGACTTACTCTGTTTAGAAAACTGATGGGGATTTCATAACAAGAGAAAGGCAAGACTGCTATGAAGAATGTCTTAAAAGACATAAAATGCTTCCAAAGCTAAGACAGCCGCAAGGAAGATTTCTCTGTTGTCTGCTAAGTTTCCCGTGGAACTCTCCTGGGGTACACACTAAAATACCTCCTGTTCTATAGGTCTGACACAGTCATGTTAACAGCATGTAAATGTTTTCAGGTGCCAGACACTGAAAAAAGGACTGTTAATTGGAATCTTAATAATGTCTGTAGGTTAAACTACAATAAATAAATGCCTAATAGTTTCATAAATGAACATCTGAAAACATGACAAATATAAAAAAGCATGAAACCAAAGTTTACAATCCAAAACAGTAGACAGATTCTGTCTACACATGTTGGTGTCCGAATTACAGAGAACTGCTATTTCCACAAACCTTTACTTCACTAAAATCACCCTGGACATGAAACAAGACAGTAACCTTTATTCTCCTTCATTGTTCTTAATGAACTGCTGAGAAATAAATTTAGCAGAGGGGACAATTAAACTGAGGTTTTCATTTTCTGAAATGAAACTATTATGTTAACAATTATTCCTTCCCTATACATGCTATCATGTATTTCAGAACTCTTAATAATTTTGTGCAGCAATGAAGCAGTTATTTACCTACTGCATCTGTCAGCAAAATGCTGAGTTTGAGTCTTCATTCCCCTCCATTTACAAATACTGTCTTATAAAGTCCACCTTTCTGCACATATTTCCAAAGTGACCTATGTAGAACCACAGTTTTTTTATGATGGCAAAACATTTTATCATTTATGTTTATGTTTTAAAGACAGTGTTCTCCAGAAAACACTAAAGAAAATGCAGACGTTAATACTAAAAGCTCAAAACTGCAGAGTGTACTTTCCACTATTCATTGCAAATCTCTCTCTGGACCTATCACACCTGTGAATACCTAGAAGGCAGTAAAACATCTCAGTCATAAATAAAAGCAGTGAGCATATAATGCCCCACACAAGACATGACACATATCTTAAATACTAATTCAATCAGCATCACATAAAAGTTCTGTGAAAACTGAATTACCTTCCATCTCACAGTTGGAGATAACTTCCTTCATGTCTAATCACTGGGAGAAAAACCAGATGCCACAGGCCAGCTCACATTTAGTTAATTATGCTTAACTATATAATAAGAACTGTCAAGTAGTAAATTTTTTTTACAACACCAATTTCGTCTTGTATTTTAAGAACAATCTTTGGACTTCATGAATATTCAGAAGGGTTGAGCATGTTATCTAGTAGGTCAAGAGATAGCCCATATTTTTTAATGTATTTACTGTTATTTTTTCCCCCATTCTTTGAAACTACATCTCAAATGACAGAATACATCTGCAGAGAGGCTGTTTAAAAACCTGAACGTTTGAAAATCCCCAGAAGGTGCATGAAACAAAGGAGCTATAAAAGTAACGGCTCAAATTATTGCTGCTACTGCTTATTTGCTTACATTCATTGCAATACAAAATGCTAGAACAGCAAACTGCAGTTTTCCTACTTGCAGTAAAGGTATTGTTGCAAGAAGAAAGACTGTGGGTGGGACTTACTTCAGGGTTTAAACACCTACAATAGGTATCTGTAGGAGAGCTTGGAGGCTAACCTATTGCAGTTAATGAAATGTAGAAAATGACTCAGTAACTAACCACTGGGTGTCTTCTTTGGCTAGATAGGCTGAATTACTTTCTAGACTCCATTGACCACATGGGGAACTCAAACTCCCTACAGACAGCATATTCTGGCACTGAATCTCACGCTTGGTCTGCTTGACCAAAAACCAGAACAAAACAAAAATTATATTAAACTGCAGTCAATGCTAGAAATATAACCACCATGGTCCATATTTAGCCACATATAACTCCAATGATTATGACAGAAATCATGCTCCATTATAGCCGTTGTAAAATACCTTGCAATTATACAATCAGTATGTCCAAGAGTACAAAGTAATTTGAAGCATTAAACATGTATTAGAAATAGGATGACAAATGCTTTGAGGTTTCATCTGACTTGGAAAGAATGTCCCTCATACTGAAAGATCTGATTCTCAGGAAATGCTTTTTATGCATGGCTAAAGTTTTCCCTTTTACAGGTCAATCTGGGCGTTAATCTAGCAGATTTTCAGATACCCAGCCGCTCAGGGCACATATTGTCTAGAAATCCTTCCCAAACGACCCCTCTGCATATACCAATCCACTTCATAAAGCACGTCTGCTTACGACCTGCTGCGCCCAGACCTACAGATCCTTCCCATGCGTTCTACGGGTGTACCAAACCGCAGCTGAGAACGGGGAATTAACACAACCGGTGCAGGGAGACACACACACTTTGTTGGAGAGTCTGTGTTGAGAGAGTGTGCACAAAGGCACCCCAGAATGTTAAACCGGGGGCAACTCGTGCGTGATGGTTGTCCAGTCAAGGATTTTTCCAGCAGAGATTGGGTATCAGTTTTGATGATATCCAGATGAGAAAGGAGATTCTCCTAAAAGCATTACTTTTACCGGTGTAAATAAATAACAGGTCAAATTAGCATGAGAGTATTGTGTTCACCAGTGTTAGACAGGAGTTACTTCTTCACCACAGAGCACTGGATTCAGTATTAATCCCTAAACCGTGAGTTCCAAAGTGTTACACTAAGTCTACTCCTGCCAACAAAGAAAAGTTGCTAATAAGCAAATTCAGGCCCTTTTATGAATTTAGTAGAACCTTAAGAAAACTGCAACTGCGTTTTTTATACACAGACCCATGAGATGCTAGAATAAGTTCAACATATTTTTATTATTTATGGGTACACAAAAAGCTTCCTATTTTACAAGGAATTCAGACATGCTAAAATGCTAATACTACGAGCGACAATAGCTTTCTTTTTCATCTAAGCCACAAGTACTTGTTTTTCAGCTCCCCAAATCCTTTCTCCAAGACCTTTAAAGTTAATCTCAGTAATTAATTCAGATGTGTCTGTCATATGTGTTAAAGAAAATTCTCTTGACTACACCATATTTTTCTCAATTTAGAGCTGTCCTGTGAGAAAAATGGGGGGAAAAAATGCAATCTCAATTTAGGTTGGCTTTAAAATCAGTAGGGAAAATTTCAGCTGCTCCCCAAACTATTTTCATTCTTTTTTTATTTCTCATGTCTTTTGTGCTGCAGGTATATACAGTTCTTTTGTAATCTTTTTCTTCCCAGCTTCTGGAGATTGTGAGGGCTCTTTTTCATTTTATTCTACGTTTCGGTTTCTTGCACTAAGGCCAAGTATAAGACACGAACTGCATCTTGGAGTTGCCTATTTCATTGTTCCCCGATTAGAGAGGGAACTATGCATCTAGCTCAGACTAGCTGCCTAATTTTTAAAGAGCTGAAACTAAATTAATTCACAAGATTATTCCACCCTTGGATCCGGCTCTAGCTGGAGAGGAGCAAGGGAGTGATGCTCTTAACTTCCCACCCCACACGAACGCAACCCGCGGCTGCGTGTGCATCCTGAAAGCTTTTCACCATATTGCTGAGCCCAGCCCTTATTTCACCGTTTGGAATGACTGGATGACATTTTGCCTGCATGCTGTGGCACTCTGACAGGCTTAACAAGAAAGTGACTGGCTGGGCCAGGATTGCACGGTTGGACTAATATCAGTTTGACTTTGTCCACTCTTTTGTAGTAACTCCTTCAGGAGACAAGTGTCATCTGTGTCTGCAGAAATCCAAGGCTCAAGGTTTGTTTGTCTCTGACCTTCTCCAGCTGAAACCCGGGGTGTATCTATATGTGGCCGTGGCAGCTTTCCAGGCTTTCAGCAAAACTGCTTGTGTGGTTCACACTATTTAAGTCACCTGTACATTTTCAAGCTTGCTCAGCTGCACTGTTCTTTAGAACAGCTACTTTTTATATCTTGCCTCAGGTTTCATATCAGAAAATTATTATCCTTTTACTTGCCTTAACACAATTTTAAAAGGTATCTTATCATAACAAAACTGTGCCTAAACACATTTCAAAGAATTACTACTCAGGAAAAAAAAAAAACCAAACCAAAACACAAACCAAACACAGAACTGCTTTTACACTAAAAATGCAGTGAGAGGAAAATTGTGATAAAATATAACTTCTGAAGGAGTGGAAATAAAGTAGAATAATGCACACTAGTCAATGACACTAATGAGGCATGCAAAATCACAATTACACAATTGTGCCTGTGGGTACAGTCTCTGTTTATGACTTTTAACATTGAGCAGGTAATAACAAAGATATGTTTTGTAAATCCCTAAGAGTCAAGTTCAGAGCTATTTAGCTAAATCCTGGAAGAAACATTTTGTCAAAATACCATGATGGCCGTTATTTATTCCCAGTTTACGCTGCATTTAAAAAGCTTATCAAAGCATTTTACTATTGAACAATATTTTACAGAGGTGAGATGCACAACGATTATTTGCAACATAATAATTATGGCTAAATTAGATATTTAACTGTGATTACAGTCTTCTCTTGTTATTTTTGACAATGCAATAGGACCCAGAAGACTTCAGACAATATCAGGTCCTTACTATGCCAGACAACACAAGCATGCCATGAAGACAAACATGGAGCATGAATGGACTTGAGAGAAAAGCACCATAAATCTTAAATCTGCAAATCAAATATCATCAGAACTATCAGCGACAGTTCTGGGGACCATACCACTATGTTGTATACCTTGAAAGAATTAAACTTTAGCAAATGTAATAAGCACTCACAAGTGCACTGTCCTTCTGGGATGTTCTATCTTTTTTTTCTCTACTGCCCATGAATAATATAATAGATTACTAAACAAATATATTAACACTAATAGATTAACAACTAAAAAAAAAACCCAAACCTCTAAGAATCCTCTATTCTAAAGAGAAAGGAAACATTTCCAGAATAAGTTTCTAAATCAGATTAGCTTTTAAAAAGGCTTTTGTAAATGCCATTTATTTGCCTAGGAACAATCAGCTTGGCAATCACACCTGTTTTTCTATCGAACTGGTTAACATAAATGTGGAAGAATCAAACATGTCTTTGATTTTCAGAAACCCACATCAAAATTTCAATTAAAAAAGGTCAATTCTATAGGTGGCTGAAAAACAAGAAAATAAAAAAGCAGCAAAAATAAAGCTTCTGAAATATTTCAATCAACTCTACTTTGTAGTAGCAACCACACTGTATTTAACTTACTGCTGGGCTGACTGACCCCAAAAAAAAGAAAAATAATTCCCCTAATTTCACACAGTGAAAGATAATTTTGCAAATTATCTCAAGTATTTGGATATCTATAAAACTTTTATACAGTATAATTGCAGCCAAGGGTCAATTGACTTCGCAGGGTGCAAAATCAGGCTATTTCACTGTAAAGGAACCATTTGCACAGACTTCTCTGGACCAATACTCAGTTTGCAAGTTTCCTGAGGACAAATTAGGAGGCCTTCATCGCTCCTCTGAGCTCTCCCAACTGCCACCTCAAGCTAGGGAGAGTCATTTGTTTGCTTTAATTTGTCACAGCTGCATAGACTTCCACTAAATGAAATAACATGTTTTTATAATCAGATGAAAACAACTGAGAAAATAAATCTCAGATTGAAAATCCAGAAGCTGCAACAGTTGATAATGATATCAACTGATTCTCAGAGATATTAACCATCTTCAGCTCTTTCACTGACACCAGTCTATATGCTAGGTTGAAAATAACGGGCTGAAGGCCTCCTTTTAACAGAAAGGAGATGACTGTATCAGGCTACCAAGAGCAGCGTAATAAACCTTTGGTCTGAATTCTGCTACCTTCTGTTGATGTTCTGATTCCCCCAAGTAGTTAAGATGCTTATTCATCTTTGAAATCAATGACCTGTTGGTAGCTGAAATACTCTTTTGAATTTGAGCAAGTGGCACAAGTTTCTGCCACCCGAATTTATTGGTAGCTGAAGTGAAGGAGGCTGAATCTAACTCTTCAGGAGCGTCTCCTTAATCTGCTTTAGGGTAAGGAAAATGAGAGCGCATCATCTGGCTTTGCTGCATGCATAAAGTGGTCTTCTCTCTGCAAAAGCAGTAGTGGTTGCTAGCTTTTAAATTAGTACATTATAAATTGGAGGGTTTGAATGACATTCAGAACTTGAGAGTAATAAAGGCATGAAAAGATCACAGGAGTTTATCCAAGTTGTAAAGCAAGCCACGGGAGGGACCTGAGGCACAATCTGTGCGCTTTACCTCTACAGGTACCATCTCAGTCCCACTAACACACATAATTTCAGTAGTTTTCAGTATCTGTACAACAGCAGCAAGGGGACTGGGACTAAATTCTAGACATGACATGACCATACATTCTCAGTTAAAGTCACTAAAAGGCTACCAGCTTTTCCATGTGCAGAACCACATCTTCAGGCCCACATTCTCAGGACAAAACATCTGAAGACATGGAACATTCTGAAGAATGAGTTAAGCCCTTCTATTGTAAAGAACAACACTAGTAAGAAGAGAATTGGATAAGGAAAATATTTATTTTAAAGATTCGTGTTATGATAGTTAATACAAATATATAGAAAATAGTTGGAAATCATTACCTGGCATGACTGGCACTACTGGACATCTATGGCACGAAACAATTCCACCAAAATAATATCAGAGGAGTGAAATGTAAACAGCCAAGCAATTTCAATTTTTAGCACAACACTAAGTACTCTCCAGGAGTAAACTATTACATTAACAAAAAGAAATAGTAAGAGAAAAAGAAGTCACTGCATCCGCACCCTCATTTTGCCAACATTTACTAATTTCTTTAGCTGTGAAGGCTAGAACACAGTACTTCCAGAAACTTGAACTAGGGATATGGAGTGAACACACAAATAAAATTACTGACAAGATCAGGACTTCAGCAGGTATAGATACATAGTTACAATAATATTTCACTAAAAAAAAAAAATCATAGCTTGCATGTATAAAATTTATATTCGTTTTGGATCAGAAGATTGCCAGACCCCTTAACCTTCAATGATAAAGGTGTAATACAGAAAAAAATAAAAGAAACATTGTTGCTTTTATGAAGTGTAACCTTTATCCAAGTCTGACTTCTGAAACACGGAACAAAAAAAGAGGTTCCTAGCCTAAAATCAGCCTAAAAACTCAGCCTAGTCTACAAAGGAATGAAATGAGTGTTTCCTCTGTAAGTGAATTATGTCCAGCAATAAAAAATAATAAAGGCAGACTACCTGATTTATAAATTCTATTTTCTTTTAATATTTAGACAAAAAGTATCTTTATTCTCTATGGATCCTTTATGGTTTATCTTGTTTATGAACTGAACAACCTAGGTACAAGTGTCCTCAGCTCAGCTGGGATAGAGTTAATTTTCACAGAACCTGGGAGGGGGCACAGCCAGGACACCTGACCTGAACTCCGGGTGGTGAGCAGTTGCACTATGCATCACTCTCTTGTACATTCTTTTATCAGTACTGTTGTTGTTGTAACTTCTCTTTTTGTGTTGTCCCAGTAAATTGTCCTTACCTCAACCCATGAGGTTCTGTTCTTTTTTTTCTTTTCTCCTTTCTGATTCTCCTCCCCATCCCACTGGAGGGGAGCGGGAGGAGTGAGTGAGCGGCTGCGTGGTCCTTTGTTACCGGCTGGGCTGAAACCACAAGAAGTTAACAGTTCTGAGAGTTGGCATTTGTTCCATAATGCTACTTAAGGAAAAGGGTGGAGGTAGGAGGGAGAAGAGGAAAAAGAGAATAGAAACAAAGGTCACAGACATCAGAATATTTAATAATTTATAAGCACTGTATGTATTTGTCTTCTGCCCTGAAACATCTTGGGGATTTGAGCCCAGAATGCTATTTACCCTGCCAAAATAAGGCCATCTCCTTCAGTGGGCAAGTAGAACAGCTTTAGACTCAGTGCTTAGGCAAAAAAAAGTCACATGTCTTTTTGCCAACATAATCCTCCAGCAAAAATCTTCCCTGGGTAACAAGATTTATATGCAGTACGGCCGGCTGGCAGAAGCAGACAGGCTACATGGAGAACAGCTCAGGAGCATGAGAAACTCAGCAGAAAGCTGAGATATGAAGAGTGCATTTACATCAGGCTTCCAGAAGCTCAGCCGTCTATATACCCCTCTGGATTACTACTAGCTAAAAGTGCCAACTAGATTTTAATCTTTCTTTCCCCCCATCATGCTTTTTCCATGTTGAGCAAGTACTCACCTTCCACTGTTTGACATTGCAATCCGCTATTCTGCACTTTCACAAACTCTTTACAACCTTTGCTGATATTCATACTTGAAGTGAAATGCAAAGGGTAGAAGAAGTCAGGCAATTCTATTTTGAAAGTGCAATGTTCTGAACAATAACCCCATATTAGCCTGGGCACTTCCAAACCATATAATCTGTCTTGGTGATGAAGAATCAAAAAGAAAAGTGTTCAACATTTGTACAGGCCTTTCCATTTTGAGCTTTATGAATATTAACATTCCTCCAGGGAATCATTTGGACCCAACAACTAAAAATAACAGAGTAGAAATTGACAGTTCCTTGAAAATAGGTCAATATTATCACCCATATTCTGCAAAAGAAGAAACTGAGATACTTACAAGACTAAGAAAAATGCTTAAACTAAAATACCTAGAGCTTTTCTCTCTTACAAACCATCCTTAGATGCTAGACACATGGCTTGATTACCAGAGATGACAAATACCAACTCATCTCATTGATTTCATACTAACCAACAGGGTCAAACAGCTGTGCATGGGTCTGCCATCACCGTCAACACAAAGGCAGAAGCTTATTAGGGTGCAAGGATGGCCCTCAGGAGACATCACTTGTTTGTTCCGTCTGTCACAAACCTGATGATTAGATGAGCTGGTACAACAGAAAAAGTTCTCTCGCCAGTTGGCTTGGTCCCATGTTCAGAGTTAGGAAAGTGAACACTTTGGAACCAGTGACCCATTTTTTTGAATAATGAAATATATTCATTTTCAGAATCACTGCCTCCATCCTTTCTCCATAAGACTCTAAATCTTGCCTCATTTGTTTCTAGGACCTTGCCAGCTCCCTCCTCATTTACCAAACCCCTCTTTTTGCTTGCTTCAGCAATTTGTACATAGCACTCATCAAAGACCAAAAATACTTTTATCTCCTTTATTTTTATTACAATCGTGTTTCTCGTCTGCCTATATCCCTGTTCTGGCTTCTGATCTCTTTCCATATCAAGTACCAGATGTTCATCATGGCCTCAACACCAGCAGGAAACCTCGCAAACACGCAGTGGGGCTGACGGATAACCAAGGTGTAAAAAGTACACTCGCTCATAATAAGGTCAGAGGAAAAAACTAAATTACTTCTTTGCATCAGTGTTGACAGTAAAACAGTTTAGGAAGTTTCCAAAACTCGAATTTTAATTTGAAGGGGAAGGCATCAGAAGAACTTGCTCAGTTGAAATATCTATGGAAAAGGTTTTGGAACAACTCAGAAAAAGAACAGTAAAAAATCCACCACAAACTGAATACATCAGCTTCTCTAGGAATTAAAGTAGGAAAGCACTGAGCTGTCATTCAAACCAGTCTCAGTATCAGAGGACAACAGGTAATAATACTAATAATGCCAATTTCTGAAGCGCTCCAGTATACCCAATTTCTAGCCAACACTTTGATAGTAAAACACAGAATGAAATTAGTAGACCCATAGTAACTATAGTGAAGATTCAACACTGTTTTTTTAATTAGACTTCACAAAATTCTTAGCGGGCATTTTGATAAACTCAGTGAGCATGGGAGATGAGTGAACTGATGAAACAGGGAACTGGAACTCCAAAGAGCTCTTGGAAATGTCTTTCGCCTAAAGCCAGAAGAAGCTTCAGAGGCCAAGAATAAATGATTGGTATTCACGATTTCAAAATTATTCACAGTAATAAAAAATAAAGCTGAGAGTAAAGAGTGAATGAAGGAAGCCTTGTTATTAAGGGACTGAATTTCACCTTTTATTTCAGTGACCAATAAAAAAGCATGCAAAGTACCATACATGGACAAAAACAATTCTAACCATACATACATGATGCATTAAATTATCTGTTGCCATACAAGAAACAGATGTTGCAAATATTGTTGATGGTCCTCTGAAGATATAGTGGTTATCATTAGTGATCAGAAAGAGAAACAGAATGCTAGGAACTGTTAAGAGAGAAATGCAGAAAGAAAAGCAATGCCTCCATATTGGTTAGTAATTTGCAATTCTGGCTGCCCCATCTCAAAAAGAATAAAGTAAATTTAGAAAAGGTTGACTACAATGACCAGAGGTAAGGAACGGCATCCATCAAAATTGAGGAGAAACAGACCACCAGGATGGCTTTGCTTTGAAATCAGAAGGTGCAGGAATCTATAAGGTAAAAAATGATATGGAAAAGAGGAATAGGGAAGGGGGGTTTGTCTTTTTCATAATGCAAGGACTGGTGGACACCCAAAAATTTGCAAAAAATAAGACTTAAAAGAAATCATTAGGGAGTATTTTTTCTTTTCACAAGTAATCAAATTATGATACTTGTGGGGGACCTCAGCTGGACTGAGGCCCCTGGACTGGAGGACTTTGACCTTGAGAAGATTCCAGTCTACCCGTGAGACAACAGGAACAAGAAGAACTGCAAGATAAACAAGTTTTGAGGAAGCGTCGACCGCAAGAAAAGGCGTACGTGTCCTTTTGGCAGAAGAGCCGAGTTGTGACAAACTATGCAAATGTTAACCAACGATAAGACAGCATAACGACTTTGAACGAATAAGAAAGAGATGTGAGAGAAGTCAAGGTGTAAACAGTATCAAGACCTGTTCAGTCATGAAAAAAGAATTATTTCCAGAATTCAGAACTTCAGGAAGATTTACTTCATGGAAAAGTCATGAGAGATTTAGCCCTGGACTGCTGATTCAATTCAGTCTGAACTCTGGTGGTCCCTAAACCAATGATTTCTAGACTTTCCAGAGGACGTGTTTTTCTGTACTTTCCCATTTCTTATTCTCTTTCTTTAAATCTTACATTGGCCAGTAAAGTTAGGCTATTAGGTAACACAGAGCACTATAGCTGCTGCTACGTTTTCATCTTTTCTCATGTTGTAACAATTTTTTAAGCTCTTTCAGTGCTTAGATATGCAATATCTGCTCTTCTGCAGTATTATGCCCTGAACTCCTAGCTGTACAGAGATTTGTCTCTTTCTCCCACACACGGTTTGATGTTGTAAAGCTTCTGTTTGGCTACTGATCCTCTGTGTATCACACAGCCCACTATAATTCTCATCCTTCAGCTCCTATCCTTACAAACCCCTTCCTTCTGTCAGCCTGCTAACATTAATTTATGCTTATAGTTTCTGCTCCAATTTCATTTCCTCAAATTATGTTCCCTTGTCTTTTAGTCCTTTAATATTCTACCTGTCCTTCCAGTGACCCTTGTCACTCTTGGCTACCTGATGTTTTAAATCTATTTAAATTACTGTCTTTCTGGGTTTCTTTTTCAGTTACTTGCCTGGAAAACGAACTGCACACTGATGGTGCCGCCCGTATGATGCATACTGTTGGAAGTGCTAATAACTACCGTGCATGTTACTGAGGTCACATTTCCAGTCCCCACACAAATTGCAGAACTTACACAGGAGCTACATATTTGATCTCTGTTTTACAACCCATGCTGTAGCCTATACTTTAGATAAAATACCACATTCAGCCTCATAAAAGATTTCACAAATAAATATAAAATACACACTCTTATATTCTGTTAGAATTCAGGGCATAAGAAGGAGTACTATTGTTCCTGTTTGCAGGATTCAGGGCATTCTATTCAATTATTCAGTGATCCTATTGTGGCAGTGCCTGTAGGTCTGTGACATGCATTAAATCTTAGGAGGCAGAGTAGTAGGAGGTTTATTGAGCAGTATTCACTCACGGATACAAACTGCTTAAATCTACCTGTAAGAGGTATATCACGCAGCTAAGAGGCCAGAAGAATCAGCCAGAAGCCAAAGAGAGCAGAGAGAGGACCAGGGTGAGAAACGAGGCTGTAGACAGAAGAATACGACCTGCCAGCTGACTGCTGAAAGCTACCAAAAGAGAAATCATAACTTGATTTTCCAATTTGCAAAGGCATAAACGTGCAGGTTACAGGAAATGGAAAAATAAAACAGAAAGTGCTTAAGCAGCTGAGTGTCATACTAGAGCAGGACCCCTACAAAGAGGAAGAAGATGAGCTTTGCCTGAATATATACGTTTCTAGACCTCACAGTGTAATGTTTCTTGGTTTAATGGCAAACTTAATAAAATCTGTCTGAATCTGGTGCTTATGTCCCACATTTTGAAATCTTTAATAAACTGTTTGGAACATTTTTTAAATGATCGAGTTCACTTTTGGAAGTAATGTTCCTTGAAATTAGATGAATGATTCTACAAACAATAACACAGTTATCAGAAACAGCCATCAAAATATTGTTATCAGTAGTTCAGTGATGGAGGCAGAGTAGTGTTATAAATGGGATTCTTTTGATATGCACTGTCATATGCACCAAAACATCTCATTGTGATATTAAACAATAGCAAAAATCTATGGAACTGGAGGTAACAAAATAGGATCACAAGCTGTATATGCCACAAAACCCCCTAGTGTTATCTATTCCTGCCATTGCTAAAACGTAGGAATGTGAAATCACTGCAAGCAGGTTCATCTGCTCCTGGGCCAAGAAACTACAACTGTTCTGCTAAATAAAAAGGGCAAGGCCTTTAGCCCTGGGAGTAACTGGGAAGCAGAGCTTGTGTCCCTATAGCTAAACCCTTTCATGCGCCAAAACGGGCAGTCTTGTCTATGCCACTTACTGGGAATAGGTCCTGATCATGGTATCTCTGAAGCAAGCATGGGCGCTATCTGGAAATGTGTTAGTACAGCCAAAAGCTCTATCAAGAAGTGTGTCATCAAACTCTGAGGAGGATTGTGGAGGAGGATTGCGTGACAGTGCTCAAGCCAGAGTCCTGGCTCTGCTGAGTTTACTGATGCTGCTGCAATGAGAGGAACGATGTCTTGTTCGTTGCTGTGCTTGACCCTTCTCAAATTTTCATTCTGGACGAAGTAAGGAGAGCAAGCTACTTGATTAATATTTCATGTTGTATGCCAATGCAGATACTCTTTTCCAAAACAAGAGGAGTCTAGACTTTACTCCTCTCGTTCCCCTCCACAGCTCTTCAGCCGGAGTACTTGGATGGCAGCACTATACCCAAGGGACACGTTACTACCAGGACACACGCTACCAGCTGATGCAGTGGGACCTACAGCTCCCTTAGGTACCTCTTTCTTCTCCTCTCCCCTCTAAACCTGTTTCTGTGCTATCTGTGAGAGGGGAGTTAACACTTTGAATCCCACAGCCGGCTTTGCCTAGGTGAGAGTCTAGCCCTGAGTCAACACTCAGATAACGGCTCTGAAAAGTGCTGCTCCTTCAAAGCTTTTCAAATGAGTTAGCTGTACTTAGTACTCATTCGAATTCTGGCAATTACTCAATTATTTAATTATGCCTGTTAATGGGATTTCTAGGAAAAATATTATTATGTGGAGACCAAAAGCCATTGTGAGCTGAAATGATACTGAAATTATATTGGACTCAGCACTAAAAGTTCAAATTCCTTCTCCAGTAAAATAGGTATTCTTTTTACTAGCAGCTGGGTTTACCTTGAATGTAAATTAAGGCTGTTTGGAATCAACAATTTACACAACTTGCTGCTTCATATAACTCCAAGGAAGTCACTGAATTACAGCAGGCATGTAGCTTCCTACTATATTTACATGCAAGCTTTAATGGACACTGGGAGACTTCTTGCTCTTTTATTAATTTCTGTTTAATTGTGAACACTTTTTGTTCAGTCTTAATCCTAGCTGAAAGAACTGTGTCTGAACTGTCTATTAAGCTTAAACTATTTTAGCCAAATTTAGGCTAGTTTTCATTAGTAATTGCATTGCCTGAATTAAGAAGTATTCTTTTAACAAACTTCTAAGTATCTTTTAATGAGATAAAACTCAAGTGATAGCATTTGTCTAAATAAGTAGTCCTTGAATGTATTTCACACTGCTTTTGCATTTTAATAGCACTTAGTATAACATTTCCTTCTTATTTGTTCTTCGCTCACTCTGTAAACAGTCATTGACCAAAAAAAAAAAAAAAAAATAAATCTGGAAACCAGCATCCAAGTGTCTGTAATCCCCGCAGAGTGCTCTAACCAGTCGTACACAGAAATGTGCTTCTTTTTCCTTCTTTCTTGGAGAATCCTCAATTATTTTCTGGGGAAAAAAAAAGAGAAACAACTTGACATGCCAAATCCTGCCTCTTCTCTCCAGGACTGCTGGGTGATTAAGACACTCTTGAATATGTGTCTAAGGATCCTAATCAGAGAACTTGTGTCTCCGAAACCATCCGTGAGTATCTTAATCACAAAAACCTTGACAAGAAAGGGAAGACACCAGCAGTATTTCTACTTGAAAGACTGATCTCTGCCTGGGTTCAGGAAGAAAGGAGAAGAAACCCAGGATCCAGTTGTCAGCCCAACGGGGGTGATGCCATTTGAACACCCCAGTGCATTCAGCACGTATCCAGACGCTGCTACGGGGAGCGGGGGGCAGCTCTCCTGCAAATCCCGCACCGTACCTGCAAGCTCTGTGCAGGGACCTCAAGCACTCTGGAGAAATTAAACCAGCACTAGACAAGAAACAGTAATGTTTAGGCCAAGGAATTGCTTTCCTAGAGGTGAGTAGTGGAAATTGTTTCCCTGTTGGTTAAGCCTAGGTAGCCAAGTCTTTAAAAAAATCTCACAAGGAGCTTCAGTATCTATCTAAGCATCCTGGATCTCAGTTTTGTAGCCTCAAAACTGAGCACTGCTTGGCTGAGAAAGCCCAAGTCCCTTCTGGAGCAACACCTAGGTGTTTTAATGAGATACTTTTAGCCAAAAGCTTCAGCAGATTTTTCATATTATTTTTATTTTAAAGTTACAGTTGATATGTTAAAAGGTTTCCTGTTGAACAGTAACAATTACTCAACTGCACTAACTTCAATAAATAAAATTTTAACCTTATTGGCAGGCATCCCTAGAAGTGTTTCCTCATACTCCTGTCCTCACATACATTTTTTTGGACTAAACAAATTTTTGCCTAGAGGCAACAAGGACTTTTAATCAACCAAACCTTAAATGTGCCCAGAGGCTAATCTATAAATACTATATGCTCTCTGTATATGTTAATAATAAATAAAAAAATTAATACTTTCAACTTTCAAAACTTGATTCTTTAAAAACTAACTACCTGTTGCTGTCATGATCTATTGTCACTGCACATAGCATATAATATGTAGCAACATTCCATCACTAACTTCAGAACAAAAACAACTTTTAGCAAAAATTTTAGGAAATTCTGGGGGAAGAAAGCTTGTCTGGAGGCGGAGGGACAATATCCAAAAAATCTTAGGCCTCTTTGTGACTCCACTGGCAGATGTTGTTCCACTGGACAGGCCACGTAGTTGTTCTCTTTAAAAATGAGAACTGCAACTGCTTGTAGACATTGGCAGACGGGGGCAGGAACCAAAAAGGTGGATCCAGGTAGAAGTTGGGGGCTCAGAATCTGATAATTTGTCATAACTGTTTCTGATTGATAGCATTTATATTGAACTAAAAGTCAGTTCAAAAGTGAGACTAGAGGATTAAAATATTGGTAACTATGCAAGTTCTTACTGTTATACACAGGCAAATAGGAGTTAACATATACGTATTTCACAGCTACAGCTTAAGGGAGCCTTCTGTCGAAAACTCCCAAAAGCCCAGCACAAACCTGTTCCAAGCCAAATTCAGAGATCATACAATTAAGAAATGGATTTACATCTGCTTTAAAACTGCTACATCTTAAACCTATCTATCTTCCACATGTAACCTGTCCTGACTTGCTCAGCAGTTGCAGTTCAAAGAAAATCAACAAGCTTTGCCTTGAGATTCTGCAAATCTCACTGTACAGCTAGTTCTCCCAGCTTTTCTTCCAGAGCATCCAGCTGTATCCATAGATCTCCCGCTGAGACTGAGCATAACTACACCTGTCACAGTCCACCGGGCTATCAATATCCCTGACACCACTGCTTCTTTTACAGATTGCCATTTGCTTCCTATCGGTCCCAACCTCTCCTTCTTTCTCTGCTTGGTTCACTCGTGTTCATCGGAAACTTCATTACAAAAATCATCTTGTATATACCTGTGTCTTTAGTAGTGTGAGTCTGAACTAGCCCAGTCCAGAATGGAATTCCCAAAGTTATTTATCATAAGCACCACCAAGGTGTATGAAAGTAAATCAAAAATGGAAAAACAAAGCCAAGATTTCCAACTACAGCATAAGACCTGACAGTCAAACACAAGTAACTAAGGAAACAAAAAGGTGACTTTGGCTATGTTTTCAAAATACACAGAAATTAAGGTTCATTACTCAGTCTGAGAAACCTAGAAAAACTGTACATCTGTGTGCTAGCATTTTCTTCTGGTTATGTGCAAAGGCCGACTGACATCCTCCTGACACGAGACAGAAGGTGCAGTCGAGAGTGGAAGGGCTGTGGCACCTGTAAGACTTGGATTCACTAGTGTAAACTTGGCTGACCCTACGCCGCTTTAGATAGTCCTCTAAAAGACTGACCGACTGGAGTTTGCTGCTGCAGTTCTCCGTGGAGCGTACGTGCAAGTGGCCTTTGCAGGGAAATTGCATCAATACACTGAGGGCAAAATAGGAAACGCAGGAGGGGGATAAGAGAGATTTGGGCATTTAGCATAGGTGGGGGTAGGGGAGAGGCACTGAACTGGGGTCTCCCTCTTCTTGGAAGTGCTCAAGCTGCTCCGGGCAGCCAGCGGGAGCAGAAATTTACCTCGGTGATACCAGAGACTTTATCGGCACAGACAGCTAAAAAAACCTGCCTTGTCCTCTTCCTGGGACAAATTCATTCACAAGTAACTCTGTTGATTTAGTTGAACTGCAGAGAGGATATAAAAAGCCTGAAATTCCTGCCTAACCCTGTATGATTTATCACCTCTGGGAGCTCTTCTGATGAAGGAATACAAGTCCCTTTTGTTTTCTTCTGTTATTCATTAGAAAGAATGCATATGAATAACAGTGTGTTATGTTCTTGAATGTTTTTTTTTAAATTCCCTTAAATATGCATGGCTTTTTGTTATATCTCAGTTGAGAGTAGGGCTTTTGCTGTCTCATTTTTCCCATTTGTGCTGGTTTTGGCTCAGTTAGTTAGTTTTCTTCATAGTAGTTGGTATGAGACTGTGTTTTGGATTTGTGCTGAAAACAGTGTTGATAATACAGAGATGTTTTCATTATTGCTGAGCAGGGCTCACCCAGAGCCAGGACCTTTTCTGCTTCTCCCCCCACCCCAGCAGTGAGCAGGCTGGGGGGGCACAAGGAGCTGGGGGGGACACAGCCGGGACAGCTGACCCCGACTGACCAGAGGGACATCCCACACCATAGGACGTCATGCTCAGTAATATACAGCTGGGGAAGAAGGAGGAAGGGGGGACGTTCGGAGCGATGGTGTTTGTCTTCCCAAGTCCCCGTTAGGGATGATGGAGCCCTGCTGTCCTGGGGATGGCAGAACACCTGCCTGCCCGTGGGGAGTGGGGAATGAATTCCTCGGTTTGCTTTGGTTGCTTTTGCTTTACCTATTAAACCCTCTTTATCTCAGCCCACGAGTTTTCTCACTTTTACCCTTGCAGTTCTCTCGCCCATCCCACCGTGGGGGAGTGATTAAGCGGCTGCGTGGTGCTTAGTTGCCGGCTGGGGTTAAACAACAATGATGATGATGATGATGATGATAATAATAACAACAACAACAATAACCCAACAACATTTTTTTATATTTTCACCTTTAGATTCTCAAGAGTTGGACTCTGTCACTTTATGCCATAGGTGGTTTGCTATCAACAATGTGAGGCATTAATTAAACTAATTATTCACAAGTTGGGCAAAAAGTAGCTCTTTAGGTGGACTGCCCTGAGATATGATCAAAGTCCCTGAGGAACCAGCATTGGCAAAATTCTGAGCAATGCACCACTGAAGATGCTGACTTCTCTGGACCCATAAGGGAGGGAGGGAAAAAGAGACAGAAATGCATATTTATTTGTTCTGAAAAAGAAAAAGGAGTGTAGCTTGCTTTCATTACTTACATAAAAACCACCTATGTCTGCCTTCCCTCTGAGGCCAGTGCAATTCCTCATATTTCAAATTCAACGTAAACCAGACTGTTCTATTGTGCTGCCTTCACAGACAGCAATAATCTTCCAGTAGCTGTTACCCCTTTGTGCTACACTGACATAAAGATGGGGGCACCAGAACAAGGCAAAGACCCCACAGAGTCCCAGCTGACAGAACCTTCTAATATCTTAATTCATTTTTTTTTAGTGTTTTTCATTAAGTAAGGAATGTCAAGTTTGGATGTAACCAATCAGATAGCAAGTGACCTGGAAGAGGGAAGTATTCAAAGCAACATTAAATTTGCACAGCATGATAGAAATTTGTTACTGAAGACATGATTCTAAAACTTTCTTCCCTTCTTTCTTACACACAAATAAATTGCATCTTCAGAGAACACCCCACTATATTGTTCATGTGGTTTTGGGGTCTGCATGCATACTTCTGTATGCTACAGAAGAAAAGGCATTCTGTTGAAGAAAAGAGAATCTCTTTTCTCAGTGTCTGATTAATCAAGTCCCACAAATTGATGGAATAGAAGTATTACTGTTTTTTTAATAGTGAAATTGCAAACAATCCATAGTGACCATACGTGACTTTAATATCCATGCAGCTAGTTAATAATGATAATAAATAATCAAATTTGGAACATTTACTACTAATTTTCATTTAATTTTACCAAGAATTACACAATAGATGACACAATGGTAAGGAACTCTTAACTTGAAGGTGCAAAGTGTTTAAAAAAAAAAAATTAAAAGACAGATTTCTTTTTTTCCATTTTCAGTACTATTAACCTCAGACTCTGACTTTTTGTTCTTGCTGTCCTCTGGCATTTTCCTTCTTGCTCTGTCCTTATTTCGTCCCCCTTGACAAGATGTCTAAAATGTTCCATTTGGTGTTCTCCATTAAAAATTCTAAAATAAAAGTTTACGTAAATGCATTTTGAAGGAAAATCTGTTTTTCACTGCAAAGAGTTTCTAGTAAAGTTCAGTGAATAAACAATGGGCACTATCTAAATATCATGTTTCGCAGAAATGATGCAAGGACTTTAAAGATGCAAAGTGCATCTACACCATGTTTATATATTTGGCCTTCTCTTTCAATGTTATCAAGTTTCTCAGGTGAAAAACAACTGCTGTCAAGCCAGTAAAAGCCCTACAACTTGTTATTCAGTTGGAAAATTTGTCTCCCTATGAATTCACATAGAAATAGCAACAAAGAGTAGAATTTTAGGCTGATTCCAGGAAAATGCTCTGTGTGCTGGACCAACAGGGCTAAAAGATGTTCTGTTTCACTGCTCCTCTCCAATATATCCTGCAGCTATGCCTGATTTTGTGGTGGGGTTTAGAGACTGGATCCCGTAATAGAAGTGTTCCACAACTGTTTTCATACTAGTCAAAATTTAAAATAGTGAAAAGCACTACGGCACATTCTCCAGAAAACCTTCAAAACTATTGTTAATTTGTAAGTGGAAGTAAAAGGCTTTTTTAAACATTATTAAAGGAAAGGAAAAAGGTCATAACTTGCATATACCTATTAGCAAAAGCACAAGAAGCATCAATAAAAAGTACAACTACAAAATAATGCAGCAGAGAAAAATGCCAGCTTAACATGTAAAAAACCCCGGCATTTCAACGTTGTATTTTAAGTCACAGGCAAAGATGTTGCCGTTTGGACGCTGCATGCCTAATAATAGTGAAATTAGATAATTATCTAGCTGAGAAATAGGCAAGTTTTCAAATGTCCAGATGGTTCCACCACCCACCTCATTTAGCAAAACTTCCTTTATTCGCACTGCTCTAACATGCTGCCCATTTCCTCGATTTGTACCCATTAGCTGACACGAAAAGGGCTGAGCTCAGAAATCAACAGGCTCTGACAGGAATCAGTTCCCAGGGGCCCTCTTAGAAGAAGCAGGATTTTAACCAATATGTTGCCCAGGAGACAGATGTAGCAACTAAGTCCCTATCTGAAGTAATATTAGTGAAGGAGGCAAAAGGATTTACAGTACAAAGACCTCTTAATATTCTCGGTAAGCTGCAAGGAATGATCTTTAGCCCATGGGAAGACGAGCGCACAGGCTCAGGATCGGAACGCTAGCGTAATTTATTTCCCATTCGCAAGTGAATAAAACTCCCATGTGGATGACTCCGAGTGATCCAACGACAAAATGTCGGGGTTTATAGTCTGGCAGATATAAGGGGCAAGGTCAGGATTACGGCAGCTTCGAGTCTGTGCAAACATCCAAGGGTTGCCCGGGTTCTGGGGAGAGGTGGGCTTGATGTGCGACGTATGGGTCCCGTGTACGCACGGAACGTATGCAGCCTTCTGAGAGCAGAGGCACGCAAGGCGGTAAAAGGGAGGGCAGGTGGGAATGAACAGACAAGGTCGTCTTACAGATGTCATCTTCCAAAGTATCAAGAGATGCTAACTTCTAATTAATTTTATGTTTATGAGTATTACATCGGGGCGTGCCAAATTAGGTCTGTATTTTCACTAACACTTCTCTGATTAAGCTGGTGATCCTTAAAGGTATTCTAAAGCATCATTGCTTTAGCTGCCTTTAAAACATGAGTGTTCATTATGCCAGAATGGCAAAGAGATCACTTTATTTAATTTTTAGTGTGTGGACAACAAAGAATAAATAAAATGTTTGGAGTTTTATTTTGTTACAGTGAAAGCAATCAGCAAATAATGAAAGCTTCATTTCAAGGTCTTTAACGGTAACTGCCTCGGAGAGAAATGTAATTCACCTGACACTGAACAACAAAGCTGAGATGCTGTGATGACTGTATCTATTACACAGCCTGGGAAACATATTAGATAATTATCTGTAGGCATAATGATTCCCTGACAAAACCTAAATTAAAATGGAGTTGCTACTGAGAGTACATATTAGTAGTTTAAGGTAAATTACAAAGCTGGCATTTTATAATTATGCTTAAATCTTGCATTTTAATCTAAGACATTGAGTGAAGGTTAAAAGAAGGCCATACATGTTGCAGGGCAGAAATCCAGTGAGGGGACCAAAACCACCTTACTTCAGCACTGTCGAGGATGCCACAGATTGCCAAAGAAATAGATTTTTGCATTGAAATCTAGTGCCTACACGGCATCAGATAGCAAAAAATTCATTTTGCTTATAAGTGGATGTGTCAAACTATCAAACTTTTCTAATATAACATAAATAGGGGATGCTTTGGAACTGACAGTGTATCAGGCGGTACTGGGTGACAAATAATCAAATCTTTAATAACTACAAAACTAAAATCTTAATCTAAAATCTTTAATAACAAATAATCTAAAATCTCCTAAGAACAAAATTTGCATTGGGCACCCTTTAGAGAACAAAGATACAACTCTGAAGAAGAAAAAGGGGAAAAATACACAGAAAGATTAATATTTACAAGCCTTAAGAGCAGCAGAGGAGGTTGACCTGACCTGCAGAATATAGTCAATGTAGAATACTGAGCTGATGGATGCTTTCAGTTACTTCTACCTTCTGCTACAGAAGTAGTCAGTAAGAGATTACCAATATGGACGCAATACCCTTAAGAAGAAAATGAAAACAAATGAGACAAATCAATAGACTAAACCTCAAAAGGGAAAGAGCAAAGCAGCTGAGGCACTCTAATTTATCTGTTTGTGTTATCAGTTATCTGTTTAGAAAGAGTGGTATATAAATAATATCATCCATTTTGTCCTTCAGCTATGTCTATTATCCCAGGTAAGGGAAATATAAGGACTCATAAATTCAGCTCAAAGACAACAACATTTTTTCTTTGGTCAGCTTAATAAACGACTGCTTTTAAAATATTAGTCTTTAAAAAGACTCTTTTGAAATAGATATTCATATATACTTCTTAAAGGATTACATTCTTATTCCTTCATTACGATATATCCATTAAGATGACCTGTCATCACTTCTAAATACGCAGAAACCTGAAAAAAGTTCTATAGTGATCTCTCACAGATTTCAGAGTAAACATCTCCCAGAAAGTCAAAAGAATAAAGAGGCAAACAAAACCAGCCCACTATTTGTACTTCATTGGTTTGATTGAACAGAATGGGAAAGGGGTGGCAATCAAGGTTTTGGATTATTGCAATTTGCAATACTGTAATTTCCAAAGGGATTACAACAGCTTCAGATTTCATCATATTCCTTTAATTCTTTCCTTCATTTGTTGGAAATTTAATCAGGGAAGTGAAGCTTCATTTACTTTCCTGACAAATAATGGACAAGGCAACAATACAGTTGCAGTCCCTGACTCCTCAGAGTTACCAAATCCACTCCGCTTGTCTCCCCCAGCTATGATGGTAACGGCAATTTTTCCTCTGTAACTGGTGAGACATCAGGATGGAAGAAGCACAGATCAAAATGTGATACGTTTGCCTTGGCAAACATTGTCTAACACCAAAGAATACCTATCAGAAGCCTTTGAGCATTTCTGGTGAAAAACTATAATCAGCTTTAATCTGTACGGTTTCCTTCATCTCCCTGGCTCGGTAACATTAATACTGGAGCGGCCAGGGCTCAGCAACAAGCTTCTTTGCACAGCTAATGCAAATTGCTTGCAGTTGTTTAGCAGCACTGTTTCACTCAACCATGCTGAGGAAACACCCTCCGTTCTCCTTTTCTTTAGATTTCAGAATTTACCATCTAAAGCAAAGGAAAACATCCAGCTGTTAAAATAGCTGTTAATTCCATTTTAGCTGTTAGGTTCTTTGGAAAAGAAACTTGTAGGAGGCTGTGTAATGACATTTCTCCCTCTTCATATAATCCCTGACTTTCAGCTACTGGGCATTTGGTTTGGCTAATACTCAGTTAATATCAGAAAATCATGCCTGTATGAATATGCAATTCTTTTTTTTCACTTTGAGGCTGATCTACACGTACCTTTTGCACCAGTTTAATTTTGCTATGAGGAGGCTGCTTTTACCAAATTAATCAAGTAAACCTTCAATTTTGATTTTAACTAGCTAGTGTTAGATTGTCTCTTACCAGACAAATGTACTTCCATTTAGTATCAAAATAAGCTGCCCTGATATAAGCACGTTTTACTTTGTGCTGCATTAACAATGTAATGGTATGGTTTTTTACACTCTACAACACATTAACTATACAGCTAGTAGGATAACTAGAAGTACTGGGTAGAGAAGCCTCCGGAAAGCGCAGATTTCAGTGAAATGAAGATGTGCTAGGACAAGTAAAGGCAGCCAGGCATAGGTAAATATGAGTTTGTTATGTAAAGGCATAACTATAAATCACATATTTTACCTAAAAACTGAAATAGGCCACTTCAAAACAATGTTGTGTTTATGATCTTGGTATAGAAGGGGCCTCAGAGACTGCATCTACCTCACCCAGCCCGCAGCTTTCCCGGGATATGCTCCGCGGGTGCATTCTCATTTTCTCAAGCTGAAACATCCTCACAAGTGTGTCTCTTCCCAAGTGTGTCTGGTTCCCCCTCCATGTGTTCCTCCAGAAAGGACTGCAGTGTGCTTTGAGAGGTACCTGGCTCTATAATGCGCTGCAGCATCCTCCAGCACATAAGTACTGATAGTCTCAAAAGGTTATAAAGACTCAAAAGTAATGTATGTGTGTGACTCCTGGCATTCTTGTGCATATTTCCCTAAATGAAGAAGTTGTCTACGATATACAGTACTAATAACATCCATCCATTTATCGGTTCATATATTCAAGCACACATTCATTTATTCATGACTAAATCAATAACCACATTTTCCACTTCCACCCAAGCTGAAGAGCTCTTTGTTCACAACTTGAAGGAGAAATTCAAGGACAACGGGTTAATGCAGTTAGAAGGGAGGACAGAGAAGGGCTGATCCAGCTAATGCTGTGCTACACTGAAAAGTACTGGAGTGATTTCTGAGTATATCACTGATGATAAAAAGCTATATGGCTATATACCTACAAGTCAAGGAAAGGCTGTTCCATTTTTCTCTTCCTTGTGTCACTTTCTCTTGAAGAAATGCAGCTAAACCGCAGTTTTTTACCTTTACATAGAAAGGCTTTGTTGCACTTGATATTCTTGAAAACACTGTTATTCTCAAGCTTTCCCGACTTGAGAAGTTTCGCTGCAGAGGAACTGAACGAAAGCAGAGATGCAATATATTAAAATGCTGGTAATTATGATGGGGTGTTACAGAGAAGTGTGGACTGGGACATAGAGAACAATGAAGTATGGGCTTCACTTTTCAAACACCTTATTTTTACAATTCTAAACATTTGCCCCAAATGACAGAAATATCTAACATACTATTAACACATACACAGTCTATAGAATACATCTCAATATAATGTGCACAGTTCCCATGGCCCAGTTCACATCGCCTTTAAAGGATGTCAAGCCAACGCACCCTATCAAAGGACTGCACAATCTCTTTACCTGGAAACACACATGAATACATTCAGTATTAAGGACACGACACTATTCAGCCTTCATGGACTTTGCTGAATCAAACCTGGACAATATTTAAAGATGGATACTTTCATAAAAGGAGATTCTTTATTTTCTCGTAAAATTTGAAGCTATCGCAAATAAGCAGAAAAACATAGTTGTGAGCAAACATCACAATATTGCACCATAAGGAAGCTAGGGAGGATGGAAAGATGTATAAGTAGTTTCAGTGCTCAGGATCGTGTACTTAGGAATGCAACCTGTACCGAGGCAAAGTGAAGGACCTGGCTGTTGACTTCATTTAGCAGCAGGAAACCAACAGCACAATCCTGAATACGAAAAAAACAGCTGCCTGAAATTCAGAAACTGTTGCTGAAAACTTGACAAGTATTTTCTTTTCTGCCAGCAAATAGCTGTATTTCAGTAGAGGATTTGCAGCAGTGGGAGAAGAATTGGCTAGTTACTGTTCCAGTCAATACATACTGTGACTGTTTGCAACAGCAACAATAAAAGAAGCTCTAAATAGTAGTAGAGTGGCTTGATATGCTGAAGAGTTGAACAGTGCAATTTAACCTGTGAGAAACCCTACCCACAGCAAATGCCTGGCAAACCTGGTAATGTCCTGATGACGAGGACTGCACTCCTGCTCAGGAAACTGTGCACTGAAATTGCTTGGCACTTTTAAGTAGTCTTCCACAGCAGTGAAATTGCATGCCTCCGTTCCCTCCCTGGGAAAGGAACTCCTCAAACAGGCAGAAGAAACCCAGAGAACTCAGAAAACTTCCAACAGTTTTGCAGGTTTTTTTGTTTTCTAAAGTAGACAGACTACAAAACACATGACCCTGGAGTTTAGCAAGACTGGCAGGCTTGACTGGGCTCTTTTTCCATCGGTTCACCAAGCCTGATCTGATCTGAGCACGCAGAGCTCCGGGGCTGTTCAGCTTTGTCCAGCCTGTCTTTGTCAGCCAGCTCTTGACGAGCACTCTTAGGGGGCTGTGGCATCTAGGCGGTTAGGAACAATTCACATTAAATCAGACCATCACATTAAAAGCTAGCCTCCCACACAAAAGATTTGACAGTGAAAGCTGGTCTCAAGGAAACCACAGCAGGTTTTTGCACATACGCGGTTTCCGTGTTAACGTTTCATTAGAATGTAGGCTGATACAATGGCATGAATGAGAGAAACCAGGCAGCAAAACCCAACCTTCAAATCAGAGCGTTCCCATTTTTATTGTTTTTTTCAGCATCCTCAGCGCAGCTCTGATGACTGAAAACATTGCTTGGCCTTGGTTCTTTTCCTGCTTTTAAACATTTGCCACGCTCCTAGCAAATTTATGTGAGAAGCTGAATGTTATCTCTGGATGTTCAAAATAAATATTCAAGAAGTTCTGATTTAATTAAGATGCACTTGGAATCTGCTTCAACAAAAGGGAGAAAACACCTGTTTTCATTTCAGCTTCTATTAGTAAACATACCAGGTTTCATTTGGGACATATCACTTTTTCATTACTTCTGTATTTAAGGAGTGGATCCTGAAGTAGTGGACATGCAGGGATTTCACAGAAGCCATCCTTTGCCTGAACGAAGCTACATTCTATTACACCAGTTAAGAATCCAGCCCTTTGGTGTTACTGCAGGTGGTAGGTACTTTTTAAAAACACTACGCAGGCTTTTGCAGTTTAGCATCTCAGGGCATGACCAACATACAGCAGATAAAGTGAAGTCTGACGAAGGTGCTGCCTCCTCACCTGAGGTCCGGTGGACAGATGTGGTGGTAAAATTCAAGGTGTGTAAAAATCAGCTTGGCCAATACCACTCGCTCAGTATTTTTAAATGCTCACCCCACTATCGTACTGGAGTTTCTTATGTTGTAGCAAAGGCGGCAGAAAACGACGTGCCGGCACTGAGGCACTCCTCTTCAGAGAGGGGACGGCAGTGACGACTCTGCCATCACCTTCTGAACCAGGACTTCTGTTGATGCTCCTCGCTGCCTTTTGTGGTTGGATGTCACCGTGTGTACGCAGAGCTGGTAGTAAGATGACTTCTTCCTACTTAGGGTGTCAAAAATGTACGTGAAAATCCTGCCTTTGGTCCGGGAAATTCAGGGAGTGGTATCACGTACCTTGAATTCGAAATCCCTCTCCTGAACATTTTAACTCTCCAAAGACCTTCATTCAAAATGGGGTGCTACAAATAATTTTCATTCTGTTCTATAACTTCCATAGCAGGTTCAGACTCAGTGCAAGCTCTAGACTGCTTGAATGATTGCTTTTATTAAAGCTAGCATTTTAAAGCAAATAGCATCAAAATGTGCTTTATTAAGGCCTTGCACATTTGGACACTCTAGCTATCTAAGCCAAATGTTTCTGTTGTAGGTTTTTTTTAGTTTCGAGTCAACATGAAAATAATTAAAATTTTAAATTCTCCCTGGAAACAATATCAATTTGGGATTTACAAAATATTTCAGTATTGTGGATTCATTTGTTTCAGTATTTGTTTGTTTCAGTAATTGAAAAATGTTGATGTTATATGTATGGCAACAGCCTTTGTGTCAACATCACAATCTTACCTGATTTCTGTTCAGCTTGCATATCATATTAAATTTAACACATATTAAATGCAGTATATATATGAAATGTAATGCAAAATATATTATTTTTAAAAAATTAGTCAATATTGGCAAATAGATGTGTTATATTATGCAAAGTTACATATTGGATGTTATCAAAATGAAGGTTCGAAGTATTAAAAAGGAAATAAAATTTTCTTTTTCCACAGTGTTTGTGTTCTAGATTTATATGAACACTATACTAAGTATTTCATTTCAAGCAATTTTTAAAAATGTGAAAACTTTTGTCAAAATTTCTTTCACTGCTCCATTTATGACAGAAAGATGGAAGTTTGGGAAGAAAACCACTGAGCCTTTTGGATCTCCAACCTGTCTTTACAAGAAAGGACAAGCCTTCTCCATAAAAAGATCATTGCTGACTGTGTTTCATTATTGGAGCCATTGTGGGATCCTACGTAGAAAATATTTAAACTCTGTCTACATGAGGAAAACTGGAAAAGAATGAAACAGAAGAGGAATGACTACACTAGACAAAAACACATAGTATGATTTCTCAAGAAAAAGGATACAACCAATTCCTTCCAGGGGCCATTATTAGGGACGCTGCTGAAGAATCTGAGTTGCAATTTGTAAACTGTTTATTCTGGGACCGTAGAAATTTGGGGGTTTGTGCAGATCTAAACACAATGAGTCCATCTTATTTATGGTCTTTAGTCAGTATAGTTAGTAATGCAGGCATTAACTCCTCAAATTCTATAAAAAGCCTGTGGAATTACTTTTCCTAACTGTCTCTCTCAGTTTGACCTCATTCTTCAGAGAGTCTTCCAGCAATGTTTGTATTATTTAATTTTGCATGAGGATTTACAATGAGGTTTTAATGCTGCTAGTGTCCTGTTCTCACTCTTGGAGCATTGGAATGACTTGCACTTCTTATTAATAACTCCAGAAATATTTGCATTCCATAGATTTTCACTTAGAACAGTGAGCCAACTACCTCTGTTATGGTAGAGTCATCTATGCTACCTTGAAGTGAGAAAAGTCTAGGGTGCACCTGTAACACTCTTGGAAAACAGATCCTCAAAACTCAAATCCTTGGCAACCTTATCCTCAAAACTCAAAATCTTAGTGGTTTTTTCTTGCTAGAGAAGAACAGTGGGTGATCGTTTTATATGTCTGCTAAAGCAATCCTTAGATTTCCAATTGAACAAACATTTTAGAAGGACAAAGGTACTGAAAATGACTTCAGCGTCTGATTACTCCTCTGCACCAGTGCAAGTGTCTGTGGGATCAGGGACTGTGGGTCTGATTCAACAAAATATTATGTTAGTAACTTTTCAAAAACATTCTTTTTCTTTTCTTGAAGTCATCTAATGCAAGATTAATGAGATTTCTACAAGCAATTTCTCCCCCTTATTATAACCCTCTGGTTATTTATAAGCAGTGGAAATTAGACACATATTGCTGCTTTTTCATTGGACTCTTATCTAAGATCAGTAAAATGTCTCCCAGCATGCAAAAAATATTACCTTTTTTCTGCTTTATTAGTCAGTTCATCCCACCAGTCAGCTTCAGGCTGGAAGGATGGTGCAATGGTTAAAGACCTCATCTAAATCCTGGTGAAAAATGGATGCAATTCTTGTCCGCAAGGCTAATTTGTCGACGAAACTAGTTCCAGTAAGGGAATCAGATGCCATGATACAGAAATTACAATTATGCTGCTATGGTTTAATAGGCTTTTAACCCTTTACTGGGGAGTGGGGTGGGGTGTCTTACTTTTATACTAATTAAATCCTGTCTGGGAACTTCTTATTCTTTCTTTGTTTCTTATGCCATTCCAAATGTCTTTCCAATTCTTTAGATAAATAAGTTTCAAGGTTTCTGGAACCTTGATATCTCCACTGCTTCTCCAGAATTTCATTACAAACAGCGCACAGGGACACTCAGTACAAAACCTGCTTCAAACAGTGAAAGATTCAGGAAACATTTAGATGTACAAAGGTGCCTTCCTCATGGTGCTGACAATGGCCTGAATTACCTGCACTGTTAAATGACCACCGCTGTCTTGTAACCTAAACTGAAATTTGTATCTGAACTGGTTTACAAGGGGCATTCTGAAAGATAATTTTTAAGTATATTAATTTATTTTAAACATGACCAGTCAGTTTTTTATTTAAAGAGCAAGTTGCTAACTTATTCTAGGCTCATTTGGCTGTTCCACTCACCCACACCACTAATAATACGGCAGTAAGCAATAGCTCCATGTATTATGCAGAATCCCTAATGTGAATAGGTAGAACAACTATGCAGTGCAATAGGAAAACAAATGCAGCATTTCTCACCAAAATTAAAGGCTGCAGGTGAATCAACAGAACAACTGTGTAATTGTGGCAAAGCTGTCCAAGCTGGCCGCCCAGAAATCCACTGAGGTTAAGTCTCGTGTCTCTCAGCTAATATAATGTATTCTGAAATATCCTTTGATACAGGCAGATTGGAAGACTTTTTTGTTTTCTCCTTCTGGCCTGTGCCCTGAACACAGGTCCTCTGTCCATTTCTTCTTTACAAAACAAATTAGCAAGCTCTCTGAAGCAGTGCTGATACTTGGCACCCTGCAACAAAGAGCATAAGCACATTCTCTTGTCCACGGCTTTAACCTTGAGCGGTATCTTGGGTTTACAGCTCACCTCTTCGGTGGCATGTGGCTACTGAAGCAAATAGACAGGAAAGTGTCACAAGGGCACTGCGACCCACTCCTACCTCACCTCGTTACTGTCAGGAAATAGGACTAATGAATGTCTGTTTGCCCTCAGAAATCTTGAACTTTTCACGGGCCTAGAACATAGTCCTCGATAGCACTGAAGGTACATCTCCAGAAGTGCGTGACTTCTCAGCATCTTTGTGCCTCTCCTACTCTTTTACTCAGATTTAGAGTTTTGAATTTTATTTTGTGTCCAGTTCTACCTTATATGAGGAGGAAGACAACCTGATGCACATTCTTTTAAAAGGAGATTCCCGTCAGGTTTATATAATTCCTCATTAATAACAACACTGTCATTTAAATGTAAAAATCCAGTTTGCTCTGTATGATAGGCGACCATTTATTCATAAGATCTCTGTTTGACTGAATGAAAAACTGTATTTAATGGCGTTCCATTACGATCCCTCTGACAGGTGCAGTATTTTTTCATGTCACTTCCTATTGACTTTGCAGCAAAATATAGATACACAGTACAGAAGTGAAGGCAACCAAACCTTAAATTCAGAACGGAATTCTGTCTGACAGATACGTGTAGCAATCCCCCAATACCAAACAGAAAGAATAACCCATACGCAGACTCCTCACATCATTGCAACTGATTAAACGTATTGTCAAGCTGATTCTGCCAAGTCCTTCCTGCATAGATTCCCCAAGTCAACTGCTCCTTGTGTATTCTATGTCAGCCTTTAGATTTTGAACCCAGATAAAATATTTTAGAGTATACATTTGGTTAAGGAATCTGCATAATAACCACGGACACTGTAATGAGCTGCGTAGCCTGGTTTTAGTCAGCAAGATGTTGGGTTTTGCATAAAGCTTTTACCTGCTTTTCATCTCTGCAGAGAATTTCAGGTACTAACTCTTTGACGGGATTTCTATTTTCCTGCGTTTCTACGTTTCCTTTCTGCTTTTATTTCTAGACACATCAAAGGCGTGAATTATGCTTCATATTTCTGAAATGTGTTTTGTTGTAGCATTTAAATTCTAATTAAAGTAAAGTTACTGATTAGCTACACTTAACAGAAATGCAAAATACCTTAATGCCAGTATTTGGAGGAGAGGGGGGGTCCCATGGTAGGATGTTGGAGTATAGTGATTTTATATTTTCTAGCAATATTCTCACACAAGTCACATAAAATATGATTCTTATTCATATGTGCTCTTTTAGAGAGTTACAGGTATCAAACACACAGCAAAGTGAAATTCTGAAAACAGCAGCTGATGGATACATGAAAAACTAACATTGAAGAAATAATACCAGCGTTCTTATTTAGAGAGAGCTTAATACATCACATAAAAAATCCATAAGCTTGAAGGCAAGGGCAGTCCATCCTTAAGCAGGGAATCTATTCATCATAACTCACATTAGCTGTGGTGGCAACTGATAAGAGAAAGGACAAAAAAAAAGCTTTATGGTTCTAAGCAAAATATGTAATTTAATATACATACATATGTCATCAAAAATCTATAAAACTCTAAGGCGAATTAATTCATACAGACTCTAATTAACTATTATTACTTTTCTCATCACAGCATGAGAGAAAACTTGGTAATTTATCCCAAATCCCAACTAAGCTGAAGGTGAAATGAAGAACTGCTGCATGAAGTCTTGTTTAATAGTCTGTACACTAATTTCAGATAAGTTTTTACTATTTGAAAGTGCCCTTATTTTTTAATACTAGGAATTAACCAAACTCTGAGCTTATTCTTTCACTCCAGGCAGGCATGGAAAGCATAGCTGTAAGGTAGTTGTAGAGTGTCTTGGTGTCATCTTGAAGCTCAAGTGTTTATTTTCAGTTTTCCTCTCCCTTTCTTGCCTCATTGTCTTTACACCTTATGGGCCAATATCAAAGGCAAGTAAGCCTTTCATTCTCCACAAGTTCAAAGCCAGCAGTTTAATCAAGAGCTACCTTTGGTCCGTATTCAAAGCACAGCCTAGCAAGACACAGCAACGTCCTACGAATGGCTCCCCAGTTCGGCAGTAAGCAATCAGCGTACACCATGACAACGCTCAAACATCACAAGATGGTTACTGTGCTATGAACATTTACCTGTGAGTTCTCTAAATGATCCATTTTGTACTTCTAAATACTCAATAATGATATCCAGAAAGTACATACTTTCTGCTCCTCTCTGTGCTTTTGTAGTTTACGTTGCCTTTGCCTAAATACACTGCACTATGAAGTTCTATTACCTACTGCAGTTCTTTTTTCATTATACAAATACACCGCTCCTTGATTGTTGAAACTGTCATATGAATAAGAAAGAACCTGAGTCTTAACAGTCACAAAACATTATTTGGAAACCTTAGACCTTAGGGGCAATTTTGCCAAACCTTAGACCTTAGGGGGAATTTTGCCAAACCTTAGACCTTAGGGGGAATTTTGCCAAAGTGTAAGCTCAGCCACCCTGGTTTCATTTGGCAAAGAAAAGAATGTGAGAAAATGTACAGTATGTTGTATATTACCTATTATCTGCATATGTATGATGATTGAGCTAGCCATATATAATTGAGTGTCTTAGGCATAGAGTATTTAAAAATAGTAATAAAGCAAAATTCTGTCTCTTGGTGCATGCGTTATGCTGTTCAAACTAGTTGAGTGACAGCTGATGTTATTATCAACAGTAAATTATCAAGTCTTTTTCACACAGTGAAAGACTTTGCAAGAAATGTGGTAACCAAATAAGGTTAATTTTCTCTCCATCAGCAGTTGTTAAAAAAATATTTAAAACCTAATAATTGTCTATTATGTCTTTCTTACATGGTAATGGAAGGAGAGCCTGAATGTAAGTTTTCCATGCTTTTATTCCTAATACAGAGAAAAGTAAAAAATAGTAGCAGCACAGAAAATTTCTCCCTCCCATCTGCCAAAGTAGGTAAAAGCCACTATTCAGATCATTTCATTTAGGCCTTAATCTTTTCCCATTTTCTACATTTTCTATTCCTGTGAAACAGCAAATGTTTTTCAACTCCATCATTTTATACCAACAAAACACTATAATTTCCCATGCTTCCCTCTCTTTCCCCCCACACCCATCCATATTAATTTTGAATAGACTGTGTGAAATTCACCCATCTGCTACTTCTGTTTAACTTGTATGCTGCTGATTTTACATAGTGGTTGCTGATACTCATTTGAAAAACAAAGGCAAGTGCTGGAAGCCTGAATTTATCTATCTACTAACAAGCTGTCTGTAAAGTCATTAGTTTATACAGATTTTACAGAGAGAGAGATTGAGAGAAATAGAGTACTCCTGACAGGATCCCCTAGGTCTGTTGAAGGGGATTTTTGTTAGTATTTCCCACACAGAAGGAAATAGGAATAGGAATAAGAAAAGATTATTTAGTCTTAAATGTTTTACTTCATGAAGTCATTATGAATTGGCAATGAAAATCTGATGCTATTAATGGTTGGTTTAGCGCTTTGTGCATATTGATGAAAATAAACAACAATGGTCAAAGTTATTTAACATTATTTTGGTTTAGAATATCAGATGGCTTTTGTAACATGGCAAACATGTTTTTTACATGTATAAAATAACTGATTAGACAGATAGATTGATTTTTATTTTTTTTTAAGCCGGGGGTGCAATGACTCTGAACACTAACTATATAGTAAAAAACCTATAAAAATTCCAATTACAAATGTCATTTTGGACTTAAAAATCAGTATAAGCATGCACATATATATATATATACACACACATATACAGTACGTATGTATGTATGTATGTATGTGTGTATGCAGTACACAGCTATTTGTTTTCTGGTTTTTTTCAGATGTATTTTCATCTGGCTACCAGTTTTATATTGTGGTAAAATCGTACTTGCTCTCTAACTGGTTCTCCCAACTGGTCCAATTCACGTGCCCCTAATTGCATATTTTTGGTCCCTATAGCCAGATAAATCACTACATCAAAATTCTGTTACATTAAAACCAGATTAGATTAGACCAAATGACAACCAAAAAAACTGTTACAGTTAATTAGGAGATTCCAGCTCATTCATTTCTGCTATCAGTAACAGTGATTCATATCTAAATAAAAAGTTATTTGTCAATAAAATAAAAATGAATAGAGAATGGAACAGAGTTGTATAGCTTCCCTCTTTCTGAAAGACTTTATGGCACCTGATTTTAAAACCATGACATTTTTTACTTAATTAAATGTTCTTCTATTTTGTGAAGCTGAATCTTCTCCCAGCTGGGGCAAGAATGCAGCACTGCATTAGAAAGTAATGCAGTGATTAAACAAAAAATTATACATGTGAGGACTATGAATACTTTGGTGAAGTCAAAGTTTACCATTTGGAACCAAAGTAACTTCAGTTAATGCAGTCTGTATGACAGATGTGATAGTTCACAAGTATTTCTAAGAAAGAAGTTTGCACTGTACAGACCTACTCACCAGTATAAAAGGACTTGGAAAAATAATTTAATATTTTTCTTCTCCTAGTTTAGCTGTCTAACAACTACATCATGTTTTGTAAAACTTCTTAGTGGGTCTAATTTTGTTTCTCCCTTATATTCACATTGATTGCAATTACATTATTGCTCCACACCCTGAGTATACCTGATTTTGAAGGGATTTTTTTTTTAATCCAATCCATACTTGAGAATAATTTGGTTTCTCTGTAGTTTCTGTGTTGAAGATTATTATCTTGAAATATAGAATTGAATTAAAGGATTTGATTTCTAATGGATAAGATTAATTCCACAGCAAACCAGTTTACTGGTGCGAATATATTCACCACCTCCTTTGCTTGGAAATCTCTCACAGACTATTCACGATTTGGGATTTTGCAGGTTTGGAGGTACTTTCCTGTCAACAGATTGACTTGAAAAATGAGAAAACGGCATTTCAGAATAACTGTATTCAACAGCTTTGGTCACTCTTTTTTTGATTACAATATAGACGAGAACAAAAAGGACAATCTGAAGTTCCTCATCTTTTTGTTTTATTGGATGTTCTAATTCATGTGTGAGTTACTACAGTCCTCAAAAATACTGCTATTTTGCAATTTTTATGTTCTTCACAATCATTTGTTCATCACTTAGAAAATACACTTCCCTTGCGTATCTTTGTAAATTGTTTTCTTCAGCTATGTGCCATTACGCACAATAAGATTGACTTATCTGTGTATTTTAGCTGCTGTTCGGAACTCATTTTGAAGCTAAGAAAGGGGTCTACACCTGATCAACCATCCAGGACATTAATAAAGTATTACATTTAAATCAACTGGGGATTTAGGAACGGTGACAGATTCATTGCACCAAAACGTCAGCCAGGCAGAAACGAGGAGTAAGTGAGAAAAAACAACGGGGATTGCCGAGGCTCCCTCCGAACCCGGGAGGACGTTCACCGGCAGCGTCCTTCTCCGGCAGCACCGTGCCCGTGGCCACCACCAGAGTGGGACGGTAGAAACACCAGGCTATGTGGTTAATCGTTTTAAGTCAGCTGTTTTCCCCAAACTGTGTTTGAGACTGCCTCTCTCTGTTCTGCAAAAGCGGGTTCCGTAAAGCCGAAGCCTCCCTGATGAAAACATGGCTTCTTCGTCCCTCTGTGTTTCGATTTGTACGTGAAAATAGCAGTGATATAAAAATGTTCCCACACTGCTTCATTGGTGTCAGAGTAGGGAACTATCTGAAGTAAAAATACCATATATTAAAATATTTTCTTCTCTTTCAACTAGCTTTGCAACTGCTCTTCTGTTGAACTGAACTGAATTTATGAAATACATATCACCGATATGAATTAAATTGCACAAGAGGAATTTCTTGCCCAGGATCCCTCAGAAAAGGGAAACACATCAAGCTGCTCCATCATGCTGGGAGAACACAATTAATTAAGCATTAGTCTGAAAAAATAAAGAGAAATCTCTGCATCTACACAACTTGTCACAATTATTTCTCTAATTTATTTCTGATACCTAAAGATGAAAGCAGATCCAAGAATTAAGACTGTCAGCAAAAATGCTTTTGAACTTGAAGAAATACTTTTGAAATTACAAAATATTAAAGATTTCCAGGTATAACACATTAAGCGCAATTAGACATTCCCACTTAATTTAACATCTTACTAGAGGAATAATTTTCTTAAATTATTACATTATCAATCAAATTTCATCTTCTACTTCCAGAAATACTCCACCAGTTGTAAATGTGTGTTGTGAATTTACTCTACTGTGAAAAGCAACCAAAAATGGAAACTACATTATGAATTAAAAAATTATCTATACTTTCTGAATCGAAAGTTATTATTTTTATTTAGACCATGAAGTCCTACTCAGAATTCAACTCATTTGGCCCATTTTTTTCATCTCACCTAGCTACTCTTTTGAGCTAGAGAGGAATTTTGTTTGATTTGCGGCAATTAAATATCTAGCTTTCGGACAACTGATGCTAATTTTGCCATTTGCAACCCATCCCTAGATTACTTTTTGCTGCCTTAATGAGGTATAGAGACTGGTTGCAGCCTGAAGTGTGACTGTAGCTTACTCTCAGCCTTAAATAATTTGGAGAATTGCTGGCAGCACAGCTGCCGTACCGTCGCCTACGCCACCGACCACCACGTACCCCGAAGCAGCCCAGGATTTCGGCAAGCACAGCCTGTGCCGAGCTGTTTCTCCAGTCACGCCTCCAGCTGTGAGCGAAGAAGAACTGAACGACAAGTGAAATCCCAGTTTAGCTGAAGGGATGATCTTGATTTAGCCACGTGTTGAAATACCGTGATTTCAGACCCTGGTTTGGGGGAGCTGGAGGATTTTCGGAAAAAAACCCACCGCATAAACAGACACGGCCCTGGTGAAAGATGACGGCCGTGAATCTGTCAGTGCGAGAGATACTACAGAGCATTTCATTTCTTTGGATAGTGCAGCAGTTCAGCTTGTGCGTAGCAGTCCTAGGCGAGACAATTAAATCCCTGGCAGCTCGGCAGACGTTGCCTGACAGCCCTGACCACTCTACAGAGCAGAGCAATGCAAAATTAAACAGATGTGACGGGAATATTTCACTAAAGGAAAGTTCTCTCTTACATAGTGTATACAGCGTTGATGGGCATGATAGGAAGAGAGACAGAGAGGAAATGTCTTTTGTATCAAATATTTGTTATTTGCTAGTGACATATATGGTTTACGAGGACCAAGAATGCTGTCGCTGCCTGGAAGGTTTCTAGCCAACGTCTCTAGGCTCAAACATCGGTGAATATGACAACACCATGGAGTGTTTTGGAGCATCTGGAATGTAACTCGGTAACTTCTCCTACCAAACTTTTCCTGGTAGCAGAAGTGAAAATGAAGAAGCCAAGCAGCTCATCTCAGTTCAAAGTGGATAAATCCAACTGACAAATCGCCATAAAGAGCCAAGTAATCCTTGAGTGGGTTACTGCAAGTCTCATGTGCAAAATCCTGCTAGACATTAGAATTGAGAGAGGAACAAAAGACACTACTTTTTAAGCAAGTAACTAGAGCAGATGTCCACATGATGCATGGAGATTGTTCAGGAATATAAAAGCAAATCCAGCCTCCCTAATATTTTAGCTAGCTTACTCTACAATTAACGCAGACTTCAAAGAAAGGGCAATCAATATTGCTGTACTAATTTCCTCAGCCTGGGAAGCACACTGTTGGCTCTGAGGGACATCGCAAACCACACAGAGAAGGGGTTTGGGAACGTGGGAAAGCTCCTTCCAACCCCGAGTACCGTATTTATCCTCAGCATCACCTCTGCCCATGCGCCCACGCTCTGGGAAGGGATGAAACCCATGGGAGGGAGGTGGGGGAGGAGGGTACACGAGAGTTGGGAGGCAAGGCAGGGTCATGTCACCTAATTTGTTCTCCAAAATTAGTCACCCAGCCTCCCTACACCTCTCTGTGTCTCCTCACTGGCCTCAACAGAAGTTTTAGACACCACCTCGTGTCTGGCATTTACTGTGACCAGGCAAACGCCACCGCTAGTTGCAGGATCTGGGTTAGGGGACACGAGAACTGGAGCTGGGCACTGTCAGACATCTGGTTATGCCCAGGACGTGAGTCACCTTAGAAGATTTAAGGTTAACACCTGAGGCACCAATAGGGACAGGGGGGTTCAAAGGTAGGGCAGCTCTGGAAAGGGGGTCCCCTGAGGGAGGAAAGCACTTCTGGAAGTCCCACTCCTTCCTCAGCTAAAGATTTGCTAGCAAGTGTTTAGCATTGTGGAAGATACTCTGAATAGCATCATTTTCTATTCAGGTGTTTGTCTTACTGCTTTCACTGAAAATAACAAATTTATCAGAAAAGTTTGTTTGTCATAGATTTATTGTAGGAAGAAAACTCAGACTAGCTATTTATGATTTTTTTGCTCAGACCAGCTGTCAAACTGAGAAAATAGATACAATAACTTTGCAGCATAATTGGCAGAAACTGTGCCAGGCCATAGTAACACAGTCAGTACTATGGATCTGCAGCTGATTAATTTGGTTTTGGCAGTAACTGCATTTGAAACCTGTAAAATTTGTTCCACTAAATTCAGATTGATCACTAGGAGTTTGGAGTAGTTTGAAAATGTGATGAATCAGCCCAGGATTACATAGGACATGGGGATGCACAAATAAACTTGGACAAATAGAGGAGTAAGGTTACAGAGGAAAACATAACTGTATTTTAATATATTGTGTTTAATGAATTATATTAAAATTTAATAATATTTTAAGTCACGTGTAAAAATATCTTGACAATTGTGAAGATAACAGGCCTCTCCTAAGAGGCCTGATCTAGTACTCCTTAACCTTGGCTAAAAATCTGCACCTGTGCAAAACCAGCTGTAAAGTGCTGCTTTTCCCATTTTGTAGTTTTTAACACCCAGACTGTATATGATACACCCAGGGTGAAAAGTAAAGTAGAATCAAGAACAGAAGCCATGTAGGCTGAGAGTGAAATAGCGGCTAAGTAAAAGTTTGAACGTTAACAGCAGAAAAAAAGGTTAATGTTGATCTGCCAAAGGGCTGCCTATAAAGCCCATTGAACTTCAAACACCAAAAAATAACTTTATCATCCACACCAGTCAGAAAATCTTGTTGCATGGTTCCAGAAACTTAAAGTAGGCATGGGAATGTCACAACTATTGGAACAAATACGTAGGTCATATCTTTTTTTTTTTTTTTTTTTTAAGGTGTAAGCTACTAATAAAAATTTAGTTGTTCAGCCCTGGGATATACTAATATCACACCTGAGGACCCAGATGAAACAGGGTCTGTCCATGAACAATTTAACCCTGCATCACTATAATGACTTGAATGGAGTCAGATCAAACTCCAAATCCTGGAAAAATACTTTTCTTACTTTTGACCAAAGACCTCTTTCTTCATCAGTTCTTTCAAGTTTGGCTACCTCTTCTTCCCGGAAAAAAAGATATTTTAAATATATTGTGAGTTTCAGAGTTTTGCGCTTTTTGAAAATACATGATGGTAAGAAACATAGGGGTTTTAAAGTATATTATGGAAACAATCAGTGAGTTAAACAAGTTTCTGTAAGCAATTCATTTTTGTGGTTTTGGAAGTGCTATTTCTGGCTATGTAGTCTGCTATGCAGCCATTTTTTTCCTTAATGCAGTTTGATGCCAGGAAATAACCCCGTGGGAATTGCCAGTAAGGCAGGGAATGAAGAAAAGGAAAGAATATAAATTTGAAGGTATTTTCACTTCATGAGAATTAATTATGGTGCCATGAATAAATATTTGAATAGCGTTGTTCGTACAATGCAATGAGACCTCTCTGGTGGCAAAGAATTATCATTACATTGCATCTCATTGTTTTACAGGCAATAAGGGGGTTTTGACCTGCACATTTCTTTTCCCACTTCACTTCAAAATATAAGCAAACTGTGTTTACAATAACATAGTATTTCACTGTGGCGTTTTTTTCCTGTTAAGAATTTTAACTTAATAGATTCTACACTTCTACTCTTCTGTACCTGCACTAAGTTCGTACCAGAGCAGTGATTTCTTCCCAAGGTCTGCTTCACAACATCAGTTCTGAAATGTCTTATTCATCTTATCAGGTGTTCCTAATGGCCATATTTTATATTTCATTATTTGATACCATTTGCATTTTTTATTATTTTTAGTGGAAACATAGAAGATACATACTACACAGCATAAAAAAAGCTGCTTTTTAACAGTATGCATGAAAATGTATGAAGAAGCTCTACTTACTCCTTTCTGACAGAAGCTGACAACACTCCAGTTTTTGTGCTGACAATGTTTACAATGCAGGCAGGATGTCAATACAAAATTGTATGTGCAGTGCAAAACAAGTAACAATATACTCAATAATGCAATACAATACAATGCAATACAGTAAGTACTGGCCCAATGTGCTAATCATGAACATATGTATTTCTACATCAGCAAATTAGTTGAGAGAGAGTCTGTCTGACAGAAGCATCTCAGTTCTTCCTAAATTTTACGTCCCTGATGCAGTAGTCCTCCCAAAGTGATTCCCTACATACCCTAGATAGTAAGTGGCTAGACAGAGGTATTTTCGAAAATATTGGAAGAAGATTCTGCCCACCTAGTTAATGGGTTAAAATTGCAAATGGTGTCTTCTTTCAGAGCCTCAGAGATATGTGCATTGTTAACAAAGTAATTAAGACAAGAATCATGAAAACTAAGAGCCACTTTTAAGGATATTAATACGTATTAAGACTTAACGCACAATCAATGTTTTTCATCTAGATTTTGTAAAATTCTCTGGGTTTTGTTCCATGCAAAGAACATGATTCATAATGTCACTAGCAGAAGTCAAGAGAGCAGAGACCACAGTCCAAGTCTGTCAGTCTGTCCCAATCTCTTGCTCCTTCAGGTCCTTTGGAGCTGGCCAACACCAGGAACTGAGCCAGACCAAGAAAAGAGGGAGGATTTTCTGTAGTAAATCAGCACAGTTATCAGGCAGTCTCTAGCAGGGCAGCTCTTCAAGTGCAGTACAACTTACACAAAGACTTCTGGCCATCTTCCTTCACACCACTTTTGCCCTTTTTTGTGCTAATAGGGCACAAGCCTGTTTAAAAAAGTACCAGAAATTACTGAATTGTACTTTTCTACTGAAGTTCTATCAGTGTTAGTAAAACAGTTGCAACTTACTGAAACAGGATCTGTAAAAATGCAAATGGTATCAACAGTTCTTCAGGCCAATGGCAGCTAATTTTTGTCATGAACAGAAAGCTTTTATATGCTTAAATATGCCAAATTACTTGCTTGCAAAGTGCTCAAGGTTGGATGCCTCTAATGCATACTCCTGAGGAGATGCAAAACCTCAGCGGGAGTAGACTTTGGATGCCTACTTGTAATGCAGAATTTCCTTCAAAAAATACAGGGGTTTTTGTGTCCTACAAACCACAGCAATGTTAGCTTGTACAGTTAAAAGATCCATTCACATTTATACAACACTCAGTGAAGTTGCTATATCCAGATTTACTTTCTTCTCCTTATCCAAAAAAATCTGCAAATAAGCAAGAGAGACCAACAGGTTGCCCTTTGAAAGTAACTGGAGAAGAGTCCAGATTTTGCTGAACGAAAACCAACTCCTATGCTATCTGGCTGCACAGCTTTAACTCATCCATTCACACATTTCCCAAGACTTCTCTACCTTTAGGTATATAAAAGTGAACGAAATACAAGTGTGATAGGTAGCAACAAATAGCTCATACTGCAGTCAGTGAAATGTCTACCTTGGCTGTGAATTCAAAACAAAGAATCTTTTACATGGATAGCAAAGATATATGCTCCACCCAGAAATTCCTTAAAAAAAAAAAATCTTAAAAATTCAGGTGCCTCTCATAGTCCAAAATTCTTTCCATCCACCTCCTTTCCACACTCGCTTGCACTGTTAGTTGATTTTCTTCTATAAACCACAGTGCTCTCCCTAATGATGCCCTCCATTGCCATTATCTTTATTACCATAAGCTGTGTGGATGGAAACATGAATAATGGAGACAGTCACATGTGTTAGAGATCCAGATAAAACATGAAAGAAACAAACAAAAAAACCCCAGAAATAGTTCTTGTCTTACTGAGCTTTATAGCCTTTGCATGAGATTAAAAATGCAAACCAAAAAAAATATTACCGTTTTCACTGTTTATTTTATTAGGCATGAAACTGCTTTGACAATCTAATTACTCTCCTCAATATTAGAATAATGGAAATTGTAATTCATACATTGAAAACCATTATTTTGCATATATAAATAGTTAAAATACATTTGTGTTATTGTCTGTGGAGTGAAAGCTCATAAGCTGTGAAAAAGACCCTGATAAAATCGCTGGTTTAGGGGACAGGGCGTCCTTGGTCAGCCTCTTTCCCTCCTTAAAAATGGACGAGACATAAGTCAGACAGTTCAGGTGGATGTTTTTCACTCGGTTACCCCCAAGTGGCATAACAGAACTTGGTTTCAGGAAATGCTGTAAGATTTCTCTTTGTCTGCAATTTGAGGAAAGGAACGGGAAGAGTGTCCGTGCCACATTACTGAGGGGAAGCGACCTCAAAATTTGTGTCTGATGCAAACTTCTCGTTTCATAACCATCCGTCAGCCTGCCCTGTGGTGACCGGTGAGGAACCTCAGTCCTGCCCAAGAACCTCCACCGCAGGTCTCCGAGCGTGTGCGGCTCCCTGGCCCCCCCAGTAGATAGAGTTAGTCCCGACAACGTGTGTTTTTAACGGGGAATAGAGTGTGAAAAACAGCATTATTACAGAAGGTCGACACAAAGAATGAGACTGAAAGCAAACTTCCAGGAATGAAGGGGAGTTGCTGCATCTTGGATCGAAGTACACAGACTGGTTTTCAATTAGCAGCATCATTCACAGCAAGCTCCATGCATTACTTAGAAAGCATACTAAAATGAAAATAAAGATCTGCCTATCGATGACATAATCTAAACCTGAGAACGTGAGGTAGTTTTTGGTTTCAAAGGAGTTTGAAGTATGTTTGTGACTCCCCACTGACATTTCAAGGAAACTTAACATGTCATTTAATTACTGTTGATTAATTTTCTGTATACAATCAACAGCATATTTCTTAGAATGTGTTTGTCTCATAAAATGCAATTCATGCTTGGGATATCAAAATGCAAGAAGGGAAATTGTCACCAAAGATAAGGACCCAGAACATTACTCATTAATCTCATATTTGTTCTGATAGAGAAGTCATGCAAAGCAATCAAAAGCGTATTGAGATGCACTACAATTTCTATAAACTGGCAGATTAAAAAGAAAAAAAAATTTTTTTAAATTGTGCAGAAGGAAATTTTGAGTTCTCCTAACTGAAACATTTAAATACCAGTTTAGAATGAGCAAAAGTTAGCTGTGGGAAGAGCAGCCTCTTGTTAGCAATGTGGCAAAGATTTGATGTCACTCATGAAAAAAGGATTAATTTGCAATCATAGCACTTTTTAAAAGAAAAAAAAAGACATCTTTCACTTATCAGTGAATGGAATGGAAAAGTAAAGTGCTGTAAAAAAAAAGGCTGGTTTAAAAAAGGTTCCTTTTTATTGCAACTTAATGTTGATACTTGAAAGGGTCATGCGGTATTCATCACGTTGTTGAGGTTTTTTAATAAAACCTGAAACACTGACAAATTCGCATAAATCTAAGATCTGGAGCTTTCAGTTCAATTAGTTGTAATGAGATAAAAAATCACAAGAACTGGCAACGAAACTACTAAAATAGACTGAATTGTATTATGTGCTGGATGTAACATGGAAAAGAATCACAATTTTTTTTCTATGTATATTTGTTACAGTCTCAGAGAGAAAATAAATTTGAGAATGTTCCTTTTACGTGGAAAACTGTAAAACGCTAATACAGGATCATTACAGCTTTGTCGTGGTTTAACCCCAGCCAGCAACTAAGCGCCACGCAGCCGCTCACTCACTCCCCCCCATCCAGTGGGATGGGGGAGAAAATTGGGAAAAGAAGTAAAACTCGTGGGTTGAGATAAGAATGGTTTAATAGAACAGAAAAGAAGAAACTAATAATGATAATGATAACACTAACAAAATGACCACAGTAGTAATAAAAGGATTGAAATGTACAAATGATGCGCAGGGCAATTGCTCACCACCCGCCGATCGACACCCAGCCAGTCCCCGAGTGGCGAATCCCTGCCCCCCACTTCCCAGTTCCTAAACTAGATGGGACGTCACATGGTATGGAATACACCGTTGGCCAGTTTGGGTCAGGTGCCCTGGCTGGGCATGAGAAGCTGAAAAATCCTTGACTCTAGTCTAAACACTACTGAGCAACAACTGAAAACATCAGTGTTATCAACATTCTTCACATACTGAACTCAAAACACAGCACTGTACCAGCTACTAGGAAGACAGTTAACTACATCCCAGCTGAAACCAGGACAAGCTTAAATATTAACATTGGAAAAAAGCACACATTCAGAGCTGCTTTCTTGAACTTATGTATGTAAATACGTAGTTCTTTAAAGATGCAGTCCTCTAGTCTGAAACAATAATACCTACTTCTCAAAGTGATACTGCAAATTAAACTGGGAGCCAAGATTTATGTATCTTTGTTTTTCTGTCTGTAAAATAAGCATTATAGGTATCGCATATGTTACAAGTTGCAAAGTCCATATAATATTTTTTAAAGATTTACATTCTTAAATTTAAGTATGAGTGTATTTTTTAGTACATTTACTACAACTGAAAATCATTATTTTGCTGTAATTTTGTAGTGCACATTCAAACATGATTAGCTGTCTGGTAAACATGTTGAAATTTATGTTAAAAAAGTAATTTATTGTATTCAATTTAACTCCAAAATAAAGTTCTCCATTTCTTAAAGGTGTTGAATTCAAGCACCATGTTGGCTAATTTCAGACTTTTAATCTTTATTGTTTGAGAAGTCTCTTGTATACTTTCTCTCTTATTGCATTTGCTACACCAAATTGTTCTCTCAAAAGAAGCAACAACAACAAAAAAATGATTAATAGCATTGCAGTCTCTGGGATACCTGCACTTCGATCTGGTTAATTTTGCTACAGCATAGGAATCTGTCAGTTCAAAGTGGCTTCATATTATGAAGATCCATTTTGTACACAGAAAGTTGCGTAAATTTGTGTATGTTCCCAGTCGGAACCCCTGAAAGCCTGCATAAACTGTCATTGGGACACGGCTGAAGTACAAAGAAATCATAGGCTTTAGTGGTCGTTACAAGGTGAGGAAGAAAATCACCCATTATGACAGCCTTATAGCTAAATAGTGATGATGGATTATTTTTTCTTCCCTATGGGCTTGGAAGTCTTTTTTTTTTCTAAAGGCAATACTACCTTTCCTTACCATCCAAGTGTGTAGCTGGATATGTGTGTCACCACCCCAGATTGCTCTGTTTTCCCTTTAGGATCCTCCTCCTGACCCAAGATTATGCTAAATCTCTCTCTTGATAATGGTAACAATGCCTGAAGCAGTGTTTGGTACCCACATATCGAATGAAGGATGCTGAAACAATCCTGGATGCCCTAGGCACTTAGGACTCACAAGGACAGCCTTATTAGAGTCCACTGTTGTTTACATCAGCGACGAAGTCTGTTGGCATCAGAAAAAGGAGAGCAATGACATACGTCACAAAATAGGATGAAAACAGAAAAGGCAGACGGACAGTAAGAGAAAGTGAAATGCAGTGAAAGTCTGGTGGACAGCCAGGATGCCATGAGCATTGCATACATTAGCTACCAAGCTCTTATTCTTTAACATTCTTCCTCACTTGTTATGTTTGTATTACAGCTTCTGCTATAACAAGTCATAACAAATCTCCTCAGCACGCTTATGGACTGCTCTCCAGTTTCACAAACCACAAGGACTATTCTTTCTCTGGACTCTTCCCCACCCCACGCTGTTCAAGGGTTGTTACCTGTGTGCAGAAGTACACACGTTCTCTCCTACAGCAGTAGCCCACAGGACTGTAATGTATATTGCAGCACCCTTAGTTCTCTGAACTTCATTAATCTCTATTTATACACTACTTCCCAGAAAATATATAACACCATTATTCCACAGTACTGTAAAACCACCGTTGCCATGGCTACATAAGCTACAAGCCAGCATTACCCCTCTATGTTTATGATCATGCTTCAGAGACACTAGTCTTCATTATATCTACAATATACGATACTGTTGCCGTGTCTTTGTCACTGATATATGTCCCAGAGATACTCTCCTTGGTTGTGTCCTCCTTTAACTCCTACATAAAGAAACTGTTGGCTCACACTGATGCTCTCAGAAAAGAAAGTCATCTAAAACTGCCTCAGCCAACTCGATTTCATCAATTAGAATAGCAGCAATCAATTATATCAATTCCAATAGCAGTATCTGGGTCTACATGTTTAGACCCAGCCAGGGCTGGAGAAAAATACATATCCAATGAGTGAGCTGATTCTTCAAGACTTTTTTGATGTCTAAAATTACATTTAAGTAGAATCTTAGACACCAAATTCCAAAAAAACAATGCACTGACTCAAAGTTCTGGTGGCCACTGCACACTAGAGGTACCTGTAGTTACTTGGCATCTCTCTTCTTGGCATGAGGGCTTCCTCAGTGCAGATGTTCCACCGCCCGAACCATCGCTGTGTGTGGTACCGTGACCAGAGGAAGATTGAAAGGGGTTCAGTTCCACCAGCTCCCTGGACCGCTGAGCTCCAGATGAAGAGCAGCAGCCACAGCCACTTTTGTCCAAAAATATAGCTAGAAGAGCCAACCCTGCCCACATTTTACAGTAGTTCATTTTCTGAAGCTTCACCCATTCACTACAGTGCACCACCTGTGACAGTCCTTAGTTCTCCTAAGTTACAAGGGTTTTTCTAGAGATTTGGTGACAGAAAATAAATCTGGTTCAAGTGATCATGAATTAATTCCCATGTCAAATTATTTAAACTAAATAATAAAATAAATTACTAATCAATCTGTTTCATTTCAAAAGGGAAATGAGATAAAGGTTACTCAGCAAAACTAAAAGAACTAAAGAACACAAGAACCTACATGCAGAAATTGCCTTAAATTTCTAAAATCGAAGCTTAAAATCCTTGTGGGAATTGCATTCCATCCAAGAAGAGAAGTAGGTTAACAAAGCAGTAAGGATGCATCTGAAAGCAAAGTTAATACAGATATTGTTGGAAAGACAAACAAATATTACTCTAGATTTCAATGAGAATGATGTTTTCTATGATAGCTCCTAGGAAAAGCTGTTTTCATATGTATTTGCCATGTATGTATTTAGCTTCATCATCATTTTTTCATCAAATGACAATTATTTTATAAACACTGATACTTAGTATGCTACTATGCAAATGAACATATTCTCAATGATCCTTCTGTATTTCATCCATTTAAGGAATGACACATTTACTGTGACTTCTCATATAAAATACAAAATTTGTGAGTTTCACTGTTGGAGGACTTCGATAATTGTTACCTAAACAGTGAATGAAGTGGTTGTCAGTTCAGGATTCCATTTCCCAGGCAATAATTTCCAGCACAATTCAACTATGATCAAAAGTACTTTAGATCTTTAAAGTCTATTCTTTTCCTTAGGTCTTATTTAAGTTATGAGTTTGTGGTTTAATATTTTAGAGATTAGAATTTTTTACTATATCATAAAAATATTTTATTGTAAAAATATATTTTGCATGCAATCATTCCATAATTCAGGTGTGATATTCTCATGGGTTATTATACACTAAAAATTCCATCTTCAAAAGTTAAGATTTGAAAGAGTATTATCATTAAAGAAACAATGAGCAAATGTACACATAGTTGACTCTTTACAATATTGTAAAATTAATACTATATTCAAAGATAGTTTCAAAATGTCTAATGTTAAGCTAAATTTAAACTTTTCATATAGTCTTGCATTATTTTTTATTTCAAACTGTATTCATCACCACAAAGTTTTTGCTTTCTTTTCAATATTTTTTAGAGGATTTGCTCACTATTAAACAAAAGGTCGGGATCCACCCTCAAGTCTTTTATCCTCTTTTCTTTCATATAGTAGTTTGTTTTAGAAAGATAAACTTGCATATATAAGTTTCTGTATTTTTGAAGACAAATGGTACATAATTTGTAGCTTCTGAGGAGAAGACATGATGGTAACTGCACTTTGCTTGGGATTTATCGGAATCTATAGGGCAAGGGTCACCAGGCAGCATGGGGCACAGGTGCTAACTCATATGCAGCTGACCAAAGATTTTCTCGGATCCTAAAATTAGGTGAGATGATTGCACTCTTTGTGCCTTCCCAGTCTGAGCTGCTTTAGGATAACAGAGGTTCCTGTAGTTATAACTAAAGGACTCTGGAAATTCTGTCTAGATAAGGTGGTCTCATAAGATTACCGAATAGATGGCAGCATTGTTCAGAATTTCTGCAATGCCGCAGCCCACCTTCTCTGTCACTCTTTGCTCTTCATACACTTTCTGTATACAACTAAGATTAAAGAATTTCTTGGAAAGCAGCTTTTCAACCTTCTTACCTCATTGCTAAAGGGATTTTTCTTTGAGTACATTTTGAGCTTTCAGAGTTCCTTCATGCATCTTTGACCTTTATATACATTGTAACTGCATCGAAAAAAGTCTAGGCTTTTCTCCATGTACATATATAGTTACTCAGCTACCTATACCTAGAAGCTTATGAGCTCTTAAAAGTTAGTCAGAACCTATGAACTCCTTAACGTAAGAACTGCTGAGGCCTTGGAGTCCTTATCAACAACACATAGAATTGTGAGCACTCAACGTCACTGAAGATTAGGCCCACAATGGTTTCAAATTATATTATTTTTGAAAAAGTTAAGCATCTAATAAAGCATTAGAAAAAAAATGAGCAGAAAAACACAGCCAGGAAATTCAAAGTAAAGATGAAATGGTAAAGAAATTAAAACTTTGGACTCAAAAATACAAACTTGGAAGTAAGGTAACCATGATCTGTTAATTATGTCTCTGCAAGAAAACTCTTCCAATATCAGCCTACTGTAATGACTTGCAGGTTGTGTGTGTCTGTGATTGTGTGTGTGTGTTGGGAACTCCAGAACCAAAATTGCTTACTCTTTAATGTGCGTATCATGGATGCTTCACAGCCTAGAACAAAATTAGGTAAAACTTTGCCCAAACTTAGCCTTAATGTAAATGCTAAAATTATCATTTAAGGCACTATTGCAAGAGAAAAGTTTCCTTTTAATTTTAATTTTACTGTTGTGGGGTTTTTTAATTCTTATTTATCTCTTTTTTAAATGCTACCAGAATGAGAGTTCCAAGTATTATATCACATCGTGCGTGTTTTAAGTGATCTCTTTTTCTTCACCCAAATCATGTCAGTATGCCTGCTGTATACCCAGATATATATGAGTTATGCCCACACAGGATACTGAGCTAATTCATACGAATAGCCGACCAGATCAGATAACAGATGTAAGTGTATATGCAGCTTGTTTACACTTACATAAATGTGGTCTGTGGTGTTAGCACCCGTTAATATTAATGATTTCTTTTGTAAAGCACATAAAAATCCTAGTTGGGAGCAAGCGCCCATCTCCATGATCACTAAGGTTACCTATTAGGCCTTCTGTTAAGTAAACAGACCAGAAGCACAGACCTGCTTTAGGGACCTCAGCTTCTAAGCTTGCTCCACTGAGAGCCTTTCATTACATATTCTGGTAAAAGTAAAGACATTTTTAAGACCAAATGATCAAAATGATGAATTCAGGAAGACCACAGACCAACACGGAGACCTATAAGAGATTATCAAATTGTCTCTTTGATACCTTTTTTTTTTCTTTCTCTAAGCTGAAATTGATTTTTAAATCCAAACCAAACTTATAAGCTCTAAAGACAAAATTATACACACAGGTCTGTGTAGCTACCAACATTAATGCAGAGATTTAGCAAAGCAAAGCAATTTACCATTCAGAAAGACATCTACTCTCCCCCCTGGAAAATATTTCTAACCATTTATTGGTGGTGTTTTGGTAAAACTGTAGTCAGAATAGGCCAACCTCCAATTGCCTCACTCAGAGTTGAACAGTAAAGAGGATAAATTGCTCTAGCATGAGCCTTTCTGTCTTCTCCAGGGTCGTGGTTTAACCCCAGCCAGCAATTAAGCACCACACAGCCACTCATTCACTCCCCCCCACCCAGTGGGATAGGAGAGAGAATCAGGGAAAATAAAAAAGTAAAACTCATGGGTTGAGATAAGAACAGTTGAATTGAACAGAAAGGAAGAAATTAATAATGATAATAATAGGAATATTAAAATGACAATAATAATAAAAGGATTGGAATATACAAAACAAGTGATGCACAATGCAATTACTCACCACCTGCTGACCGACGCCCAGTCAGTTCCTGAGCAGTGATCCCCCCCCAGGCCAACTCCCCCAGTTTATATACTGGACATGACGTCCCATGGTATGAAATGTCCCTTTGGCCAGTTTGGGTCAGCTGCCCTGGCTGTGTCCCCTCCCAACTTCTTGTGCTCTTCCAGCCTTCTCGCTGGCTGGGCATGAGAAGCTGAAAAATCCTTGACTGGGTATAAACGCGACTTAGCAACAACTGAAAACATCAGTGTGTTATCGACATTCTTCTCATACTGAACCCAAAACATAGCACTATACCAGCTACTAGGAAGATAATTAACTCTGTCCCAGATGAAACCAGGACACCCAGTAACACAGCTACCTACAGTGCTTCATAAAATTATGGAGAACACTGAAAATGAACTCGTGAAAAATAAACACCCAAGTAAAAACATACTCTCCTCCCAAGAAAGAATAAACACACAGCAACAGCAGATTTTGAGCATATCAACACCTGTGTTTGCTTTTCAGTTCTTTAAAAACAAAACAAAAAGCCTAAATCTTCATTCATCAGATACAGTCATCAAGGCAGCATTAATGTTATGACCATAAAACAACCTGACATGAGTTTCTGAGTAAAAGCCTGATAAGTAGAAAGCCTAACTTAGGCCATAGCTTGACTGAATGATGAAACACACCTGAAATAGATTACTTGTTGTGAGCCACACTGCTCAGCCGATTGAGTTTTTAAACAGTCCCAAGTGCTAACTCCATCTTCTGTCATTGGAAAATCCACCCTCCAGTCCAGCAGTACAATTAAGAATGTTTCTTCTCTTTTCTTCCCTTTTCTTAAAAATTACACAGTAATCTTTTGGACATAACAGTTTCACTGACTTTGTAAGCAGAAAAAGAATAATTGAAGGCAGGTTTTTTCCCCTCATTTATCTTGAAGTTGTTCATATAAATGTGGATATCTACATGCAATGTGCAAAATTACATTACATATTGCATTAATATTTCTATTGAGTAAGACCATTTTTATGTCTTGAGTAAATCAATTTCCCTTCCTGTCTTGTTTTCCAATATATTCTTTCAATGAAGCTATTTCCTCTCTTGTATATATTTCCATACAGAACCTCTACACAATTTAAAGAAAAATGTACTACTTGAAGACATCGGCTTCTCTCAAGTTGTATTAATATCTACCTTACTGGCATCATAGACCTTCATTACAAGAAAACTCATGCAGCAACACAGAAGTCCCCTCCTTTCTTTTGTCAGTGTGGTGAACTAGTGTTTCTTAGGCAAGAAAAAGCAGAAGGACCGAGAAGTAAATCTGAGGAAGAACCACCTAAATATAGTAGCCCCATTCAGGTAGCAGGTCACCTAACCTTCCTATATTGTCTATGGGAAGAGAGAATATCCTTGAGAGGGGACTGAGAGACTAACTTCCTAGTTTAATATTTTAAATCAGGTGGCATGAATACACTTTTTGACTCTACGACAGTTGCTTCTGTGGCAAGATGTTCTCTGTGTCCTGACTGGAGCGCTTTAATTCTATATTTAATTTAAATAAATTGTTCTTCAACCAGCCAAAATAAAGACACTAAATTTCTTATCAATGTGTTTCCCGCACATCTACACTTCCTCACTGCACTAATCCAGATACCTCCTCTGGTGCTTTGCACCACTTTTCACAGCCCACATTCCTCCCATCTCATTGCAGTCCTGGGCTCCCGACCCAGCACCGTTTGTGGACACACACCAGGCAACTGCTGAGCACGAATGTCAGCCATTCCCGTAGTCTTCCTCCTCTGTGCAGGAGTCATTGCTCAGCAACCTTGTGGGAGTTTCGACCCTTTGCGAGGTCTGCTCGTCACCAACGGCGGAAACTGGCCAACGGGCTCAAAAGTTGTTTCAGGGTGGAAGGAAGAGCAGGCAGACAAATAGCGTGATCACAGAGGCTTTAGGAAACCGAGCAAAAAAGGGAAATCGAGACAATTATCTCTGCTTCACTGAGACGATTCCCAAAGTCATTATGCGTTCTCCCAATGCGAACCCTGCTTACCCTCTAAGTACCCTTTTTTCTTTCCTTTTATATGGTAGGAAGTGGCTGAGCCCATATAGTGTGAAAACCTGGTGATGCCAAAAATGAAATACAGGTATAAGACTGGATTGAAATACATTTTTTTAAGTAATCACTCATTTAGTTCACTTTGTAAAGATCTGTCATTAATTTACTCATAGTGACTATGTTGTAAATACGTAGTTGTGCGCATGTACATTTTTTCTCCAAGCCGATAATAAAGCATAACAAGCCTCAACATGAATTCATTTAATTTTCCTCCATTGCTTGTCAAGACACAACGCCTGGATCATTGAAGAATTAACTGTCAGAATTAACTGAGACTACACTAAGGAACTAGGATGCCACTGTTTCCATTTCATCTAGTCAGCCACCCGCCCAACACATCACTTTGAGCAAGTAGATTCAACTTATGTCTCATTTCCAGATTTCTCACTGTCAGTGTTTACAAAATTGAGACAAGACAGAAATGTTTCAAGATCTATAGATTAAATATGTTAAGAAAAATGTAAGGCATTGTTGGCATGTAATGGACTGTCCTTCCAAGCGCTGTCAATTCCAAATAAAATCATGGGAGCTGAAGTTCTCTGCAAAGTCATTTTCCTGGACCAGTAATTCTGAATTGCCATTTACAGAATAATTGCACTTTTGTTTCCCTGGGGATCTTGCTGGTGTGCTTGAACCTGCTAGATCCTTCTTAACCCTCACATCAAAATGTATACAGCAGAAATGGAAGTCATGAGCTTATAGGTCATTAATGCAGAGCCGGGCCTAAGGGTATCTTTAATAGTTCTGTCGAACACATCCTTACAATGACTGCGTTTTTAGGGGAGTGCAAAGATTCTGTACAGAAGGACACAGCTGGATCTATTCTGAGAAAGGTTAGCTGGGACAGCTGAATGTCCCTGAGGAGATAATAAATTGCATTGGCCGATTTGATAGAGCTCATTCTGAACTGGAGGAAATCCAAACAGCAAAAGCCTTTTGAACAGTAAATACTTCCCTCATTAATTGCTGAAAATACAGGTAGGCTTGAGGGAGTTTCAGTTCGACTGCGCTTTTTTTTCAGTGACTTGGAGATAAAAAATGTGCTGTATTTGAAAATGACTCTCACGACTTTGATGAGGCTCAGGTTGAAAAGAATTCCCCTTTCTTTCCTTTTTGGAACCACCAAGGGAGGAGCAAGGCTAACAAAGTTAATGACTTGATGTCAGGAGTCAGGAGTGGCGGATCTGAGGCAGAAGGGCAGCGCGGCTGCCTCCCGCTATCGTGCCGGGTAACTGCGAAGGCACTGCATTAGCCAGAACATCGTCCCAGCCACACTTTTGTCATGCTCTGAATAGAAGGTCACCGTCTCCCTCATTTTTCCCTTCCAATCAATATTAAGCCTGCTCAGCAGCTGCCGGAGCTGGCTGCCTCTGAACTCCATCGCTCTAAGTTACTGAGAAACTGGCTTATTATGACAACTCAGATCTCCCATCTGATGTGACCTGCAGCGGCTGCCCTGTCTCTTTCAATCTACTCCAAAACACAAAGATGACTCCAGCACGCGGCATTTACTGTACAAACCGCTGCAGAGCAGCTCCTGATCAATAGGAAAAGTAACAGGCTTTGAAGGGATTGGGGGCCAAGTATGTTACATAGGACCAAAAACTCTATGTAGTAAGGTTCAGGTAACTCCTTGGTAAAAAATATAGCTATGAGGACTTACTAGTTAAAATCATCTAGTTTTACTTCCTCATCTTTTACCAATCAAAGTCCCAGCACACACGGATTTTTTGAAGGTTGTTTCACTTTTCACAAGACCTTGGACAAAACACACGCTATCTGCAATGTCACAAGCTAGCCAGTAATTTTTTTGGAGAGATGTTAGATAAACACACAGCGACAGAGTGATTTTAGTAAAAATTATCATGCAGACTCACAGATTTACAGGTTCAAATGACTGGTAACTGTATACACAACTTTTAGTCCCTTGGTTAGTAGCTGGATGGTAGCAAGGGTCTAAAACCACCATGGCAGTAGTTTCAGGAGATGCTAATAACTGAATGAGCAAGGCAAAAAAAATCACTTGCCGTGCTGTTAGGTAGGTAGCTCACAAGAAGTTATCCAGACAAGGCTGCTAGCTTGACGGTGCATCTGCTAGTACATTTTACAACATTAAAATATTTCCATTCATTTAATCTTACCTGATTTTTACATGAAAGCAGGAGCTGGAAAAGAATGTTCTGCCTTTATCAAAATTAACTTTTCAATCTCAAATCTCAGATTATCTGTTTAAGAAGCAGCTTATGGCTTTAATATAACATAGCAGACCTTCATCCACTACAAATGGACCTTCAGCTTCAGCCTGAATGCATGCATTCAGACAAGTTATTCCCTGAAAATGAAATTGCTTCATGAATTGCACACTGTTGAAAAGCAATATGATAACATTACAAGATTCTGTCCTTCAGTTAAAACTGTTGAAATCTAGTTACTGTACAAAACACAACCAGTTTTACAGAAAAGACCATGAAAAAGTTTTATTTTCCTATGGTAATCTACTTTGAATTCTTTTGGCTTGCAAGAGACCAACCACAAATCAGTCCATAAATTTTCAGTGGGATAAAAATGCTTTTGGATGGAATCCCTTTAAACTCTGTTTGGAGCAAGATAGTAGAATTGGTTAAGAAAAAGCAGGATTGAGGCTAAGTCTTTGACCAAATCAAACTAATGATGATAAAAACGATAGTAACAATATAGCTGTGTTTGTAAAATCCTAAGGAAAAAAAAAAATCACTCCAACCAGCCTTCTTCATTTAATTCAGGTAGAAATTTCAAAATACTCTTAAAGAACATTTCTGAAGTATCTCATTTACTTAGGAAGTACTGCTACTCCTACTGAAACAAAACTTTTCAAGGTTTGCCCACCATTTGTGGGGGAGTTTTGATTCACCAAGAGCTGTGTTGTGACTACCTTTGCGTGATACCTCAGGGGGAGGGAAGTGATATATTAGTTAAGGCACAATTTCTGAGCTAGGCTCTATTCCAAGTTCTGTCCCAACTTCCTCTGTGACCTTGAACAAAGCACCTAATTCCTCTGTATTTCAGTTCCATTTCTAGAAAATGGGACAAGGAAATCGTGCTATCTCAAGAGTCCTGTGAAAAGAAATTAATTAGCAGTTGTGAAGCACTCATATGCTGTGGCCATGGCAATCTTCAGTCTGACAAAAATGGGGCAATGTAGTAAGGGTTTTTCCATCTTCTGTACACCTACAAAACAGTCAGTGCTACAAGTTTGATCCTTAAGCACTTGGCACTGATGAAATCAATCACAGTCTGTTTCCATCCCGTTTGCCCCTGAAGGAGCACAGCTATATAAAAATTGGATTATAAAGCAGCATGCTTGCTATACAAATATATATAATTTTTTATTTGCCTGCCAATCCAAAAACAAGAAGAAAAAAAATCAGTTAGAATTCTTATTCCTCCACTAAAACAAGCTTCTCCAGAACTGTTTCTTAGAAAATGTATTTTGGGGTACATTGAAAACAAAGAAACAAAGAAACAAAGAAGAAAAAAAAATAAAAGGAGGAAAAAAAAAGAAAATGGAGCATCAGATTCAGAAAATACCTAGCAGAGGAGATCCCCTTTTACCTACTATTTTAGTAGCTAGCATACTCTCCAAAATACACACAGTGATCTCTCCTACAGGAGACACGGCTTCAAAGCTCATGGCTATCTCACACCTCCCACATCCCACATTTCTCATCTATTCCCATTATTTCCATTTGATGCCTTCCTACAAATTCATCACAGATTCATAAATAGTTTGGGGATGACTTAAACTGGGGGTGGGATTGGCATATTTAGTATTCATGTAACATTTTTAGAGATTTTGATGCAAAAACAACATTTTAAAAAAGTATTGATAACTGTTGAGCGATACTGTGTATGCATGTAGAACTATTATTTATATGTTTAGATATTGCCTATTTGTGTTGCCTGCAACTTAAACACTCAGCTGCATGCTCTGGTCTGTTTTGAAGTTTTAAATGGGTAATTCTCTGTATTATGAGTATTCACACTTCAAGAATATGAATAGTATGTCTGGAGAGGTTACACTGTTGTAATTCATTCCTGTGAGGTGGGTACTATGTATATCAATTTCACAAATGTAACATGGGTCAGTTAATGTCTGAAAGGGAAACAGGAAAAAACACACCCATAGAAGAAACTTTAACCCTTAGGCTCAATTGGTAATTTTAGTACTGTTCTCTGGAAACATACACTAGATTGCCGTAAAAATAACTGTTCACTCAAATTTAAGTTTAAAGATGTACTTTGAATGATATTTTGAGCAATTTGAATAAAATTTGTTGTAATATAGCTTCAAATTAGTTCACTGATTATTTTTTCCCTGACAATACTGGATGTCAAATGCTACTGCTGAAAGCCTTAGTTTCACAGAGATGATTCTATTGTTAAAGATTTCCTTGATGCTTCAGAACTGTAAGAATTCTTAAAGACTATTTTATGCACACATATCTGTAAATGCTCAGAAAACATATGAATGCTTCACTACTATTGTATGTACACATATCTACAGGTGTTCATCATATGCTCCTAATCCAGGAGGTCATTTACGTGCTTCCATACCTTCTGGCATTCAGGTAGCACAAGAGTGTTTCTCCATAATGTGTATGTTGAGCACCTGGCACAGCGCCTGACTAATCCCACAGAAAAAGCTGCAACAACGATCATTGATGAGACAGAATGTCATGATGGTAATACAGAAGTTACAGACATTGTAGACCGAAGAATGCTCAAGTGTGGCCGATGTTATTCTTCCCTTTCTGACACTTAATTAACACTCACCTGCCTTTTTTTCCTTGAAAGAGAAAGACTATTACTCTCTAAACTTTACTGCAGTAACTTCAGGTACTGGCAGCCTGGTAGTATATCGCCTCGCTATGAAGGCAAGAGCTTACAAACGAGCTCTTGAAAGGCAGGACAGAAAGGCTGGCACTCTAGATTCAACATAATTTAACAGACATGCACAACTGGATTTGAGAGGCAAAAAAATGCAACCTGCATTTTCTGTAGAAATTGCCTTCAGTTTTTAGCTGAGATGCTGAAATAAGCAGAGACCCTAAATCAGGTTACTCTTGTTTAGCACATGTTGACGGCACTTTCAGTCGCCGCTGGGTAACAGACAGGGTTACCAGCGTTCCAGGCTCCTAAAATGTATAAATTAATAAAAAAAAATGCTTCTTTTCTTCATTTTTTTCTTTTTCTGCAAGTTACTTATCACTATTAATACAAAAAAAAAAAAAAAGCCTTGAAAGATTAATTTCAAGCATGTAACTTATGTTGTTATTGAATTGGAAGTTACTTCTTTTCTGAACTTGTTAGGAATATATACATGACAGCTGGAATTTCTAGGGACGTAGTTTCTTTTATTAGAGAGAAAAAAACATTTTTGCATGTGGAAACCTGTAACTTTTGTTTATTTTCTAACGGGAAATAAGTCTGTGTGGAAAAAATATGTTTAGTTCAGACCAACAAAAAAAAAATCCCCAAAAGCTATCTTGTCATTAAACAACTAAGAGGATTTTTCATTTTTCCTTTGATAGCTTAACTTTCAAATGGTAACATGAAAGGGAGAGGGAGAGACTTATTGTTTTATTGCTACTGCACCTGACATTCCTCAAATTAATTTTAAATACTGAGTGTGGGTCCTTGGAAAAAGCAGGCTTAGGCTTTTCTCTCACTTCTCCCTAATTCTGTAGTTATACAGTGAGAAAACTGATTTGGGACATGGCAAGGACATACCTGTAAACAACACTTTTCATCAAACCAAATTAGAATTTTTTGCTTTCAGTGGGATCCTAAAAGACGTTAAATCCCCAGACCATTTGCTGCCGGAGGATGCACTCGGGGCTTTGAAAGGTCAGATTCTTTCCATATATATTAGAACTAGGCACAAATCCCATCATTATGCTGCACTGATGTGTGAGATTTAGATATCTGTTAGCACTGTAAGAAACACTCCGAGTTGTCGCCCTTCCCGAACAATGAAGCTGGCTGTGCGGTGTGGGGTCTAGCTGTGTACTGCACATTACTCACCACGCAAACACTGCAGAAGTCTTCAGAACCAGAACTTTCCCTCTGCCAAAGGAACTAACCGGAATTAACGAGAGATCTACGTAAGCCACCATACAACTGCGTGCGCTGCCGTTGCACGTCACGAGCCCATCCGCTCACGGCGGGTCACCTGCCCGCGTTGCCTCGGCAGCCCTACGGCTCTACTCGTGTCGGCATTTCTGCGCGCACCGCGCGGATTTGTTGCCTTGTTGTGTGGCGGGTGCGAGGCCTGATCCTGCACCCAACTTCCCACGAGTGCAGAGCCTTTTGAAAACAGAGTAGTGCAAGAGCAGAAGTGAATTCCCAAGTAGGGTTTGTTTGTCGGTTGGCTTGTTTGTTTTTCAGTAGAGCTTGCTTATTGATTAGAAACCATCTGAATGTCCCGGGAGCCAGAATGGCTATGTCTACTTGGTGTCCCATTACATTTTTGTGGTGTTTGCTGGGTTTAATAAATGAGAGTGTAAACCAGCAACAACAATAGCATTTAAAATCATGCATCTCACCTTACCCTACCGAGGTCAATAAAGATGATTTATCTGGTTTTTATACTTACTTTGTTGTACAAGATGATACAAATGAAGGGGTTGAATTCTTACCAAAACCACAGTGCCATGAGGTTAGAAGGGAAACCCTTGGAAGTATGGTTAAATTTGCCTGCTCTCTAGTTGTGATTTCAGTGAAAACTACTGGTAGGCTCTATTAAGGTGAAGAGGTGATGGGGCGATGGCAAGAGATCTGGTAGGAAATCCGTGTAGGGCAAAAGAAGTTTATTGTATCTTCAGCAATAGGAAAGTAGGCAGCAACAGATGGTGCAGAATGAAAAGTTCACAGCCAACACTCCTCCCTTAGATTATAGATACTTTTGTGGAACAGAATATACATACCTCAGTACAAAAATCTAGCCTTAAATTTGAAATCGAAATGAATATTCAAGTACCCATCTCCCCCAGCTGCTATGTATGATTATGCTGTGCAAGCTGGTTCAAATGACGTAAGAAAAGACCAACCTGAATTCCCAAACAAATTTAATCTTGATTTTGAGGTAAAAAAATGTTCTCAAGTGCTGTTCGAAATATCCATATACTTCCAATCCCTCTTTGCTTGTATGCTTGTTTAAAACAAGCCCAGAAAAATACTGCATTGTTAACTCAAATGAGCTCAGGAAAAATTTGTAATTTCTATAGAAAATATATAATGGGAGAAGCTTTGTGTAATTCTATTGTTTTAGACATTTATTTCTATGTCAACTTATGTAATATCATCATCTTACTAAAAATTACTGTATCATTAGAATTAGTATAGTCTACAAAATTATGATGTAATCATATCTTATATCTATCCCCGATTTAATTACACTGCCTAAAGAGTGAGAAATATATTTAAACAAGATAAATAGCTTTAAATAGGCTGTGAGGTGGACTTGAAAGCCTCATTATTTAGGATTTTTTGGAAACCGTATTTAAACACACAGATCTGGAGTGATATCTCACACCAACCTGATGTGAGTTCAACACAATTCGAATCAATGTTCCCACTATTCCTGAGGTTAATCTTGAAAGAATATTCTGTAATCAAGACAAGAATATTGTATAATCAAGAATGAAGCTGAACACTTTCCCCTAAAACCATGAAGGAGGAGATATCAGTTTCACAACTACATTTTTGTAAGCTTTGTTCCCTGTTTCATTCTATGTTCCATTAATAAAGCATTGCTTTTTACACTGTAGGCACCTACAGTCAAGTAGCAATTCTTTCTAATTCTTAGTAGGCTGCCCAAAAGGTATTCTGTGCTAGTTCAACTAGACTACCAGGTGCAAAGGTACCAGTCATTTATAACAGTACTCGTGACTGGAATATCGATGTGATACGGCCCATAGGTTGTGACTACTCCTCCTGCAATGTCATTACGGAGCACTTACAAAGGATTCACCACCAGCAGGGCAGGCTCAAACAAACAAATTTGTTAGGCAACACACATCTTCAGCTGAGAAGTACAACTGCCACACACCACACAGACATGCATGTTTCTTTGTCCTTCTGAGAATAACAGCCTCTAAACGCGTTGGGTTTTTTCCTCATTATCTGCAACTTGACATCTGATTCTATTGTGCTGTAACATGTATTCTTTTATCTACCTTTCTACTATCTAGACTTGCATTGTTTCTCTGGAATATTCCTTGGCCCCTGCTCCCATGAGTTTCTCCACTGAAGCCTTATATTAGAAGACACTACTCACATAGATTGACAGATGCTTTGTAGGACTCAAGCTTCTATTTGCTTTGCTTTCCATACCAGCCACTCACCATAGCCCCTGAATGCCATTCAATCGTTCTTTAAATGACATGGATGACTTTTTGTCACACTCTCATTGTCTTTCATAATCTAAGAAAATAATGGCAATGGCATCATCCTTTGAGCTAAAAGAGTTCAAAGAGAGAATTCTCTCCACTGGTTATGCAAGTAGTGGAACGAGACTGGAGTTACTGCCAGCTGCACTTGATATTTTTGACTCGGATGAATGTTAGCTTCACCTCGCTTCTGAAATTTAGCTACTCCTATTCCAAATGCTTTGCACCACGCTACTGTCAATCTTCCAGCTGCTGATACCAATTTCACAGGTGTCTGTGCATCTATTCTCCTAAACAACATACTCATTCTTTCATACAACAAGCTACAATGGCTTTTAAGTGCTTTCCAGCCTTGATGCATAACCCCCAGCAAGCATCACAATCACAAGGAACAAGTTCAAGACATCGATAAAGGCCCTTGGGCAATAAAACTTTCATGCTCTTAGATAGGTCTACCCACAGTGTTGGGTGCTTTTGTCAGCGTATTGCCTACCTTTTTTTTTTGCTGCTGACAAGATACCCAATAACACTTCATATGTGCATCGCTGGTTCTGAAGTCACAGCATGTGCATCAGGCAGAACACAGTAGATGATATAGCATGGAAAGCAATCAAAGAGAAATCTGGCCAAGATTTTGCCAGAAACCATCAACATGAACATTACACAGTAGCTTCTGCACTCTGATTCTATCTTTTCCTCTTTCAGATGGTGAGGATGGTGGCATTTTGACATCCTCCACTATTTCTTGTTTTTCTATACGGAGAAAGTAATCACCAAAAGGTCCACATCTCCCCTGGGTAACATCAAGCCGTGGACCGTAAGTGATTATTATGATCATTTTACCAACTTCTGAGCTGGATCTGTGTCTGTCAATGTACTCTCACTACCTTTTTAACATCATTTACAACTTTTGATCAAGTGCTGGGAAGACCATGGAATTAAACTACTGTTGCTTACTTCATATAGTTTAAAAATCTTCCTCTTCCAGTTCTCCCCTTGCCTATGCGCCCTCCGTTCTACCACAATGGGCTCATGGTTCTTTTCTTCTTAGCAAATAATTTCCTGCCTTTCAGCTCCTTTGTAAGTGTTCATTCTCTGCTCTGGGACTGGATGACAGTTTCATCACTTCTGCATGACTAAATACAAATAGAGCTCTGAGACATTTTGGGAAAGCCCTTCTATCAAGGAATGACATTCCCATTCTTCAAAAGAGAACTTAAAACTAAAACGTATTTAATGTTATTTAAGCACTACAAAAGATTTTGTATGTTTTTCTCTACAAATAGTATAATACAGTTGTGTTCAGGTTTTCAACATGACTCCAAATGGAGAATGCCAGTTACAATCGCAGAGTTTTTCACTAGCTACTACATCACAGACAATAACAATCATCTGTTGTAAACAATAGTATTTTACAACAAAATATCAATAATAATGTCACTGAAATAGTCTGTCAAATGTATTTTATGTGTTTTCCAGTTTGAACTGTGTGTCTGTTAAGGTAAAAAACCCCAATATTCTCAACACAACCTTTTGACTGAATTTACAACATTTAATTGTTTTCAGTCAAATGTTCCACAGGGGCATCTGTGCTAGGAAATCTAGCATTTTCCAGTTAAAATCAATAGGAAAATGGTCACTGAGTTCAATGGGGAAAAGTCAAATCTGAAGAGAGTATCATCAATCCACTACAACCCCAGAGAGCATGTGCAACCATTTACACTGCAAAAACAAAACTGTTTTCATCCAGATTTAGGTGATAGGATTTATATCTATTGGAAAGCCAACTTTGCACACTTCTTTCTAAAAAGTGATCTAAAAAGTGACTCTTAAGATATTTTTTGCCTTATGTCTTACCATAAAATGCAATCAATCAAGGTAATAAGCAATGCGAATGCAATCTAGATGCACAGCCAGCTGTCTCAGACAGCTCACACCATGAGACTCTTTCTAGCTCATTTTTAATGATATTACAGCAGACATGTTCCTGAACTGTTTTTATTTTCTTCAGTTTTAGGAATGTGTTCTGCTTACTTCAAGGAAACACCAAATAAGGTGTTAATGATCATCTTTTCCCTAGATAATTAAAGAACTTTCCTGAGAAATAATCATGCTGTTGTTCAGGCTTTTATACAATGATTACCAGCAGATATCAAGTGTTTGCACTGAATATGACACAAATTAACCTAGCGGGAACCTCATTACTGCTGTGTACTGAAATGGTTATGAATTAACATATGTACCCATCTACATTCGAAGGTGGGAATTGTTTAGCATGCTGAAACTGGAATGGTGTTGCTACTTTTCATAAAAGACACAGATTCCATTCTAGGCTACCATAAGCAACTGGTTAAAATCCAAATGGCTGTCATAAAAGACAGATAAATCATTCAGCTTTTGTATACCATGTTCCTCCCACAGCCTCCTTTCTCCGTTCTATCTTTCCTTTCACCACACCTATGGGCCTACTTCTTCTGTTTAACAAAATGTACTTGATTGCCATATTCTTTGTCTTCTATTACTGATAACCTACTTTACAGTAGTTCTGTAGCCTAATTTATCACCTTTTACTTTGAGACTCTGATGTAGAGACCTATGAACCCCTGAATTTATCATACATGTAAAATAATTTATCACATTCAAAATGCATTTGAAAATATTCCCATAATATACTATAAATGTTTATGTTATCGATTTGTAATTAAAAGTTTGATAGACATTATACACAATTACAAAATAGGAGGTTGATCTTCTATAAAAACTCATAGTAATTTAATAGTTGATAGTAATTCTGTAATTTACTTTCTAAAGGGTTGTAATGGTTGTACTGTTCCACGTAAGACAGGTAGTTTGACTACTACTCTGATTTTGATTTAGAGTGACAATAGTGAAAAGAGAAGGAATAATATATAAGAGCACTTAGCCCTGTGGTTTCCAAATGTATGAAGAGGGCCATTAAGGAACACAAGACAAATAATGCAATAACAAGGTATTTCTTGATGATAAAGCCAAAACCCTGATACGGAGAAAGCTTAAGTGATAATGTATTATTTTTTATCATTACAACCTGATCTTTGTATCAAAATCTAGCTTTTTTTTGATGAAGACCTATGGCTAGTAAGAGACGTAGCAAGTGAGGATGTCAGAGCTTGCTGAAATTGGAAAGGTATCAAGAATTCAGTGATATGTAGGAGAGGCTGAGCCCTAAAAAGCTTTTGAAAAACTGAGTGAGATTTTTTTCCCCTCATGCAGCAGGCAATGTGACTTGTCCAACATTATAACCAGAAAAATGCTTTAGGGTTATTTAAGAGAGGAAGATCTGCATAACAGGGACAGTCTGACCTTAGAATGTTAAACCAAGAATCTTAAAACAAAAGAGGCCAGATGTGCCTTTGCTTCTCTCAATGATGTACATAGTGTGCAAGCAGTGCAATGCCTTTAACTGCCTCTTTTCATGGACAGTGCCACTATTGATTTAACAGACTGGGGTTGCTCAAGCACTTCAATATGCTCAGGAGCAAATCCTCGGTGCACACTGATGCAAAGCGGTCTCTTAATATCTGTCCACTTCTTGGAAATATATAAAAATGGGTCTTTAATGCGCTGATGCATAGGAATGCCAAACAAATGGATGCAAAGTGATCCAGTATACATAGATTAGTGATCTTGAGGTGAGAAGCCTACATCTGCCCTAAATTCTGACAATATTCTTTATACAATGGTAGCAGTTTCAATGCTAAAGAGCCTATGTTTGAAAAATTCAAGCTTTGAGTAGATCCCTCAAATATTGCTCAGTGAGCTAGCCTGTAATCAACAGAAGCTTAGTTCTCAGAATTGCTACACAGTTCTGCAAAACTCAAGAAAATTGCTACAGCTGAGATGCATTCACCCTAACTTACAACTAAGGCTGTGCACCCAGTGCTCTCTGTTGGCTAGATGTCTGTGAAGATCCAAATCTTGTCCATAGGAAACTTAACTGGATATGCATGATAAGCTGGATTTAATCAGTGCTCGGCTCTGTTCTGGCAGGGGAAAGACCATTTCCCTACCTCAAATGAGTTTTATGATAATAGCTATGCTAAGTTTTACGGGGTTCTTTTACGGTCATGGATGCCAGATATCTTAGGTGCTTGTAACAATACAAACTGAGATACTCTGACTGAAATAGTCTGTACCACTGACACTGAAATATCCCTGTGAACAAGTAGACACATTCAGTTAAGGAGAGGATAAACCCATGTTTTTCTAACAGTGGAAGTCTGCATAGCATTCCCTGGGAATAAAAAGGTGTGATCCCTGTCTGGAAGTGTTATGGTCACCAGTGGATAAACACAGAAACTGAAGGCAGTAGACAAAAGAAGATGAAGGGAAAGGAATGTAAGAAAAAGGATAACATGAATGGTAATTACAGGCGAGTCTTAGAAAATGAGACTGCGAACTCCGATTTATAAACTTGGTTGGATCTAGCTCTAGCAGCTAAAGAGGTTGCTGTGCCCAGCTGTGCTCCCACAACCTCTTCTAGAGGCTGGGGCCATTCCTCGGTAACTGTATTTCACGAGGTGTTTTGTTAGCTCGAACCTCCACCATGTTAGGCGAAAGGATGTTTTTTGTCAGCAAGACAAACCTAAGGGCTGTGGCAGCTCAGAAACAACAGTCCCCTCCACTCCGTGCCCCCGCTGTGGACGCAGAGGGGTGGCACAAACACCCCCCAGCAGCTGCCGCTGCGCTTCTGAGGGCTCCAGAACCAAAGTTCGGGGTTGTGACAGCATGGAAGAGCTCAAACCCACCTGGGGCGAAGGGAAAAAAAAGGCTTCCCTGTTCAATTAAAGGAAAGAGAGGAGATGCATGAAGGAAAGGACAAGGCTGAACAGCAGTTTGTTTGGTGTGAGAAGAACCAGCGTGAACGCCACGGGCTGGGTACGCCCTGTCCGAAGAGTAAGAACTGATGGGTGTTTCCACTAAGGGAACGGAACGGTAAGGCTGGAGGTCTCCTCCCAAGCAGGTCTGCTGCCTACAAGCTCTCCCTGGATCTGATCTGTTCTGAAACGCTGCTCTGGGCTTCAGTCTGGGCTTCAGTCTGAGGAGAAGGTTCTCAGCAGAGAAACTGCCCTTTCAGGCAGTGAATTAACCCATTAAGCATGAGCTTGCCTGGAGGATGTGAATATGCAGACACATTCAAAAGTATTTGCTTATACTTTTTTTCTAAAAACATTCTGAGGTCACCTCTAAAAGAAATGCTGTAGTAACAGACATCCCATCTTACCTCTCCTCTGTGTGGCCTGTATTATTTCTTATTTGTATGTAAGTCAGGCAGGTCCTTTACCAATGAGGATGATTTTTAGGCTCCTAAAGGCAGCCATGAGAATGGAAAGTAGAAATAAGTAAGCCTTGAAACACTTCAGGTCAGCTTTCCCAGCTAGGAGACTGTAGTCTAGAGGCATTCGGTGGTCATTTCTGTGTGATTTGCAGTTGTTTCCCAGAAGAGATGGGGACCAACAGTTTGTGTAGATAGGTCTGCCCAGCGGCTTGTCAGCTCTTACGTCTGCCACAGTCTGACTGGGAGAATGGTGCCATTACTGATAATGGGAGCAAGGATAACATATCAGCTCATTCAAAACCAATCCAGCTTGTTGTAGGTGCATCAGGGATAATTCTGAGAAATAGGTAGGTGTGTTGGAAAGAGTGGAAAGAAAGGCAGGGCATAAGAGGGCAACCAAAAGCTTCATCAGGCTCCTGCAGTTTCTGGCTGGACAACCCTCTCTCACCTAGCAGGTACCTGCTTTAAGAGTGCACGCAGCATCCGCTGCGTGTGGATGTCTGCTGACACCGCGTCCTGGAGTTGGAAATGACCTGTTAGCTCTCTGATACAAAAGTGAGAATGTTACAGATACCTGATCATGGAAGGAGAAGAGATTTATATTAGGAGCCTAACAGTCACGAGATCAAACCCTATATGTTACCAAAAATCTTAAACTAGCTATGTCTAAACTGTCTTACCCAGGGAGATCAATATCATTTTAATCAATTAGAAAATCTGGGCTTCAGATTTTTTTAGAAGGCAAGAAAGCCAACTCCAATCTCCTTTAAAAAATGTATTCGTAAATTTTCTGGTTTGGCATGTAACTAGGAGACATGCTCCCAAATGTTAAAGGCATCAAGTGATTCAGGGGAAACTATGAAATGACTAGGACTGCCTACAGTCAAGGCACTTATTTAAATGCTTTCCTAATGAATTAAAGCTAACTTAAGGCAATACATTATACATTGCCAAGAGTCTACAGAAGAACACCTCAACAGAAGTGCTCTTCTCTTCCAGCATGCTGCCTGTAAGCGAAGTTTTCACCATTACTCACATGTATTAGTTTCCAGGCAAACCTAGTACTCATCAATAACCTCTAAGTTTATGTGGTGTAGCTGTTCGTCAAAAATCACTAACAGCATATAGAAAAAGTGATATAAAAGAAAGAGCCTGACCAATGAAATTAATCTGAAATACAGGGATGAGCATTTTACTTGTTGGTTTGATTTTGTTGTCTTAGCCTCATGAAGGCATCAGGTAATTGGGCTTTCATCCAGTTCTAACTCACTTCTCAGTTAATCCTCCTTGGCATTCATAACATTTACATATGGACAAGAAGAACAGAGCAATCACGAAAATCTGCAAACATGGAAAAGCTGTCATTTTTACCACAGTAGCATTTGCTGCATGAATAGAAACCTAAACCCCAAACTTCAGATCACAGTTATGCAAGTATTTGCTCACACTTTAACACTGAATAATATTGCAGCAGGCATACTAGACCTTTACTGATAATACTGCCAGCATGACATAAAAATAGCCTACAGTCCATTTTAACATCGACTCAATATGCCAACCACTAATTTACAGGAAACTCACTAGCTGAGAAGACAGAATTAAACAGAATTCTGTTCTCAAATCTTTCATTTTTTCCCCCTTTGTGTTAATTGGAATTAGCAGATTTTCACCACACCACCAAACTTCGACACTCCACAAATACCACTGAAAACACACACTTGTTTTAAAATAACCACAATGAAGGTATTTTCAAGCTTGTAGTATTCTCCTGCACATCATTTTTCCAGTTCCAGTATGTCAAGGTACTTGTGGTACTGTAGTTATCATATACATTTGATCAGGCAGAAAGGCAAAACAACTTGCATGAACAAATGCTGCAAAGCACTTAAATCACCAAGTCATTCCAACAAGATAGTGGAATTTAAAGCATCAAAGCAAAGTCAGTTCTGCTAATTTAGTTTTTGCATGTATATTTTTTAAAGACCTGCATTTGACAGAGGAAAAAGTAAATGTGAGCAAGAACTCTACAGTATTTTGCTTATCTGTTAATATGAATAATAAGAAAGGATAGCTTTTCTCTTCCCCTCTTAGAAGCAGTGGTGAATGTCTTGACTGCATTGTTTACAAGTCAAAGTAATATTGAACTTGTTCTGAAATACTGCTTTAGTTTATTTAGTTCTACCAGCCTAGTAAATACCACAAAGTATTTACAAAGCTGTCATGGTTTAACCCTGGTAGGCCACTATGCCCCACAGAGCCGCTTACTTACTCACCCCCATCAGGTGGGGGAGAGAATCAGAAGGACAAAAGTGAGAAATCTGGATTGAGATAAAGACAGTTTAATAGGTAAAGTAAAGCTTTACAAACATCGGTGTGTTATCAGCACTGTTTTGGTCACAAATCCAAAACATAACACCCTGCAAGCTACTATGAAGACAATTAATTCTATCCCAGTAAAAAACAATACAAAAGTAAATACAGCATAAAAGTATTTGTAAAAGACTGAAATATTTGGGAAGTCCTTAAAATTAAGCCTATGTAAATATAGTGGCAAAGCACTGTGCATGACAAATTATTTTCCTTAGCTTCCAGCCAATCAGCTGGCTTAAATTCCCATTTGCATGTCAATGTATATCCATTTCAAGCACATACTAGTACATTAATAATTTCTGTCATTTTAAATATATTGGCCTAGTGTAAATTACCATGTAGTAGTACCTGAATATATACAGCTGCTTCATTACCAGCAGTTTTGACAATGCAATTTTTACTCTGTCTCTATGGATACATGTAAGTCTGTGATACTGTACATGTGGATGTACCTTTGGATGCACCTTTGCACTAAGATTTGGTTTAACCCTGAAAGCAAAGGAGACACCAAAAAAAAAGAAAAAGTCAGGACCAGTGTGCTAGCTTGAGAAGGCTTCTCGTGAACCCTGTGATTCAAAGGTAAACGCTGGCAGAGGCAAATCAAATGGAAAATCAAATCAAATTGGAGGATAAAACTCTATGCCACAAGGATCTCCTAAAAGACCTCGTGAAAATCTCTACCAAAAATTAGTGCTTGCTTAAGAGGGAAGAAAGAGCTTTGGGAGGCTGGTAAGAAAAACAGTCTTTTCTTCCCTTATTCTACAATTCAGGGTAATCGACTTTCGATTACAGCGGTATACACTCATTTCCTTCCCTTCACCCAAGAGTCTAGTCTGAATAACACAATTTTCCCAGAGCTACACTATTAAGATGCACAAGAGTGTGTGTGTGTGCCTGTGCCTGTGCCTGTGTTCATATCTGAGCAAGGAAGCAAGCTAATCTCAAAATCTCATTCTTCAGAATGTCTCACAGAGTTCACTATCTCTTGCAATTTTAATTCTACCAGAATTTTTCCGTACTTTGAATAAGATGCTACTTCCTCTACTACCTCAGAACAGAGAAAGAAAAAAGAACCAGCTCCTAAAAATACTACTACTAACAATGGCATGTCTTTGTGGCATGTTTACTGCCTTTAACTCAAAAGAACGGTTTTTTATGCTCTTCATCAGCATACTTCCTTTAGGTTCATTTTAATATTGTATCATACCTGCCTAGCTACTGAAGTATTTCGTACTAGCTTCAGCTTCTTCAGTTCTGTTCTCCTTTTCGTAACGGTTCCTGACGTGTCTCCTGCACACAGCTCTCACGGGCTGTGTCAGAAAAAAGATGATAGTGCACCTAGAAGGTGCACGCCAGCCAGGGACATCAGCCAAGAATAAGCCAACATAGACCCTGAGTAGTAACAAATCACATCTAACACAACAGAATAAGGAAGGAATTTTGCAAAATCACTTCTTTCTCCCCTGTGGAGGATTACGGTTTTCCAAAAATCACATCCCCCTTCCAAAGGAATCCCAACCAACTTGGGTAGTAGCAACTCTTTAAAGCGAACAATGTAGAGAAGGCGATTGTTGGGAAAACCCTTTCCTCCCCAGATTCCTTTGCTTTGAAAATGAGGCTCCGACCCTAGGCAGAAGTGTTTATCAGTAACACTGCAAGACCAGACAAGCTTTATCCGTGGGGTTACACGCCGCTGCACTGGCAGAAGGAGGAAGGTCCCCTGCCCGCCCGCCTCCCCGTGCGCTCTGATGGCAGGGAAGCTCTTGCTGCAGCCCCCTGCCCTTGCTTTCCCTCCCTCCTACACGGATGAGGTCCAAATCCGTACACCGACCCTCTCCGCTCCTTGGCTGGAAGCGTGTGCGGAGATTGCACGGGTCGCATGAGCGGCGCCTGCAGCCTGAGGGAAGCTGTGGCAGAGGGGAGTATGTGTCCCTGCCTCTGCACTGTGATTTGCTGCACAGCAGCTAAAGACTAATTTAATAACCAAATTGTAAATTTTTTGTTTTTAATAAACCTGTTTTTCCTTTCATTAGGACCATCATTCAGTTAAGTATTTCAGAACATAATGTCTTCTTTTTTTCTGTTAATATTTTCCCCGTTTCATTTCTATTAGCATTCTACAATCTCGTCATTGTTTTTGACATTTATTCTTCTATTTCTTCCCTCTGGTCTTCTTGATTTCTCTGTCAATTATCATTTTATACACATTATGAATCACTTCAGAATCTGCCCATTCCAAAACATCAATCGTTAACCTTTTTAATAAACAAGCATTTTTAAAGAGCTGCATATAATGGTTTTTTTAGGAACAGTGTATACAATTTCCACCAGAAATTCCAGTCTTACCCTCCTATAGCAATGTATAGGACTACAACAGCCCTGAACTGTTGGGGATTTCAAGGCTTTTGGGTAGGTAAGGCAGAACCAGCAATCTCTGGAGCAATGCAGGAATTGCTGCAATAGCAGCAATCACATAGGGAAGTTTATCACACAGTTATCCCATATCACATCGTCTCTGACCCTGTTCATTACACAGGAAAACAAGGAAAGTCTTGTCCTATCTCTTTTTGCTTGTCCTACTTTCACTGTGCTGGGATGATGGAATCCGTAGTTTACTTATGTCGTTAGTCTATGAAATCACAACAGAATGACCTCAAGTGTCTAATTAAACAGTTATTTGACTCAGATCTATAAAGTTATTTAAGTCCTTAACTGGGTAAAGGTTAGGCACCTGCACTTCTCTGTAATCTGAGTCCGCATCCTTTTAGCAGTAATAAAACGAAATCCATCCTGAGACTAAAACACATTGCTTTTTTTGTTTGTTTGTTTGCGGGAGGGGAGAAGGTCCTTTTGCTTTTTGGTGGATATTTCCAATGAACTATTGTCTGGCATTTGATTGCTAGTTCTGCTTATATAAACAGCCTGACTGCTGAATGCATATCCATGGTAACTGATTTAATACAGAATCAGACTGCAGTGGTGTTAACTTGGTGTCGTTAATGTCAGCGGCAGATCTCCTACTGATTTCAGTGCTGCCAGTAACGCTACTGTTCTTATAAACTGCACACATAACCCTAACTCTCGTCAGGGTTGTTAACGGATGCTGAGCATATCTAGAAGTATAAGCTTAACAAGGTTTCCATATCAGAGGTCCACCTGCTACCATTTATATACTAATGTCTCTGGGACTCTGTACCTGACATACACATACCATGTGTCTGATCCGCATGGAAGCGTCCTGTTCAGCTTGAGCTGGACCCTGGTATCACTTCTGCTCCGCCGGGACTTGCAGAGGGTGCTGGATCTAGCCTTGCCATTCCTCTTGCCTTTGAGACTGCTCCTCCACACCTTCCAACTCTCGGGTTAGTATCTCAGGGTCCTGTGCCTCAACTGGTCTTCGTCTGCCACAGTCACTTATTGGTTGTGTTATTTAAGATGTTATTGATGCTGAGCTATAGCATTAACACTCATTATTCTTCCCAGCTGCCTTCCCCCTAAACCAGTCAATGAAGAGAAGCCTTGCCTTAATTTCAGTAATATATGAACTCTGGGCAGGTTGCTCCAGATGACCAATCAATTGCACAACTCAATACCAATCACGAGGCCCTCTTCGGAGGCATTACAGCAGAAATCCTTACTGTTCTGTTGCAGCCTTGGATGCTATCTGTTCGATGATGTCAGCTACCTTTCAATGTTCATTACTCCACACCGTCTGTGTGAAGACTCTCAAAATGATTTTTTGTAGTGACTTAGTGCACATAACATTTCCTCCGAATTTCCCACAATGTCATATCTTAGTTCACTAATTTTCCAGTATATCTGCCCACATTCCCACTTTCTCCTGATAGACAAATTAATATGCTTATGACATTCACATTCAGTGACCTCACTGGTAAGTCTAACTGCAACTCGAACTTTTTTACTGTAGTTATTTGTTGATTTATGGCCACTCAAACAGCACAAGTACTAACTGTCAATTATTTAAATGTAAAGACATTGTTTGGGGCAGAAAAAACAGTAGAATGGTTTCAAGAAATAATATGAGAACCTTGCTGTATTTTCAAGGAACTTCTGCATAGCATAAAACATTGTGTAATACTTAACCTTCACATTTGCCCAAAATAGTCCAGAAGCAGGTAGGAATACCATCAATAAATTAATCTTAATTAAAGAAAGAGAAATAATTGTGTCCTCATTTTTACAAAACTACAAGCATTATAAACCAGGCATACTAAAAGCACATGAGTTCATTTGATTCATAGTATCATGAATTCTTTATGTCTGTAGATCTGAGAAACTTTCAAAAGATCCTGAACGGTCTTGGGTGTAATCAGCAAGGATTTTGTGCATCTGATTGTATATCATAAAAAATATCTGTTACCTACTGTAACAGTTGCATGGATAGTAATAGATATGTTGTTTATGAAAAGTAAATAATGTATCCATACAAAAATACATATTTCCCTCAAAAAAAATTGATATGAAGAGAAGCCTAAAGTCAAGTTTAGTTTGAGATAACTCTGAAGGAATTACAGATTAGAAAATTTGATTTTACACTGCCACATACCACAGATCCAAGCACACATATACTTTTTTGGGGATAGACTTGATTTGTACTGTGCCAGACCCGGTCCTGTGGGTCCCGTCTGCTTTTGGAATGAAATTACATAATCTCAAATTCCTTCTATGAAAGACTATGATATTACCTGCCAGAAAGTAATGATAAATAGGATTTATAGGCCACCTCAGTTTAGCCTGTTAAAGAGCAGCAGAGATACCAGCAGCTGAGCTGCCATTTTCACAGAGGATAAGCAAAGACCGCTCAGGGAACGTTCTGCGGTCAGTGAAGGGACCATACCGAGGAGCAGACTAATTAAACTCATTTTCTGTGCCTAGTTACGGAGGACGTGGAAAACAGTTTCCTTCTCTGCTCCTCCTTTTCTCAACCAAGTATCTACCTTTTCTGGAACCAAGAGAAGCTTTTATTTTAGAGTGTGTGTATATGTGTATGTATGTACATATGTACATGTGTATGTATGCATATATGTACATAAGTATGTATGCATACAAGCCTTTCTGTTTCAGAGGAATATTAAAAGTGAAGGTGCAAATATTTGCAGGAAGCATCCTCATATACAAGAAGGACTACATGGAAAATTCAATATATACATCTGCTTCAAGACTGTGGCAAAGAATTTGGGCTTCATTGTCAGAGTTCCTCTAGAACTGACAGGAATTAGAAATGTGCAGCACTTTGGGAAGCACCTCCTCTGTTTCCATAATGGAGGGAGGCAGAGGCCGTGTTCGGAGGTGGACTCCAATGTTAGGTGAATCAAATTACAGTCTTTGTTTTGGTGAAGCCCAATTAAGATGTATCATCTAAGTAAGCTCCTACATTTAGCTGCACTAGTCACTATACAGGGTATTTTTCTGTAGGAACATATTAAGATTTTACTGAAGTTGTATTAAGGAAAAACTCTTGGTAAAAGGCTGAAAAGGATATTGCAAGGATCTCCTCAGTCTATGCTTTTTTTCTCAAGATCTCACGTTAATATTCCAGTTATAAGTAAGAAAACAAAATTAATATTCTGTAATTAAGGCAGGTGGGAAAACGTACAAACACAATGAAGACCAAATTCTTCAAAATATAAAGCAAGTGGAAATTTCTACCAAATTAACAACTAACACTAACTTTAAAGCAATGCTACTGATAAATGCACCTCAGACATACTTAGGGAATATAAAGCCATGTTTAGTAACAGTGAAATACTGTAAGCAATTTTTAACAGGTCCATTCTAAATGCAGAGCAAAACACAGTTGTCCTAAAGACCAGTGTGGTGGGCTTTGAGTGTGATAATTTCAAGTCATACTGCCTCGACTAAGCTAACATCCAAAGAAGAACAGTTTGCTGTAAACTATAAAAAGTGAAATAAGTGGAATTCTAAGTCATTTCTATCAATACTAATTCTGTGACTGTAACAAGGTTAAATTAGTTGACTCTATAGTCAATATTCTCAGAGTCGTCTGGGTTTTATGTCTTAATTATTGTGTCTCCTTCAACAGAACAAATTAAAGTTTCAGTGATGTGCTGTAGGCTTACCCTTTTTCCCTCTGCTCCTTCAAAGTTTTTTCTAGTGAAATAGGCTTTTCCTAGTAGCAAGATATCTGAGGCACATACAGTTAATCTGAATCAATTTCTACTGGAGCTACAGTTCAAGTCACTCATGCCTAAAGAAATGTATGATGTATTCAGATAGCCAGATATAAGAAAGAAAACTTGAAAAGTGAACTCTGACTATACTTTTTAGTTATAGCATATGTTTGTTTCACTGCAGAAAGATTTATACTTATTATAAATTTTCAAAATGTTAAAAAGTTAAAGAAACATCTAAATACAGCCTTTCTTTTAAGTCAGATAGCCAAACCAGTCTCTGTAAAAAAAAGTAATTATACAAATTACAGATAAAATTTTCAAAAATAGATGAATTGTGTTTCTAGTAGAGCAATTATGAAAAGGTTGCAAATTCATTGTACATTTACAAATAACTGAATGAAACCCAGTAATTTTGACTGCTGTGAAAGACAGTCCCTTCCAGAGATGTATAATCATTGCTAGGAAGAGGCTTTCTGGAAGAATGGCCCAGAATCCTGTCTGTCAATTTTAAGAAAATAACTGCAAATGCAGATATATTGAATAAAATGTCAATTTTTTTTTTTTTTAGAAGATACTGTGCATTATAGTGATATTTGCCTCATTTTTTTAGGACAGAAATCATTATGTAGTTCTCCATGTAAATCATTTAGTGCTCTGTCCATTTGGTCCTGTAGAAGATCAGACTCAAACCTAGGTAAAGTTTTTCATCAAAGATCAAATAGTCTGAAGACAATTTTTTTTACCACCTTTTTTCAAGCAAATATTTTGCTATCTGGTATCTTTACTACAAAAGGTGAAGCTAAATAGTTATGAGCAACTACTGAAGTCTAAAATCTCTGTATCTTTTAAATAACTCAGTCCCAGAAGAACAGAGTGCTACTTTCTGTAGAACAGACAGTAAAAGAAAAGAGATCTAAGAAGAAACTTCTTTAAAAAGTAAAAAAAAAAAATAATTCAAAATCCAATTGAAACATCTAAAAGTCTGCCTTTCCTTCATACATCTCATAACATTGTTTAGAAGTATCACCACTCAACTATCCAAGGATACCTTCCTTATTTTAATGATCCCTAAAAAACTCCTGATGCAAAGTAGGTGATATTTACAGTAATTAAAAAAGTTACATAAAGCTGTTGAAAACAGCAGTAAACAACAACCAGTGGCTGCCAAAACCATACTGGCAAAGGAAGAGTTAGGAAGAAAAATAAACCAGACGGTACAAAACTCCCATTTCAGTTTTGAACATCATTGATGAAATATTCACCTTGGCCCTACAGTCAGTATACTCATTTTTGTGTGGATCTGAGCTGGGACAAACAACGATAATAAATATAGCTGTTTCTAAGGCTAAATACAGTAGACTGATAACTCTCATTTTCAAAAATTAAATACTAGTTTATAAACTTTCTGTTGACTCTTCTTACAGAATGGCAAAGACATATTCTGAGAGGAGTATGTTTTGATGTGTGAGGAAAGAAAGGAGTTGATGATGCGATTGTATTACTATGTGATTTGACACTTTGTTTTTTAAAACCCTTCAGATTTGCTTGAGTTTCTTGATATTTTGCCTTCAAGAGATGGAACTGAGGGGTGAAGATGGCTGTAGTCCTGACATATAGCACATTTCCTCCACTATTTTCTTGGGCCTTGTAAGAAGAAAGTTTTTCACAAAACAGAAGGCAGTGGTTATAAATGCAATGTTAATCTTCATGAGGAAAAAAAAAAAGCAAACCTCACTGTGAAGAATAATTTTAATTTTACAGCTTTGACAATACCCCATTAGCTTAGAAGACGCAACTACAAGCAAGTCTTACTACACTTTTATTGTCAGGGTATGAAGCAGAGCAGGGAAATATTAAATTTTCAAACAGCATTCACTTTCAAATCAAGATTTGGTAGAAAATGCTTTTTTAAATAGTGGTTATCCTTCACTGTCAAAACAGTGCTTATGCGCTGTCTGGAAAAATTATCATTCATATTCATTTGTCAGTACTTGTCCCACTCTTCACAGTCAGCCAAACAGAGAACGTTCTATCCAAGTCAAAGTTGGTTTTTGTCAATGATATTTACTGCTCCTAAATACCGATACACAGACAAACCTTTCCTGATTCTTAATGCTGCTTGCATGTTTTGCAATGCTGCGTTTCAGGCCAACCCTTTATAATTTCTGTGTGAAGTTATATTGGGAGGAGAATGGGATCTTCTGTTATGAAGGAGACAGTATATGTCTTTTCAATTTAGTGATATACATTATTTTTCTGACATGCTACAACATCAAAGAAAGCTATTCTACAGAAACCTGACCATCACATTTCAGAGAACTTGCTTTGCATAATGTATCTCCATTAGTGTTTCAGTCAGTAGACCAGTTAAATGTCTTCATGTATTTCTATCACTTCATGTAATAAAATGTCAAACTTCCTATGCACACTGAAGACAAAAATGTACAATATGTAATGTAAAATCAAGATGTGCACAACCAGAGCAAGACAATATTCTATAAACAGGGGTAGTTGGTATCAGACTGAAATCTAGAAATTACAGTCTCTTAGGTATAATGGTTTCATTAAACTGTTCAAACAGTGTCTCCAAAGCTAATTTTCTTTCCAAAGTACCCATGCATAGAAAGTACAGCACTAAGACATCCCCCTGCTATGCCTTTCTGAATAGCAGATTAACTGCAGAGCTAGAATGATGTCAATTTGTTTCAAAATATTGCAGCAAAGCTTTTGAATGGATGAGCAATTACTAACAGAGGGTGCAATTATAACGGAGTCACAGGGAATGCTTTAATATGGTTCTTCTCATATGTACAAGGAATAACAAGAAAATGTAATGAAAGAGGAATAATGAGACAGCTGGGTTTGACAGGACCTTGGCAGATGTCACTAAGAAAGTAAGTGCATTAGTTCAGTGGAGTCCATTCTTCAAGAGATCTCCTAAAGAAATATGAGGAAAATTAGCATCTTGTCAGAGGGTAGCTGAAAGCTATGGCTGCAGAATATTTACTTGAATCAAACCAAAATTTAATTTTTATACTTATTAACACTTAAAAGACAGTCATTTGGGCAGTTTTAACTAGAAAATCTTTGCAATTTTTTTCCCTTCTTATCCCAGATCCCCAACCTGGGTTTTGTTAGCTCTTTGGAGATGATATAAAAATCTATTCACTTGTGACCTCTCTTCCCCACAAGCTCACTCAACAATTCACTCTTTTGTTTCTGAATGAAATTTTTACAAAGTGCTTGTTGCCATTTGTCACATTAAGGTAGCTTAGTACTATTTCTACACTTAAATAGGTGGTGCCTGGAGCCAACTGGTCTGCCTAGGTTTGGAAGGAAGAAAATTAAGTTTCAGAAGCAGTGGGCCAAATTCTCCTTTCAATTATCCATTGTAACCTCATTACATGCAAAATCAGTGTGCTCCCGTATTTTGCTAGTAGAATCAATATAATTGCCTTTTATGGTATTCAAATGCTACAAATATGTCAAATGTTTTTATTAAAGACAAACAACTGCAACAAAACCCCCAAACAGAAAAAAGCTTTACCTAGGCTAGTGCCAAAGTTCCTGTTTTGAACATCATTGTTATAAGTTACCAAAAGCTACCTGAAACAAAACTGTGAGATCAAACTGTACTGTGACCAGTTCTGGGCTCCTCAGTACAAGAAAGAGATGGACATACTGGAGAGAGTCCAACGAAGGGCCACTAAGGTGTTTAAAAGACTGGAGCATCTCTCCTATAAGGAATGGTTGAGAGAGCTGGGATTGTTTAGCCAGGAGAAGAGAAGGCTCAGGGGGATGGTGTTAATGTGTATAAACACCTGAAGGGAGGGTGCAAAGAGGGCAGAACAAAGCTCCTTCCAGTAGTGCAGGACCAGAAGCAATGGGCACAAACTGAAACACAGGAGGTTCCCTCTGAACATCAGGAAAAACAGCTTCTCACTGTGATGGTGACCGAGCCCCAGGGAGGTTGTGGAGTCTCCATCCTTGGAGACCTCCAGAAGTCCCTGCCAACCTCAACCATTCTGTGATTTTGTGATTCTCTGAAATATTCGTATACTTGGTACAAACTCTGGGGAAAAGGGATGAACAAAAGATATCCAAACAGCACAAGCTGTTTCTTCAGCACACTACTTCTACACCTACTAAGTAATAAATTGTCTTTGGAGTGTCCCTGTCACCCAAGAGAAGAAAGGTATCAGCATACCTACGCTAATAGTACACTTTAGATTTGAGGGGTTTTGTTGTAGGTTTGTGGGGGTTTTTAACGGGCTTACAATGATTTACAATTTCAACTTTATAAACACGAAAAAATCCATTTAAAATGTATTCCATATTTATTTATGAAAAACTTTTTGCTTGGTGAAGGTACAGGTAATTAAATTGGAATTCTTGAACAGCCTCACTGTTCATAGAAGCGCTAACCCCAGTCCACTCAGCTACCTGCGTAAACCATAATCATTAGGTTTCAGAGCTCCAACACAGGATTCAGCTGTTCACTGTCTCAGAAGCAAAGTGAGATAGACCTTTACCATCCAAACACCAGGTATCACAGTTAAGATTTGTTTAGATAAAAGTTACAGCATCAAGTGCAAAATACTACTGGCATATATACACCCCACAGAAATTGCCCTTTTTATTACCATGCCTAAGTATGCCTTTTGATTTTTCTCATGTAGATAAGTTTCTTGGCTTCTTATTACTAGTTGTTGTTGTTACTGGTACTATCTGCATGAGCAAGAAATATTTTACCATTAAAACTATGCTTATTAATACCAGGAATAAAAATAATAATAATAGAGTATCTAGGAGCACAAGAGAGACAGACCATGACTCCATTGTGCTATGCACTCTAGAATTGCAGGACTAAAATACGGTGACTCCCCTAAAAAGCTTTAAAAAGTGTTCCTTTCTGCGCTTTCATGTTGTAATTCATACCTAATTTTTACTATGTAGAATAAGAAAAATATTCTGAAAACATGCATAACTATGGTGGAAATCTAGAGGCAGAATTAAAGCACAAGAGTATTTTCTTCCATATCTCATCAGTAACCACTTACATTTTCCCACTGTTATACTACATACATCCCAGAGCAATCCAAACAGGAAATTAGGTCTTCTGGCTTTCTCAACCGTTTTTCAAAAGAATCTGTGCATGAGAAGATAGCCTACTTCCTAGACTATATTAACACATGATAATTACATTTTCAAAGCAAAAAGGAGCACATGTCCTTTGTAGTCTTTGATGGTAACTTTAAATTGCACTCATTGCTTTATAGCACATAACTCTCTGTAACAAAAAATAAAGTTATAATACTGAATAATTGTTCACTGCTTTCCAACTTCAAAGTGCTTTGTAAATATGACCTAATTCATCACAATTTTCAGTACTCAAGGGAATGGGGTACACAACAGCAGAGATAGGAAAAGCACGGCAGACAGAGCTAATGGTCAAATTCCGTAATTTTTGCCTAGGCATGTCCTTGCTCAGGATTTTCCTTAAATAAAACCTGAATCTAAGAAGGGGGGTAAAATTATTCAAAATCAAAAACTGTAGCTAAGAGCGCAGGTCTCATGGATTTGGCGTTTGGCATTTGGCAACGTTACTTTCAGAAATCTCCGTAACTCCACACAAAACCCGAGGATAAGGACATTGTGCCAGGCCCTCAGCATCTGCATGTAGCAGATATAAATTCCTTCCTCCACATCATAAAGCAAGTAAGCTCCTACAGACTTCTACTACCGGTTTTGGCTTGCTTTTATCTTCCTATAAGAAGATTTGGCTAGTCAGCTCACATTATATATGGACCCCTTAACAATCCATTCAACTTTTGCCCCAAAAGCTTCCTATTCTGCAAGCCAGAACACTTCTTCCTTGCAATCACTGCAGCGTGCAAACCCAGGACTACAGTGGATCTGTGGCTTTGAATCCATCCACATCCATCTAAAGGGAACAATATTATTCCTGAGGATTTAACCACACAACAGAGGAAGTGTCATTACCATGATTTGCCCATCTCTGTAACTTTATGTGATCAGTGAAAACATGAATGAAAATATGAAATGTTTCGATACGTGAATTCTGGAGTCAGCAATGGTATTTGGTGTCGGCAATATTTCTTAGTCTTGTTTTCCAAACCTTAGTCAATGCACAATAACCAATGTGTGGTTTTAAGCCATTTTTAATAGTGGAAAGATACATTCAATTAATCTGAATATACATATTATTTATTTATATTTACACATATCAATTTTAATATCTCTACATATATACACTGTACAAATATTTACGTATATGTAATATGAAAAATATTGGATCACCAAGAAACAAAAACAGTAGGGAAAGCAGACTTGCTGATATTGAAGATCTTTTATACATATCATACACGACTGCTCAGATAAAATGTCTGCTTGTCATTAAACAGCTATATAACTAATTGTTTGAAGAACACTGGCTAGGCTTCCAGAAATATATTTTTTTTTAAACCTTACGTTAAGAAATAAAATAAACTCTGCACGGTTTACGTTTAAAAAGGCCAAAAGATAGCTGACCTGAAGACAGGGTCTTGTTTATCTGCTTTTGATGATACTATTTTCCACCATTCCTGTTATGGCTACCACTGAAATAAGGAAAGAGGCAGGGGGAGAAAGAAAGCAAGAAAGTAAGAGAAAGAAAGCGAGAAAGCAGGCAGGCAAGCAAGCAAGAAAATTACCCTGTTCATCTCTTTCCTATGCTAAATGCTTGGTTTCCTCACAACAGCTGTAGATAATAGGGGATCACGTAACTCAGAGGAATTATCCCTCAGTTTGCCAGGAGTAGCTAAGCCAATAAGTAGCTGGAAATATGGAGGAAAATAAATGGGACAAAATGCATCCAGCTTCATACAGGAATTATCTGAACTAAACCACCCCTAGTGTGGGATGTTCTCACCTCTTAAGATTGGATTAATGACTGCGACCATAAAGCCATTGTGTTTTATTCTAATCCAGCAGGAGAGCATGTATTAGTACTGTAAAACACTTTTTTCATGAATGTTTGGCCACTAGACCGGGGGCATTTTATGCATATAAGACCACACATGCTGGGAATTTTCACAAATGCTGTTGCCTTCTTAATGCTTGTACAACATCTGAGCATTTCTGTGAACATGTTCGCTGGCCTCAAAGATGAAACCGGGTTTTCATTTACCAAAAATGTGGTGGGGGTGGGACATAATCCAGCACAGTGGGGCTGTAAGATGTCTGTTACCAAAGTGCTTCTCCTTCCAGGGAACTAGATAAAACAGTGGTATTGGGCATATAATATAATAATTTGATCTCTTTGTTAGTTTCAATAGTGCCATATTTTACTCTGCTTGTAGCTCATTTTATGTGTTTAATGAGCTCGGATATAAGTAGATCAATAGAACATACTGTTTAAGTAAAACCCTAGTAGTTAAAAGGTCAAAGTTTGGATCTCATCAGGAGAAAAAAAAGATTCTTAGAAATGACCATATGGCACTATATATATCTACTGCGTGTGTCTGACTATGCTGCCCGCTTCCCTGAAGCAGCAAAGCCCCCCAAGTCACTTGGATCATCCCATTCAACCAGCCATATTTCACAGGGAAAGCAGGAGGTCTAAAAAAGCCACAGGATAATGTCACTGCTATGCAGTTTCAACTTACCATCCAGAACTCAGAAGAAACAAATCACCGGCCTGTTAATTGAGATTTATCGTGAGCATACAACCTTTGGTAACACGTATCCAGCAGGAGAAACTCTGAGCCGGCGGTTCTGGGCAAACACGCCGTGGAAGCGCAATGACCAGCCGGAGTGCGGCCAAGTCCCCCGTCCTCCCCGCCCCACCAGCATCCCCAAAATAAGACCTTCTTCCCCTGGGTCTGGCCCAGCTAGTGGGAGGGAGGAGAGCCCCAAGGGCTTGGCCGTGCCTGGCCGTCTCACCGCCCGGCTCTTGCAGGGCTGGGGGAGACCCGCCGGCACCGTGGTCCACAGCCTACGAGACGGTAGTGCCAGGGGGGACGCGGGAGAGAGGGGTCACCACCGCCGAGCCCCCACCATGCACGAGACCGAGGAGCGCGCCATCCCACGGCACCCCATCGACAGTAACGTTCTGGAACGACATCGCTTGTTAACTAGCAGCTGCCCGTTTGTTAGGAACAGAGTTAGGAAATGAGACGGGAAAAGTCAAAAGTTTATTCTATCGAGCTGTAACCTACGAAACAAAAAAAAGACATTTCACATAATTGAGTCCTGCAGTTAGCTGGTGGTGGTTTGAGTTTGGCTGGAGGGAGCGTGTCCTTGTTTTTTATTTAACGTACAGATTTATCTCAGTTGTAATGTTGCCATGATGTTTTTTACAGAGGAAATCAATTGAAACAGTTTACTTATTTGGTTTTCTTGTTCCTACTGAAATGGAAACCTGAGCATGCCACTGCTGTGCTAATATATGTAAACCATAAAATTACACTGGCTGAGGACAACAGCTCGAACTAACTGAGACAGACAGCAGGCCACTTTCATTATCCGGCTAAGTGAAACCAGAATACTGAGAAGCAAGAATAAAACGTGAAAAGTAAATTAGGAACTGATGTTTTAAATCCCTGTGAGCAGCCTGCTAGTCTTCATATATGAACAACAATCAAATACAAAATACTTCCACGAATAAAGGTTTGCAGGATCGGAGCAACAGACTTCAACCAACGTTAATAAAAAAAGAGTAATCTAAGGTGCTATTAGCAATAAAAAGAAAGATTTTTATAGTGTATCTAATTATTGCAGTCTTGATTAGGTCTATTAAAATGTTGCTACTGTTTAGCTTATTATGGTTTTTTCCCTTTTTCAGTGCTTTTCCTGATAAGATACATTTTTTACATTGAATACAAATTTTAGTGAAAACATGGACAATCTATGATTCTAACATGCATTATGCCAAGAATATACTAAATTTAATTTAATTGTTCTTAATAAAATCAAAGAAGGTCATCAGAAAGTTCAGGAAGGAGGACACTAACAGACAAATCCATCCAAAATGATCCAATCAATTACTTTTCATCAGTCACACAGCTGGGAGCAAATTGGTACTGTCTGGCTCAGCATAACATTTGCTTAAGCCCCATCCACATGCTCAGTGTTGAGCACACACTTACAAACCTCAGTGATCAAATGTTTAGAGACAGAAAACTGAATCAGGATATTAGTCTTCCTATTCCCACAGAATTCCTCCAAAAGATGAACTAGTTGCCAAAAGCTAAGCGTAAGTATGGAATTTGATACTAAAGTGAATCCAGCTTTGAAACATGTTGTCAGATGAAAAACATCACAAATTCATGATACAAACCACTGATCATGTGCAAATGCAAGTGCTGGTTCAAATGTATTCAAAGGGGGGTTTTGACACATCAGCTTTACACTGCAAGCTTGAGGATTGCTCAAATTTTGTCTGTCCGCTGCTACCCCTATAAAACCAGCATAAAACCATGAGGCCAACATAAACCCTGTACATGTGCCCCGGTTAATGTGCCAGAAATGCAACCGTGTGTCCATTCTTCATCCAGATGAAATGAGCACTCCTGGGTCACCTAGTAGCACACAGATCAGATATTAACAATTGTGGAACGAAAGCCTAATTACATTTACTGTAAAATGGGTATATTAATAGTTCGCACCACAGCCAGAGTATAGAGAGGATTAATTCAAATCCCTGTAAATCCCAGAGGCCCTTTATCTCATTCTATTGTGGAAAATTCAGCAAAGTATTAGTATTTCAGAACTTAATTTTTGAAATTGTCTTGACAGGAATATATATCAACATTATTGTTCACAGTACTTAAGCAAATGATAACAGTAGAAATAGACTACAAAATCCTAAATAATGTACCTCATCCTGATATCTTCATTATCCAAACTACAATTCAAAAAGTCTTCTTACCCAAATTACTTATTAGATAGGGATTCTTAGTCAAATTCTCATTGGATAGTTTGCCTCAGCGTGAACAAAAAATGATCTACCAGATACTCCCTGAAACATCTGAAACTTTATTTAACTCAGTCCATGAACTGGTTGGAAAATTGTAAATCAATTATTACTGCAATTGAAAATGGTGCACATTTACACAGTCGATGCTGGACATTACTAGCAAGGAAAAATGAAGAGTTTCTTTCCATATTTGGAAGAGAAATAAATTGACAGCAACAATTATCCTGTTTTGGCTGGTCGTCTTCGCAGGAAGATGAACTACTCGACCCACCTGCAGAAGCTGAAGGCTACTGACTTGGTGCAACTGCCATTTTCCCATTTCTCTTTCATCCCATTACACAAAACTACCTGGCTTCTATCACATTAGCTCGACTCCATATTCTTGTAAATGCAGTAAGGCAGAATTGCCTTCCCTTTCTGCATCATAAGAAGAACTGCAACATCAAAGCTCCACCCCTCATTTCAAGTGTAGAGCTACTTGAAGTCAAGCCTCCATTTGTTTCCAAGGTAACAAAGAGAAACTCAACTCCAGCCTGCTTCTGGATATACAAGTAAAAATTAACCAAGAGATGGATATATATGCCTTGCTTTCACTGAATATTTGTCAGAAGTTAATGACTGTACCAAGTAGAATGAACAAATTGAAATATATTTCAAATAAAGGGAACATTTTGGAATAAATAATATCAACAAAAATGAGAAGATGAATGAAAATGATAAGATACATCTACATCCACAGCCGTACCTCTGTAAAGAGAGTACATGATTTAATGAACCAATTTAGGAATTACATTGTCTTATTTTACAGCAGCCATTTAGGATAAATGTGAGTTCTGCTTTAACAGCTTGCGAGTAACAAAAATAGACTGGACACGCTGGCTAACAGTATCTCAAAATACTTTACTATGCATTGTGCAGGGTTAAAGCTGGGAAACATACGTCACTGCTAGGGATTGTTCTGCATTTAAAAGCCTTTTCAAGAACAGAGCATATTGCAAGTTACAGACAAATGTATGATTTCAACTTGGAGGGAAGCAATAAACTAATCAGAGCCAGAATAGAAGCAGGAACCTTTTTGCAACCTTCGGGACAGAAGCGTTTTCCATGGAACTGACAACCCCAAGTTTCAGCCTACGCAAATTGCAGTGTACCCCAGACAGAACTCAGGGAAATAAATGCAGTCGCGAATTTTTCTTTGCCATCGTGCCATAATTCCGATCTCCCATCTTTGCCCTTTCCCATCCAGTGCTACCTACTGTTTTCCTTAACGGATTTCTTTTCAGCTTACCTCAGGTACTGGCAACTCATACTCAATGTGGTAGATTTCCCAGTTAGCATACTTCAGATGCTACCTTTACTTTGAAAACAACTCTCTCTGGTAGATCATTGGGTCACACAGTTAAAAGCCAGTTCAGTGTCTTCTCCCACCCAGATATGAGCAATCTTTTTTTTTTTTTTTCCTGGGAGAAAACACAAAGAAATGCAATCCTCCCAAGTTGTTTTCAGTAGTCCCCAAACTCAGTGCCAGTGTGATTACTTCTGTCCTTGAACTTTTGCTTCCTACTTTCACTGTATTTTTTGTCTGGATTACTTCAGCCACAGAAGTGAAAAACAAGTAACTAAAACCAATTTTAAGCCAAGCAACCTCAATTATATTCTCAACCTCATTTGTGATTTGGATAACTCCAGGCAAGCAATTTATCCATGTATATAATCCATGTGCCTGTTTGTGTGTGAAGACTGAGCTATACAAACCCACTCACATTTTAAGACATCTAAAGAGAAAAATGGTCTAAGCAGGCAGAGACTAGATAAATAAGGGATATAGATGCTAAGCTGCAGCAAGTAGCATGGGCATCTGAAGAGATGTATCAACAAAAATTCCAATTATTCAACTACAACTCTCCCTTATTTAACTATTCTTCTCTCAAATTTTTCTGATCTTCAACAATTATTTCCTCTCCCTTCCAGAGAATGAAGAGGACTATTAAAGTTCTAAGACTCAAGAACATATCTAAAACTGATTGTCCCAACTTTTGACAGAAACCTTTGGTCAAAGAAAACACGCTGAAAATTGACACAGGAGGACTCTGCTTAAAAACTTCAGCTGCAGCCAGAAGAAAATTACTTCCTTCAGATTCCTGCTGCATCCTAAGTAAAGGCTGGATAAGAAAAGAATACAACAAAGAAACTTAACCAAAAAGCTCCAACCCATAAAAACCTCGTCTGCTAGGACTGCTTAGCCAAACAAGCATTTCTAGTAAATCCTTTGGCACTGTTTCATCTCTCCTTCCAGCCCAAAAGATAATAAGCTGTCTCAATGCCTACAAAATATTTTGTTAAAAAACTGTTGTATGTAAGTAGAGAAACAGAACTTTCCGGTGGTCCCTAGATTGGAATGTGGAAAAAAAAAAAAAAAGGAAGTCTTTGAATGGAGAGGAGGCTTTTAGAGGTAGATGCAGGAGCTTGAAAGATGTTATAAGCATGTAGAATGAGGGGTGGCTTGACAGATAAAATGAAGATTCAGGTGGCACTGTTAGTCGCTTTGGGCAGTCAGACAGGTTGGAAAGAACAGGTTATATTGTGGTCAGTGAAGAATTCCTGGATGCTGACTTGAGGAAAGTGAGGAATGACAAATTAGTGGCACAATAAGCTATTTCTCGGTGCTAAATGGAAAAGAATCTGGGACTGATCCTTGACCTTGAAGCCAAGTAGCTCACATGGAATCTGCCTAAAGCTAGCCCCTTCTGAAGAGGAACTGTGGTGGAAAAAGCCAGATGTAGTTGTCCTAAACAGACCCAGGAACTGAGCTAAACCTGCGCAATGGTGGAGCATCACAGCTGCAGTGACCTTACCCTTTTCAATATATGCATATGTTCAGCAGCATAAACATTTGCACAAAGGGCAAAGCAGGATCATAATAAGAAGGGATTAAGCTATGTTGAAGCAGTACGTTAAACACTTAAGTGTAGGAAAAGGTGTACTCTTAGCAGTAAGAAATGCAATTTGGTTGTATGAGGTGAAAAATGTGAACAGGTCTTTATTAGCCCACTTGGAAGCCCCACCCCAGCTTGACTTCAAATGAACCAATCTAGAAGGATATCGCGTATGACTGCATGTCACTATTCCTTCCTGATTTATCACGGGCTAAGCTGTTTCTGTAGACTTTTTGGCTCTTGCAAACTAAGGCCGAAGTAAAACGAAAATGAGAAGTTCCAAGTACCGTCATGCTCGGGGAGCTTGCTGACTCCCTGGGGGCCCAGTGGGCACCGGACTGTGGTATCACAAAATTTACTTTCAGTCAAAATTCAGGGTGAGAAGCAGAGAAGCTCAACTCGGTTCGCCCAGGATCCTGAAAGGGCAAGGAGGGACCAACACTCTCAGAAGCACAGTCCTTTCCTGATTGCCTACAGGGTAATAAACTAAACCTTTTGCTATCCTTAGGAGGATACTGCACTATCATTTTCCTGCTTTCATTCACAGAAATCAAGAAGGCTTTTTTAGAAGGTGATACATACATAAGAAGCACACAGAGGGGAAAAATAAATCTAACATATGTGGTTTTAAATATTTTACAAATAGCGCTCCCCTTCTGTCTGATTTACTGCAGCATTTTCTCCCTGTCCCATCTTTAGCTGAACAGCAGGTGGAACGAAAAAGGAGGGAAATGTTGGTCTACTGATCAAGAAAATCACTCTCTGTTCACACAGGTGTCTCACGTTTATCGCTTTTTTTCCCTGTGCTAGGCAAGAAAAAACAGTGATTGTACAGCTGGGGATTTCAAATATAATTTTGTTTACTTATACTTCCTGAGATGATTTATCTTTCTCCTTTCCATTTGGAATGGATTGTATCTCTGTATCTTCCATAGCTGATATATATAGCTTCACAGGTATTTCCAACTTCCAGGCAAAGGCTGTTTAAATGTATTTTGCAAGCCTATTTAATATACAGCTTCAGCTGTGGAGAAAAAATATATACCAGAACTCGATTAGATTAATTTTTCAAACAGTTCTAGATGAAACCACTGACTTCCTACCTTATAAAACAGTATCTCTAACAGAAAATAAGAATTTCTGTGGCATTATGGAACAGATGAGCACTTTCCTTTTTTAGAGGAAGGTCTGAGTTAAACTCTGCACCTTGGAAGGGGAATTGAAGCATTTTAATCCCAGCATCCTTCCAGCAATTAGAGATTTTAATATTTCAGTATTGAATAAATTTTCTGTCAAGTTAAAAGCAAATGTCCTATTTAACTGACTGATTACACTGATTTTCAAAGTGCTGTTCCAAGTTGTGAGAGACTGAATTGTTATCTTGAGCTGTTTGTCGCTAAGATTGTTAGGTGTGAGAGACTTCTCAAGCCATTCATCTCAAGAATTGTGGACTGCTTATCTCGACATTCCTCTGTCCATAAGGACAGTTCCTGGGCCACCGAGGCATCCAGGAGAGGAAAGGGGCTGAAGCCGACAAGCATGTAAGGACGTGGAGGCTACCACTGTCAGGGAAACTGTCGTCTCTGAGATAAGACACTGGTTTCTGGTGTTGATCATGCGAAGGTCCTGTGATAGACGAAACCTGCAGCGTGTGAACAGTGCGTGAACAATACGTATGTGCATACCTCATCGAAATATGCCCTATAAAAAACCGTGGAGACAAGCCGTGGTGTGCACCCACCACCGAAGAACTGAAGACTGAGGGACCAACGGGACGCCGCTGGATCCGTGGTGGTGACTATCCTTGCAACTCTATCCCGACTGCTTGCTTGATTTCTGCCTTTTCTTCCGTTCTATCCTATTGCTACTATTTTCTACTTTTGATACTTTTGATAACAAAAGCTCTTTGAGGTATACGGCATTTGACCTCGTCTGTGTCTTAATCTCTCTCTGGGGATCATATCGAAACCTTCCCCAACATTGGATCAGGACACAAGTATTAGCAGGGTATATTAAAAATGTTCAATTCAGGCAGTTTCTCCCAGAGAAATTCAGCAGAAAGTTGTTCCATTGTAAGCACTGGGTGATTTTCTTTGAAATAAGTATTGGGTTAATGATATACTTGTGTAAAAATGATAAGTGATCAGAGCTAAGTTTGAGGCCTTTATAATATACATATTGCTGCTTTTATCCTGTAAACATGAAAACATTTTGGGCTGGCATTAATATACCATATTCTCCATTCTATATGAACTTTCAATTTACAGTTTTTCTTAAAAATAGCACTTGGACTGTGCAAGCACAAAGAGTAACATCACTCACGTTTATACTGTACAGCCCAAGTATCAATCACGCCTGCTCTACACAACAAGCAGGGCAGACGAACACTGCTTCCAGCACCCACACGAACTCTACCCAGCACCACGGTATCCACATGATGCTTATATGTCCCAAAAGGGAAATAAAGGAGATGTAAGTAAATACCCGTGTTTCAGCATATGGACTTGCTTGCAGGAGAACTTTCATTAGACTAGATTGTTCACATGTCAATTAATATCAGTATATGCTATTAATATCATCTTAATGTCATATAGACTTAAAATATATTGATACTAATTGTACAGCCAGTTTAGTATTCAGCGTATCTCTAGTTCTGTGGCCTGCTGTCCTAATTTAAGAAAGCACCAAGTGACCAGCTTCAAACTCCCCTGTAAGGCCATTTTTTTCAATATGAAAGTGCTAAGAGTTTGACACTGGTTTTCCAGCTCAGTTCAGTCACGTACTATATAAATTCCTCACAAATACTCACTTGAAGCTAAGACTTGGCGGGGGTGAGGAGGTGGGTAGAGGAAGGTGCAGTAGAAAGGAGAGAACAGGGGGCTGCTCTTTGGTAATGGGGAGGAAAGTCCAGGCAGGGGAACGGAGCTGTCTGCACTTCCAGAAATTCAAGATATGCAGCAAAAGGCACCCTCTGCTACCCCAGCAGCCTTTCTGCTAGGGAGACAGAAGACACAGCTCCTCTGTAACCCCCACACCATCTCCCACGTCTCCTACTGCTTGCTCAGAGCCTTGCCCAGAATCTACCTCCCAACAATCTGACCTCCAAAGTTAAAAAAAGGTTTACGCAAGGCAACTGGTTTCTTTGCCCTGGACTATGACAAGCTGCAAGTGACCTGAGCATGGAGTGTCTGTAGTGCAGCTCATTGCTCCCCCCGAAACCTGAAACACATTTTCAGTGCTCTTAACCCAAGTGAAGAGGGCTTTTAAAGGATTGGGATCAGGCAGAGCAGGTGGCTTTGCTTTTACATGCAATAAAACCTGAACAAATACATGGACGCAAAAGGAATTCCATGTAGGAACAATTTTAGAGTATGTAACAGACTAACTTTTCATGACTTCTGATTTTCATTAGTTACATGCACCCTTTGTAGTTCAAAATAAAGCTTTAGAGGAAAAAGATTTCTAAACACAAGGGCCATTATTTCACAATCAGATGGATGGGACAGTTTAAATTTATGCAATCTGTAGTGCACCTAATTTTTCTTCTTCAATACTACAAAGGTGCAAAGCTCAGCTTTTTTTTAAAACAGTGAATGCTGATTTCCAACTGTTGTAAACCAAAACAGTCTACTCAAATTTGACATAGAAGTAATTTTTTTAAGTTGTCAAAGAAGTACAGTTTAATAAAAAAAATTGTTACATGTGGTTTTGATATTCTGTTACAACAACTGAAACCTCTACTAGTTTATATTTAATTGCAATGTAAAGTCTAAAGCTTAGCAGTACTCAAAAAAGAATTACTAGTTTGGTAAAAAAACATCAGCTCATAAGCCTGCCTTAACCAAAAGCCAAAATCTGGCAACAAAATGTCATTGTGAACTGTGTGCTTTATATACTGCTGGGAAAAGGTTTGCGATGTTAATTTTTCAAAATTAATAATATTGTAGAGTTTCTCAGTGATGAATAAGCTTGCCATTTTTAATTTAAAACATGAAACACACATTTGTATGCCTAACAATAAGTAGGTGGAAGATTGTAAGCGGTTGAAGAAAATAAATTATTTTTTAATGTCATGTTTGCTGACACCATGAACATCACAGTCAAGAACGACAATGCAGAATCTGCCACGTTACATGGGAAAAACAAACTAAATGCTTCTGGTTTGACCATGAGATACCCTAGCGTATTCACAGAGCACGTTTCAATTCTTAGTTTTACCTTGCTGCCTTATTTCTTTCCCTTTAGCAATTCTGATGCTTGATAACTGCTTCCATCCCTTAGCAGGCGCTGTTGTGACAATTTCTGTTACCAGAAATTATTATCATTCCTCTGGCCAAAAGCTGCCTGCTTATCCACCTTAGGTTTTCGTTCCGAACCCATCCCCGCACTATTTCTGTGCCCACTACATCCCCACGGCTGGCGGGGCGAGTGTCGCGCAGCGTGGGGAAGGTGGAAGCACCAGGTCTGTTCCCAGATGCTTCCCTCTCCGGCAGAAGGAGCGAGCGGGGCTTCCCTGCCAAAGAGAGCACGACTCCGCTCTTAGCTCAAGCAAAGCCTTGGCTTTGCGGAAGGCCGTGGCACGACGCCCACCCTCTTCGGCAGAGTCGGAGCTTCTGGCCCCGCAGCTGCGATGGGGAAGGACGGACAGCCTGGGGCAGCGAGGCAGGCACCAGGCGAAGGGAGCTCATGGGCGAGGAGAGGCTGCGAAGGACGGCACGGAGCAACGGGTCTTAGGGCTTTGGTCTCACTTGATGTGGTATATAAAGACGGATGACATCCACAGCATTACTGAAATTATTTATTGACCAGAGTAGGCAAAACAGCACGCTCGCCATTCTATTTTTCTTTATTATCTTACACAATTTATTCTTACCCCTAACCCGAGCCCTGTAACATTTCATCACTGTGCTCTTTGTCCCTCTTTACCCCAGCATCATTCTTACTACATGTCACCCTCATTCATCATGTCATATTTAAAATTTAGATGGTAAGATCTCTTGGAACAAAGCTATATCTCACTGAAGCTCCTGAACAGAGCCTGCAGCACATCCTTCTTTGCATGCAAAATAACGAAATCAATGCAAGTTTATTTTCATTGTTCTCTTCCTATAGCCAGAGATGACAGAAGGTTCCCCAGAATCTAATACTCTCAAGATATCATTTGATTTTGTTACCCTTGAACCCTCTATATTATGCAGTATTCCCTTCATTTTTAGATCGCAGATCTTTAAGAGAGCAGCCGAGGCAAACAATTTCAAGGATCTTTTCCCCAAAATGCACATTCCATCCTTCATCACCACTTCAGAAACCAAAATACCACCAGCAGCTCTTCCTTGGTGGGAAACTAGAGCTGCTTGACACCTGCTTCACATCCCCTGCTAGTCACCTTCCTCTGATACCAGCTCTCAACAGTTTGGGTTTTGTTCTTTTTTGTTTTAATCTCTCTGACACGTCTCTCAACGCAGCAAAAGCTTTAAAACACCAAACGCCTCACTCTGTGAATTCTCCTTCCTTTTGATGATGTGATCCAGACTGACAGCCTCACAAAATGCATGGTGGAAAGGGACAGGAGAGTCATCTGGCCAGCAGACGTGGCCAGAAGCAAGAGGACCTGTACCCGCAGCAATTCCTGCTGCTTCTCCCGTGGCCATGGCGAACTGCATATCCCTTTTTTCTGTGGAGACCTTTCACTGAGTCGAAGACTGAATACTGTGCTTGTTAGCTTACCAGCGCTAACTCAGCTCATCTCCTGTGATTATTTTGCTACCAGGCTTGACATTTCTGGGCATTCTGATGTCCTTTACTTCGTTTGTTTTAAATGTAATTTGTTCTGCACCATTGCATCATATGTTTGGTATTTCAGTGCAGACTCCCTAGGGCAGGTGTCAGCAACTTGACTAGAAGAGTTTGCTGGACTGCAGGTTTATTTCTCAAACCCAAGAATATGTTTATTGCCAGTCACCTTACTGATACAATCTTAAATGCATTTTCCAGTGGAGCCCGGTTCCTGCTTATTTGGACCTCCCAGAGGTCCCAAGCTGCCTCCCACTCCTCCCAAGCTGCCTTCCTTGGGAAGCAGAATTCTCAATTCCTGCCCCAAAGCTGCAGCATGGCAACCAAAATCTAACCCTCTTCCATATTATAGGTGGTGACTTCTTCCCAAGCAGACTTTTACTTTTTCTCACCACTGCAACTGCCCTGGGACTTTAAAAACAGAGAAACAGAACCTTGTAAGCTGCAGAGAGGACCGGCAAACTTGACATGCATAGTAATATTTTAACACTTATTAATTCCCACACAGATATTCTGCAACCCTCAAAAAATATCAGCACTTGAAAATAAATTCATAGAAGACTAGCAGCCTTTGATGTTTTCCATACCCTTAAATGACTACCCTAGCATTAAAGGCCAGGGGAAACTCTGACAGCTATCAGGATGGAGAGTAAAGGCTGCAGAAAACAACATTCACAGGGAAAATGAAATGTTTTGGAGTAGCACAAGCAAAGATACTATAGGCAGAAGGGGTTTTGGTAGTTTCCCTCTTACTCCTTCCGTATTACTCCCTAAATTACTGCTGAATTGCAAGGACGGCAGGAGGTTTACAGATAACCTTGGTCATGGGAGTTTGTTGCTACGTCTAATAAATTCTAGCTCTCCTACTGATTTGGTATATTAACAAATATAAATTTGATTCTAGTTCTCAGTAATTTCACAAGTGAACACAAACTAAAATAATGTATTATTTAAATTAAAAAAAGAATCTGTAAAAGTATTCTGAGAATTCTGTAATAATCTACATCAACTATTGTTGCTTAAAGTTGCTGATTTCATGTGAATATTTAGAAATGGAAGATAGTTTGAATGCAAAAAGAGAGAAACTTTATTTTCAAAATCTCAAAATTATGAATTTCATATATCAAATTTTTCTGTAAAATTCAGCCATGTGGCTATTGCTTATCTTCCCTGTGTCACGCCCACCTTTGTGTTCCTTTGCCAGGCTTTCCAGGCAGAAGCAGTAAACATCTTCCCTATTACAGTATCAGCTGCAACACTACTTTTTCAGGAAAGACCTTTCTTTAAAACTCTGGTGGTTGATATGCATCAATGCTATAATTTAGTCCAAGAAATCATTGGATAGATTGTGAAATAAATTATAGCAGAAACTGGGGTTTTTACTCATAAAAACTTCCAAGACTTTAATTAATCCTTCCACTCTGAATGGTATGATAAATCAAAATCAGAGATTTTCATGAATCCAAATAAAAGAAAAAAAAAACAAGTTAACCAAAATAATAATTTATCCTAACTTAAGATATTCTAGTCTTTTTTCCTTTAATTTTAGACTTCTGACATGAAATTTTTTTTTTTTTTAAACTTGGAAACTCTTAGCATGCAAAGTATCAATACTTTATTTTTAAATCTTTTGATCATTAGAGGCATGCTAAATATCAGTTGCCTTTCATACCAGAAGTATGGAAACTAGCATATTCTCTGAACTTTCCACTTCCCTACGCATGCTTTAAATATAAGAACAGAACAACACTAAAACCCAAACCAAACATATTTAATTGAAAAATTTCTGTCCTTCTACAGTAAAAGAAGACAAAAAAGTTCCATATTTAAATTACTTCCCCTGAGAACATAACAGGTAAAATGAGAGGGGGGAGGACAGAAGACAGGGAGAAAAGAAAAAGAAATCAGAATCTGGGGGCTGTCAGGAACAGGTAGCACCTGACATGCTTTAAAAAACTGTATTCTGCTCCCATTGTGTCAGGTTAGCTCTAAATACCAAAGGTCCATTTTTTTACTTTCTGGGAATCTTTCCCATGGCACGCTGATGCATTTACATTTTACACAAATTAACATGTGACTGCTAGACTGGATGGCTAATGGAATACATGTTTAATAACGTGAAAGCTCGAAACCGCTTACGAGCGTTAAATGAGGCACCATCACCTGCCCTGCCGAAGAGGCTGCCGGTGGCGTGTCAGAGACAACGTACTTCCCAAATGAGTCGAGCGGGAAACAGAGGTGTCCCACTCCAGGAGGACAAGAAGATTCCCAGAAGAGAGGCAGCCTCACTCAGTCCTGTCCTCCGTGCCTCGCAGCAGTGCTGCAGACGGTGCCCTTGTGCAGAGGACTACACAGAACAGCGTAACACATCACCCACAGCTCCCGCGTCCTTACAAACCCAGCCAGCTTACCCCAAGAAGAGACACTTGTAGCAGTTGCCAGTAGAATCAATAGACTAAAATTAATCATCGGCTGGCTGAACCCAGTAGGAACCACCCCGTGCTAGAGTCAGAGGAAACGCAAGAGAGACGCGCTTGTTATCTGCCTCAAGATCATCTCTGACAGTCTCTCATAGTCAACATCGTTTGAGAACTCCATAATATCGTTCAGCTCTGCCAAGCCTGAACCATCACTTTTGGATGTTTCTATAAGACAAGGGCCACCAGAAGACCTTCTCTTTTCCTTTTTCCCAAGGGTGTAGGGAAAGAAGGAGAACCCGATGTCCACTGTCCCTTACGGGTCGCCTCTCACAGCTCCCAGTAGAGCATCAGGGTCTACCAGACAGATAAAGGAAACCCAGGACTGGTTTCATCAGTCTTCTCTGATCCTGAGGAGTCAAGCTCCGTACCTAGTGACTCACTTTACCATCTGCTCAACATCATAGGAGTACTGTGAGGATAAATACATTACGAGTAGGAGGCACCAACTTACTACAGTGATGAAGGCAATATAGCATGTCTGCTACCAAAATGAAGGTGTAATTGTAGCTTATGCTACATTCTTCTGCACTAGTAGTAAAGCCAGCATAGGCTTTAGTAGGTGGTAGCTGCCACAAAAAACTATTTTCCAAAGAAGCTGAGAAGGTAGATAAGAGATACATATTCTATTTAGTGATAGATTTACTCACCTCAGAAGAAGAGACTCAGGCTCAATTTCCCACACCATCAGCTGTTCATTTACATAAACTGGAAGAGCTTCAACAACATAAATAAAGAATAATCCACAGTCAGTCCAGAAAGTACCCAGTAGGTACTCAGTTGGGCTGGGCTGTACTTGGCTTCAAGATCTTCTTCTGAATAAGATGAAATAAGAAATTGAATCCATGTCTTCTGTGTTCCATGACAACTACCTTGTTTTTCGGTATCAGTAATTTTAAGAAGCACCTTTTTATTTTTCCCTCCACAAAATAACTCTTTTTGAAATTACATTCTTGTTGCTTGTATCCTGGGGAGCTTTTACTTCTTGTGTTGTGAAGCATACAGCAAGGGCAGCTTTGAATCTGAGAGACAAGTACCCCTTTGCACCCTCAACAACTTTGTAGTTTCTTCTATACACCACCACTACAGTTTCTTACTTCATTCTGTTACTGGCAGCATCTTGGTTGCTAAGGTACTTTGTTGTGGTGAACACCACACTCTAATATTTCCTTATTTTTTAATTGGCTGTCCTGATATATATTTCAAGTATGAAAGAACAAACTGTTAAATTCTGCTGATGACTTTCAAGATGGACTGTGTGATCAAAAACTTACATCAATCCATGTCTCAATGTTTTTCTCTGCAAAAACAATTAGAATAGCTGCCTCTGTTCCCAGGGTTTGCTCAAACTTAACCATTACTTGAAAAGAGTTTTGAGTTCCTCAAATTAAATGTGCTATACAAATGAAAAAGATTTTCTTTAATCTTTGTTTTATTTTAAGTGTTTCTTTCCTTATTTATTTATTTATTAACAATGACTGTGAGAATGTTGTTGGATACTAATGAACAGTTTAAACGTGTATTTATTTTATTTCTTGTACATGGACTTCTTTAGAGACTTTCCAAACAGTTATCCAACCTTCAAATAAGACTGAATTTTACTTTTTTACAACCCACAGACAAATCATTGGAAAAAATGGCAAGCAAGCCTTGCTGCTTACCAAGGCTGAGTACTAACTGCCTAAATAAAAAGCTCTAAGTCCAACTTGGCCATGATCAAAGGAATTATTCCAACACCTCAATGCTTACTCCTTGAACTTAATGTGTCAGGCTGCCACCATGGGAACACTACCTTGGCCCAGTGTAATTGAATTACAAAGGGATTTACTTTGTGCTTTTTGCCTTTTTTCCACCAACTGGTAGCTGTACAGGTCTTTAAAAAAGACAGTTTTGAGAGGAGACAATTTACACAGAATAAGGTTATCTGGTAATTTTCACAAATATAAATGCATATATTCTCCTTGTGGGTTTAAGCTCCTAAATTATATTCCTTTCTTCAGGGTACTGACTAGTATAATACCCCTTTAATGTCTGTATTTAGAGAAACTTTATAACTTTTAGGAAGGATTAGGTAAATAATTTCTTCTATGAACAGCAAAGACGAAAAGAACCTTTTTTTTTTCTCAAAATTTGAAACCACATTTTTATTTGAAAAACAGCTCAGCCAATAGTGTCGGGAACCACTCAGTCCTGCTGTGCAAACCTTACACGTAGCAGTGTGAAACCTGTCACTCCAATGTTTATTTGTACTTCCAGGCACTCTGCAGGTGGTAAAGGCCTTAAAACATCTGAGTAAACAAAAACGGTATTTGAATTACCATTTCATGTCATCTCTTATTTGGGCAAATTTCCATTTAATCTTAAAAAGCTGACAGCACTTTAAAAATATCTTTTTGTCTTTTTTTTTTTCCCCCAGATTACTTATTGGTAATTATAACTAACAAGCTCTTCTGGTTTGCATGCTGAATTGCAGGCACCTGTCTATAGGCCGTGACAGGAGCCGTCACCTTCAGGAGTAGTAATGATTTCACATGTACCTCAAACATCCCTGCTACTCTACGTAGAGCTGCTGCAAAAAGTACTTAACCAAAACACAAAACCCCCCCCGTCTAGGTGTGATAGATCACATACAAAAAGGGATCTGACAGACTGCCAGTCTGGCACAGGTTGCCCAGAGAAGTTGTGGTGCCCCATCCCTGGCAGTGTTCAAGGCCAGGTTGGATGGGGCTTGGAGCAACCTGGTCCAGTGGAAGGTGTCCCTGCCCATGGCAGGGGGGTTGGACTAGATGATCTTTAAGGTCCTTTCCAACCCAAACCATTTCAAAGTCCTATGAAAATGCCGTACACTTCAGCTAACCTTCACTCACAAAGCCCAGCCATTTTTCTTTTAATCTTTATAAGCATTATTCCTATATGCTAGGAGAACCAACCCAAATATAACTAGGATGGAACGAGTCGAACCACAGGAGGAGTTCTGCACTACATCTTTGCACCCAAACATCTTTGAAAGAGCAGTTGTTCATGGCGTGGTAGGAGCAGCAGCATGCCCACAGAGAGCGATGCAGCAGCAGCCTCACGTGGCCTACCACGACAGTTTTGGGGGAAGACATCAGCTCTCAGGGCGGGTAAACACGGAGGAGATGAGCGATGAGAGGTGACTAGTGAACTGACCTGACGTCTAGGTGTCCCTTCCCAGCACTATGCCAGGCAAAATCGGCTACCCGATTCAAATACCGCAAATGAAAATAGTTTTAAAACAGATGGCATATGGCAATTTTTCTACATTTGTTTACGTAGACTACTTTAGTTCAGAACCTGGGGTATGTCAATGTGAACTAAATTAAAGTGCAAGTATAGAGGTGGTTATTGTTGGCTATCAGCGGTAAAGCTAACTGACCCACTGTTGCAATTAATTTTTTAGCTTTCCACCCTTGTGTAACAGGACCTGGGGCAGACGAATGCAGTAAACCACTGAAAACTATTCCTGCAGAGATACAAAAATATGCAGGGATTCCTCACTAGAGTTCTGTATTTGCCTGTTCAGCTCCTGTGCATGCACTATACTTCTTAAGACACATAGGATTTGCAAGTACCAGGCTTTCTTCTCAAAAACAAAAAAGAAAGTTCAGCTCTAGATTTACCAAAACATTTAAGAAACTTCTTCTAATTCATGCAGTGAATTCAATTGAAAATTTCCTGAAAAAAAACTGTCCAATTGTGTGTTCATGGATTTTAAATTAAGCACATTTTCATTTTACTACAGCTTGTTACAAATACTTCAGTTTAACTCAGAAAATGTTGAAAACCACTTTGAAAATTAAATTAAACATTTGGAATCATCCAAATTATGATTTTTTTTCTTTGTTTTAAAACTGCAAACATCACTTTGGGGATGAATCAAAAATTTTTATAATCTTCTATAATTTAACTGAAGAATATAAAAATCAAATATTTATCGAGACATACCTCAGATTAATCCTTCTAGAATTTTTAAAATAAAATTATGAGAGAGACTAAAAGGTATGATGCATTCTGATTCACATTACTTTGCATAGGGGAGTTACAGGCCCACATGTAACCAAAAGATAGATAGTCATGCCAATATTTAGCCTGTTTAACCTTTTATTTGGATAAACAAGGTATTTTAAACTCCAGTGGTATCCTTGTAGCACTTTTCCCGATTAGGTAATAAACAAACCTCTTCTCTGCCTTCACCACAAACTCTTACAGCTAAGGTACATTCCATCCCACTTAGTTTAAAGAATAACACTTAAGCGAGAGTGTATTTCTGGGGAGTCATTAGCTCTTGCATGTTTTGCAGTAAAAGAACTAATGGTCAAGGTTCATTAACTGCATGAAACATCCTCAGAAAGAGGATAGCTGGAGCTACAGTTATTACAATTGTGATGTGAAAATCATTAAGACAGTGGAATCTTCTTTATGGACGAGTGTTATACATAAGATGTTCCTAATAATTTGTCAGAAAGGTTTTGGCTTTTACAGTTCAGACCAGCACACAGTTCACAAACAGCACAGCAAAATACAACACAACATGACTAATTAATGGCACTGCATTTACCTATTTTATTGTGAAAAAGCACTTTACTATTACTTACAGTAAACTATGCAGCAGATACGTTATATAAAAGACTCTGCAATCTACACATTACTCATAGCAAAAAGCTGAGCTATAGATTATTTCTTTAGTCAGTGTCTAGAAAATGTTAATAAAAGCTTTATATCCACAAACTGCAATCATGCATTTCCTATTTTATGCTGCAAATACCATGAAAATATTCAGTACTTTAGAGACTTAACATTTTACTGGAGCTATATCTCTGCCCTTAAAACAGGATTTCTTAAAAGAATGTGTCGGAAAAGCTTTCCACTTAGTGAAAGGAAAAAAGCAGTAGCACAAATTTTCAGATTTTTAAAAATATGCTTTATAAAAGGTGCAAATGTATTTGTGAATGTGTATACTAGCAGAGAGATGCATCAAAATGGTGTTATGTATGGTATCTCCTCAACTTGGATCATCCATCAAGAGGGTATCTCCCAGTGGAATACCAAGAACTCTCTGAATTTCCCAGTCTTGGTTCAATAATCCCATCTGACATCAGATCAGTTATCTTTATGGAGACATAGCTGCTAGTGGCCCGGATTTTAATCTCACCTGAAAGGCGGATATGGTTTGCATAGGAACTGTAATTTTATGTGAGCAAAATCAAAACCACTTGTCTTAAAATGGCTTTAAAAACAATCTGTTTAAATCCTGTCCCTATTTGAAATATCAGAATTCTAAGAGATACTGCTCAGCTATTTTTGACCACATGATTTGCCTTATGCTCACAAATTCAAATCAATAGTGATATGGCAGATATTAATTTATTTTATAATAGGCCTATGTCAGCCAGCAATTACAAATGTAATAGTGAGAATTTTTTCCAGCATTCATATACACTTTTCTAAAGCACTAATTAGTTTTTAAAAGTTAACGGCAGCAAAGTGATCAGTGACTAAGAAAAAGCTGCATCCTTGTAAGTTTTATTGCCCAGCAGCTCTAGCTTTTAATTTGGGGGTTTTATACTGCATCATATAAAAGCCCAGAACTAATCAACCATATCACCTCACTACATCAGCCTACCACTAACTGTGAAGTTAGTATTTAACTTGAAAAACCTCACATACATATAAATTATCTTCAATGCAAGCTTTACATTTTAATCAATACAAAATCCATTTTTCTTACTTCAAAAATGCCATCCAACTTGCTCTCAACTCTTAAAGAATTCATGATGCACCATTAAACTTGGGGGGGGGGGGGGGGGCAGGATTGTTCTGATGCATGGCTTTCTACAAAGAGACCTTTGTATGTTTTGCGTTCATGGGTATAAAATCCAGCAATTAATCCTGAATTAAACAGAGCCGGGAATCTTGGGTTTCAGTAGGATACTCACAAAATTACAGAGCAACAATTTTACAAGTAAAGGAAAAAATCAGTTGGTATCACAGGCAAGGAATAATAGCATATATTAGGAGGGAGAGAGCAATGAAATGCTATATTTTAATCTCATATACTTCGACCACAAGAGGCACACGCTACCAAAGCAAGCATCGGCCTCCCCAGTGCTTAAGTATATATAAAACTGCATCATTAGTGCGCTTTCCTTACAAATAAAATCTGGAAAAGAAAAAATAAAGGGGAATAATTATACGTTAATATGATCAATAGTTCAGATTTTATCTGAAACCAGAAAGGCTCAGCTCATTTAAATTGCAGCAGAAAATCCAAGAACATTACTTTTCATTATATACATTTAATAATACCTGGATAAAAAATACCTACACTACAGTCTTGTGGAAAGCAGTGCCTTAGAAATCATTGTTAATTTTGAAAGATTCACAAGGTATTGGATTATTTTCAGTGAAGAGTTCATGGCTGTGGGCAATTGCAACAAATGGCATTCCATTTATCACATATGATATCATTATGTAATATAGATAATATGATATTATTTATCTTTATATACATCATGTATCATACTCTTTAATAATAACTGTGTATCTAAGGCTTTTAAAAATTTTGTTTACATTTTAGCAAGCAAACTAAGAACAACCAGCTATGTAACACCATGGTGACAGTAAAACAGCGGCACAAGACCCACGCATTTCTCTACACAGGGGTGCAAAAGCGGTAATAAAGCAACAAGTATAAATCTGCTACAGATACTCCCAAGCAAGCTGGATAAAACAAGTGGTTCCGCTTCATGTCTGAATTCCTTGCAAGACCCGTGATATCTGAAGTCTTCAACTGCGGTCAGTCAGTGCATGTGAACCTGTTGATAATGAATCAGAATCAACACCTTAAACATCCCCAAGTAATTCCTGACACTGTGCCGGACACCAAATTCTGAGCCAGTGTAACTTTTGGCGCATTGCAAGCTACTGAAGTAAAGGCTGGTAGCAAAATTTACAGATGATGTAATAACATTTCCTAAGTCTGATGCAAATGTCTGGTTTGTCACTTCAAGAGACTCTAAACCAATCAGATTTACAAAATGAAATTACTGCATATAATGCTTCAGTGCCTAGATTAGCCATGACCTTTCTTCATCTGATGACTTTCTAAACATGATGGACATTGATCTGTGGCTCAAAATTGAAGAGAAGGCATTTAGGACTTGAAAATATAAATTAAGCTAATTCAGATGTGGTGCTAAAGAAAGATGTGCAATTTAATTTTGATAATTCTGTCAAAACATCATTCAGTTGTAAATGTACCTTCCTAAATGTGGGATGATAATTTCCTTTACAGGAAATCACTCAGAAAGGTTTCTAAGGAAACCAGGCAAGCACACCAAACTAATATCAGGTTTTATATGACAGTGAATGCCACACAAGGAGAGTTGGAAGAGAATTTTCAAGGGAAAATGTTGTAAATGTGAATAAAGATAAATCTAGGTTTAAACACTGACTCTGTTAGAGAATTCTGCACTTCTTACTTAAGATATCTTACTAGGTTAAGCAAAAAGAGGTATCCAGCACGTGTACGGAAACATGCACACGAACATGCACAGCGGCATGTGGGAGACAACTTATGTGGCAAAATCCAAATGTAACGGGAGGAAGGCGAGAAGAGGAGAAGGCAGATTATTTTAATGGCAAACACTTAGAATGGGCAAAGCAAGTGAAATGGGAGGAATCCCAACACTGCAGTAATGACAGATGCTTTCGTGGTTTGACTATGGTCAGCTAAAAGTACGGCCAAAGGAGAGAGAAACTGCATGTAAGGCAACTAGATGGGAATCTCTTTTCATGTACCAAGCATGTCCAGCCTGAACGCTGTTACAAATCAGACTCCCAGAAAGAGAAAAGGGCAGAGGGCCTGTCTGGATTTCTGATTTTTCAAACTTCAGGGGTACTTGAGTGCTTCTAACCCAGCCTTGAATGTCTTTAATTACATTCCCCAGCACAGCTAAACTGCTCGCTTTAGGTGTCAGGGACCAGAGGGAGGGGTGGTTCAGGCACTGTGGGGCACCAGCCAGGATTTAAGGTCTCCTGCTGTTCAGGGTGCAGGTGCAACATCTTTTTTAAAAAAAAAAAAAAAACAAAAAAACCAAACTCGGGCTGGAGGCATGATTTTTTTCCCCCGGCGGAAGGCAGGGAGAAGGGATAAGAGCCGTCACGCTCGCTGGGACCTGGGAGCAAAGCAGGTGATGGCACCCAGTGCGACGACGGCAGGCGCGTACTGCGAAAAATCAAGAGGCTTTGTGCCCCAAACCGGGCATCTCTTAGAAATGAAACAGAGAACAACTGGTGTCAATGTCTGTGCTTACATGAGAGGCGAGCTTTCCGAGCAGAATTATTGCCTTCCATTAGATCATCTCATCGTGTCACGAAAAGTCACACTTCTGGGAGATGCAAACATCGTGTCAGGCATCTCTGGTTCCATCCAGATCAGGGGCCGGACGGGAGCTCACCTGCGGGACAAGGCGCCGCGCTTCCCACCCACCTCTCAGGCTTCTTCCAGGTGGAACCCAGGTGCAGGAATCGGGAGGACCGTGGTGATGTCTGCTGGACTTCCAAGTAAAATCCCCCTGGGGATGCCTTACTGATCCTAGTAACTGGGAAGGTCTCTCTGGTCCCACAGGTATAACCTAACTTGTGGCTATGTAGGTGTCACAGCATGTGATACGTATCATATCATATTATAATATATTCTTCTAGATTTACATTCTTCCAAAGAGATTTCAGAGTCTAGGCCTCTACTGACGGGATCTAGATAACCAAATATCAAGTTTTATGTTCTCTGTTTATCCAGGATACATTCTTTGGGTTTCTTTTCAGTAGGTTGTCTCATGTTTAATAAAAATATATTGCTGTTTATATGACTTTAGTCTTTGTTTTGCTGGCATACCAAGCAGCTAGTTGCATTTCAAGTTCCAGTCACAGGACTCTTTCTAATTTTTATTTAATATCTGATTTGCTTGCCTGGACAGCCTTCAGCTAGTATGACACATCAAAATCACTCTTAATTTCATTATTAATATCTTAAGAGCACACAAATCTTTGATTTACAATTTTAGATAGCTCTTCTCTCATGACAAATTGTATGCATTATTTTATTTATCACGGCTTGGGTATCTTTATTATATTGCAAACCACTGGGATGTAATATGTCATTTGCAGCTTTAGGCACATGTCCTTTGGATTACTGTATTATAGAGAGATAAATGCAAAAATATTAAACAGATTATTTCATTTATAAACTATTTTATCACATACCATGAATGCAAATGGAACAAAATAATAAGGTTGCTTCACTACACCTCCTGAAAATATTCACTTATTAATCACATAGACAGCTTTTTTACCTTCCTTATCCAGTGGTGTGTTTGATTAGCAACCTACTATTTTTGAGATCCATGCTGGAACTGATTTGGAAGTAAAATTATTTTACAAACAAAAATATCGGGATATGTTTAATTATGCTTAGCAGATCTTTATCCAGGAATTCCTCTATGCAGGTAGCAAAACCCTAAACACTTTGGGTACAACCACCTGCAGGGTCTTAAATATGCCCTTATAAACAGGGAGAACATGCACCCTTCACCTGAACTTTGCAGAGAATTAATCCTTTACCAATCTCTATGCCTTAAAAGCAGGAAACAGAACACATTTTGCTGTCACAGATGAAAACTTTTGGTGAGAAGAAAGCTTTTGTATTTTTGCTCCAGAAAACAAAACAAAAACCAAGCATTTCCCTCTCTGAACTTACCAAAAGGGAATCCCTATTTATCAACCCATCTGCAGAAGAAGGAAATTACTTGCCTATTTTCTGGCCAACAAATCAAGCCCTCAAGATTTATGTATGATCTTAAAGTAAAAGGTTCATCCTTATTTAAAGACATTTTAATATATATTTGTCCTTTGGAAAGTCATTTTTTTTCTCCCTTTCGCAAACATGTACGTACACACATTTAATGAGTATCTCGGCTCTTGGTGATTTAACATCATATGGACACAGTAAAGGAGAAATTAATGTAAATCATAAACAAAGTACTACACCTCCTCCCTAAAAAAAGCCTTTAGGCAAAAACAATCAACAGGTTAACTAGTAAAAGCAGATGCTAAAGGGTCACCTAATTTGCATCTTGGCATCATTGCCCGAAGAGTTCTGTAGATATAAGGAGCAAGCCACAGAGCCAGATCCTGCTGTTCAAGAAATATGTTTCACAGCCAGGTAATTGCTTTCCTCAGACTATTGTACTAATAGGAGGGGAAAGACAAACAAAAACCCAGTGCAATAGACTGCTTCAAGAAGATCCGGTCAGAAAATGTTTTGGGTAGCTTTGTTTTATTGCAACAATCTGTAAATACACATTACCTGCAATAAAAAAGTAAACTTTCAAAATCAAATTCCAGCAGTGTTAAACTATAAGCAATACTGTAGATTATAATGTAGCATAAAGATCAGTAATGCCACTTGGAAATGAAAGAATTCTATCAAAAGATAATCAAATTACTGTACATACACACATTCAAGAAAAATGAGTCTGCATTCTATACATAGATGTATTTATATAAACATCAGCCTTAGCTTATATTATTTTTCTTCCCCCCCTTCTTTTTTTACATTTTACTCTACATCCTTTGACAAAGAGGATTCTTGTAATATCATTTCACTCATGAAAATAACATTTTCATGAGACACTTACAAAGCCTAGGTGCTGATGATAAAAATGAACAGGTAAGCATCCTCAAAAAGTTAGAAAAATTAAAATTCTTGTTGTTTTGAAGAGTAGAAATTATTTTTATGCCACAGATATTCATTGTATTAGTGGCTGTTTCTAAATGATGGATTTATATATGCAACAATATGTCAAAAGTAGCAGCTCAGGCTTATTCTAGTGTCCTTGTTTGAAAATTTGAGATTGTCTTGCTACAGCATGGTTAGATGCTTCTGTTTCTGTCCTGAAGAACAGATGAACATTGACTTTGTGTAGTGTCATATTGTCACGCTTCTGGTTTTTTATTTTTTATGCAAAAAAGTTATTTTATTATTGGTGGCTTTTTATCAAATGATGCGCTGCAGTTCTGCCACAACACCACTTGTGGTTGTAGGCAAGTAAGTTGGAGCCTGGTATTGCAGCAGAGTACCGAGGATAGAGCTCTGTGTCTACTGTCTGCAGCGGCACATGCATGAGGGATTCAGTACAACATCTGGTCTTTTTATTATATTTTTTGTTTATGCAGGAAGGAAAAGAACCAATTTCTTGGATGATAGTTTCTTAGATTTGAAAAAGTAGGAGAGAAGCTTTAGTAGCGTTTAGCTGCTGCAGATGTAAATTGAAGAGCAGAGTAATGCAAATATCACAATAGGTCGGTAAGTCAGGAAGTGGTCATGGGCTTTGCCATGCAAAGCACCTATACATCTCCTTCAGACATTATAAATTTCTCCCACTGTTGGGTATCTGTTGAAAAATTGCACAAGTGCATATCTGCAGACTCAGATCTGCAGTGCATTGAAAGCAGTAAAATTGTTCCTTGTTTGAGTATCGAAACAGATATTCTAGACAGAAACCAAACTTCAGGCCCCTTTTTCCAACTTCAAAGGAGTGATGCCAGTTTACAACAGAAAAGAAATTGGCCTATTAAAGAGAAAGATGGATAAAACCTGAAAAATGAAAAAAAACCCTCTTTGCCTCTAATTTAGAGATGGCTAAACCAATTTAAACTAAAATTCGTTTTCCAGCGTCTCACAGGATGAAATCCCTTTCTAACAATTTTGTTGCTACAATAAAGCCTTGAAAAATCAGAACTTATAATGGAAGCTGTGATAGACCATTAACTATAGTGGATGCCGCCATAAAATAGCAGGGAAGCTGTCAGTGGGAATACAACTTTCAAGGGATTTACTTTTGTAGTTATATAATACTAAATAATGGTAATATAATACAGGAAACCCTGCTGCATTAATTTTACTTGACAGGTTTTACTGTTCCTGTTTTCCTTCAAAGCCCCTTTTCTCATTTCTTCACCAATATTCTTCTCAATAGGTAAAAACTCTTCAAACAAATGTAGCAAACCGGACCATTATACAAAGACGGACTCAAAGCAGCACGCTTAAACCCAAGAATTTAAAAAGCATTCTGGTCCCTCCCATGTGTTTTCAAAAGCTAGCACTGTCTTGCTGCTGGGACATACCTGGCGGGACATTTCCAAGAGATGACCGGTGGTGGGAAGAATGCATTAGGGGTGAAAATGGAAGTTGCCTCCAAAACTCCACCAGCTCCTCTGAAGGGGAAAGGGATCTGCCAGTGTCTCACCTCAGTAACCATTTGATGTGCAGTAAATGTTTTGCCCGCTATCGCCTTCTTTATGGTATAAACTGAGCTGCTAAGGAGCTGCGGCTTTTCAGTCTTTCTCTGGTTCAAAGTTACTACACTCTCTAGAGTGAGTGGGGTTTTTGTTTATCTTCTGTTTTCCTTCTTTTTTGTTTTTTGTGCAGGCAGAGACCTGAACTAAAACACGAGGCAGACATAATCAACACATGGACTGCATGAAGCAGACTGTCTCTTCCAAATTAAAGCAGAAAGCAAATCACAAAGAAAACAAGTTAAATTAAGGGAATTTATAACTTGGTCTCTTGTTAAATTTTATCCTGTCTGCTCCACGTTTGCAGCCTGTGGGTGGAAGAAAAAGTAAATAATGGATTGTCATTGAAAGCATACCTGAGTCATCACAGATCTCCAGAGGAAACGAGTTTACAGGTAACAAAAGCTGTTGGGTCTGTCTGGTTAAGGAGGATATCTGTACGAGGCTGAACCCAGCCACCAGGCAGAGACTGGAGCTCTAATCAAACCAGATGCAAGTCCCAGTGGTGGGGCTGCTCTCAGCTGAGTTCAGCCCACCAAAAGCACAGTTATCACAGCCTGAGCCACAGTCCTAACCTTGACAGCCAGTTCTTTTAGTAGAGGATCGCTTAACAACCTCGAAACCTACATGGGCTTTGAGCAAGTTGTTGTACCCTGCTAATTTATACAGTTTTTCCTTTTCTGCATTTAATTTCCTTTATGTCCTAATCAAGAACCAACTTTCTTCCACATAAAAGGGCTGGGAAAACTGTAGTTCAAAATGTGGTGCCACCAGCTTTAAATTACATCTATGTTATACATTACTCATAAATACAATTGATAGAAATCAATCTTTGAAAGGCTGCTATATTTGTATTGTTCTCTCTCTACTTCTGTTTTAACAGGAGGATCAGCATCTTCATGAATTTCCAATGAAGCAGATTCAACTGACACTTTTCACACTCTGTTGGGAAAAAAAAAATTACTAATAAAATAAATACTACTTTAGTGAGCACTTTTGGGGTTGGGTTTTTCTAGGTGTCAGCTTAAGTTTTAAAAACAGTTTAATTTTGTTTAAAATCTCCAGAAAAAAAAAAAAAAAACATATTAGATACGTGGTTGGGGTTTTTTTTAAGAAAACATAAAAATTTTTAAGAAAACATAAAAAGTGTTTTATTTTTGGTTTGTGTATTTGTTTTGCCAGCTCAGGGTCTCTTCTTGCCCTGACTCCCTTTTTGGCACTCAGTTTTGTGGTGTTACAGTAAAAATTGCTAAATTTGTTTTTTTCACTGGCATATTACCATCACCTCACTTTGCCTGCAGAGGTTATCTGCACTATCTGTACTGCCTGCACTGTCAATAATAAGTGATCTTTGTGGTTTTCTCTAGTAATAAGTAGTGCAGCTCAATAGGGGTGAATTTATGGATTGAAGCATTTGGTGCTGATGTTTTGATGCACACCGTGTATACGTTTTGGGGGACAAGGATTTCAGAGTAGGTCTAGCTTGGTTGCACAGACTGAATGCCTATTAGCAGTTGAAGCACACCCTCCAGTTGAATTTCATCCCAAAGAAATCCGGTTCACATGCCGCGAGGCCACTTAGTAATGTGAGCCAAAGCTCAAAACCAAAATTGATCAGGAGATTCACTTCAAAAGAGTCATCTGGGTCAGAACTAAAGAACTAAAATACTAAAATATTTGTGACAGCCAAGTCCCATGTCCACTGAAGTAAATTAAAAAAAAAACCACACCCAAAAACGCAACCTTTTTGAGAAGGACTGATCTAATTTACTTTTGGGTGTCAACAATTGATGTCTACGTTTAAGCCAGACATTTAGACTATCTTTATAATCAATTTAAGAAATAAACGCCTACAGAAAGTTCCAACTTAAACACCTACCATAGATCAGATAAATCCCACCTTCCTGTTCCTATTCCGCCTCAATGACTTTAAAGTTCAGATTAAGCATTAATTTAAGACATGTTTAAACTAGCCAGAGGACCTCAATGAGTTTTGTCATTGTCCATATCAACAACTAAGAAAATATTAGTACTGATGCTAATTTTTGCTCTCCCAACAAAATATGTTTTCTATTTTAAATCATTATTAAGCTTAGAGGGAGTACATATAGATTTGGTTTCACTCTCACATTAAGACATGTCCTGAAGTCTGATAAATACAAGTCATAAATTAAGATCACCTTTACTCCTAACTTTTTGTCCAGTGAAAATACAAATTTGTTTTAGATATCTGACAAGTCATATCTCTCTAATCCATATAATTTACATGAAAACAAAGACTGATAAGAGACATTTGGTCAGGCCTTTAAGTCAGCTAGGTTTTACATCTATTGAAATCCTGAAAGACTGTTTAATGTTATTACTTGCTGAAAAGAATTTGACTTACTTACTTTCACAAAATATTAATTTAAATAAAAATCTAGAAATGTACTACTAAAGCTAAGGTTTTCGTAACAGTAAATTAAAGAAGCAAAGTATTAACCAATCATAAATTCAGAACTGAATAAGAGAGTTAAATCATTTAGTGTATTAAATTACTGTATGAATGACAAAAATGATCTTTATATAGATGATAAGAAAATAGCTATTTGATTATAAATGTCAACTGAATAGCATAGTCAAAATCAGTCAGCTCTGGCTTTTATAGAATTGTGTGTTTAAACTGGATTCAAGTTATTATCTGACAGAACTTTATAGTAATTTATATAACCTTTGTCTTTAACGACTCCCAACACACCTCTCAGCAGAAAGGCTAATCCAGGCTACAAACTTCACGCAACTCCAAGTCTGTGTTCAGAAAACTAATTCAAGAATGCCTGCTTAGGTCTGCGAGAGATTCAAAACCTACAGGTTTCTGGAAAACTTCTCCACTTGGCTTAAGTTGTGCTATCATGTAAACTCAGTAAAGTTCCCATCTTCCTGAAAGCAGGCATCTACCCAAGTACTGGAAACAACTTCTTTTGCTAGTTTAGCTCATATGAAAACACCTCAGTAAGATTGCACAGATCTCGGTTGAAAGGTACTATGGTCCTACTACCCCTTTATTACAGGATAGCCTTCTGGTGATAGGATTTGCTGAGAAAATGGAGACTGGTGCCTAACTTCATAGAATTTTGAGGAGGTTGAACTTAAAGCCATTATTTTCCAGGACAGTGCCAAGTAGTATGCTACAGAATACATAAAAAATGGAAGCCCCATTGGACCAAAAGGAGAGGGCCCAGAAGGAAATCTGAATCAAAACTGAAAAATGCAGATTTCAGGGTAAAGCATCTCTTGGCTCATTGTCATGTAGGTCCAGGGATTTTGCATTTCTGCTTGCATTGTAGTCTAGAACTAACAGAGGGGCTAAGAAATACTCATCTATAGAAATCCTTACCTCGGTGATTACGTCGTAGGAGAAGATCACTCAGGGTGAAGTAAGCCTAGAACCTCTGCTTCCTGAATGAAGAGCAGTCTCACTGCTGAAGAAAAGAGGTCACATGCCATAAAACTCAGGGCATGACTTTTGGGTACAGAATTCCTTTCCCACAGACATGCACAGCCCCGACATGCCAAAGAGAGAGTTCCAGCCATACATCTGTCAAACTTTCTTCTTGTCTGACTTCAACACACCGTAACTGAGCACTGTGGCTGGTGTAAACCACCACCTGGTTAGCTGACGCTCTTCTACACCAACGTGGTTCACTCGACCCATAGTTTCAGCTGTCTGATTTGCTATACAGAGTCTTTGTACCTATTTTCAGGTTTAGGGATGAGAGCTGCTAGCGTTGCCTCTGCTTTCTGGGTCTTCACCAAGTAAACCTCTATCACTATAGGTTATAATGCAGAATCTGACCCTTTGACATTTTCTTTTCTTCCAATGTAAAACGTGGAACAGGGTGGACACATTCCTCCACTGACTGGTACGTGGAGGAGTAAAGCAGTTTGTACAGGCTCAGTAGGTACAACTGCATCCCACGAGGAGGGAAAGCACGTGACGGAGTAGGCAGTACTCGGGCAGAGTGGGGGCTTCAGCCTTCTTAAGTACCTTGAATAAAGCCACTCAAGCCAAATAGAGGGAAAAACATAGTTTTGTCCTGAACACTCCCCGTAATAAGTAGAACTCTGGTTTACAGACCAGTTCAGAAATGTAAAATACCGACATTACTAGGGAGACACAGCTGGGTTTAAAATTAGTTATAAATGTGATATTGCCAATTAATCTTCCTAAACAACATTTCTCTGTTTCTTAATTCTCTGCAAAGTAGTTGTAGCATGGACTACCTGTGCAGAAGTAATGCATACTTAACAATACAAGCTCTACTATTCACTGATCTAAAAAATGATAGCTCTTCTTTTTTTCTCTGCTTCATTTGTTTTGTTGTCTTGAGCATCATTTATATACATATTTAACAAACGCTTATTAGATATGGTTTTAAATGTTAAATTACTTTGCTCAGATAACAAGATACATGTAACAAGTGGATTTTATACAGCTGACAAAAGCAAATATTTTAGATATTTCCATGAAAGAAATTGAAGTAAAACCAATCAACCAAACAAATAAAATCACTGCAAGAATATTCTAATTATCTTAATAATTAGAATAGGTTGGATTTGGGGTTTTTATAGCACATTCTTCCTGTCTATGAGTCTTTGCATCTTGGACCTTGATGGATTCTGTATCACAGATTATGTTTACAAAAAGTTTCAATGAAATTGAAAAAGTCAGAAGGCATAATCTTCCATTCAAACATAATCTTGAGAGAGATAATGCCAAACAATGACTGAATTCATTTAAATATTGAATGTAGCTGTTCCCTTCAAAATTATTTTTTCATGTTTAGTTTCCCTTTTATTTGTCAGAAACCTTTATAAAATGTTAAGCCCTTTAATAAATATAATCATAATACAATAATTATATGAATCATACTTTGATTTAAAGAAATCTAAAACTGCTTATAATTTGACAGTGGCATGACTATACTTTCAAAGAATACATGTGGTTTAATATTTCTCGCCACTCTTCATTTACTTCAGTCTAGCTTCTGCATACAAATCATCCTTGCTGTCTTGACATTGCCCTCTCCCCCAACGCCTCATGGTGGGAAAGTTCCTTCCCATTTTCACACACAATAAGGCTGCTTATGTCTGTAAATATCCCAGCCAGGTGTTATTCAGCTGAAAGAGATATCTCCATGGTATTTTTTCTGATGCCACATACTCATCCATGCCTCTTTCATCTGTGACTAACTGCTTGCAACTTCAGCTAGGCACTGGAAGCAGCCTCCCTGGGAACATTTGGTGCCCTGACTCATGGGTGCTGGAATGAGCAAATAGGAAAAAGCTGATACATCCGGAAGAGCCTGAGGCTGAATTCTCAAATTCAATTTCCATTCCTTTGGACTACTAGAGAGATAAATTGAGTGATACAAAATCTCTAAAGACTCAAAAAAGACATCTAGATTTTTTTTTTTTCCAGAGCAATCTAAGTAGTTCAAGAGAAGCTGTTGGTAAGAATATTTATTCATAGAAAAGGACTGAAAATTATATTTAGAAGTTTTTTTTTTTCTATACAGAGTATAGAAAAGACTAAGTTCCACCTACATTCTGCCTTGGGATCTTTTTGGTCAACCTCTTCGAGAGCAGAAATTTATCCAAGTACCATAAAATTGATGGGTAAGTATAGAGTAGCTACAATGAATCTAAAGTATTTTTCAACACAGTGTAAAATCTTCTCTATTTGAACAAAACCCCATGCTTATTGAGTACTTCATATTGGTTATAGAAGAGGAGCTCAACCTTTAAGAAGCAGACTTCTTAAGAGTACAACATGGAAGGGGGGAAACCCACAAACATTCCCAGAGCCACACTTACTGCTTTGGAAACGTAGACTTATGCAGGATATCATAGCAGAGAAGCGTTTTTGAAGAAAAGACATTTTTAGGATTTTTACAGATTAATTATTTAGATGTTCATTTTCTGTCCCCTCTGTTCTGATTCTTACATGTCCCTGATAAAAACATGGGATGTGGATTTTTCCTCTTTTACAGCTTCCTCTAAATTTATAGTCAAACTCTTCTTATTTTATTTCTGGTTTTATTCTCAAGTTTTCTGCTTTTTCCTTAACTTTTAGCCTAGCATAACATCAGTGATTTCAACGGTGTTAGACCTGAACTACACACTTGTACAGGACAGAAGAATCCAACACCTTTTAACAGAAGTCGCACCAGGTTTCCCACTTTCTTCAAAGGCTCATGTTATGCTTTTGCCTCACCCGGTACCATTAGCCAAACATTTCCTAATTCCAGTTTATTTGAATCATTCCTGATCAAAATCCCTGTGGCCCTCTCCTCCTGCCCAGGTAAATATTTAGTAGCAAGGTTTTGGGAAAAAAATATTTTGTTTGTCTCTGTGAACTATACTGAAAAGACAAAGCTCAAAGTGCAGCCAGAATGATCTCATTTCAAACAGTCTTTCAGGTTTCAGCCAGTAACTTTGGCTCCTAGATACAAATATGTTCACATTTTTCACTAACCTACAAATTGTCTGATTCACACTTTAAGTTTATTCCATCTCCTGATTGAAGGCAAGCAAAAATAAGAGCTGTTGAAGGTTCCACTTGGCCATTTTCCTGGGAAGCAGCAGATTTGTAGCACTAGCTAACCCATTTTTCAACAGCATGAATTCTCACTGCCCTGATTATTATGTGCTCATTTGCACTAATTCAAAGCCAGTTCACAAAACTAACACAATCTAATTGGTAACAATATCTATCCACCTATAAACTGAAAAAATTATTAGACAAGGTTCAGCTGTGTAGAAAGTCACAGTTGAAAGTCTTTCTCTTTCTAAAAAAAAATGTTTCCAGTTATTTTTAGAAAAATCTTTCTAAGATGAATGGCTAGGCTACAGTTGCCAAAAAGTGGTGTCTCACATTTTCTTGGAAAAAAATGGTCTCTCTGTGGCCCAGATTTGCTCCCAAAGACATAAACACTAATATTCCTATTGCTTTCAACTGAGAAAAATACCATTCTAAATTAAATTCTATCTTTTTAATGTATTTCTGTCTAAATGCTGTTAAAGTTCATCCAATGAAATACCAAAACAGTATTCTAAAACAATGTAAGTAGTTGATGAAAGACACGAACTAGTACGTTCCCCGACTTACATGACACAAGCAGCTTTTTAAACCAAGCAAACTTCAATATCTCAGCTTCACACCAGCAACTTGATGCAATTCCTCTTACCTGGCCTCAATGAGACAATGTCCCAAGAAGACAGACAGATTCTTAAACTCAGCAGTCTAAGAGGTGTTGTATCACCTCAGCAGCACCACAGACCTTGCTAAGGAATGTTCCTAGTGTTATTCTGCTAGCACAGGCACTCCAGCTAATCTCAGCTGCAATTGTCATACACGGTAGAAAAATGATATTCCAAATTATACATGCTTATACCATGTCCAGCTTTCCTTTTTAAAGCCTACCCTCAGCCACAAAAACCGCTCCCATGCGACTGACTGCCAGAGGATCAGTGCATTGTGCTTCCTTTAACTAACTCCACCAAGCAAGCTGAAAGTTGAATGAGCTGAAGTATTTGAGTGCCAAACTTTCCATTATCATTATGGCTTAAAAAAGCCAATGTTATTTTGAGTGCAGTTGCAATAGCAGGCCACCTGTGAATAGCTAGTTGGAACGCCACATTGACAAAAGCCTCATTGGCTTATATGAACCCAATTTCCACCCTCTAGCAACAACCTAAACTACTCAGATATGAAACTCACTTGTTTTTCACTGCACTCTAAAGCTACATCTGTACACCAGCTATTTTTTCCAGCATTTTTTTAAACATTTTCTCAAGAATCTGAAGTTATTAAGGACGGGTATATATGTACAGACAGACGTGTTAACTGACAGCACTCTCAGGTGGAAGGGACTATCATGATCTGCACCATTTTGATGGGCCATTTTGATGATCAGCTTTATCTATCGGATTTCTTTATTTCTACCAAGAGCATCCCATTGCCACCATTAGCCTCTGTGTCGAGCAGTAAACGTATCTGAAGCTGTAAATCAAGAAGATGCTGACAGACATGAGTATTTTAGTGACATCTGACAGGCAGAGATGCTTGCAAAGTTCTAGCTCAGTGATACTTTAAATTCAGGATTCTCACAAAGACATATGCACTGTCCTGGTTTGTCTTTCCAGGAAGTACTCACTGTGCATAAAATTAAACACATATCACAGCTCTAGTAAATCTCTTCAGCTGAACATTGATCGGGTTGATGTATTTTACTCTAGTATAGGTCCGTCTCCTGTTAAGCTTCCCTTGGTTGACATGGTTTCCCTGGAAGATTTCCTGAAAAGAAGGAAATCCTTTCTCAGCAATGAGACCATGCAATTTCCCTGACCAGCACCATCTACTGCCACTTCTACGGTAGCTTTAGTTTGTCCTTTCCCAGAGTTCAAACCTGTGGGTTTACCATTTCCTTCTTCAAAAACAGGCAATAAAGAAAGCAAACAGACACAAAGTCACAAGTTCTCCATTTAAACTAACGCAGTCTACACAATTAGATAAATTCTAAATATCTAAACCTCACTGTTTTCCTACTTTAGCTTTACTATAATTCATAGACATCTGAGCAGTTTAGGATATCCTTTTTTCTAGATATGGCTTTCCTTCTGAGTCATGGAGTCTCTCTCCCTTTCTCCACATCTAGCGAAGTCCTTAATTTAACCCTGTCTCTCTGCTATAGACATGACCCTCTTGCATATGCTTTCCTTGCCCTTTTGAAGAGAACTTTGAATTTCTCTTCTCTAAGTTACTCTTCTTCACACCTCTTCTCTTATTTTTTTCTTGGGGAGTGGAGAGAAGAAGGAGGAATTTTGTTTTTAAGACCATACACTGTTATCTATCCCTGTTTTCCATGCTCCAGACTATACTGCCTATAGATGGGAAGGAAAAAATTGCTTCATGTAGGATGCTGCTGTCCTGGTAGCCTGGTACGCTTTTATGTCAATGGGATTAAGGCAGGTTTTAAAGACTCCCCAGTGTCCTTCTCCTGAGAGATGAGATACCATCCCGACAGCAGACACTGACTCCCACATACATATATTCAGGATATTCAGTGATTCAGCAGAATACATGCAGTTGTCCACACACATATTTCCTAGACTGTCACGACATGGTTAAGTCTTTTTGAAGGCAGTGACTAACCCATAAAAGGTTCTTTCTATAGATAAAGTGTATCAAGATATTGGAGTTTGTTACTGTGTTGTACCTCATGGAAACCAGAAGGTAAATTCCTTGACAAATCCCATGGGTTTATGTAGCATTCTTATGGTGATTCTGTGCCACAACTGCTGTTTCTGCTACAGCTTCAAATACATTCTGAAGCAGGCTTTGTTTGTCTGAAATTGAATTATAAAATCTGACATTCTTTTTGGCTTTTTATATTGCAGTCATACATTATCTGGATTTACAGACAGTCAAAATAAAGTATAGACTTTCTAGAGTGTATTGATTTTTTTATTGTAACTGATATAGTGGGCTGGCACGTTCTTTTCTAATATGCTCTATTCACAAAATACATGCATCTTCTGTTCTTGGCACAAGAGAAATCAAAGCTAAAATCAGGAAATAACATCTCAGAAGCACAATTGAAACCTGCAGGCCTTAAATCTGCCCTATGTCAGTCCACCTGCCCAATGATGTAGCATCACTGATAGCAAAGGGACCACAGCAGTTCAAAAATGGAGTAGTATCATAGCAATTTCTGCCCTATTTCCCTATCATGTTCAGTGAACAGTAGCTGACTGTCTGCCTTTGAGAAGACAACAAGCTGGAGATAAGGCAACTCGAGTTCAGGCCCTTGCTTGCATCCGACAGGTCAGCTTAAGGGGTTCTTGGTATTATTTTTGACCAAGATATTCAACTGCTTCGTTATAAATGATCAGTGTTAAACTAGTGGAACATGCGTTGTTAGATTTCAGAGTTACTGAACAGGAAGCCATAAACGTTCTTGTAACGCAAGTTAATATTTTCACACGCTGTGTTCACAGACTTCAGATAGCAACATTTGTTTATGGCTGGTTCAGATTCAAGCTTATCTTCAAAACCAGACTATGGAGTTGTCTTTAATTTATTTACTTAACTCTTACAAAGAACACTTACTTGGAACATAAGATTTCTGAACAGTCCGCATTCTGCACTATTTTCCCAGAATCAGAAAAAAAATCCCATGGCTAATGCTCTTTCTCCTCTGAACTCGAGAGCAGTGGTCCTGTTTCTGCTCAGGGCTCAGTGTATAAATAAAAGGATAACATGCAAACTTTGAGATTTAAGCATATAACATCTAAATTTTTCTTCAGTTCTGGTATCACTTGATTTTTGTACTCAAGACTCCAGCTTCTTTTTAAAATGTGAAGTCCATTCTTTGTGCTCTGTACAACACTACAGTGCTCAATGCTGCTGTTACTAATTATTTCAATGGATTGTATAGTGTTGCTCTGAACGTTTCATAATGCAATCTACTATTTTTCAGCTACTGTTACATTTAAGTTGCTTCTTTCCTTTCTAAAAGTCAAATAATCACAACATTGTGTTGTTTCAAGTGTTTCATTAGGTCTGTGTAGACAGAGGTTCACCTAGTTTATTGTGAAATTTGCTTGATCTGGATAAAATTACTATAGATAGTATAAAGCTCACACCTGACTTTCAAATTGCCTCTGGGAGATGTGAAGGCTGCCTTCAATTTCTTTCAGCCTGGCAACAGATAAAGACTTTCTTGCGTTTCCCCTAGATTTCGTTCTTCCTTTTCCCTTCTCTCTATCCTCCTTTTCCATCACACCTGCCTATGACAAAGATATACCCAGGAGGGCAATAGCAAAGCCACTGGAATAAACATATACAAATGTGCCAACATGGACATAAACCTCTCCCTCTGTTCATTAGCTGTTTCCTAAGCACTGCAATGCTGTCCTTGTAAACCTGCACTACATGCTACTTCTCAGTATATTTTTTTTAAATCATTTCTCCTTTTTCCTCTTCTAGTGTGTCAATTCTTTTCATTCCTTATTCTTTTTCACCTAGAGAATGCAGCAACATACAGTGGTCTCTACTGTAATTCCCCACTATGCCACAGTTACGCCTAATTATGCCTTATCCTTTCCCACAGCACATGCTGAAGTTTAACGTCCATTTGATGGGACAAGAGATGATGTAAGTCTCAGCCAGGGACAGGCTGTCATTCAGGCAAAAGTCAGATAGCCCAAATGGTACGCCACAAAGCTGGAGATAGGTAGAACATTGGATCATTAGGAAAAGGACAAAAAAACTACACAAATATTGTCAACAATACGCAGAAACCACCTGGAGAAATCTTATTTATAAATATCCCATCTGTGATGTTTAGAACTTGAAACCTCTCGTCACTTCAATATAACAAAGAAGAAATTCTCCTGCGTCTCAGAGAGCTCTGCACTGTTCTCAGCCTGATCTCCCTGCTGCCTACATTTGTGGTGCTAATCAGGCATGTATCTTAGGCTTATCATTCCCTCTCCTTGGCAAGCAGGGTACAAGGAAAGGAAGGAAATCTAATATGAATATACTTCATTGAAGATTCCCTAAAAAAAAATGCTTAGTAGTATGAACCACATTGTATTAAGGCTAACTCTTAACATTGCATTTTTCTTTCTGAAAGTGTCATGTCCTGAAGTTGTGTTCTTTAGAGGGAATTTTCACACTAGAAAGAAAGAGGCAAGTATTCATCCTCATTCTTTCTGAGGAACACAAGAAAATCTAAACCTTTCTAAAGCAAAAACAACCAGGTAAATAAAAATCAGGTAATTTTACCACATTTTCACAATCTTTAAATATTTTGCCTTACCTTCTGCTTTTGAGAGGCATATTAATTTCTAATTCAGAGGGTAAGCTAAACTGCTAGTCTCCCTTCCTCCTTTTGGGTTTCAACTAGAGTAGTCACAAGAGGGATGATGATATGGTCATGGAAGCAGATGTATGGAGAACGAAAATAAAAGATCAAGTCCAGGACGGGATAAAGCTATAGAATAAAGCTGATAAAATACGTTTTTATGATCACGAGGATTACTTTTAAGGATAACCTACTTATTACAGTTGCCTTGGTGAGAAAGGGTAGGTAGATGAAGGACCTTAAGTTCACCGATACAACTATAACTTTTATTTGGGTTTCCCCATTCCATTCTTACTATTCAACTTTTAACTGCCCCTCTTCTATGAACAATTGACTGGAGACAACTAGAGAAGTGCTTGGTTTGCCTTTTTGTGCCCCACACTTCTCTGTGGGTGATCCTGGATGAAAGGTGGGGGAGTGGGGGGAGAGAGAGGAGGGGGAAAAAAAATCACCTCTTAATATATCTTCCAGTATCTCCATATGTTTGCTTAATAATACTGACAATGTGGGTAGAGTAAGTAGTGTTGAACTACTCTCAAAACTGTCAGAGTACAAGCATATGCACACAGGCAATTACAGGATAGTCGCTGGCACCCTGCACATCTGCATTCTACTTGACACTGCGGTAATTTATTCATGAAACCAAAGCCTAGAGAAATAGGTTTGCAGTCAAATTAGGCAGCAATGACTCATTGATAGAAAAAGTTGAGAATTCCCCCCCCAAAAAAAAACACTGCAATCTAGAGCGCTGCTAAAGATAAGCTTGTTTTTATGTGTGGGTTACAAGGAAATCACTGGTTGGTAGAGAAGCACAGCGAGTATTATGCAGAACAACACCATTTGCTAATGAGGGGAACCACGTACATCTTGAGCGATCCAGTTCATTAGATCCCCTAATCCTTGCTTTTGCACAGAAAATAATTTGAAACTACATCCCTTGGCACTTAGGAAATGTAGTATTTTCTTTTCCAAAGTCTTGTTGCGAACAACAGCCCCACCTCCTTCAGACACCTAATGCTGCAGCACGTCTGTGGAAGGACTCCAAAGGCACAGCGCTCAAGAACCCCCACCGCACAGAAGGCTCTGATGCAGAGACATCCTGCAGAGGCACTTCACTTCTCAAACACATTCTGAAGTACCATATAGCTCTTCTCCTACCGCACAAAATCAGGAGAAGGGGCGATGGGAGATCAGCAGCACGTCTATAACGTGGTGGATTCACAGCCCTACTTCCCCCAGAGAGCACAAGCACCTGATCTCCAGCTATTATGGCTAACTTGCTGTCCAAGTAACCAGACAGAAATTCATCTCATTTCACTTTAGCTATCCAGTCTAACCTGTCATCTTTTTTAGGTATCTGTCACCTTCGGCTCCCTTCATAGATTCATTTGCCCTGTCACAAATGCCTATGTTAGAGGAAGATGGACGGCTCTCTGGAAATGCTATTTTCCCCCATTTGATACACTGAGTTTAACTAAGACTTTGAAATCTAACTTTTAGACATTAGAGCTGATGAATCTCTCTCTAATTAATGGAGAGAGTGCAGAAACTCCAGAGGGTAATTCAACCCATCTATTTTAAATGCCTATTTAGAGATGAGAGGAAACCATTTTCTCCCCATTAACTATGTAGGGAGCCAAGTTAACTTGCTTAACTACACACTTAGCTTTCGGACAGTAAAAGTTGCTGAGATGAATTATATCCCAAGCGTTCTTCAGCCCATAAGGGGATTTTTTTCAATCCCCTCAAATCCTGGAAAAAACCCTCTTAAAGCTTGTTTATTCAGACTTTACACAGAGGTCATGATTTAGCTCTCCAACAGTGAGACGAATATAATTCAGGGATGCTTGGTGATGCTTTTTTCTTTTTTGTTTTCTTTTTTTTCTTTTTTTTTCCCTTTTTTTTCTTTTTTTTCTTTTTTTTTTTTTTTTTTTGAGACAAGGGAATACACCTCCAAGCTAAGTATCACTTCTAACATACTAGGTCGTCTTCGGCTCCTAGATCAATACATAGCTGGAATACAACTGTGAAGGTCAGCTTGGAGAAATCCCTCCTCATAAAAAAAATCAGTATGGAAAAAAAAGTAACTTACAGATCTCTTATTGAAGGCCAGTATTTCCACCCACTTTGATGCTAGCAAATCTAATTGCTGTATGAGTGATGAGCATCTCTTAGGTTGAAGTGCTAAGTAAGTACCAAAGGAATGCATTATTTGCTTGTAAATCCTGTTCATAAGTAGAATTCAAAAGTGATTTAATTGACAACACTTGTATTCTTACGTTTTACAGCACTCAGACCTTTCAAAAGGACACTGCCCTATTGCTCTTTTATATTAAGACAATATAGGTCATTTTATGTTTTTATTAACCGAATACTGGCAAATTCCCAGCCTAACGCATGTAGTGGCCTTAAATACAAATTAGAAACAGAGAACATCATTCACCTCCAGGTAAAACTTTTCACTATAATATAGAAAATTTAATCTTCGAGAAGGTGCTCTTAACTTTTCCTGTCAGCATGCAATTGGTCCCTCAAAAATAAAGATAATGTTTCTCTGTATTTTGCCTTTTTGGAGAATACTGGCCTGAGAAATAACTCCCTAGTGGTTAATGGAAACCTACAAAATTAATAAATCCTCACTAATCCTCATAAAGGCTGAAATAAACACACTTGATCCCCTAGATCTGAGAAATTCTGGGATCCCGTATTTGATCCCTGAGTTGACAAGACAGGTTTCACAATATACTGTGTATAACATTTTTTTATTTAGTAAAGCTATCCAGGTTTTTATTTAAGAATTTCTTGGAAGCTCCATTACACAAATAGAATATTACAGATATTACAGACAGAAAGCATCAAACTGTAGTCAGCCTGAACTTACTGTAATGGCCTGTCAAGTTTCCAGTTCAGAAACATTTGAGAGGTTCTTAACATTGCTACTTTAACGTGCACTGAATTCTGACTTTTTATACAGATGCTCAATCTGGATGCAGTTTTAATGTCCTCAAGTGCAGTGCAGTTTATGTATTTTAGAAGTTAAAAGATGCATGAAAAGATACCATCTTCTGTTCATAAAAAAAGAAAAAACAAACAAACAAAAAAAAAAACCCTGTAGCAAAAACAGACAGGCATTTTTCCAAAACAGCCATTCCCTAAGGAGACCTAACGGATTTCCCTTCTGGACACAGGGAGCTCATCTTATGCTTTTAATGCTAATTGTGTTGATTTACTGGGAAAGAACTTAGAAAAGTAGGTGCTATGTACAGAAAACGGTTTTACTGCTCAAAAAGCGAGTTAGCCCTTTTCTCCAACACTCATTCAAAATGCTGTCTATTTGAGCTTGATCTTAGCAAAACTGTGAGCTGCTACTATTTATTCTTGTCTCCCATGATCCCAAGGAACTGCTTCAGCTGCTAGGGACTGCCAGCACACAGGAACATCGTGTACATGGAAACATCTTACAGCTGGGCCAGACAGAGCAAAATATATCCGTTTTTATGGTGGGAAACCACAAGGGATCCTTTTAAGCCAGCCGACTGCTTCTCTGAGGAATGATGCATGGAGTGCTAAGTGTCCAGCCCCCACATCTGGACACCCCGACACACACCACCCGACACTGGACACCCCGACACACGCCATCGGACCCCCCCGCAGATCCCAGCTGTAATGCTACGGGCACACGGCCTGACGGACACGCGGGCGTTAGTGCTGCCACGTTTCCAACGCCGGCAGTATGGAAAGTGCCCTCGCTCTGTATACATGCTGTATATGCTCTCTCCGTCTTTGAACAGTGAGCTGCTGCAAGAGAAGAGTAGTCCTGGCAAGCAATCATTCTTCTCATGGAGGTGACTATCAGAAGAAGAAAACCAAAAAAAGAGCCGTTGTGGGTGCATTCTAGAAGAGAGGCTTCTTTTGACTGAAACATTACCTCAAAACATTTGGGCTCACCTTGTCTGTGATAGTCTTTTGGAAGACGTTTCGCTAAGCAAGTTTTCATTAACGCAGCATAACTAGGTAGATGGTAAGGGGATAATTTTCTTACTATGGAAAAGAAGAAAACGATATAGAACTTGTCCATGAGAAGGAAAACCGAGTGATAAAGCTTTGGACCTTCAGTAGGTCTTTGAAAAGTAATGTGTAAGGAAGGATTTGTCCAAACGGTTTCTGCTGTCAGTATTTTACACAGTGAATGCAAGAACTTCTTTTAATATGTTGCTTAACCAGGAAAGCAAATCAAATGAAATAAACTTTTTATTATAATACCTTTGCAGTCCCCCATCAGTCGGCTTTTGCTAGCTAAACAGAAAGCAGAAATACTTTATCACAAAATCCCTAGCCCTTGCATGTACAACTGACCACATCCAAACAGAATGCAAAACCTGATATGATGTCAACTGGAAGTGAGTTGTTCACAGGCACAAAATTCTTACTACGAAGTCAGCTAAGCAGCTCAGGTTCACGTTAAAGGCATCTGCACACCACGCCGTCTTCCATCTAGAGACCTCATCTCCTGCCAGTCTGTACACGGCATGTTCTCTCTCACGTAAAGAGAGGTAAGCATTGCATCTAGCTGTGAATGTTAAGTTCAGTGTTATCAGCAACATCTTTAGATTAGCCACTTGTAGTAAAGACAATGATTTTCCTGTAGGCTGTCTTCATCATTTATTTGTGTTGCATGTAAAAAAAAACCAAACCAAACCTGCTAACAAAAAACACCTTAATGCTACTATGGACTACTTTATCGTGGCAGGAAGAACATCTTACAGAAGTGTCCAAAATGATCAGTGACAAATACCAAGAATTCTGAATAAATATTTCATATTCTGCATCATTTTAGTCATCTGTATTTAAAAAGGACTACATTATTTCCTACCAGGTACATTGATCTGTCTTGTGTGCATTAAATAGCACTTCTTCCTATGTTAACTTTTTTCCCATGATAGAAATTAGATCCTAGTTTGTATCCTAACTCAGGATATGAGTGCTTAGCACCTCTGAAAGCCAGGTCATTTCTCTTCATTTCCCTTGGACACTGTTTCCTGAGACTATCATCCTAAGTGCTTCCTACCTGGATGCTTCTGAGAGTAGAATAAAGAAGGAATACTATTGCCATCACTGTAAAACATCTCTAGAGGGAAACGAGATGTACCCTGTACCCACTGATCATATTTTGATGTTTGTTAATCGGCCCTTGTGTATTCTGGAAGACCCAGAAGAAGCTGTTACTGAGGCAAAAGTTCCTCTGGGTCTTAGTTATATATATATAACTTTGGTAAAGTTTCAAACTTTATAACCTTTAACAGTTTAAAACATTCCCTGGAATGCATATCTTGTGGTAGGTATGCTTAGATGAGAATTATTTCAAACAGGCTAGCCGTTCCACTATTGCTCTGTTCGAAGCTTAAAAATCATTAATGGGATAGGTAGGAGAGTTTGTGTAGTTACTGCAGACTTCTTGTAGCCTAAGAGTACCTTTCTTTGCTCAGAGGACAAGGGGTCTTGTGCAGCAGCAGCAGCCGAGTTTTGGATGAGGCAAAAGCTATCTGAGACATATGTGATCAAAAATAATTCAATAGATGTGATTGGAGATTTTCTATCAAAATACTTTGAGAATTATTACTAGTACTAGTCGTATTAAAAATAGTTCCCAGCAAAATCTAACTGGAAATTTGCAAATGTGGAGGAAAGAAACCAAATAATTTTGAAGACAGAGCTAAATAATTCTCATGCAAAACCCATCAACTAACAATTGATGCTATTCCTACTGCTTCATTATGTTCAAGTGACTTTGAATCTCTTCCAGCTGTGGAGGGCACTGAACATACATCAGCAAATTCCCTACATGTTAACTGAGTTCACTGGCAATTACACAAATGGTGGAGAATGGCATCCCCCGGGTTGGGTTTTTTTGGGAGGGAGAGGATTTTTTAAAAAAAAAAAACAGCTGTTTGTTTCTCTGAAGGAAGAGGTGCAGAAATGCGTATTACAGTGGTTTTAAAAAGCAGCACCTCAGAAAATGAGGTATGTGGGTGCATAGATGCTGCAACACATCCAGGCAGGAAGAGACTTGGAAAAAACTACTTGGAAACAGTATCTCAATAAAGATTTCCAGGGTTCTCTTTTGTCCTAGTTTTCTCATCAGAATATGTTTACCCTGTTATTCCCTTTCAAGCTATGACACTGTTGCATGACCCAGCACACATGGCTCCACTTCTGCACCTTTTCTTGCAGAAAAACGTGTTACTCTTCCTTCCAAGTGGTACAGAGTTAAAAATAAAATAAAATAAATAAATTAGACTTCAACCCAATCAGATCTTTGAACAAGGAATATCCAAGTTACTTTGGGGACTGCAACATGCAAGCTATTTGTGGATTTGCCAGTGTACCTGGCGCAGAACACTTATGGTCTTCAAGATGCAGAAACAGTGACAGGCACAACTTAATAGGGAAGTGGGATAGCCAAATGAGAATATATGGAGTAACTAGATATAAAAAACATGACCAAGAGAGATCATGATTACCCTCCTGAGAAGTTAAAGAAGAAACTGGACAAGATAAGAATATAGAATAGAAAGCAAATCACCTCTTACATCACTTTTTGTCTCAGAGAGCACTGAGGAGATACCAGCCTGTTCAAGTAAAGATAAGGAGTTTTCAATGATTCAGATATCATAAGAGGAATGGCTGGAAAAAAATCAATAAATAAAAGATCAATGTGTCTCAAGAATGGGATGCTGTTTATTCAAGGCTCCCAAAGGAATTTAAGACTAACCAAAAAAAATCCACAATTATGCAGCCTCACATTGAAATCAGTTTGTATGCTGAACCACGCAGGAGAACAGTCATCTTCATGTAACTACTGAGAGAAACAGAGGGAATCGAAACAGCCCCACACATGTGTTACTGCAGTAATAAATAGACTAACGGAGGTACCAATTAAAAATAAAAATGTTAAATATCTGCATTAAAGTTAGAAGCATTAACGCCTCGTACATCTCCTTAACCTATCAGAATTCTTTTGGCTTGTTAATAAATAGCAGCTAAATGAGAACTGGCAGATACAAGTTTTCTGGACTTCCAAAGAGCCTTTGAAAATGCTTCCCACATAAAGGCTATTAGAGAAACTAAGTAATCACAGGGTGAGAAGTAAAGCGTTATCATTGATTAGAAACCAACTACAAAAACCAGACTACAAAAGCAGAATACATTTATTAGTGGTCACTGCTCCATGTGGCTAAAGGTTAACAGCAGGGTGCCCTCAGGTTCTTTACTGGGGATGAGAGTGTTTAATTATTAATCATCTGGAAATGGGACTAACAACAAGATGGAAATGTTTACAAGTGACACAATGAGTCTTAGATGAATCAAGGCCAAAGCAGGCCAAGGAGCTTTTGAGTTGCTTAAGAGCTCAGTGAAAGGAGAAACAATGGCAGATGGAGTCCAGCACTGCCAAGCCTAATAGATGCACACTGGAAGGAACCATGTGAAGTAGTTTGCCTAGAATTAAAAACTCAGTGTGACCACTGATGGGGTGGGAAAACCCTCTTGATATGCACAGATCAATGAAAACACTCCTCTAGGACCAACCCAAAAATAAAATAGTCTAAAATAAAAGACATTGTTGAGAAAGAGACGAAAAGAAAAGAGTACTGGTATAGAGATTACAAAGGCTAAGATTTATTTATTTAGCGGAGAAGCCTGACACCTCTAAAGGGAGAGGCTGAAAAGACATAATGAATAAGTAAAGGTAAATCACTAATAAAATAAATTATATAATTACTTATTTCTCTTCATAAGACAAATGAAGAATTCAGCAAAACTGAAAATTGCATATTTAGAACAGACAAATATTTTTTATTTTTCATTTAAACCAAACAGATGGAACTCCATATATGTTAGCAAGCCCAAAAGTAACACCATTTTAATGAAGGACTTTGATTTTTCTGTGGATTTATACATAAAAGTTCTTCACAGTAAAGCACTCTGCTCTGTACAGCAAGCCAGAACCAAACCAACACAAGCAATAAATGTAAAATCAGGCTGCCTCTGCAGTTACCCTCCTCTGTTTCATGGGCACACAGCTTATTCTTATTCCAACTTCTATACATTATAAACTACACTTCTCAGTTGTAGGTCTGCTGTCATGGCCACTCATCTTTCATTTCCCCTTTCAGAAAATTGTCCTTAGTACAGCATATTACTATATCAAAGATCCACAGTGAAACACACCAGGACAGGTTAGTTTGGTAGAGAGCTTGAGGAAGGGGAAAGAGAAAAGGCTAGGTCGTGGGGAACAATAAAAGGAAAAGAACAGCTATGTCCTAAAAGATATTTTAAATTGTCATCTTTACCACTGGTGGGCATCAATTGGAAATGTTGTATTTAGCACAACCTTGGCTGCATCGTAGCAAAGCATGCTGTGTACCAATGTCCTTTAGCATGTTAAAGTAGGTAAATGGTAACGTGAAACTGTGTCTATGAGAAACTGCTAATAGCGAAAGCTTAATGCACGAGGACTTGTTACACTCGTCCTCCCTGCCAAGAATCATAGGTAAAAGCCTACACTGTAATGTGTTGCAGCTGCGAAGAAACTCTTGTATTACAGCAGATGTACAGACGTTCTTCTCGTTTATGTGTACAATACACAAACAAAAACCTCCTGTCATGCAGATATCACGCAGAAACTGCACTTAAATGCCTTTGTCAGTCAGTAGCCATTAATACGGCCCAAAAGCGGTACGTGCAAGGGGCATATTAGCAGCAAATCCCTCCACTAGTATTTCACTATATTCATAATTATGTTTTTTTCTGGGTTGGGTTACTAATTTGGCTATACCACTTTAACAGAAATTACATAAATGTAATTCTCTCCTTCTACCCTAGTCTCCACTTTTATCCAACGATTTGCCACTAGATAACAGAAATAAAATCCTACAGGAGCTATACAAAAAAATTCAGTAAGAACTATAGGAACAGAGATGCTATCTTATTACAAAGAACCAAGAAAACTAATGCATGAAACACAGCAAGAACCAAATTTTGATGAAATTTTGGCGGGTTTGCCAGAAAATTAGCATTTTGAATGCCATTCTAAGTGCCTTTGAAAATGAAATTTATCTCTAACAATAAGATACCCCTTCATGTATGAAATTATACTAACAGAAAAGTATATGAAAAAGTATTTTGTTGAATCATAAGCATGATAAATTGACTACTGCCTAATATGAAGTAAGAAGAAACTTTGCAAACTAGCCAACGGATTTCTAACTGTCTAGCGTAGCATTCGTTTTACCTCCCAAGCTTATTCCCAGAGATAGGACATGACATCAAGCAGATCACTGAGCAGCATAGGAAGTCAGTTCCCATATCCTCCTTACCAAAAATACACTCTTTTCAGTTTTCCAACTCTTCAATACTGGCTCCTTCAGGCTTCAAGATAAAGCAACGTAGGTATAATCCGAGATACATCCAACCGAAGCCTTATACGAACACGTTGTCTCTCTACTCTTACGATGACCTACGTTAAAGATCTGCACTTTTGGCTCCCTGCCGCTCTGACTGCTTTTGCTGCCGGCAGGACAACGTCCTGCCTCTCCCAGCTGCTCTCCCGTGCAGTGCCTGGTCGGCTCAGGAGCATCTGCTGGTGAAGTAAGTGCTGATGACCTGCACGTCTCTCCCTGATGTTTCAATCAATCACACACACTGATACTATTTCAGCGACTTATTTCTTTATCCATTTTTGCTAGGCCAGTGAATCACTTTTCTTGCCTCTTTTTAACCCCACTGGAGTTTTGGGTTGGGGAAAAGGTAAATAAGCTTTCTGGTGGCTACCAAAGGCTAAAAGCATTAAACCCCACAGATCTTCAGGAACATTGTTACTATTGGAACAGGGTTGATCATGACCTCTAGAAGAACTCATTTTCTTCCCAGAAGTGCAGTAAACCTACTTAAAGACAACTCAATACGTGGCATGAATTCTCACGGTTCAAAAGCAATGACCACCTGTAATTACTGGGAGTATTGCAATAAAAATGCCTAAATAATAAAAATTGGAAAGGTAGTAGCTCCCCATACTAACAACAAATATTCTATCAGCAAGGCAATATTGTTCTAGCGTTATATTTTCTAAAGAACTACACAGTATTTTTTTAATCCTTGAAAGAAAAAAGCTTTACTCTGTGAAGAAAAACAGTATCGGTCCATAACATTGATACAGTTTTGTCCTCAATGCTGAAACATCCAAAGAAAACGAAGTCTTCACAGGTATATAGAAAATGAAATAATTAAAAAAGAATAACAGTTACTTAGGCTTTTCTCTGCGTCTGGTTGTCAGTTCAGTGGTTACCTAAAATCCAGACAGAACACTGCCCCATCATCTTTTTTTTCCTAGTAGGAAACAAGAAAATAATTTGAAAGATAGGGAGGGCAGTATTTTACAAAGGAAGGTCAGACTTGTTCCATTGCTGCTGATTTCCCTCCCTCCCCACAAAAATTTTTCATTTTCATGACTGCACCCTTCTGAAACTAAGAGGAGTTGCCATAAAGCAGCACCGCAAGATCCGTCCAGCCTCAGCCCGTGCGCTGGGAAGGTGCCGAGAATTCCAGGGCCAGGACAGAGGCAGCCCAAGAGCCCAGAACACAGCAGAGCTGCAGTGGTTCTGCTGCACACAGGCTTGGCAGCTGCAGCAAAGGCACAGAGCAAAAATCTGCACCATGCTGTGCATCACCTCCATAGGCATGCCAGCAGAAACAGAGGGGAAAAAAATTTAAAAAAACTAAAAAAAAAGCAAGAAAAAGGATAATAGATGATCACTAATGCCATGATTATATAGAGCCAGGTGCAGTGAATCATTTCAGAGGTCTGGCTCAGGGTCTTGAGCTGTAGTCCAGAAGAAATTGCTGAGATATTTTTGGGAATTATCTCCAGGCAAGGGTTGAATTTCAGTCTCTTTAACCACAGCTATGTGAATATTAACAAGGAGGGTGGCTCTGCAGGAACACTCTGAAGGCTGAAACACTGCTGAGAGCCTGGCATCCACATCGTATGTGTTTCACCGGTTTTACCCGGGGCTAACCCTTGCCCTACGGACTGCGCGTCCCTTCGTGCCCGCAACTCACGGGATGCGCTGCTGGGGCACTTCTTCGCCTCCTTTCAGCGGAAGGCAATCCAGTTTGTGTGCCCCCAGATTGCTCTGTGACTTGGATCCGGGTGCAGTGAGAGTGGGAGTGGGAGCGAGGGGGACACTTGCTTCAAAAGCACACCCCTGACCTGGACTAAAATGCTGAAGGAGACGCAGCCTCAGGGCAGCTGCCTGTACACAGTTCAAGCACTTGAGATTTGTGAGCTGCTGCCCAAGTGTGCACAGACTGCAAGAAATAAATAGTTGCCTTTTAACTCTATTAAGACACCAAGTGAAGAAAAGAATGTGAAGCAGGACCAGCCCTTGGAGGAATGTAACAGGTGCACCTCGTGGCACACTGCATGTTCTGGGGCCTCTGCAGTGCTCAATTACCGTAATATTTCAGTTCCCCAATAGTACCATTACTTGCAGAAAACAAAGCCAAAGCACCTTCAGGTCTTTTGTTTCTCTTTCAAATGTATAACCAAATGATTTTAAACATCTCTTTATTCATATATACTTTAAATTCCATTTTCTGTCCCGTACACAGGACCACAAATTCAGAGTAACCCAAAAAAAGCTTATTGATATTCACAGATCTCTTATTCCTCCCTGTGAGCCTACTGATCTTCCCTGCCAGTCATGATTTTGGTAAAATTCTGAGATGTAAATATTTCCTGCAAGCTGCAAAACATATCATCTTCTCCTCTTGCAGATCTAAACAACTATAAAAGGAGAAGAAGATCTCTTCCATCCCAACTATCAGCTCTCTTCACATCAGGCCTATATTAAAAACTGTGAGAAAAAAAAATCATGATATGAATATTTACATTCATAGCAAAATTTAAGGAGGAATGTTTCTCCAGTAATTGAAAAGAAACAAGCACAGGTAGACAGGAAACTGCAAAAAAAGGTTTAAATAAATATTTGAGAAGTCACTGAAATTCATGCTTATATTGCACAAGCTAAGAGAATTCTGCCCTTTAAAATATTTCAGAAAAAAATATAAAACTCAGGTGATACAACAGTAACAAAAACTTGACCTCCCAGATAATCACAGCAATCAAAAGATCCTAGTCTTAAAAAAAACCCAACACATACACAAACAAAAAAATGTTATGTAATATGCCAATAAAGAAGCAGAAACAAAAATAATCTAAAATATTCCAATTAAGAAAATACCACATTTCAAATCATGGAATGGTTTGGGCTGGAAGGGACCTTTAAAGATCACCTAGTTCCATCCCCCCTGCCATGGGCAGGGACACCTTCCACTAGACCAGGTTGCTCCAAGACCCATCCAACCTGGCCTTGAACACTGCCAGGGATGGGGCATCCACAACCTCTCTGGACAACCTCTTCCAGTGCCTCACCACCCTCACAGTGAAGAATTCATTCCTAATTATCTAATCTAAATGTACCCTCTTTCAGATTAAAGCCATTACCTCCTGTCCTATCACTCCATGCCCTTGTAAAAAGTCCCTCTCCAGCTTTCTTGTAGGCCCCCTTTAGGTACTGGAAGGCTGCTGGAAGGTCCCCCTGGAGCCTTCTCTTCTCCAGGCTGAACAACCCCAACTCTCTCAGCCTGTATTCTTAGGAGAGGTGCTCCAGCCCCCCTGGTCATCTTTGTGGCCTCCTCTGGACACGCTCTAACCGGTCCATGTCCTTCTTATGTTGGGGGCCCCAGAGCTGAAGGCAGTACTGCAGGTGGGGTCTCATGAGAGTGCAGTAGAGGGGCAGAATCACCTGCCTCGACCTGCTGGTCACACTTTGTCCTGGTTTCAGCTGGGATATAGTTAACTGTCTTCCTAGTAGCTGGTACAGCGCTATGTTTTGAGTTCAGTATGCAAAGAACCTCGATAACACACTGATGTTTTCAGTTGTTGCTCAGTAGTGTTTAGACTAGAGTCAAGGATTTTTCAGCTTCTCATGCCCAGCCAGGGCACAAGAAGTTGGCACAGGACACAGCCAGGGCACCTGACCCAAACTGGCCAACAGTGTATTCCATACCATGCGACGTCCCATCTAGTATAGGAACTGGGAAGTGGGGGCAGGGAATCGCCGCTCGGGGACTGGCTGGGTGTCGGTCGGTGGGTGCTGAGCAATTGCCCTGCGCATCATGTGTACATTCCAATCCTTTTATTATTGCTGTTGTCATTTTATTAGTGTTATCATTATCATTATTAGTTTCTTCTTTTCTGTTCTATTAAACCATTCTTATCTCAACCCAGGAGTTTTACTTCTTTTCCCGATTTTCTCCCCCATCCCACTGGATGGGGGGGGAGTGAGTGAGCAGCTGCGTGGTGCTTAGTTGCTGGCTGGGGTTAAACCACGACACACTTCTTTTGATGCAGTCCAGAACGCCACTGGCTTTCTGGGCTGCGAGCGCACATTGCTGGGTCATATTCAGTTTTTCATCCACTAATGCCCCCAAGTCCTTCTCCACAGGGCTGCTCTCAATCCACTCATCGCCCAGCCTGCATCCATGTTTGGGACTGCCCCAACCCATGTGCAGGACCTTGCACTTGGCCTTGTTGAACTTTATAAGGTTTGCACAGGGCCACCTCTCCAGCCTGTCCAGGTCCCTCTGGATGGCATCCCTTCCCTCCAGCGGGTCGACCGCACACACAGCTGGTGTCGTTGGCAAACTTGCTGAGGGTGCGCTCAATCCCACTGTCCATGTTGCGGACGAAGATGTTAAACAGCACCAGTCCCAATACCCACCCCTGAGCAACACCACTGGTCACTGCTCTCCACTTGGGCATCGAGCTGTTGACCGCAACTCTTTGAGTGCGACCATCCAGCCAATTCCTTATCCACCGGGTGGTCCATCCATCAAATTCATGTCTCTCCAATTGAGAGACAAGGATGTCATGTGGGACAGTGTCAAACGCTTTGTACAAGTCCAGGTAGATGATGTCAGTTGCTCTTCCCTTATCCACCAACGCTGTAACCCCATCAGAGAAGGCCATCAAATTTGTCAGGCATGACTTGACCTTAGTGAAGCCTTGTTGGCTCCTCACCAATCACCTCCTTATTTTGCACATGCCTTAGCATAGTTTCCAGGAGGATCTGCTCCATCACCTTGCCGGGCACAGAGGTGAGACTGACTGGCCTGTAGTTCCCTGGGTCTTCTTTTTTTTCCTCTTTAAAAATGGGGGTTATGCTTCCCCTTTTCCAGTCAGTGGGAACTTCCCTGGACTGCCACGACTTCTCAAATAAGATGGATAGTGCCTGGCCACTATTTAAGGTAACTTCTTTCATAGTCTATTAATCCTCCATAATCTATTATCTTCCATATTAACTACTATTATGTTATCTAGTATTATTATTATATTCCATAATCTATTAATCTTCCAATCTATTAATCTTCCATAATCTTATTAATATTAGGTAGCAGAGATACATGGAGTTTTAGGTGGTTTGTTCCAACCAGTGATCCAAATTTCAGTCCAAACACACAGAGGGTCTCTACAAAGGAGTTGCGAAGACCGATGTAAAAAAGGGTTAGTGCGCATCCTGGCTGTGACATCAGTGTTGATGCTTGTGTATTCCACATTTACTGTGGAGCATTTCTGAAGTCTTGATAAAAGGAAGAATGTACCCTAAGTAATTTACATTTCCAGCTCAGTCAGAAAACAAACAAATCAGTGACTGAAAAAAGAAAAAGACCATTTAGAAACAATTGTTATATTTTCCTGTGCTTCCTAAACTACTTCTTAATTTTAAAGAATGCAGGATATTTCAAAGGTTTCCATAGGACTCTACTTCAGGACTGTCCTAGCCTCTCCAAGATGCTTGATCCCACTAATTTCCTTGTCGCATCTCCTATAAGACATATACATATATCTCTCTCACACACATACATGCATACATATGTGTGTATAATACCTGTAATTTTTATTTAAGATGAGTCATTGTTAAAATTACTACCTTTTTTCTGAGTGTTGAAATGTACCACAGAGCAAAAATTTCCATTACCTGATCAATTCTTCAACTTTTGCTTAAATTCTAACTGTATTTATACCAGTGTAAATACAGAGTGTCTTTACAGCAATCAAAGCAGTTTCTCTGGATTTAAACTAGCAATACTACTGATGAGCATCTCTCCTTTTAACCCCGACGGAGGACCTAGACTCTTGGCTGGAAAAGGCAAAATAATTCTGCTTTGTTTTCTTCAAGGTTCCCCCCCCCCGGATAGCTGAACAAGTTAAGCTCATGATATTTTTCTACAGTATGCCTGAAAAGTCAATAGAATAAGAGAATAGGATCAAGACCAAGTACAACATGAAAGAAAAGGGGAAAAAAACATTGATCTGACAACAATAACAAATTAGTAACATCAGTCAAAGACAAAGAAATGAGCATTTAAAGCACTCTACATATTGCTTTTTGTAGCAAGGTTTGTAAAGCAAATCCATCTGAGACAAATCTGTCCCTCTGATTTCATATATTTGAGTTTTAAAGTATATCATGTGCCTCCTGCTCTCAAAACAGTATTACATTTAATTAAAGACACTGATTTCAATGGAGTTAGTCCTGGTTTATGTCATTGTAGGTGCCTGACTAAAGAAAATTGGTCTATATTTACAAATGAAAATAAAACAATATTTTAAATTCACATCTGTCATATAGAGATTGGCTTGCAGCACATTTACTCAGGTCACGTCCCAGGAATCAATCTCAGATGCTAGATTTTGAAAAGCTATTGCTACTGTAATTAATAAATTTCATTAATATAGTGAGGTTGCAAAAAATGTATATTTATAAGATTCAGCTTTAACATTTATAAGATTTAAATAGACACAAAAGAGACCATAATGCACTTCTAACTGAATTGAGATATAAAAGAGCAAGCCTCATTTCCTGAACTCCAGTGATACACTATATCTCGTTAGCTAAAGTTAGCTTATAATTGGGGTCATTTCCGCAAGGATTGTTATATCAGAAAGCATAAAAGAAAAAAATAAAAATACAAAAATTAATTCTGCTTTTAAGATAATTTGGCCAGTATTTCAAATGTACCTTGTTCAGAAACTCCTACTTCTTCATAATACTGGTCCAAGCCCTGTCAGGTTCTGTGTAGAAATATTTACAGGAGGACTTTAACTCCACAGCAGAACGGGACTGGAAATGAACATCTCTCACATCTGAATGCATGAAGAATTTTAAAAGCCACCCCACGGGACCTTGGCTATGTTTTTGTTTTGCCTCCTCTTTTTTTAGGGGCAGAACTTCAAGCCGGTGGAGTCTAATCCCCACATACCCCATATACCCACATACAGCCCTGGCCCTGCCTCCAGCTCTGTAGACGAAGGGGCAGAGCCTCCCTCCTCCCAGCAGCATGGGCTGGGTATCCCCATCCGCAGGATGCTGGGCGCTTCCCATACTTGTTCCCTTCCGTAAAAAAACTTTTTTCTTATCAAAACTGCCCAGTCTCACTTTGAAGCACTGTACCGCAATATTAGCAGCTTGAACATAGCATGCAAGGAAAAATATGAAAGGATGTTTTTGTACTTATAGGGGTATAAAATTCGCAACATTCCAAAACAGATGCATTTGGAATACTTAATAATAAAAAGGTCAATGAATTAGACTCTGACGACATGGATCTTTCTCCACTGATTATGCTATTTGCCTGACTTTAACATGGCTGGAATCAGTACAGACACATCCCACTGGAAAACCACCAGAAACTTGCTTAAGGAATTTACTAATGATCAGGATTCTAAGCAGATATTACAGAAATACTTCTCTTGAAAATTTCCAGAGGTTTTAGTCTTTACCAAAGCATAGATTCTGGATTATCTGTACCTGATTTTAACAAAAAAGATTGTGACTGACATATGTAACTTTATTTCAATCATTTTGATATTAGACATTGGAACTTAAAGATACAGTTTTTTCATATTTTAAAAAGAATTTACTTTTAAAGTGAGATGTGCTATACGAGATTTCACCACAAAGTGATCTTCTCTTAAAAGTCAGTTGTAAGTCTTTGAATACACAAGCATTTTTACTTGCAACTGTGAATAAATAAAATGTCCTTATTATCCTAAAGCTCTTCTATACAGAAATCCAGTTTCTACAAATATCATATTTGAAGGCAATGTTAAAAGTACTCATGGGAAATTTGCATGTACTTTCTGTAAGTACATTTTTAAAAAATATATACTTGCATTATTTATTCCACAATAAAAATAGTCTAAAAATATTATTTGTTGTTTATTTACTATTTTTGTTGTCCTTCTATTAGCTGGGCTTTATTTTAAAGAACTTCTGTCTTTTAATCTAGTGTGCATATATACAAACACAAAAATTTTTCTCAGCAGAGATCATTTTAGTGCCTTTGAAAATGTAACTTTACCTCTAACAGCAATAAAGACACTCCTCTAAATGATCCAGTTATACTAATAAATATATATATATATTTTCTTGAATCATGAGCATAATAAATCAATTAATATGAGTTAAGAATAAGCTTTCCAGACTAGCAAAAGATCTTCTGTCTGGTATACTGTTCCTCATGAAGAATATGTATACATGAATAAGTTTTTTTATTTATGGTCTTATATTTAGTTGTCTACTACTACACACAGAAATCTGCAAGGTATGTAATTAACTTTTAATACAGATCCTAAAGCATTTAAGGGTTGCTCAAATTCTTCCTTAACAGACTTTAAATCCAAGTATTTATCCAAATGAATACATCTCATAAAAAATTAGTTTTTCTGAGAAGAACCTGTGGGTGTAACTCCTCAAATATGGAGGGCAACCTAACCAGTGTAGAGCAATGACCAGCAAACCATCAATCAACAAACCCTGGAAACTCTCTTATTCTCCTAAAAGAATGAATAAAATGAGAAAAACTATTTTTCTAAATATCACAGACAATCCACCTTTTCCCCTTCCCTTTAATAAAGAATATCCTCTGGTTCTGGATTGCTAATACCTTAAAAATACTGCTAATACCTTAAAAGATACTTCATCATGATGTTTTACAGAGATGAAGTGTGTTGACATGCCAAAGATAACATTTACATAAGCGTTCAGGCAAATTGAAGGCAACATCTAATCTAACATGCAGAGGATCAGCAAGAATTAATCATGCATTTAAAAAGCATTCTAGATATTGTATTTGCTCCCTGGAAAATATATCCTGAAAACTACAATATATTGCACATTCTATAACAAACAAACAAAAAAAGTAATTACTGTTTTTTTCTTTTTCAAATTTTTTAATGGGTAAATTTGAAAATATAATGGCTTGACGAAGGAGCTTGCCTAAATTGTAACATTAAAAAAAAACTGTAGAAATGCTACTGTTGTATCTCAAAAGTGAAAATTTGGACTTTTTAAATTTTGTAATCTCTTGGGTATCATTTCCCCCTAATTTCATTGAAATCATTTAAAACATCCACAATGACTTCCAAACTGCTGCAGAATTTCTAAAAACCTACACCCAAACATACTGTTTGTTGATAACTTCAGTTCAGATCATCTTTGCTACTATTTTTAATCAGCAAGTTGTCTCCTAATGATGAAATCTGTGAATGATCTCTCAGCATCAATCTATAGGGAAGGTGAACATTCCCATCAGGATCTCCAAGACACTTCAAAGGACCAAGATATTCATACAGAACTGCCGAAGTTTATCAGTTCAACATTCCTCATCACCATCCGTCCCAACAATTTGGTTGCACCTGAGCAGTGCTTCAAAGGGTCCTATCAGGTTCCTCCATAAAGGCTTTAAGAATATGTTCTTTCAAACACAGCTTTGGAGACATGTCCATCAGTTTGGATGAAAGAGATGACATGAAGGGTGGGAGAGTATCAAGTGCTGATCAACTTCACTTCGAAGCTGCTTACATCATGCCCTGTTCTCTTCGTCGTTGCAGACTGGGAGCTCTGGGATGTAGCTCTTCAATAGGCATGTTCTAAAGGAGCAATCTACATCTTTCATATCTGCCCTGTTTGTAAATAAGGTCAGATCACAAATCCAAAAATAAATCTGGTCTTTATTTTTTTTTACGTATCTTCAAATTAATAAAATCTCTCTACAAGGCAGAATATGTCTCTAGTGCCTCACTGAATTTGTATTCATCTAACTGATTGATGCTGTAAAGTAAATCAAACTATCACACGCTCTCACTTAGCGATGTTTGCTCTACAGTTCTGACAAGAGGAAAGTACAGTGAAAAGCACATAGAAAAGTACAGTATGGTTATTTTAGTAAAGTGGCATAAATGTCTAAGAATATGTGCCTCTTGAGTGAGACAGATGGGGTAGGCCTGGGACTTCCCTCTGATTTGGTCTAAGGGAAGACAATGAAACCCAGGGCTTCTCACACATATAGACACCTCCACACCAAAAAACCCACCTTCCTTGTAAAGACAGAAGGGAGAATAAAGGAAATAATCTGTAGCACTTTACCTGCAAAATTTGCTATGAAGAAGATGACCTACAATTGTTATTGTATGGTTTCTCAGTAGAAATAACAACTGGAAAAATAGTACGTATAAGCTCTTGCCCTCCCCTCTCTCAAAAAAGTGATAAAATATAGTTATGTCATACAAGGCCCTTTCCTATTCTCATCCCTAAGAAGCAGACTGCATAGCTCACATGTTCTTCAGTGACAGAACATAGTTCTCAGAGAAGCAAAAGAGGCTTGTGATTTCACTACATTGGTGTGGGACAGCACAAGTAGCAGGATTTTACAAACTTTCTCACCGTTAAATTTTGCATATGAACACAGTTTCATCCAAACTTATTTTTTTTATACCAAAATCACTTTGTTAGGATTCATCTAATATGACTTTAAAGGTCAACAGTGGAGGTGTTTGTATCTGAGATAAAATGACAGTATGTGCTCTTTAGAGAAAAGGAACAGAAAATAGGTACTTTTAGGGCATAATCCATTTGATCTATTTTAGATGTCCACTTTATTGTGAACTGACTCAGACTCTAGAATTACCTATGTATCTCCATTGGCTACAAAGAGAGTCTGAACTTTTATATTTGATGTGGATGTCCATACTGAATATCTACTTTTTGTGTGTGTGTGTCAGATGAATTATCTAATTTTTCTATCTTCTGTGGTATGATACTTATCAAAAAGTAATATTTAAGAATTCACTTTCTAAGTTACTTTTTCCCTTTCAGGCAATTCACAGATCTAAATACATTATGGATCTTAGTGCAAGACTGAAGTGATAAATTACTAAGTATAGACCAAATGATTTTTAGGCAGGATAAGTGATAGAACTATAATTTGCATTTTGATTACTTTTCCTAGAAGAACATGAAATGAAAAAGCAAGATGGTCGCATTCTCTGCAAGGTGCATGTGAAGTGTACTGCTTGACGCAAAGAGAACCAGCAAACAAAGTAAACCTGAGGGCAGAGCTATGGCGTCCCTAGCCGCGTGACGTTAATACCATGATGTGTTAAATGGTGGCTGCTGAACTAGGCTGGAATCCACTTCAACTACTCCTGCTAGTCATCTGCAGCCCTTTTTCCCCTAAATCAGGAATGAAGTACCCATCTACACTACGAATGGGAGGAACATCTGGATGATCAGCTAGATGCAAACTTTTTAAAAGTTGGGTGGGCTGAACTCACTTCTGGAAAGAACACCCTGGGAAATTTGCTCTTTTAGGACTGAAGAGATCTGATCCTGATCCAACAAAGCATTTAACCGATTGAATGACTATAAGCATGTGCATAGTCTCCCCTGAGTGCAGTGCCATTCATCTAGCTCACAACAGGAGACTGGAGCAGATTGCTGAATCAGGATTTTAGGCCAAAATACAACGTCCATTAGTACACAGTCAGTGTTGCTTCTATTAATATACCAGTGCACTGTTACAAGAACAGTTATATTAAATTCATCCACAGTTTTATCTTAAATTAGTATTGAAAAACAATTCAATAACTCTACTTTTTTTTTAAATTGACTGAACAAAGAGCATGTGCCAACATCAATTTCTGCAGTCACATTAGTTTCACAGCATTTTAAACAAAACTTTTAAAAATATATACATTTAAGTATCATGCGGTTTTTAATACAGCATATTATTCATTTTAAAAAGAGCCTCAAAATAAATATTTAAATTTAAACACATTCTGAAAAGGCGTCAGTTCAATAGTTAATATTTATTGTTTCCCGTTTGTATTAGATGCTGACCATCAGTGCAGATTTCTGAAGGTTTTATTTGTTAAGAGTGTCTTCTGATTAGCTTAGGTATCACTCTTGCATATAATATAAATACTGTGTGAGTGAGATGTGCAACTGAAATGTCTAACTTTGTGGCAGATGCTGGTCTATGTGACCTTTTATAACAAAAGGGTTCTTGAGCTTCTGGGTTTGTATTTTTCATCTGCTCTTTTCTGCCAGCTTAACTGAGAGTTTAAATCAAAACCTGATGAGACTACATATGCTGTTTAGGAAAAAGTTCTTGGAAAAGTCATGATTCATATAAGCTTTGATATTTCCAGCTAAATGAGAACAAATGTGATTTTAATTGTTTTAAATAACGTTCAATTATCCTCTTACTCAAATAAAAGTAGTTGAACACAGTTCTTTGATCAAAAAAAAAAAATCTAGTAACAGAAGCACCAGCTCTATATTCCTATCAATTATACAATCTGTTTAATGATGAAACCCTTTATTGATATACATGTTTTTCAACTAAGTAGTATTATAACTCAGCTATTTTCTTACATATTTCTGATACCAACTTCATAAACCTCAAATCAGAAGTCATTAAATGATATTTAATTCCTGGAAAAAGGAAAAAAAAAGTCTGCGTGTACATGTTGAGCACCTAGCATGTCAGCTAAAGTTTGCTTTTTTGATATAAAAAGAGTTGGTACATTTTTTTTTTCTCCTTTGATATTCTAGGAGGAAAACTGAATTATTTTAATCTTATTTTAATTATAATGCACTTACCTGAATTACACATTTCAATATTTTAACTAGCACTAAGAAAGGCCACATTATAAACACTCTCAACTTCCACTGGGTTAAAGAAACCCGTGTCAAAAAATGATAACTGATGTTTTGTTCAAACATTAATAAATACATTTACCAAGAAAGCCCTGGCATCTGAAATTTTTCACAATGACGTATGTTCTATCTCTCAAAAAAAAAATTAAAAACCTTTACATTTATATGTCCTACTTAGTTATTTGACCCACTTTTTAATCAGAAGTAGCCAGAATTTTCTTTTATTCCACAGCGCGATTGCTTGCTGTCTTAAGAATAAGAACTTGAGTATTTCCCCTGATAGAAAGCTGACAAGTCATTATGAGGAACTGTGTCTTCCAACGTCAAGCCAATACAGTTCTCTGTTAATTGTCTGAATACAGTACTGTGTCACAGTACCTATAAAAATGGTATTCTGGAAACCAAGAAATTATAGATATTGCCAAGAACAATCTCTGTAAATATAACCAGGACTTTATAATGTGCAAAAGCAAAATTTCATAAATATTACCAAAAAAAAAATTTAAATTAAATTTAAAACAGAAAAACAGAAATGTAGATCCAGATTTTCAGTTACTCTGTCACTTTAGTGATTCATTAAAGCTACAGCAATTTATGATGTCACCTTTTTGAATACATAACGCATTCAAATATTTCTCTTACATTTATTGTTTAGCAACTGCTGATATGTGACTATCAAGGCAAGAACACAATATATAAAGACATCAGACTGCAAGGATATTTTTTAAGAAATAAGCTGAAGATGGATTTATAGTGAGACAACACTGATATCCCAAACTTCTAAACAACATACAAAGTCCACTGACATCCTAACAATATAAAATGCATATGCATGTTCATTGATACTATCAAAACCAATGACTTTCCAAATGTTCTAAAAATCAAGATTCCCAGCATTTTCTACAAATTTTTAAAAATCCCAATGCAACTCAGTGAGAAGTTTAATAGTAAGAACTTAATTACAGGATGGCATTCTTTTAAAAAAAAAAAGTGAATATACTTATATATTAAAACCAAAACCAAAACTCATGATGTAGAATAGCTAAATGTGAACTGATAACCCAAACAACTCCTGCCTGCAAAGTTCTGCAACACAAAGCAATTTATTTAAAATATTCTTCAGAGACCAGGAGGCATGTAGTGGAACACAGAATATTTTGAAAGTAAAGTTCATTTTCTACTGGTTTCAGATAAAGGAATCAAAATGTAAAGTCTGAGGTTTAGACTCACACATCAAGAGTATATTGATATGTACTATTTGTTATAACCAATAGTGCTTTCCAGAAAGGTGTAACTTACTGGACTGAGAAACCCCCATGATCTTCACTGTTTACTGTAAGAACTGATGGTGTCAAGGGTGGGGGACAGTGGTGGGGAGAGTTGGGGAAGGGGGAAGTAATACCCGATTACAGGTTTTAGGCTGACTGTTATTCAGGGTAAATTTTATTGATTTTGTCATCAGCCATAATTGGTCAACTGGATGAAAAGCTCTCTTTTTCTGTGAATGGAGCAGCCCTACCAGAATACTAAAGATGTCTTAAATAGACATAGATTATTTAACAAGCCTTTCATTGTATTAAGCCAGTGCTTCCATACATGATTATTAGCTAAAGTCAGCATTTTTAGCATTTTGTTTGAAAGAAAAGAAAAAGCAGCTCAGCTCACCACACAAACCAACCAAATGGTGCGTACTTAAGGCGCATCGTTAGATGTCAAGTTATTTTCTATTCTGATTCTTAAGCTAAGAATCATCTAGATGTCCGATGCTCAAAAAACCAACATGTTCTTACACAAAAAAGCTACTTCCTGATTGAGTTTTATAAACGACCTACGTACAAAACACCAGAAAGTCCAGCAAAATCCTGCAAGAATCACAAAGTATTCACGGCGCGTTGCTAGTTTCACCCGCACACGCTTCAGGGCAGACCACGTACAAGCACATCGACACCCACACGGCTGGACCCGCCACACGCCTGGCTCCCTCGCCCACCAGAATGAACCCGAAGGCTGCGGGGGGTCCCCGAGCCCCCCCCGGGTCAGGGCGGCTTCTCCCCCCGCCCCGCCGGCTGCCTGGGCGGACGTGCAGCACCACGGACAGCGACCTCCGCCCCGCACCACGGACAGCGACCTCCGCCCCGCACCACGGACAGCGACCTCCGCCCCGCACCGCCCCGCACCGCCCCGCGGGGAGGAAGAAAGCACCAAGTCGCACCCTGGGTTTGGGCTTTGTTTTTTTCTTTCCACTGCGGGAACTGCCTTCATTTTTAACACTGACTGGCTGGCCAAATTCTCAAAACACAGAGCCATACCATCTGGCACTCGGAACCGCAGAACCGTAGGTCATTGGCACTGCCTTTGTCCAGTTCATTTATAGGCTTCATGCAATCGTTTTAACGTCAACTGTTTTCCCTGTCATTAGACAAGCATCTCTCCTTACTCAGTCTCTGAAGGGGAAATCGTTACACTGTGTACATTTGCTGTTCTGTTCACTCTCAACACCTTTTACGCCAGGATACACTGTAGAGCAACTGCACGATTTGTGGCAAAGTTCAGTCAAACTAAACTGTGACACAAAAAAATCACTTTAAGCATTTAGATGTTGATCGCTTGGCAGTACAGACTAGTACTAGGTCAACGTCTAGTTAGAGAGTTACTGAAGTGGCAAAGATGTCCTTACAGCAGTAGACATCTATTTATATTTGATATGCTTTTTACTTATCCAATTCGCTCTGGAAATAAAATGCATTTACACCATCAGTAACTGAGTACATAACATATATACAGTGAGTGTGTACACATACAGCTTATAATGTAGAAAAGTGGGGTCAAAATTACTGATGAGACTACTTTACTTTTGTCAGGTTTAACAAGAAAAAATAAATTCAGCAACTTTCCTACTTTATCCAATTAAGATAACAGGGTATTTCAGCTCCTGGAGGGACGGTGGATCAATTTTTGTGGCAAAGATATGTGCAAATTACACTAACTTATTGGTGATTGGGATTCTTTAGGCATGGACTGTTATCGTGAAATGATTTCAGAAGGCACTGCTGAAGTTAGAAAGCGTGGAGGTAGTTCTAGGCCTTCTGTTCAGAGCAGGGATTTGTATGCACCGTTGTGTTCCACTGCTAAAGCGGGATTTGGTTCAGACTGGTTGATGTAGTGCTACAGCAGTCGAGATAATCCAGTTCAGGGCAGAAACCATTCACCTGGCCCGGCTCTCAACAAATACTCAAACAAACAGGGCAAAAGGCATGCGGTTAGTTACTTCAGGCGCGAGGACAACACTTTTTTCTGCCCTTTCCTGTCTCGAGAGCTAGGCCAAGTAATTTTGCGCAAAAGTAGAGCGAAGGCAACAACTACAAAGAGCCAAAGTGGGACCCTGCCTTCTTTCTAACCAAGGCAAAGAAACACCTCTAGATCTTTCTAAGCGGTCACCGGTGGCACCAAAGAAAACGGCGGCGGCGTATCGAAATGCTGTCACCGTCGCTCCCCCGCCAAGGGCCCCCCGCCAAGGGCCCACCGCCGTGCCCGCTGACACCCACCCTCGCCCTCCAGCTCTTCCCCGCTCCGCAGATTTTGGCCGGGCTCCTGCGGACACGGCCCCGCTCCCCGCTCCCCGCTCCCGAGGCGGCCGGCAGCCCGCCCGCTCCGCCGCCCCGACGGAACCCGCCCGGAGCCGCCGGTGCGCGCTGCCGGCCCCCGCGGGGGGACGAGACGCCCGGTCCCCCGGCCCCCCGCCGCCCCGGCCCCGGCCCAGCCCCGGCCCCGGCGCCCCTCCGGCCGCCGGCCTGCCGGCTCCGGGCCCGGCCCGCCCCGGGGGTGCCGGCGGGCAGGGCAGCGCCGGCGGGCGGCCCCGGCCCCGCGGCCGCTCCGGGCCCCGCTCATTGGCATGCAGCCCCCGTCGCTGCCTGCCGCCAAGCCGCATACCAGCCCGCTGGAAGCCGGCGGCCGAGCCGGAGCCAATCGCATATTCATGAGGAGGGGGAATCCAGCGCTGCACTCCCAGAGGACCGAGGATCGCTTCTTTCCCCCCCTTTTTTTTTTTTTTTCCAAGCTGCCCCCTCTCTCTGCCTCCCTTCCAGCAACGCGCTCGCGGGGGCTCCCCGCCGCTCGCCGACTGCGCCCCAAAGCCCGCGGTCGCCGGCGCCAGGAGCGGAGCCCGAAGCAGCCACAACACGGCCCGCGGCAGCCACAACACCGAGGGAGGCACGCCAGCCCGCCGGGCAGGGACGAGGAAACACAGCGGGGGCTCCTACCTTACAATCCTCAGGACACGATTTCACCGAGTACTCCTCCGACTGTAAATACTTCTGGAGCGTAACCTCAAACTCTTCGTATTTCTCCTGAGCGTGCTGGTCGTAGCGCTGGTAAGCCTGGACGCACTGGCTGCAGGAGCCTCCCCCCCTCAGCACCACATCCAGACTGCAGTTCAAAGTGTCCGGATTGGACAACCCGGCGAACAACTCCCAAAGTGTGTAGGAATTACAAAAGGAAAGGTAAAAATCCGTCGGGTCCCAGGCGGGCGCCGGGCTCTGCCCCGCGCCTGCCGGCCGGCCCGGCCCCCCCCGCCGCCGGCACACCGCCTCCGCGTCCCCCAGGCTGAAGCACTGCCCGGACGAGGAGCCGGCCGGGGGGCACGTCTCCAGGGGCCTGGCGGTGGAGTTCCCCGGAAAAGCAGCCTCGCCGTGCCGGGGCTCGGTGCCGCTGGGGCGGCCGCCGCCGCCGCCGCCGCCGCCGCCGCCGCCGGGGGAGGGCGGGAGGGAGGGCGAGGGGGGGGCGAGGAGCCGGGGCGCGGGGGGCGCCGGCTCCCCCATGCCCGCCGGCAGCTCCGGCGGCTCCGCGGGCTTCGGCGTGTCGGGCGGCGGCTGCTCCTTCTCTCCCGTGCCCGTGAATTTGGCCTCGGCGCAGAACCACAAGTGATCAGAGAGCAGGACCGTGAAAAACAAGAGCGAGGCCAGGGACAGTCGCCATTTCTGAGCCCTCTCGGAATCCGCGAAGGGCTTCTCGTTCTCCCGGGGTGCGAACCAGATTTTTAAGCCGTCATCGTACTGCCGACTGCACATCCAAGCACCCCTGGTCATATTTTGGGAACGCACAGCCCTGGCCGACTCCACCGTGAGGGCTCCTTTGCCGGTGTCACCACAACATGCATTGACTTAAAAGACCGGGGGGATTTTCTTGCCTGCCTTCCCTTGGCTCGCTCGCTCGCTCCCTCTTCCACTCTCCCCCCCTTCCCCCCCCTTCCTCCCTCTTCTTTCTCTCTTTTTCTTCCTCCGAGAGATCGCTGGGGTTCGCCGGTGGCTCTGCCGTGGTCTCCCCACGCGAAGCAGCCCCAGTCCATCCGACGCGGGGTGCCGTGGAGAAGAGAAGGGCAATAACGCAGAGAGAGGAGGAGGGAGCGGAGATGGTGGTGGCGGTGGTAGTTGGCGGTGGCGGGGCTGCGCGGCTGGTCCTCTCCCCCTCTCACCCAGGCATGGTCAGATCGCAGCTCCCCATCTCCCTCCCGAGAAGAGCCCGCTGCCCCCGGACAGCCGCATGCCGCTTCCCCCGCTGCCGACGGCCGGCTCCGGGCGGGCTCCTCGCCTCCTCTTCCTCCCCGCCGCCGCTCCTCTTCCTCGCAGATGCCCGCACCGCTGTCTCCGTCTCCTCTTTCTCCTCTCCCCCCCTCCGCTCTAACTGGAGAGACGCTGCTGCAGGGCTCCCGGAGCGCTGCCGAGGATGCTGAAGAGGAGGAGGAAGAGGAAGAGGAGGAGGAGGAGGCTGCCGGGGCCGCCGCCGCCGCGGGTGACAATGGGCTGCGGCTGCCGCCGCTGCTGCCGCCGGGCGCGGTGTCCCCGGGCGCACGGGGCGGAACTGCCTGGCTGGGGGCCCCCAGTGGGCACAGGCATCTTGGGCCCCTGGGCTAAGTTGCCGCCATCTTCGTCCTGGAGAAACACTTTTTTGGGGGGAGCTCTGCCTTTTGCGTCATCTCCTCCCGCGCCGAGATCTCTCTATCCTGGCGCATTGGCAGCAGCGGCAACTCTGCCTCCTCCTGCCTGAGGAGGAGGAGGAGGAGGAGGAGGAGGAGGTGGGAGAGGCACTGGGGACCACATGGCCTCTCCAAAGGGCTGCCTCAGTGCAACTCTTCCTGCTCGTCTCGCCGAAGGGACTGCTCGCTCCCACCCGCCGGCCCTCTCGCCTTCAGGCTGCCTTTCCTGTTGTGGCCCTGAAACACCACGTCCACGCAGGATGGTGGCTGCGGAGGTCTGTCGCCATGTCTGCCCTTGTCACGGCAGATCACGGGTGGCACGTGAAACTCCAGGCGCTGGATCCTGGCGGGTTTTGGCCCCACAGTAAAATGCCTGAAGACAACACAGCTGCCTGACTTTCAGTCAGTGAGCCGGAAAGCGTAACACCCGTAAACCCCAGGGCTGTTCCCCCAAGACGAGTTTTGCAAAACCCTGGTCCAGCACACGGACCGGGCGCATGCTGCCAGTCTTCGGGGTTCACCTTGTAGATGTCACTGCCTGGAGAGACAGACCGCGAGGGCAGCTTAACTCAGGGGCATCAACCATCTCCACTCAGACCCACCGCAGAGATCCCACCACCTTCCGGCCCCAACCAGCAGGGTCTCTTGCTTAAATAAACACACTGTTTGGTCACTCTTAAGTTACCTTCATGTTGCTTGCTGACGCACCGTGCTGTAACAGCAACAGGCAAACTTGGATCACGCATGAGACAAGAGAAGGTGCCAGCTAGAGGTTGAACGTTATCAGATGAAGACCTGGAGCGACAAGGTCTTCCTCCCAAGACGTCAGGTATGTTATCCGGCTATAGCATAGCCAAGAGGTATATTTTAATTTCTCTGTTGGAATGGGGGAAGGTGCAGAGGCTATACCCTTCCTTGTTCAGAGGCTTTCTCCATCCTGGGGTGAGGGACCATCTAGAACTGCTAAAGGCCCTCGAACGAGGTGCACAATGTACCCCAAAAGGTGGCTTTCCTCCATTATTTGGTTAAAGAAAACTTTATTCCTTAACAAACATGGCCATGGTCTATAAGCTGATACAGATCGCTGACAGCGCTCTAATTCAGCTTCGAAAGGTGTAGTGGGAAGAAATCTACGCTAAACGGTATCAGAGGAGGACAAAACTTGTACCTTTTCTGACTGCAGCTGTTGTTAACCGTGGGATGAGCTTATCAAGGTACGTGCTGGAATTTCCATCACTTTGAGTAATAAATCAAGGCTGGATGTCTTTCAAAAGGAGATGGTATACCTCCAACAGAAGAGCAGACCCGAGGGAGGAACTGCTGAGTGAGGTTCTATGCCCTGTGTTATGCTGGGGGTCAAAGCGCATTATCATAATGGTCTCATCTGGCCTTAAAAGATCCACGAGTCAAATTCTACACCGAGCAGAAGTTTTCTGTGCCTTTTATTTTGATAGACTATTTAAAGACACAGAAATAAGTGCTAATATTGTAAGAAGAAGACTACAGTACTCAAATCAGAATGCATCTTTGCAATTCTCAGTCAATCAGCTCACACCATCTGCTAATGGTACATTATTAATTTTGGTCTTGGAGCTTTGATTGCAATGATTTGACATACTGGGCCCTGTAATGTACCTGCATTTTTGTGATGCTTTCTGTTCTGGGACAAGACCACGACTGAGCTTTTAAAAGGGAATCAGAACAACTTATCTTCTCTAACATGTAGTGTCATTTATTTAATTATGTTTTGCTTGGTTGGTGATGTATTTCGTGGTGGAATAGAAGGACTGAAACAGAAACACAGGGAAAAAAAAAAAAGAAAAAAAAAAGCCAAAACAACTAGGATAAGCAACAGGTTCCTGAAATCAGGTCTGAGATTTTCAGAACATGCTCTATTAAGATATGTGGCACTGACTGCATAATTATGTTCTATTCAACAGCTAAACTCAGGGTGAAGGAAGTCAGTGTTGGAGTCCACACCTGGCAAACAGGCTTGATTTATATTTTTTTAATATTGTTTTCCTATTGTCTCATTGGGAAAATGAGAGGGTAGTAGGCAATTTTGCAATCCACAGGAAAATTAGAAATGTTCTTTATCTCCATAGTGGAATTTTAAGAACCAGTAATGAAAAAATGCTGGTATCCAGACCTCATCTGAAACTTAATATGAGAATGAATTCCTAAGTCTGTGCTACTCTGGTTACACTTGTCTAGGATCAAAGCAAAGATACTCAAAGTCAAATCTGCTAGGATTTTTTAGATATACTTGGCTTCTCCAAAAAAATCCATTTTCACATCATACAACATTTTCTCACATTTCCCAACTTTCGTCTGGAAAAATAGAGTGAGAGTTCTTTTTCAACACCTAGCGATAAACTATAATAAGATATTCCGCATTCCCGAAATGAGCGAGTCCTTGCTTTTCCAGTGACAGTTTTCTGTAACAGAGAATGTGTCATGCAGAACTGTTGTTTCGCCTGTTAACGTTTGTTTCCCCCAAAGCCCCATTCCCTCTCCACCTGGCACGGTGAATAACTTATAACACTAGTTGCAGCAGCTAGTTCCTGATGGATCTGAACAGATGCAGTTCAGTTCTCTGGTGCCCCTTAGTGTTAGGTCTTGCAGCTCAAGGGAAAAAAAATCAGGCTATAAAATAATATCTGAAAATCAAGAAGCTGACTGCATGAGGTGGGGGAAAGAATCTGAAGTATGTACTGTAGCTGCTTTCTCTCAAAGCTCCTTCAAAATTTTGTTAGCATAAATCCGATCTAAATAACAGAATTTTGTTTAAACTAGGTTAATGAATTATATGAATGTGAAGAAAAGAGACAAACTTTCCTTAAAAATATCAGTACAGAATATCATCCCCATATACATCATTCATCCTAAATAACTCCAGTGGCGCAAAATACTGGCTTCACTTTGAAATGACACTTTTTATTGGGAATATTTATTAGTGGTGTTCTAAAGCTTAGCAAGTTTGAGGAACTCATGGAAGACTGTCTCCCTAGCTGGTGGAGTCGCCAGATGTTTCACACACAGACCTCCTTAATGTAATGTAGTTCAGTGTCAGCTCTGCCATACAGTGCTTCGATCAATACAGTCAGAGCTGATGTTCTTTAATTGTTTGACTCATAATATGTAAGATAGCTAATTTATCGAGCACTGATGACAAAGTCTAACAGAATGAGCACAACAAAATTCAAGACACTTGAAGCTATTGCTTAACCTACATACCATGTGTTTCTTTGTGAAAGTACTTTAGTTTACCAAGCAGAAATAATTCTTGACATAACACGTTAACAGTAATAAACACTTGTCAGAATAGAAGGCTTTACTGTTTCAAAGTAAATGTTCTTAAATTTTTGCCTAATATCATGCATACTGTAATTTCCTGCATTAGTCTCTTGCTTTTCTTTGATTTTTTTGGAACAAAATTGTAAGGTCTGAAGAGCTGTATATAGGTCTCTCAGATGATTTTAACAGGTTTGAGAGCAGTGTCTTGTCTTTGTAATGTATATTCTTTACATAAGAAAAAAATTATTTTCTAATTTCTAAGCAGTGCTTCTTTTTGTAAAATCTTGCAGCAGGCTATTTTTAAAATAGTAGATTTCATTTTATTTTGGGGTTGACTGGTTCTACTGATGGGAGCAATTGTTGCAACAATCATTAACAGAAATACTTAGTCAAACCCTTGCATTGGAGTGTCATCCAGCAGTTTTAGTACCAGCAAACATTATCAGACCTTTTACTAGTTCCTCTTATATTAATTATTTTTTACAGTTTAAACAATTTCTATTCAATAGGAATATCTATACATTCTTTGTAGGCAAAACAATATGTCAAGTATGTGCTTTAGCATCCTCAGAGTTGTATATTTTTTCTTTTATTTTGACTTCTTACAATAAATTGTGGATATTATTTTACCCATTACCTGGGAGGGGAGTCAGAGATTTAATTATCTGAGTCTATTTGTTATGAATAGTATCCATGATGGTTGTTAAGACACAAGCACATTAAGAACACTGAAGAATTCATTTTCTTTCCCATCACATTCCTGAGGTATTAGTTTCCCATTCAGTACTTTCCAAAAAGCTGAATTATTGTGAGAAAGCTTCAGGCATCTGGGCCTGATTGCCCCAAAACAATGGGAAATTTATGTTAATGTTAGCAGGCACTGAAGCTACTAATCCCTGTTCAAACAGCTCTAATTCAGATTTTAAGATTCTTGCACTCTCCTTTGTTCCCACTTTCCACATTACCTTCAATTTTGTCCCTTTGGCTTGATTTTTTTTTAAGCTTTTCTTACAAAATTAGAGCATTAACTATCACCCAGTAAGTTATAAAAGTTTTTCAGACTGGATTTTAAAAGGCTGTGCAGTACAAACTTGGAAGATACTAATGTCATTAAGTTGATTGAATTATCTTGCAGATGTTTGCTCTGTATCCTGTGAGACTTCCCGTTAGAGAATAAGAACATGGTTTTGTTTGTTGACATTTTCAGCCATGGAACAATGAACAAATAACATGGGATCTGGAAGTCCGATAATTTCTCTCCAAAAATTGTAGGTCATCTTTATCATGACATCTTTATAATGAGAGCTCAGTCATAATATTATATCCAGCTGGTATATTTGGGCATGAGCTGAAATGAACTGAGGCTATTCTTCATTAACTGAAGCCATCAAACAAGTGAAATATAACTTTTGCACATGACTGCAGCAGGAAGAAGATAATATAAATGTCCTGCACAAATTAGCCTGTGCCTGTTAGAGTAAGGTCTGATCCAAAGCATGCTGAGATCAGGGGAAAGATTGCAATGGGTTTTTAAACCAGGCTTGTAGAAAGAAAATAGAAGAATAAAGATTCCCCCCATAAGGGGATGGAAGAAAAAGGATTGAAAGAACCACCAAAAGGTAGATTACAGCTTTTAAAATATTTTTTCCTCCTTTCCCTCTCTTACTAATTGTATACATTTGCTGTCTTCTAACAAGTGTTATAGCCTGATTATGCTTTTACAGATATCAAAGTCATCTTTTTGTCTTTTCTGCTCAGTTGCCTTATAGATATCCCAGTCCTTCCTTGTGTCAAAATTAACCTCATAGGAAAGAGATAAATCTTGATTTTTCTCAGAAATACTCTTTTATAATCTTTTTCTTAAATAAAATAAAAAAATGTGTGTACTATATAAGAAGTCTTAAGTTTTGGTTGATCAGCCAAATAGTTTTCATTTGCTCTCTCTCACCCTCACCCAAAGAAAAAAAAGTACTTTTAGATATAACCTCTCATACTCTGATTTGCTGTTTAAGCATGTTACTGTAGAATATTTTTTTATCAGCTTAAGTTACAATGCTTATATTAGGTAGGTTTTCTTTGTGATGTACTGATATGATGCTGCTCTTCTGGAATGCATGCTAACTTGTATTTGTAGCCCTGTTTCCACACATGTCTGTGGTATGAAGAATACAGAAAAGAGAAAGAATTCATTTAGAAATAACGTATGTTACCAAGTAACCTTCTCCCTGCTTATTACCCCACATTTTATTCCACTTTCCTGGAAAATATGCCATCCTAGAAAACTCTTTTCAGACTGATCATATGAAAGTTTAGTAGTATCTTTATGTTTCGAATACTCATGGCTGCACTGTGAGTTTTAAATGCATTTGAGAGTGGGGGCATGCAGGAGAGAGAGCTGGCCAATTCTGCCCTGAGGTTCCCACATGTGGGGGCTTCTTCTTTTGACCAGAAGAATTATCCCTACTAATAAAACATATGTAATTATGTATAGTGTTGATACAGAGCTTGACCATAGGTTGAATAATTATCATTGTAATATATATATATATCTCTATATCTCCTCAAAAATGTAAACCATTTTCTGGAACTTTTCATCTCATCTAGCCTTAGCTATCTAGACTTAAGCATCTAGCCAAAGCTTATCCTTTCATCATCTTGCCAATAAAAAGATACAGCTACATCCGGAGCACAGCTTATTCCATCCTTAAATAGGTGTCTAGGACAGGCACTCTTGTATGGCAAGTCATCTACTGCCATCTCTTTGCACTGAGGAAAATCTCCCTGATTAACTTCAAATTGTGGCCTATCGAACCTAGCTTTAATTCTCTAAAAGGCAGGTGATAATTTTAGGTAAATGAGCCAGGTTCCTGGCTTTGTCTTTGTGCCCTACAAAAGGTTGTTCCTGAAGAAAAGGCTGTAAACGAGTGTGGAAGTACATATTCGAGACTTTTTTCTCTTTCCTTTCATAGCAACTTTAGCTGTTGTTTACTAGGAAAGCAGACGTGAATGAACCATAGATTGACACTCCTTATTTTTTGACCCAGGACTATCCTTTTCTGCTGAACTGTAATATCCTGCCTTCTGCCAAGTGGCTGCAATGCCATCTGCCAGCGAGGGAGAAGGTGGGTTTTTTTCTCTCTGCCTTCCAGGGTATTCCTGCAAAGAAGGCATGTGACTCAAGTTGTAGGATGACTGAAGCTCTTGGGGTCTTCTTGGAGTCGTCCAACAATCAATTTAATGTGTCTGACCTGAAGGCAAATGTCTCCTTTTGTCTGCGACATCACCAGCAATTCTCTAAACGGTTTGGCTTCTGTTCCATATGCCTTGCGAGAGGTTCAGAGAACTGAGTGCAGGCTGCATGTAAAGAGCTCCTGAGATTTTATTCTATTTCCACTCTTTCGATGGGGCATGGTTCTGGCAAAGCATCCATTCCCTCTTCCTCAGCATCTCTATTTATAAACAGGGGAGGCTGGGAGAATTAGCTAATGCCTGCAAAGTGCTGTTTTAAATAATAAAAATCATGAATTCACCTCTTGATGGGCTACTATATAGGTCAGCAAGTCGTGCTATTTCTTTTCTCATTTAGCTCCTAAGGACTGAATATTTGTTGTTTCAAATCAGGTTGCTCTCCCTTTCTAAGTGGCGTACATACCTTTGTGAATAAATAAAGATTTTTCTACAAAAGGGATCTCATTCAGATCATTCTCAATGCTGGACTAAATGAACAGTATTGCTTTTCTAATTTTCCAGTAAAATACATTACTTGATATTTGGTGATATATTACATTTTCACTGCATTACATTACTGGGAAAGCAGAGCTTTATTTTCATGCTTTTTTCTTGGGGGGGAAGACAGAGAGAGGAAATGTAATTATATTGGGTATTTTAATCTCCTAATTAGTTTCACTGGGTCTTCAATTTAACTCTTACATTCTGTTGAAGTTCATTTTTCTTCTCTTTCCTTTCATCTTGTTCTGTTTTTTGCTTCTGGAGACAGCTCCTGATGGCCGGCTGTGGCTGTGCAATGCTCCCTTCCTCCCAGAGCACCGAAGCAAATACAGCTTCCAGCCCATTACCTAGAATATTCAGAGTCTTGCTAGGGGTAGACAGACAGACTCTGCCTTTAAGTGCCACCATCACGGCCATAATTTGCTCGAAGCCACAAATAGGGCTGGCGCAGGGACAGTGGCAGGACACTGCGTGTCCCTGAGGTGACCGCGTGCACTCGAGAGTCCACAGACCGTCGTTTCGTACGGTGGTGGCTGGCTCTGCTGCATAAGGCCTTCGTCAAACAGTAAGAGAGAAAACACTTCAGAGGGGCACTGATCTTCAGCTTCTTTCTGGTATTTCTCTAAAAAAATATCAGTGCAATTTCACTCTCATTGCTTTTTTTTACTTTTGTTGTAATTACTTATAGGAGAGAACTCCTTGAAAGCCTCAATTACAGACCAGAATCCCCTTTAGTACACAAAGAAAAACGCAAAAAACGAGGGGGCGTCACTGCTGTACTTCAGATACCTAACACTGACAGAGAGGGAATCGGTTAAAGATAGTTCATCTCTCTGAAGTGCTTCCTTAGTCAGTGTAGAGAGAGAGGCTCCTTTGCAGGGAACAACTTTAATCCCCCCCCTTCTCTGCATCACCCCACGGAAGAACCTCCTTCTCCCTTCTCTGTCTACCGAGCCTCAGGACAGAGCTGGTTTAGTCTGGCACGTAAAGCAAGGTTTAAGACTACTCTCCAGAGTCTCTGATGTGCAGACTTACATGTTAAAATCATGAGAAGATGTAATAGGTGGTTAATACACATACAGGATCAGGAAGAGTGGGAGTGTTACGGCAGTAAAGACATAGTTCAGGAGTAACCAGTGGGGAGACTGTAATCCATACCAATACTACTGAAACTTGGAGACACCCTTTTGAAATGGAAAACTATTGGTTTTCTTTTTCCCTGTTTTTTAATTAAAATAAATGCTTCTGGCTTCCTTATTTATCACCTGCTGTGAAAGCTGCACTCTCTCTTCTCAGTCTGAACTTTCTGCAGTGACTGGCTTCAAAAAACAGGACAGATTTGGGGGTTCAAACCAGTGAAACTTGTGTTCTCATCAAAGGTGTCAGGGCAGACCAAATTAAGTGATTCTTTGGGTTTCAGGTTTTAAGTTTACCAGTAGAGTGAATATACTCCTGTCTTAAGGTATTTTAAAAGCAAAACTGAGATATCTAGGTTAAGAAGTGGCACAAAGAAAGGACAAGAATAGTGGAGAATTTATTTTGTTTTATATATACAATGATATGGAGAACTTAGAGTACTTGATGCAGAAATTCCATCCAGAAATGTGGAGTTAGGACTTGAAAATTTCATAATTTTTGGTGGCCTTCTGGCAGAAGCTTGATTTCTTAATTGCAATTTATCTACCCTTCAGATGGTGAAGCTGCAGCTGAATAAATATACTCCAAAAAATGATGGCATATTTTTAGTATTAGGCATTTCAAAAAAGTTAGTCAGATGTTAAAAGTTAACCAGATGTTCAGACAGCATGTAGGTGACTGAAATGTTTATGGTATTCTACTGAGGCACAAAACCAGTGTATGTAATTTACATAACTTCAGTTTAGAGGCTCTGTCATATTTCTTAGGCAACTTTCTTAGCCTTTAGGTGCTGTAACAGTAGAAGCATATACACTTGGGGGAAGCAGAAGTTATTTTATAGTAGCTAATTTTAGTCCAATGAAGATCTTTCTCCTACTTGCCAAGAAAAAAATGGAAAGGCTCTTTCAGGGTGATTCAGAGCATGTAAGTTTAGCTCTCCCATGCCAAAATAATTTTGGATATGAAAGTTAAAGCTTTTAGTCTCACAGACACATTTCAGAATGCTGCTCCTACTTTAATATACAAAATTGTACATGCACAACCTTTTTTTCCTGAAGCACCAATGCAAACCAGAACCTAATGAAAAGTTATTTTTTTAGGCATCAACTGTGTCTATTAGTAATTTTGCATTATGAAAAATGAAAAATGTATGTTCATCATAAGCACATGCAGACATCTCTTCTTGGGAAAAGATGGGAAAGATAATCTGCTCTTGACTATGAGTAAATGTCACAGCTTATGCCACTTGCCTACCGGTAGTTATTGATACCATGAATTACAAAATTTTGAGCCATTGAAAAGCAAAAAGCACAAATCTAAGGTGAATTTAGGAATTTCCTTCCCTTCCACACATGGAACCATTCCAGGCTACCTTCACAGAAGAGGATCTAGATTTGCCCATCTTCTGCTTTGAGGGTTTGATGAAGGAGCTTTGTCTTGTGAAACTATTTCCATAGATGCTATGTGTAGATTGTCCAAACATACTTAATATTAGGCAGCAGGAAAAACAAGGGAATGTAAAACCATCCTAGGGTTCACAGTAGATTTTTTCATATGCAGTTAAGCTTCCTCAGTTGTTCCTAACTTAGTAGTTCCTAACTTGTGCACCAAGGAGGGGCACGAGCATTCTGGATGCAGCAAAAAGTGGTTCTGTCATTATTCTGATATTACAACAAGGAAACATACAATACAATTTTAATACATAAAAGTAAGAAAAATAAAAGGAGAAATAAGGTGTTGTAGATATGAACTCGGATACTCTATTACGAGATCATTTCCCTCAGTGGAGCTATAGGAATTTGCTAAGTAGTCTCTCTGTTCTCATTCTAAACATGAAAGAGTTATTCAGAGCGCATAACACACAGACAGTTTGGGCATTATTAATAAGTATTTTCAATTTAATTGTATTTTCAATTATGTTCTTAGTTACAAAACAAACTAAGCAACATTAATCTTGAAAGGACTGCATAATTCTTGCATGTATTTCTGTACAAATATCTTGGTGAGACATCTGCCCAGATAAATATTTCTCAAAGCTTTCCCTTAAATCTAATCTGGCAAGGTGGGCAGAGTATGAGCTTTGATATTAATTAAAACTATCTGCATTAATTTACAAAAACCTAATTCCTCTGCCTGTACAAAGCCTGAATTTCTTGTTATGTTTTGCATTCCCTTAAATAAGCTAATTGTATTTCTGCCTCTTTCTTACTAATCTATTTTTCTCCTAGAAAATACCTGTATTCAGAAAAATTAATCGAAATAGTGCTGAAGTCCCTATCATATTACAAAGACCTATATCTCCCTGCAATCATTGTTGGCATACTTCTGTTGCAATTTTATCTGCAGATTTACATCATCTGAGTATCAGACTCAAGGCTTAAACTACTGATGCACATTTTTCAGAAAGCTGCAAAATACAGGTAAAAAAGGTATGAAGAACGATCATTCTATAAGTAAGTTTGCTATAATGTTTGGGGTTTTTTTTTTCTTTATAAATCCATTTACCTTTTGCTCTCCAAGCACGGACAAAAGTGTGTGGCTATGAAAGTTGCAAGTTAGATCTGGGGAAATTTGAAGATTACTAAAAATATATTTAAAAAATAGAGACGGTTCACTAAAATGCCAACATATTTTTATTAATATGTTTTTATCACTTAATAGTGTAAGCAAGTGATAAAAGTGATGAGTAAGAAGTGAGCTGAAAATAGTGCTTATTGGGACTACAGTTGTCATTGGAATATCTTTATAATTACTGTGCTGGACACCACACTGCACTTTAAAAAAAAAAATTTAAAAAAAAATTTTAAAAAAGTTTCATGTCAGGCTTTCCCTGGTGGCAATGCTAGTTTAATATCATCCCACCATTTCTTCCTCCATATGCTTTTTCCTGTCCCCTCACTTGGTTCATTGCTCTGTCCCTCTGGGCCAACGCAACCACTCTTCTGCAAACTGGACTAGTGAAATGATGCTAGTATCCCAATTCATTTCAGTAGTGCCGTTTATTGTCTCATTCAACAACTAGTTGGTGCAACTGAATGCAACACAAGGCAAACTACAACACGGTGACAGTAACTTATTTAAACAGCTTTGTTGATGAGGAATTGCATTTTCAAACTTAACCTGTGAGAGAGAGGGTTTCCTTGTGGAAAACAGAAATGCAAGTTTGTTTCAAATATCATTTAACAAATATGCACAAAGGGTCCTCAATTTTCAAACCTAGTAACATGTAAAGGAAAGACTATGTTTGTTTTAAATGAAGATCTGAGAATATGCAAGAAGAAGTGAAAGGCTACTTCGAGTGGGAGAACTTATAAGGACATAAGATGAGGTGGAAAACTACATTCTGGGGTTTTTTGTACTTCCTGAAAAATTTGGAATAAGATTTTGGATTCTTTGGCTTACTTTGAAATAATTTTTTTAAGCAATTTGTTTATTTTATAGAAATACTACTTTGGTTTAAAGTTCCAGTAAGTGCCCTGATTAATTCACTGCACTGGGTTATTTTTTCTCCTATTATCACCCCATCTTTACTGTTTTTGCTAATATTCCACTCTACCTGAGTAAAGGTATATTGCAAAACAAAACCAATTATTAATTGGAATTCTTAAATAACTGCTTTCTATGAGTTCATGCGCCCTTCCTAGAGATTTTTAACTAACTTAGTTCCCAGTACAAACATTCACAGGAAAAAAATGATGAAATCGGAAATACAGAGAAGCATTAGTTGGAAGGGCTTTCTAACTCAGGAAGAAAAGCCACATCCTGTGTCTTGTCTGAACAAACATATTTTGACAATATAAAATTACTGAATAAGCTATCAAATGTGGAAAGTAGTTATTAAATAAGTATGAACAACAAACATTTTGGGAGCCTGTGATCAGTTCAAAAAATCTCTATCAGACATGAAAAACAAATCAAGTAAATAGTGTACTATTATTAATGCAGACCTAATTATACATTAGCACTTTGTTAGGGATTTTCCAGGGGCCTGTCTGTTTTCGCTACTTCTGTATAAATTCACCTTTTTCCTCCTTGCTGATGCAAATATGTGTCTTGCGTCACCCCCCACCACCACCACCTCTTTTCTCTTTCTAAAGACAGACTGTAATAGCATTGCTGCTTGATTAACAGGGCACTTTCACTATGTGCTCATAAAGATGGTTTGCCTGACTTTTTATGTGAGCAGAACCACTGAAATGCTCTGTAAGGATTCTCAGTGGAACTCCTTGCAGTACTCTAATTTAAGGAGTATAAATTACAGAGCAAAGTCCATATTGCTCAGGAGTAGTTGCAATCACTGTGTCAACAGTTTCTTTTTTCACTTCTCTTAACCAAGAACCACTGTAAGAGATTACCTGGTTTGGAAAACATCTTTGAAATGATTCATGCACTCCAATTATTCGTTCCAAGAATTCACTAGCCTTATTACTATAATTGTCTCTGCTTGGACTATGAGTACTAACCATACAATATACATGTTTCGCTGACTGATGCTGCGCTAAGAATATGAAAGCTTGTTCTCTACCCATCCTTCCTATTACGTTCACAGTCTCCCAAAACAGAGTGTCCTTGTACCGACTGCTAGTCGGCTGGCACAGGCCCTGTGATCTCACCAAATGTATTGCACAAGACTTACATGCTGTCCTTTGGCCCCTGCATGGCAGCCAAGTTTTACCCACAAGCACCACGTGCCCAAATCAGCAGTCTGTGCTGCATTTATGTGCAGGGTGCACATGCCACCTCGCACACAATACCTGTCCCGCAGAGTGGAGATTTGGCACCCCGAAGACAGTGTCCCATGGGTGGGATATGTGGGGCAGCAAACAGGATGATCAGTAGTGGGTGCAGAACATCCATGTGCCACAGTCATTCTCTGCAAGGAGCTCTGGCCGCCCTCTTAAGTCTATCCCAATGGAGAAATGAGTTGCCATCACCTTCTGAACCTTTGCTGCCTCTGGCTGTCCAAAATCTACTCTGGAAGTCATTATAGCCAGCACTGTTAGCTATGCCAGTGAATCCCACCGCACCAGATGATACCTCAACATACTCTGCTCTCCACAGCTGAGGCTGTTGTGGCTTAAGCCCAGCCGGCAACAAAGCACCACACAGCCACTCGCTCACTCCTACCCCCCTGGCCCCGGTGGGATGAGGAGGAGAAAATATAAAGAAAAGCTCATGGGTCAGTCGAGACAAGGACAGGGAGGGATTGCTCCCCACTTACGGTCACAACACAGGCTCAACCTGGGGAAGAAACCAAATCAACGTCACCTGCTACCCATCAAATCACAACAAGGCTATGAGGAAGCAAAACCCAGCCTGAGAACAGCTTCCCCCCGGGGAGCCCTCCCGCCTCCACTCCACTCCCCGTTCTCTCCACCTCCTCCCCCCGGCGGCGCAGGGGAGCAGGGGACGGGGACGGGGGCTGGGGTCGGCTCCTCACCCCTTGTCTCTGCCGCTCCTTCCTCCTCAGGGGGAGGAGGACTCCGCGCTCGGCCCCTGCTCCGCCGTGGGGTCCGTCCCTCCCGCGGGAGACAGCCCTTCCCCAACTTCTCCAGCGTGGGTCCTTCCCGCGGGCTGCAGTTCCTCACAGACTCCTCCAGCGCGGGTCCCTTCCACAGGCAGGGTGCAGTCCTTCCGTCACAGACTGCTCCAGCGCGGGAGCCGCCGCCATTTTGGGGGACATCCGCTCCCCCGCTCCCCTCCACGGGCTGGGGGGGACAGCCTGCCGCCTCCCCGCGGGCTGCGGGGGCATCCCCTCCTCCTTCCCTGACCTCGGGATCCGCAGAGGGGTTCCTCTCACATCCCGCTCCCCCGACTCCCTCACGGGGCGTTCGTTCCCCTTCTGAAATCTCTTCTCCCAGAGGCGCTACCGCCGTCGCTGAGGGGCTCGGCCTGGGCCAGAGGCGGGTCCGGCTCCAAGCCAGGGAAAATTCTAGAAGCTTCTCACAGGAGCCAGCCCCGCATCCCCTCCCCTGCTACCAAAACCCCACCACACAAACCCAAAAAGGAGGCAAAAGGGCAAACCTTCGGTAAAGGTATTGGCCTGTGCATGGTCCTTATTCCATTCTTCATCATGGCAGATGTTACTTAGTCATTACAGTTGTGAGTTCTGAAGTTAGTTCAGGACAGTCACAGACTCTGCTCACTTCAGTCCTTATGGGTCTTGGAGAAGTGTGCATTCAGCCACCTGACTGAAGAAAGGTTAGTCTTGAAAGACAGGTTGGACAACATGGTCCTTAATGCTAACTAGATCATCAGCTCTTGCTCTACTTTATGCCCAAGGATGCTTACAAGCCATTCTGACAGGAGACATCCTAGCTGGACAAGATCCTTTGGCTCTTGTTTGTCCATCCCAGAAGTGAGTGACAGGGGGATGGAAACGTGCATGTAGCCATCTCAGCAGGCTATAGCTTCACCCAAGGTCTCAAGAGCAACTGGAGAAGCAATGCGATGAGGCCTTTCAGTCTTCCCCCAACAGCTGTCAAAAAGTGGATCTGACTCTTCTTCTCCCACACTTCTTGCACCAGCAAGCATTGCCAGTTCCTGGCATCTCTGCTGGTCTTTCCGTGGTCTTTTCTTCAGAGAGCCTTCCTGCCCACATGCTTCCCAAACCCTCCCCTTCCCTAAGAGCTACAGAGTCATGGCCTGCTTCCCTCTGTTCCCTTGATCATTGTTCTTTATCCACAATGTTTCTTTGTCTCTCTGCTTTCCTCCACATTTTACCCAGACAGAAATGATTTCTGTCCTTCCCCTGCTAGAGGTGCTTAACATGCAGGGGCACTGTCATGACCAAGCCTCTTGGTTATTCTCCCTGTTCTCCTCCCATCAATAACCCTATGTCTTTGATCTCTGTATCTAGACCATCTCTACCATGACACCTGCACAGACCAGTAGATGGGAGACTTCTATTTTAACAAAGCCTTTAACACAAATCTGAATTATGTGTAAACTTTGCTTTTAAAAAATCAATATTTGGGAAGAGGAAAAAAGCACACAAGAAGGCCTTCCAGACTTTGGAAAACCAATGGAAAGGAATGTGAGGGGCAACGTATGGTGTCTTTCATCCCAGTCAAGGCAAATGGTCTGGGGGTGGCACCAGCACTGTGGTAGGCACCTGCTTGGAGGGAGTCACTGAGGATGTACCTCTGGCACCCTTCCCAAGGAGGTGAGGCCCTCTTTGAGGTGTAAGAATGCTCGGGCAGGAGCAGAATCTAATATGCCATGAAGGTGCTCCCTTTCTTCCTCTGACCTTCAGTTGATGCCTTGAGCCACTCCACTCCCTGCCATGATCACCTTCTTAAAGAGGAAGACAGTCCAGAGTGTCCAGTGGGTCACTTCATACGGGCTGCAGCTCTCACTTCGAGCTGTTTGCCTGGAGCCATTTCCAGCCCTTTCAGGGCAGCCTCTAGAGTAACCCTGTGGTTGTGCTAAGAGTATGAGACAGGGTCACACAACATGTATGAGGGGAGAGAGTGGACACAGCAAACAGGTTGTGGCAGCAGCAATGTTCTCCAGGTGTGTCGTGGTTTAACCCCAGCCAGCAACTAAGCACCACGCAGCCGCTCACTCATTTTCCCCCTCACCCAGTGGGATGGGGGAGAAAATTGGGAGAAGAAGTAAAACCCGTGGGTTGAGATAAGAACGGTTTAATAGAACAGAAAAGAAGAAACTAATAATGATAATGATAACACTAATAAAATGACCACAGTAGTAATAAAAGGATTGGAATGTACAAATGATGCGCAGGGCAATTGCTCACCACCCGCCGACCGACACCCAGCCAGTCCCCGAGTGGCGATTCCCTGCCCCCCACTTCCCAGTTCCTAAACTAGATGGGACGTCGCATGGTATGGAATACACTGTTGGCCAGTTTGGGTCAGGTGCCCTGGCTGGGCATGAGAAGCTGAAAAATCCTTGACTCTAGTCTAAACACTACTGAGCAACAACTGAAAACATCAGTGTTATCAACATTCTTCACATACTGAACTCAAAACATAGCGCTGTACCAGCTACTAGGAAGACAGTTAACTCTATCCCAGCTGAAACCAGGACAAGGTGGTACTTTAGGAATTCAGGAAAGACTGGTTTTCCAGGTGCAGTTCTTCTAGGAGCACGTGGAAGAAATGTGCTGCTGTCTAGCTGTGATGCGCAGTGCTGTTTTTAAAGATGGTGTGACGTCCTCCACCAGGTGGAGCACATGTTGGGTTGTTTGCTGCCATGTTTGAGTGCTGCTAAGGCCAGTCTTATTCAGGAGACCTGTGCACAGGAAAACAACATTAGCTGTGGCCTGAGCATGCGTGGGTGATGGTGTGGGGTGTAGCTGCTGAGATGCAGACTGACCATCTGGCAGCTGCTGTTTTCTTGATTTCAGTTTGGCTGCCAGGCTGTCCATTGAGGAGACTCCCTTCCCTCCTTCAGGTACAGTGTCTGTCATTGTGTTTGCTGCCTGCTGTCAACAGACGTTGTACCCAGAACACTGTCCCCTCGCCTCCACTCCTTTCCAACAAGTAAAGAAAACAAATGATCACTCCCCACTGCTTCTCCTGGGCTCCTCAGCTCAAGCCCAGATGGAGGGTACTTATGGCAGCTCTACCAACCTGTATCAGGTCAGTGCTGATGACTGTGGGCCCTGACATAGGCAACTTTCAGGATTTTTTCAAATGTCTTGCCAATCAAGCCCAATGTTTTGCAGCTTATCTCCATATAAGAGTCGATGGGAGCTCTTTGCTATTCTCACCATTCTCAAACAACTTTCTTGCTGCTTTTCTTTTGGAACTGATGAGACTAGTACAAGACAATGTGTTCTAGATGAAACTGCAGCACTGACTTCTATCAGGGAATTATAATATTCTCTGCGTTATTCATTGTTTCTTTGCTTATGCAACCTGCCATCTTGATTATTTTTTGCCACAGATGCACACTGAGTTGTCTGCAGTGATAACCTGGTACATTTCTCATTTTGACGCACTTAAGTTTTCAGTCATGTCAAGCATTTGAGTAGTTAATATTATTATTTTTTTTTTCACATCCAAGGTGCATTTGAGTTACATTAAATAGCAAATAATATTGCTAATTAAAAAATATACATTTTCTATGTTGTTCAAGTAGGTAATTTGTGTCCTCAGTATTTTTTGTGATTTTCTTTGGTCCTGACTGTCTGTGGTAGGTTGACCCTGGCTGGGTACCAGGTGCCCACCAAAGCCATTCTATCACTCCTCCTCCTCAGCTGGACAGGGGAGAGAAAATATAACAAAGAGCTTGTGGGTCAAGATAAGGACAGTTTAGTAAAGTGAAAGCAAAGGTCGCATGTGCAAAAGCAAAGGAAAAAAACAAATTATGTTATTCTCTATGTCCCGTCAGCAGGCGATGCCTGGCCACTTCCTGGGAAGCAGGGCTTCAGTACGCGTAGTGGTTGCTCCAGAAGATGAAAATGCCCCCCCCCCCCCCCCCCCAGCCTTCCATCTCCCTTTACTTAGCTCTTATAGCTGATCTGATGTCATATGGGATGGAATATCTGTTTGGTTAGTTTAGGTCAGCTCTCCTGGCTATGTCCTTTCCCAAGATCTTGCCCAACCACAGCCTGCCCTTGAGGGGGGGGCAAAGATGTTGGAGAGACAACCTTGATGCTGTGCCAGCACTGCTCAGCAGTAGCCAAAACACTGGGGTGTTATCAACACCTTTCTAGCTACCGATGCAGAGCACGGCACTAGGAGGGCTGCTGTGGGGAGAATTAACTCCATCTCAGCCAGACCCAATACACTGTCCTATACAAATTTTATCACTTTTGACAAACATAAGGAAAGCTTGAAGACCAGCACCAACAATGAAAAGAAGATGTGACTCCTGCTGTAAAATGTATGTTGGTGAAAATAAAGACAAGAATATTCTAACACTTGCTACAGCTGTGTTTACGCACAAAGGGAATTGATCACTTCTTGCAACTTGAAGTAGATGAACAAGTACTTATGACCACCTGGAATCTAAGGTTGAAGATGCAATAACCCCATAGCAGGTATGTTTATTGGCATCTCAGCAGGACATAGAAAACTAATACTCAATTGTTTTCAATTAGTTTACCGTCTCCTAACCAGACTGGAGGCTTTTCTTGTACCCATCACCAGAACCTAGGCATTTGGGGAGAAGAAAATTAGCTAACAGTCAGAATGTTAAAAATATATGTGTGAAGATATACAAAATCCATATTAAATAGCATCCAACTCAGTTGAATTTATTTTAAAAAGCCTATTTTATTTAATTCCAGTGACTGTTCACCAAAAACACACAAAGACACATTCTTCCTTTATATTTTTCTGAACATTCAGAGAACAGTTACTTCTATGAACTCTTTATTCCTGAGCACTGCTTGAAGGGTGGGACAGACACACAATTTACAAACATAGAAGGAAGGAAGAAGGGTCACTTCCATGAAGGGCTTTACCTCTGCATAATCCTAGTAGAGGATAAGTTTCTATCCTTTCTATGGAATCAGTCCCCCCCTTTTTTTCTTCTTCTTTTTTTAAATCTTGTCTTTCCTCATTATTTAAGCTCTGCAAATATAATCTCCTCAGGATTTAAAATGGATTTTTTTTTAAATTTATTTTTTCCAGTCACACTTGACACTATCACAGAAAATATTTTTTTAAAGTGAGCCACTGAAATTCATAACCCTTCCATAACACGATTACCCGAAACATCCTATAACTTCCTTACATTTTATCTAACCCAGTCATTAGCCTGATTGATTTATCTCTCTTTCTGCACACCTAATTATTTTGAGAATGTAGAGCATCTCTACTTGTCAAGTATTAGCTCTCATTTTGGTTTCATTTAACTTCTGGAACTCCTCTAATAATACCTTCAAATACATCTTCAATCATGTTCAAAAACTTTCTATTTTTGCTGGTTCTTTCTCTGAAATTAAAATTTTACATAGGTGAAAAATCTCCACAGTTTTTACAGATGAATGATTTTTTAAGGGGAAAAAGTAGTAAAGGAAATTAACTGTTCAGAATTATGGCATTTGGGAGAGCTAGTTTTCAATCTGACTAAAATCCCAAGTGGACAATACTGAATGATTTTATGAAGCAAAAATGAAAATACTTTTTGAAAAAAAAGAAAACAAAAAATGAAAGAAACAGACTAAGAAACTAGCAAAATGTTTTTCATGATAAATTAAGATCTCACAAGCAGTTTAACCAAAAAAGGGTTCTAGCAATTTATAGTATGACGGAGGAAAAATGAGTTGGAATCAGAATCATGTCATGAATGACATGGCTATATTTGTTTTTGTTAGTTAAGCTTAACTGTTTGAGACATCTGCTCATGAATTTGGTGGATGATGCACATTTGTTGAAAGGGACTAGATGATTGTCTTTAGCTATTGCTAAGAATCATGTTTGACATAATTTCTATTGAATTTCCTAAGGGTGTTGAAAATTTTTTAGTTGAAACTTAACATGCTTAAGTAAACTTATTCTTGCAAAAGTTTGTGTTTTGGAGTGGTAATTAAACACAGTAATTATTACAGATAAAGATTACCTAAGATCTTCATTCACTTTTGTATTCCATAAAAGAAGGAGATACATGCGTATCTTCCTTATTTTTTTTTTCAGTCATATGCATAGAAATCAAAGCAAAAGTAACATCAGGAAAACCAAATTATGCCAAATACAAAAGTCAAGCAGGTATTTTAACCAGTTTAAATTATTAAAAAGTCATTATGATTTCTGATTTTCTGTTAAAACAGACAGGCAAATAGATGCTTTTTGCCTAGACACGTAACACTTAAATTTGATCAGGCTGACTCCTGATTAATGATTCATCTGAACAAATGCAGACAACTACCTTACACTTATTTACATCTGAGCTGGTCACCTTTGGGTCTTTCCATAGTCACTGCAGAGAAACAGGCACTTTGATGGTAAATTTACCTTTTCCTAAAGTAGGTATCTACATCAGCTTGGAGGAATTGCACTTTGGCAGTGTTTATTTCTCCCCATTGACTGGAAGTTAGTCTTCAGTGACTTGTATAGATGCAGATATTCTACACTGAAATTAAAAAAAAATCAACTGAAACTGATTTTAATCTTAGCCTGCTTAGTTTTGTGGGTTCATTTACAACAGCAGTATAGCCTATTTTAGCCAATATTAGCAATAAAAGCAGAGCATACTTATTGAAGGTTTATTTCTGTGGTCTTTAATACCGAAGAAGTTCACGTAGAGTCCAAATAAATTTTAACTAAGGGATGAGTAACCTCACTCCTTAGAATTACTGTGTTATAGAAGGATAGAGATGAGACCATAATGGTGTCAGTCACAATGAACCAAGAGGGAAGACTGCCATCTTTAAAGAATGCCGACTGAAAAACACGTGTTCTATCCACCTTGTGCTATCTGTAGGATTTGGGGATTTTTGTGTGTTTGTTTTGTGCTGGGTGCAATTTTAAAGGAAACTTGTAGCCAAAGATAGTAATAAAAAAGTAATAAGCAAGGCCTTAACTTCACTGCACAATGTAATGCGTTGTTTTTAAATGATGTGCATTTCTTTATTAGTGGTTTTTTTCCATTAACTATGAAATATTTTCAGATATGAAAATCTATATGAAAATCAGTGTGGTCAATATGAAAATCTTAACTAAAAGATATGAAAGGGAATACACTACAGAATTAAATTTGTAAAATGAAATTATAGTGAAGTTTTGTGCATTTTCATTTCTTTAAAGTGGTCTTACTTCACAAAACACAAATTCTTAATTCCTACAGGTTTATTTTCTCAAAATGTAAGAAGTCTGGCTTGAAGTCATTCTGATTAACTGGACTAGATTTAACATTCACATTTTAATATCTTCAAAATATCAAGATTATAGATGGCCTCACATATTTTTACCCTAATCTTGGGAGGTGGTGAAGCAAAGATTTCTGTGAGCAAATTGATTACTCCTTCAGATCCCACATAAGTTGTCATGATGAGTTAGACCAATTATTTTGTTCGGAGTAAAATTTCCAGTATGTCTCAGTAAATTATGAGTCCTCGTTTCATTTTCCAATTCAATTTCAGGATTAGTATTTAAATATTTTTGAAACTTTTATACCATAAACAACAAAAATCTTGGTTTTTAAGTGATGTGGCAATAACTACAGGTTCTCAAGTCCAAGTTCATTTTGCTTCTGCAGAGTTACCCATCTCCAGTAAATTCCAGAAAATTTTCTGGTAGTGTCTGTTTAGACAGATACATTATTCTGTCTAGCATATGTAGAAACTAGGCTTGCAAAACAGAGGAAGAATAAGACAGGCTGACAGGATATGACAGACATAAAGTAAAATGATATTTAGTCAAAATGTTTCATGGCTTTTTTTTTCTCAAAATTCAGCTGAAAATTTTTGATCTTATTCCTATTCAATCAATATAAAATAAAATACCAGTAAAATAATAATTTCTTGGAAAAAAAACACAATATTTCTTTCATGTGTTAAAATCCAGTCTATTTTAAGTCATCTGGTTCTATCAAAAATTGATTTAAATTAAAATCAATTAGAAGCATAGGATGATACGAGAGAAGCAACAATGTAGCTGCCTAACATTGAACTATGTCTCTTAACAATCAGTCCTAAGTCTGGGATCTGAGTAATACAGATGCATTTTTTTTCTTCAATTATTTAACCATTCATAAAAATGGATTTGCAGGCAAATTAAAGTTTGGAGACCTGAAAAGGCTCATGCAGATGCTTATCTTCCTGATAGAGCTTCACTTTTTTTCTTAAATAAGCATGTCCTGAGGTGTCTGGAAGGCTGGAACCCCACTTGACAGCAAACTGTTATCTATCATTCAACCCAGGGGGAGGGAAATAATGACTGCATACTGAACAGTGATCAGTACCCAGATTTCTGCTGGTAAAGTCCCCTTAGTGTCAATGTTTCTTTTTATGGGAAGGTACAGAACTCCCTCAGTCCTGTAATCACAAAACTGCTCAGGCTCTACTGCAAGCCCATATTCCAGCATGGTTCAAAACATAGGTATTAGCCTGCCTGTATTTCCACAGCGGCTAATATGAAAGCTATTTTTGGAAAGTGCCCATCTAATTGGAATTCATGCAAAAAAAGAGGAGTAGCTGAGGCAAGAGATAAAGTTCAATTTCAGATCCCAAAACTTAAATTTTTCCCCTGGGAAATGAGAATTCAGAAGGGACTTGCAATGATTTAACACTGATTCTCTGGTAAGATAGTCCAACCCTCATAGAAGAATGCTCTTCACTATCAATTGCTTTCGAAAGGGACCAGTGGCCTTGTTTCTTGAGGGTGACAGGTCACAGAGGGGATTCTCAAAGCCATGTAACTGCCATTTGTATGTGATATCATACCATGTACCGACCTGGTGTTAGTGGTTTTGAAAAATCTCACGCCTTCATTTGCATCTTTTATGGAAAAGAATATTTTAAAAATATATAATAAAAACACAGTAAAAGAAGAGCAATACTAATCAAAACAGTGCAATGAATACTTTCAATTAGAATTGAGGAATAATTATTCTTTCTAATATTACGATTTGTGAAGATGACGTGGTGGGAAGTGTTATTTCCTATCTCTAGTAGGAATCCAAAATGTAGTTTCAATCCCCAGGAGAAATAACTAATTTCCTGAATCCTGAAAGTCTTCTAGGCTTGACATTTTCAACAAGACACCTCTTCTCCGCAGTATTGAGACTTCCATTTTAATCTTCACCAAGAAAATCTCTTAATTCAAAAGTCGCTAGCTGCTAATCAGCAGTTGTGATAAGCTTAATGCCCCCCTCAGAGGAAAGCCCATCCCTGATGGACAGAGCGTTAGACATCTTAGTCCTGGTAATTATCCAAGCAGCCTTTATATAATGACCTATAAGTAGCTGCTAGGCCTTTTTTTTCTAAACAGCAAGACCTCACACAAACTCTGACAATTTATTATTCTCTTTGGTGCAGCTTGGCCACATTACTTCTCTAGCTTCAGCACAACGAAAACAACTTACATGATCTGTCAAGCCTTATCATTCGAATAACTCCTAAATACTTCACCACAGAAAGTAAAACATGGTGATTAATACTCTAACATCTGTTGCACATTGTCATGTATCCTGCAATTGCCAGCCAGCTAAAACGGCAGCACATATTGCAGCCAAATGTGTCAAGCTTTCATCTGCTTCTTCACTGGAATTCTAGGAAATCTAAGACCCTACATCACTTACATTCTAAAAGATAAGGCTAAGAATCAAAAATCTTCTCTCCAGAGAAGAGATGGTGTGTGCTTTGTCAACTGTAAAGAGATGATATCCTGCTTTAAGCTTCTATTCTCTAATTGAAGATTCAGTTTTAGAAACATTTACTCACAATAAATGGTTGAGGGGAATGCCTCAAGACGTTCCTACTTTGATGGATTATAAAGTAGAGGTAAAAAGATCAAGAATCAGCCATAATATTTATTTGGTCTAATGAAATTAGTTTCTTGGAAGGATTTCTACAGTTAATAAGATACGTGATTTTGAACACACCACCCCACCCCCTGGCACCAAACATTTTATGAACTGAAATGAATTTTTAAGAGTAAGATCACAGCTGGCTTTCTTGTCTCAACCTGATTCTTTATGCTTGAGGTTTGCACATATTAACTCTTGCCAGGGAGACTTCGTATGGTAATTTCAAAATAAACCAGCTAAGTCCTACAGTCTTACGTGAAACTTAAATAAGAAAATATTCTATTCTGTTCTGTTCTATTCTACTCTAAAGTAGAGTAGATGTTTCTGACTTTATGAAAGTTCTTCCAGCATTTGTTTGCCCTGTCAGAACTAATGAGAAAATTTCTGAGAGTCAGATTAGCTGCAGTTCAAATAATTTGGAAGAGTTAATTAATAAAAATGTTCTATAATGCATGTTCACAACACCACAGAGTATATGGAAATCTTCAGATACCTAAGCTTAGGAGAGCTGCCTAATGGCATTTACAAAATACCTAAATTAATAAGGTACCTAATTCTCCTTGTCTAGCAGTATGTATTAAATGATTAAATGACTTGTCTGCTTACAGCACTTCCATAAATCCTAGGATGTATAAATCTAAATATTGTAGTTCAAATTTATTGGTATTTCCTATTACGTACATGTTCCTAATAAAGTTGAATTTTCACACAGGTTCAAAGAAGCCACACAAAAAGCCTCTTCCAGTCATGAGTTATTGTGGAGACCATTTTATAAGGAAGCCTTCAGTTTCCTTTTACTATCCCTATGCTTTCTGGTTGCCCTCTTTGGAAATCTAGATAATTCATTAAATTTCAGATGACTGTAGGATTCTTATTTTTGTTTTATCCCCCCCCCAAAAAATCTCATTTATTTTCATCTTTGGCCATTTGATCTTCATTTTTATTTTATATTTTCTTTAATCTATAACTTTCTTTACATGGCAGAACCACACTGACATTTTTTTAAATTTTAATATTTTAAAGAAAAACTGCCTTTAAACATACCATCTTATACTAGGATCCCATCAGATCTCATAAGCTAGGTCAGGTCAGGATGGATTAATACTTGTAACAGACACCTCCTAGGAATATCTAGGCCTCTCGGAAAATCTAAATCGATATGCAGCACAGTGCTAGAGGGCAATGTACTACTAAAGGTGTCATCTTTTATGTACATTAAAAACTGAAGTCTTGACATTTGTAAAATCTTGTGACAGAAATTGTATTTATTTTGCATGATTTGCTTTTGGGTATTGCACTTGGAATCTTAACATTTTCAAAAGTTGGGCTGCCAAAATACAGTATTTCCAGTTTTGGAAAACTAGGCCATCTTAGTTGTCCAAACTACACTTGAAAAAATGGAGGCTCCCAAGATACCAGTTCTTTCTAAAACTTTTGGCCACCGCCTATTGAAAAGCTGTGGTGGGTTGACCCTGGCTGGACACCCGGTGCCCACCAAAGCTGTTCTATCACTCCCCTCCTCAGCTGGACAGGGGAGAGAAAATGCAATGAAAGGCTTGTGGGTCAAGGTAAGGACAGGGGGAGATCACTCACCAATTACTGTAATGGGCAAAACAGACTCAACTGGGGAAAATTAATTTAGTTTATTGCCAATCAAATTGGAGTAGGACAATAAGAAATAAAACCAAATCTTAAAACACCTGCCCCCCACCCCTCCCTCCTTCCCGGCTCACCTTCACTCCCGGTTTTCTCTCCCTCCTCCCCGTCAGCGGCGCAGGGGGACGGGGAATGTGGGTTGGGGTCAGTTCCTCACCCCTTGTCTCTGCCGCTCCTTCCTCCTCAGGGGGAGGAGGACTCCGCGCTCGGCCCCTGCTCCACCGTGGGGTCCCTCCCATGGGAGACAGCCCTCCATGAACTTCTCCAATGTGAGTCCTTTCCGTGGGCTGCAGTTCCTCACAAACTGCCCTGGTGTGGGTCCTTTCCACAGTGTGCAGTCCTTCAGTAGCACACTGCTCCAGCGTGGGTCCCCCACAGGGTCACAAGTCCCGCCAGAAAGCCTGCTCCATGGGCTCCTCTCTCCACAGATCCACAGGTTCTGCCAGGAGCCTGCTCCAGCGCGGGCTTCCCACGGGGTCACAGCCTCCTTCAGGAACCCACCTGCTCCGGTGTGGGGTCCTCCCTGGGCTGCAGGTGGAGATCTGCCCCACCGTGGACCTCCCTGGGCTGCAGGGGGACAGCCTGCCTTGCCATGGTCTTCACCACGGGCTGCAGGGGAATCTCTGCTCCAGCACCTGGAGCATCTCCTCCCCTCCTTCTTCACTGACCTGGGGGTCTGCAGGGCTGTTTCTCTTACATGTTCTCACTCCTCTCTCCGGCTGCAGTTTACTGTGCTGCCACAACTTTTTTCCTTCTTAAATCTGTTCTCCCAGAGGCGCTACCACTATCGCTGATGGGCTCAGCCTTGGCCAGTGGCAGGTCCATCTTGGAGCCAGCTGGCATTGGCACAGGGGAAGCTTCCAGCAGCTTCTCACAGAAGCCACCCCTGTACCCCCCTGCTACCAAAACCTTGCCATGCAAACCCAATACAAAATCTCTCATCCAATGTCAAATAAGTAGTAACTGACATTTAAGAACCTCTAGGATTTTCTTTGGTGATAAAATCAAAATTAGAGAATCCATCTTAAGCAAGGAAAGAAACTTAACTCTGTTTTTTTACTGATTACTGTTGATCTTGCTTGCAGAGAGCATAAACTGATTTGACACACGGATTATCCCTACTTAAGCTGTGAACACAGAGTCTGGCCCAAGTTGTGACATTTTGGTACAGTTTTCAGTGTAAGAACAACTCTAACTGAGAAGAAATAAAAATGGTTGATCTATTCTAAGAATCTTTGTCATGCAAAACTTTTCCTGTCTTAGATGCTTAATGAGGAGGCATGCCAAAAGCTTCTAAAAGCAGATTCTTTTTCAGTGTACCTCCTGTACACTGCTATGCAGGTCTTACATTCTTTTTTCTAGCAAAGCAGTGCATACTGTGTTGAAACATGAATTCAATGAGCAAACTAATGCACATTAAACGGGAGTAGGGCACAACAAGAACCAACTTTTTGAACTGAACCTGCATGAGATACTTAAGCTCAATACATCAGAACCTATCTGGCATAACTCAAAATCCAATTTAGATAGCTAGACTCCCCCAGTACACCATAAGAATTAGGTACCGAAGGGTGAGATTCATAGAAGTCAGCTACCAGAGCTGCAAGCTGCCTGAGGTTGCTTGTTAGAGGCTCCCTCTCCCTCTAAACTCCCACGGTTTGATCATTCCTGTAGAAAAATATGTATTACAATTTACAATTCCTAACCCCATGAATCCTTTCCTAGAGTTAGATAAACTTGCTCATATACAACACACAGCCAAGAAAAGAGATTTGAGCCTTACTCCTTAATATACCGGACTGGTATCTCAGTTACCACAGAATGGTCACTCACTGTCTTTTTGTGGATCACTGTGTATTTAATTATTTATGTTGGAAGAGCTTTTAAAAAAAAAAAAAAAAAAAAGCAAGTGCCTTACTTCAGAATATTTTGTCTGCATCATGTGAAGATACTCTCTTGAATGAGCCACTCCATGAGAACAGGCACATAAATTACCTAACTGGAGTCTTACAGAGCTACTCTACCCTAGGCAAGGGGGAAACTGGAGAAGAGTATGCTGGGATCTTTCCTTTTGCATTTTATGGAAGGCCTAACCTACAGTCATCTTCTGACAATGCCAATGGATTCAGTATTTCTACATGAGATCAGGTGAATTTCAATGGAGCTTTCAAATCAAATGAGTGTAAAGTAGTTCAGGGCTGTCAAGGGTGCAAACACATGGAAGAAAACAAGCAAAGATATTCAAGCCATCTCAGATACCACAAACAGCATACACTAGTGAAGTTAATGCTTCACATAGCTTCATATATATATATATATCTTCTCAGCAGTGGTAACTAGACCATTCAGACCACTGTGCCAATACAGCTCTAATGCTACAGGAAATCAAATGAGTACCTGTAGCGCAAACTCAAATATATTGCCATAGCATTCAGTTATGCTCTGCTGATATCCCTGTTTATGCAGAGACATATATAATCTATGTATTTCTAAAAAGTATATTCAACCTATAGTACAGACTTGGGTTATGAGTACATCACGCGTGATCTTAAGAGTGCGTCTTGGGAAGGACTATTGCTTTCTCCTGAACTTAGCCAGTAAGATTTAAGCAGTAACTAAGTTCAATCCCATGGCAGTGCGTTTTGATGGGTAAGAATGGCAGTGCTTTCATTCTTGACCCCTTTTTTAACTGAACCATAGTTTCACAAAATCACAGAGTACGTTACATAGGGAGGGAATAATCTGGTCTCAGGGCCTGGCTGGGGGCCTTGTTCCTTCAAGTTCTGAATATCATTAAGGCTGGAGCTACCACAAACTCTTTGAACAACTTAATGGTGAGGTTTTTTCCTTGTATTTAAGAGGAATTTATGGTATTGCAGCTTCTGCCCATTACCTTTCATCCTATCAATGTGCACTTCCGAAAGAGTCTGTTTCTGTCTTTCTGTACTCTCCAGCTAAGTAGTTGAAGACTAGTCACATCTCACCTTACCTTTCTTTTCCCTAGGCTGAAAAAAAAGCACATCTTTCAGCTTCTCCTCAGACATCAGGTGGTTCAGCCTCCTAATCACCTTAGCAGCCCTTCATTGGGCACAATCCTGTATGTCACAGAATCACAGAATGGTTGAGGTTGGAAAGGACCTCTGGAGACCATCTGGTCCACCCTCCTTGCTCAACCAGGGCCACCTAGAAACAGTTGCCCAGGACCACATCCAGACAGCTTTTGAATGTCTCCAAGGATGCAGATGGACATGTCAATGTCTGTCTAGTGCTGAGGAGCCCAAACCAGCATAACAGATGCAGTCTCACAAGTGCCAAAAGAGAAAACAGTCAGTACCTGCTGCCTGCTGGCTGTACTCTTGCTAATACAGTTCAGTATGTACTTAGTTTTCTTTGCTGCAAGAGCACGCTGCTGGATCACCTACTTCTTGTCCACCTGGAAGCTCAGGTCCTTTTCTGCAAGGCTGGTTCCTAGCCAGTTAGCTGCCAGCCTCTACTTTTGCATGTGGTTATTCAATCCCAGAGTCAGGATCTTGCATTTGCTGGACTTCATAAACCTCTTTTCTGCCCATTTATATTTCCTGCTAAGGTCTCTCTGAATAGCAGCTCTATTTTCTAGTACCATTCCCTCACAGATTGGTATCATCTGCAGACTTGCTGGGAGTACCTTCCACCCCATTGTCCACACCATTAATAGAAATGTTAAACAGTATTGGCTCCTATATTGTCCCTGAGGGACAACACTAGTAATCAGCTGCCAGTTGGATTTCATACTCCTGATCATCTCCCTTGGAGCCCAGCTGTGCATCCAGTTTTTCACTCATCTATTGTCCGTTTATCCAGTCCATATTCACTAATTTGCATACAAGGAATACTGTCAGAAATTATGTTGAAGGTCTTGGCAATGTCAACAAGTCACTACTCTCATCTGCTTAGTCATCTCATCATAGAAAGCTACCAGGTTGGTCAAGCATGATTTGCCCTTTGATTAATTTTTGCTAGTTGTTCCCAGTTACCTTCTTGTTCTTCTTTGGCCTGGAAATGGCTTTGTGGAGGATTTACTCCTGTCCTGGGTTCAGCTGGGATAGAGCTAATTTTCACAAGAAGCTGGGAGGGGACACAACCAGGACAGCTGACCTGAACTAGCCAAGGGGATATTCAATGCCATGTGACATCAAGCTCAGTATATAAATGGGGGAGCTGGTGGAGGAGGAGGTGGGATCGCAGCTTGGGAATGGGCTGGGCATCGGGTGGTGAGCAATTGCATTGTGCATAATTTGCTTTGTGTATTCTATTATTATTATTATTATTATTATCATTATTATTATTACTACTACTACTACTACTACTTCTCTCCTTGTGCTGTCCTATTAAACTGTCCTATTAAACTGTCCTTACCTCAACCCATGAGTTTCTACCTGTTCCTTCTGATTCTTCTCCCCATCTTACTGGGGGGTGGGGAGGAGTGAGCGAGCGGCTGCGTGGTCCTTTGCTGCCGGCTGGGCTTAAACCATGACAGTCCATTTTCACGCCCAGTGTGGGGCCCAAAGCATTGAGATAATGACAGATCTGACCAGAGTGTGTTAAAACAAATTTGTTATATGTATTTCTTATGTTAGTTAAATAGTCACTGGTCACAATGTTGGTTTATTTGTTCACGTGGTTGTGTTATATAAATTTTTATATGCACTGTGTATTCCCTGTTTTGATGTTTATCACCTCTGGGAGAGGGATCCGGACTATCATTTTGCTATACTGGGTAATATTGATTTATTATATGATTACATCACTGATCGTGAGGTTAAGCTGAAATTTTTATGTGGCACTGTTGTCATGCCCATACCTTGGGTGCCTTCTCTCAGAATTTATTAGTAATCGCACCCAATCTATGGGGAAGATGGAGGGGATATTTTCTCCTGCTCTTTCACCTGCGCCTTCCCCTTCAGGCTAATTATAACAGCTTTTGAGAATCTTGAATATCCTTGGGATGTTCAAGCCAGCATGCTGTTATTGCTATGTCTCCTGAATGTGTTTCAGGTTTTATTCAAGGTTACACAAAAAGGTTTTTTAACAATACCACCCCAAGCTCTGCCCCAAGGCTGGATAGTCACGGGTGGCATGGCATGTGTGAGAATATGGGCAGGTATCTAAAGAACTTCTCACCTCCGATGGTTTGGAACTTCACTCCCAAAGAGCTACAGGACCCTGATGAAATGATAGAACATTGGAAAGGAAAATGTGGTGCCTGTTCCAAAGAGGCACAACTTACCGCCCTGTGCTGGGCCCTGGCCAGTATCTACCAACCACTGCTCGATATTATGCAGCACCCTCAGGGGGAAGGGAAGGAAAACAGACCGACAGGCACTGCAGCTATTCCAACCCTCGTGACAAGCACTGCAGCTACCCCAACCAACCCCGGCAACAGGCGCTGCAGCTGAACCAGAGAACCAACCTGTGCCGGCGTCAGTCGCCCCTATGCAAAAAAAGAAATACATGGAGAAATCGGTTCAACTTAGCGAGGGATGGAGGTGAACCAGGGCCATCACGAGAACAGGAGGAAGAGGCAGAACCCAAAATAATCACTGGATCCTTATCCCTGAGTGAGCTGCAAGATACGCGAAAGGATTTCGGCCGCCATCCAAGTGAGCACTTTGTTACCCGGCTGCTCCGATGCTGGGGTAACGGGCCGGTAGCTTGGAATTAGAGGGAAGGGAAGGCAAGCAGGTGAGATCCCTGTCTAGGGAAGGGGCCATTGACAAAGCGATTGGGAAAAAGACACGAGCCCTCAGCCTCTGGAGGGGACTTCTGTCAGGCGTGAAGGAAAAGTACCCCTTCAAGGAAGATGTTACATGTCACCCAGGCAAGTGGACCACCATGGAGAAAGGTATCCAGCACCTGAGGGAATTAGCCGTGCTGGAGGTGATTTATAATGATCCGGATAACAAGCAGTCACCCACAGATCCAGATGAAGTGCAATGCAGAAGTTTCTATGACGTGCACCAGCGTCATATGCCAACTCATTGGCAGTGATGTCCTGGAAAGAAGGTGAGGGAAAATGGTGGATGAAGTGGCTGGCTGACTCCGGCAATATGAAGGAAGTTCTCTTCCTCCCGACGGGCCCATGTCTCAGCTGTGGAGAAACTGCCAGACATGCTAGCCGAGAAACTGTCCCGAGAGTTCCAGCGATTCAAGGATAAGTTCTGCCCTCCACCTCTATGGGCCTGTATCTCAGCTATTAGGAGTAAGTGTTCCTCTGCTCAAGAGAGAGGAGATAGCAGGTACACACCATGGTGTACCCTGGGGTTTTACCTGCGTGACCACGGAGAGCGCATGAGGGAGTGGGACGGAAAACCTACCTCAACCCTAGATGCACGGGTACGTGAGTTGCAAGAAAAACCAATCACAAAAGGGGATTCTTCCTGAAAAATGCTGCTCCAGTTTCCAGCAGGCAGTTCCCCAGGCAGAGCAGAAGGGCTGATCTCACTTCTGATCCTCTTAAAACCACAACTCCATAACCTGCAGCAGGACTGATGTACGGCTGACTTGCCTGTAATTCTCTGGATCTTCCTTCTTGGAGATAGATGTGATGTTTGTCCTTTTCCAACCATCACGAAGCTCCCCCAGCTGGTGTAAGCTTTCAAAGATGAATGTCAGGCACTCTGGGACAGAGAGAGAGGCAGGCAGACTGCTACAGGGGCTGTGTATCCATACCTGAGCTGCATCCAGCCCTATTCATGACAGTAGGAATATTTGATATACTCATTCCCTACCACATTTTGATTTTACTTTTTAATGGGGACTTTTTTTTACTTAGTTTTGCTTTTTTAGGCACCCATAGATCATGGGTAGCTTTATAAGTGAAAGAAAGGGGTGTCATGAGGATTGTTACATGGTGAATCACTGTTTATTCTATCTCTAAAAATGCCTGGAGCCACATAATTTGACTTCAACATTTGCTATGCTCTACAGTGAATATACTATTATTAGTCATCTTTTGTGTAACGCCAGTACCAATTGCTCTGATAAAAAGAATACATACAAAAGAGTTATCTGAAACACCTGGATTACCTTTAACCTGTTGCTTGCTGAAGTGAACTTGTATGCCTTCTATAGCATCCCAAAGTGTTGCTGTTTAAATGAATAGGGCAAGAAGAGTAATTTTTTCAGGCAACACTCCATGAGCTTTACTGGAAAATTGTGATTCCTTAGACTTCTTTTTCAAGCAGAATAGAGATTAATACTATTAAGATTGTAATGACAAAGCACATATGAAGCAAAATTATTTTGCTTGTGCAGCCTATTGTTTATGGGTGAAAGAAATCAGAATTTGGTTTTAGATGTAAATATTATTAGTGAGAATTTATTTGCCTTGATTTTTTTAAAGTTTTAATTTAAAGCTTCCAGGATATAGTAATTATTAACAGATAACTTAGAATATTCTTAGTGTTTAGCAGCTGAATTGTTCAGTTTAGCTGTGATAGGATGTATCTGTCGAGTGAAATTGTTTCCTGTCTCTAAGCATATGAAAGAAACTGCTAGGAAATGTATTTTGAAACTTAGAAAAGAGTAAAATCTTTATTTTCAGACCATCTAGACCTTGCCTAGAGCATTGTTCCTACAATATTTGGTTATAATGAGATTTATAGGGATAAGTGCAGTAAGCAATTGTTATGTCTCGTCCTCAGATTGAAAGAAAGTTTTGCATGCAGAAGGTGCCTTCACAGCCTTCTGTGGCTCATTTCCCAGCCCCTGGCAAGAAGATTTGAAAATTCTCTTGTCTCTTTAAGACTGTGTAAATCCTAGGTTAGATTTGGCTAGGAACTGTTGTGCTTTGCCATCCCTTAATCTCAAACATAAACACACAAAAGGCAAGCTAATTTATTTCCTTGAAAAATTCTCTTCATACTTCTAGCTTACAAGAAGCTTAAAGCTAAGCAGGTGAAAGTAGTCATTTCTAGCAAAAGTTTTGCACTTTTAGAGAATTTAAAAGTTAGTGACACCAGATTTTACCCTAAATATAAAGCAATTTCCATTGTAAACATACTGTAGGTTTTTTTGTCTCTGTTACAGATCTAAGCTCCTAAATATTTTCAACGCCTGTCACCAATGAAAAAATCCTTTCTTACTCATTTATCAAGGTTAAGCGAAGACTTGGAGTTTCCAATTGCAAAAAAAAAAAAAAAGAAAAAAAAAGTATTGTTATAGTAATTTTTAAGAAGCAGAACTTAAAATTCTCTTTCCACAAGCTTCCATAACAGTAAAATTTCATCCAGCTCTAGAGTAAGAGAGTACATTTCCACTATTAAGCACCTAAGTAATATGCTGGGAGAGAACATACTGCTGTTCATCCAATGAGATATTGATTTAATATCAGTAATCTACAGGATCACCATCTCTAAATTAAACCTAAGAGAGTGACTAGTTTCTTACAGCTCTTAAGGAACTTAAAGTCAATAACAGTAATGCTTGACATTTGTATAGCACAAGATTTTGAGATATCTTATAGATGTTAATTATACTTCACAATAACCCTTGTAGCTGGTAATAAATTATGTACCACATTCACTATCTAAAAGTCAACATCATCTACTTCTTTTCTGATACTCAATGTATCATAAACTATTTTTGACTTTCTGGTCACAGTGACATGAATATTGCATATGGAAAGTGACCACGATATAAAACTAATTGTGCACCCGATAGTAGCTCTGTCTTTGTACCACAAATGCAATAGACCTGGTAGAACCTGGTTTATTAAAACCTGAGTTAAACTACAAGATTCAGCTGGGGCCAGGCGCTTCTCCTGCCCTGGCTCCATGCTGCCCAGAGGCCACAGCTGAGCACACCCGTACAGCTCGGAGGTCACTAAATTATCGGAGCTCACACTGCAATGTCTTAAGAGAAGCAGAAATGGAAAACAGCTTAATTCAGCATGCCTGCAAACTGCAGTCCTCGCTCCACTGTCTTGGCAGGACAGGCAGCTGTGAGGAGTCGGCTCATTGACTGCCCCCAGCTCAGCTGCCACCTCTTCCAGTCGGAACCCAAGCGCTGTGGAGCATCTTGAAGATGAAGGACAGAGGATGCTAACTGGCATAAAATTACAGCAAACATTTGCCAATATTTTTGCTTGTCTATGAAAAGAAGTGCTGACTGCTTTCACTGGATAGGTTAATAAACTGTATGCCTAGAAAAATGATTTCTAGAGGGGGAAAAAAAAGGTGTTTTGTGAAAAGTTTTTAAGCTCCCAAAATCATGCTTTCTTCAAAGAAATTAGAATTTTGCTTTAATGATTTTCTCCTTCCACATCTTTCTTTTAAAAAATAAGAAAAGAAAAACAAAATTAGGAAAAGCCAGAGGAGAGAAAGGCAGAATGTAAAGAAGAGCAAGGAATAGAAAACAGTATTTTACATGTAGATGGAGAACTTTATGTCATTCATGGAAAATTGTCATATTTTGAAGGCTGATAGACAAAAATTTTGAAATTAAAAAGCATAAGTGTGTGTAAAACTTTGCATGTTTTCTAGTTAACACTATTTATGAGGTTCTATTACACATTAATGCATTAAATTAGTGTTACCCTAAGAAAAAGACTGTGGACTGAGCTTCTCAACTTTGTGCAAGCACAAAGGAGACCAGGCACTTGATTGCCGAAGAGGCCACTGCCTCCTACAGATCATTGCCCCCCATTGCAGTGCCTATCTTTCACCTATATCTCATTCAGTAACAACTAGCAGTACTAGAGCTGGAGTAGGATCCAGGAGACCTAATTTCCTAGTGTCTTACTTGAATCACTGGACTATTCTCTTCTGTATGGTCTTTTTTGATTACAAAAAAAGTGAGGCATTTTTTTAAAGATGTGCATTTAATTTTAGGACTTTTTCCTGTGTTGCCCCATGAAAGTCTGAGGTAGAAAGTTCTTTATTTATGAATCAAACTAAGAATTGCCAGTTTCTCCTCACATTAGCATTCATTCCATGATTTTTATTTTTTCCCCTTACTGGAAGAACTGCCTACACCCCTGCTTGCCATGGCAACTGAAGAATCTAGCAGCAGACTCACGGTAGGAAAAACACAAGAAAAAAATAAAGCTCAAAAATATCCCCTGATACTAAAATTGGTTTTGTTTTCACAGCAACACGCTATGCAATTGCAAGAGAAAGAGAGCTATCTACCTATATTTCAGTTGGAATCACCCAGCATGGGAGTAGTACCAAAAAGAGCGTGTATGTTTGCATGTTACAGTGGAGTATGTTAAGGGTAGGTGGCACTTATTTTCAAAGCATATTTTGGCTGCTGAGGGAAGATGAGATGTTGACAATTATATGTTAGTGGATGTTTCTGTGGAAGAGAAGGCATTCATATGTACTGGATGGAAGTCACAGCAATTTTGTTTGAAAAGTTTTCCTTCTGTTCCTGAGTTGGTGCAATGAATATAGCTGTTGACAAATACTTATCAGCATGTCTAGACATATGGAAAGAAGAATAAACCAAAGTCTTTCAACCACTGTCAGAATGAAAACAGGCACTGATGTGTTTGCTAACAGCATAATCAAATGTTATACAAGGAATATGAGCCTCATAGGTTATAGTTACTTAGAACAGCAAAGAATGTAAGTTTATAGAATAATTCTACAGAGATTGCTAAAAAAGGCATTTTGAACATTACCTGGACACAAATTTGAAATTAGTAATAATTAAAACACTACTGAATTATGTTGTTGCTTTTCTAAGCAGGAAACCACATATATTAGAAATGAGAAAGGAAAAAAACCCCACCATAGGGACTCACCTTATTAAAGAGGAAGGAGTCAATATCAAAACCAGTGTGTAAAAACAAGGTCAATGAAAAGTTTTCTTCATTTCTGTGCAAAAAACATTTGATTCATACAAGCAACGAAGACAGTCTGACATGCATTAATCTAATTACTGCAGACAAGCTTACTGGAAGTTCTCTTTTCTTCCATAAAATTAAGCAGTCTATTTTTCTTAATGAGAGGACAAAACGTAAAATAACTTTGTTTACCATCAGTTGCAAATGACTTGCAATTGAGTACAAAAAACATAAGAAAAAAATTGACCTCCAGCATCATTTTCCACCACATTTTAAAGGCAAATTACTCCATATAATAAAAAGAAAGCTGTTAAGATAAACACTGCTATCTGGAGGCCAGAGCTCACAAACTCCTTGTGTGCTCAGCAGACCCACTGGAACACCGTGTTTCCCCCCGAAGACCCCCTTCACACATCCCTCCTGTAGCAGGAAAGCAGTGGTCGCCCAGCTCTAGCCCAACACAGGAGAGTCGCAGGCAGGGGACGCGGTTGGATTCAGGAGCCGAAATGCAGACCTGTGTCTACAGCACAGAGGACAGCCATTGTAAAAAACCTGGTGGCCATGGTTTTCTCCTGCAAAGAAATTGGAATAGGTGGTTGTCAGGTTTGACAAGCTGGATAGTAGTGGGCATGTGTTCAGAAAGAACTGGATGAATTTTTGTTTATTTTTGTCCACATTCAGCTCACTGCATTTTAATTTCATAAATTAGCTTTCTGTTGCTATTTATTCTCTAATTCTCTGAGTTATTCTCTCTCAGTGAATGTAAGTTGCAGGAGAATGAAGGACAGGATCAACAAAATGCAGAAAATAGAACTAGTGCTACAAGAAATGGAGCCAGAGTTGAAGACAATCGAAGGCAATTACAACTAAAACAGAAGAGTGGAAAAGTATGCATTGATAAGGAAAGATAATAGTAAAAATGCTGAGGCAGTGTTGTAAATTAATAATATGAATTATTGGTTAAAAAAAAAGAATTACATTCTTTTTTAAAAAAAAAGAATAGGTTAAAAACACTTGGGGAATAACTGCAAAAGAATTAATCTTCAGGCAGTTTTAGAGCAATGTTCTATACCTCCATGCAAATTCTGCTGTAGTTAGAAGTCCTGAGGGACAAAGGTACTTGATAGCCCTCAGATGTAGAACCAGCTTTGAATACGAAGTTAAAAGCATTAAACTAGCTAGAGTTTGCATTTCAAGCAATGGGGAAAAAAAATGTAGAAATGCTCCAGAGACAGAGCATGAAAATCACCCAAAGACAGACATTATGAGTTAGCCAAGAGACAAGGGGGAACTGGAAAAAGGACTCCTCAAGGAAGTGTAAGAACGAAGGCAGACATGCCAGAAGTTGAATGATAAAAGTTGGTTTATTTATGCAAATAAAAGGATGATAAGGTGTAAGTGGACCCTCCTCTGTGATCATCTTCTTAACATTAAAGATAATCAATGTATAGTACTAACGCTAAACTAATCATTTGCATCTGTGTTCAAGAAACAAGGATGTAAGTAAGACTTGGGGGTGAAGGCAGCATAGGTGATAGTGAAATCTGTGAAATATTCATGAAATGTCCTTCCCTGAAGTAGCAGGGGTTTCAACCGGATTATTTACTCCTGTGTATGTCCAACCTATCTTTTCTATTTCCTTCATCTTTTCCTTTTACTTAATATTTTTAGTTTCTTTTAGTGATAACTTAGTCACGGGAGAATGACTAATCTGGACATTTTCTCAAATTAGTTTTGTAAACACTAAAGAAGCACTTAAATGGAAGCACTTCGCTACTGTTTCCAAAGGTATTGCTGAATAATCAGCTGGTATCAGTAAGGTTTGCAACATGCATACTTGCCTAGGAAGAACTGGACTTCTATTTTCTGATTTTCCTATTAGTTACCAAAGAAATGTATTTCCTAATATTCAGTTGCACCCTATTTGTACCATGCCAAAAAGAAACAATTCAATTCCTTATTACCAGACCCCTGTCAGCAGTGTCACAGTAAGTACTTTGGGTAAACTTTCCAGTTTGGCATTCTAGGGTGAGTAATGAGAAATGGGAAATTTATTATATTCTTTATTTCCATTCATCTGGAGGTACTTTAAACCACTGCAACTAAATATTTTAATTCACCTTTTTTAATGAAAATAAAATTCTCTGGATCGAGAGCTTGAATTTGCCATTGAGAATGAGGGGGAAAAAATCTCCAGAAGTATATAGCAAAACTGCCAAAAGAGTACAATTTTCTTTGGGAAAATTTCATGAGAATTTGCCTCTAAAAGAAAGAAAAATATTTGCTGGAAGTTTGCATTCATGTTAGTCCCCTTTCATTATGCAAAATGACATCTCCAAATGCCTCAGGCAGGCATTTCTAATAGAAACCAAAGGAAGAAAAAGTGATATAGAAATTAAAATCTAATAACATATTATGGTAGAATATTTATAAGTGATCAGCAGTGTATTAAGCTGTAAAGAATACTCATCACAGTCACTCTGGTTGGTTATATTCTCTCCTACAGAACTACCTAACCCAAGGCTAGATTGCTTTGAAATTTGAAAACAGGTTTCTGAACATTAGACAGTGCATCTGTTATCATAAACAGCTTTAGCATGTGAGTGTGCATATATACTAAATTAAGCAAGGTGCTACCTGCAAGGTTTCTTATTTATAGATACACTTTTCTTCCAGTTTTTTTTAAATTGTTTTTTAAATGAATGATGCTGAGGAAGACAGCTTTAGTACAAATGAACAAAGAGTCCAAATCAGTCCTTACATGGCATGAATCAGAGTAACTGCACTGAGTAACCAACTGAGAATCTACTCAAAACATCAAACTTTTCATTCATAACAAGGTAATATCCAAAACCCTTCATCCCAAACCCCGTATCTAAATCCCTTAAATTCAACCCTTTCATAATACTATTCCTTGTGCCATAGTGAAATCGCATTTCATCAAGACAGATTATTTCAGCATAATACCTTTCTTACAGAAGTAAAGCAGAGCACCAATTCTAGTTTCCAGACCACCAAAACAGCTGATATTTTACTAAATAAAACCTGAGTTTGGTCAAAATCTACATGTAGAATTCCTGTATTTTAAAAGGAATGTTCTAAGCATTTAGAAGGGAGAAGGCAAATTTGGGCTGCTGATTGTTTTAATTATACATTTTGGAGTTTGGGGGGGGGGGGGATTTTTGGCCATACCTTATTCATAGCCACTGCCCATAAATTAAGGAATTAAAAAAAGTGCCAACTTTCTTTTTAAGTTTTTTGGATTTCTTCTTATAGTCTGAATTACTTAACATTCAGTGGTGGATGTGCAGAAAGTATTTTACTTAGGCATGGAGCTGCTATTGTAAGATACTCAATTTCAATTTTATTGCTACAAATCTGTCCTGTGCTACATGAAGTTATTGTTTGCCAAGAAGCCAAGGGCACGATAAACTTAGTTTAGCTGGAAAAGTCCAGCAATAGTATGCAGTAGGTCTCTGACAGTATACCAGAAATGACAGAAAAGCATACCTTCAGCAATCATCAGCCATTGCTGAGAATAGGATTTTGCCTCACATTTGGAATTGTTCAATAAATTTAGTGGGTATCCTGTAAAAAATTTGGCCTGGAGTTTGTCAAGAAGTTTGAGGTGGTACTGACATATGGGCAGCATCTGATGAGGTTATTTCCAGAAAATCTGAAGGATATTTTGAAGTACTCACTGTTAGGAAATATGCTTGATACCCAAGGGTTCTCTCAGAAAAACAAGAAAGACTGAGTGGAAATATGAATTAAACAACCATTTCTCTATTCTCTCCAAACATGACTAATTTCCAATTTTCTCTTTTCCTTTCACCTAAATTGTTTTCTTATCATCCTGAAACTGGGAGTTCTAGCAGGATGACTTGCTTGCTTACCCTCAGTTAATAGGCAAAGAGGAAGCAGAGCTCTGTATTGAGGGGAAAACACTAATGAATGAAATATTTGAGAAGAATTCGGGGGCAGGGGGAGCCCTGCCTGATTACTTATGCCAGGCGAAATATGAAATCAGAGACAATTAGAATGATACCTGGTGAAAGAGGTATGGTTATGAACTGTCGTGGCCCTGAGAGCGCCCAGGTGCCTCCCTGTCCCTGCCCAGCCTCCCCCAGTGCCTCCCCCTACCCTGCCCATGTCCCGGGACCCCCGTCAGCCCACCCCGGGGCCATCGGTCCCTGCCCCAGCCGTGCTCGAAGCGTGCCGGTCTCCAGCGCTGTCCCTCCCTGCAAATCCTGACTTGCTCACTGGGCTTCCAGGCTGACCCTGGACTTGACTCATTGTTCCACCTTGGCTGTCCAAGGAATCTCTTATTCCCCCAGCCCTGGCCCCATGCGGGGCAGCAGAGCAAGCCCCGTGCTGGCTCCTCCCTGACAAAACCCAGGGAAAGTATGTGAAGGGACACCACGAGAGAGTAATAAACCAGCCATACAGCTGGGGAACTGGGAGCCAGGCAAAAGGCAGAAGTGTGAAAGGAGACAGAAAGCAAGCAAGCGAGAAAGAAATCCATTTTCATCTTTATTTCCATAGTTTTTACTGTACCGTTGCTGATACTGGTTCAAGGTTGAATGGCTTCAGAGGCATTTCATCCACGATGACTTGTCTGTGGTTTCTAATTGCTCTTCATAGAGGAGACTCGCATCAAATAACTATTTTGCAAGCTGAAAATACTCCTCAAGTAATATCACAGGCATATAAAACAAAGATGGGAACTAAACTAATGGGAAAAGAGAGAAGTCTGAGGAAGCAGCCTGAGAGTTGGGGTTTCTGAATTAGTTTCTCTGACCAACAAAGAACCAAAGGAGGTTGTGAACACAGATGCTGAACAATATGTATACAATATTACTTCACAGCAAAAGCTGAAAATGAGGAGAATGAGACATAACTCTGTGTCTACATATAGCAAAGCTGCATCAATGCAATATTTTGTTCAAAATAATTCATAATGGTTTTTTTCCTAAAACCAAAACACCTCTTTACTTTTTCTCCCGAGACAAAGCTGCTTTGTCAGACAACGTGAAATATGAACATGGCCTGGACCAGGAGCAATTGGCTTTCTTCTGTGAGATTGCGGTATGACAGAGCATTCAGCCTAGTCAAGCGCTTCATGCTGTCATCATCCAGCCCATCACCTTCTCCTGCTCTTCTGGAGCTGCAGTCACAGTCACTTCAGTGTGAGTGGAGGCAGCCATATGGTTAGCATCATTCTTGTTGTTTGTGAAACACAAGGACTGCTGATTTGCCCTGCTTGACTAAAGGAAATTTGTTACAGGATTTTGTCATTCTTTGATGGACAGGACTGTGTACAGAGCCAGATCTTCCACAGGAACCAGCATTCAGCTGTTCACCACCTAGAGACTGTCGGGCAGCCAATACCACATTGAAAACAGTGGTGTCCCCCACCCGTGTTTGGAAGTACTGTTATCCAGGTATTTAGGTAGGTCACTCACCATCGCCTTCTGAACTGTCAAACTAAACTAATCCACACCTCAATTACTCCCTTTCTCTGTCTCTTTTCAAAACTAAAGTTACTTTGTTTGAAAGTTTGAGGCTTTCTCAACAGTGACTGATTTTTCCTCTTAAAAAAGAGAAGGGAGACGTAGTAAATAAATGATGAATACGAAGTGGGGTTTTGGTGGAGTTTTTTCTCCAACTTCTGACCCAGCTGATGATATCACTGTTTGAAGCTCAAACGTGGCCAGGAGTTTTTCATAATATCAGGAGAAGTGTAGTGAAAGAGATACTGAATTGTAGCAGTCTTAGGCAAAACTTTTAGTCTGATTTAAGTCTTTGCAAAAAGTATTATGGTCTGGGGTTTGTTTGGCTTTTCTTTAACTCATCTGCAAATAATTTCATAAATCCCTTACATCGTGAAAGATCAAAGTGAAAAATTTGTATGCCTAAAATTGAAAAAGAATCCAAACAAATAGAAAGAGTTTTCAGTAAAGTTGAGTGTGTTTTTAGACTTCAAAAAGGAGAATCAAAGGGCAAATCTTCCACTTTTATAGGCATTTCTGTGATTCACCTTCCATGAAGACAGATGCCTTCAGGGGATAATTAACTAACAAAAAGAAATGTCAGTATATATTGGGTTCTACAAGGAAAAGTGATTTCTGTTCAGCTGCAAAACAACATGTCCAGAGTCAACAGCAACAGTTCTTTGCTGTGTAGTTTTGGGCTTTAAAACATATTGCCACTGCTTTTTATTTTTCATTATTTGGGAAAATTATTTCTTACAAATCTACATTTACATTTCCTTACATGCAGGTAGATATTCTCTCTTTAAATAGCGGTAGATATTCATAGACATGATAATGATGAGTACACACATACACCCACATAAACTCTATCGCTTTTTACATTTTTCTCGATCTTATGTAATAGAGCAGGTTAAGTACCACCATGAAGTTGCCACACATACAGCACAGCCCAAGATACCTTTTTTCTTTGGGTCTTGTTCATTCTCTCTATAGACCTTACATTTTCAGCAAGTGCCATATGGACAAAACAGTTCCTGGTAAAATTTTGGACAACAATTAACATAAGCACAGCAGGAGAACCCAACTGTTGACCCCTAAAAGGTGGTTAATCAACAGCATATGGGTTTATTTATCTCAGCATGCCCTTTTAATTAACAGTTCTGGAAAGTGTATGTTTTAATGAACACTTTGTTATAATATATTGAGAAAATTCTAAATAGTGTAAATGAAACTCCAGCTTGGAAGAAAATAACATTGTTTATAAAAAAAAAAAAACTGCCAAGAAGTCAACGCTTCAGAAACACTAATACTATCCTCAAACAATGCTAGAGTAACAATGTTTGTGTCTAGAATCAGATCTGCATTTATAAGAAAATCTCTAAACTGCATAAAGTTTGGATTTAGTGTTTAAAGTCATCTTTAAAAAAATAAATGTACATTGTAAAGTTCATCTATAGAGTAAAAAAGGTCAGTAGGACAGGGAGGAAGGTCTCCAATCCTGTGTTTTGGGTTGAGCCCACCCTCTGAACAATACCATGACATTTACTTTCAAGCTGACAGTAGAAGATACTTGATAAAAAGGTAGGTTGAAAGGAAGAGAGGTAAAAAAATAAACAGTGATACCAAACTAGAAAAGAGAAGCAAACACAAACAAGTGCACACACAGCACAGGCTAAGTAAACACAAGAAAAGCAACAAACGTCCAGCGTCCTTTTTAATAATACATCTTTATTAATGCAATGCAAATTATTTAAGATAAGCCTTAGGTAACCCGAAGCCTTAAGGTAAACCAAAATATTTAAAGTAAATTATTTAAGGAAAACAGTAAACCAAATTTTCAGTTGGTGTAAATCAAGGTAACTACTTATAGAAAACTGATTTACATGAGTCTTGAAAACATAATCAAGTCCTTCATACTAGGAGAAGTTCAGACAACAAACCAAAGAGCCTTTTCTTTATCTTCAGTCAACTAAAAAAGAAAAATGTCTTTGATGGTATTGCATCAGCTTATAAAACCTCCTGGTAAGCTTCCTGTAAATTATGTCCCAAAGATGAATGCACTGGGAGCTCTTAAGGCTTTCACACACCTCTAATTAAGAAGCCATGCAAATTGAAATAACTGCTGAACACCTTGGAGTATATTGATGCTTCACCTCTCAGCAAAGAATTCTACCTTTGTTTAACAGCAACTGCTACACCAGGAGGACTATTTTGTATATACTTATTCAGCAGCAGAATCTGGTCTGTCCTAGGAGGCAGAAACACGAAAGTATTTCACTCTTTTACAGTATCTGTGCTAAATTAAAGGCATTTTGCTCTTAGAAAATAATTTTCCGATACAGAGTATTGGCGTCTCCTTAGCTGAGATCTTTGACTGCCTACAGCAAAATGGAGCATTGCCTTACAGAAGAATGCAGATTTGAAGTATAGTGAACATTAGGGCAACTCCAAAATGTAGCTATAGCTACAACCTTCTAAAAATGTTTACCAAAGTATCTGTTAGTCAGCTGAGATTACACTAAGTAAGGTGTCACATTTGCCTTCAAAACAAAACAAAACAAAACAAAAAACAGGTCTCTGCTTTGTCATTGGCTTACTTTACCACATTGGAAATAAGAGAAAACACAATCAAAATTGTCAGTCATTATCGACCCTGTATTATGTGCTAATGAAGAGTGAGAAAGCAATCACGATATGAGGAGTCCACTAGAAGGAGTAAAGATTACATTCTCAGAAGGAACTTGTGTAGGGGACTGTTGTCTCCTTCTCTGTTGAACACCATACAAGACCAGCTCAGAGCAGCAATTTTTTAGACTGCTAACCCTTGCAGCTCTGTAAAACTATCAAGAGAAGTAACCACACATTACAAAGCTTAGGGTAAATATTAAAGACAGGGACAGAAAGATACCCTGATAGACATATATCCATATTGTCCTCTATAATACACTTTACCATTTCATGTATTTTGAATTAGTGGGAGACTTACTTTCAGTAAAAACTTTCTACATTAAGAAGGATTTTCAGGATTGGCCACTACTAAATAAACATAAAGACTGTAACTTTAATTACAAAATGTTGTTTTTCTAAGAATGATGTGGGACTCCAAGTATCTGGTTGTTCTAATTTTGAAGAAAGACCATTGTGGAATGCCCATAAAAAATATGATTAAGCACTGAATGTGGTTTACAACTTCTGAGTAAACCTGGATGTCTTCAGCTCTGCAGATAACACAATGAAAGTATTCTTGAATCTGTGTGAAGGAGGAAAAGAAAGAAAGAAAGAAATGTGCTGTATAAATTACACCAGCTATCAACCTCCAGCACATTGAAGACTAATTCTTGTAAAAAAGATGAAAAAGGCATAGATTAGTCCAGAATGTTACCTTAAGTGAACAAGTAATTTCATAAAACTGAAGACAGTATCCTGTATAAAAATACAGAAAAAATGAAATCCTTTGTGACGATTAGACTAAGTGATTCATGCAGAGATGTTGATTTGATTTTCAAAAGCAAATCAATGATTAGGCAAATCTTCCATCTTGGATTCTCTCTGTCATTGCCAGTGAAACATTATATTTTGAAAAGATCTTTCACTCCACTAGAAGATAATTCTGGTTTTATTTTTTAAAGTACCAGGGAGTAATAAAAGCATACTTGGTAAGGTAGAATTGTGCTCCATTAGGTGTTTTTTAAAGATGTCAGCATTGATTTGTTGGTTTTTGTTTTTTTTTTAAATTAACCAATGCACACTTTTAATTACATCTATCTTATACATAGGGACTGCTCTCTCAATAAAAAGCAACTTGAGTCAGCTTTTCATCAGAATGAACTACCTGTTTGGTACCTGCTTAGACCTGCTGTGTGAACTAGACTACAGTTTAGTGTAGATCCCGCATTTTCTTTTTGATCATTTCTAGGAAAAGAAGAAATAGCTAAGAGTTGTTTTGGATCTGGTCACTGCTTCTGATTTGTATAAAGTGTTTCTTGTTTATATGTGTATCCATTCAGACACTTTAAGCAATCTGACATAAATGATTTAAAAGATTCATCCAGTTCTAGTGCACCAAAAGTAAAAATCAACTATGAACCACTTTCAGTCCAGTTATCTCAAGAAGGAATTTGCTACCAAGACTAAAAATGAAGACCTAGGAAACATATATTAAACATCTCAATCATGCAAGCACAATAGAGCACTAAAGGGCTATATTCCATTTTCGGCACTGTCAAAGGAGCCTCATCCCTAGTCCTTCCTAACAATGTGAACAGCCAGAACAAAGAGATTTGCAAGTTTCTGCTTTAAGAAATGGGTCCCAGTTTAACCCTGTTAGAAATAAAACTTCTAAATCTAATGAATTATAACAAAGAATATGACCAAGGTATTACCAGTAACTTTTTGTGATGATGCAGCAAGATATGTGTACATATTCTGTAGTATAATACTATATATTTTAGAAAGATACTCATTTGTTACTGTTACAGTATTCCTATGGCTCTCTGTTTCTTAAATCTTTGTTAAGAAGAAGGGAGAAATAGCATTTCCTTTAATTATGGAGTTTGGGAGTTAGCCAAGTGAAAATTAGTGAGCTTCCACTGTAACTAATTGAAGTTAGATATTGTTTTCATTAAACTCTCATCAACTTCACATTTTGTTTATTTTCAAGTGTAGGTTTCAAGTGTTGCAGATGTGTTGGTTAGGTCTCAGGGAGGGAATATCAGCTGTCACACCTGGTTCATTTGCTATGTTATGCCTTTTTGGTACTGAGTTACAGAACACCCTTTACTTCTCTAATGCTTGGAAGGGTTTTTTGGGTGCCTTATAATTCATCTTACTTTCCAGTGGTTAAAAATCAATCTATGGCTAAGTGCTCACATAATTTGAATCAAAGTAGGCAAGCCTGCGTGATTGTTAATACCTATTGTTCATGATGAAAATCTTTGTACTAATGTAGACTCACACTGTTGATGGTTCATTTTATTTTATTTTCTACATCTCTATGTTTTCAGAATCTGACCAAACTACATAATGCTTAACAATGAGCATCCTAATATTTTAAAGGAAGAATTGCAGTACACAAAAAAGAGAGATGGCTTTTGTCTTTCAAAAGAGAAAGTGTTTTATAGGGGTAGGCAGGTAGTAGGGGTTACAGTTATTAGCAAGCCATTAACTGGCAATAAGACAATATCAAGTAAATAAGTAGTATGCTTCATTTTTGTATGTAAACATATTCATACCTTCTCTTCCTTTAAGTGGGGTCTAGCTTTTTCTTGTGTCAATGGACTGATCTGCTACTGATTTCAGTAGGGATAGGCTCTGCCATGTTACCAGCACTTTCAGAGGAGCTTGGGATACAGACTATCTGATTAATTCTCAGAGTTATGCTCAAACTAGAATAAATGTTCCATAACAAAACACAAAATTATACAAATCGGCTTTGAATATTGCTTGCTATATAATAGCATTTTAAGTTAAGCAGTTGTTCAAATTCAGCACATACTTGAGTATTGTGCTGAATATGGGTCTGTTAAGCATAAACCCAGAACCTTTGTTGAGAAGAACAAAATGATCATTATGGATTTTGGTAGTATGATCCAAAATTTAACAATATACATACAAAATCATATTTAAGGATTACAATAGAATTTGCCCCAAACCAATATACATCATTTTACCTATTTACAGGAAGATCACATAATAAATGTAACCATCAACATTGGTGCTGGAGCAATATTTTTAATGAGTTAAATCTGTATTTTATATTTAGGTTATAGATTTAAATGTATTATTTAGGCTGAAATCCATCTGGGCTTATTAAAGCGTAGTCCAAAGCCCAAAATGTAGCTAGGAAGGCAATAAATAAGTTAGCCAACTCCAATGTGACCAACACAATAACAATACAGCCAGCTGCAAGCTGAATGTAATAGAAACTTCTCAGCAATTAAAAATCACTATGCATGCACAGATTCTCATCAGCTATTTATAACTGCTTCCTTTATTTATATTAGAGAAAATGTAATCATGTCCAGCAGCATTCTGTTTTAAAGAACAAGAACTAGTTTAATAGGTAAAATTACAAGAATCCAAGCAAGCAAATACAGACCTTGCTTTTTTAAACAATACCCTACTTGTAGGAGGAAAGTTGCCAGGATCTGCTTTGAGTAAGTAATGGCATTACAGGAAGGTAAGTCAAGAAAGTACTTTGTGACACCCAAGGCAAAGTCAAGCATGCCTAAATTGTCTTTACAGATATCCAGTAAAGAAAACTATGCTGGGGGTTGCTGGCAAACTAACACAAACAAATTGTAGGAGAAGACTTTATAAGTTTGGAGGCTGCCACAAACATCTGTCGGTCAGATCTAGGTGGACAGGGAGAAATAGGAATCACCCAGCCAGACAAAGATCAGATGAATGACTTCTGAGAAACCAAGGAGTATAAAAAAAACAGGTGAGATTTTTATATAAATAGCTGACTTTATCAAACTGCTTCAGCACCTCCCTCTCATTAAACAATGTATTTCTAAGTTTCATGCATGTGTAAGGTGGATATTAAGAAAATCTTTATTTTTTGAGGATAAAATCCATGTTTTTCTGTACTTTTTTCATTGAGCAATCCTTCCTATTGAATTCCCTTCAAGCAGAAATGTTTCATATATCATAATCCTTCTGGCCTCCCTCAGATTTCTTTCTCAGGCTGAATGGAAGGAATTACTTCAACCCTCCCCATCTAACCTTGTAACAAATACATGTTCACAAAATAAAAGCTACCTTTGATGCCACTAGGCTTTGTGGGAAATGCTTCAGTTAATAATTTTTAGTCATTCAATAGAAACTGCTTGTCCATACTTAAAATTTCAACCCGATTTCATTGAAAATAACCTGAAAGATGTGATTGATATTTTTAAACTGTAAGATTCTTTTTTTTTCAAAGCTACTGTTAATTTTTAAAGTGTTAATTTATATTTTAAAAATGGGAAAGAGTATAAAAAGTTCAAATTTAAAAAAAAATTACAAACTCATTCCCTTTTTCTTTCTTTGTTAATTTTCAAGTTGATTGAGTTTGGGTCCTAAAGAAATTCACTTTGAGTTATATTTTCAATTAAATTCTTAGCATACAACAGCAGCATTTAAAGGTCAGATTTCTGTCTCTAAAACACAAGCCTTTAGAGCTTGTTTTTATAGGTTGGAGTGGAAGGATTAGTTCCATGGTCAACCATTTCTCATGGTGATATAACTTCATCCAGCTGTCCTATTTCATCTTGTGGATTACAGACATATATGTGTGTGTGTCTATGTGCACATACATATAATATCTTAATAAAGATTATACAAAACTGAAATTCACTGAAGCATTCTAGAGATCCATTATATTAACTTGGGGCATATTACAGCATCTTGAAATAGCACAGCAGTGACTGTCAGCTAGCCAGACTGCCTAATGTGGAGAATTTCCCATGTTAGGTATCTTATTAAAGTTCTCAGCAGGGGTTTCTGATTCGTCTCAACATCAAATGAATAGCACCAGCCTTTATTCAAGAAAGAGATAACTACAGTCTAACTAGATTATGCCAAATTCCAGAAATGTGCTTTCACAGTTGCCAAAGACCTTTTTTTTCTACTGTGCATATTTCCAAGGGGCCTACCACTATGGACCCTATTCATAGAACTGTTATCCCGGGTTAGCTGCACTACCACACCAATGACAGCAGCTTACTTGCATAAGGTGATTTAAGGCAAGTTGTTCCTTTGTTTTGGAGTATCCATACAATTTTTAGTCATTTGGAAGTAGCTACTACAGCAAGTAAAACCATGGAAGGTCATGGCAGCCTCCCCTGTTCCCCTGGGGTTTTTTTGAGGATCCTCTTGAAGGAGTAGAAAATGCTGCTACTGTATCAGTTTTAATGTAATTCTAGGCATCAGTTACCAACTGTTATTAAAAACTCTCTCAGCAACAGTCTTTGCATAGTGCAGAATCAGATAATACACAGACAGGAAATAAATAGCTGATCTCCAAAGTAAATCTGCAAGTACATTTCCCTATGCCCTACGTTCAGCAAGGAAGTCATCTCTTGATAGATACCCCAAATGAAGTAGAGTTTAAGAGCTTCAACCATTAGAGCAAGTGCAACCTGCATTTAACTCCTTGCTCTGCCAGAGTGGGCTGATGAGAGAGCAAGTTACTGCGAGTAAGAGCTATTAAAGGAGAGAGCAGCGGTGAAAACTGCCTTTGAGGACCCTGCTCTCAAAGCCCAAGGTTAGATACCTGTAATCTCTACACAATATACAGAGATAGTTAAGTACCTCAGAAAGGCTACTTCAACTTGCTTCAGGGAGAGTGGGGAGGTGCCAATCCAACAGCAAATGCTACAGACAGCGTCTATAATCCCACTCACATCTGAGGTTTGAGCAGTTTACTAAAGGCTGCACACAGATGCTTCTGTGTCTGCTCAACATCTGCAGACAGGAATACTGACGGTAGGTGACTACAAACCATTCTTGCAAAGAGCTAAGTAAGGCTTGTTTTCTTTCACTGATGGTGCCTGTTAACTCTTCGGGTAAGACCTTCATGTACAAACCACTCAGGGAGATCTGAGCACCTCTCCCGTGCTGATATCTGTTTTCTACCAAACACCTGATTCATACAAAATAACCCCAGGTGCAGACACTATTTTTGTCCCTCCTATAAAGTTACAGTTAAGCTACCTTTTGACCTCTCTCTTCCTAGCAGAAATCCTACATTAAGGGATGCACCATGACCCAGCTTCAGCAAGAAAGATGAAAAGACTCCCAACCCTACTGAGGCTACATACAGACTGGCACTTGGCAGATACCTAGAGACATCGATTTGATACTTACAGATAAAGATTGAATTCTCGATTTCTGTAGGCTTTGCAAGTGCTCTAGCACCCTAGAGTAAAAGAATGAGCAAAAGGTTGATGGAAGCACCACAATCTTTTTAAAAAGAAAATAATCACAACCACATTTTCTGGGAGGTCCAGTATAGCCTGACTGCATACAGAAATCCAAGTATTATGGGAAGTTACGATGCTGTTTTGCCTAGATCCTAATGCAGGAGCTGGTTATCTAGCTGCTCAGGACACATATAAGCAGACTTGGAAGCATATCAACATCCTCGCTCAAATGCTCCAGGCTCCCAGTACCTCCAAGCAAAGGAGAGCTGGTGAAATCACTACAAAGAGATCTAGTAAACTGCCTCAGAAATGTTTCCCATTTCTTCCTGAAAAACATTACTTTCAGTCCTCACCGTCATGTACTTCTCAGATGTTACTTGCCGGTACTTCCCAATGGACTACTAGTCTCTGGAGTTTCTTGTACATCTTTGAAGGTATCATTTTATGATTTTGTCACTGCATGCAAGATTACAGTCAATGGTGGAACCTAAACACACACACAAACATCAAGGGGAATCCATTCCTCATTTATAGTTAATGGTTTTCCTGATTAGCTAAAAATAGATCTGATAAAGAAACAAAAACTCTAATACAAAAATATGCATTCATTTGATAAAGTTCAGGGCTGAACAGTGTTTTTCAAGAAGGTTAACTGGGAAATTATGACTCAATTAAATTTTAACATATCACATCTCGGTAACAGTGAAGAAATTGTCCCTTCTAAAGGATCTGAAAAGATTCCTGAAGTTGGGGTCATGAAGTACTTAAAAAGCACAGTAGAAAATTCCAGTTTTGTTCCCCCACAGAATGCTTTGCTCATATAAATCTTAGTCATCTTAACACAACCTCACACTCAACTTTGGTAATTTTAAATCAGCATATAAATCATAGTGTATAGTCACTGAATATTGACAATATTGAGTAAAATAAAATAGTTTCTTCAAAGTCAGTTAGCACAGGCTATCCTCTCATCTTTAACAGACCTTAGAAGCTTGTATGGCCTGCAATTTAATTTACTCAGTGTTCGAATAATGGGCTGTTTCGGCAGGGTAATATAAACATTAGCCAGTGAGGTCATTAGGAGCTTCAGACTCCTCCTGAAGGCTTTACTTGAGAGGTTAGTGGGAGGCAGATTGCTCAGACAATCAATTTCTCTTCTTTTAAATTAAATTTCTTTCATAACAGAACAGTTCAGGTTACAGTAATAGGGAATCAGAGAATGGTTGTAAAGTCTTAGGAAGAGCTATTTTTAAAGTAATGGTGGGAACCAGTGTCTGGACTGTAGTGTCCCTACCCCCAAATCATCTGTTCTGGCCTAAACTTCTAATACAACCTACTTGGTGAAGAATTTGCCTGTTAAGATTTAACTTTCGAAAGCACTTTAAAAGTGCATGTGATAAATGTTGACAAAAGGTTTCCATGTTGAGCTTGATCTGATGCTCTGATCTTATGAAGAATTTAAGAAATTTGGACTAGGCTGTCCTCTATATAAATAAACACATCCTGGGATGTTGTGTTCAGCAGATGGTAGACTGGATAAAAACAAATGAGCTGAATTAAGAGATTTGGGGTGTGGGGGTGGGGAATACCAGAGTAACATCCTGCAAAATTGTATGGAGAACTGTAGTATAGTGGTGGTGCAGGCAGAAGGCTTTTAAGAAGATGGATCATAGTTTCAAAGAAGATGAAGCTGTTACATAAACACAAAACCAGTTCAGGCTTTCACTTGACTTAGCATCTTGAGAAAGAAAGGAGGAAACACAGTGGAATTCAAAACAATACATTTCAGGAAAAAGCTCTTTAATTTTAACCCAACCACCCTGTGGAACTTGCCGCCATTATTTATCATTAAACCCAGTATCTTGGATTTAGTGAATTCATAACAATTTTTAGCATTTATATAGATAAAAAGATAATTTGCAATTAAATATGGATAGATTTTTCAGAATAAATTGACCTCCAGACTTCTGCTGTTTCTATTATTTACTGAAGGCATATTGTACCAATCACAATAGACAGTGAGAAATCAGACTACTGATCTGATCTTGGAGACAAGCGATGCTTTCAGTGATACTGATGTTTGTACAACTGGTCATCTCCTGGCTCATTCAAAACCAAATATGAAAGTTATGCAAAGAAGCAACAATTTTCTATTGTTTAAAAAAGGCAATATTGAATGGCCTGAGCACAAAGAGCTGTTCAGATATAGTCTGTACTACAGAGGAGACTTCCAACATCTCATCTTCATTGCTTTTTTTTTGCTCTATATTCACTCAACTGTGGAAGGATGTTTTCAGGCATCAAATAGTCAGAAGAAGCACTGCAAAAGGAGTAACACTGCTTCCATTAAAGAAAGCAATAAAACTCACATTGGACTTATACAGAAGAAGAATTTGGACAATGCAGATGACTTCTGAATATCTGTATATATTCATATTTGTTTCTCCTATCTTGCTACAATCTGAGAACCTAGTTATTGTATTCCCTAAACCAGATCCTGCAAAAGCAAAACTCCCACTGCTGCCAATTTTAAAAATACAAAGAAAAGCTTTTGCATAAAGAGCACAGATACAGTCTTTTTGTAAGCCAAAGGTTGTACAGTGCCACAGGAATATAACACTCAAACACAAAATAAAGGTTACGTATTTCTGTCAGGCAGTCTCTGGCATCTTGCTTTGACAATAGGTGCACTGCTCATTACCTGCTGCTAGAAGGGTGCTTCTTGTTCAGAACCTGTTACTTATGTTATGGCAATTTTGGTTAGATAAGAAAAATAAAGTAAAAATGAGAATGTATCTATAGAAGAGAAAGAAAAAATTGTTTCCTTTTGGAGGAAAAGGCAGATGCATTCTAATTGTTACACATAGCAATAATTGTTGGAAGGCATGAGGAAAAAAATTATTAATAAATTCCAGCTATGAGATTTCTCAAAGTGTTGTTATCTGTTGAGAAATTCAGAAAATTTCAAGCTAAGGAAAGTAAACACCATTTTTCTGAATCTGCAATTTCTGTCAATGTAGGCAGCATACAAATGAATATTAACCTCTTTGACTGTCTTTAATGTATAACATATGGTTTCTGCTGCTGGGCTTGTTGAAGGAGTTAGGCTGAGGGTATGGGGGAAGGAGGGAAAAAGTAAAGATGAGTGATTCTGCTGAGCATTTGCTGCTTGTACTCTAGCTGCAAAGACTGAACATGTTTGCAAGAAGGAAGAAAATTCAGCACTGCTGAAAATGAATGGCCTCACTTAAAGAAACCTGGAGGTGGCTAGGGAAGGGAATTTCTTTACTGAAAACAGATGTATTCTCACTGTAGAAAAAAAACCACAACAAACAAACAAAATGAACTCAGTATCTCAAGACTGCTTAATACCTAGCTGGGAATCTGTTTCTCACTGATTGGAAGAGAAAGGGCAGTAGGAGGGGTTGCCTCGAATTTCTCCCAAATGAAGGATTGTGGGGGTGGACTAGAGGGGGCTGAAGACTGTATAACATCAGGAGACACATTTGTTCAGTCTGCATTGGCATTTCCAAGCTGAAGAATTTGTTTCTGCAAAAAAGGTTAAAAACTGTTCTGTGACTTGGGTTAAATTAATTTCTTTGGCATGAAAAGATAGACTTTTACTTCTTTCTGCTTGGTGCCCAAATCAGAGCAATCTTATTTTGTTTCTGTTCGCTGTTTTAGTTGGCCAGCATTGTTAGGCTTTCTCTTGTTTGTGCAGAAATATTCTGTCCCTGAATCTGATTTCTTTCCCCTGTTACACATCCTAACTCACATCTTTGTCCCCCACTGGTCCTTCTCATCTTTCCCACTCACTCAATACAAGAAGCTGGAACTTTCCTAAGTTTCAACAGCTCTTGTGGGTTTGGGGGTTTTTCTTCTTGCTTGAGGTATTATTTTTAAATGTCCTATTACAGAAACTGTATTCTGTTACCTGAAACACGTAATTCAACTAACAATGCATGTTTTAAAATATTTTCCCCGCCTGAGATCACAACTAGTTAAAAGTATATCCAAAACAAAACTAAGGTCCAAAGAGTCTGCATCATTCTCTGTGAATTCCACTTTTGCTACAGTTATGCTCAATGCCTAGTTAATGTTCTGACAATGCTTATCTAACCAGTTTTTGAAGACTTCCAATGATGGAGACTCTACAGTCCTCCTAAGGACAGCACTTCAATGTATTTATTGTGACAAAATTTCTGGTTCTTTTTTCCTCATCTCTTCCTAATCTACAACAGTTTCTTGCTGCAATTTAAGATCATTATTTCCTGTACTGTCTCACACAGATATGAGAATCAGATTATTTCCTTGCTAACAGGCTTTTATGTTCCTGAAAGCTGTCCTCTTTCTCTTATGAGAACCCTAATTCTCTAATGGTGAGACTCACAAGATCTATGGGTTTTCCTCTTTGCAACTTGTGTAATACTACTGACGTATATTCTGCATATCATCATGAACCTAGACTTGTTTATAAAAAACAACCAGATCTTGATTAAATGCACAATGATAACATAGACTGCATCTTCTAATACTTAGTTTCAGGTGAAAACAAAGCAGTTTTGTTTTGTCTGGCTCTCTTGAACACACACTTTTCTAGTGTTCTGGGCAAAATTCTTGGTAAAGCAGTGGTAAGAAAGAAAAAAGTTACTTCATTTTTTGGTAGCCTGGTGTACATACCTTCAGCAAACATAGGAGGAAAAAAAAAAGCAGGTCAAGTGTATGTCCTTTCCAGATATATTTCTTGTTTTTTATTTAGCTATTTCTTTTCTGCCCCAAGCTTTATTCTTTTTCCTGTAGGTGACACCGGATTTATCACTGTCCTTGTGCAACCTCTGCCTCATGCAGGACAGAACACAAGAGGGAAACCCAAACTGATTCACTGGGGAGTTCTGTAACATGGCAACTGTCCCTAACTTTCCATTTAAGTAGACCTGGACTAATTTAATGGCGCATTGTTTAAGGTCTTCCTTCTTGCAGCCTATGTTTATTACATCAATTTGCATGCAGTTGGTAAGTTCTATTTATTGCTATCATTTTACTTGTATGGCTCTGTGCAGTCATCATGACAAAGAATTACTCTTGAGAGGTATTCGAAAGCTTTCCAATTTTTCTCAACATGACAGGATAGGATGCTGGAAATGGTTGAAGTCATGGAATGAAAAACATCATGGGAATATGACTCAGGACTAGTCATCACCACCTGGAAAGCTGTCATTAAAAAAAATTCATGTTAGATTTCAACATACAGCTCTGAGTCTTGCAAAGTTGCTGGAAGGCATGTTAACAAACAAGAACCAGGTTCTGGAGGTTTACATGAGTGGTCTTTCTTCAGGGCAAGAGTTTTGTCTTAAAGAAAGAGACCTTCCAAAGTCGGACTTGACCTCTAGAACGGGTTTTCAGAATGAAGTCAAAATGGGCTTCAAACTTCCTCCGCGCTACCTTGCTTCCCTCTAAGGGGTGCAGGCTATTGCAGGAAGCGAAGCAGCATCTGATATTCCAGATTATGCCGGATAACAACATTTCTGATAACAAAGCAACTGTAATTAATGTGAGATCACTCTCAGGTCACTATAATCTTTTCTGCAGTCTTTGGGGCATAAACCAAAAACTACCAGTTGTTCTTCCAGGCTAGTTTCAAGGTTGGACTTTGTGCTCTATTAGCACCCAAAGGATTCCTGAGGATCTGCTCTGAAGTATTTAACCACAGAAGCTGGCCATGTACGCATCTTAGAACCAACCTATTCATTTGTCTATGTTGAATCATAGTTTCATATTTTAATCTGTTTCAGTATTTAATTTTATCTTTCAAGCAAATGGTTTGAACTCTATTTCAGTTTATTTTCTTCTACTTCTTGTACTGTTCTGCCAGTTCAACTCTTCAGGATTCTCTTAGCCCTATTATTTTATTTTCCCCATTAACCATCATAGTGGCATCTAGCATGCCAAAGTGCTCTGAAGTCCAAAAATGTCCCACAGAGAGGTCTTTCAGGATGAGTTCCTACTTAAGTTCAGTATTAAAACATAAATGAGAATATTGAATGGCCCCTGAATCTACATGAGAAGTGCTAAAGGACTTTTTTCTTTAATCTACAATATTTACTCTCCTTTCTTCCTAATCCGTCGTAATTCTTTGGAAGCACGTAATTAAACTAAAACTAGAAGCATCAAAACTGCTTTGGATTTTAGTTATCATTTTTCCTTTTAGCTCCTTTCATTTCTAGCTGTCTCATTAGCATAATGGCTGTATTGGCAGTTATTACAAGAATGAGATTATATCATGATGAACGCTTCCATAGTGAAGTACTTAAACTAGGGTGTAAGCTCATTAGGAACTCAATGGCTGTAGTGGGAGTCAAGAATGCTCAGCACCAGCTAAAAAATACACAGCCTCTTGCAAAATCTGCCCTAACTGTTTAATTCTCAGTTCCATTTCATTTCCAGTTGCATTTGTTGTTCTTTTTTATCATTTGCTTGATTTTTTTTATTTAACTTTTTCCAGAGGACCTCATAGTTAACAATTTAGATCCGCAAACCTACATAAGTTTGGCAGGAGAAGGTGCTCAGCACATCATGAACTGAAGTAATTACAGTGTCCCATCCCTATAGTATTAGGATGCTCCATAAATTTTAAAATATTTACTTTCACAGGCTGTGCTCAGCACCTCAAATAATCTTCCCCTAAAGATTCTTAAGTTGAGTTACGTGCATCCTATAATTTCTTGGCTTTACAGTAATTTCTGGTTGAAAATGTAAAGTACACATCAATTATACAGCATTTAATCTTTTTTTTATGCAGCTAAAACTAAAAAAGCCATTTTTTATCCTTAATCCTCTTGATTTATTTGCCCTGTCCATTGATTACTATTTTCTAGTTATGACCTTATTAAACATAACTATAATTCTGAGGTTTTATTGCATATGTTTGTATTGTTTCATTACGCTGCAACCAAGAAAAGAGCCATACACATGATTACACTCAATTCCTAAATGGTATCACACTATGTGAAATATACCACCTCAGTGAATGATCTTCCTATTTTCACACTATTTCACACTATTGCACTGGAATTTGTAGAGTAGTAGGAGATATAGATATAGATATAGATATATGTTTCATCTAATGCAATTAGGAATAGGTCAGCAGGAATTCCTAAACTTCTGACTGCCAGAAGCCTGTAGGGCATTTCAAGGAAGAATATTTAATAGATTCCTTTTAGTTATGCACTTTATTCAAGTATCTACTACTTGACACTGTTAGGGCAAGGATATTGGACCAGATGGACCCTTGGGCTTACAAAATTTGGCTGTTTCTATGAAAAGAAAAGGCTCTTTTATTTTAGAACCAATAATATTAAAGCAAGAAAGTAGTCGGCATGAATGCCACAAGCATCAAACTTTACTGGAGCCTACAACGTCAAACTACAGTGAGAGTAAGGATGTGCTATTTGACCAAAAGTGTAGTAAGACGACTGGAAATGAGCATAAGATTTCTCACCAAAAACTGTTCTCAGCTTTGGAGGGCAGTCTTCACAGTGCACTCTCTTCACCTCTGACAGAATATATGGTTTTATGAAGAACCGGTGTGGCAGCCCAAGAACTTAAGTTCTTTATATATTCACAAAGAAGACCTGGTTTGGGAATTACACTATTGCCTTCCCTGAGATGTTCTGCTGATGCAGAGGCATAGTCTGGAGCTGGGGCTTCTGAGTTCTCTCTTGTCCTCTCCAGAGACCATTTTACGTGAGCTCCAACTGACAACAGTTATTGAAAACAGACAACCCTTAAACGCTTGGATTGTGTGAACTGGTGATCTGCTCTGCGGCCTTTTCAATAAGAAAGCCAACGTTTCTTGCATCGGAGTGTTATATACACACTGTACATACCCTACATTGACAAGTGCAGCAACGGGTGGCTAATGGACACAGCGGTTTGTGCAGCAGTCTGTGGGTTCTGCTTTGGGAGCTTCTGGATCTTCTGGGGACAAGGTCCAGGATCATTGGAGAATGCCTGGGTTTCAAGTCTGAGAAACCCGAGGGAACCTGCTGCTACCAGGTGAGGGTGAGGTAAGCTCTGTCATATTCTAAGAGCTCAGTCAGCTGCCCTTGACCTGAAAGCGCCTGAAGCCTTTGTTGAAGCTGTCCCCCGATTACAGATGGTCAAGCAGTGGTTTAGGTGGTGCTAGGATGGAGCTTATAAAAGAGCTAGGCCTAAAGTACAGCTCCCAGATGTAGCAGTGTGTGCAGAAGTTGGCACAGCAAGGTACAAAGAGGGGTCCTTATCTCAGTTCAGACCAGCATAAGCATTCTCATGTGGGGTTGTAAGGTGCCACAGCGCACATTGCCCAGCAGATGCAGCCAGAGTGGAGGCTTTGATCCAGACAGGACTTTGGGTGGTGGATGCAGGCCTCCCAAGTCCCAGACTGCAGATAGTGCCTGGGGCCTCTTGCTGTGGCTGGGACAGGTGGTCTTCTTTCCTGCAGGAGGTGTGTCATTGTTGAGAAGCCATGTTACCAGCTGGAGGAGTCACGGGAGAAAGTCCACAGGCTGCACAGCATCAGAGAGGATGAGAGAGAAAGAGACACACAGGATCTTCTCAGGGACTCAACAGCCTGAAGAGCCCCAAACCACAACTTTAGTGGAGACACAGAGTCTGCCTCTAGCAGAAGAGTAAGGCCAGCTTGTACATGAGGGTAAATCGGTGGATATTGTCTACTTAGACTTCAGTGAGACTTTTGACACTGTCTCCCATAGGATCCTCATAAAGAAGTCGATGAATTATTGCCAGGATAAGCAGATGGTGAAGTGGATTGAAAACCGGCTCAATAGCCAGACCCAGAGGTTGGTTTTCAGTGACACAAAGTCTAGTTGGAGGCCAGTAAGTAGCAGCGTACCGCAGGGGGCAGTACTAGATCCAATCATGTTCAACAACGTCGTTAATGATCCAGATCATGGGGCAGAGTGTACCCTCAGCAAGTTTGCAGATTAAACCAAACTGGGAGGAGTGGTTGATACACCAGAGGGCTGTGCTGCCATCCAGAGGGACCTCGACAGCCTGGAGAAATGGGCAACATAGGAATCCCATAAAGTTCAACAAATGGAAGTGCTAAGTGCATCTGGGGAGAAATAACTCCAGTAACCAGTACTTGGGCCAGCCAGTTGGAAAGCAGCTTTGTTGGAAAAGCACCTGGGGGTCTTAATGGACAGCAAGTTGAACATGAGCCAGCAGCATGTCCTTGTGGCAAAGGCAGCCAACAGCCTCCTGGGCTGCATTAGGCAGAGCGTTGCTAGCAGGTTGAGGTTCTCTCTCTTCAGCACTGGTGAGGCTACACCTGGAATTCTGGGTCCAGCTCTGGGGTCCTCAGTACAGGGGCAGGATAAGAGGCAATGGGCACAAACTGAAACACAGGAGGTTCTGTCTGAACATAAAGAAAAACTTTTTTTACTGTGAAGGTGACCGAGCACTGGCACAGATTGCCCAGGGAAAATTGTGGAGTCTCCCTCCTTGGCGATAATGAAAACCTGTCTGGACATGGTTCTGGGCAACCAGCTCTAGGTGACCCTGCTTAAGTAGGGTAGTGGGACAAGATGACCTCCAGAGATCCCTTCCAACCTCTACCCTTCTCTGATAAGCCTAAGGAACATTACGGTGAAGGCTAACATTGGAATGCTAAAGAATCAGGTCTAATTTAGGTGGAAGTAGTTGCTTATCCCAGACTTCGGCCATCACCTCTTTAGCCAATACACATGATGATCACAAGCACAGATCTTTGACATATTGCATTCATGCAGAGTAGCCAGAAAGCCACCCTAAATACAAGGTCCTGCACCTGGGTGAGGGCAACCCCCAGTAGCAATATGTATGAAGGGATTGAGAGCAGCCCTGAGGAGAAGGACTTGGAGGTACTGGTGGAAGAAAAGCTGGACATGAGCCAGCAATGTGTGCTTGCAGCCCCAAAAGCCAACCATATCCTGGGATGCCTCAAAAGCAGCGTGGCCAGCAGGTCGAGGGAGGGGATTCTGCCCCTCTAGTCCGCTCTGGTGAGACCTCACCTGCAGTACTGTGTCCATCTCTGGAGTCCTCAGTACATGAAAGACATGGACCTGTTGGAGCAGGTCCAGAGAAGGGCCACAAAAATGATCAGAGGGATGGAAAACCTCTCCTATGAAGAAAAGCTGAGAGAGTTGGGGCTGTTCAGTCTGGAGAAGAGAAGGTGTTGTGGAGGCTTACAAAATTAAATTAGGCAGGGTAAAAACTCAAACTTTATTCCAACCCAAATTGTCCAACAGGTGATAAACTAAGAATGAAATTTGTTCTAATCAAATCTTTTAACAGTCTGACAAACATTAATAAACCACAGGTCCAAGATGCCAAATGGAATCAATACTACACAACTGACTTGAGAATTCTTAAGCTTTAGAAATGAGGATCCAAAATGCACAATCACTCACCTGTAAGATAAGAATGAGGGCTCTCAACCTGCAGGAGTTACTTTGGGCAGCATTGGAACCCAATGGGAGAGTTCCTGACTGCAGACCCCCTGCTCCAAGGAAGACTGCCTCAACTTGCCCTCCGGTGGGGCTCCATTTATGCCCTAGTCGAATCCGATCTGTGGTCATATGTGGTTAATGGTCAAGAAGTTTCTTTCAACTCAGGTGTTTCATTGGCTGAGGGCCTTGCCTTTCGACCAATGCATGTAAATGACAGTCAACACAAGGCAGAGCTGTGGTTCAATGGGTGAGAAATCTGTAGTGCTGTTGGGGTTGTCCACCTTCCCCAGAAGGCTCTGGGGAGACCTTGTTGCAGCCTTTCAGTACTTAAAGGGGGCTTATAAGAAAGATGGGGACAAACTTTTTAGCAGGGCCTCTTGCAATAGGACAAGAGGGAATGGTTCTCAACTAAAAGAGGGTAGATTTAAATTGGATAGGACGAAGAAATTTTTTATGATGAGGGTGGTGAAACACTGGCACAGGTTGCCCAGAGAGGTGGTAGATGCCCCATCCTTGGAAACACTCAAGGTCAGGTTGGACGGGGCTCTGAGCAACCTGATCTACCTGAAGATGTCCCTGCTCATTGCAGGGGGCTTGAACTAGATGACCTTTAAAGGTTCCTTCCAACCCAAACTAGTCTATGATTCCATGATTCTATGATACCTGGAAGAAATTAAGTGAAAGCAGCATTCCTCAGTGACACAGATCTGATATTAAATGGAGAATTGCCAACTTAGTAAAAAGTCCATGAAGTATGTTACAAAAAAAGAGACAGAGACCTTTTTTATAGAAGTGGAGTAGAATAGCAGGATGTTAAATGGAGTCTAGGGTAAGATAACATTAAGTGTCTGCACTCTGAGTATAGGGAATAAAACAGGAAAAATCAGTATACTTACAGAAACCATACCATGGCTTGATCAGAAGCAGAGAAAAAAATTAAGGGATAAACTGATTGAAATCAGTGTAGAAATGGAGTTTTACTTTAAAAAAAATGAAGAGTGTTACACACATGAGCGCACCATCTACTTTTTTTTCTTCTGTTTCAGCATTTGTTGAACAACCTTTATCCTCTCAGGCTTTTTGTAGTTTACAAAGAACTGAGAGAAACATCTGTTGAAAATATCTGGTTGAAAATAAAACAGAATAAAACAGGCTTGATTTAATTGTAGGTATTTAATAAACGATTAAATTAAAAGAAGGTGTGGGCTGAAACAAACTTTTTTGTGAATTATTAGGTGAAACAAAGAACAGCAATGGAAGTTTTTGCCACTGTATTTTTGGAGGAAAAATATAGCAGTATATATTTGAAAAAGTAGGCTTGAAAAAGTTGAAAGCAACAATTAAAAGCAACTCTTTTACAGTACATTTTGAATAAGACGACATTAGCTCACAATGTAGAAAAGCACAATGGATAGAACTGATCACAAAGCAATAGAGTCTGTGATTTTAAGATGAGGAACAAGTGAGAGCAGTGGAACAATAAAAATCTTCAAACAAATGCAAATTTCAGCATAGAGAATTGCTAGAATAGACCCCAGGCAGGGAAAAAAAGTTCAGAAAAAGCTTTAGTTTTCACAAATGTCACTATTAAGTCAAAAGAACAAACTGTTTCAATACAGAGAAAAGATAGGAAATTATATGCCATTACTGCTACAAAATCTTGAAACTAAAAAGATTTGTCTGTAACCTGTCCCTGTCTATAAGACCCAATCCCACAGAAAATGTGTACCCATATAGAGATATAAAACAGAAAAACAGAAGACTGAAAGAAATAACACTTGGTAAGGTACACAAAGTTAGGAAAGCTTTTATAAATGAGACAGACAAACAAGGAGAGCAGGGATTTTCTTACTGGGCAGCAAGCAAACCATAGCTGACAAAAAAATTTCAATGCTCGCTTTGCTAAAGTAAAAAAAATACCACAATTGAGTATCATTGTTATCTTATGGCAGGCAATTATTTTGCATTGCTTCATGCAAGGTAAACCTAAGCTGGAACACTGTGTCCAGTTTTAGATACCACACTAAGAAAGATGCCAACAAATTGGAACAAATTGAAAGAATAGCAGAAGTACGAGGTTTTGAAAACATAACCCAGAAGGAAATATTTAAAAGTAAATTGGATTTGCTTAGAGAAGAATGAAAGGGTATGTAATAGGTGTCTCCAGGTACATATTAAATTATTGTAAAAAGAGATGGATGATTAATATTTCTCGGTTATGCAATCTGCCTAATTTGCAACAAGGAAGATTTAATTTAGAAAATTTTACCCAACAGCTATTTATAAGGATAGTAAGCCAAAGGAACAGCTATGAAACCTGATCAATGGTTAGGTCTGTTCCTGAAGTGATCAAGCAGTTTTAAAAATAAACTGGATCAACATTCATCAGCAGTGTTGTAACCATACCTGGTTCTTCAGTATGGATGAAACATTTGCTTACTCTTCTTGCTTTCCTGTATATTACCACACCATTGTGTTTGTTACTTAAAAGTCAATCCTTTTTCTGATTTTTTTTTTAATTTTTTATGGTATTGTTATAGGATTTAAAAACCCCTTTTCCTTCTTCATCCAGTTGCGATGGACTGTGTCAAGACTAATTTCATTGTGCTAATTCTGTAATTTTTTACGGAAATGTTTTACAATCAAGTATTTTGCAGCTGAATCAGTAATCTGATTCACGAGGTGAGCTTCTGGCATCAACCAGTAAAACTTGCTTTTTACTGAAAAAATAATGTGCCTGTTTTTCACTCCTGCATTTCACATGACACTGTGCGCTCCTGTGCCTGTTTGTGTGACAATCCTTAAAAAGACAAATACAGTCATTTTTACTTTAAAAATTAAACAAAGAAAAAAATTTCCAGATCATGTGTTTTAACTTTACCTTTCATTGATTCCTCAAAATTAACCTCTATTCATTCAAGCTTCTGAGTTCTGAAATGTAAAACAATAAGTTTAGTTCAGTTTCTAATTATATTATAGAATATTGTATTACTGTAAAAAGAGATGGATAGTTAATATTTCTCAATGATGTAATCTGCCTAATTTGCAGCAAGGGAGATTTAGTTTAGAAAATTGTACCCAATATCTATTTAGGATAGTAAGCCAGAGGAACAATTAGTGTGGCTATGAAACCTGATCAATGGTTAGGTCTGTTAAAATGTTAGAATATTTAATATCATCATTGTCATAATTTAACCTAATTACATTTAATATAATTCATATGATCATAAAAATCAAAAGTTAACTGGTAAATTAAAATAAAACCTGTACAGTAGCAAATATATATGAAATCCCCATGACTTTTTTAAATTAAACCATTAATTTCACAAAGTAATTTGTAAAATTAGGACATGTCTCTCACAAATCAAATGTTTCATTTTCCAGTAGCAAAAAGCCATTTTGCATTTAGGGGCATCTTAGCATTTAGGGCAACAAATGAAGCTGTCATTTGCCTTTCTGGCAACAATAACTCCTTGAAAAACTCTTTCTAGACTTCTGCTGGAAGCCCTAACCCAGGATCTCTGCTTTCACCTTAGTGGTCCCTGATAAAAAGACCATGTACTGTTTGTCAGTCAGTTTTTGTTCTCCTGTGTCCTTCTTTATTGTAACACATTATCTACATCATTATCGGCAAGTAAAGTCTCTTGCTGCTGCTCTGCTCAGCCTGTTCTTTTCTACAGCAGCAGTTTCCTTTGCTCTCTTCCCATCAGCTGTTTAATCCAACCATGCTGCTGCGAGTTTTGCTGATCTCCTTGTCCCAACTGTCCCTTCTTCAGGCAAGTATGAAATGCCTTCCTTGTACCTTCCAAAGAATACTTTTATTTGTCTAACCTGTGGGATTGTCTTTCGGCATGCTTTAACGTAGTGCAATACAGAATGGAAATAATTTAAGATCTGGAAAGAAAGCTAACAAGTATAGTAGTATAAACCCCTTGGAGGTGAAGCTAGAGGAATTCCAGAGACCAGCTTCCACTTCTAAGCCACATACAGTTACAAAAGCTTCATAAACAGCACCAATCAACATTTTCTTTCTATTGGACCCAAAGAATTTGTTGATGAAAAAATAACTCATGTTATATACTGAAAAGAAAATTTGTCAGCCTTGCCACGGGGTTTTGGCCAGGTCAGTGACTAAGCTTGAAAGATGTACTGCTGCCACTTCACTTGAAGATGGCGGGGGTTAGTGCGAGCATTGTAGGTGTTAATTTTTACTCCTTAAGAAAACTTAATATGAGGCTCATGCTGGGATCAGAATGATAGTGCTTATTGAAAATATGCAAAACACAAGCCCTAATCACCTGTAAACCAGTTGGAGCTTGGAGTGTCCTTAAACACAAGATCTGGTAATCATCAGTAGCAGATTTACAAAGTATTTAAAGAGATACTACTCTATCCTACAAGTTTTACTCTATTCTGGGTCTACCAGGGTCAGCTGGGTAATTTTTATAAAGGTGTATTCAGCCAAAACCAGCATAGTGCCTCCAGCTCTGCTGCCCAGCTAGGCTTGAGATCCTCCCACGGCAGCAGCGATGGACTGTGGCTACTCCTGAAGCAGCCTAGAACACAGAGAAGACTGTGATGGCTTTGAAAAACTCCAGAAACATCACAGGAGGATTTATTAAACTGAATTGCATACGTCTATAATGTAAATGTCTACATCTGACCATTGATTCTGTAAGGAGCTGGGGAGGAAGAAGCCATTTTGTGTTACAATTCACCTAATCATTTCACGTCTTTATTTCAGGGTGAGATGAATTGTACTTATCTCTCTGCACTGCCTATCAGGGGAGGTGAGCGTGTCTAATTCAGATGTAGCTATCTGTGCTGTAGAAGCTGAAAAGAATGCAAGATGAAGCCTACTCGTTTTGAGAAAAGCTTGCTGACAGAGTTCAGACTTTAATCCTCCATATTTGAGAAGAACTGCCATTGATTGTGAACCACTTCCTATTCTTTTCTCAAAGCAAAGTTTAAAAATATATGTACCATTAGCTGTGGCAGAGTAATTTGGTTTAGAATCCAGTCTTTCCAGACAGATGGAATTTTACATTAGTGAGATGATGTGCTACCTCTTAGAAGAACTTTACAAATATAGGTTAATTTTTACTGTGACACTTCTGGATTTATTCAAAGATATTCCACTCCCATCATTTTTTTACTTCTTTTTCTCTCTCCCCTAGTTTTCTCCTCAAAAACAAGGACAGCTAATTTCTGGCTTTAGCCGAAGGAATGACTGTATTTTTCCAGAACAAAAGTAGTGGTTTCAAGATGACTTTCATTTCAAAAGTAATCTTAAAAAAAATTTAAAAGCATATCACATAAGTCCAAAATGAGATCATGTCAGGTTAACTAAAATGCTTGAGGATACTTCTCCCAATTTCCCTCCCCACCATAAAGCATGGAGCTTGTTTTATCGAGAAAGTTTGGAAAGCATGCTTTGGCTAGTTTGGTTTTCCCTAACACAGATCTCCCTTCCTGCTTTCCACACACAAACACCCCCCACCCCCAATCACTGACCTACTCTCATAGGCAGTCTACTAAGAGCAAACTGATTCCCCTTCTTGTACAGCCACCGTGAGGGCTCTTTGATCTGATTTTGCCTCTTAATTAATTCAGAGTAAGGGCTGCCACACCATACACTCCAGTCCAGGGGTTTACATCTAACCAGAGAGCTGTTTATTACCTGTCCATGAAAACAAATAAAGCAAATAAATAAGGAGACAAAGGTATAAACCTGATAGTCTGCACCCACTTAGGAATATCCAACTGTAAACCAAAGAGCAAAACAAAACAAGCTGGCATCTGGCACTTCGGATGTTGCAGAGTTTGCTGCCAGCCACACGGGCTTCACAAAATCAAACTTTAAAAAAAGAAAAATCTGTGGGTTAGTGTCTGTATTTTGTAATGTTTACAAGCACTTGGTTAATGACACAGGATGCTGGCAGTACCATGCATATAGCATTGGTAACATTATCTACTTCCTATTTTATATTGTTTCCAGTGGAGATGCATGAATGTATTTGCTCTCATGCTGTTAGGTTAAAATGCCATGCTGTTTTTCACGTTAACTCACTAAAAGTACTACCAGCGTAGAGGAGTCAAATTTTGCTCAGTGTGTGGCACTGAGTGAAGAATGACTGAAAAGAAAGATGAAGCTGCTAGACTTCTGTTTAATGTATTTGGTGGAAAAGCAAGGAAAAACTTCCCCCCTGCAGGGAAGTATAAAACTACCTCCCCAAAACCTCATCTATTTCTGATAGAGGCAGACTTGCCGTTGCTTAGTGGAACTGGAAAATTTTCTTTTTTGTGTTCTTGGTCTCTTTTCTCCTACTGGTGAAAATAATTATTATTTAATTATCCAACATGTTACAGTCTCTGTAGTGCTTCCAGGAAGACATAAAAAAATCTGTTGGGGTTTTTTTTTCTTCTAGAAAAGCTTGATTTGGGGAAAGGAAAACTTGCCCCAAAGGCTGAAGCAGGAGATGTTGGTAGTGCCATGCCACAGAGCAAAGCTGTGGGTCAAAATCATCACAGTCACAAATTTCGTCTCAAGTAATTCATCAAATTACCTGTAAATGTGACTTTTCTATGACATCTGATTTCAGTCAGCCTCCCAGTATTTCTTTTCACTTGTGTCATCTGCTTTCTTTAATTTTTATCTTGAAATATCTATTTTTACTTTGACTGTTCCTTTTCAATTCCCTCCCTCACTGAGGCTTCATTAGATAGCTTTCAGATTTGGGGCTTTTTTAAAATGGGGCAGTTTTTCCTCTGAGAAAAGAATGAACATCTGTGCATATTTATATGTAGATTTTTTTTTTTTTTTGGTAGTCAAAATGTATACACAGTATTTGCTGAACTTGAGCAAAGGTGACAGAAGAGACTGGGAGAAAAAAATAATTTAAAAAAAAAAAAAGTCATTGCAGTCTAAGAAAGTCCTAGATATCAGAAAAACAAATGACCCAGTTCCTGAAAAAAATCCTGTGAAAGAACAGGGAAGGCTTTCTCTCTGGCTACCCCTTCAAATTCCATCCCAGCTCTCTGGTTGTAAACTCTGTCCTCCTTTAATTTTCATGGTTTTTACCTGTCCAGCTTCACCTCCAAAATTTTGCTTGGGTCAAAAGCCAAGAGAAATAACTGTACCTGCCTTCCAGACTTCTTAAAAAATATATTGTAAATCACGGTTTCTAATGCTTCTTTTCTGCATTATGTCAAGTAGCTGGAATTCCACATTTTCCCCTGTTTTTAATAACTGGACATGTCACCAGGAATGCACCAGCCTGGTTAAGCAGTTGACTGGTGTCACAAATATTAGTGCTCCACTCATTTATTTTCACGACTTCCACATGCTGTACCTTGAGTCCCGCTGCTACCCTATTTAACTTGACATGTTTCTGTTTATGCTAAACAGGTTGGATCTTCCTGCATCCATTTAGGAACACATGTCACTTAAAACACCCTGCACTCCTGCGTGCCGTCTTTTGTCACAGCTCTCAGAGCTGACTGCTGGTAGTGCGCTCTCCTGTCCGTGTCACCCTTCCCACAACAGCTCTTGGAAAGAGAAAGGAAGAAAGATGAGCTTTTAATGTTGTTACAAAACCATATGCGCCCTGCTGCCACCATATCAGAGAGTGTCTTTTCTCCCAGAGTGTTTAATACACCTCTTTCGACGCTACAGAAAATTAATTGTGAAGGATACTGAAGTTAGAAAAGTGTTGACTTTTGCCTGGGGAAAAGAAAATCAGAAAAGGTTCTAAAATTCACTGTTCAATATTAACTTAATCACAATACATATTTTAGCAATGTACAGTGTGTTAGTTTTAATGCACAGCTACAGTTCTGTGCCTGTCTCTTTGTCTAGCCTAGCCTGCAGCTCTCGCTGGCTGTGAAAGTTAAGATTTATAGCGATAATATTTTCTATCTGACAATAAGTTTCAAAGTTAACAGCTTTGTGGTGGTTTCCCGGTCTTGTTGCATATGTTTTTTTCACTTGCAACACCCATTAAGTTTAATAGGAGAATTGTACACATCATGAACACGAAAATGAGAATATAATTACCCCTCTGTTTTCAGATCACTAAAATCAATCTTCTTGTTTTGTTACAAAGTCTCAGGCTGGCTGTAGTTGAAACTATTTTCACAGAAGTCCTCAGAAAACCTAGTAAGTGTAATGACTACCTATGCTACAAATCAGAATATTTCTTCTGACGTCTGAATTTTGAAAGCCATTTATCCTGTTCTCATAATGCATTATCCAAAGCCAAAATTCACAAAGTATATAAATATGATGCTATTTGTCTGAAGTGATTTCAAAGGAAATGCAAAAATAGTACCAGGAAAATTGCTAAGCAGCCTTAGACCACCTGCTAGACTGCTCTGCTTTTTATAAGGGGCGAGGGTTTGATTTTCTTTAAATAGCTTTAATTATGCATATAACTGATATGGAATTCTGTCTTCGGGAAATAACGTGTGCTGGTAACAGACATATTTAACTTGGAAATATGATTCCATAACCATTCCTAGAGTACAACGGCAGTTGCTGGAACTCAGACAACCCCAGAGCAAAGCTATCGGCTGACTATACGGTCAACAAAGCTTCGTCAGCCAAAGCAGCACCTGCAGTTGGTTTTGCTGATAAGTCTTCTCTCCTCGAGCGGCATTTGTCCCAGGATAAAGCCCACCCAAAAGCATCACTCAGGTAGGTGGGACCTTGACCACAGCTGCCCAGCCCTAACTGATTAGGTGGTTCTGGTGTGTGCTCAGACAACAGAGATGCGCGGATAAAGATCATGGGGATGCCCGACCGAGAGCACTGCGAAATGAGACACGGGCTCGTCTGCCCTGCTGCAGTGGTTTAGTTACCTGCAGGAAAGAAATGAGAAAACACAGGCAAGCTATTAGCAGCTTGCTATCTCTGTAACTGGTTTGGGGCAGGAGGCTGGAAGGTGATGGTAAGGCAGGTCATGAACTGTAATTGGCGCTGGATATGGGGAAAATTGCAGACGTCAGCCTGGGTCTGTGTAAGTAGCAAGGCCTTTGGCAGCTTATTCTGACAATCTGTTTTTAAGCAGCAATAAAGAGTGAAACCAGCTGCCCCTGAGGGGACACTCAGTACCGGGGCGTCTGGCAGGCTGTATCAGCCTGGGCTTGAGGTGCAGCTACGCACGGGGCTGGTGCTGCCAGCCAGGACCGCCTTGGCGTGAGCGTCCTCCTTCCCGGGGTCCGTCGTGCGGGTCTGAGCTGCCCCAAAGTCTGGGCGAGACCTGGGGCCAGTGCTGGCGTGAGCGTGCAGTGCGCTTGTGTCGAGGTACAGAAAGCTTAGAACTGGGATCTGAGCACAGAAATCATTATCCCGTCTTCCGCGTAAATAAATTATATTTCGTGCCACTGAGTGGTACGCTTCTGTTCTTGTGGTTATGGCACCCTGAACTCCCCCATGACAAGCGCTGCAATAAATATTTAGTTCATTCACAGGCAGCAGCTGTTTATCTGGGTAATATCTGGTTTATCTGATTTCAAACTGTCTCACATCAAATTTCCTGAAACCTAGGATTTCTCATGCACCAAGTAATATTTATTTCTGTTGTATTTCAGAACAAAATCCATCATGAAAATCTCACCTTTATGGCACAATTTTATTTCTAAATGATATAAATATCTGATTCCTTCCCTGTCGCCTTCTTCAAAACCATCTGCAAATTCTTTACTTTCGGCTAGCTGAAAGCATAGAGAAAAGTGCATAAAATGTTTCATTTGTTTCTCCACAAGTGTTCAATTTCAAAGAGAATTCTTAATCACCATTTGCTCTTCATGCAAAATATGGTTTCAGAGAAAATTTTGAACTTGAAAAAAGCTTTTTAAAGAAGTTGTTAAAAATGTATTTCATAAATAGTAGATGTTCATATGGTCTTTGCAAACACATACATTTAAAGAAATTTGAAATATCTTATGAAAGAAATCTGTAAAAACATGATTGGTCTGAGAATCTTCGGTACAGATACTCTGCAATGATAAGTTACTAGATGTAAACAGCAATTATATCTATCACTATATAGTCTAGATGTCCTTATCTGGATCAGTCTCCTGAGTACATACAATGGAAAACAAGACAGTGGATCAGGTTCTCAGTTGGTCTTTCTAAGCATACCTCTATTAACTTTAAATTACCCTTTTCAAATGAACCAGTGAAAGATCTTGTCTACTGAATGAAGACTTATGATAGAGTTTACATTTAACCTATTGGCAGCATCCTATTCAGACTTGTTTGAAACATTCCATTTTGATAATATTCATTATCAATGTCCCCCTTTTATAGTAAATTACTGTAACCAATTGACTTTTACTTTGTCATTGGAGATGTTTGTCAACGAGTTTCAAAGATTTAATCCAGCTGGTCCAAATTTTTAATCCAGTTGATCGTCTGCTGGTTTTTATTCATAGTGTGCTGGTCTTTAATTAAGCCATTAGGTCTTCTGTTGAGTCTTTTAATATAGAAGGATTTTGAAGACCAGAGGAAATACATTTAACTGTGTTCCACCATAAGCTTTCCAAAGCTACACGACGGGTGTCAGTAGCTCTTTGACAGGGTGAATGCCCTCACACCTCGGTTTGACCCTCAGTTCTGGTCTTCCCTTGCCCCTGGCGCGTGCTATTCGGCAGACGGGTCCTGCGCACACCTACCACTCCAGCAGGACGTTGGTTCCTGTTCAATACCACCATGGGCACGTTAGCTTCAACTCAGCTCCTCACTGAGCCGACTATAACGTGGCTGACGTTGAAACTAGAAGTGAGCTAGGCTGTTTCATGTAGGTACAACCACTTTCTCCATCTCCCTGCCCTGCCTGCCCCCCCCACCGCCCCAGCTCCCCTGCCCGCACGAGCAGCACCCGGCTGCTCTCTGGCAGCAACTCCCAGCAGTCGGCGTGAAATGGAAATCTGTCAAAGTATGTACTACCACTGTAACTTAATATCGATTTTACCACAATGAACGCCAACGCGAGGTCCTGTCACAGAGTAGATTGATGATTGATACCCTTAACTACTGGAAGATCATTTAAAAATGCTTTCCAGCAAAGACCTTTTTCAGAGCTAACTTTTGGACTCAGGACTGCAATTGTTCTAAGGACCAGCATACAGAGATGACAACAATTTTTGATCTCTGCTGTAATCTTAGGAAGACTATACCTGTTCTTTGAGAAAACTTATAAACGTTTTCAAAATATTGATTAAAGAAAGGTTCCTTCATATTGACTTAGATTTTGTTTGGCGTACTGACTTTTAAAACCAGACAATTTTTCTTTGATGTTTTTTCTTTTTTTTTTTACTAAAATTTTACAATCCCTTCCAGTATAAACATGAACTTGCAATGGGGAAGTTTGGAAATGGGATATACAGCATTCTGTTTAAAATTCTAGTCTCTAAGCAGAAAAGCTTTTAAATTCATACTCTATTTTGTAAACAATGCTATAACTATAAAGGATTTCTAATACCAAAAGAATTAATAGTGTGTTTCATTTTTTCAGTATTTTAATAACTTCTCATCCTAAGTAAAAAATTACATGATGTATATTAAATACATGGTGGGTTTGTATAGCATACCTGTTGCTGTAACTGCAAAAAGAGGTCTTTATTTAATGGATGACCACTGTGCATAGTCATTTCATAACTTGAAAGGGTGAATAATGTTAGTTTTATTTCTTGTTTTGTAACTAAAAATAGAGTGAGAAGAGAGGCCTGCAAGTAAATCTAGCTAGCTTAAAACTGAAGTTAAACATCTTTGCTTTTGTAATCACAAGTTTAATAACAACTTCAACTTTTGGGGGTGAGGAGTGGGTTTTGGGAGGGGTTTTTTGATGAGGAAAATTGGCCATCATAAAGATGGTGGCAGTACAAGGCCACCAGTATTAGTAATGTTAACTTTTTGCTTATATTATGAAGCATGTGGTATTTAACTTGTAAATACTAGTTCAGAAGAAAAAGAGATGCTTAAGTGCTCTGGGCTGTATGCCAGTATTTCCCTCACTGCACACTGAATCATTCCAGAAAATTATGCTATTGTGAAGATAACCTGCAAGCTTGAACATTGCTTTGTGTGGAGCACCTGCTGACAGAACTGTGCCCTGAAGGCTGGGGTACCTCATTAGAATCATCACCAGAAATGTACATGTAGGAGTCTTCCTATAAGAGCAAATATTTAAAGACACAAAAGCATACAAAGCCTGTTTGCAGACTGTAGCTGAATAAACGTTAGGGAAAGGAAGAAGAAATAATAAAATATATTACACATACAAAATCTATATTAGAAGAACAATATTAAGGCAAAAAAGTCAGAAACAAAAAAGTTAGAAAATACCAGCATGACTACCACTTGTGCAATGCCACTAATTCATTCTCTTGCACATATTCCCTAGGATTAGAGTTCAACTATTTTTTGATTAATTATTTCTGAAAAAATAATTCCGAGTGACTAAAAATACTCATGCATTGATATCAAAGTCCGTGAAGGGTTTTGAAAGAAACAAGTGGGAAAAATAAATTATTGAACTAATTATTTTGAACTTTTCCTAGCTGAAACATTTTGGGAACTAAATTCAAAAGTATCCATTCCTAGAATTAGGGAACAGAAATTATATGCTGTGGCCTTTTTATGTCCCTCTTTATATCTGGTGCTCAAGATATACATCTATAAGACAGTAGGAAAATCTACATAAGGCAGTGAGAAAACAGGTTTCATTCCAAATTTGTTTGTTGTTAAAAAAGATGAGGTCATTAGTTGGCAACTTTAGAGGATCTAATCTTCTAAAGAGCTAATGTTGCCTAGCCTCCAACAAAAGCAGGACGACAGGATGACATTTATAGAGGGAGAGGTGGTGATGTGGCTGTGATCAGTCACCCTTATCAAAGAGCCACACTAAGACAATACAGGTTATGTTCTTTGTAGAGATTTACCCATGGATGCTACTGCAAGATAGTAGTCTAAAAGTCTCAAGCAATCAGGGTTCCTCACTGTGAAGGAGTCCTCGGTTTCAGACTTCGATGGCCAGGGCAAAAGGGATCCTGGTAACTGTGGTTGCAATAAATGTGAAGTTTCTCTATCTAAATTAACTCATAGGCACGTTAGTCACCATTCAAGCACACCGAATTGTAGTGTGGATTTTGTGCTTACTGTTTTCTAATGGCTGGCTGGAGGGCTTCAGAGGCTGGAAAACCATGCACACAAGCAGGGTAATTGAAGTATGAGGTGAGAAGTAGTATTCTCAGACAGTCAAACCAGCCACACTTATCTCAGAATAGAAAGTACAAACAACTGTGAGAAATTTTCCAGAAATAGTTAATCTGAGAGAATATATATATATATATATATATATTAATTTCCTTTATATATATATATACACACACACTGTCCTGGTTTCAGCTGGGATAGAGTTAACTGTCTTCCTAGCAGCTGGTACAGCGCTATGTTTTGAGTTCAGTATGCAAAGAACCTTGATAACACTGATGTTTTCAGTTGTTGCTCAGTAGTGTTTAGACTATAGTCAAGGATTTTTCAGCTTCTCATGCCCAGCCAGGGCACAAGAAGCTGGCACAGGACACAGCCAGGGCACCTGACCCAAACTGGCCAACAGTGTATTCCATACCATGCGACGTCCCATCTAGTTTAGGAACTGGGGAGTGGGGGGGGGAATCGCCGCTCGGGGACTGGCTGGGTGTTGATCGGCGGGTGGTGAGCAATTGCCCTGCGCATCATTTGTGCATTCCAATCCTTTTATTATTGCTGTTGTCATTTTATTAGTGTTGTCATTATCATTATTAGTCTCTTCTTTTCTGTTCTATTAAACTGTTCTTATTTCAACCCACAAGTTTTACTTCTTTTCCCGACTTTCTTCCCCATCCCACTGGGTATTGGTGGGGAGTGAGTGAGCGGCTGCGTGGTGCTTAGTTGCTGGCTGGGGTTAAACCACGACACATGCACAAATATATATGTAAAAAAATAAATGGCTTGGATTATAAAATTTCAGTATCTAGCCACAACCTAAAGTGCATTGAATCTTCTAAGAATGGATGACCTACTAAAGTTTCCTATACCAAGTTTAATTTTAGCTAATCATGCAGAAAAATTGTCCAGGCCTCTCTGCTTCCTAAATTGAACTTGTAGATTTGCACAATGCGTACTAATCATTACATTACCTTTAACAGAGACACTCCTGTCATTAGTCAATGGCCCACTTGTAATGCAAATTCCTAATTAACAATACCCCAGATTCTTCTGCTAGGTCTATCTGTGACTTATTTGAACCACATGTTCTAAGAGAAATGCTACAGAACACTAACCTAAATCAGCTAACTAGCCACTTCTTTTTACAACATGCTAAGATTTTACTTCCAAGTCGACCATAGTTTTATTAAGGGAAAGTCATACAGGAAAAAAAACCACAGTATGATGACTCTTGAATTCTGAAATCAGGCCAGTATCTTGGAATCTGAACGGTAGCCTTGCCTCCTGAAAATGTCTATTTTTACCAATTATGTCCTAGCCTGAGCAGAGATACAAAAGATATTAATGTATTTCTTTATAACAGATTTATGTTGAATGGAATTGTATCACTTTTCTGTGTCCCTTCTTTTCTTATCCTTCCCCACCTTTTGTTTTACCTATTTGTCAGCTGTGCTTGTACACTTACATTGCAAGATCTTCAGAACAGAAGTGGCTTCGCTGAATAACAAGACTCTATCTAACACAGGGAGACATGGCCTTCAAATGTCACCAAGATGCAAAATGTAATTTGTTACCAAGGTTGGTGGCAAAAGAAAAAAATTTATTGAAAACACTATGTAAGATATTCTTCATTAAATGTTTCAGAATTTCTGAAATTAGATCAAACATTTCCAACATAACTTGTGCTTACCATTCTCCATCTAGGGTTTCTTGACCATGCTGCCTCTCCCACAGAGCAAGAAATTTTGTTGTTTTACTGTTGAGCTGCTATGGCAGAAGCAAAACTTTCCTGTTCATCTCAATCTTCTTCAAACTCATGAAAGGTTAGATCGAAATTGGGTGATACGATGTGTATCTAAACTGCTTGGCATATTATTCTCTGATCCTAAGTATCTGTCACTTCATTTCTGGATGCTGTGTGACTTACTAGCAGCTGTGGCCTGATTTGACCACACACGAAAAATTTCTAAAATAACATTTAAGTATTCATTACATTTCCTATTTAGTGACATGGTTAACAAGTAGCAATTCCTCTCCTAAGATTTAATTTACATTCCTTGAAGAGCTAAGACTGTGTTTGTTGTTCTTTACTAGAAGTAATTGGTCCAGAGTTTGGCAATTTGCACTTTCCAGTAGCTGAATACCAAATGTCAGCATTGTTTACAAGATATCTTACATTTTCTAATTGTGGAAGCCTCCTTCCAAATGTAGATATGCACATTTTCATGACAAATTTCATCTTACGATTCTTCCACATACATTGTGACTGAAATGCTTCAACCTATGCAATCATCTTGCAATCTGCTGTACACAGCACGCGCAGCTCCTTACCATAGCCAAAAGGAGTGCACGTGCCTTTCCGTGCACGCTGCGCTAACCTTCAAACCTGCAGCCAGATTTACCAGATCTACCACAGGCAGATTTAATGCTGCCTGAGCAACCATGCCATTAGCCTTGCATAAAAGATGTCTGCCCACTCTAACGGGTGGAGACAAAAAGTTAAGGTACATAGATGGTAGAAAATATCATTTTATGCACCTTGTGCTTAGGCAGAGATGGAAGCCTACTGCCCCGAGACAAGGGCTTATATTCTGCTCTGTGGCAAAATTTCAGGGTGTCCCCAGCGTTTTCTGTCAGCCAGGTTTAGGTGGTGCCCTGCTCAGTAGTTGGAGCTCTGATCTCCTCTTCGAATGTCACTTCTTCCAATGCCTCTAACTTTAGATTGTGGATGTCACTGTAGGAGCAAGACATCTCCGAGTCAAACACTGCTTTCAAACAGGGAGCTGCAGTTCTCCTTCTTGGATTAAAGTCCTTGTTTGTGACTGAAAATATTGTAAACCCAACCCTCTACAAGCCTCTGTCAAGGGTCTAGTCATCCTGGAAATATGACCACCTTGTGTTGCTGAACGCACCCTCATTTTCCAAAGCCTTTATCAATTCAGTGTTTCAAGTAGTCTCTGAGACTGTCAGACATTTGAATTGTACGAATGCTAAAAATCCAGATCTCCAAGAAATCGTGAGTTTCTAAGCATCTAGTTTCTACTTTATATATTTCTTATCAACTGCTGAAACCATGCCAGAAGTAGGAGATAAAACAGATGATTAAAGAGATGCAATTTTAGATTACACTATCTGATACAGACTATTCTAAAATACAGTAAAATACTTCTAATGCTACTGTTTTTATCAGCAGATGGACTTTAATTTTAATGTAACTAAAAAACAGTTCCATTTAACAATTGATAAGGTTTAGTCCAGGATCTACTTTTCCTTGTTATTTTAAATTGCCAGATATTTTTTTCTTAAGAGAATATCTACACAGGTAAAGCAGTAATTGTAAAAGTAAAATAGTGATTTTACTGAAATATGTCCTATTAAATAATTCATTTGCATTTGAATACAGAACTACATTTAACAACAGAAACAATTTACAAGCAGCCATTCAGTCATTTTAAAAATACATTACTCTAGTTTCCCCAAATGATGCTGCACATATCAAAAGGAATGATCAGAAGGCATTCAGAAATTCTATTAGCAATACTTTCAATAGCTGGAACATAAAAGCGTACATGTAGCCTATACATCTTCAATGAAAGAGCTATGAGTTATTTTGTATTCAGGGCTGTTAGTTCAATAACCAACTAAACTAAAGAAAATTACATTAAAATGAGCTAATGATACTTAAAACTTTTCTTGTTTCCCCTTGCCTCTCAGTTCAATAACTTCCATCTCAACAAATGTTTTCTGCAATATTGCTTTAAAATGAGTCTAATATTAGGGGTGTCTAGGCAGCATCCATTTGGCTGGCTAAATTCTTTCTTCCTATCTATTTAAAAAACTCACTGTTTAAAATTCATGGTCCAATATCATCTGAATTTATTCCTCTGTTGATCCAAACTTTAGCACAACAGGAGCAAAAGTAGATCAAAGCAATTGCTGAGAACTCTACATCTATAATAAATGTAATTTGGGGTTTTAATTCAAGCTAGTCGGTTCCCTGGACCAGGCACCCCATAACATGTGATTTGAATCTGCTGGAAGAAGCAATCATTGCCTTGGACCATAATTTTCCCATTAGAGGCTAGAGTGCATTTAGTGAGCACCTGAAGCAGAGTTTCCAATGTCATTATCCCTGAAAGGAGTCTCATTGGTGTGTACCAAAACCTCTCTGTGAACCAAACCACTGTTAGGGGGAATCAAGGGATTTGTCTCAGTATCGCATTGCTGCCCCAAACCAAAATGGTAATGTAGACAGAGCCTTAATGTTCCAATTTTTACTACTTTGATTTGGCAGTTCAGCTGTGCTTTCTTCTCCCTGGGTTCACTGGGTACTTCTCCATGATCCAGGCATTCCTACTTTATCTGTGTCTCTGAGGCAATGAATCTTTTTTTGTTTTTTGCAAAATGAAAGAAGTTCAAAAAGAGGTCAACCCAGAACAGCTGGTGGTTAAAGAAACTTCAGTTAAGTATGAAATACATCTCCTTAAGCAAAAGAAGGTATTGAACCTGGGCCTCCCACCTCCACAAACTGGTCAACTCATCCCACTCAAATATCATTTTCATCAGCAGCTTTTTTGAAAGACGTTCCCCAGCCCTCCTTATTTTTCAGAGGAACCCCAGTGACCAGGCTAATGGTCAGGCAGGATAATGTAAATCCCTCCATTCAATCCCAGCTGGGTACTGAAGTCAAAGGAGGAGCTAAATGCACGTTGCTCTTCTGCAGTCCCCACCAGCCAGCTTGGGCAGCTCTGTGTTCAGTGCAGGTTTAGGCACCTAACGCATTGCCAAGCTGGTTTTTGTTAAAGACAAATAAATGTATCCAAGACTTTCTAAGTCATAAAACATGACAGTTTATAGCCAGGAGAGCTTACATTTAAAAAACCCAAAAAATGTATTTCATGCAGACAGGAAGCACTTGAAGTCTACAGGAGGTGAATACCAAAAGTTTATTTAATATTCTTGACTTCCTCATTTTAAGGAGTGCAAACACAGCAAGTCACTGGACTAACATAGCATCTCTGCAGGCCACACCAACTGATCAAAAAGACTGAATAAAGGTACAGTAAGGTTGATCCAAGAAATACAGTTTCAGACCTCACAGTCCTGCTAGGAAGTAATACTGCTAAGCCAGCAAGTCTTCATTCACTTTTTTCTCAGCTAAGAAAACCAAATGGAGGTGAACAGGGTATTTTCTAGAGTGAAAAAAAAAAGAAAAGAAAAGAAAAGAAAAGAAAAGAAAAGAAAAGAAAAGAAAAGAAAAGGTATGACAAAAAGAATAGCTGAAAAAAGAATAGTGTGCTTTAGTCCATTTGAACTTACAATTTCTAAGATGCAGTATAACTCCCAGTACAGTAGTTATTTGAGTATACCCTTTACAAACATATTAGAGAGGCAGACAGGGCAATAAAAAGCCAGTGAATATTCTGTGACAACATACAGAATCCCAATACGGTTAGCGTTGCCATACTTTGGGAGATACAAAGACACACAAAAAATTACACATATGTAGAGGCTTACAAAGATATTGGGAGACAGCAGAAAAGACAGTGTTTGCTCTTATGTAGTTCTAGAACGCCACAATACTTGTGCTTTAACAATAGTTGTCATGGATTAGCTTTAGTTATCATCTGCTGCATAAATCAAAGGAAAACTAGGTCAAGCTGTACTAACAAGCATATAATTGCCATTGTTATCTATAGGATAAACCCACCTCCATTTGTGACTCAACTTCACAAAAGCTGCCGGGATGGATCAGATCATTAGTCCGTTTTACTCAGTATCCTGTCTCACTGTGGTTAGCACCAAATGATTTTGAAAGGGACAAGAAATTCCAGCATTGACAAATACAGAATAAATTGCTGATAGGACATATTTCTACATATCTCCTGTGACTTAATGACTGGTTTGTGCCTTGGAGCAAAAGCTTTAAATATCATGTTAGGCAGGATAAAAAAATAGTTTTGTAACTGTGAATTGCAATATGAAATTACTTGCACAAGCAAACATCAATATTCTGAAATGTGAATTTGATCCGAAACTGAGACGAAGCACTGCATACTGTTTTGCTCTGCAACTTTCAGTTTAGAAACTTTACGTTCTGGGCTATAATTGACGTTAATGTGTGTTTCCTAAGAAACTGTAACATTTTATGGAACATGTAGAAAATGATACTTCTTCATCTTGGTTTCTTAGATTCTCAAACTGATTCCTGAAGCCTTGAAAGCACAACTTTTGGAGTATTATGGAGAAATACACGAGAGGTCCAAGCTGAGTATGGGTATTCTAGAGCTCCAGCTAAAAGAACTACCACAAAAAATGGCAGCAGATTGCCTTCTGTGTTAGAGATAGACCTTTGAGTCACCACCAGCTTAATTTAACGGCAAATAGAAATAGGTGACACATTTAGAAAGGTTTGCAAACGTAGGAAAAAGAAGAACGCTACACTTAACCTACTTAGTTATTCATCAGTTTATGTCTTTTCTGCAGGCAATGCCAGTTTAAATACTCACAGTCTGTCTCATTACATCCTGGCCTGTTTTCCAACACTCTGCAATTTCTGTATTCCTACTCACCCCAGTGTTCCAGCTCATAAATTTGGCCCCATGTTAAATTGAACTGGGAAACTGATGTGAACTGAAGAAAAAAATCTTTTTAAAAAAAAAAATTACCTAGGTTTCTATTTTTAGCTGGATCAACTCCATAGCATGAAGTTTTCTAAACACTGAATATTAGATTTCATAGCTCTTCTCAAATTTGCAAATAGACTTTATTCCAGACGTTTACATGGGATTAGTACTCCTAGTGCGTTGCCAACTATGACTTTACGTCAGGTAACAATAAGAAATAGTTTTGCTGTGGTTAAATCCCAGGCCAATTTTTTAGGTTTATCAAAATACAAAATCTTAAAGAAGTTATTGTTTAATAACTTTATGCCCTCAATTTTGCCTTATGACCAGACTTCCAAGCCAAGCGAAGTCACTTACGTCAAACCACACCAATCCAGAGTACGCTATGGGCTAAAAAGTGTTTGTAAGACTGCTGTTTGTGAGAAAAGTTTAAATTTTCTTAGGAACTAGAGGCTTCTTCTTGGGACCCTAGCAAGGTGCTTTCCTTCTTCAAACCCATTTCCTCCTTGCCTGCGATGAGAGTTGCGGTAAATATGGACCTTGCCAGCCGCCTAAGACTTGCTGCCAGCTCTGAGACCTTGGTATACCCACCACAACAAACGGGGCTGTGACCCAACCAGAAAACCAGGCCAGTTATCAACTTAACCCGAAAGAAGCGGAGGTCTTCTGCCTCATGGCCCCGTGGCTGGGCAGGGCCGGGCTGTGGGGAGCTGGAGACCAGCCCTGGTGCAGCAGCACTGGGGCAGGGACTGACGGCCCCGGGGGGTGAAACGGGGTCTGGGGCCATGGGCAGGGTGGGGTGAAGCCCCAGGGAAGCTGAGCAGGGACAGGGAGGGCCTTGGTGCCCCAAAGGGCCTAACAGGACTCATCAGAGGTGTCGTTCAGAGCAAGTCCCAACACAGGAACTGCTTCACACCGTGTCCCACACGGAGACTATCTGCCTCCTCCCATAGCAAGAATAACTCATATTAAAGCTCTTCAGAAAATTCAGAGAAAATCTTTCCTTTGGGGAATTTTTTACTTCCTCAGAATGCAAATTTTTCACTAAAACAGTCCAATTATGATGAAATCCCATTGGAAATCTGCCACCAGACAAGCTTTGAAAGTTTTCTTGGTGTCCTGCCAGCTCATCTCTACGGTTCCTCAATAAAGCACCTGCTGTGTGCCACGACTAAGAGCTCCAGGTCTTCCAGGGGCCACAGGACAGACAGACGGGTGGATGTTCCTAGCACCAAAACTCCATACTATTTCCTCGCAAATGTGAATATGCCTAGATTTTGATCCAAGTCAGAGTGAGAACAGTTTTCCAAACATCAAAATAAGCCACAAAAGGGAATGATCTTTTTTTTTTTTCCTTTCAGCTCTACTCCAATGTATTCAACAAATTAAAAAATGAAGGATTCTGGCAGAAGAACCTTTTTTTTTTTTTCATCAAAGACTTAAAAAGAACAGTTTTGTATTCTGGTTTGCGGGGGGCGGGGGTTGCATTAATATGCAATTCTTTGTTATTATTCGGACATTTGTTTAAACAAATCTTATTTATTGTTCACATGAAGAGCTATTTAAATTTTCAGACAAATGAGAAGCAATTGATCTAATCTCTCTGGATTACTATAAATCATCTGATGGGATGTCATGTAAGAAATTTTATTAGTGCAGTTGAAGAGGGTAGGGATTAATAAAAGCCTGTCAAATGGAGAAGAGACTGTCTTAGGGGGAAGACAAAAATGGGTAGCTTTAAATATACAATCTGAGTAGGTAGAGGTGATCAACAGAGCTCCTGAGTAGTGCTTGAGGCCACTCACAAATTCCACTAAATGGTCCTGGCACAAGGAGTGGAAGTGATGACATCTGACAATGAGGGAAAGCTGAGTGATAATCTCCATATTACAGGGGATCAGTAGATTCAAAATAAGGAAAACACTGTCTGTCTTTGAGGCCCTATGTTCTAAAAATGCTACTTAAGAGAATAAGATGCAAGGTCATGCACTTAATACTGAGAATTTCTGCTCTGAAATGGAATTTATCAGTTGGAAATGAGAAAAGAGAATGGTATTCTGTGGCATTAGATAATCAAGGCATAACTATGACTCAACAGCATAGTGTAATGATAAAACCAAGTCCAGAATGTATCAGCTGATACAGTCCTGTGGAGATGGAGGACTATTAATGTCATCATACAAAGCTCATGTGGAATGGTGAGTACAATCCCTATCACCTGTACTCAGAAAATATGAGATCATACTCAAACAAACACAGAGAAAGCAGAGCAAAGGAATGGAGATACTATCAAATGAAGAGCAAATAACAGCTCCTTATCCTAGTCAAAGAAAGTGTAGGACAGTGCTGCTGTCTATGTGTACAGCAGGTGGTAATCACTGCAGTGAGAAAAGAACTGTTTAACTAAGGAAGAATATGAAATAAAAGGTGAAGGAGTGTAACTTTGCCATACACCCAGAGACTATTTAAAACTACTGAAAGAAAAAGTTAGTAAACATCAATGGCAAGCAGAATAGCAAAAGTAGCAGTAGAGTGGGTTTTGGGGGATTGTTTTTTTCAATTTTCAATCTTCCAATGTCAGGAAGCTTTTTGATAAATTTAGAAAATGGGTTACTTCACATTTTCCTGCAGTAGGAACTGGACTGGACACCAGAAAGTCACTTCCAGTTAAATTTAGGGTGACATCCAGTTACATTTAAGATCCCAATCTAACTGATGGGCAAAGGCAAAAAGGTAGAATAGGTGGAAATATCCTTTACCAAAAGCATGAATGACATGGCACTCATAAATAAGCAGTTAGCCTACACTTAATTTAGATAGAGTGGATCAAACTACAGCCACTTCATCTTTTGTATAAGAATGACAAAGGATGAAATACAATTTTGTGGACACTGATTGCAACAAAATACATCTTTTTTCTTTTTCTTTTTTTTTTTTAATTTATTTTTGAATTTGAAAGTTTTGACAGTTAGGACAATGAAGGAAATATATGGATCACATCTGGTCATGCCCTAAAAGAAAGAATTGCACTAGTGTAGTAAAAAGTGTATTGTATTAGTGTAATAAAGGCTGTGTAAACAGTGCAACAAAGAGTAAGACTGCAGCCAATATTACTGTTGGCCTCATCATTCCAAACCAGCATAACTCTCTAATAACAGAGGCAGAAAGAGTTGAAAATAAGGGCCAAATAATTTTAATGATAGCAAAGGCCTTAATCAACAATTTGCTTCATTAAACACAGAATGCATCTCAGCCTGACAGAATTTCAAAGCTGATTAAAAACAGGCCAAGTGCTAATTTAAAAATGCTTGTCAAGGAAGAGATCAACTGAAAGTATAATTCTCAATCCTTTTATATGCATCAGTGGGATACTAATACATTTGTGCAAAAGCCACTTGACTACATTCAAGTTAAACGAACTCAAACTGGGTAGAGAGAGACCATTATTAAGTGGATTTTTTAATTATTGGATAAAAGGTGGAACACTGGGGCCTCCAAGTCTGCCATTCGATGATGATACAATGCAGAAAGTCTGTTGTAAGGTAATGTGACAAACTTACTTAGGTCTGCAAACCCTTGAGACAAATGTGGGTTAGAGTTTCCTACACTCGTGTCCTAAAGATCCTCAGAAGTTAAAATTTGTCAGCAATGTGTTGTCATGGAGGTTGTACAGACATTTTCTTATAGCTCTGTGGCAAATTGCAGAAGTCATAGTGGAACAGTTAAATTTCCTGGCTCCATCAAGTATACTCAAATCTGTTTTGAAAAAAAAAAAAGGATTTAACTATTTCATGGGAAGCCCTGGAACTATAAATAGGGAAATTTCCATGTCACCCATGGAAAGTTTTTTTCAGTCACATAACAAGTAATAGGCCATCTTTCTTTCCATCCATGAAGTGGTTCTTCTCCTATCCTAATATCTCCCTCCAAGATATTGCTGGACTCGTTAGCTCTCAATCTTTCTCTTCTAAGTAAATCTTATGCTTAAAAGTTTCTTTGAGAGCTGCTCCTGAGGATTCTTGTTAAAAGCAAAGATCTGATAGAAACTCCACATTCCGTAACCAAATAATTTCTTTAATTATGTGGCCAATCCATTGGTACTGAGTGCTGAAGTGCTTCTGTAACATTCCTCGTCTCGTCTCAGGGCAAGACAAAAATAATCCTTTCTGATTAATTAAAAGAGAAGCATGTAGATCTTAACATTAAAATATAGAAAATATTTCAATATTCTCCAAATTCTCATATTCTCCACATCTTTTTGCTAATGAAAAGGACAAGAAAAAATTCTTCAGTCAGCTACCTTATTCACAGAACATATACCTTCTGAATAGAAAAAATACCCCTCCTTCTCTTCTGGGAATTTTGACAGTATTTCAACAATGGATGCAGTAGAACAAATAGAAATAAAGGATCATAAGTTAAAAACTTAACTGTTTGGGGAAAAAGTATAGCAAAGCTCCTTTAATGCTTCTCTATTAAGCACCACCTGGAGGGTGATGTTTCGGAGATAGGAGGAGATTGGAGATCATGCACTGTGTCAGTGGAGAGACACCCGTGCCTGCAGTCTGTTTTAAAAATTTTGCCATAAAGACCACAAGTAAAAAGAATAAATGCAAGAAAAGACATGAAAGGACACATTTTATTTTTCTGAATGACTGAGAAAGACAAGTTCTGAAAAATTAAGCACATGTATTTTTTCTAGAAAAATATTTTAAAAACAATCATAAATTATATTATTACTGTCAAAAAAAAGAAAATGTATCCCACAGCCATATATAAATTAAATTATTTTTACTAGTAGGTAATACGTAAAATTCACAGTCATTACATGGGAGACAAGGCTCTCCCTACCAAAGGTCTATATTTATTTCAATATTTCCAGCTATCTATTTGCCTTTGAACAACACTGGTGGTAGAAAGAGCTCCACAGGTTTCTCGTGCCATGTTCAGGAGACTACTGCTTCAACGAGTGCTCCCAGTCCACGACTCAGGAAGGAGCTTACATTAGCAAAGTTACTGGAGCCATTTCTTGAGATGGTGATTATAGTTTTTAAAAGGCTGGAACACATACTGCAGGGGGAATTGTAGCCTCAGATATTATGGGACACAAAGTACAATGTCTCACATATCTTCAGCAGTTCTATACCCAAAAAGCTTTAATACAAAGTATGTCAGAGTTCATTTTTTCCACAGAAATCACAAAAAAACACATTCCCAGTAGAGCTTCCTCAATCCATTTTCCTACCTAATCACTTCCACTAGAGCCAAGAAACTACTCTTTTCTTTTGTGCCTTCCAGACAGCTTACCTGAATGACTGAGAGCTGTTGTGTTGGGGATGCAGGCAGAGATAAGACACAGAGTTAGACCATATCTTTATTGACTTGCTTCATTTGGAAGCTGTCCACTAATCATTCACGCTGCGTTGGTCATCGCTCCTTCCTTAATTGTTTGTACATGTCGCTATCATCAGCTTCAGATCCAGCGCCCAGGCTATTCTGGATGCCATTATCAACCCTTTGCATGAAATCTGAAGAGGTGAATAAACTGTTTCCAGTGTAGTCCATACTAGACAGTGGCAGCTCCAGTAGGAATCTTCCTCTTTCTGTTCTTTGATGAACTAAGCCTAGAGTAAGGCCCTGTTAAACTGCAGCAGACTGAACCTAGTTCCAGAACCATGTAAGTGATTCCTGGTGATGATAGAGGGAAGATCCCACGCGTATTTCTGCCTTGATCAACCTAGTTGTGAGAGAAAAATTCCCTTCCAATTAAAAAAAGCCTTTACCATTAAAACTGGCCTTTAGGGATCCCAGGCCCCTGAGGCCAGAGGGAAGTTCTGGAACAAGACTTATCCTTGATGGAGGAGGACCAGGATAGAAAGCATTTAAACAAACTGGAGAGGTGGGACTTTTCAGCTGGGAGAAGGCTCAGGAGACATCTTCTCGAGGTGTGTAAATACCTGATGTGAGAGAATGAAGATGAGGGACCCAGACTCTTCTCAGTGGTGCCTACTGACAGGACAAGAGAAAATGAACACAAGAAATTCCATCTGGACACAAAAAAATTATTTTTTACTGTGAGGATGGTCAAACACTGGAATAGGCTGTCCAGATAGGTTGTGGAGTCACCAGCCTTGGAGATATTAAAAACCTGGCTGGACAAGCTCCTGGACTGTTGGTTTTATCTGATTGTGCTTGAGCACAGGAATTGGATTAGATGATCTCAAGAGATTCCTTACAATCTAAATGTTTCCATATATATGTCAAAATATTACTATTTTCTATTTGTGTTACAAATTAGACTGAGCAAACATTTGTAGTGCACACAAACCATTCAATGAATTTATACAAGATTTGATCCAGCAATAGTTTCTAATAGACATGATAAAGTGGTTTTACATAGAAGCCACCAAGGAGGACAAATTAGCTTGCTTTGTGCTGCCCAAATGACCCTGCTTCTCAAATTAGTTCATATACAGCCTTCTTTCACTATAATTGGTAGAGTAGATCCATCTTTAATTTTTGTGACTACTTTTATTGTGCTTTAGGACCCCTGCTTACCAATTTTAGCAGAGCTCCCTATGGTGTAAGCAAGGCCAGACTTTGACTTGTGAATCTCATCACAGATGGTGAAAGGGCTGGGTCTCCACTTTAGGTGTGTATTTACATCCACACAAAGTGAACATTCACTTGTAAATTACCAGCAGCACCAAATGCCAGTGCTTCAAGTACCAAGCTAAATTATCCATGCTAGATGTAGGGTACATGAAAATCTAGCTTGAGTGCTTGTTTATTGAAAAAACAGTAGTGATGAATTTGACATATGATTTCAAACAACTTCACTAAATCCATGAACCTTGAAAACTCATCATTTTAAATTGGACTTCTTTTAGTTTAGCTGAAGTTGCCTAGGAATCAAATTTAAATAAGGCAATTCTAAACAAAAATAAATCCTTCTATACATGGAATCTGTACTATTTTAACTAATACTGTTTTAAATTGGTGTAAACTCATGTTCTGCACATAAACCAGCCAAGCACTGGGGAAGAAAACTAGCAAAGACTATGAATCCTTTTATATGTAAAGGAGAAGCAGTGTGGAACATGCTCAGTAGTATTTGGTTGGGCAGTCATTTACATTTGTTAATTAGTTCCTTCATGCAAACTAGATGTTTTGTTAATGGCATACAAAGTTGGCAGTTTGTTTCTGGCTGTCACAATGAATCAAAAGCTGAAAAATACTAGGTTGTTGGGTTTTTTTTTAATAAAGTGTCATTTAAAGAATATTTGACTTAGGTCAATTTTATTTGTGCATGAGGAGCTTTAGATATAAGAACACATATATCTATGCCTTCAAAAAGAGAGCAAGGTATGAAAAATAACAGGGAAAATAGGGGCCCAAACCCTGGAGTCCCTTACAATAGAATTATTTGTGCAAACAGACAGAGTCCTTGTACAAACATGACTGTCCTTATTGAGACAGTGAACTGATTCCCAGCTGTAGGTATTTATTAGAACTAGGTCATAAATTGTGGATGCAGTGGTAAAGCCATTGCCAGACCAAAAAGCATCAGACTCTGCTTCAGATGCCCCACATATGACGGACCAGTGGAGGATTCTTCCATTCCATCTAGGTTAAGCTCTGCCTTTACCTGGGGCCTATTGCTTTGATGCTCCATACACGACCCTGGACGTCAAACTCACCGAGGCTGTCAGAGAAGGAAAAAAAAAATAGATGATAGTAGTATAGGCTCCCCAGTCTAAGTAGCTGTGATTCCCCAACAAGAGATTTCCAGTCCACAAAAGCATGAGACAAATCTAAAAGCAGACAGAAATTTTAAGAAAATATTTTTATATTTACATGATATTACTCAACAATCCTGTTCCAAAATATAGGCCAAACATAACTTTATCCCTTGCTGTGGCTGGACAGCTCTTGACCCCAGAGCAGGAAGCTCTGGAGTATATGGTGCAGCAATGTCTAAGCTGGTTCCCCTTTTGGGCTCAGAAAGCAGGGAAGACGATTTTTGAGATTCTTTGAGTTTAAAGTCCCATTCTCAACACTTGCAACAAGCTTTGCTGTTTCCTAATTTGGTCCAAAATGTCTCTGGACCCTAGTTGGCACTGTTGCGTTAAAGGGTAATGAAGTTTGGCAGAAGATAAACCCCCTTGCATTCCAGCTTGTCCTCAGATATCAGAGGGGCTGGGAGCTGCGAGGCTTAGATTCTGGCTGATGCCCAATTCAGCACTATAAGTCCAGTTGCGTTCAATATATTGAACTATGATTACGGATGCACAAATAGTGCACTGTACTTTCAATTTAGTCACGTTCAATGAACTATCACGGCCAGACTTAAGGAGTTTGGTTGTGTTCAATGAACTATCATGGCTAGATTTTAATGAATAGTACAGTTTATTAAAGCAACAGGAGTACAGGTTCTTTTGGATTGCCAGTGATAAATAAACTGTCTGCAAAGCACATGCAAATAATAATACAGTCAACTACAAGCACACTAAATTTTGGAAAAAATCTATAGAGATTTCTAAGTTTCCCAGGGAAGCACTCAGTATAACCAAGGGTTCGAATCTTACCCCAAAGGTGTCCCTATGGAGGGAAAGAGAGATTCAGCCTGTCGACTGATCCCACAAGTCAGCGATGAGCTCCCAACTTGTCTATGATGATGTCTTCCCTCATATTCCTCCCCTCTTAAGCCCTTTTATATTTTCTTATTTTTAGGTGGAGCTTGAGTGACTCTAGTCATACATAACTTTATTATGATTGGTGTAAAACTCCTCGCTTTACTTTTAAAGGTATATACTAGAGAAAATTTAGAGTGCATGCTCAGTGAGGAGTGGTCACACCTTGAGGGTGGGTAGCTTTTGGGATGGAGGTGTGTTTTTGTGTTATAATGAAATTATAATAAGCAAAGTTCTGTGTCAGTACTCCAGAACTGGGCACTTGTGATGTAAATCAGAAGTAGGGCAGTAGCTTGACAGAACCCCCATTATTTCACCTCCTTGCTTCAGTGGATTTGATGCAGGGACCTTCCATTCTTGTTCCAGCAGTTCCAGTTCCCCATCCCTGCAGTGATATCACAGACCCTGGCTGCAGTGTCTCCACTCTGCTCCATCGTCTGTGTTGCTCCTCAGAGTCAGTGTACCAAGCTACGCAGTGCTGCTAACATCTAAGGTTGCAGGTTATGTCACTTAGGGAATTATTATGGAACAGATTCCTTGCATATCCACTGCATTCTACCGTGGAGGTTTACCTTCCCTTAAGAGCAGGGGGGACACTTATCAATAAGTCACCTCCAGCAATCATTCCACAGGCACACTGGAGATAACCAGCAGGTTTTATTTAACCCAGAGATCTGTACAAAGTCCTATCATGCAATATAGATATGTCCATAGGAGTCTCAGGGTGTACATGCATAAAAAGGGAAAAAAAGTAGTGCATAAGGAGGTGATTGGTGACAGCCAACATGGCTTCACTAAAGGCAAATCATGCGTGACAGATTTGGTGGTCTTTTACAATGGGGTTACAGCTTTGGTGGACAAGGGAAGAGACACTGACATCATCTACCTGGACTTGTGCAAAGCATTTGACGCTGGCCTGCACAACGTCCTTCTCTTTACATTGGAGAGATGTGGAGTTGATGGATGGACCACTCGGTGGATAAGGAATTGGTTGGATGGTTGCACTCAAAGTGTCAAGGTCAATGGCTTGATGCCCAAGTGGAGAGCAGTGACCAGTGGCGTTCCTCAGGGGTCAGTATTGGGACCAGCACTGTTTAACACATTTGTCAGCGACATGGACAGTGGGATTGAGCGCACCCTCAGCAAGTTTGCCAACGACACCAAGCTGAGTGGTGCGGTCAACACACTGGAGGGAAGGGATGCCATCCAGAGGGACCTGGACAGGCTGGAGAGGTGGCCCTGTGCAAACCTTCAACAAGGCCAAGTGCAAGGTCCTGCACATGGGTTGGGGCAGTCCCAAACATGGATGCAGGCTGTGTGATGAGTGGATTGAGAGCAGCCCTGCCGAGAGGGACTTGGGAGTATTAATGGATTAAAAACTGAATATGAGCCAGCAATGTGCACTCACAGCCCAGAAAGCCAACCGTATCCTGGGTCAGTAGGTCGAGGGAGGTGATTCTGCCCTTCCACTCCACTTTCATGAGACCCCCTCAGAGTGCTGTGTTCAGCTCTGGAGGCTCCAATGTAAGAAGGACACGGACCTGTTAAAGCGTGTCCAGAGGAGGGCCACAAAGATGACCAGGGGGGCTGGAGCACCTCTCCTATGAAGACAGGCTGAGAGAGTTGGGGTTGTTCAGCCTGGAGAAGAGAAGGCTCCAGGGGGACCTTCCAGCAGCCTTCCAGTACCTAAAGGGGGCCTACAAGAAAGCTGGAGAGGGACTTTTTACAAGGGCATGGAGTGATAGGACAGGAGGTAATGGCTTTAATCTGAAAGAGGGTACATTTAGATTAGATGTAAGGAGGAAATTCTTCACTGTGAGGGTGGTGAGGCACTGGAACATGTTGCCCAGAGAAGTTGTGGCTGCCCCATCCCTGGCAGCGTTCAAGGCCAGGTTGGATGGGGCTTGGAGCAACCTGGTATAGTGGAAGGTGTCCCTGCCCATGGCAGGGGGGTTGGAACTAGGTGATCTTTAAAGGTCCCTTCCAGCCCAAACCATTCTATGATTCTATAATTATTGCCACTGAAAACCTTCAGTAGTCAAATCAGCTTCTCTCTTGAAAGATTCACTTTCAAATAGCAAAATGTTTTGGAAATGTTTTCCTTGCTTTCTGTATTTCTGTAGTGTACACTTTGGTGATGATTCATTTTCTTCAACTAGCTGATAGAATTGCTTTCAAAGGAATCAAATTGCTTGCTATTATTTAATTTAAAGGGGAAGGAAGTTACCTTTCTGCTCACAGGTCTTTTACTACTGGATATTTAAGAAAAGCAATAAATGTTCTGATACCCGCAACAAAATCTGGAGACTGGCAAACCTGACTCATTGGCAGGTAATTTATCGATGCAGTTTTCATGGTTTTCAGTGGTGCTTAGGTAAAGACATGCCAGTTAAATACTTACTGGCCAATACGTCTGTGTACGGTGCTATCTGATGTTATCACCATTTTAAAAATGGTATGAGAATGCTTACCAGGGGTTGTATGATAATACCACATGCTATGGGCAGTAGTGAGATTATGAAAGCTTTGGTGTTGTCATTTCTTGACTTCTCTAATGTGAGAAAATGTAGTTGAAGAGCACACTTTCATGTCTGTAGGAACAGGGCCTTTTCTTCCAAGCCAAGCCCCAATCTTTCCGACGGTAGCAATATGCGTCTAACTGCAACTCCTCGTCCACTCTCACAAACTTTCATAAGCAGAGGGGACTGGAGGTTTCCAGACAGGTTTCACTGCCTGATACAAATTCAGCTAAGTCACTCCTGGAGAAATGTTTTGGCTGAGAACTGTGGTGACATGACCCTCTCCTCTGGAAGAATTAGAAGTAAAATGGAATAAGTCATATTTTTCTATATAAAGGTGATGTATGCAACAAAGGATGCATTTTCAAATCTTATAGCCAAGCTTTGTATTTGCCATAGCTGTCAGTTCACTAAAGTTTGGAAATCAAGAACAAATAACAGTTATATTAATAGGGGAACTCTGTAACATGGTGATCAGGTTTAAACAGCATTTTCAAGGGTGAGTCAGACTAGAGAGTGAAAACTGGATAGCTTTTGAATTATTCTGCTATTATTGTGCTAGCATCATGTTCTTGACACTATCACTGAACAAACTTGCTTTGTGGTTTCTGTGTGAGTTATTGCTATGGGCCAGCGATGGGCCAGCTTCTTCTTGCTACTAAAGAAATTGCCATGAAATTTCTTCCTGATGCCAAACACAGCAGAAGTTTACACACTGATTTAAACTGATAAAGGACTTGAGCCACTAAGCATTGAGTAAGTGATCCAACTGAATCGCCTCTTTCCTTTCCAGTGTGCTGTCACATTAGTCTGCCAGTTTTCTGTTGCTCCTAATTATTGTTCATCTCCAGTGATGATGTAATATAACCCTGCTGAACGAGGTTTCAACTTTCTTTACTCTTTTTATATTTAATTTAATGAGACTTACCCAATGGCTTTTCTTGCTTCTTTGGGTACACATACGTGTGACTGAAGACCTTAAATGTGACAAGATGGTGCCTAAAACCACTGTTTCAAATGTCACTGAAATTTTTGTAATTGTGTTATGCCCATGGGTGCATTGTGCTCACTCCCTCTGCTCACCCTATGACTTGCATGGTGCCTCCCTGCCCTGTAGGTCTTAAATTACAAGCCAATTTCCAAATGACAGACCTGCTTCAGCTACATGAAGACTCAGTGCTATCAGCTGAAATTCAGACACGAGATGCAGCAGAGATCTGTCAGGCTTTTGACAGATCAAAATGGTTTCAATGGTTTTGAGCCATTTCTTAGCAGCACACTGAACTGCCGTCCTCTGTTCGCTGTCTGCACGGGAGGCCATCAGAATGCCTCAGGAGTCAGTGCCAGACCGCTCCATCCTCTCCCCTTCCAGCCGGACCCCCAACGCAGACAGCCTTTCACCCTATTGACTGGAGGCTTCTGCCTCTGGGGCTCAGAGGGACAAAACTCACTATTCCAGGAGAGTTATATATGCTCCTCAGGTTCAATGTAGCAGTGAAATTCCTCAGCTACGTATGGAACTAAGGGCAGCTTTTGAAGCTGGAACTTCCAGCAGCTTCATGTCCCTGATCGTCTTCCAAATCTTTGTCCTCTTAGTTCTGCTGGCTCCCTGCCTCTACCTGTTACCACCTGATGTAGGCATTTCAAAAATGCAGTGTGGAAAACCAGTGCAGTGCACTAATAAATTTGGCTATATTTAACTTTGAACTTACCTCTTTTGACAACATGTTGCAACTAGTGTTATTGCTGTACTTTGGCTGCAGAAACACAGAGCCACAGAGTTAGAACAGGTTTAACCTCCCAGTTACTCACCACCTGCTGGATTTACAGAGAAAGCCTGTCATTAGGGATGTCTTAGCTACCCAGCTCACAGCAGAAAGGGGTTTGTGTACAATGCGTCTTAGTCCCAGCACTGAGCCGAGCATAATACCTGGACTCGGAGGATCCCTGTTGACTTGATGGAATGACTAAGTTCTTTAATGATTCTGAATTCGATTTTCTTTCCATTCATATTCTAGAAAATTGTGGTATTACTAAGAAAGTTAAAATATTGGTTTGGAGCACTGAAACTGTTTTATTTCTGGACAGAAAAAAAATATTTCTTTTATTAAATAGATAGGAGATACACTGTAAAGTTGCAGTTTTCCAGCAGAGGACAAAAGCATCTGGTATAATGCCACCTACACATGTTCTTTTGCCCTGCTGTTTGCTCGTAACAGGACTAGGGCAGAGTATTATAAAGTGCATTTGATTTCTGCATTTGTCTGTTCTGCAACCTGCTGGTTTTCTGCAGTGTTCACTGCAGGAGACTGACAACGGGAAGATCCTATGTTTAAGATAATGTCTCAAGCAAGCACTGTACTTTCTCAACTTTTATTTAAAAACTAAACAAGGTATAACTGCAGCCAACAGGTCTGTACTCTGAAGAGAATCTATATTTATGGAGCCAGTAATTATCTTACCAAATAATGCAATTTTTCATCTTAAAAAGCAATTTCTAGGAAGCAGCATTAACAAAACAGCAAGGAAAAAAACTAACCAGCCAACCAAAATAAAAAAAAAAAACAACCCAAAATATTCTTGCCCTGGTTATCTTTGTGCTTGAGTTTCTGTATGGAAGCTGTAACTGATGATTGTAATTGTAAATGTTCATCATAAAGCCTTTCCAAAGAAAAGCATGTTTAGCTACCTGTTGTCTCACTAGTAAAGAAAAGATATTATTTGGAATTTAGGTGCCCATGTTCCTTACTGATCTGAACTGCTTATTCTGGACACACCTTCTCCAAAAGCAAGAATTTTTAAAATGGGTAATTCAGTACTGAGTAGGACTCAATAGTACCTCATTGCAGGTGTCATATCTGGAAAGAAAATGTGGCAAGAGTATTGTTTGGCACAATTTATATGTGTGTATGTGTGTGTATATATATATAGGTTTCATTCAAAGTTGGCTTAAGTGAGTCAGAAAAATAGAATGAAATTATAAAATGGAGGGGGCTATATTGAAAACTCACAATACAAGATTTCTGGCTTTTGTAGCCTGTTTATTTTAAAAACTTGGGTTCACAAGATCCTAAATGTAGACATGTAGCAATTTTACCAGGTCTGAGGCAACAGGTTAATACTCAAATTTACTCAACAGCTGCAGTTCTCAGAAACAAAATGATACAGGCCAGAATTAGGTAATATTAGCCACAGAAAAAAACACCCTCAATGTCAATCTGAAATGGTGGGAAAGCTTGACTGCAACCTTGATGTTAAGTGATAGATGAGAGTCACTAGGTATGGCACTGCTACTAAAGTGGAAATTAAAATTCTTTTTTGGTGCACTTCAGCTATTAACACTAAGAAGAAACCTTGATTTCCGAATGATACCTGCAGGTTACTTAGATTGAGAGGGGGAAGTAACAGAAAAAGTCTGTACTGGATTCTGTATCCTATACCAAGTTGTCATAAAAAAGGGAGTCATCAGACCCTTTTGTGAATGGGCATGTGCTGGTAGAATCAGCTCTGATGTTACCTGCGCCATACGGCAATCAGTGCTCGTGAGTCAGAAACGCTTACTGCACTGGTAAGTACCTCCAGCAGACCTGACTGGAAGAAACAGCATGTGCAGCAAGACAAAATAATGTGCAGATAACATCTACTGTATTTTGCTTTCATTTCTTTGAGACTGTATTTTTTTTCATTTAATTGTAAGTATTTAGTGAGAGTGCTTGATTGGCACCTGAGAAGAAGCCCTCTAATTTACAGTACATGTTTCTGCTGGGCTGTCAGTCCAATGAAGGCAGCTGTAGGGATTTGTCCCTTCAGCAAACTTTTTGGATGTCAGTGTTGCCCTGATAAGTGTTTGTTGAAGGGGAAAAGTAAGTTTAAAAGAAGATGTGCAAAGCTGTGAGGATGGGGGAGGAGACATGTATGTGCCAAATAAATAGGAAAAACGGTCAAAAAAGCAATTCCTCCAAGTGAAGAAAAAAAAAACCCAAACCACCAAACCTTGAAATGCTGCTTCTGAGCTTCTTATTGAGCTGGTTGAGCAGCTGACTGTGCCTTTACTGTGACGTCCCTAAATGTTCTCTGTTCACCTGAAATCTCTAACAATCTTTTCTTTTAACAGAATTGAAAATGATAGGCTTGATGTTTACTTATCAGCTGACATTTCTATTACCTCTGTGTCTGACAGCTGTGAATGTGCTGCACTTCTGCAGACTAATGCTGTGCAAACACCTAGCCCACTGTCCTGATGAGGAAAGAAAATCGGGCAGAGCAGCTCACATCATGGCTTTTTAATGCAGAAGGTTAATGGGTTATATGCATTCATAGGCTCACCAAGTATGGCCCTTTTGATATTCTTATACCCCTCCCAGAAAATCACAGCACTACAAAGTACAGGAATCCTAAAGCACAGTAAGGAGAGAAAATCCTGCAACATATATTTTTAGTAGCTTTAAATCTTCTTCACCAGAGCAAATTAAAGCAGTTAGATAGTCTTGTTACTGCTTCAGTGATAAATGGTAAAATATAAAGCTGTCCTTTAGAGAACATCAGGACACAGGAATGTTACGCCCTGGGATTATTTTCATGCAACAGAAGAATCCTTGTTTGTCTATGAGAAAAATAACTTATACCACTGCACTTCATAATAAAGTTACCACAGTCTATAAAGATTTCATCTGGTCGACAGTCAGGACTAAATTTTAAACATATTTTTCCTCATTTGAAATTATTTTCTTTTAAATGTTTTAGTTTGATTTCCTTTTCATTACTTTTTTTTTTTTTGGCCTCCTAATTTCTGTCCTATTTCAAAAACATAGTGCTAAATTGTTCTGAGAGCAAAGCTCCTAAATTTCACACAGAGGTTAATGGCAGTGATGTACTTTTTTGATTTCAGCCAAGGTTTTGTAATGTGTGTGTGTGTGTGCAGATGCTTTCTTCTTGCAATCCAAGAGCACTGCTAAAATGCTAATGCAACTAATTCAAAATTTGAAAATACCACATTTCTGTTTTCCTATACATTATTAATATCATCCATTTTTTCTCTTGTTTCTCATTCAAACACAGTTCCAGCAGGTGCCCAAAGCAGACCTGCAGCAATAAGAGGCTTTCCATGGATAGGAATGGACTAATCTAATCTCAGTGAGAACCTACTTGTTGTGTCCCTAGATCTTCACAGCAAAATGCATTATCTTATATTTTATATATTAAACACTGAACTCAATATAGAATTATTACCTGCCATCCTGCATTTTCTTAACGTGTTCAACACCTAAGTACCTCAGCATTTTACCAAGATGCATTTTTTCACAGCTTCCTCAGGAGGCAAGGAGTCACGTACGGGGTGGAGTCTTGAAATGTATTGGCTGTGAGTAGAGTAGGGGATATCATGGAAAATAGAATAATCTTTGCATTTATTTCTGTAGATGGAAAAAAATGTGAGTAGAAGTAACTAGAAGTAACAACAATGTTTTTTCAGTTACGCTTTTTATATCATGGCTGATGCTGTAAGTTAGAAGTTATGATATCTATTAATACTATTTAAAAAATTGCCTGAAATAGGGTTTTCTTTGAAGATTGGTACAGTGCTGGATCTTTCTATAAGCTTTGTATATCTTTGCATATCTCCAAGGCTTTTCCAAAACTCTTAGTATTCAGTACATTCATTTAGTATTTCCTATACATATACTATATGCTATTTACTATACAATAGAATAAGTAGTCTCCAGATATACTCATCTGTACACAGTTAAACTTCCCAAACATCCCATTGCTTCTTTAATTTCAATAGCTTTTTCCACATTTTCTTTTTAACTCAAGCAACATTTCCTTTTTAGCTTTTTGAAAAAGACTTAGGTTAGAAGGAATAACAAAGGCATAAAAGGAGTCACCAAAAATACATTTATTCTTGAAATTTGAAAAATATCTGTATCTTTTTGCATGAAGAATGAGTGGTATAATATTCCTTGAACTCTGATATCCAGTGAAATCAAGGGTTATCACAAGCCAGGCTAGGGGGCTTGCTGGTAGTTGCTATCACCTTCCCATGCTTTCTTCTGCAGTGGAATAACTGCTGAGGCAACCCCTGTATTAAATATGTTAATTTCAGCTCTGTGCAATCACTTTGACCTGCAGGAGGTGAATCATTCAGCTATTTATCTGCTAATCAATTCTGACATCTTCCAAGAACAGGCATAATTAATCACACCTCCCTTGGTTTTGTGTTTTCATAAACAACATTGTTCTGCTGTCAAGATCTCTTGGTTCGATATAGTTGGGAGCATGCCACCTGTGATTCAAGACTGCTTTCTTTCATGACAAAACATCATGTTGATAAAATAACCCTTTTATTCTAATTTAATTGTACTATAGTTTTGTTTAAGATGATACCTATTTTGGCTTCTGCTGAAGAGTAATAAAATACACTAATTCTGTGGAATGAAAAAGCATCACAAATACTGACTCATTCGGCTGTATGACCTAACACTGGACACAGGAATAGGTTTTGCCACACTGCTTAATCTTCCATTCATGTTTATTATCCTGTGGTTAGTTTGGATAATGGAGTCTACTAACTGTGCCTATGCTTCAGTGTTATACATCATTGTTCTGGGAATGGTGATCTGCCTCTTCTTTTTATTCTAAATTCTGGTTCCAGAAAGCATTACCTGACATCTTCCATGTATTTCTAGAGGCAGATATATTTCAGGTGGTTTTGGTGATTTTCCTAGCACTCTTCCTCCATATTTGCCACCACATCCCATTAGATATATCCAGCTGCATTTTCAGAACATCACATATTGTTTGATGTTGCATGAGGTATACAGATTCCATAATTTCCTCCCAGCACATTACATTTCAGTACCCCAGGTGCATCTGATCTTAAAAGACTTATGTAAGTCCTCTCTTACAAGCACTACGTGGTAGCAAATCCTGAACAGAAGTGAGGATGGTGAGAGATCATCAGACTGGCTCTCTCAAATGTCACTAATGGACTGTTTCAGCTGTCAAGCTGAATAGGTCTCAGACCTCTTAGCAACCAGTTTCCTGTATTCCACTGAAACAGACCACTTACACATTCTCTGCGGTGGCGAAGTCCAGCATCAAAACTAACCCGGGTTAACGATTTCCTTACAACCTTCAGCACAAAAGGTCTTAAGACACTTCGCATGTCGCAGGGTAAAAATACACACATGCAGGCAGGACTTGTGCAACAGATGATGCTACCCATACCCAGACTTTCTTCACAGTAACCTCTTTACATGTCCATGTAATGGGAAAAGCTGCAGGCTGATAATGCACCTGTGAATAAAAAGAAGTATATAATAATCATCTCACCAACTTAATTGTCTAAGTCACATTGAGATCTTAGTTGCCAATATGGTGCCCCTCTACATCTCTTGATACCTAAGCAAATTTGAAAATAAGTCTTCTAAGTTTCAAATTCTTCCTGCTCTAATTAATATGAGCCCAAGCTGTTTCAGGATTTTCCCCCGCTTTTCAAAAGAGAGCATACAGAGGTCATTTAAGTTGTTCACTTACCAAATCATTCCTGCAAAGCATGAGCAGTTAAGAAAATACAAATTCCCCAAATCCATTTTATAAATTTACTGGATATGTACTGAAAATAATAGAGAGAAAGAGAAAAATCAAACAGAGAAATTGTCAAACTATTCTCAGGGTTTCAGTGTGGTATTTAGTTGTTCTATGCTGAAGAAAATGCAACTTCAGAATACCAAAAAGAATGGTATAAACATCAACTGAACAGTTAAGCTCTCTCCTAGCACCACGGAGCAATTGTAGCACAGGGATACATTCTTCAAATTGTAGAACATCTTGGTTAATAAGTGAAAACACCTACATGTAGGTATGGCTAAGAAAAAGGATGTGAAATACAGAGCAGAAATCAATCATCACATCTGTTTTAAGTTTCACTCAAGGATCCAACAATTTTAGCCAATATTAGTTTTTAATGTTGAAAATTAGGACAAATAGCTGGATCCCAGAATAAAGTTATATTTTGCCTCTACTTTAAAATACCTGACAATCAGATACTTGAACAGAATGAAGGCCAGATACAAAAAAAGCACCAAGACAACCAGAAGAGAACAAGCACAGAAGTCTAAGATTCAAGAGATATCTAAATTAATAGGTATCACCTATGATTTTCTTTAAGCATCTGCCTCTCTATATGGCTACATTTGCTACAACATTCTCTTTGAACAAATCAAAACTTCTACTCACAGGAGAGTTCCTTAGTTGTTGAGCTAAGTGGAGTGGCACTTTCCACCCTGTCAGGTGAAGCTGATGCCCCTCTAATCCTGACCTGGATCTGGGGAATCCTGGGCTCTGATCCCCAGGACTCCCTATTCCACTGGACATAGGCAAGATCACTCATTGCAGACCTTGATATTTAGGTTCCCTTCACTTTTCCTCTTCTAGTCTTCTTTCTTAGCCTACTAAACTTCTTATTCTGCACTTCCTGGTTAAAATACTTTATTAGGAATACTGGCAACAGCCCAAGCCTTACACAGCATTTAGTGCCAGAAGATACAACATGGAATACTTATAAGGCTGAGGGTATATTAAATCTAGGTCTGAGGATATATTAAATCTAGGTCTCCCATTTGCTGTTTAAAAGCTGTAAACATCAATAACTGCATTTTAAAAGAAAGAAGCAACTCCAGTTCGTTCTCTAAATGAATAGCTCTAGCTATGTACCTTCAGGTTTCAAGCCCCAGGCAAGGGAGAAATCTATCTGCAGCCTTGCCTCCATTACCTCATTTCCAGAGAAGATGGAATTTCAGAAATACCCCAGGCTTAACATTTCCCCTTTGCCTTGTTTCTAAGAATGTTCTCACTCAGCGGCTCCTAAATGTCTTCTCAGGCATGCAACTCCCTTCAGGCACTGCAGAAGGAGCTTAGGAACCCAATCCTAGATTTTGGATTCCTTTGTGATACTCAAAGGAGTCTAATTTAGAGGCTCCTTTCACTTTATCACATATTGTACCTCTGATAGGTATATGCATCTAAAGATAGACCCTGTTGCCAGATATAATATAGACCCAAGTAAATCCTATTCTGTCTAAATAGCAATGGTGTATCAACTATGTCCACAAAAAAGTGCAGTTTGGCAATTTAAATATTGAGCGATTTATTTACTAATGTAACACAAAGAGATCAGCTGCAGAAATAGATTATTCCTGTGCCCTTCGCCTGTAAACAATCTTAAAATAAAAATCAACTGCTTCAGGAAGTGTGATGCAGAGGAGACACAAATCCTGCAGAAATGCTTGAGAAAGCTATCGTTTTTCATTACATTCAGCCCATGGGTTGCAGGTAATGGAGACCGACCAGCTGCATCCATCACTTTGTGGTACAGGTCTGAATGATGGTGACTCATGAGATCTGACAAAAGGTCATTACAAAAGAAAGCATTGATTGTAACTTTAGCAAAAAATAATTTGAGAATAAGATCTATGTATGCAGACTCAAATGTGTGATTATTGCTAGTGGACTGTCCTCAATTTAGCATAGTGAATGCATGACTAGATAGATGTATAAATTGGAAGAAAACCACAGGGATTCAGGTCCTAATTCAAGCAGTATGTACAGTCGTCAAAAATTCCCATCAATTTCATAGGGATTTAAAACCCTATGTAATTTTGAGGCTCTATGTTGCAGCAAATACCAGTTCCTAACTTCTGCATTGTTCCATCCAATACTGATAACATCTAATTAGATAACATCTAATTTGGCATATCCTTAGATCTCCTACATTGCTGTCAATAGTAGTTATGTCTTAGCAGGAGTGTGTAGTAAAGAAAAAAAATCAGCATTTCTCCCAGATATATGTCTCTACAACAACTATAAGGAGGCTAATTCTAGTTTGTCTTTGAAATTTAAGCAACTTTCAGACCAACTAGCTATGGAAATAAGTATTTGTGGTCATTCTGCTTGCAGGCAAGTCCATCTGCAAACCCTTCCTTCTCCACAGTAACTTTTGAGACTGTTGACTGGTTTCCATATTAATTGATACAAAAATAATGATCTCAAAGGTAAGACACTATGTGTTTCAGAAAACAGGGAAGAAGGTAGAAATGTTTATTAATGCTTTTCCTAAAAGAAAGGCTAAAACATGACCCTTCAAACATGACTACATACCTGGCATCAACATGTGATTTATAAATGTCTCATGAAAGGAACATGACATGATACAAAGTCACAAAGCATGAGGCAGAAATCTGTGGAAAATCCACCAATTTCAAGGTTTTCTTATTGAAAATTTATGATCTACTCCACTCCAATGCAAACTTCATAACTGAAATTAATTCTGAAAGTAAAAATGTAATTGAGCATAGCAGTTGTACTTCACAAATAGGTCTCCCATCATGCAGATTCTATGTTACTCCTCTGAAAAATCAAATTGGTGTTTGCTTTCTGCTTACTTTGATAGTGGAGTGGGAACTCTACTGTCTCTTGTGCAGCTAATGTTAAAATAGTGCCATACACATACTGCTAATGCAGGCTGCAGACACATCGGGCAATGTATGTACCACCACTTACTTGCTGTCTTTTAACATTTATGTGGGGTGAGTACACTGACAATTTTGGGGCAGAGCTTTCATAAAGACTGCACTCAAGTAAAAAAGGTGGCTGTATGAGCAATCGTATTTCAGCCAGAATTTTTTGTTTCTCCTGCAATGCTTGCTGTTTATTGGCATACTGGAAGTTAAATATCCAGTTACGTAAGTTATTATTGGCAATAATACAGAAATAACTACTACAATAGCTAATGCCTTCTAAGTACATACTGTAAATAGGAGTGAAAATGAGTACATTGATAACTACAGACAGCTTTGCCTGTAGGATCGAGCTTTCTACAGTAAAGAAATGGACAACCCACTTGCCATGCACACAGAATCATCCTATGAGTTCAGTTTGCCCTCAGCTTCTGGACAGACACTTTCAAAAGTTGCAGCGTTACAGCATGATGACAGCAGCAGTGAAATCTCTATGGAAACCCATGGAGTTTGCTTGGGTAATGCAGAAAGCCCATTAATAGATGAAGCTTTTAATTTTCTGGAGAGGAACATGCAGAAGCAGTGAGCCCTCCACCCCTGGAAATGTTGAGTAAAAATTCTACCCTGGGATTTCTCCATTTATGAATATTGGCATCTGAGATTATGTCTCCAAGTAACAGCATTTCCTCTGTACGTGATTTACTCAAACTGGGAAGACTTTTTTATTAGTTTGCATTTTAATTCTTTTTCTTCTCAGGATAAATATCTGTCAGAGCACAGCAACACACAAAATAAGAGTTTTCATCATGTAAATTCACTGTTTTACTCTGTATACTTGAATTGGCCCTTTAGGTCTAGTAACACGTTTGGGAAGAAATGATGGGGTAAAGCAAAAAAAATCAAGAAAGTTGAGGCTGTAACTGTGTAAAGCTGTGCATCTTCTGTAATTATTTACCCCTACATAATAGTGACATAAACAACCTGTTCCTTGGAAATTTCTATCCATTCATATGATGACAACATTTTTCACTCAGTTTGCCAAAACTTTTACCAGAAAATATTGTGTAGGCCTAAAGACTGAAAAAATCAGATTCCCTTTGCAATTCTGCCACAAACTTTGTGGATAATCCTAAGAAGTAGTTTTACTTTTCCCATTTACCCATCTATGAAATATAAATATAATTGTTTTCATAAATGCTAGCATGGCTGAACATTTGTTTGCTCATATATGGGCAGTACTTGTATTCTTTGGATGGAAAGAACAGAGCAAGAGTTATAATATCATTACTGCATAATAGCAGGAAAACTGCTAACTGATGTGCGAAACCTGATACTTCAACAGTCTACAACTAGGTAGAAAATTTGTGCCTGAATTGCCACGTCCAAGTCAGAAACCTCATTTACTATATTGTCTCCTATGCTTTTGTAATCTCTTAGACTTCTGACTCATCTTGTTTTATTTGTAGTACTTTTTTTTTTTTTTTTTTAATTTAGAGGCCTAAATTATGACCCCAGAACTTGGGCCAGGCAGCTCCCTGATGCGCAAAGGTACAGCTGGAAGGGAGGTTCAGGCACCCAAGTGCACTGAGGTCATCACCTACGTCCTGATAGAGGCAGAGTGCCCACTCACAGTAAGTGGATGGGAGAAACTGGGTAACGGCAAATCTTTTAACCACAGCTGCCTTCTGATCTCCTTCTGAGAGTTAGTTTAGCCAAAACAGTTCTGCAGCATCCAGTTCTCTGTCGCTTTTAGTTAAACACAAATATGGATTTTCTGTGGTTAAAATTTGGGTAGGCTATTAACAGAAGCAGATGTGTAATTTGTGCAGCAGTACCTTGAATTTACATCAGAAGTACGTGGACTGTGCATGCCTAATGAATAACTGCAACAATAATGTTGTATCTGACCATACAGTTGATTTGTGTACTCTGGTGGTTGTGCTTTCAAACTAAGCATGCTAATGAAAGGATGGGCTATGAAATCACATGCAAACAATATGTTACAATTTGGCTCACAAGGATGCAAGTGTGCATGCAAGTACACTATTATAAAAGCATTATTAGAAAATATGGGTGATAATTCTTGTGTAAGCATGCATATATAAATTCCCTGCTTTAAGATGTGTAGGATGAGTAATCAGACAGTATTTTTCTGGATGATTGTTGCATTACAGATTGATATTACATCATCGCTGCTCCCACTCAGTAGCAAGAGTTGACGGTGTTTACCACTGGAATGAATACGAAGTTGGGGTTTTTTTAAATACTTACCATAGGTGGTTTGCTATACATGGCACTACCTATCACAATTTAAAAATTTGAACACTATGAAAGTAACCAAAACACAAAAAATATGTCTAAGTAGTTCATAAAAAGCTTGTCATTTCTTTAATGTACAATGATATGTTTAATGAAGAATACTTTGAAAGAATGGTGGATCAATTCTCCCCACTTACCTTGCAGCGATATGATTCCCAGGGTATATACAATAGAATACCTACTCTAATCAAAATAAGCCATTAAATCTATCTCCCTGTTCCAAAGCAACATCAATTACTAAGTTATTCAAAACAGTTTTCTCTGAATTATTCTTTAAAAAAACGTTCTCAGAAGGAAATTCCATGATCCCTACTAAGCAGTACATTCTATTGCTTAGAAAACATTTGTTACTTTCTAGCTGGACATCTGCTAGTCTACACATAAATAATGCTATTTGTTTATATTGAGTCGGAACACACCTTTTTGGCAATTCTAACCCATTTTGGTATCTTACCCCTGGTGGATTTGCAGAACAACTTATTTCCTTTCAACACATAAAAAGTTTCTACAAACTTTGCAGTACGTTAGAATAGGAGAGATTTTGCCTATGGTTCACTAGTTGCCCCAGTGAAGCTCTTGCTCCCACCTCCGCAGTCCTCAGCAGCACCCATCCTGTCTCTAACCCCCATGTCCTCCACACTCCACCGGTTTCCAAGTACGCAGGGTACCACATGTTGATGCTGAGACCTTGGCTCCTTTATGACTCATTTACAAGTGCCACAGCTCTTCTGTGCCTTAGCTCTGAGCCCAGTGTGTGACACAACTACTCTTCCGCTCCCCCTTACTATGGCTCTGAGTCTTGCCACAGTTTTCTCATCTCAAGACTGAAAAGCCCCAGTGCATATTTTTCCTTTGTGTTAAAAATCAGATTAATCCTGCTTCTCTCTACTGAGCTTTTTTACTAGTCCACAGCTTTCCTGCAATGGGGTAGCTAAAACCAGAGCAGACACTTCAGGTGAGATCCAATAAAGGAGAGGAAAAAAAAAAATTCATGTGTCTTAAAGTGATGAGAGATGGTGGTATATCCCAGGTTAACGTACACATTTTTGCAAGAGCTTGGCTGGTTTTGACTGACATTCAGTATGGGACCCACTAAAACCCTCCTTCTGCTGGGCTGCAATCTCTTCTGTCACTCCCAACAGCATAAGGGCAGCATGATTAACCATGACACAGAAGACAACCAGCAACCCTATGGAAGACAGGCTTTTAGTATGAAGTCACGTCCAGCAGTCACTTTTTCTGTGATGCCCACAAGTAATGTATTAAGTATAAATTGTAAAATATTTACACAGAATTATTTTTTTTTCTGAATCTCTTTGTAGTTTTCTATTTTAACTTTTGAAAGAGATTTTTTGCCCTCCAAAACACTGAGCACTGGCTCAAGTTAACATGTAAACAAAATTTTTTCAGAGCGTCCTAAATCTAGAAACATAATCAATTTGAAGATACAAAGAACTATCATTGGAAGGCTAAATCCACGATCACTGATACTTATACATGTACTGTTTTCTATTTCTAAGACACTACGCAAATGCCAAGCTATAGGCAGAGCTTCCAGAATTCTTAATTATGCTGAAGACACTGCAAGGTTCAGTGTTTCTGAAGGTATCTAAATAGGATCAAGAAAATAACCAAAAAATACTGTGCTATGTTGATCAGCCTGCATCTGCTTTTTTAAAAATGTTTTTATAATTTAAAATAAACTTTAGAAAGATTGGGTTTTTAGCATACCTTGGCTTTTGTCAGTTGTATCAGTATTACATTTCAGTTTCTGTGTTATTATAACACAGAATCAGTAATCCTGTACAATAGACAACAGAAAAGTTCAGAAGAAAACACAAAGCCTGAGAGTTACTTCACAGTGAAGATAAAATTTACCTAGAAGTCAAATTAAATACTTCTGACATCTAATAGGCAACCTAGATGGCATACCAAACATTGGTGACATAATAAATAAGAAGAGGAAGGATAGCTCATAGAAGTGAGGTCAGAACTGAACAGAAAAAAAGGAAACTAAATGTGTACGTATCCACTGAAAAATTAAGTAGGCCAATAGCTTTGAGATAGTTGAACAACTAATGTACCCTCCACGCTTTTCACTAGAGCTACTTTTTATTATTTATTGAAAACAAAATTCCTAATGTTAACTTGTATAAAAATTTATAGTTTTTCAGTTTAGAGAATTATTTGACTTAGGATCATTAAACTAAAAGAAAAAATGAAATATTTTTTAAAATGTAAATTATATATGCTGTTACTAATTCTGATCACTGTTTTCTTTTTTTTTTTATTTAGCTCAAATATTATGGTAAAAGTTCCCTTATTAAAAACACAGGGGAAAAATGTGATCTCCTGTTTACTAAAAAAAAATTGCAAGTGACTTCTTGTCATACTGAATGCACTGTATTTAAAATAATCTGTTTTCTGTTTGATTTTTAGTCTTGAAATAGGCCTACCACTCTTATTTATATCAGAATGTTGAGATTCTGCTCAGAGTTTTATTGACCTGGTAATTAATTTGCCTGATGTTGTAAACCATTAGTTTATCACCTTTTTTGACAATAGAGTACAATATGCCCAGGAATCCTTAGTGAGATAGAGATACCATTTAAAGCAATTATATCGCACCTATTTCAGTGGCATTTCTATGGCTTGAATAATGCTGCTGTGAGAGTTTTGCAAATATTCAAAATTCTGATCTTCTCCTGATACTAGAAGAAACAAAGAAAAGTAGACATTTTCTTTACATCTTTCTAAATTGACATCCATCATAAACAACTCCTTACACGTGTATTGAAATATATTTTATATCATCACCATTTGCTTCAGGGGTTATTCTTCAGTCTTCCCTCTAAGTAACATCATAGACCTCATCTAGTCTGTAATCTTTGCCAGTTTTTAACATTTTTTTTTTCTGTGTGGCATCTTTCCTCAAACAGTGTCTTTTAATGTGCCAAATTCATCCAAAGTAGAGCATGGCTACTACGAAGACAAATTGTGATTTGTGGAAGTAGTCGCTATCTGTACTACAGAATGAAGATGCAGGCAGATGGGGAAAGCAACTGCGGCTGCAAATTAAAGGGATTTGAGCCTCTGTGGCAAATTCTTAGTGTGTGGCAGAGCGGACTTGTGCCAACAGAGACATAAGAAAAATATTGGGAGAGTCTATTGCATGGCAGGAGATACAAAGAAGACCCTTACACAAATGCTGGCGAGATAGTGGCAGCCGTAATTTGGTGACCTGTTCTGAAGGGATCCTGATTTCTGTCCATGTGTCTTTTTTCCCAGCAGGACACAGGTGGAAGCATGTCTATTATCTCTGCCAGCTTCTGCTCCCTGGCCTTCTCAGTGAACACTGCAACGAGGATTCATCTATTTCTTCGCAGTATTGTCTACCCTTATGTCAATAAATTATCCTTATCTATTAGAGTTCCTGTCGTCTCCTTTGCTGACCTTTTGTTCTCTATTTACTTGAAACATTTCTTATCATTTATCTGAACCTCTGGTGCAATCTTCCTGTCATTCTCTGCCTTTGCTTCCCTCTCTTTTATTTCACAGTGGCTTAACTTCATTTTGTAATATTTCCAGTCCTTTATAGTTTTTGGTTTAGATCTTTTGAACTACTCTCTTGTATTGAGAACTTAATTGTAGCTCTTTCTATATTGACCTTTCTGGCCTCTTCATTTTCTTCTTTTTTAAAGCCAGGAGAAAAAAAAAAAAAAAAAAAGATAATTTATTACTACACAGCTAATGTTCTATTTACAGGTAGCAGCCAATCTGCGAAAGCATAACTGTTGCATGAACCACCTTTCTTTTCTTTTTTCTTTTGTTTTCTTCTCTTTTCTTTTCTTTACAGCTTTTCTTCCTTCCAGAACTCAGGGAAACTTGATGGTTGTTACATCCGAAATTTGTTGATGATCATATATAAATATGTGATCCTTCCTAAGTTATGAACCATCAGTGCAGTGTTAGACCACAGTAGGAGACGTTTCCCAAAATTTCAGGGACGGTCCTGGAGTTCATCATCTCTTCATTCTTTTTGCTTCTTTCTCTTGATCATCTCCACTATACTCTGTCTACTGATTACACTCTTACTAAGGTACTCCAATATTAACATGCTTTCTCCATTTGGCTACACTCAAAATATCTTTGAACAATGGGAAATAAATTTATTTATTTGATGTGAAGTTTGAGGAAGGGAGTTTTCCCCTTTATCTCCACTTTGCTGTCAGAAACAAGACTTCCCAGATATAGGTGATTCTTGCTAGTATAAGTCTGCAAACATTTTCACTCAGTTCACTCTACATGAAGTTCAGACTTTCAGCTATCACAGCACTGGCTTTCTTCAGCTGTTACAGGAGCCTTACACAAGTGTATACTTAGTATTCACAGGACTCATTAAATAACATGTCACCTTAATATATTTAAAATAAAATTCTTATGCCCATTGTCTTTAAAAATGTGTATGGATGCATATAATTAGTGTAATTAGTTAGACTTAGAGCTTCAGGTCTTTGACAGCCCCTTGTTAATTTTACCTTAGTGTTTCTAAACAGTGACTAGAGGTATTTTTTTCTTGAGACATACATAAAATGTCAGCAAAAATGCCAAACTGATATATTCAGAGATTTATCAGCAATGCCTTGTAGTAGTTACAGTCTTGGGACCCTTATTTTCTTGGTTTCTTCTGTTTCTTAATCCTCTTGAATATCTGTGTTTGCTTCTTTTTATTTAAAGTGTATAATCATTTTCAGTGGCAAACAGGCAAATCAGTTTCTTCAAAAAAAAGTTTTTCTTTTCAGAAACTGTTTCTGTGGGTTGGGTTTTTTTGTTACAAAGCAGCTACATAAACATGTGGTATATAGACATGAATACGACATTAATGAAAACACCGTATTGCAACGCCCAAGCTACCACACAGCCAGAGACTCTTTAAACAGCCTGTCATTGCTCATTATGTGGGGCTAGCACCTCAACACTGGTAATAGCCCATCATAATTCAGAGAAGCACGTAAACGCTGCATGTGACACAAGCCAAGCTGGCCTTTTACATTTCTTATAACACAAGCTGAAGCACCCTTTTTCATGGTTCCCTACAATGCCTATAGATATTAATATGAAATATCTGAAAGACAAAAAACTCTACCCCCTCAAAATCTGCATTCTTATTTCTTCAGAACACAATTTCCCTCTTCTTAATCTTTGTTCCTCTCAGGATTCTGTCAAAAGCTTTAAAGCTATCCTATTTTGACACTGTTTTTCGCTCATGCTTGTTCAGAAGATTGCATATATATCTGAGATCTGTAATTGCCCTAATTTCATGCTCTGTACTGTTTCAAACTCTTTCAGCATTTAAGTTTTTGCACTTCCACATTGTTTTGTGTGGCAAATTGCAAATTTTCTGGATTTCATAATACATGTTATTGCATCTTGCTTTTACTATATTCTCAATGCATATGCTTAGCATTTGGGCTTCCTCCTACATTACATCATGAAATTTTTTCCCCATGTGACGGGTTTTGTTCTTTGCTCCTTCATGGCCATTGCACAGATTGCTATAAGGAACTGCACCTGCTGAATTACCAAAATGTTTTGAGCTTTTGTTCAATGACCAGATCCATATTTTGACTTTGCTTTGGAGTATGCAAATGTATCTGAAATGTGAAACCTCTCCTTCATATGCCCTATCTTAAAAGCTGGAGTCATTATTTCAGCTATCAGTCCCCGATCTGAACTCCTCAGTTTCTACCTCTTTGTCTGAATACCATGCCCCCCCAACCACACCCCCAAAACCCACCAAGTTTTTAAGCATTGCTTCACTAAATCTTGCCAAAGGCATAAGGCTAGGTGCTTCTCAGCAATCCTAAGCATACTGAGATAGAAAGGCACTACACAGAGCATAAAAGAAAATTCCAAAGAATGAAAAAGAGTTTAAAATAAACTTTCTGGTGAGATTTCCTTTCCTTTGGAGTGATTTCATCTTTCTTTTGGTTGGGCTTCAAGGTACATTTCTAATCTTAACTGTTAAAAAAACCTACCTTTTCCTCTCATGTTAAAATATCTTACTTTTTTAGTTCTTTCCTTGTTCTTCATTTGTCACACACCTTTTTGTTTCATTGCTAATAAGTGTCCACTCTTTTCATGTCTTCCTACTAACTTCAAATAAGGTTTTATGCTTGTTCTGTCATTTTAATCCATAGTTCTACCTTGTGAATAGACAGTCAGTAGAATCCATTTATTAACTATTGACTCTAGACTGATAGATACTTGGTTCAGTCCTGCTCAGCCACCATGATTCTCTAAAAATGAATTCCGTAATCTGAGAATTGTCATTATTACAGCTTTGTAATAGTGACCAGAAGCTGAGCAGAGAGATTTCCCAGATAGTAACAAAAAAATTGGGGAGAGTTCAAAACTAATGGGTGTACACTAATTTTCTTTCCAAACTGTTGCATACAGAGACACTAGTAGAAGGAAAGTCCTTCATATCCTGAAGCATGTGTTAATATTTTGAAACAAGAGAAGCAGCAGCTTCCAATTACACTGTGTTTCAGGGATCACTTGTCCTGTGTTCTGAAACCTTCAGCTTAGTTGTACAAAGGATGGCATTTCATTTCCTTGCTATCAGAGTGTTAGGTATTGGTTCTCTAATTAAGCAGTCCCCTTCTAATAAAAAATTAAATTAGCAAGTGTGAATTGTTAAAGTTAGCTGTACAAATTGTCTCTGTAAAATCATAGAGAAATTAACAATTGCATACTACACACTTTGCCTCATGTCAGTAGTTTACAGAAAATTATCTGGAAATGTAATTAATTACAGTAAATGATCATATTTTAAGAGGATCATCTGAATATTAAAGAGAAAGGCAAGTTCACAGCACAGTACTTATTTTTACTAATGTCTTCCTTAAGACTTACTCTTGTAATGCATTTTTTAAAATCAGTTTTCGTTAAAGTTCTAGTTCTTCATACTCAGTTTTATGATATGCATGTATTTTAAACTACTTTTAAGTCCATTGTTTCTTGTCAAATTGTCTCATTACAGTCAATGCCAGTTTTGTCTTTTGCATTTTAATAAAAATAATGATACCAATTTTGCTGCAAGGAAAATGAAAGAAAGTGATGGAATAAAGAAAGAACATTTGATTGCTTTGCTTAGAAGAATCACTAAATTGTCATTTTAGGCATAAGCTACTTTAGGAGAAATAAATAAAAACACTGATCAATAGTTCTAGGTAATTACATACAAATTCTGAGCATCTATTTTTAGGAGACCATGCTAGAAGGTTAAGTGTAGCTGGCAAGGCAAGAGGAACTATCCTAAGAAACTAGAAAGAAATAGATTTTTCTGTACATTTCCCAAGTATTTGCTTTTATTTCAAATATAGTGTTGCAAAACACTAACAAGAATTGCAATTAATATTGCACAATTTAAGTTTATTTGCCCCAACCTCTCACTGAGCTGGGACATCATCCTAAATCTATCGTGCCATATGGCCAGGCAAATGACCAGATCATTTATGTGTTTGCCAAGCTGTCACAAACCTCTATTTGTGCAGTATAAAGTACAAACTGAAAAAGACTGAGAACTCATTACTTTTTAAAAAGGCACCAGAGAAGAATGCTAACATGTCCATCACATTATGGCATGATAGAGTTGTATAAATTAGTGGAAGTCAATCTAATAAGAAGCAACAAATACACTTTTTCTCCCTGGAGCTGCTCACTGGTCTACCTTTGTTTAGTTTGAAACCCAGCTCTCCTCCCAGCTCCCTGCTTCCAGTTCCCTTTTAAGTTCCCTAAATTCTCACCAGGAATTAAGAGTTGGCATTTATTTACTCTGTAGCCCTGTTGAACAGTGATGAACTATATCAGACTGAAAAGAGACAACTATTCATTGTCTTGAATACTGACTATTGAATATTTGATGTCTTGAATAAATTCCTTGAATAGGGAATAAAGCAGTAAGCTGCACCAATCTGTTGTTTTGTCAGGGGGAAAGTTAATATATGTCAAGCAAACTGAACCATTATACATTTTATTCTCCAACTTCACATATAAGAGGTCATTCAGGATTCCACCAAAACATGCATTAGGGTTTGCCATCAGTAGAGATACACAGTTTTAAGAAGGAATCTTCTACTGGCTATTTATCTTACCTTGCTATGTCTCCAAACAAGCATGTGTTTTATGCAATCTAACCTTAATCGGGATTTTTACTTAAAGGAAAATCGCTATGACCTTTGAAAACAATTTTCTGGTGTTCTTCAGGTATTTGATTTTAAAAGTGGTAAAGCCAGGAGAGGGAAATAGCTGCTATGCTCATACCCAGAAATTACACTGAAGGATTAGAGAAATTAGACATCTTGTTTTGCACCAATTACTGTGTTCAAGAAATTGTTGCTTCACACAGTCTAGGGAACAGCAACGCACCAAAGAGAGGATAAGCTACACAGACTGGAACCACCGATCCATTCTGGAACAACATTCAGAACTGAACTTTGGGAGAAAAGGCAGTGAATAGAACTGTTGGGGTAAACATATAAAGTTCTTTCCTTTTTGCATCTGAGAAAAGCAAATGTGTACTCTATCATGTGTGTTGTAGTCTGAAGATCAGGAAAATGGAGGCTTCAGGGTAGGTAGAAGCAACAGTAAAAGTGGGAGCCATTGGCTGGATGGTGGATGGTGAAGAAAGACAATGGACAGTTGTCTCAGTAAAAAGGAGGATACTCAGCAAAGCAGCTTTAACAAACTGAGGTGAAAAGTTAAATTCTTTGAAGGACAAAGTGGCTTTTTAAAACAGGTAATTTAAAACTGACCAGCATTCCCATTATGTTCATATTGAAATTGTTCATAAGTTCCCAGAAAAATCTGCTTGTTCCTCATATCTGTGAGAGGGATAATTTCTTGAGCTAGTGTCAGCAAAAACAGTGGAAAGGGAATTTTTTGTGTCCTGTAAAACATACGAGTGATGGGGGGGGGAAGATACATTTAGCTCAACAATACCCTCTGCTATCTAAGCATTGAACAAATCTTTATGAAATCATATAAGGAGCATAAACTTTTGTTATTAAAAAATATTTATTATTCTTAATCCAAAACAGGCTTCACTGCACAAGTTTAGGGACACTACTGGAGCTCTAATGAGCTTCCAGATAGATTCCAATACTTCTGTGAAAGAGCTTTGAAGAGCTTTCTGCTAGAAGTTCATTCTGGTTGTTACCATGCAAACAAGCACACCACATCTTGTGAGTCATCCGATACAAATAAAACTTTGATTGTAATGTAAACAATTTTCTACATCTGTTTATTTAGCCCAAATGGCTTTATTGCTGCTGTACCCAGAATACTGAAAATCTTTTGTGCCATCAGTGTCCTTTGCACATAGCACATGGGATTGAAGGTACCTTCTGCACAGTTCTCTTCAGAATTAAAGCAGATCTCACATCAGGATTCCTTGGATGACTGTTTCACACATGGAATGAACTTAAAGACAGCAAAGCTAAAACAGTTTTCTGCTAATTTTTATTCTATCAATGTAAAGGAAAGAGTAGGTATTTTTCAAATGAAAAAGAAACTGGGTAAACTAAACATTTTCTTACTCTCAAGAAATGGCAAGAAAGGATCCTAAAACCAGGGAATGAAAAGAAAAATATTCTAACAAGCTTTTTTAAAGACATCAGAAACACAGAAATTAATGCCACATTGACAGCATGGAATATTTTTAAACAACTTTCATGGCTGCTGCTGTGTTACTTCTTGTATGTTCTTGACTTAAGTGTAGGGTTGAGAATTTTTGTGAGTTTAAAAATTGAGGTACTTCATTATGATGTTAAATTTTAATAAAGTTCATCCTCCAGTCTAAGCAATTCTATCACATTTTTACTTAATTGCTATAACTGCTTAATATTACCATGCATTATTTTGATTTTGTAGTCATGGAATAATTAGAAACACTGATGCTATGAAACCAAATTGTGATGAAACACTTTTTATGGGATTTGTCTGCATGCTTTTTAAATATAGTATAAATTATAGCTGTAAACGTCTATCTTGGATGTATAGAATGTCACAGGATATTCCTTATTAAGAATACAGAGCTGCCTCTCAAGCAAATAGGCACTTACAAATCAGGTTAAGGCAAGAAGTTTTGCAAAGAACTCAATAGACAGCGTATTTGTCTAATAATCTCCAATAATACTATGCTTGTGGGCAGGATTACGAATTGTGAGGAAAAAAACAACAACAAAAAAAACAGATGAAGGGTTGGAAAAGAAGATAAAACATGACAACAATGGCACTGGTCCTTTCAATTCATTTCACTGAGATTTCTGCATTTACACAAAGTTCTTTCCCTTAATATATTCTTTTATACATATGTATACTTGATTTCATTATGTTTCTCTTGACTGTGGCATAAGAAAACCTTTCAGAAAAAGGAGGTTTACTTTCTTAGTATGGAATATTATAATTCAGGCAATATTTTGTCCATGGTTTTGCTTACATTTTGCCTATTTTCCCTCAATAGCTGTATCTTTGCTTTCAGCACTAATTGTCAAATGATAGTATATAAACTATGAAACAATTACATTGTATGTATTAATATGTTGAGTTGATGATGATTATAAAGATTTTATGTTTATAAAATACAGCTCAGCACTAACAGATAATTATTACAGAATGAGCCAACACTAGGGATCAGCATTTGTTTTTCAATATAAACATCTGCACTCTAAAGCAAAAATGACAGTCCTTACAATATTTCATTGTATTCATAGAGAAACAGCAGTTTTAATTTGGTCAGATTCTTCCGTAACACAGAGGTCAGCCTGTTCATCAGTTCATGTAATTCACTACTGTGTCTCAGTGTAATATGAGTACTTAAATCCAAATTAAACCCCAAACCTAAACCAGGAAATCAAAAAGAAATTATATCTGGTCTGCCTCCAATTGAATATTTTTAAAAGCAGAACAATATTGCAGTAAATATTACTGGAAGTGGTTTTGTTTTAAAATATATTCTGTGAATAGATGCTTTGAATACCTTTTGCAATTATTTAAGATACCTCCTTTTTATAAGATATATCTCTTATTCCATACATTTTGGTTCATTCCATATCCATTCCATTGAATTAAAAAATGCCTTTGTGTAAGTCAGCTGCATATTGCTGTTGAGATTTTGTCAAGCCTGTTAGAAACACTATATATGCAGAATCATGCAAACTACGAGAGGATGCTTCATCCAGCAATGTCCATTCTTATTATTAATCATTGATGAACACCTGCATGCGTAGCTTTCGGTTTGGGGGGAAGTTTGGAAAATGTCTGTGTGCTTGACAATTAGGCATGGCCAGTCACTTTACTATGACAAGGTCCATTGGTGCTGGTAGAGGCTGGAACTGAATTTGTAGAAGAGGCAATGGGAGCTTTGTTTCCCTTCTTTAAGGGCATTGCTATATTTTATACATATGTTTTGGATGCTACTACACAAGCTCACATTTTAATGGAGAGACACAGCAAGAGACAGGTTAGCTACCTTACTTCTAATGGCTCCATCAAGTGGCCCACATGCTCTATTACAGCCAAGCACGTTTGCCATTGAACTAGTACCTAGCTTCTGTTCTAGCCAACTAAATTAAATATCAATAAAGTTGAACAGAAAAATGTTGCTCAGTGGCACCAGTTGGATGTACTTGGAACAGATCAGAATGACTTGACAAAAACATTTTGTCTTTTTCTATGTTCTAAAACAAGCAGCTTTTGCAGAGCAAATTAGATGTCATGAAAGCCTTTTTATTACCATTAACATATTCTGAGTACAAAAGGAAAGCTTACTCATTGGTAGCCCTTACATTTCTCTACTCTTGGGTAGCTTTGGGGGTATATGATTAAACAAAATTTTTAAAAATAAGAGTTGTCATCTTTGGTATTATTTGTGTCTCCTAACTTTTGATGGTTACAACACAGGCATCTCTCCCATTTTAAATGCTGGCTCTAAGATAAGAATAAGAGTGACCTAAAAGCGCCTGTTTCTCTGCACTGATTATGAAGAGGACCTAAGGGCAACTAGCTAAGATAGACACATCTATACTGTATACGGTTACAGTTAGTCAGACAAACGGCACATCTTTTTTCTATCAAGGGGCTTGGAAGTATTCCAGGGACATGACAATTATTGCATATTCATAGCCTTTAGATTCAGAGAGCTATCTCTTTGAAACACCCCCAGGGTGAGATTTTGTTGAGGTATCAGATTCTTATCTTCTAGGTCTCCTGCACTACAACTAGGAAAAGCAAGTAAATTTACTTATGAAAGACGGACCATTTTTACACCCTCTGAATCCTTCTTTAAAACATGCTTTACAGAGCTTAATTTCATTTAGCAAGCAGGTTTTATGAGCAGTGACTTGTGAGGAAATGCCATCAAAATTAAAACCATACTTCAGCAACTTAATCTCCATATCACAGCCAGGATTCTCCATATGCTGGAACAGCAAACAAGTCTGCTGGTCTAGGAACTGTGGACTAGACGCTCTTGGGAGAGCTAGATTTTTTCATATTTAGATATCCCATGCTTTCTTAACCATCTCAATAACTCTATTAGAGGTCAAATAAAAATGATGATGTCCAGAAATAGGACAAAATATTGTTAACTCCAGCAACCTGGACTAACATTAAGAATCCCCCCCACTCTTTTTTTTTTATAATGTATTACAATTCTAACGAGTAATCTGGCATATGTTTAAGACAAGCGACTGAGACTGGAGATCCTTTACTGTAGTATAAAAGCATCATCGCTCACTTCTTCTGGGTTGGAAGCCTGTCAGCTTGACCTCAGTACCGCGTAAGATTATGGAACAGTTCATCTTGAGTGTGCCCACATGGCATGTGCAGGACAAACAGTGGATCAGGCCCAGTCAGCATGGGTTAACGAAAGGTCCTGTTTGACCAACCTGATCTCCTTCTATGACCAAGTGACCTGCCTAGTGGATGAGGGAAAGGCTGTGGATGTTGTCTGCCTGGACTTCAGCAAGGCCTTTGACACTGTCTCTCATGGCATACTCCTTGAGAAGCTGGTGTCTCATGGCTTAGACAAGTGTACTCTTCACTGGCTGAAAAACTGGCTGGATGTTGTGGTGAATGGAGTTAAATCCAGCTGGCGGCGGGTCACAAGTGGTGTTCCCCAGGGCTCAGTGCTGGGGCCAGTTCTGTTTAACATCTTTACCAATGATCTGGATGAGGGGATCGAGTGCACCATCAGCAAGTTTGCAGATGACACCAATTTGGGAGGGAGGGTTGATCTGCTCAAGGGTAGGAAGGCTCTACAGAGGGATCTGGACAGGCTGGATCGATGGGCCAAGGCCAACTGTATGAGGTTCAACAAGACCAAGTGCCAGGTCCTGCACTTGGGTCACAACAACCCCACACAGCGCTACAGGCTTGGGGAAGAGTGGGTGGAAAGCTGCCCGGTGGAAAAGGACCTGGGGGTGCTGGTCGACAGCCGGCTGGATATGAGCCAGCAGTGTGCCCAGGTGGCCAAGAAGGCCAACGGCATCCTGGCCTGTATCAGAAATGGTGTGGCCAGCAGGAGCAGGGAGGTGATTGTCCCCCTGTACTGGGCACTGGTGAGGCCGCACCTCAAGTGCTGTGTTCAGTTTTGGGCCCCTCACTACAGGAAAGACATTGAGGTGCTGGAACATGTCCAGAGAAGGGCAACCGAGTTGGTGAGGGGCCTGGAGCACAGGTCCTATGAGGAGCGGCTGAGGGAGCTGGGGCTGTTTAGTCTAGAAAAGAGGAGGCTGAGGGGAGACCTTATCGCTCTCTACAACTACCTGAAAGGGGTTGTAGTGAGGTGGGTGCTGGTCTCTTCTGTCAGGTGGCTGGAGATAGGACAAGAGGAAATGGCCTCAAGTTGCAGCAAGGGAGGTTTAGGTTGGATATTAGGAAAAATTTCTTTAATGAAAGGGTTGTCAGGTATTGGAACAGGCTGCCCAGGGAAATGGTTGAGTCACCATCCCTGGAGGTATTCAAAAAGCGTGTAGATAAGGCACTTCAGAACATGGATTAGTGGGCATGGTTGATGGTTGGACTCTATGATCTTGAAGGTCTTTTCCAACCTAAATGATTCTATGATTATTTTTTTTTTCTTTACTTATGTATTAACACAACAGCATCAGCCAATTAACTTTTCAGTATCCATTCTCTTTTTCTGTATCACATGTAACACTGGATCCTGCCCAGTCAAATCAGAAATATTAGGTTTTCTGTGTATAAGAATTTAATAAGTCCCTTGAAGATGAATATCCAAAAACATCCAGATATGAATTTCCAATTGTCATCTAGGTATTCAACTGTGGGAAAAACAGCAGTTTGTTCCCTGTAACACTCACAGATAGGACCCCCGTAGTTTTGGCTATTCTGCATGTACACAGAGAGGATTAGGGTTCCTACTGGAACCTGTTTCAAGAAAGGAAGGATAACATCCATATGACACATTATTTTGATGGTAAAAAGGGTTGGACATATGCCTTAAAGCTACTTAGAAGCCTAAACATGCAAATAGTCACAGGAATTTTTAAAAAGAGCCAAGGCATCTAAATTCTTACATCATGAGTCATATAAATGAGGCATATTTTAGCATGTGAACTATTCAGACCTAAATCTGCAAACTGAGAGATTACAGAGTCATAGAGACATAGAGTAATTCAGGTTGGAAGGGACATTTGGAGATCATCTGTCTGGTCCAACCCACTGTTCGGCTTAGATCAGGCTGCTCAGGGCCTTGTCAAGTTTTTAATATCCCCAAGGATGAAAAGTCCACAGCCTCTCTTGACAACCTCTTTCAGTGTTTCACTACCCTGTTGTGAAGTTTTTTTCCCCAATATCTATTCAAAATTTCCCATGTTGTAACTTTTGTCCTTGAGCGTTCCCTCCTATTAAGTACCTGAAGGCAGCAACATCTCCCCTTTGCCTTCTCTTTCTAAGAATGAATAAATCCATCTCTCTCAGCCTCTCCTTATATGTCACATACCTTCAAACATCCTAATCATCTTGGTGATCCCCCACTGGGGAACACAAAACTGGGCACAGCACTCCAGATGAAGCCGACAAGAGCTGAATAGAAAGGAATAATGACTTCCCCCAACCCGCTACCTACACTCCTGCTCCCACAGCTCAGTATGGAGTCGTTTTTCTTTGGTGCAAGGGCACGCTGTTTGCTCATGTTCATCTTGGTTTCCACCAGGACCCCCAAGGCCTTTTCTGCTGAGCTGCTTTCCAGGCAGTCAGCCCCCAGCCTGCCCTGGTGTTTGGGCTTACTCCTCCCCAGGTGCAGGACTTTGCATTTGCTTTTCTGAACCTCATGAGTCCTGTCAGCCCGTTTCTCCAGCCTGTTGAAATCTCTCTGAATAGCAATCCTGCACTGCAGTATATTGACCACTTTCTTACCTACACGTCCCCAAATTTGAGGGACAAACACTTAAAATATATGTATCTGACTCCATCATGGTGACTCCAAGCACCAGAGCTAGATATTTCTACTGCTGAAAGAGAGAATAAGGTACCTCTGACAACTAACTGAAATTTAGAGTAAGGACACAACAGGAAACACCAAAACCCCACACATTTCACTTGGATCTCTTCCTTCCAGAGTTTAGGTTCAATAGCTGCGTTGTGATTCAGGATGAGAGGTCTCTTAAGGACAGTTCCAATAAAGCAGTAGTAATCTTTCCAAAAAAACCCCACAGATGGTGGTTTGTCTTTTGCCTAGCAGCCTAACACTTACAGCACTGGGACAAGGAAAAAAAATGGGAAGCACAACTTTGAAACTCTTCCTCACCTGAGGAGGGTCCAACCCCACACCTCTAAACTTCCAGGAGAGTCTCATAATCCTCAGGCTTAAATCCAGAATGGGGAAAAAATATTCCTGACTTCCCCTTGTAAAAGACCTACTTGTTTGCTATGAATGAAAGCCTTTCATAAGACAGGAAAAAATGTAATGTAGGTACAAGAAAGAGCTAAATAAAGCAGTTAGGTACTCACCTCAGCTTGTGGTTTTACTCAGTGCTCTCTGGACAGAGAGTAAGCACGTATTTTACAGTAAACAGCCACTGGATAAAGGCATGAGAACTTAATTTCAAAAGGAAATGGTAATTACATTGACACGCAACGACACTGCTCATCAATAAGTTGCAACATTTGTGCTGATTTGTGCTGATTATCAGGCATATATCAATCTATTTAAATTTGTGATCAGTATACAGTATTGATAAATAGTTCTAAATGTTACTTTAGTATTCATCCTGAAGGTTGTTTAATGATTTAGATTTGGCATATTTCACCTTTCAAAATAACTGCTTTGAAATCTTAGGCTGCTGTGAAATAAGAATGAGGTTCTACTGAATAACGGTATCAGAGTCTGATCTCCATATATTTAAAAGATCATGTATATTTTTAAATGCTTCTGACTTCTGTTGAGTGTGCTATATTGTTTTTTGGTATGGTATTAAAACATTAGTAAATACTATTGTAAGGATGTCAAAAAAAATGTGGTGTGGGGTTTTTGTCTTCTTTTAGTAGCATGACTTCACTTACAAAGTGATTGTTACCAAACCTATTAATTGCTACACGACTACAATAAGATAAGAAATTTTTCACTTCTAAAGACAGTCTGTTTGGGATAATATTAAGATTAATGACTTTTAGTCCTAGTTTCGATTTATTTAATTTGAAATTTAAACATTAGAAGCCAACTTGATTCCTAATGTAAATCAGTTAGAGAAGACCTGAGTCTGTCTGATGTGTGAATCAAAGTTCACTACAAAAAATTATTGCTAAATATCATCAGTCCTAGTCTAATGCTTTTTAATGGTTAGAAATGGCTTCTGCTACCTAGTGCACCTCTGCTGTCCATTCTAATCTGAATTTGGTAATCCATTAAAAAGAAAAAAGCAGAATACAAGGTTACAATATCTAGTCACAATATCTCATCTTACCTCAAAGTGTTGAGATGATTTTGTGGGACTGTTTGTGATAACTCTTATGATAAAGCCCTAGACCTTATCATTATCACTCTTAGGATCTTTTTCATCGCTTGAAAGGTGAGTTCCCCAGCCAATTTTCTCCTTAGCAAGCAGAAATATCCCCTTTTAGGTTTTGTATACTTATTTCCCTAGAATATGAGAAGAAAAATATAAAAAATGTGGTTAAAATTAAAAGGCTAGATTCCCTAAACTATTCTAGTTTCTTAAGCAGGTCATGCTCCCACTTGTTTGTTCTCCTTGGTTTCAAGCGTCTTTTACCCTCTGTTGCACAGCAGCAAAGATTTGGCAGGCAGGGTTTAAACTGTACAAAATCTACCTTGAAGGTTTTGCAATTTTATGTGAGAAAAATATGAGCTATATAGGTAATGTGAAATTCATTGAAGTTCTGCCACAGCCTCTGTTTATTGCAAGCCTAAAACTTCCCAGGACTTTGTTACAGCAAACTAGAGAGATTACAAGGAACAAAGTTTGTAGAATTTATATGGTAGTTCCTTTTTTCTCAATATATTGTCCAATGCTAATAAACAAATTGTTACACACACTAATGACAATTTCCTACTGATTTATGACTTTCGTCCTGCTGCCTTTCCTGCCACAATAAGCAGAGCTCTCTAACACCCACAGAGCAAGAGAGAACACTGAATGTGGCAGTTTGAATCTGAATGCATGTTGACTGCCTCACCAACATATGTGTTTTGACTAGCCAAACAGTATATATTCCACTAAACAGAACATCGAAAAGATGTATTAGGAAATTATCCTAAGACTCATGATATCATATTATGTATTATACTACATTCAAGTATTTAGAGATTAAAATCTCCCAGGGGTAGAATGAATCTTTCGGTTACATTCATGCATTATTTCAACACAGGAATTTTTTTATCCTTCATTAGAAATTAAATACATCCTTGTAACACAAATATTTTACAATATTAAATTTGGTGGATATGTCTACTTTACATGTAAAGTACAAATCAAGCCACAGAAATGTCAAAGGCTTGGGTAATTTTCCTTTCAGCTTACATGTATAATTATAGCTGAGTAACTTGGTAATTAACTACTATGCCTGCAAACATTGAACTGCCTGAAACTTAAGATTTTCATTTTTTTTATATAGGCATATAAAATCAAGCATTTCATTATATACCTGCGACTGAACAAAAATAACCTTTATCAAATGACTATACATAATTTTGACAATTGTACAAAAATCCATACACTTCAAGGTAAGTACTTCTGCAGCAAGTTAACTAAGGAGGAGGAAAAGTTTCACATGCAGTAGTGCTTTCTTCGGTAGTGGCTCCCTGTAGCTTATGGGTCACATACAGAAGAAAGGCTTTTGACTGTTCTGTTGAAGTATGAGGACCTTCGGTGAGAGACAGGTCACATTCATGGTGTACTTTGGTAGGAACTAGCCAGCAATCCCTCAGTAACCAACAAAGTAGCATGATCTAGTTCCACATATCTTGCTCACAACTCATCACCCTCCCCATGCACTGCAGCATATGACACCAAAATTTCCATTTCTTTTTGTCTGCACAGCCATGTTGCTTTTTTTTTTTTTTTTAATGTAGTTGCTGCCAGTGAAACTGCCAACACTTGAACCATAAAGAGTGACTATCCTTTGACTCTTTGGACTAACACACTAGGAAGGTGATCCAAACTCAGAAAAACTGAGCTTGAGATTTCAGCTCTCTAGATTTTGAAGTCAAAGAGGGGTTGTTCTTTTGCTTCCTTTAACCTCCACCCAGATAAGAGTCTAGTATGGCCAACCTGCTGACAAAGGGGTAGATTTTTTTAAAAATCATCAGCATAGTACATAGGGTTGCATTGTCAACTCCACCTTGGACAGTAGGTAGTAAGTTCAAATCTGCTCTATGAGTTTGCCAACATCACATACCTGGAGTGGATCCATACCTGCCAGACAACTGAGTGATCCTTTAAAGAGGTTGATCAAAGAGTTCACTTTCTCCTTCAAACCCTGGATCAGAAGGGCAGAGCCTCTTCTGTGCAAAAAACCCCAAGCACGTCCCAAAGCATGTCTTTCTTTTTCTGAAGGTAGGACTGGCTTCTGGTCACAGGGTGCATCGGCAGCCCCTGATATCACAAACAATGAACCAGTCCAGGGTCCATCCAGGCAGTCCTATCAGGAGCAAAAGGAGCCCGGGCCAGCAACAGGACCCAAGAGAAGGCAGCAGTGTGAGTCCAAAATCTGTCACGGGGACAGAGCCATATGAACCAAGGGGCCCATCCCATCCAGGAGGCAGGCTATCTACAGGATAGGTCTGAGGTCCATCTGGGAGGTAGGACCAGAGACGGGAACACCTACAACACAGCTCAGGAAAGGAATTAAGGCTAAGCTGAAATGGAGCGCCAGGACCCCAAGAGCAGGAGGAGAGGGGAGGCCCCAGGGAAGACTGGACAGGGACTGAAATGCCCGTTAGTGCCCTCAGGGCCCCGATGGCCTGCTACCCAAAAGTCTTGTGCAGTTCTGCAAAAGAGAAGTCAACTATGCTGAGCTACACGCAGAAGCTCAGCTTATTTGAATGCATGCTGGTTTAAGATTAAGTGCTGTTTGCTGGTTTAATTGACTGAGCCAGCATCAGTCGTTTTCATCATACTGCTGGCAGGAAATTCTCCAGCTGCAAAGCTGTCTCTGAAAGAATGGTCCCAGCATGTATTGACAAGGGTCCCATTCTCTTCTGGACAAACAAGTCGCTTCCCTCTGCAAATGTGTCATTTTGTACAATTACGCATAAACATGAGACAGCTGCTTTGGAGTTCAGCAGAGGTGTTTGTTTATAGCGACCACCTGTAAGGCAAGCAGGTATTGTGGATATCCCTGAAAGACAAGAGCTAGAGCGCTAGGTGGTTTGCTGCTATCCTGTAGCTACCACCAGGAGACACTAGATCTAGGAGAGAGAGTTTGCTCTACCTCCTATCTGCTCTTAAGTTGGCCTTCATAATAGAGCTAAAGTGAGAATTAGCATATATATAGTGTGGACAGAAGACAAGGTCAAACCAGGGTGTCCCAGTGAGACAGAAGGGGCCACCCACTGATAACAGATGCTAACTGGTATGGTTCATAACTCTGAAGAGTTAATCTCTCCTGCTTTTCATCAGTCAGCTTGTCATCAGCCAAATTACAAACTGAGAAACCACTTATTTTCAAAACTTGATGATCTTTTCATATGATTGATCATTAATTCACATTTCTACTTTTTTTAAATGGTGTTGTGTTTGTATTTAAAAAAAAAAAACAACCAAACAAAGAAACAGCCTGCATTGGTTTCCATATACTATAAATTACCTAAGACAAGTAAGACCCATGTGTATAGTTAGCTAAAACACTTCACTGAATGGTAGGAGAAGACCAAAATCCTTGACACTCCCTACCAGGTCATCAAACCTCCAGGGCATACGCTCCAAATACTGGCAATACATTCAGCTTTTCTCTTTCTGCCAGCAATCCTTTGCTCAAGTAGGGAGTACCCATGAAAGAAGTCACCATAGACAAATGCAAGTGACTCCTCCCTGCTCTCCTTCCTGGATGCTCCTGTTACATCAACAATAACCACCCCAGGCTGGTTCAGAGGATTTCACTTAAATGCTCATCGAACACAATGAGAAGTTTTCACTTTTCCACGTGCCAGAAGGAAGGGGTAGTTTGAAAACTAAAATTACTTTTGAGGAAGAATGCTGAAATAGAGTCATTTGTTCCCTGAGTCATGAAATAGTAATACGCTTCCTGGCTCCTAGACAGGAGCAAGAAAATACAACGGAAGTAAAGCTCTGCAAAGAGTAGAAATGTGTCAATTTAGGAGTAAAACCCAACTGAGAAAATAGGCATGCCAGGAAAATGGTTGCTGCCAGCTGTCCAGGAAATGACAACAGCATGAAAAAGCTTAATATAGGTAGAGATGAAGAGGTGACAAAATGAGAGCAGGAAAGAGATGCTGTCCTCATGAGGAGCTAAGTGGACTAATTGTTGCATTCCTTACTGTATTTCCTTGGTCTTTTAAAATCATTACAGCAATACTATTATTAGCTTTGGATGTAAGCCCCTATTATTCTCTACAGTTAGATTTAGAGAAAAAAAACCTGATGAAGTACGAAGATAAAGAGAGAATGAAAACAAGACAGACAAAGTTTATCAAATTAATAATGCAAACTGATTTCAACAATCTGAATCACTAGCTTGTTGACATTTCTGAACATCTTTATGCAGTTATCTAATAAAACTAGTTCATGTGAACAGGGGGATATTATAACAGTTAAGGAGTAATCACCAACTTCATTTGGTTATTACTGTTCATACTTTAGAAAGTCTTTTTAGTTACAGAATATAATTGACAAAACCTTACATTACTATATATTCAAAATTGAAAGCAATCATCCTCATGCTTTATAGCAAACATATAATTAATTATTCAGGCACTCCTATGTTCTTTCAGATACCCTGCAGTCCTCTAGGGAAACATTTCTAGAAAAAGCCAATAGGTCAAGGCAAATTTTATTATGGTATTTATGTAAGTATCTCAGAGAATATCCTTTTCTGTTACACTGGAAAATCCAACATTTCTTATCAGGTTCCCTGAAAAATATACAGCAGGTAAGCTGAGATCATCTACTTAAGACAGACTTGGGTCTGAAGGAAGCAAATATTAACAAATACAGCAAATGAAACCTCATTGTCCCAAATCTAATTATGTAGTCACCTAATTAACATTGCTTGGCTAATTAATTAATATCAGTATATACCCATTTTCCCTCTCTTCTTTCATTCTGTAGAAGCTAGTATGTGCATTTGAATATGCTGTTAGTTACATGAATCATTTATTCAAGTCTTTAACAGGGATACTTAATTTACCAGCATTACTAACTAACATAAAACCTGTTTTTAAAAAGATCTCCGAATTTCAAAGCCATTTCATTTTGTATATTTTTCAGATGTGATCTGCATAATGGATTGAGTCACGGAAGAGTTGGAGGGTCAGAATAAATTTGAACCAGATCTTTGCCATAAACTGTGGCTCCAAACTGAATTTACAGAATACCACCTGGCGTGACGCAGCCTGATGCAGCAGCTATTGATAGTGGGTCCCCACGCTAACTGCCCTTGGGGGTGAGCAGAACCACTGCTGATAAAATGTAGGATTAAAGCTAGAGACTCTGGACTGAACACATTTCAAGCTGGTTTTCTTGGTGTAATAGCTTTCTATTCCTGTATTATGGATCAACCTCTGAGGCTGTTTGTTTTCTTTCTGTAAGTTTTGCAGCCAGTTTTGGTGCCTTCTTACAAAAGGAGTGTGCAGATCTCCATCTCGCTCAGTTTTTGGGGACTTCACAGGCTCTAGCATATTATATGCACACACTTTTTTCTTCGCTGTCACATTTATTTTATAATACTTAATCTTAATGTTCTAATTGGGAAGGGGCTGAGTGAACAGCCAGTTGTGAAGAGATTTGTAAGAAGTAATTTCACTGAGAGTCAAACTTGATTAATTTGAGCCTTTCTACTTATGTCCTACTCATCTACTTTTGTTCTCAGCTAAACAGGTTTGCTTCATGAGGGCCAGGTGATTTGTAGTGCTGGGTGATGATGAACTTTTTCTCCTGCCATCTCACTCAGAACTTTCCTGCTCATCACCTCCTTTCCAAAAGGACTCCTTCAGGTCAGCACACATGAGGATTTGGGTCTTCTGCATTTCAGTGGTGGAGCTGCTAGCACACAACTGCTAGAGCCATCCTCATACTGAAAGACAATTCTTAGCTGAACTCTATTTCTGATGCTGTGCTCCACACCTTGCTAACCTGGATGATACATGCAATAATGGATTTTCCTTGCATCTACCAACTGAATGCCTAGCCACCATTTTTTTTTAGCCGGAACATGCAATTGATTCAATAATAAAAACTGCTTCCTGACATCACCTACATAAGAAAGGAGCTGGACAGAAGATTTAGGGATGCACTAGTTTTCTTGTCCATCCTTCACCAGACCCACATACAGTGCAATGCACAGGGTGGACAATACATGCAATAACTGAGGCAGTTTAGAAAGGATCAGGCATTGCCACTTGCTAAAAGATCTGCTTGACATTTTTTAGTATTCAGTGGGTTTCAGTGCTGTTCAGATATTGCAGTCAGTGTACACTACACTCACACCTGCCTCATCCCGTTATATTTCAGCTTTTCTGCCTTTTAATACAAAAAATCAGACAGGAAATATTGCTGCTTCTGTCACTGTTTTGCTGGTAAGCTCCTCTCTATCACCCTACAGTAGGCTTTACTTCACCTCATTTTGCAGCATGAGCCTAAGAGACAAGTTATCAGTTTTTCCAAGCAATACAGCTCCCTTAATGTGCTTGCCCAGCCACTCCCAGAGGTAGGATCAATATCTCTATATTTAAAAGAATGGTTATGGTGCTCATGTAAGAAAAAAGTAATGGCTGTGGCTTTTGTGCACAGCGGAAGCAGATGTACTGCAGAGAGGCATTACGCTGGTTTCCCTTGACAACTTTGCCAATATCTTTCAAATCATGTAACAAGCCCTATTCTGGCCCCAGCATCTTCAGCATGAGTAAAGAACTCTATATGCATTGTATTTAATATGTGTTTCAGTATAAAGTACAGTGTATGTCTTGACAAGAAGAGCTTCCACAGCTTCTCTCCATTCCCTCCAGGCAGGAGGTGGCTGCATCGGCTGTTAGTCCGTAGGCTCATACTGACAGCTTTTCTGTGGCCCGGGGTTACTGTTGAGTAGAACAGCTTCAACTAAATGTGTAGAAAGTACCCCCCGTCTCTTCCCTTCTGGCCTGGGAGCGTGGTAAAGCTATAGGAAAAGAGGATTTCAAAGGTAACAAATGAGCAACCTGCAGGATGAGTGATTTACCTGTTAGGCTGCTATAAAAAAGTGGCAACCATAGGCTTTCCAGAAGTAACACCTTGAAAAGCAAGAGGTGATTTCTGCTCTCTTATCAGAATATGATTTAAAGGGTGGAGCCAAAGAGAAAGGAGTCATCTCCCTGCAACCTTGAGTAGGCATCAATGCTCTGGACAGCATCAAGAAGTGAGCATTTCCCACTGCCAAACTCTCTCTGTTCTCTGCAGGTGCCCTGCGCAGGACTCTAGGTCACCCTCCAGGATCTGAACGTCTGTAAATGACACAGTGTAAGAAGTCACAGCACAGCAGCACCTACTTGTCTCTTTAGGCACAGCTTTACGAGTTGTGTTCTCTACTGTCTCAATACCCTCTCCAGCACAGTTGTGGCCCTTGTAGCTCCTGCATAACTTGTGTTTACATTATTTCCTCTTTTAGAGTAGCAGCTGCTGGGACTGATAAAGATAACAATTGCTTCTAGTTCTAGTCATACCTAACCCAACATAAAGGGGATGTTTTCACCTTTAATTTAGACACAGAAATTTCCATTAATGCAATACAAGCATGTTGCTGAAAGATTTACAGACTTACAGTGAATGTACATTAGAGATACTACAGCTTGCACACAATGCACTCTCTTTCTCTTAGATAATAATAGCAGCCCTAAGTACCTATAATTTCCTTTGGCTTCAAAATCTAGAGATACTAAAGGGTGAAAGAAAGATAACTGAAGAATAAGCAAGTGATTGTCAGAAGGCTTCTGTGTTCTTTAGTGGAGCTTATGTCTTTCTCTATAGGAAAGTGTTTGAGAGCTCAAAAAAATATATATGTAAAAAAGGCCAAGTAATGCACCAAAATATACATATATGTTTTTTCCATGAGGCAGAGCACAAGTCTACCACTATTTTTGAGGCCATTAATGCATTGCTACTTTTAGCAAGATCAATAGATAGAAAACCTTACCTGTAGCACTGAGGAGCATTCTTAGGCTGCATCTGTGCAGATGCCTTGCATGATACCTGGCATAGATTTGTATTTATTTGTATTTTCCAGTCAAAGACTGAGTATCTTAAAATTATAGAAATATTGACTGTAAGTGAGCTCTGGAAGTCCTGTCGTTCAGCCTCCCATTTGAAGCAGGATTATCATGAGCACTACACCAAGTCAGCCGTGATGACTAAGAATTTCCATTATAAATACAGGAAAAGAAGCTTTATGAATCAATCAGTTTCATATCAGTAAAATACATTTGCTTTTATAAAAGCGAAATGTATTGCATAAAATTACTGCTTAATTCATTTGTGCAAATATGTTTTGAAAAATTTTAATAAGACATTTTCCAGATTTTTCACCAGCTTATTTTTTGTCGAACTTCTTAAAAAATTAAAATTCAGCCAAAAATGCAAACAGTTGACACATTTTTTATTTTAAAAAAATCATATTTTTAAATCCACTTTCTTCTTAAGATTTGTCAGTCGTCTTTAATGGTACATTCACTGTTTTATTCCAAGTATCATTTAATCCCCAAATATGTGTTTCCCTAAACTGACTAATTAAAAAAAGCTGCAGAAATCAGTGTTATAGCTGAGATAATAATCACCCCAAAGCCTAGCTGACTTTTTCATAATACCACATCATTGTGCCAACGTTCCCTTAATGAAATATGCATTACAAAAGAGAAAGCAGGAGAAGCTGGTTTTCTTTTGATAAGGTGGAGTAGAAATGACGCAATCTGAAAAAAAGCTGGTGCTTTGGGTTTCAGTCCAAGTTAACGACAGCAAAATGAGATTCTCACCCAAAAGGTGATAGAGCACTCTCCCCTGATGAAGGAGGGCATAGTATTTCATTGTACATGAAGCTGCTGTATCATAACATAAAAATATTTCTTTCTTCATTGCTCAGCCTGTATTCCTTACTTCAATTTGACTTCCCATAATTTAAAAAGCATTTCATATCTTCAAAGCACCGTACATGCATTAACTAATTTCACTTATTAAAATTTGATGCTGCTGTCTAATGATAAATTCCCAAATGCAGTAGATTTGAAAATTTCTTGCTAAGTATACCTTGATAAGCCTTCTCAAGTGTATAGTCGTAAACTGTCTTTTGATGTTATTAGATCTGTAACCCTTCCTTGGTTAGATGCTCTCAGGTAATAAGGAGTTACAAAGATTACTGAACTTCTAGACCAGGAAGGGAGGGAGAAAGGCAGGATTTCTCTTTTCTTGGGGGAATTTTGCTACCCTGAGCAGGCATTGCTTTGTATCAATGTTGAAAGTCTCCATGATAACTTGGCCACCAAAATGTACACACTGCTTGACAGACCACTTTGGTACTGTATTTCAAGTGTTGCATGATAAGCTTATTCTTCTAACCTGAATGCACAAACAAAAGAGACACCTGGCACACATTTACTCATTAGGTCAAGATATTAATGTCCTTAGCAGCAGCAACTAGCAATGCTCTACATCGAGTGTAGATGTTGTCTCAGGTTGGCTCCACATGACCTTTGCATTTCTATCACAGCTGGGGCCACTCCTACATTTTTCCACTTTTCAGAAGCAGATCTGAATGTTGTCGGTCCATAGGCAAAAAAACCTGGTGAGTGACTGCAAGGAGCAGGTATCAGGACCCTGTGTCCTGAATGGCACAAGGTGGGTCAGTCAATGTCACCTAAATTAATCCTGGAACACAAGGTAGCATTCAAATATTGCAAAAGACAGAGATGATAACCTGTTTGCCAAAGGTGGTTGATGGTGAGAGCAGGTGTTAATTCTTAATTCTTTTGATCTTCCCCACTTTAAGAAGACAACTTTGATAAAGCATCTGTTGAAGAGCTCAATGGGCTAAGGAAAGGTGTGCAGGACTGACCACAGAGAAAGACTTCAAGGGTTCAGACAGAGCTTTTCAAATCTTGACATCTCCTGTTCCAAAGTATATTAGGTGGCTTGTTAGATGTACAGGTCTCTTCGGTAACATCAAGGCAGCTTCACCTTCCTTTCTAACATAGGCTGTAGATGTTTAAAAGGTAAATCCCCTTCCTGGGCAGTAACTTCCATTAAGCATTGATAATATGACCTGCACAGTAGAGACCTGACAGAGTGATAGGCTAAGTAATCACTAGCAGTAAACAATAACATACCTAATAACAGTGAATCAGCAGAAAGAAAACAGAGCACTATTTAGTTCTAGAGATGAATTAGGACAATGCACTTCTTGCATTAAATGAATTTCCCTGCAGTACTTCAGACTGCCTAGTTTTCATACCTTCAGATGTGCCTGCTCCTCCCGAGGGTTGCTGTAGTCGCTCTGCTGAGCTCCTGTTATATAAACAGAGAAATCGTCTCTCTTACCCTGCCCTTCCCAGCTTGTCTCAGCATATGCTGCTAGCTTTCACAGTTGACAGACACTCTGACAACTGGCAGTCTGTCTGTCAAGAAGATCCTAAAAGATGAAAGTGTTGAGTAGAAAGTTCAGTTCAGGATCATCTCTGTGGCTTTAGGAATACGTTTGCAACGTAGATCTTGTAGCAGAGTGCTGATGAAACCATATACCTTGTTTTCCGGTGAAAGCAGAATCTACTTTGAAGTGGTAATATTCACTTTATGCAATGTTTAATCACCAGAAAATTACATATTTTAGAAACCAACCTCTCTCTTCCTTTCCCTGGGCCAAGTACAGTCCTCGCAAAAGACAAATAACCACCTCTCACTGTGCCGTGAGAAGTGGGTGCTTTGCCTCAAGGTGACCCTCCTAGATTTACCTCCCTCTCTCTCCCCCCCTTCCTGGACACTTCGCCAGGCTGCTGTCACCTTCTTCTTGCTTCTTCTCACCTTTTAGAACATTGTCTACTTTCCTTCTGCCTGGCTTATGTCAGGTGAGGAGCTGATCCAACGCCGTCACACCAGGCAACTGGCGCCTGGCCGAGCAATATTGTCCCTGTGCTGCTGGCAGCAGAGAGCGGGAGGAGAGGAGGCAGTGACCTGCCTTGCAGCACTGACAGCAGGGGAGAGATGCCAGCAGTAGGGCTGGGATGGTGCCAGGAGCCTTGCTGGGACAGCTTGGGCTCTGCATGGCGAGACCTCTGCAGGAATGGGGCAACTTCGCCGATATCCCTGACAAGCACTTACGTTTTATCCTCTCAAGTGTAGTCCTTGATGGAGTTTAGGAGCTGACGGAGTAGAGCAGCTTTGTGCTGCTGTCACTGCTTCTAATTACCAGCTCTAATAAGTCTTCATCCTGATTCCGTCTCCCTGACATTTAAAATGGTGTTACGGCCTCCTGGGTGAGTGGGCTATTCTTTCCAATAAGCCAGCAGCAAGAGCAAATCTACGGTGCCTGTTTGAACGTGAACAAAACTGACTTACAGTAAAATAGAAGTGCAGAATGTTATGCAAAATACTCATACCAGAAAAACTAACACTTAATACAACAGATGATGGGAATGCTACCCAATCCTCTCCCTCATAAGTGGTTTATTTAAGCCAATTCATTTCAAGCATACAACAAATTTTGATCACAAAGAAACAGCTTGGTATACTGCACACTACCCTGTTCTTTCTGAGTAAGAGTAGCTCTGCTTAAATAGATCATTTGTCTTTGATAGCAATCTGAAGGACTTTTGATGCAGTCACCTTGTAAGGCTGCAAACTGACAATGCTATGCAACTCATCCACAAGCTGTAGTGCACTTGTGTTACGATGAGGTTTCTTTCCCCTCTTTTAGACTCTGTGCTGTCAGATTTGGGGATTTTTTTCAAAGTGGGTTTTCTTCTTTCTTTCTTTCTCAGTGAGTTGATTCACCGAGTCACACAGTTCACCTCAGTGTTTTATACGATAAATCTGAAAGATAATTTAAATTGGCACAGACTCTATAAGATACGCCAATCAATTCTAAATGCCATCTGTCACAGTACACTCAAAGTGGAGAGAAGAAAGCATGCACTGGTTCAGTTCCCCCACACTACCAGGCAGGTGCCTGACTGCCCGTCAGCAACCTTGTGTCTTCCTGCTTTCTGAAGATTAATAGGACAACCAGTCGTCCTGTTTAATCCTGGGGTCTCCAGCAGACTTTGTAAAAATTACATCCAAAGCTAGGGTTATATCCTCTCTTCCCAAAGGAGGAGTCAGAGCATCAAAAATCCTCTTAGTTTTCCCTACAAAATTTAGAGGGTAATTCTTCCTTTATCCCTCCTTTCTTTACAATTGAGCATAGACATGTATCTGTCTTACAATTTCTACATACATGGCTCCTTTTCAACCCGAGAGCATCTAAACTTCTCACTTCCCTGTAAGAGTGAGATCTCCCGCCCCAGATCATCATTTACCTTTCCAACCCACAAGTGCTCAAAAAAAGCGGCTTGTGGTTTTCTCTCTCCATGTTTATTTTGGGTTTGCTGGGACAGGTAAGAGGGGTGTCTTCTGGGTTTTTTTGGTAGGGAAAAGCAGTGCATATATATATATATATAACAATAATGGGCTAAATACTGATATGCTTTGCTTTACCTCCATCCCCTCTTCTGAACAGGCGTTAGCTGTAAAGTGGGTACTTGTGCCATCAGCAGTATCAAGTACACCAAGAGCAGACTGGCTGGCAGAGATGGGCCACATCACACCCCATCCCCCCCATCTGTAAACCAGATTGCATTTAGTGGGCTACCCAGCAAAAGCTTTTCTTCTCCTTTTTCCCCATCTGGTGTTATCTGCAGCCACAGCAATGAGACTGCTGTAGTTAGAGTTGTGCAGGCAAGAGGGGCTTTTCTTAGATTTTCCAAATCCTCCCCCCAGGGTGCCTCTGGTCTCTAAGTGGACTTTACCAGCAAGGCTTTTTTCCGTTATTTCCTGACTATTATTAAAAGACAAACACCACATTAAACTCTTCTCATTTTTATCCCCAACTTTCTGCAGCCAGCTGTCTTTATTCAGCCTTTTGAAATGATCTATAAGTTTATTCTATTCACTCCCTCATGAAATTAGCAGCTTCAAAATCCTTCCCAGCTCCTCTGAAGCTTTGATGAGTGCTAACAATAAAAGCAGCAGCCAGGTTTCCGGGATTTTTGCAATGGCAGAGAGATCTGAAATGGCCTTTCTCTGCCTGAGAGGGTTGCTCAGAGTGGGTGAATTGCTTGATGTCTGTTTCCTTGCAGGACCTTCAGTCTATGTGCTGGGAGATTATGTCCTCTGCCTCTGAAAGCAGTCATGGTGAATAAAAAGTATCTTCTTCCAAAAGCATTATTTATTTACTAGAAACAACAAAATTATCACTGCAATGTCTTCGGCTAAAGTCAAAGCTTGACTGTGCAAGGGAAGAAGAAGAAGTAGTTCTTGTCCTAAATAATTACACAAACAAATAAGACAGAGAAATGGTTGAGGAAAGGGGTATTGGATATATGAGACTCTGACCATCCCTTCTTTTGATTTTTTATGGATATTTTGTGCTTGGTCTCAACTAGATACTGTTTTCAAACATAAATATAAAAGAAAGACAGTTACGCTGGAAATCAGGACAGCTACAGGTCATTAAACAACATATGTTGAGATTCACTGATGCCATGAAGCACCCACTTAGTGGATGATGTACAAGATACAACCTAATTTTATACTTGCTAAGCAGAATGTATGCTAAGAGTGGGCAGGTGGACAACAGCCTATTTTTGAATAATAGTTGTTTTTCCCTAATCAAATAATATCTGTCTTCCCTAGAGAAGCAAAACATACAAACTTTCAAAAATTATTTCTAGAATTTAATTAGACAATCATAAAATATCTTATTTTAACTATATTAAATTACATGGATAAGCTTTTCTGCCTTGTAAACATGTAGCTTCATTTAAAATCTTATAGGCATTATCCACTTTTTATTAAATTCCATAGGTTTCAAAACAATTCCTGCAGAACTTGCACAGACCCTTATTGCTATCATCTCCTCTGGATGACTGTTCGAGAAAAATGCCTAATGACTATACAAATAGTCAGGAGTACAGTTTGCAATTCCACATGGAGATGAGTTTCATTATGGTTTGTCCTCACTCCATATGCTAAATAAACCTCAATTTCTTTTCTTCTCAGGATGAATCTCAGATGAAAAGATGGAATCCAAGTTGCTTGTTCTTACCCTTTTGATTTCATTTTCCTTACACAATCACAAAATTACAACACTTCGTCTTGTGGAGTGTTCATACATTTGGATTATTTTTTTTTAACAGGCACTTTCCCATTTCCATTGATAAGCTGTCCACCTCCACCCTCCCCATCCCCACTTGAACCAGTCACTGCATTCTTCAGGAAATTGCTTCCTGAGGGAAGGAGCACCTATAAATGCTCCAGCAGTCCCCCTTCCCCTGAGTCAGCAAGTTCCCGCACTCTGTTTACACAGCACTCATTCTCAACGCGGCAAGTGCTGATACCAGATATAAACGTTTGACAAAGGGACTATGATCTCTTTTTAGTATAGCCCTTCTTACAGAGACACTGTCTTTTCTTCAATTAATTATTTAAAATTAATTTTCTTCCTGTTCTTTTATTACACCATGACATCCCCTGACTTCTTCTGCAGAGTTCCTTTGTAATGTCTGAGAGGTCTAAAAAGGCTAACATCTATCAGCCACATATCAGGTTGACTGATGCCTTCCATGGTCTGCTATGAACAGCCTGCTTCCCTGCTCTGGGGCTGCACAGCAAGCTTCTCAACTCCAATCAACTCCAAAAGCTGCCTGCGCTCTACTGGTGCTCAGAACTCTGCAAGCATGATGTAAAATGTATTATCTGTAATCATGTAAATTTGTACAGTCAGAGAGTCAATTTTTATTTGCTTGGCAGGAGAATCCACAGGCCTGCAACACTCCAAAGCTTTTAAATTGCTAGGTACAACTGCTGTGACATTTCAATTCAGTTGTGTTCATCCCAAATGATAGAACAACCATCTCTGACCTTTCATATGCACGTATATGCATAAAACTCGACAGTAAGTAAATGTTTGAAATCTCTCTCAGAGTACCAAAAGCAGCTGCTGCCTTGCATGTGTATGTGCAAAGATTTAGAAAATTTTCATTAATATTCTGCTAAAGTAAGCCTGTGAAATTTTATTGTTAGCAGTACCACTCAGCCTCAGAGAAATAATAGGTGAAAGACAATATGTGGCATGCATTCACATCAAACCTTGACAGAAAAGCAAAGCAGTATGCTATGCTCCTTACAATGGTTCATCTCCCTTACCCCTGAGCAGAGCTGCCAGGCTGGTGTGGGGCTGTATCACCTGTGGCCCACTCCTCTGCTGTATTATGCCAGCAAATGTCAGGCAGAGACCTGCATCCATACTGGGCAACTCCTTTATTGCTTCCTTCATTCTGCCAGAGGGCCTGAAGTACACATTCCCCAGAAGAGGAGAGTGCTAGTTGTCAGAAAAAATTGTGAAAGCATATGGGCATATGGCATACGGGAAATGAACTGATTTGGTGTGGCTCTTAAGTAATCTCTTGCAAACACAGATCCTCAGATGTTCTGCCTGTCGATCAAAGCTTGTTCCTCTACCAAACAGTGGCATGTAAATAACTACTCATTTCCTCTTTCTGGCAGAAGGTTGAAGGGCACCTTCAAGAGCTGTATCTACTAATGTACATAAATTTTCTGCTTATAACCCTTCATAGGGTTTGATATAGCAAAAAGTGACCAAAAATGCTGCCTTTCATGCTGCCCTCTGTAACAAGAACATCTTTTTCTCAAGTGTGAGGAACTGACTTCCTACAAGAATAAAATTAATGACTTTATAACCTTTCTATGAGAAGTGTCTAGTCCAAATCTCTGGGCAATATGTCACACAGCTAAGCTGAGTAACAAATCCGCAGCCTCCTCTGTGTGTGTGAATGGAGACATGATCTTTGGATCATGAAGAGAAGGACCATCACAGACCCCATTGCACTTCTTCAAAAGCCAATTAATTTCAGTACTTTGTCAGCAAATACATTTTTGATTTATACCGGCATTACTTGTCCTAGGACCCAGGCTTACATATAAAGTGCCATGCAAGCCAAGGGGAATCCCAATTACTTGCTGTTTGAATCATCAGAGAAAAGAATAAAGCAGAAAATGGCTTTCCTAGCCTGTGATATATTTTGACACATCTTTCAAAAAATCTTTCCCATTCTACAATGACAAAAATCCTAGATTTCCAGATGTTCCTACAGTATAAAGGAGACAAGAAAAAAAGTGACTCTGACCTCAAAACAGCCATTGGCCCAATAGTTTGGAAAAAAAGAGAGACTTGAGACTGTTTATCCAACCCTTAGAGGTGTTCCATGACCATGAAATCATTAACTTCCTGGTTAGTAGCTCCATTTCTGCCTCTGAATTTGATTTTTTCTTGTGAAAAATAAAACGTTCCAGCAAAACATGTTTTGGTTTTGAGGAATATTGATTTTCTGACATAAAAACCCTTTTGAAAAAAACTTCTGACAAGATCCACCTGAACAGAGCTCTTCAGACCAAAATCAATACAGAAAGTGAATTACGGTTCACCAGAACTTTCAGCCACAATAAACTTTGTGCACTGTCATGATATTTTGGAAAATTAGAACGTAACTATCTAGGCAAATGTTATTTGTTGTCTGCATTTCCTAGTCAAATGTGAAAAACATGCATTTTCCTCTAATTACTGTTTAGAATTTAGGATTATTATCTTGATCTTCACTGTTGTATTGAAAACTTACTTAGCATTCAGCTGTTTGGCTGCCAGAAGGAGGTACAAAAGGACTCAAAAATCTCACTTTAAAACATGAAGAGATTAGGTTGGCACTTCAGAATGTATTGCTGAGGTGAGGTCTCTCCCCTTCCACACCTCCTTTCCAAGGTTTTTGTTCATGGTAGTGGACTCCTAACGAAGGAGGAATCTGTTCAACACTAATATTTCAGAACAACTCCAAGGAACTATAAGAGCTCTAGAGAGCATCACAGATGTTGAAAACAGTGGGAATAAGCAGTAGGATTTCAAATGTTTTCTGGAGAACTCCAGTCTAGAGAGGAGAGTCCACCTTCTGCCATCCTTTGTACTAAAGCAAAAGGCTGAAGGGAAAAAGGTGCCTGGCTACCCTCCTGCAACAGTTAACTCAGCAACTGCAGACAAGAATGTGAGAGAAAAAATATTGTGAGGGCATTAAGGCCATTTTGGAATCCAAAAGGAAGAGGAAAGTGAATCCACCTTCTCAAATCTTAGAAACAATGTAGTTCACTGTAAACTTAGACTTGTTAACTCATGCAGGTACAGTCACTAAACTAATTAAACCATCTAGAAATGAACATATTAGAAAACTTTTAAATGTAGCATGTTTAAGACATTCATATTTCTTTCAGCTAGAATAACTCAATGCAGATGAAGGTGGGTTCCAATCAATTCCACTGAATTAATGGAATAAACAAAAAAGTGCTTGTGTCCTTCTGAAATATCATCTTCTACAGATGAGCATCTAAAGATGCTAAATCTTTAGCTAATCTAAAGCATTCTAAAGAGCATCAAAAAAAAAAAAGGCACAAAGAAAAACTAGACCCTCTCAAGACAGAAAATAAAAACTAAATGATAGAAATTAGCTTTAAGGGCAGATTGAAAGGGAAAAGAGAAAGTAACATGTGAATCACTGCAACTGTTGTTTAGAACAAAAAAAAATTTTATTCTTATTATTGCAGGGATTTTGTTTGAAAAGTGTCCTACAGTTAATCATAATTTTTGAAAAGGTGCATGCTTTTCATATTTGTTAGGCATTTTTTATTAACATACTGATTTTTGTGAACTCTTTCTAGCTGCTGTGAGACTACTACAGCTGGGTTTGGCCACTGTAGACCAAACTCTTCTTCTGCTTGGACATTAGAGCACAAAGTCTGTTTACTTGAAGTTTCATGAAAGACTAGCATTGCATTCTGCCCATTCGTTCGCACACTGGATAGTCAAACCTTTACAAATATAACCAAGTGGCTAAAGAGGTTACTGGACAGCAAGTCTCTCAGCAAATTTTGTGGGCACTTGCAGGAGGAAAGCACGAGTGACTAGCACAGAGGTTAGCAGCTTGCTGTGTGCTGTGTGAAAACCTGCATTTCTTTTTTCAAACTAGAGCCTAAGCAGGCTCAGAGGCATCGGACACGTCCTACCCGTCATCTTACTGGCACTTTCTTTCCCTCTCTGGAAAAGAAGGTTTCTGCCGGACTCAGAATACATGAGACCTTAAAATCAAGGGCTACTGACTTTCTTAAGTGGCAGAACTTCAACTGGCCGACTCCAGCTGTTACAATTTGTCCACTTCTCACTGTGGGCAGCAGGGCTATAAATTACTGAATCTCAATTAGCATGTCTAGAATATTTGAAATTCTCTCTCATTACCTTTGTCCTGGAACAGTTGTTTACTTGTATCTATGAACACCACTTTGAAACATGCACTGAACATGCTATGGTATAAAGAATACAGGAACATACACATTCCTATAAGGAAAAAAATAGGTATAAGCTATATTTATTCCTCTGTAGCAGATTTCACACCTTTTAACATTTCTCTATGAGGCTGTTTAAAAATCACTGGTATAAGGGAATACAGGACTGGAAAAGAATTTTACAGAGCTGAACGTACATGGTAAAAATGTATCATTATTTTAAAAGTTATAATATTGCAAAATTAAGAATCTGTCTAGTTTTAAATCTAGTTCCTAATTTTGTATTTTTAATGATATGTTTATTTGCTTTTATACAGCTTATTAATTTTTCACATAATTAGGGCAAATTCTAATGATGATTAATATTCACATAATGCTAACCTAGGCTAAAGGTGGATTTGATTTAATAATAAGTGTTCTTATTATTTTTACTTCTATTTACATAGATACAGGTATTACTAATACTAAACCATTATCTATTATAAAGCTGGCTGTGTAAGCAATTGTGTCATATATATCATGTCCAGTTTTAACTGAAAGAGACATTTCTTTTATCTTCAGTGTTCCCCTGAAGGGCATGTTAATCTTGAAAGCAGTTTATTATATTAAGCTGACAAACAACTTTTGCTTTAAAGGAAAGGAAACAAGGTCAGAAACTTGCAAAAAAATGTGTGTGTTCCTGGTTCCTATTCTTCAGATTTGTTGGAAATTATTAACTATTATTCTTGCAAATAAGATCCCCACTAAGATAAGGTAGTCCTTTATATGATGCTAAACCAATATGCTTGGTTAGCTGCCTCTGAAACTAAGCTAGTAAAACAGCATATATCTGTACAAGTTAAACTAGATTTGACATCTTTACTTGCCTTGAATACTACTGACTAATCTTACATAAATATTAAGACATAGTACAAGGACAACAGCTCAGCCTCCTTCACTGTCATACAGGCTTATAACCAGATCAGTCTTTCAAGCATCCTTGATAACCTATAAACAATTCTACTTCACAATTGTCATTGTACCCAAAGGTGAAAGATGAATTATTATTTCTGCCAGGGCAGGAATGGTAGCAAGATTTTTGAAATGATGTTATGAACATTCTTCACTTGATTGGAAATGATTGAGAGATTGGCTGATTCAAACCGACTTCTTGTGTTGAATTTTAAGTGATGGATAGTTCTTTGACTGCAGTAGGACAATGCTGACAGAATAATAACTGCAGACATTTCAATATATATATAACTATGCACAGTTAAATTGTAATCAATATACCTTGTTTATTTGTTGGCAAGAACACAGCCTTACTAGATATGATTAGTGCCTAATCTACCTCCCACACTATAGTATACATACAAGAAACTTCAGTAGCAAGCTGTGGAGAAGGAAAAAAAATTAGACTGACAGCTGAACAACAAATGAAAACTTTTGAGAATTTCAATAAGAACCTGAAAGAAAAGGATTAAATGCAAGCATGAATAAAATACCCTTCTGAAAACTACGTTTCTTTACACTATTTCCTTGTGTGTTTGAATCAAAGTGCAGTGGGCTGATCTGGCTGGCTCAGGAAGGCATTTGCACCTTTTGATTAACTCAGGAAAGACGAGTTACACAACCAGTTGATCCACTCAGCTAATACAGACGATTATCCAAAACAAAGGCCATTCTCCATCCCCTTAGTTTTGAGAGAAATTCAGCTTTCTTTACAACAGCTGTGGTCACTCTCTATATTATTCTTTTCAGTTCCATGTCTTGCCTTTCGACTTTTGTAAACTGCCCACAACCTTTCAAAGGCAGATAAACAGCACCATTGCTCTTTTCAGTATGTGAATGGCATGAATGGACAACACTGTTCCAGTACTGAATCTTAAAGATTTGGGACAGGGTTTGGAGGTAAGCGTGCACAAAACACCATTTCCTCAGGCATCATGTATGTATGCCACTCTGGTACAGGAGAGAAGCCTGCAAGACACCTTTGTTATCACCATTGCCATCACTCAAGTTTGTCCTCATTCTCCATCAGCTTCTGATTCTGAAAGGCTCCTCAGTTCAAGTCCATAGCTGAAATTCCTCCCTAAATTGTGGTATTTCTGTGGCTCATTGTCTGTAAAGCTACTTGCTACAGTTCAAGTGTGTTCTGTGCTCTGTGCCACATTGCATCTAGCCACAGTTCATCAGCCACTTTGTCCTAATTAATTATGGTTCAAATAGTACCGACCTTAACATGTCTGAAGTCAGCAGTGTGGGTTTTTTGGTTTGTTGTTGGGTTTGGGGGTTTTTTTGCAAGACAGGTCTTAACATGGAAAACAAACTTTTTATCAGGAAATCCAAAGGTGTGGGTGTGGTCTGGAAATCTCAGATATGTCTGCTTGTCCTTACGAGTTGTATGGGTCTAAATCCTCACCAGCAAAGGAAGCCTTCTTAATATGCCAAACAGGTTCAGCTGAGATGGAAGGCTGCCTTCTTAAATCAGCCCTATTAATGCTGATGTGGAATATTGAGTACTGAATCCCATGGGAGGAAGTGAAAACAATTCTACAAGATTTGTTGCTTATCACTTCCCAAATAGGGTTTAAGATTTAGGTTTGATGTAGTAAAACATAACTGTATTGGGAGTACATGTGCCAGGGCAAAGCTTTTCTATGTACCGTATCGCTGTGGCTGTGGTCAGCAGAGACATGTAAGTTAGAGCCCTCTGTTTAAAAAACAAAATATTCAGACTTCAGCAAGTTATTTTCCTTCAGTTTTAGAACTTTCCAGGATATTTTTAATTAGAAACATGTTTAAATCAGTGACCTCCAGGACAGGCTGTGCTTTGCGCTTAGTAACCGTATCTTCTGAGGTACAAAGGACGGATAAGAATGGGCATTTGGGAGTTTGGTGGGGAATTTGGTGTACCCTTCCATCATTATTTTTTTTCCCAAGATGAGGAGAAGCTGCTATTGCATTTCTTATAAGGTGCATTTGTTATTCATGGTTATAGGACTAAAGATCAAAAAATGTGCTAAAACTTTTGGAGATCAGTCCCACCCCCCGCATGTTTTTCTTGGGCTACAGTGCTATATCTTCACCCACTTCATATCTACTGGGGGGAATGCCCTTTTGAAAGTGGGTATCTATTTTGAGAGAATAGCCATGGTTACAAAAGGAGGCCCTAAATTTTGCATTCAGCACAGCAAAATTATCTTCTTTCAACAGGAGAGATGTACAGTGATCTTCCTCCTGAAATACCACGGAGTCCTGTGGTTCAAACACTTTAAAAAAATGAGAGTAGGTACTTCAAAAGGTGTCAAGCTATGGCGAGCCTGTATCTTAAATTACTCACTTGCATATTCATACGCTGCAACTACAGAATTGTGCCACAAAGGAGATTTCCTCTCCCTTTTCTCTACATTTAGACAAAAGATCAGCTTTATGAAATGGGAAAACCTACTGTGAAGTTCTGAATCAGGGATGTAGGGGTTTGTATAAGAAGTACTGAACCCTTTTACAGAAATCCTTGGCTCTTTACACAGTGAATAACAAGGGCCTTGCTGAGACATCTGAAAGCACTTCTCCCCCTGCTTTGAAAGCCTAGGCACCTCACCTTGACTTAGCTTGCTATGGCAAAAGCCTTACCTTCGGTACATTGTCACACCTGTTTTAGAGCCCCAAATATGTCTGCAGATTCTGGTCTTGAACATTTTTCCTCAGACAGCTTCCACGCTGAAGCTTCTGTCTCTGCCAGTGTTACAATCTTCATTACCCACCTGAACTCCTTCAGTTTCTTTGACTCTCTACAGGCTATTTTTTCCCTTCTGCTTAATTCAGTATCTCCAGCATTTGCCCTATACTCCCTGCTTTTAGTTTGGAGGCATTTGATGCTAAGAGATAAGCCTGTGGCAGATGTAATTATCCAGCAGCGTATTAGTCACTTGTGACTGCCACCTACCTGTCCTTTGTCATACCAGAGTGCTGTGGCTGGGAAGGGAGAGCTTGGAAAGCCTTTCACCTTCCTCACTATTATTTCTTCCTAATAAATAGCTGTGTGGAAGCTAGACACAAAAATCAGAAGTTTAAACCTGAAACCTGAGACTCATCAGTCCTGTTAATCAATAGATCTGACTCACAGAACCTACCCCATGCTTTATGTCTGTTGCTGGCATCACCATGTTGACTTTTTAAACTGAAAAGAACAAATACAATCACCTAGCTTGTCATTAGGCTTCTGCTGTTTCCTTCAGGCCTGCACCTTCAGCTGGACCCAGACACATCTTTCAGAAAGTCATCCATCTTGATGTTAAAGCTTCAAAAACTGGAGTATAACTGAAGTATAAGCTTTACTGTTTACATTTTGTAATATTTTTGCATCAGTTTTCCTAGTTTCAGTTTGCAGTCTTCACAGCTCTTTAGGACACTTGTTATTGTAATGCTGCAGGTGAAACTCACATTGCATTTGGACAAATAGATGATGCATCTGAGAACTGCTAGCTCTCTTCCATCCAGGGTAATGGAGTGGACTGGGACTTGGCTAAGCAAGCTGGTGAACCACCCCAGATCACAAGGATGCTAGCCAACACTGTATAGAGAGGCTTCCAAATAACTCTGTGTAGACTCAATTCGCAATAATCACTGAATCACTGCCTGGACCTGAAATTACTCTCACAGTGGCTTCCTTGCATCAGGCTTCTGATTTCACACAGGTTTACTAGTTCAGATATAGCACTGCATCTGTGTTGGCTCCATCCGTTTACCTCGTTCTGCATCAGAAGTGGAAAATCCTTTTACCAAGACTGCTGGAAAGTGTTTCTGCAGAATTTCCCTCAGATACCTGTGACCTTATTCACCCTCCCCCTGCCCCAGCCATGCTTGATCTGGACTGGCTTTACCCAGCATCATGCTGGTGGCTCTGTGTCACTCTTCCCGGAGCTGCCAGTAATGGGAATGAGTGTCGCAAGGTCTGGGCTGGGTTGGCATGCAGCAGTTCAGGAGCTCCTGGATGGCACATTTACTGACTCAAGATCCAAACTGTGCAAAGGTGACTACTTCTGGACACATATAGCCATATTCATATGGCACTGCACTTGAGTTTAAAAGCCCAGCTCACAGAAATTGGCTCCGCACTGAGTTAGCTAACTGTCTTTGCAACAATTATTGGAGTGATTAATCAGCAACTGGATAAACCACCCACATATAATTCACAGTTGATTATAGTTTATTTTGTCAGACTGTGCTCCAAGATTGAAATTTTATGTAATGCACAAGCCAAGACTGTTTCAGCTGAATTTCTGGTGGGTATTTGCAATCAAGATACCACAACGGGGCTTGATACAAATGTTGACTTTTGCTCAAGGGCTTATGGGAATGATGGGGTTATTGTAGGTCAGCATAAAGTGCAAGGATGTCAGAGTAACAGCCCAGCTTCAGCCAAAGCTGACACTGAAATTCTTAAGATGCTGTTCAGCGAAGGGAAATCTTGCTCTTTCGGGGATTGCAATTTGCAGAGGTATGGTTTGGATTTGTTTGGTTTTAAAAATGAGCCTCCAAGGTGGAAGAAGACAAAAGTGCTTCTCCACTTTGCAATGGAAGGTACATTCTCTGAGGAAAAATGTTTCAGTTGTACAAAACCAATGACACATAAGATTGAGATGGCTTATAAAGAACCTTTGCTCTCAGGTGCCCCTGCAAGTCTTATTATTTGGTACCCTGACATTAACGCAACCAAAGGTCCTATGGGTCCTACCTTTGCCATGTTTGAGCATAACTGGTAGCCAAACCTTATTTTGAGAATTATCAAAATCTTAATTAGATGTTTCTGTGAGAAGAAAAATCACTTTCTTAAATTAACAGCTGGTTTTGTGTATGTGCAGATGACTATACGAATTCCAAGAAGATGGCTCAGTTAAAGACCATGCTGTGCTAAACTAATATTACAAGGGGAACAACCTTTAGACATATCATATTAATGTAGTAAATTGAACTAAAAAAGTTCAGTACTTCTTATACAAAAGGCCTTTAGAGACTGAAAACAACCTACAAAAATTCACAAAAGAACTCAGGTTCGCAGTTGTGTCATCGAGCTGCTTGACAACCATCTTTACTGCTGTACAACTCTTGTAGGCATCTGAAATGCCATGGTAACTATAATTTTATGGATAAACTTACCCTTAATATCTGCTGCTAGCTTCACCCTGAATCAACTGCAATCTGGAAGCTGGTAGACATCTCGCTGATTCTAATTACTCATTAATCATACTGCCCCTCATCTTGCATCTAGAATCCAGTCTGGAAGATGCTGTCAGAATTCACCTATGCAATGGAAAATATATGGCAGCTGTGCAGGGGACACTGCTGCTGATCACAGCATCTCATACGACATGTGGGAAACCCGTGTTCCTATCCACACAGAACTAGGTCCCACAGTGGAAGCGGGTATCTCAGTCTTCTGTTTGTCACATGTGGTCCCTACGACAGGAATTCGTGGTCCCGTGCAGGTTCCCCCCTGAGGGCATAGGGAGAGACAGATCTGAATCTGTCTGAAGTCAGTATGTTCTGCATGCAGAACACATGAAGGTGAAAATGGAGACGTGCGATGAGTCCATCCCCAAACACCACAAGAAGGTTATCTCTTCTGCGCAGGATCCATAGTTTCCTCTGTAAGTAGCCTGGTCTTGTTGGCTGCAGGCACCATGCGTACGCACACACATACTGGTTCAGGAATGTTTCTGTGGGAACATCTACTCTCTAGACCCAGTAATTTTTGGATTAGACCAAACTGTTGGAGATAACATGAGGAATAAAACGAAGGATGCGACTTAACCCTTGTAAGGGTTAACGAGGCGCGACGCTGAGAGAAGGGAGCACCCGGGTCAGCACAAGGGAAGCGCTGCTACTGTAAAACTCAAAGATCTACTTGAACTTTGAGTGAACTACCCTAATTAAAGGCAGGGAAAGCCCCCTACCAAGAGCGGCCCCCCTCACGGCACACGGCCATCCGAGGGAGGCGGCCGCGGCGGCCGGAAGCGGAGCCCGGGCCGGCGGGAACCGGAAGGAGCGAAGGGTGAGGGCGCGAGGCCGTGGCTGCGCTGGCGGTCAGGGCGGGCCGTGTGGAGGCGGTCGGGGCGGGCCGTGTGGAGGCGGGCCGGGCGGGCCGTGTGGAGGCGGTCGGGGCGGGCCGTGTGGAGGCGGGCCGGGCGGGCCGTGTGGGAGGCGGGCCGGGCGGGCCGTGTGGGCGGTGGGCCGGGCGGGCCGTGTGCGCGGCGGTCAGGGCGGGCCGTGTGGAGGCGGGCCGGGCGGGCCGTGTGGAGGCGGGCCGGGCGGGCCGTGTGGGAGGCGGGCCGGGCGGGCCGTGTGGGCGGTGGGCCGGGCGGGCCGTGTGGAGGCGGTCAGGGCGGGCCGTGTGGGCGGTGGGCCGGGCGGGCCGTGTGCGCGGCGGTCAGGGCGGGCCGTGTGGACGCCCTCCGCCCGCCTCTGCGCGGCCGTGAGGTGAACCGGCCTCTCGCCTGCGGGCGCTGCCGGCTCTCCGCGCACCGGGCGCAGGACCCCGCTTTGGGACCGCAGGCCGGGCGCCGGGTGAGGGCGAGGTGTAGCTCCCTGCGAGCGGGGGCAGCGCTCCCCGGCCTGCGGTGGGCTCGGTGGCTGAGACTGCGGGGAGTCAGCTCGTCCCAGTCTCAGGCAGCAACTGGAAGAGGTTTATCAGAGTTACCGTTTTGCTTTTGCCTGCTTAAATTCCACCTGTATCTTGTCCTAAAGTGCATCGTGTCTGCCTTTTTTGTAAAAGGCTGCGAGATTAAAAGACCGTGGGATTCGCGGATGAAAACCGCCCTGTGAGATTTAGGCTGTTTGAGTTATTATTTTTGGTAACGTGTCTGTGGCTTGTCCGTAACTATCCCCCAATGTTACTGCTGTAGTCATACGGCAGAGGAACGGGAAGCTTTAAAATTAAAGAAGTAATAAATACTCAATTTTCTGATCTAAAAGCTTTCAACACATTTATAGCAGTCATTTTCTTGCCCATTCTACTCATGTTCTTATTAACTAAGCAGCAGTCTTTCCTGGAAGTGAATATTTTAATAGCACATACTGCCACCTGCTGTAAGGAACTGAAATTGCCTCTGCAATTTTAGAGCCTTTAAAGCTGCATAAAGCAGCCAGCCTTAGATTTAAAAGACAGCTAGATTGTTGATGTCTCTGATGATAATTTAATAATCTATTCATCCAAATATTTTCTGACCGTAGAAGTTTCTAAATTATATACGATTTGTAATAGCTGGAGCTTGACTGTCTCTAAGATGCATAGAAATTTAGGGAACAGTTCTGCTGTAGATATGAAATTGATAGCACATTATTTCAATAATAATTTTGAAGATTAACCATTTCCAAATACAGAAAATTCAGTTAAGAAATTAAGAATTGCTCCAAGTGAGCAGAAAGTTTTTAATAAATCAAGCCATGAGGGATCAAAAATTCAGAACATAAATTAGTAAAGTATTTATTGTTTTACTCAGTTGTCCATTTGACTCAAAGGAAAGCTAAGAAATGTTCAGGAAATCAAGACACCTCTTCATGACTTGTTAGAATAAGAATACTGTGGGGGGCAAGGGACACATTCTATATGGCTATTTTAATGTGTGCCTCTCCATTTTCTTCTGGTATGTTTGTCTGCCTCCAATTAAGAAGCTGAATTATGTGTAAACAACTTTTTTGCCAGATCCTCAGCAGGCATAAATCCATGTAAGTGCTATCAAGTCAGTGGCTTAGGCTGTTTGTCACAATCTGGAAAATGGTTTCTTATGTCTACTCAAGATTTTGGAGGGGAAAAAAAAAGACATTAAGTCTAGGGGCAAAGAGAAAGAAGGCAGAAAAGAGGTTTATGTGGTTTCAATAAGTATGCATGTATAAACGTAGTACTTACCACTATACTAGAAAGCACAAATACAAAAGAAGCTAATAAGGAAAGCCAAGCAAGTTGTCCTGGAGCAAATCCAGTTTCTGTTCCAGCTTCTACAGGTTGCTTTTCATCAAGAAACAACCCCAGTCATCTTGTCCCTGCTGCCAATCTTTCCAGCACATGGCTGTCGTAGAATTCTCTCTCTTCTCCGTCCTCGCAGGGAGCCTAACTCCACACCAGCCATGGGCTGCCAGCCGGTGATGCAGAGCAGAGTCATCCTCTTGCTGAGCTGAACCTGGCTGTAGGCTTATGTTACTCTGTTGCCTGGATCTGAAGAAACACCCTTCTGGTGTTCTCACAGTGTAGCCTGTGGTGCAGCAGGAGCTACCAGAGCCATAAGGATAGCAGGAGGCAATGGCAGCTCTCTCTAGTCTCCTTTCTCCTCCTGCCCACGGCAGCAGCAACCCTCCAAGAGTGAAGCCCAGCAAGGAAAGCTCTTTCCTAACTGGTATGTTTGGTGACATAATCACATCTGAAGACTGGTGGGAACAGAGGAGTCTGCAATGTAGACCCAGCTACTTTCTCCCGTACTGCTGGGCAGCACATGTTTCACTGAGGTTCATGCAGGCTGGAGATTCATAGTGCTAGAGCTGGGTACTTTACTACCCCTTCATCTCATCACCTAGGCAGCCTCGCATGGCAGGGCTAGGACACCAGTTCCCGCACTAGCCCATGCCAGGGTGTTACTCCTGTTAAACTAAGGCACAACTACTATTTGGCCTAAAACACAGAAAGGCTTGCCCACCCTACTGCAAGCTACCTCTCAGGCCATTGTGGGCTTTTTCACTACCTACCCATGCTAATGACGGGAACCACTTGTGTAGTTCTAAGCACGATTATTAATAGCAACAACAATAAAAGTAGCAAATTACTCCTTTTCCTTGTTATTTATTTAGTTTTTATGATCACCTGTCTTGTCACTTTGCCTTTTCTTTTCCTTACCAACTCCATTTGCTCCCACTGTTTTACCAACTAATCCCACCAAAATTACTCCTCTCACTCTTTTCTCCTTTTGTCCAGGTCAACGTTTAAGGCAGCCTCTGGACACCTTTTTCTTGGAGGTTTCAGGTGCCATTTCAGGTATAGACTCTCCAAAACTGAATGCCTTCTCTTTTTTTTTTCCCTAATACCTCTGTTCTGTTTTTCTTCGTTTTGTCTCCCACTATATTTATAGACTTAAAATCTTTCACTCATAACCATTCTCTTGCTAGACTTGATTGATTTCCCTTTCCCAAAGCTCCTCTTTTCTACCTGTTACAATTTCAAAATGTTTTGCCATATGTTCATGCATTGCTTTGAAAAGCCCTGATGTCTTCCTCCTTAGAGCACAGCTTCCCAAGCCTTCTTGCCTGAGCAGCACCGCCAGCAGCAGTAGTGCCAGTGGGTGTCACGCCTGGAAAGACACTGGAACACACCTCACTTGGGACTTGTCTACCCTGAATATTGCAGAAAACTGTACGTGCTGCCTGGGATCCACTGCACCAGGAAATCCTGATCTCTTTCCTTCCATCTGTTGGTGAATGGGGAAAGGAAAGGCAATCTCAGTTGGCTTTACTTGCATACCCTCATTAGTTAGAATTCCTTCAGTGTCACGCTGTGAGTCACCCTTGAGTCAGAATTAGCTTAATAAACTGAAGTAAGGGAAGATTCAAGAAAGACTACGAGCAAAGAGGCTGCTGGGGGACTCCAGGTGATTTGTGCTCCTTGTCACCCTCTGAGATACTTCTGTCAATAAAACTTCTCTGTGAGAGAAGAAATTATGGCTGAAAACTTTATGCTACCAGATTGAGCTAAGGAAACTTCTTTGTAGAATAAGATGCTGGCCATTGCCTCCCTTCCCTAGCCATTAATGACTAATTCTTACCTCAGTTTTCTGATCTCCTTTTTGTGCAGTCTTTCCACATTTCATTATTGATCTCTCCTCCCAATCTGTTGGTTGTACTGTTTTTGTCCCTAAATTAATTTCCTTCCTTTTGTCCACTCTGGCCTCCATATCCATCTTTAAAACACACATTTTCTAATGATCCTTCTTATCTTAACCATGAACACTAATACTGTCTGTTCCTTTAACACCTGTCCCATGTTCTGACTACCTTAAACTGGGAATAGACCATGTGTTGTTCCAGGATGCACAATGCTAGAAACTTGACTGCACTAGGAACAAATATGACAGTTAATTTTTCACTTTTTTTGAGCATGAAAAAGAAAGATCCACCTATTTTAATGTAAGATCCTTCCTTTTCAGTTAAAAAAAAAAAAGAGAGAAAAAAAGAATGACTGTAAAACAATGGCCCAGAAATCCCAACATGTTCTTTGGGTGATGGAAGTTAAGCAGACCTCACTTCTGCCTTAGTGATCACCTCTGTCTTAGTCTAAAAAACCCCTGCCTCTGTGGAGAGTTGCCATACCCCTTCAAATATCTAGGCCATTTCCTGTCATCTTGTTGTCATGTAACAACTATGTTTGTTGAGACATGTCTCATCTTGAAGCATTTTCCTTCCCTTTCTACTCTTTTTATAGGTTAGGTGTCATAATTTATGAGGTACGTTTATGTAGGTGCCTCATAAATTAAATATTTTAATATTTATGGGTACATGTGTTTGATAACACCTCAGCGGCAGTACATCTTCTTTTAAAGCAAGTACATCTTCTTTCATTGTCAGACTAATACATATGCAAGATTAGACAAAAGAATCTCTTTCAGTAACATTCTTTCTGTACAAATATTTTTATTTTTCCTTTTATTTTGTTTTGGTTTAGTCAAAACAGTGTGGAGAATAGATTACCTGCATTCCAGTTTTACTGCTGCTGTTTCTGTTCTGCTAAACTCTGCAAGTTGTCTCCAAAAATACTGTCTGACAAGGAAATTGTTTCCACACTGTTTTCTGCTTTCACCCACAAGAATCTGTCAACCAAATCCACCAAAAACTGACTGCGATAACAAAATAGTTTGATTACAGCTAGCGTAAAACAGGACCATTCAATCAACGTCAATGGCTGTACCAGGTTGACTTTGGTCAGTTAAAGGCTTGGCTCAAAATGTCGCTTGTGTGTAAAGATGTCTAGAATAATCTGTGCATATCAGATGTGAACACTAAATTTTAAATTTTAATTCAATCCTACACACACTTAAATACATGCCTTTTAAAAATTAATTTAAAAATACAGGAATCAGTCAAACTGCTTCCATACTTAAAATTAACCACACGCTTAAGCAGCTGGCAGGATGAGAGCAACAAAAATGCTACAAGCCAAAGCACTGAATTTCTTTGCCTTTTTTGATAGCTTCTGATCTTTCATCTACTACAAGGATGACACATGAAGGAAATTGTTTGCTCTCAATGCACTAACCGACATGGGGTTTTTTGCTTGTGTTGCTTTGACTTAGCATAAACAGCAAATGTGTTTTCAGCAGTGAAAGAGTAATATATCTTCAGGCTCTTTGAAATGCGGAAAATAGAAAAGGTCAATTATTACTGCAGATGCACTGCTTCTTCACGGATGATACTGTCAGAATAAAAGTGATGCTATTCTCAAAAGTCAGCATTTTGATACAAACCAATGTTCTTCTACTTTAAAAGAAATACTTATACACATGTACAAAACCATAAAGAAGATGAGTATCTAGATATGTTTCTCTTTTTTTATTTTCCTTTTATTAAAATGTCATTTCTATAAACACAATCATTTGGTTTTCTGTATGACAGGTCAATTTAAATTTTAACTCTTGATTTATATCACAAATATTCTGTAATTCTTTCTACACATTAGTAATAGTCAGATGTGGCTTGTCTCTGAATATGTCTTGGAAGGTCCGAGTATCTCTAATCCTTCTCTTAGTATTTATACAGGCATAAGGAAACAAAATTCTGCACAGGTGCATATGGAAAAAGGATTGCTTTTTCTGTTTTGACTACTAAGGAGGCATGACCCAGTAAGCAAGGACGTGGGTGTGCCTGAGAGGTCACCTGCCTCCAGGGCTTAGACACAGGACTCCAGGCTATCCAGAGGCATTTCCATCTAGTTAAAATCTACAGCTGGGACCTCTTCTGCAGGAGGACACCTATTTTATATATGTGTGTGTATATATGTATGTACAAAGCTACTATGTATATACAAAGCTGTGTATATGTATATGTACAGTGACAATTTAATCAATTTGCTTTGTGATCTTTCAGGATGCAGAAGCTCTAAACTCGAATCCATTTGTGAAGGATTGTTTATGCATCCTGCATTAAGCTGTTACTGGATAAAATGTATAAACAGCTCTTGAAGCAGAGTCGGCAACGCAGCGCTCCTGCACAGCTTCCAGAGGCAAGGTGAGGAATGCTCACAGTAGCCCATGGCCTCCAACCTGCTCGCCAGGGTTTCCTCTGGCAAGCTGGGACAAGTGAGCCTGTAGCCTCTCAGCCACAGGATATTCAACACAGGTCACCCACAACCTTCATGATAACGTTTGTTATCACACCAACCAGCATCCCTTTAAAGAAACAGTGAATTTCATTGCATGTCAGGCTGGACCCACACCAGTAGGCTCACTGTGAAGTGCTAACTGGGCTGAGTCCTTGTGGAGAGATGGATGGAGTAGTTGTGGATTATCCTGAGCCTTCATTACCAACAATGCTCAATGCTGTGAAAACTGAGATGCTGCTCTCCATATTCAGTAGCAGGAGACGAAATGCTTTTTAAGATAAGGTACCAAGGAACTTACAAAGCTTTAGCAGCGTTTGGTAGCAATTAAACAGGTCTTCCAGGATTGTGGTGCTAGTTAGAAGTCCCTAAATGCTACCTAAGGTGAGCTTGTAATAGCTAAACCCCATTTTGCAACTTTAACAAAATGAGGATAACAATGTGGTCATATGTCAAAGGACTTAGAAAACATGAATGATATAAGGTGCAAATTCTCACACCATTAGAACTACTACAAATTAGGAGTTAAAGGCTATCCTGTACAAGCTGACAGATGTCTTTCAAATATGGATTTTCTGATTAAATGTTTCACTCCTGTAGTGCTGCAGTTCATATCCTGGTCTTGTTCACTGCTGCACTTGAGAATGCTGACTTATAACTTGAGAACTGTGTATTCAATACTTCATTTAATGTTTGCACATCCTAGGTAATCATTATAATTTCAAAAACATAAAGAGTAGTAGCTTTGCTTTATTTTTGTGCTCAGGAAGTTAAAGTTGTGTTGCTCTGGCGGACCTTGTGCAGTTTTATGTCAGCTGAATTTTCATGTACAAATGTATTCCCTAAGCTGATTTATCAGAAGACTTTAAATGTCAACTCAGTATTCGTAAGGAATCTTTTGTCTGCATTAAGAGCCGGCTGCTGTCAGTGATACTGGGTTACAGAGCACAAGAACAGCCAGCCAAAAAAAAACCCCAAAGTCATTGCTCGATTTGATTGTTATTCATTCTTAAGTACTTCCATTCAACTCTGATTGCTGTAGAATTTGTCTGCTTTGTGAGTGCCTTTAAAAGGAGACATTGATGTTTTATGCTGTCTTAAGTGCTAACAATCATCACTGTTGATGAACGTGGACTCATTAATGTCTAAATCATTTACAGCACAAGAGTGTTTCTTTCCCTCTTGAGTTTGCTTTTCCTGGGACAATTAATTTCTGTATTAGCTACTGCATCTGTTTCCAACACCATCCATGAATTTTAGTTTATCCTTTGGATCACATCACTAAGTTTTTCACAGTAAAGGTGGCATTTTTTTCAATCAGGAGAAGAGTTTTCAGAACACCCCTCTATCCACAGAAATATACATTTTTATTTTTACTTTTTAAATTCTTAAATCTATGACCTATAGCTCTTTTAACTATTCCTTAAATTAAAGCTTCCATTATTAGTGTAAATAACATTACACTGTGAACCACGGAGAAAACAGATATACTATTAAAACTGAAAGTATGACACTGTGACATTATCAAATCATGTAGGAACAAGGTAAAGAAGGAATGATATCATCATACCTGCTCTTATCTTAGTTTTGGATCCTGAAGAACAATTTCTAAAAAAAATAAAATGCTTTTCAGTGATATATTATTGTGACCATTTCAGGAAAAGAACAGCAATGCCAAAGGCTTGGGCTGAACCCAAGCCCTGAAGTTTCTAAGGAAGAAACTGCATTGTCCTGAGAAAAATTAATACTCTGAAACAGCATCACCAACAAAAATATACAATGAGTAGTTCTCCTGTAGGGTTGGACAGTGCAGCATCCCTTCATCCTGCACAATACCCAGTAACTCCTGTGAAGCACTGAAATACCACCTAAACCAAAGTATAATTGAATCTCATGGTTTTGATGGGGATGTCTGTTGATCAAACCACCCTTCCTATGCTGTAGGCTTGGCAATTATTTGGTTTATGGAACTAAAAGGAACAATCTGTGGAACAGTTTTCAGTCTATCAGTCTGTTTTCCTCATCTTTGGCTCTTTCTGTCCAGGTAGAAATTGCCTTCTGAGTACTCTCCTTTTATTCCACAGGATTTGGATTCACTGACTATTCATAAAAAGGATGTGATAGTGTTGCATTTTTAGTACCTTTCTTACTAAATAAAAATTACAAACAGCACCAGCTTACAGCAGACCGTAGCATAGTAGGAATCTGTTAGGTTCTGAGAGTCTGCATAAATAAAGCAAATAAAAATGATAGCATTTGCAAGAGTGATGCGCATCAGGAAACATCAAGCACTGCAGCAATGCTGAACACATGTAGTTCTCTAAGCAACAGAACCAGATGAGAGTGGTTTCAAAGAGTTTTGTGGATTACTGATTAGATACTTTGATGCCTAATGAAGTATGAGATTTTCCTGTGGCTGGGCATTTGTAGTTCCCTCTTTATGTGAGCACTAAGCAGCAGACTGGAGCTGGGGAGGCAGTGTCACAAATAAAGAAAGTTGTTCCCATATTGCTGCGCCTTGGGTAGACTGACTTCATGAGAAGATGAGAAAACTGGGGTGAGTTCTTTTGGCATCTGAAATATTTTTATAATTTCTTCTTTCCAGGATGAGTTCACAAACCCTTTCTCTCATAGAGGCCATTAGTGCCTTTTCTACTTAGGCACCTACTGTATTGGATCTTGGGCAGAGGAATGGGCAGAGAGAGGGATATCACTATTCCTTTGTGAAATTTGGTTAGAACTGGCTGGTTGGTTCAGAAGTTATTAGATATGAACAGACACAGGCATTCACACTTTGATTGCTCAATGCTCATTCTTTTCAGGTAACTTGATTAAAAATGTGAAGGAAGGCAGAGGGAACAAGTCTATCATCTGCTTTCTGTATGAAGGGGTCTGACTCTTAACAAGTTGCAGCTCCCTTCAATTTGCCTCTGATTTCTCACTTCATGGTTAACGTAAAATTCTCCTAGTGAGGGAAGAAAAGAAAGAAACAAGTCCCTGGAAAACTGATTTTACTGCACATGATACCGAAAAGCCGGTCGAAGAAACTCTCTAAGACTCATTTTGGAGTTTTAGAAAGCAGGCATTCTTTATTGCAGCGCTGGATGCACAGGGGATAATTCCACCTAGCGTGCATGCCACAGCCTCAGCACAAACAGGTTGTATGGAGTAACAATTACAGGTTAATCAGATTAGTATACATAAACATAAAAATTATTGTAACTGATTATCATAGTACTGCCTACATCCGATCATGTGCAGTGAAGGATCCATTTGAGTCCAAGGGCTGCTTTTACGACCTCCGACCCATTTGAAGTTCTTGTTGGCTGTCCTTGAAGTCTTTATTCTTGTCCTTGTTCTTTGATCTTGAAGCTTAACGCAGTTTCAATTACATGTGGTCAGTTTCAACATTGTTCTTATCTAACGTACAGGAACATCTCGTCATAAGAGCAAAGAACTGCAAAACTTATGAATAATTACTAGTTAATCACTTGACTACACTTTTGTAATTATCTCCCTGGCTACCCTTTGTCTGTTGTTTCAACCATAAAGTTAATATATGATCATTTATCAAATCTCACTTATACAGTTATCTAGCAGCAAACCAGTTTTCACAGAAGGTACAAAATATTAAAACCATAAAAATTTGAGCAAACCACATGAAATGTATGGACATATGCTATCACTCACAGCACTCAATGCATGTAGATTTTCTCTGAATTTATTCCAAAAAAAGTGGTTGTTTTTCAAGTTCCATTAAATATATATATGTTTTATGAATGTAGCCCCTTTTTATCTCCTTCTTACAACTTTTCCTGCCTTCTTGTAGGATTTCTGCTGTCTGTGTTTCAAAAACCCAAGGCTTAGCTCTGGTAGGGAAACCTGGCTCAGACTTCTGAGGAAATTGCTAAGTTGTGAGAAAGAGCTGTGACAACATCTGAAGAGTGGAGCTGTGCAAGATAAGAAAGGTAAAATTGCCAGCGGAGGTAGGATTATTGAAACTGGGACAGTTAGCAGCTTAAGGATTCAGGAGGTAAAAATGCCAGCGTGGAAAAGAAAAAACCCTTAAGGAAGAAGAGGGAGGTGGAAGTGAACAACTTAAGAAGAGCTGAGATCCAGAGAGCAGCAGAGGCCAGCCTGTGTGACTTTACCTGACACGGGATCCTCCTGAGCCGACCTCATTACTGACTCCTGCCTGGCTAGCAAGGAGTCTCCGAGTGTCATATGGGAAGGGGTAAAGACTGAGCACGCTAATGTTTAGCCTAGTTCTTTATTAGGTAGCTATCTTCTATATGTGCCAAGCAATGAATAGTTGCTATATACTTTAAAGCTGTATATATTATGCTGTCATAGTCTCTTTGCAAATAGCTAAAGGTGTCCAAAGTGATCCTAACAGTTACATCAGTTGGTTACATCAAACAGGTAATGACTCAGCCATGCTAAGTTTACGTGGATGCCACCAAAACCAAAACAGGCTAAAAGCAATTGGTTGCAGAGCTTGAATGGGGAGAGACTTTTGAGGTATAGTTTCTAAGAGGAAAGGTGTTAAATGATCTGTACTATCCATTGCATTGTCCAGCCTTTGAAATCTGGCTGTTGAAGGGGAAATTCTAACTGTAACTGCTCAGCAGTGGTAATTTGTGACTGAGGAGTGATCTGGAATGGAGGGCAAGAAGGCCCAACTGCAAGAAGGGGTTAAACTGGCTGGAAGCAGGAATGCCAGAGACAGAAGGACTCCTTGCAAGTTAGTGAAGTTTCCCTGGGTGATGAGATAAGAAACAGCCTCAGCATTGTCTTCTAGACCATCCTGGAATGGAAGCACTCAGGGGCCCAAGCTCAGGGGCCACTTTTGGGCAGCAAAGCCGGGCTGGGGGATGGACCCACTGCAGAGCTGAAGTGCTCCATGCAACCACTCAGAATTGGTGCTGATGTGAGAGCATGTAAGGAATCTGCTTGTGACACATCTTTGCAGACTCCACATCTGTCCACGTATTGTGGTAGGACTCTGCCCAATGCATTGTTCATTAACTTTTTCTTTTGTATTTAAGCACACACATGTGTTTCATTTGCCTTGAGGGGTAACATAAAAATTCCCCAACACTGTATATGTCCCCTTTTCAGACTGGACCACTGTATCTTTTAATATCTCCTGATCAGTCAGAAGCAATATGGTAGCTGGCAGGTAAGCTATTGTCCCAAACTGAAACTCTGAGCTGACAGTTGGGAAACTCATATATGTCTTCAACCAGCAGAAGAGCTGTGACATGTGAAGTCTCTCTCCTCTACCTGAGAACTTTGCTGGAAATACAGTCTTCCTTGCATCAGTCCCAGACCTCTCACTAGATTCTGTGGGCCAGTGGCTAGGGCATTTATCTGGATTACTGTCTCAGTTCCTATCATGATTTCTCCTTTTATATAAAGACTCTATGATGTAAAACAAATAAACAGCTTTGAAAGCAGGGACTGAAACTTCCCATGGCAAGTACTTCATCCATGAATCCAGGCTATAAAGCCATTCTAAAATCTGGACTTTAACCAGTCCTTTTCAAAGAATAGTTTATGTTCACCCAACTTTAGGGAGAATCCAAGCTCTGTGCCAGTCTTGCCTTAGATATATAAATTTGAGGAGAAAAAAAAAAGTAGGAGTAAATTTCTTCTGGTTAATGAGATTTTTTCTTTGCCTTTAATAGTGTTCCACTTGGTTTGTGTGGTTTCTAGAGGCCCCTTTTGGTATAACAGTCCATTTGTGAGAGTACGTACCCAGGCAGTAGCATGTTTTGGGTTCAGTACAATACAACACTATCATGGCCCTCCCATTCCTGGGGAACACTTAACAGGCTGTAAATAAAGTAGGTGAAATATACAGAAGGGTGGAAGCTCTATTAACTGTTCTCCCAAATCCATGCAGGATTATATAAGTCATGGGGCAAGAGATGCAAAGAGCCAAAGGGAATCAAATTTCACTTTGATGAACTTCTTTGGGACAGATCAAGACAGGGTTTCTGCTTCCGGCTTCCTGGGGTATATGTTGACTATTTTACTAGGAAGCAGTCCTGGGAAGAGGACCCACTTTATCTTAGAAAGTGTTCATAGACCGCTAAGTGTACAGCTGCAGTGAACAGGCTGGACACCTACGTCAGCAAACTGCATGATACCATGGAAGTGCTTAAATTTTTTGTACAAGTAACTGGAAACAGGTGGAGCTGTTTTCTCTCTGCAGGTCTCCAGAGGCTGTTTAGCAAACTTAAGCAGTTCTGCTAAGCAGCCTGATCACCATTTGAAGGTAGATACATATAATGTTGATGGGTCAACATTTAAGTTAGAAGGATATATTGGCAGAAATTATTTCTTCCTTGAGATGGTCTTGAAACTGCTCACAGTCCATTCTTGGATGTAACACAATCTAGCCTGTTATCCTTGTACGCAGAAATTATTGCACACTATTTTCAGTGTATACTGCTTAATGCCAGTGAGTGAACTCCTTTTCTGCATTTAACTAACTTCCAAGTCATCCTGCCAAATATGCTAATTGAAACAGCTTGTCTCCCACCTAAAAGAAGTAGAGGATAAAAAAGCGGGGGGGGGGGGCGGGGAGGCAGAAGGTTAGGCTGACAATGCAAAGACCATTTCTGCTTGAATACTGATGAGCCAAGTTATCTATGCTGGCCACCTGCCTAACTATTTGGTTCCTGCCAGTGTTTCATTGCTTGTGCTGATCTTTGGGGAACTGTTACTGTATGAATGCTGCTAAATGATTTTAATCTTTATTTTAATTCTTGTTAGCTTTTAATATAATTGTAAAAGGTAATTTGTGATTTGTGCATTGTCTGACTGCTAAAACCTTTGTGAGATAATAATATTAAAATTCCCTACGGAAATTCTGGAATTCGGTCAAAGGGCAGACAACTGTGGGTGAAGGCTTATTGAACAGCAGCAAGGTCCTGCCACTGCTGTTGCTGGACATTGACACTGACCACTTTGGTTGCACCAACATAGCATTCTTCATCTCTCCTCAGCCTGCATAAGAGGCAGCGGTGGTCTTTTTTCTTGGCTTCTGGGCACTCATTCTGTTTTGACATTACCTATACTTGCACGGCCCACAGTGAACACTCACCAGTCTTCCCATGAGCTCAAATTCTCACAGCAGAGCTCTGCCTGCGCTCAGGGACCACGAAACAAAGCCACCTCTCTGCATTTCCTCTCCACTCCTGCACATAACCCAGGGCTTAGCATGGATTTTCCATGGTTCCAAGGCTGTTCTCCACGTCAGACACTCAGCCCAGGCTCAATTCTTCATCCTGGCTAGACACAACCATGGCACAGGCCTGCCACTACCATGCTGTTGTCCATAATGCTAACTGTTCGGCCTGGACCAAATAACATTTTCCAAAAGAGTGATGAAACACCAGCTAGAAGGGCCTGGCCAGGGCTGTTTTAAGAAATGAGAATGTTTACTGCATGAATGAGAAATAGCTGGTGGCTGACATTACAGATTAAAGAGCTGTAACTGGGAACCACTCCTGCTGTTTAGCGTAGGCAGCGGGACGCAAGAAATGGTCATACCATCCGTGCCTAGTCCTGGGAACTTTTTATTTCTGCCGAAGTAAAACTTCCACGGTCCTTTTTCTGGACGGGGGAAGAGGTTCATGTGTAAGGCACATCCACACTGTAGCAGCAAATTTGGTTAGCCTGGGGCAGTCTGTAGGTACCAATCCTATGACACCATCAGAGCTTCTTGTCGTCCTGCCTTCCCATCCACTTCTGGGATCTCTAAAAGTATTCCTCTGCATTGGTAAAGGCAAAGGAAGAAAAAGAGGTGAGGGCAGAAGAGAGCTATCATAAATCACCACATAAATATATGTTTCTTTCTCAATATATAGACACACACACATATATATACACACTATATATGTGTGTGCACATTTATACATACTCCAGCAGGTTTTGGATACTCTAATTTAGAAATCCCCCTCCCCTCCGTGCAATCCCTGGAGCTCTCTCACATGCTGAACAGACAAGCATGGAGCAGCAGAAATCCAGAGCAGGGCCATGACCGAGCCACAGTCCATCCCTGGGCAGCGGCCAAACCATGGGTCAAGGGTTCAGCACCCCGATATAATCACAGAATTGAGTAAGTCAGACCAGAATTCATAAACAAAGCAGACCCACCACAAAGCATGTGCATTCATGCATGTACAGACAAATACCATGTCATTCTAAGTGCATTTTACACTAAAAGATAATGCACTATGAGAGAAAATATAAGTGTGATTTTGGAAAGGTTGAATTGACTGTGTCTGCCAAAAATACAGGCCAGGAAGGCAGGTTATCCAAAACAGCAGAATATTTTTCCTGTCCCATTATTTGTTAAGACCCAGGTCTCTTCCTAGTGGTAAGATGTCCCTTTATATCCCCCAGTCACTAAAAAAATGTCAAATATTTCAGTGTTAAATTTTTAAATATTACCTGTACTGCACCTCAGATGCCATTTAGTGTGTGTCTGCCAGGAATCTGTATGAGATATATATATAGCAGTTCATGTCTTTAAAAAGCTCTTCATCAAGCATAAGAACTTAGATATATCAATATAGAAAAAAATGCTTCAAGAGTTACCATATAAGTCAGAGAAAAAAAACAGGAGTAAAATTATGTTTTTCTTTCTCTTAACTGTCTTTTATTTATTGACTTTGTCAATGTCATTAATGCATGTGATCCCACTGCTCTGCCCTGGTTGCTGTTACAGCACCATGTCAGGCAGTCCGCTCGCAGCACCTGCTGTGTTTCAGTTACCGGTAGATGGAGTCAACAAAACCGGCTATCCTGTTTATTTTTCTTTTGTTCATACAACCACGTTCAGAGACCTGAACACTGTGACACCTGTCATCTTCATATTTATTTTTGCCTTGAATAATCTTTAACTTATTATTACTCCAATAGCACTCAGAGATTTTAAATAAAATAAAATAAAAAATAATCCAAGACATATTTAACTATGTCTGGTATAATCATATATGAGGATGTTTATAGGATAGACTGAAGCACAACACAGAGATACGCAAACTAGCTTTAAACTAGATGAATAAAATCATTCTGCTTTCACAGCACACAGGTCTGGTATTTAAAATGTGTAATATACTAATCAAAGAGGCTAAGGCTGGGGAGAAGCCATGGGAGAACAAGGAGGAAAAAAGCAACCACAAAAACTAAACTGAGACTAGCTATGTTACACATCTATTGCTGTCTTTTACTTGAGCATGCGCATCTATGCACAGACATGCAGGCATGACCCATTTACCCACCTGCCTTTCACCAGACTGTTAGTTCATTAACTGCAGGTGCAAGATGCAGAGGCTGAAAACATGGATTTGAAAGACCACATTGTCTCGTGTCACTGCTGTAGCAAAGTCGGCAGAGGAAGGGTGGGCTGGAGCAAGCTGCCATGTGCAAGAACACAGAGAAATCCTACCTCTCCCTTGGATCCCTGCTTGCTCCCAGGGACTCGAACTGTGGTTTGGAGTAGTGTTTATGTTTGTAAAGCTCACCATCACGAGAAAGAAGCTGTTACTTAAGCACCCCTGGATCGAGGCTGGGCAATCAGACAAAAGTGATTTAAGTTACTGGAACCTGTTTTCACTTTCAAAACTGATACAGCTATATATCACCTCAAACTGAAAGCAAGCTCTTCTGTTCTTTCAGATATGGCTATTACTTAAACATTTATACACAGCGCTTATAGAGTTCTTTCCACTGATCTTGAGACTTTGAACAACCTTGGTGTTCATGTTCAGTATAACTCAATTTGTTTTATGCTTTGTTTCTTTGGGTTTTTTGGTTTGGGGTTTTTGTTTGGAGGGGCTTGTTTGGTTTGGGGGGGGGGGCTATGGACTCATTAGTTTACAATTGATTTTACAGTACAGTATTATATAAATCCTGTGGCTTGCCTTCAGCTTAATGTGTAGCTGTCAGAATCAGAGAGATGAGAATACTAGCTATACTAACACCTCTTGTACTGCAAATGAAAAAAAAAAATCCATTAAATTTGCAATGTATAATATGCCACCATTTGACAGTTTGCCTGTTCACGAGACACCAGAAATTAGACTGGGAACTTCAGTTCATACCTGGCTCACAGAATCACAGAAGAGTCAAGGCTGCATGGCACCTCGGGAGACCTCCAGTCCAACTCTGCTCCGGAAGGGACGGACAGAGCAGGTTGCTCAGGACTGCATCCAGTTGGGTTTTGAATGTTGCCAAGGATGGAGACTTCACAACCTCTCTGGGCAACCTGTTCCTGTGTTTGACCACCCTCACAGTCAGAAAGTGTTTTCCTAGTTTTAAACAAAATTTCCCATTTCATTTTGTGCCCACTGCATCTTGCCTTGTACCTGGGCCGTTGATGACAACTCTTCGAACCTGGCAGTTCAACCAGTTCTCAGTCCACCTCCCTGTCCATTTATCTAGCCCATACTTCATCAGCTGTCTGGGAGAATATTACAGAATACAGTGTCAAAAGCCTTCCTAAAGTTGAGAAAAACAACATCTAGCGCTCTTCCCTTGTCCACCAAGCTAGTCTTATACTACAAGCCACATAATGCTAGACAAATTAAAAAAATGAAATCAGAACCACAAGTGCTTCTATCAAAAAAAAACCCATCTACCTGAATCTATCTCAAAAGGCTAATTTGAACTTTTTATAAAGTGATAGTAATATCATAGTTAACCTTTTCTAACTGACTAGTACAACTCTACATGGAACCAGACTATGTAATTTGTTCTATTCTGGGAAAGATTGAGGACAAGAGTGTAGAATACACAACCCCTCACACCATACACCCTCATTTTGTGTGTAAAAATCCTTCTTTTTTCCCTGGTATCTTATTTATGGCAACTTCAGTCCTGAAAACTGTATTTTACTTTGTGCATGATACATGACACAGGAGAAAACTGAACTATGGTTTCATAGTTCTACGTAGTTCCTCTACCCGCAGCATTAACAGAAGAATGAATTTAAATATATTTTGTCACTAGCATAGTGACAAATATATGTGTTGAAACATTCTCGTTATGTCAGTTTTCAAATACAATCGCATGCTTAGGGACCCTACATCTTTCTACATTCTTTGTAAGAAAAAATGAAGAACATTAATGCTTACAGTTTGAACTTATATCCCTTATATGTTCTTTCAAAATAACCTTCCCCAAAATTACAAAGAAAGGAAAAGCTGTATCTATTGAAAACATCCCAATAAAATGCTAAATATATTTTATCTAAAAGAAAACAATTTCAAGATGGATGCCTTTTAATTCCTTACTTCTAGAAAATAACATGGAGAAACATTTTAATTATACCTATAAGCTCCACCTTCAGTGTTAGGCTTGTATAATAATTCAAACTTACAGACTGTTCTCTCATTCCAATCCCCTTAGAGCAAAAAGCAGTACAGTCAAATTTTATAGGCCCATCTACTGTTCTGTGGTACAACAGCTGTTACCAGCTGGAGATGCTTTATGCTCAGTTGAACTGACTATGTTGAAAGGCATTTCCCTAGTCACCTTCAAATGAACATTTTTTTCTCTTTTTCAAGAAATTTTATAACTTAGAACTTCAAGTCCCTCTTTTGAAAGAATTCAGACTGAAATTACATATGGATTGGAAAGATAAAATGACCTTTTTTTTTTTAACAGAAAGATTGAATATTATAAAAAACTGTGTGTTAACCCCACTAGCAAACTAAAGAGCTTTTTAAAATCTCTCACCAGATCATTATATTGAGGTGCCATAAACAGAATAATACACCTTACCTGTCATTTACCATAGGTGACAGAGATTTTGGCTGATTTCACCTGAATAAATGGACCTTCTGTTTTTCAAAGATATTCATGCAGACTCTTTCAAAACATACAGATGTATTATTTCAGGGAAGAGTAACTGGATATTGAGCAACAGGGACCACACAGTTTTTAAGTGTTTCACCAAACAGATGTACTATGGTAAAAATTTGTAAGATTTCCACAATTTTTTAATTCAGTCCTGGAAAGAAGTTCACATCCAAACTAAACAACTCTTTTTGCACACAGCAATTTTCACAACTGTCCGAGCAAGGTGATACAGCTACACCACAGAGAGCTGGCCCTGAGCACAGGCACTCATGCCCCAGGAGGAGGCAGGGGCACCGAGGGCTCCGATTGCTCCTTCCCATCTGTGAAGCTCCTGCACACTAGAAATCCTGCTCATGTGTGTGGTTGAAATAGTTTCCCTTGGAAGTTATTATTGTTGGTGTATGCCAAATATCAAAATAAATTGACAACATAGTTTAGCTAGACAGGTTAAATATGTGGATCATCCTTGTTCTTAAAAAAAAAAAAAGAAAATATAAATTGATTAACTGGGAGGGGATGGTTTTCATTAACTGTTTAAATAATGACTTTTCATCCTATTTTATGCAAAACATTATTTATGGCCTCCTATCTAAAATATTCATTTAACTAGTTTGTGACCATTTCATACAGTATGTATAAAGACCAGTGTATATGAAAATAGGTAGTGTTTCATGTTGACTCACTGAAGCTTCTTGCATTTCTTTCTCCAGCAATTTATCTTCCTAAAAGTAGGAGGGAAATGGAGGAATTTGGTTCTGATATTCACTACACTTACAATAGAGTCGCATAAAGAGACCCAAAGCTACCATAATACTACAGCTAAGTTGTAGTAAAAAGAGACGGAAGCTTTTTTCATCCATGGAGTAGAGTTTCTCCAGTGCTACTACTTACAACACTTTAAATGTAAAATTGCTAGGATAATACATCTTCAACACAGTCAACAGGTTGCAATCTATTGTATATGCACAGTTACCTTCAGTATTATCAGCTTTCAGGTCTTCAAAGGATAATTAAACAGTTAATACTATGATATTTTGCAAGACTATTTTAAATCCTATCTGCAGATGCAAAAGTAAGATCCTTTTAAGCCCCTTAAAATACCAAAAATGTCAGTTAATTATTTTCAGTGTACAAGCACAAGCAGAAGAAATGTGAAATAAAGCAAGGGGGCTAATTAAAGTTGTGCTTATGTGCAAACACCTAACGACTAGTCAAGGCTTGCTCGCTCTCCCGTTAGTGCACAAACAACTCATGTTCTAGAAGGCAACCCTACCCCTCCCCACCCCAGTGAATAGTTTTTCTTCGTATGTTTAGGTTTCAGCTTATTCAGATACCTGTGGTTTGCTTAACAAGGCAGGCACATTCCAAGTGGAATTAGAAGAATTCAGTAAGTTATCCTAGGAATAAACAGCCCTTGCCAGTACCATATTCCAATGCCTTCTAAATGTCAGCTACTTAGGCTTTTGGCTGGCATAAACATTTACAATACTAGCAAGCCCCAGTCTTTCATTTTACATCATTAAATGTGAAACCAAGGTGTATATTCTAACGTATGAGAACATCTGAGATTTCACCAGCTCTGTATGGTCAACACACACTATGTTTCCACTGACAAGTCAGAGAAATCATATGAAGAAATAAGAAAAATATTGCTCCCTGGCAAGAGTTCTCATACTTTGTGCAAGGTGCCCACAGGCTTTTAATTCCAAAATTGCACTACATCAGTTTGACCATATGCCTTTCAAAGCAGAAAAAAGTTAGATGTGAACCTGTTTTAATAAATTGTTTAATAAAAGTGAACAGTGGAACCTTCTCCCAGGGATTGTGAAGTTTATTGCCTGTGCAGAACTGTGTTTTAACTAGGAAAGAAATCAAACCATCATTCACCAACAAACAGCTGCAAACAGGACGGGCACCTACCAGATGTTCTGCTACAGCAGGTCCTGAAAGTTGCACTCTTTTTTCTCCATCACTGGCAGCTTTATTGAAAAGTGCCAGTTAAAAGCCAGTAAATAGGAACAATACTAAACTCTTCTCTACTTCCCACAAACTGCAAGGTCTACAGTCCCTCATTCTCTTCGTTCTTTCGCCACTTCTTCAGGAATATCATCTTAAAATAAACTTTATACTACAAGGCAAATTGGAAGTCTTGCTCTCAAGACAAGTGCCTATTTAAAAAAAATTAAAATCAGCTTTGCACAAAACATAAATAAGCTAAGAAATCTTCACCTACAAAATCCCTATTTTCAAAGATCTAAATGTAATTAAGAAAATGGGAGTATTTATTGCAGTAAAAAATACAATAGGCTGATGTTTTGTAATCAGAGGAGGTCCTCTGGAAGTTCAAACATCAGGTTAATGTTTCAGCATTTTGATTCCACCTTTTCCTCTTTCTTGAACACTACTTTTAATGAATGATGATTACCTGATAATAAAGGCTAGTTTTATATGTCAAAACTTTTTTTTTTATTAGACCAAACAAAATAAAGACATTTTTTCATACACAGACACTGCTGATCCATAGCAGCTCTTACTGCTACCTACAAATCTTGTCTTATATTCATTCTTAGAAATCACAGCTGAAATTCTCTGCATACCTCCCGAATTAACTTGACTTTTGTGTCTGGACAACATATTCTTACTTTCTGAATAATTTCCAGCCTTCATTTGCTTCTTCAGTACAAATCAGAATTTCCTTAAAACTAAGCAGATTCACAAACTTCTTCCTTACTTCTCTTAATTATTTTCCTGCCACTACTACTCTCCCATCACAATGCCTTTGCTTAGAGGATCCATGGATTCTCCTGTCCCCTGGCTTGTATTCTAGATACATAACTTTAATAACAGCTGGGTCCAGTTTCATGCACAGATCCATGGAGTCCATCCACCTAAGTCGCCATGTAAAAGAAACATCTCAAAAGAAAACCTGACCTGCAATGCCTGTATTTTTTACAGTGTAGTAGCAAGATTCTCTTTTTACACTGACATACGAAGTACAGCATTTCTTATTCAACTTTTAAAGTAAATGTAATTTGCAAAACAGTAACCAAAAGAAGAAATACATGCCATCTAAATTGCCTGACATTATCCAGTATGCTAATTATCATGCCACATACAAATATGCATGATTAACATTTAATTTCTAGTTCTAACTGGAACTGAGGCAAAATACAAGCTAAACCAGCATACTGCATGTGCAAGGTTGTTTTTTTTTAATTTGTGAAAAAGTAAGCCTTCAGTTTAAATACATTTAAAAATAAGCCTTTGCTACACTGTGCTGAGGAGTCAGGAAAAAGAATAACAATTTTGTTGATAGTTACTAGTTCTAGATTCTCCAGCCTTGCATAGCTTTAAGAGAACAAAAAGACATGGAATCAATACTTTTAAAATACATCTCTGTAAATAACGTTTAGATCTCAAAGTGACGTATTTGACAATGTCTCAAGAGTCAGCTGTAATTCGTATTTGCCTTTGTTTCTCTTAACTTTCCTAACCAGGATCACCTAAAATACATATTTTACTAAAACCCTTTTAAGAGAAATCTGTGTGGGTATGAAGACAAACTCTCTTCTCATTTTCTAAGTCAGAATATATGATGTTACACAGAAGCAGCCCATTAAGTTAAAACTGAAGTGTTGTATTTCACATATACTAATTTTCTACTTGAATTATTAGAGGAAAAATGATGCACTGTCTTTCAGCATATACTATTTTATGTATACAAAAAATATTCTGCTTTTTAGCAATTTATATGGTAACTTCAGAAAAGTAGTTATTACATTTTACCTATTTAGTATATTTCAAATAATAAGGGAGCTCCTAATGTTTACACCAACTATAAGAGGTAAGAATAAACTTCCTTCCAACTAGCCTTTCATATAACATTTCCCAATTCTTTTTACAGTAATTTTTTATATGAACACAACCACAAAAAGCACTGAAGAAACAAGTCAGCCAAAAACGGGTTCTGTGTGATCAGCCCAACAGCAGTTCTGTTTGATACCAGTATTGATGTAACAAGAACTGAGGCCTCAACCTTTCTCTCCTCAAAGTTAATGCATAAATTATCTAACAGAGTAAAATCGGAAACTAAGTTTTGTGCTTTTCAAAAGAGTTACTTCTCACTAAAAAAAAAAAAAAAACCAAACAGACTTTAAAAATAGATTTTATTTAATAATTGAAAAAAATATACATTGAACTGGATATTTGGAAATTAATCCTACATTACTGAAATAGCTTATGAAACACTTTTTGAAAGATAAACTGATAATTAAGTGTAAAAGCCTTCCCCTGTCACACTTTGCAGTTTAACTGCAACTGTAATGAGCACAGGAGGTCATTACAGTTTTTAAGTAACTGCTTTGTATTTTACAGATATATAGGTCACTACTAATTCATCAGCACCTCAATCAGAAGTTTAGATTCTATTTTACAACCATTATTTACACAAAGAAACATGAGATCAATGCAATATCCTAAAACCGAAGCGCTAGTGAGGCTGTGCGGGGCGTAATGCTAAAACCAATGCAAACAAATTAAAATAGTACAGACAAGGTTTATAAGTTACTGAATTCTATAGCGTATGGAATATACACAAAACAATTCCACAAAAACATGAATGTGATTGTAAATTGATAAATAAGCAGTATTTTAAATAGGAGAATCTCCATAAAACAGTAAATTATTGTCTCCATTTTGAACAATGGAGGCAAGCACTATTAAAAGCTAGGAATTCTCTTATATAAAATATTAGATCTCTCCTGAGACCTGTTTGTGAAGTAAAAGGCTTACATTATTTATCTTGTGGTATTTTTTTTTTCTTCTCCAAGAGCTTAGCATCCTCTTGCTTCCGCAACAGTATAATTAAAAGCCTTCCTCCGATTTCAACAACACAGTGTTATCCTTTAGCCAGAGCCAGCTCTAAATAGACATGAAAACACACAAAAAATGTAAGGTAACCTCATAATATCCAAGTCCAATCATGCCAACAAGAATGCTTTTGCTCCAAGCTTAAAAACTATTTTAAATTAAGTACTGATTTTCATTCTTCAGGACTCCTCCCTCCACTGACTGTGTTACCCACAGTTCAGATACAATTTTAAATTTTTTCCCAAATGTTCTTCTGAGTGCTTTCATCTCTTTTACCCGGGAACGATCTTCTCCTATAACAACATGGGAGACACCCTCTTCAAGGTGAGAGACTACTTTTGCACCATAAAAACGGAGCTCCAAAGCCCTAACTGATAGTGTTGTTCCATGGATTTTGGTTCTGGGCTCATTAACAACAGCATAACAGTCCACATAAATAGTGTTTCCTCTGAATATACTGAGCTGACAGCTGTTCCACGAATAATGCTCTTCTAACTCTGTAATCATGTCCAAAGGCATCACCTTAGTGTCTTTCATTCTTGAGAACACTTCCTTGAGTTGTGCAACATCTGTCTCTGCTGTGTAGCTGTCTCCATAACAATCATACTCACAAGCAAAATGTTCTTTTGTGTCAGGAGACATGTGAATCATAAAGGCCGGTTGCCAAGGCACCAGCTTTTTGGTTTGAAAACACTGAAGGAGCCACTCTGCCCTCACCACGTCGTATTTGTTGGAAGCAATGATGTTTTTCACTCTGACATTCTCAGCTCCTACAATGACACAGTAAGTCTCTGGCCCCGGGTTCTGTACCACACTGCCACCACATTCGGCTATTCTGCTTTCCAGTTCAGACTTTGAGTACTTGCCTGTTCCCGTCATAACACAAAACTCAACATCTTCAAATACATTTGAAACCTTGTTTACACCAGAAAGATCAGGAGCTTTAAATTGCTCAGCTATTCCAATCACCTTCTTCACCTTTGATACAGTTTTCCTTTTTTTCTCTTGTGGCTCATCATATGCATCCATATGAAGGTGCTTAGATGCCAGCTTCCCTTCTGCTTTGCTTCTGAGATCTTCTAACATGTCTGAAGTCATGCACTCGTACCATTCTTTGTCCTCTCTTATCTTCTCAATTCGGGGGAATCTCAAAGTACAGTCAGTTTTGTACACATCACTGTTAACAATCTCAGCTGCCCTGATCTGAACGATGACAGAGTTGCAAGGTTCAATGTACATTTCAGGTTTTTCAGTTCCACACAAGATGTTAGAGGGAGGGTCCTTCCTATGGTAGGGCTTCCAGTGTTTAGCCAGTTTCAAACCTAAATCATACAATTCCTTCATAGTATAGCCAGAGCCAACACGACAAAAAGAGCGGAAAATGGTAGGTTTTTCATTTGGAGGGGGCGTCTCTGCAATAGCGCACAGAAAATGAGACATCATTCCACCACGTGAGCCCTTCCCCCAGTAACCACCAACAATTAAAAGGTCTAGTTCATCCATCAGTCCATTGACATATTCTGGCTTGATTTTTAACCAGCCTTCCCCACGTTTGTCAGGCTTGTAGGTGGACATGGGATCTTTCACCATAATCCCTTCCTCTCTGTTATCTATTGCTTCATTTAAAGCATCAATTACTTCTTTTCTTGTTCTGGCACTTTTTTTCTGTACAACATGTATCCTGCCCGTTACCGCAGTAAATACGCTACTTAAGATTTCATATCTTTTGCTTAGTACTTCGTGCCCCAACTTCTGATCATTAACCATCAATACATCGAACACACAGAAGCAGGTCTGCAGATCAGAGTCCTCCACCATTCTTTTTATGTCGAATCTGTTTCCTTTTTGCATAAAGGTTTGTGTCTCAGGATTGTAAGCCATCATTTCACCATCGAGAATGCAATTTTGTATATTGCTCTTAAATACATTATGAATAAATGGTGTTAATGAACCATCAAGGGGGGAAGCGCCGAACTGCTGAGTATAGTCAAACCCATTTCGGGAAAAATATTTATACACATCTCCATCTTTGTGCATCTGCATACGCTCACCATCCAGCTTAGTTTCTATGTAGAATATCTGGTTATTCATTTGTTTCTCGATTTGCTGGACATCAGCAATAGCAGCAAGCATTGGTTTAAAGGCAGAAAACAATGTGATAGAAACATCACTAAGTGAGACGTTGGGATCATGCAGTTGTCTGCAAACTTTTTCCAAATCAGTTGTGACATTGTGTAATTCAAGAGCGTCAGGATGAAAAATGGAAAGTATAGTTTGTTGACTAACTCCAAGCTTCAGATCCTTTATAATCATGCGGATGAGCCATTTCTGTTCCAGTGCTGTGCTCTGGGTAATTAACTGAAGAAGACTTTTCTTTAACAGACCCTTGTTTTTAGCAGCATTATTATTAGCTATCGCATCCAAGTGTTCATTGACTTGTTCTATTGTCAGTCTGCCTTGTTTCGGGCTCCTAGGTTTTAACACAAAGTATGCGATCATTGCAAAATCTCCAGTATCTCCACGTGAGCCAGCAGGTGTCCTATAGTTTAACAGCTTTGCAGCATCTTTTCCATCTTTTGGTAAATTAAGCAGTTCAATATACAGCTTCGCAAGCATAGTTTCTTTAATTCCGTATGCCATCCTTTCTCTTTCCAACTGCGGAAGAATAAGTCGCATAGCTGGATAAAAAGAATCTGTGACGTCCTTCTCCTTCTGATGAAGAGCACCGTGGAATTTTCTCCAGGAGTCCAGAAAATCCTTGAAATACTTGGTTTTCTCCGGACGAGGCTTACACGTCTGCATTCGCTCCAGAGTAGCACACAGATCCGCAAAAGGCACTTGAGCAGCCACCGTTTTTTTTGAAGGCTGCGAAGCGTGCGTGGAAGCCATCGGGGTCCGTTTTTCACTAAGAACAAAAAAAAAAGATCTATTTGTAGAGCAAGAAAACGCCAGCACGTTGTCCCGCCTCGGAAAAGCTATCTCTAAGCAGGCTTTACCGATTTTCCCTCCTTTTTCTAACTCGGATTTAGCCGCCACCTTTACCGAAAGGTCGCTGGCGGGTACCACTGCCCTTCCACACGGGCGAGCCCCGGCTGCCGGCGAGGCGGGGGCCCTCCCGGCGGGAGGCCGGCAAGGCCGGCGCCCGCCGCCCGCTGCCGCGCAGACGGCAGCCTTCTCCGCTCCTCCGCCGCCCTCCCCGCCGGCACTGCCCGCCCCCGGCGGCTGAGGAGACCCGCTGCGGGCCGGCTGCTCCCCGCCTCACACCGCTACGGCGTTGCCATGGACACGGGGCGGGGGGGAACGGACACCGCCCGGGGCCGGGGGGGAGGGAACGGGACGGCGGACGGACCCTTCCGCTCCGCACCGGCCGACCCCTCCCTGGAGCGGACTCAGCGGGGGAACGGGGGCGGGGGGAAGCGGGGAACGGCCGCCCCCCGAGAAGACTTACGCGGAACCGGAGGCGGAGGAGCACCCCGCTGACGCCGCAGCCCGTGACCCTCCCCCGGGCGCGGTGGTTGCGGCCGCGCGGGGGCGGGGGGGGGGACGACGGCTATGCTGGCGGCGGCGGCGGCGGCCGCGCCTGCGCAGTTACCGCCGCGGCGGGCAGGGCCCGGGGCGGGGGAAAAAGGAGGGCGGACGGACCCGGAAGCGGAAGCGGCGGGCGCGACTTCCCGTCTCGGAAGGAGCGGAGGTTGAAGTGGCGCGTCGGGGTCTGCGCCGGCCTGAGGCACCGACAGCGGCAGCCGCCGCCGCTGCTGCGCGGGAGGATGCGGCGGGTGGGTCTCGCCTCGCCTCGCCTGGGGCCAGGCCGGGCCCGGCCCCGCGGGGAGGGAGCCGGGGCGGGGGCAGGCGGTGGGCCGGTGCCGTCCCCGGAAGGTCCGCGGCGGGCCGAGGGGGGGGAGCGGCCGGCAGACGTGGCTTTGAGTCGGTGCTGGGGACCTCGCCGGGGCTAAACGCGGCTCCTGCCCGGGCGGCGGGCGGCCGCCGGCGGGCGGCTGTCCCGGGGGCGGCTGCGGCTCCTCCGCCCGCACGTCCCGGCTGAGGAGCTGCTGCCTGGGCAGCGCTGGGAAAAGTTCCTCTGGGCGCCTTCCTGCCAAGGCCTGGAAGGGCTTTCGCGGCGGGACCTTGCTGTAGTGTTCCGCTTGTCCCCGCCGCCGTGTGGAGTAATTTCCGCGGGTGGGGATGCTCGCAGAAGGTGGGGCGGATGGCGGTAGCTTTAGCGGTGCTTAACGTGCCGAGTGAATGCACGGAAAAGGCCGAGCAGGGTTGTTTCTTTCAGGTGAAAATGGGAGTAATTTAACGTGCTTGGAAAGTGATATGTTTTAGGAGTCCACGCTCACTCGAAGGCTAAGGTTTTAACACGATAACTGCCCTTGGTTTGTTTTTTTTACACAGTACTGTCACAATTCAAGACGTGCTTATAAGGTTCATTAAGATTTGTCAGTTGGGAGGGGAAGTATAAGAAAAGTTAAGGGGAAAACACTTTCAGCTATGAATATGTACCACTTGATGCAGAGCTGTGGAAGTTTGCTGTCTGAAATAAGTAGGACAAATGGCTCGCTGGTTTTAAAAGCCAGAGCCCTTAAATGTCTGACACTTAGTTGTTCTTACTCTGCTTTTTCCTTGGCTAGGAGTAGCTACTTTGCTTTTTTAACTTTTTTTTTTTAATTAATGAGAGCGTCTGTAAGATTTCAGTACTAAGAAAGTGTGGTTTTCCTGTCCTTACTAAACTTGTAGGTTTTCTTCCAAATTAGTTTCCTCTCTGAAACTAATTCTTTACAGTTGAGGACTTAACATTTCTACTGACAGAAGTCTTCTGAATAAATATGAGAAGTGTAAAGCTTGTGTAAATCTTGTCTGTGTCTGGAGGAGGTGGAGTGTAGAGGAAGGAAGTGCAGTAGAATGAAACAGGTGTCTTCAGATGTTTCTCTGTGTTCTTAAGTACCACCTCGTTTTGTTTGTTTGTTTTGAAACTGTGAAATCTGAAGGATTGTAGTGAGTGTTAAAAATGACTTTTTTTTTGGTTTTAAAGCTCTTTAATGAGAAAGCAGCCATTAAACACCTGAATGCTCTTCTTAGCGCTAACTTTAAGGCTGCTCATGTGCTGAAAGTTAGCTTTAAGGAGGCAATGTAAATCTATTGTAACTTTGTTGTTACGCACTGTGTATGTTTCATACTGTGTGCTGTATGTATAGTCCAGGACATTTCAACGTGATTCTTGAACTTCTTTAAAAGATGTTGTTTTCAAGTTTATCAGATGTTTTAAACAAACTGAGCTTCATAGGAGCAGCATGAATATGATATGCACAGTTTCATCAGCAAAGCAGATGTAACTTCTAGGTGTATTGGCTGTTATCACTTTTTAGTTTTCTTTCAAGTAACTGAAGACAAACAGTAATTATGTGTGTAATTCAAAAACAATTTTACTCAAACTTCATAAATGGAATTGTCTTTCAGGCAGAGATGAAGCCTGGGAAATCATTGCATCCAAAGGTAAATGTTTTATAATGTGATTAGTGTATGAAAATAGCACTTTTTAACATTAAAAATGTAGACAAAGTCAAAAAATACAACAGAATTTGTGGCAAATCCAACAGTAATTTCAACTGCCGTTCAAAATGAATGAAAAATTTTTCCCAAGTACTTTCAGTATGTGCTTGGGGTTTTATGATCTTCAGCTGCTAATGACATTAACCATTTAAGAGCAGCATTAGGGCACAGCAGAACATGATTAAAACATTTGGATCATAAAGACTTTATTTTTTTTCTCAGAATTTTTATTGTTATGAGTGATTTATATTTTCAGCAGTTACTTAATTATGGGATCTGTAGCTCCTCTGATAGAACATACTGGCCAGCATTAATTCCTGGACTATTGATTCAGCAGTGGAGACGTATAGATACAGATGTGTGCGTGCGTATCCAAATATGTGTATATCCCTGTGGCATAAAATTGAAACTCATCACTTAGAAATTTCATTTCTGTTTTGAGAGGCAGTACAGTTCTGTGGCTGTGTAAACTGAACTGATCTTTAATGGCCTTTAAGCCAAAGGCACAGCAGCAGTCTAGCTAAGCCTTATTTTCATTAGGTCTTAACATTGAATTGGGCCGTATTGCTGTTCTTCTGTATTAATGGTTTCCATGACAGAACTTTGTATTTCAATATTGTCTTCTACTTGTCTCAAGTTTACAAGCATCATCAAAAAAACACTGGTAGGAACCACCAACATTCACAAAGGCTAGCCTTTCTAATGCACCATTATCAGAGGGACAGAAGGAAACGTGAAGCAGATAGATGCTAGAGGAAAGACCTCTGATCATATTTGCAACTAAGAAAACAACATCTGGGAGGAGAATGCAGAGGAACTGAGTTTATGTAGTCTGGAGAAATTGAAGGTAGGTTACATATTTGGAGGTCAATAAACATTGAACTAGAAGTAAAGAATTTAAGTTAACAAGTCTCCCTTCCTGTTAAGTACTGAGAAGGATTTTCTAGTAGCAAGAGTAGCTAAGAACAAGAACAGCTTATGTAGGAATTTCCCTTAATATAAGGGATGTCTTCTTTCTAGGAAGACATCTACCAGATAAAACTATATGGTTCTGCTCTTGGTGACTGTATATTTGTCACAGGCATTGACTTTCATGACAAGTTTAAAAAAAAAAAAAAAAAAAAACCACAAAAAAAAACCCCAAAAATCTCCCTTATGCTTGTTTTCATAGCCTCTAACTTAGTTTAAATAATCAGTGGTTATAAAATACTGTTACTGTGTATGCTGTAAAATGGGATGTGACTTCTTGTTATAGGAGAGCCTTGTCATTAGCGAAGTTATGACAATTACTTGAAGGACAGTGCTGCAATGTAATGTCCCTTAAAAAAAACCAAGGGCTTTTTTAGTGAAGTCAGAATGATTTCCAAGGGGTTAATGTTTTATCTAGGAGATTTGAAAAGGAAATCTGTAGAGAAACCTTATTTCCCTGGCTGAAACAGAACTTCCACTAGCCTGCCACTGGCCGACTTGCTGACTTCCCCTGGTGCCAGTGTATACATGGATGATGTTGCATGCCATCTCTCTGTAGAGCTGTGATACTTCTAACTGTACAAGGTAATATAACTGAGATAATCATGTTAAAGTCAGCCATTAAAAACAAAATTAACCAGTCATATTTGCAGATGACAGGAATTAATCTAAAAGTTCTCTTTTAGAAGACATAAAGGGGTGCACGCTTCTTGCCTTAACTGGGACATCAGGCAGTTATGGACCAAGTCTGTTAGTGGTTCTTGTAGTCTAGGAACAGAAGTAGTCTTGTCTCAAAAGAGAAACAGGCTTGTCCAGGTGGTGAGTCCACTCTTTCTCAGATTGACCAGCTCAGACATCAAAGTCTAAATATATTGTTCTCCCTTTCCTTCCCTACGCCCCCTGCCTTTCTGTGATTATTCTGGCATCCTATTAGTCACAAAAATTAAAGATGCAGGAGAATCGCAACATGTGCTCTTTATAATTCAACATAGAGTTTTGGGGTCGTAAGATGTTATATTGTAAACTGTTTGAAAGTTTTATAACTTCCCATCCAGCACAACGGTAATGGGAAATGAAGACCAAGAAGAGATTTTTTTTTTTGTGTGTGTGTAGTCTTGCAGTATGGACTGAACTAGTGAAGTTTCACGTAGCTGGGAAGAAAACTTTAACAGTTATGTAGTTGTTCATTAGTGCAGAGTTGTCAGCTTTTCTTAAATATGTAGGTGAGTATGAAATGCTTATGACTGTGTAGTTTACCCTTCCTGCTAACTACTGTGTGTTGAGTTCTAGTTGTAGGATGCATTGGGTTTGCAACTCCAGTAGCAAAGTTTTTATATATGCCTATGTATGTATCAGAAGTAATCACACAGCAGCAGTATCTCAGTAGTATAGCATTTTGATAATATCCTGCTGAAATGAAAATAGCAGCAGTGCACAAATGAAACTAACATGGCTTATAAAATCAGCATCAGTCTTCAAATAGCAATCCTTAGCGTATATGAGAGCCATCTGCAAAACTTAATCACCTTAAGTAAGATTTTTTGAGACTTCTTTGGTTTTTAGTAGTTTTTAATGATGGGTCTTGTACTCTTTTGTGAATGTCTTGTTGAGAAAGCATTTTTAGAGTCTTTCATTTTGTAAGAAAGTTAGCAAAATTTTGGATAGCATACATAAGGAGAGTGTTTTTACTGTGTTGTTATCAATGTTCTTATAGTCTTGAAATGTAGTGCAGGAAAAGTTTGTCAACTTCATTAGGACTTTAAAGTATCTACTTTGTGTCTCCTAATTACTGTGACTTCTTTACTAGAGAAATGGATCACAAGAATTAAATCTTCATATAGACAATTTGTGCATACTTGGATGTGGATATTGAACATGCACTCGTAAATAATGTAAGAGAACAAAGTTGGAATAACTGCTGCTCTCTAGACTACTTTATATTTTACCACTTTTACATATTTGGAGTAGATGCACTATATAAAAGCGTAATTTCATGTTGCCTTTGGTTAATATGTGAATCTTAAGATGTAACAGATTTATTTCTGATTTATATCTAATTGTCACATAAAATAATTAGAGACGGCAGTTTTTCCTGGTCATATTGAGTGCGTATCATATTTGTGTAGTGCAAAGGCTGCAACTGCAGAGGTCACCTTTTATCATGCGATCCCACCAAGATGGCTGGTGCAGTGGCAGCCCTCTCCATTAGTATTAGGCCGTGCAGGTTATTTTGGTGTGGGTCCTGTGACTTAATTGCATGTTTCGATGCATCTCTGCAGGTCAGACTCCTTTGGGGTTAATTCAGCTTCTTACTGCACTACATCATTTTAGGAGGTTATAACTTTGAGTGTGTCTAAACTGTAATTATTATCTGCTATATAACTTAGAGTGTTCTTAAACAAGTGAGCTTGTGTTGTCACTTCCAGGCACTATGGGTATTCAGCTCAGTGGTGACTGAATGGTTACTGTAGTTCTCGTGTAGGTTTGGCAGGTTTTGCCTATTTCCATATTATACTTGAACCCAGCAGTGAGTAATGTGAGAGATTCTATGTATGCTGTGAGACATAACTATCTCTTATGGTTGGAAAGAAGATTTAATCCATTATCATTAACATCACTATCCTCGTTTTATGCTGTGTGTATGTTTTTGTCATGAGTCTGTTTTCACGTTTGGACTTTTCAGTAGTTGCGCTTTTCATTGATCAGAGAACAATGCAGTTAGCTGACTGTGTTCAGTGGTCTAGTATGATGACACAATCTCTCATTCAGCTGAAGATTTAATATGGATTACTGATCTGATAGTGGAAAACCATCATTACAAATCGGAACCAATCCAAATACATTTATGACAGCTGTTTTGCTGTAACTACAATATGGTATCTTACTATAGAGGAGTCTCTTCTGACCTTTTTACGTGTTGCTCTGTAATCATAGTTGATCAAGATTCTGAAAGACAGCCACTAAATAAGAGCAGACCCGGTATACATTGTGAGCCTCCACTGGTTGCAGAGTGAACTGCATAGGCTTATTGAATGCTCCTCTTGGCCTTGATCAATAGCAGCTTAGAAATAAGGGCTATTTTTGTTTGTTCTCTGGATTCTAGAATTACTTATATGGGAAACTTTGACAAACTGGTGATATGGTCTGTATCGTTGTTCTGTTGGTCGGTAGGGAAGACTGAGGGAAAGTGTAAGTTATTATGGTCCCAGTCAACCAATTTTCTAGTGCTACTGATTGACCTTGCCTGCTGAAGTAATGTAAGTGGGATTTTGAAGAGTTCTAAAGCCTTTTCCTTATGATTGCTTTTCTGCTTGTTTTACAGAGCTGAATGGTTTCCAAAAATTCAAAGGGAGTTTGCCACCAAGTTTGATGTTTATGCTTTAATGTGTTGACTTGCAATTAATATTCTGCAAGTACGAATGCTTGAATTACTTCCTTTTTTTCTTTCCCCAATATTTATAAATATATGTTTGGGTTTTTTTGCAGGATTTACTTGGAGTAAAAGATCACTGACTTCTACAATGGAAAAGTCATGGATGCTTTGGACCTTTGTTAAAAGATGGCTACTAGCTTTGGCTTCCTGGTCTTGGAGTCTCTGCCGTATTTGTCTTTTACTCTTGATAGTAACTTTTCACTTGTACGGAGGCATTATACTACTTATATTAATATTTGTATCAATAGCGGGTATATTATATAAATTCCAGGATGTGCTGCTTTACTTTCCTGAGCAGCCCTCTTCATCACGCCTTTATGTTCCTATGCCTACTGGTATACCACATGAAAATATCTTTATCAAAACCAAAGATGGAGTTCTTCTCAATCTTATTCTACTGAGATACACAGGGGACAATGCAGCTTATTCTCCAACCATCATTTACTTTCATGGGAATGCAGGCAACATTGGCCACAGGTTGCCAAATGCTTTGTTAATGCTGGTAAACCTGAAAGTAAACTTAATTCTTGTCGATTATAGAGGGTATGGAAAAAGTGAAGGAGAAGCAAGTGAAGAAGGTTTGTACTTAGATTCTGAGGCTGTGTTAGACTATGTGATGACTCGGTCTGATCTTGATAAAACAAAAATTTTTCTTTTTGGCCGTTCCTTGGGGGGAGCAGTAGCTATTCACTTAGCTTCTGAAAATTCCCATAGGATTTCTGCCATCGTGGTGGAGAACACCTTTCTTAGCATCCCATACATGGCCAGCACTTTGTTTTCCTTCTTTCCAATGAGATATCTTCCTTTATGGTGCTACAAAAATAAATTCCTGTCCTACAGAAAAATCTCTCAGTGCAGAATGCCTTCTCTCTTCATCTCTGGGTTGTCTGACCAGTTAATTCCGCCAGTTATGATGAAGCAACTTTATGAATTATCCCCAGCTCGGACTAAGAGATTGGCAATATTTCCTGATGGAACTCATAATGACACTTGGCAGTGCCAGGGTTATTTCACTGCACTCGAACAGTTCATCAAAGAAGTAATAAAGAGTCACTCCCCTGAAGAAATGGCGAAAACGTCATCTAATGTAACAATAATATAACTGATATTCTTCTTTGGGGGGGGGCAGGTACCTGCACTGTACCTTGATTTGTGAAAAGTGGTAAAAGAATGTCCATTTTTAAATGTATGTCATGTCTGTACTTGCCTAAAGAGTGAAATTAAACTTGGAAAGGTCTGATGCTTTATTAAGATGTTCCAGATAACTTTTACATTTGCAGCATTGTAAATGAACCATTTTATGTCTTTCTCACACTTTTTGGTATCTCTGTCCATATATTCCATTTGTTTGATATGTACAACAGATGTTCGTAAAGGAACTTGCTACAAAAGTAGTACAGAATGTATTAGTTTAGAACAACGGGAGGCTCTTCAGTACTCACTGCTGTGTGTGTGAGCTTTTTGGACAGTCATGGTTAGCACAATGATTTGTTGCTTCTCTTAGCGTTTATTTGAAGTGTGCCATGCATGAGATTAGTGTTTTATTCCTTGAAATTTTATATTATGCAAGGTGGGAAGTCTTTAATGTGCTAAATAATATAAAATAACATTAATGGTAGAGTATACTTGCAGGTATACTATCCTGGGTTATTACTGTTTTTTACAGTTATGCATACATATATGTATTTCAGACTGCAACTGAACAGGAAAAGACACTTTCCCTGTTTTCATTTTACTATTTGTATTACAGTAGTGCCCCAAAAGTTGTACATGCCTAAACATTGTGGCTTCAGGATTTTGCCCAGGCGGTTTCTTTATAGAAAACAGAAGTAACCTTCAAAAAGACAGCAGTGTTATCTAAGCTCCTTTCTGCCCCAAGTGCTCCTCACTAATGTACAGGCAAACTATTTGTTGGTATTAGTCTGCTTGTGCATTTGAGGTGGGATTTCCCAAGGCAGTGTGGGTGCTGATAGAAAGGAGTGTCATACAAGGTAACAGTATGTTATTTGTATTTGTGTTCATTTTTTTCTTTTAGGCTGGTGTAGTTAAATGTCTGTGCCCTTTATTTATACCTCCAAAAGAAACAAATACAAATAATTACCAGTGATCACATGAATAGAGATTAACGTATACAGTTGTTACAGTAAAGATAATAAAAAGGATTAGTGCATTAAATTTAGTAGACCTAAGCTTAGTTAGTCTGAAAGAGACGACATTTATTTTAACACTTTTACCCATTTGCTTGCAAAAAGTCGTTTACAGTTCTGTTGTACCATGTGGAAGTAGCTTAGGCTTCAGCAGAAGTGAGTTTTCTTTAGCTCTGCTGGGATTTTTTGAAGCTAGTATCACCATTTCAGAGCCAGCAGTACTTAAATTGAGAGAATGTTGGGGTTCTTTGTTGTTGTTGTTTTTCTTGTTTGTGTTTTGGTTTTGGTTTTAGGAGTCCTTTTCCTAGGTAGTCATATCAAAGTTGTATGCTGTTAGCTTAGTCCGTATTGGAGTGTGGGGCTTTCTAAATCTCTTCTGCAGGTTTAATTTCTCATTTGCTGCAGCTGATAGTTTGCCTCTTCAAAATACTTTTTATGGGAAGAATGAACTGTGGAAAATGTTCCACACAATCTGTACAATTGCCCTTTGGATTGAAATTTTTAAATAAAACTTTCTGCCATGTTGTCCTGATTCAGAAAAGCATCTCGGCACACACTTAAAATCTGTTTCCTGGTGGACAGTGGTATTTTAAGCTTGTGCTTAAGTTCTCTGGTTGAATAAAACTGCTTTCCTGAACTGGTGCCTTAATGGTTATGCCTCCTAAAATTTATTACATGGAGTTACAAGTCTTATGTACACATGGGTAATAGTTGTCAGCAATTTGTAGATAGGGTGATACATTTTTACTTAAATGTGATTTTTTTTTTATTTATTTTATTTTTATTTTTAAATAAACATATTCATACTAGAAGTTGCTGCTTTCTCTGGTAGGTATCCTTTGTCATACTATTATTAAGGTTTTCTTAGAGTTGATTGAAAAAGCTATAGACCTCTTTGGATCTGTAGACCTAAAATCATAGACAGAGCATAGTTTTAAATCCAAGTGAAACCAAAACTATCTCGTCAGCCTTCCAGTGGTGGTATTTTTGGGGAGGGGGGAGGCAGGTGGGGAAGGTATATTGGTGAAGTTTGGCTAGGGGGGCGGAGAGTGTTTATATAGCAGAAGGGAGTCAGTAGGCATAGCATTCCCTTTCCCTGCTGTATTCTAAAATGACAACGTGAGCTGCTTGCATAGATTGTTTCAGCTACTTCACATTGCTTTAGAACTAAGGTGGAGGGAGAGAAGGAAAATAAATGGGCAAATACTGCTTTTCTAAAAATGAGTTGATAAAGCCAAAAGAATAGATTACTTGTTGGAGACAGAATGAAGAGAAATAACTGTTTCAGAAGTTGTCATAACTTGCCATTAAATACCATTGTTCTTTTCATAAAAATGTCGATTTCTAAAGTAACATGACTTTTTGCCCCACTTCCTGCCAAAGACAAACAAAAACTTCAACCCCGAATACTCCCAGTATTATGTGGCACTTGTATGCAAATGAAATATTCTTATTTGGGCACACAGTTGCTAAGTCAAAGTCACATGTGTGGCATTAGGTTATGGCAATCTGGAACGGTTTGAAGTTGACTGTATCTAAACATTACTTTTGATTATCAAGCCATATCTTTTCACTATATTGTCTGCAGGACAGAAAGATGAAACTTTGTCTGATTTTTGCAAGTAGTGGGTGTGAGAAGACACAGTTGTCATATATGCATCCTTTACACTTAATGCGGTTTCTTCCACCTTCCACGTAGGCGCATTTTTACTTCTCCCTTAATGGATTGGGTGCGTACCCTTGTGAATGAATGTCTATTATCGTGCTATTTTTCATGGCATTGGCTATGAAATCCACTGAAAGAAAATAGGAAGGAAATGATTTTTTTAATGCAAATATTCCACTGCTGTACGTACAATCTTTTAAGGGAGGGAGAAGGGGGAAGAAACTTGTTCTGATAAGTCAAGACTTGTTTTTATTTTATGGTCTGTGTGATGGAGACCCACAGTTACCTGCTGCTAAGAAGTGAACTTCAAGCAACAGCGTAGTAATAACTTCAGATTGCCTAAAGGTGTATTATGGTACTGTTGCATTTACTCCACTTAATATCATTATATGTTTTCCCTTAATAGTTCTCTGTTTGTGTATAGATGTTTCCCAAGTATTTGTCCTGTGTATATAAATTTCTAGTTTGGGAAGAGGCAGTTAGTTATTTTCACAGGTTTGTAAGAAAGCCTCTTGATTTAAATATACTCATTAAAGGAATTGTCTCTTTTATAAGAGGAACTTTATGTTTGGAGGAAAAGAAAAAAAAAAAAGAGTGGGGGGTCAGGAATTGAACTGGAACAGCTGTAGCAGTAGAGTCCTTGTAAGGCAGCATCCAGTATAAGACCTTGCGTGCACACATGTGTGTGGTTTTAATTAGTGGAAATACTTGAGGCTTCCTGCTACTGCAAGTTTACATTCCCAGTATTTGTTTCTGAACTGTGCAATGCAGAGAGATAAGCTATGCTTTCATCTGAAGAAAAGCTAACGTGTAGCTGCCCTCATGTCCATTTCTCAGGTAAAATTAGAAATAGAGCACAAATACATTTGGTAGGCTACGGACAATCTCTCAGTTGAAGGGCAGATGGATTAACTATACAAAATATGCATATCAGCATCTCTTAAGCTAATCATTTGCATCACGTTGGAAGTTCACAGTGAAGAATGCAAGGCTGAATTGAGACTCCAAGGTATGGTCTCTTCTATTAGCAAAAAGATGCAGACATACCTCCATTTGTATTTCATAATTTAACTCTTGAGAAGTACGTTGGTTTTTTTTAATGACAGGTGATTTTGCTAGGGGCACTTCTGCCAAATATGAAATCTGTGCCTCTTGCTTGTAGTGGGATCAGCCTAATGTATCCCATTAAGGAGGATTTACAATGCCATCCTGCTTTGTATAATTTAGGGTGGAACCCTGCAGAAGTGTAAATAGAGATAGCATATTGAAGTTCTAAATAACACTTGTGTTTTGAATTCAGAAACAGTCATTGAATATATGATGCAAGCTTTTTATTTGACTTCAATATATAGTCAAAGCAAAAATGTCTTATAAAGTATTCTTAAGTTTTGTAGACAAAGCATAAATGTTACTGTATATGTGCTAATTGTGGCAAAGTTTTACAGTCTCATTCTAGTCTTTTTTACAATAAATTTAATTTTACAAAAAAAAATTTCTATTTTTATGTACTGACATATGCAATAAATTGATACATTTAAAGTGCTGTTAATGTCTTGTTCATAGTTTGTGGCCTGTCTTCAGTATGTGTACAGGGGTATTTTTGTATGTATGGTAACTGATGAACCTCAAGGTATCATTTTCAGTTACTTACTAAAACCAGAGCACATGGAATAGACATCTGCATTGTTAATGTGGCATTTGTGGAAAGCTATTACAGCAGGGAAAAACTGTATTACAAATACCTGTTTCTAAGCTTTGTCATGTGTCCTCACTTTCAGCAAGTGTTAATAAGTAAAACTGATAGGTGGTAGCTCTCCATCACTTTCTAACATGTTCTGTTATCTGGGGGACTAAGAGATGGTCTAAATATTATGTCACCTAGGAAATCTTTTTAAGTATTTCTGACTAGTTTTACCACCTGTTGCTGGTAATATTTTAAATGTCAATTTTAAATGCTATAATGCCACTCTAGCAGGTTTATAGTTAATTCATGTAGCTACAGTGGGATACTTGGGCTGAAGCAATTTTTACTCTCTTACAGAGAAATGCCTAGAACTTCTATCACCTCTGCTCCCGTCCTGCATGGTTAATGTGAAATACCCAGAAAATAAGGATTTACTGCTGTCTTTTCTAAAGCTGCAAAATGTGTGTCCTCACCTGGATTATTGCAAGGCTTATAGTTCAATTTTAACCCAATACCTAGGAAGCAGGGGTAGGGAGGTAAGTGGTACATGTTGACACTTTATTCAAGATGCCTGTTAATTCTGAATGCAAAAAATAATTTAAAAAAATCTAATTCTTGAAGCAATGAAAGTAAAGGAGCAACTCAGATTTGGGTACTTCATGTGAATATTGCCCTTTGCAAATGAAAAGCAGTTTGCTGTCTTGTGAACTGTGTCACTAAACCTTATATGTGCAGTGTTACTTTGAAGAATACAAGTCTTGCATTTGCTTTTTCTTATTTAAAAATTGATAAGCATCTGGGCTACAAGGTACAACGCAAACTGTGTCCTGGAATGTCTCATGATGTTATATTCACTTGCTTAGTAGATATGTATAGGCTGTCATATCAGACAAAGGTAAAATATAGTGTTTGAATTTCTCAGAATTTGCAGGTACTGCTTAAATATTCAAAAAAGCATATTACTATCTAAACTGAAATGCTAGAAATGAAACCTAAACCAAAGGCAGGGGACTTGTTGTCTGTTAAAAAGATCAAGTATAGGTAGGTAAGATTTTGTGAAAATACAGAACCATCAGCTAAACAAAAATTACGTGCACTGAAGATACTGAACGTGTCTGAGCTTTAAATCCCTTGTTGGACCCTATTCAGGGTCTTCATTTACAGTTTTTGCGGAGTTCTGTCTCTGTAAGTAGATAAGGAAGATACACAATATTTTCTGGAAATGTTTTGAAAACCTTAGTGTGATTAATTTGTTATGCTTCAGTTTGGGTGGGGACAGAATAACTCTATGTTTTTTCAAAACAGCAGTTTTTCTTTCTCTGAAAGGCAATACAGCTTAAGAGCAGACCTGGTTTTAAAGTATTACAGAGCATGGTTTCACTCATAATAATTAGAGATACATCTTTAATCTTAAGCAATGACCCAAATAATGCAAAACTGCAAGGTTGCTGACAAAATGTAAGCATGCTCACGTACCAAGTTCGGAGAGATGTTGCCGCTAGTTTTGATGAGGGACTAAGGAATGGATTTTGCTGCTTGAAGACAGAAAGAAAGGAAGTTCTACAGCTGTTTTACATTATGCTTACATCTGGTGTGTGCTAATTATTTACAAAAATGCAAAGGGCAAGGTCAGGCAGAGAACTCTTTCTGTCCTTGAGGACTCGGGGACTGTGTAGCAATTAGCTAAAGCTATGAAGAAATAATGCTATGATTTGAAAATACTTGGATCCCTGTCCTGTGCCCTCTATTAAAGGTCCACAGATCGTAGCAGCAGCAGAGTGGCCACTCCCACACGAAGGGCCATGGCTTCTTGTTTATTTTGCTACCATACAAATGCATTTTTAGCCCATCTGTGCAAAAGCTGTCAAGTTGCATAGTGTTGAAGAGGTGGAGAAATGCAATACTCCGTGTTGCTGAATAGCCAAGCCAGTGAGACTATTAGAAGTGAGCTACAGCTGTATGACAGAGCTCCTTTTTCCCTATGCAGTAAGAAGGATTTGCTATATCATGGGCGGGGGGGGGGGGAGGAGGGAGGGGAGGAGGCTGGCATTAAGCTGCTGTAGTATATAAATCTTGTGTTTTCTTTTTATATTGTATATGTTTTAAAAATTATTTTCTATTTCTTGTTGCTTCTGCTGCATACTTTGAGAGACACCTATAATAATTGCTTTTCCTTCCTGTGCCATTTCCTCTTCTCTTTGAAAGCACTGTAGTAACCATGTAAAAAGTAATGATGGGTGCAAGCCAGCTGTATGTTTGTGTAGTATACATGCCAGATTTGGACCCAAATTGTCTAGATGTCTGGAGAAATAAAGTCTTATGCAAGGAATAAAACAAGCATAACTAAAATGTGCAGAGACACTCATGTTATCCTAGGCAATATTGAAATTGGGAGGCAAAGAGAAAAGAATACCTTTTTTGCTTCAGAAAAATCTCATAGGATTTTTTTTTCCTTTTAACAAGCTAATATGTCAAATAAGTCTTTAACTGTTTGTATAACGTCCTTTACTTGCAAGGTATGCAATCCTAAAATTTAAGATAATAGGATGTAAGATACACAGCCACAGGAGCACAATATCCACAAACAGAGTGATTTTTTGATCTATATCTGAGATGGGAACTTACCTGGTTTTGCTACTGTGTAAATTGCAGTTAATGGCTGAAAGAACTAATTAAGTGTCCCTGAAGGGAATGTGTACTCTTTCAGAGGGCTATCTATGAATACTCTTTAATACAGGTATCTGTAATAGCAGAAAACTGTCATACAGGATTTATTCTGATCTCCTCCAAAATAGTCCATCCTTTTTGTCCATCTTCAGAAAGGATCTGAAATTAAATGTGTTTAAAATGGAACCTGTGCTTATTCTTTGCTCCTCTATCTGTTCTGCACTGTCTTGTGTAGTAAGGCAAGCTATCGTGGCCTCTTTCTTTTTGTAATAACCACAGGGACCAGTTCCATTTTATGGCTACTTCAGAAGTATGTGAAGTTGGACCTTTGCCACTGGAGGCGTAGTTTTAGTATGGCCATCGATATTTGCCTGGATCTCTGGGTTGTAGCATCTGCACAACCTCCCTTTTAAAAATGGAACTTTTGTTTTTAAGTAAACTTTTACATTTCTTCAGTAAATTGGGTTTTTACCCAAGTCTTCATATTCGAATCATCTGCTTCTCTTTTGTACGTTAAACTTCATTATGGGATTTTCCTCCCTCTCAAAGAAGATGCTTTTGTGGTTAAAATACAGTACTGGATTTCAGGAAATCAAGAGTTCAGTTTCTGGTTCAACCACAAATTTCCTGTGTGATTGCTTACTATCTCTGCCTTGGTTCCCCGCAGATGTGGTGATGATGTTTTATAAATTCACATGTTAGCAGGGTGCATCTTAATCATTTAATCTGATACTCTGCATAACAGAAATGAAAAAAATTAATTGCCTGCAGAAATGACAGGGTTTGTTTCTGGTGTAACATCTTGGAAGGTTTAACCAGCCTTGATTTAGTTGAGAGTTAGATGGCCAGGTCTAGGTTTCTGCTGTTTAATGCAGTGGCATTTTCTTTTCTAGAAATAGTCTGGAAAACAGTGATTTGAACTGCGCTTGAGGTGGTCACTTGTTGTCCTAAGGTTTTACTGTGTGCATGTGTGGCATAGTGTGTGTGTCTTGAGCCAAAAAGAGTTAACATGGTACGTACTTTTGCAAAAGGGTTTTCAGGGAGGCTGGCCAGTAGGCGCAGGCTGCTAACCACAAACTGAATGCCCTTTCCATGATGAGTTCTTTAGGCCTCTTCTATTCATTCTGGATTTTTGTTCTGAACCCTTTTCACTGTTAGGTTTTGGCAGTTATAACTGTATGTAAACAGTTTTGTCGATGTAAAAGCACGATTACTGCTACCTCTTATTTTTGCTTAATATTTTGCTTCAGTATATATATCCAAATATTACACTTCTGTTTCAAGAAGAATGTTCCACTGAGAGCTCGTGTTCAGCTGGAGTCAACACCCTCCCACGTCTGCTAATGGAAGGCTCATCTGAGCGCTCCTTAGTCCTCATTAGTCATACCTTAGTTTAAAATGCAGAAGAAACTGCACATGTGTTAATTTTACTGACTTTGCTTTAAGCAGGTTAAAGATTACTTTGCAGTTCTGCCAACAAGAGGAATCATAACGACAGTATTTTATGACAAGACATAGTGGCAAGCATCGAGGCACTGACTCCATGCTCCAGGCTCTGCAGCTGGCATGGGGGTTTTTTGTTTTGTTTCTTTTAAAGTAATTTTTCTGAGTTTTTGCTTTAATGTAATTAGTAGTCTGCAATTTACTGAAGCTTCATTTGATTGTGTTAAAATGGAAGTTGTTAAACTAAGTATATTTCTAGGTAATTAATGTTGTTTTTCATGATTGATTTCTCACTGTCATTATTTATTGTTCCACTATGTTTTTGTCATCACAAAAGTTGTCTAAAATTGTGTTTTCTTTCAAATCACTTAACTGCTTATGACGCTGTACAGCAACACAAGGTTGCAAACAGAGTGATCCCTTTGATACTCAACTAGAAATACCTGTTGAATTTAACAATTTGCTGTGTGGGGGCTGTTCTGATTTTCCTCATGGCCCCTTTGAAATTCTCATTTATCAGAATGATAAGCAAGACAAAGCCAGATGTCTTACAGAAGTCCTCTGTGTCACCACAGTTATTTTATCAGCCCAAATAATGACCTCATTTAAAGAGGGTGTGGAGGCTGGCAACAGCCTATTTTCCCTAGAAGTGACTAGAGTGATGCTAATTATATACCCATCTGTTATTTTATTACATGTTAATGACTGCAGAGACCTCACCGGCCAATTGTTTCTCAGTATTCCTGGACAGCTAGTTATAACTTTCATTCTCTCACTTGGCTTCACTTTCTTAAATAGCACTTCTTTTCCAACTGTCATTTTATTTTTGGAACACAGTCAGTACTAAGCTGGCAATGTTCTGATGTGATACTTCAAGGCATGTCTGCTTAGTTCTAATAATTGCTTATTCTGTTCAAAAAAAACCTACCTTGGTTTCTTTCCTTCAAAATGCAGCCCCGTTTCCACCTTAACTTAGCCTTGAAAATAGGTGCAGAAACGGTATGGTATTCTGCTCTTATTCCACCCTGCACTGATTTCTGTATCATTTCTCACAGTGGGTACGTGCTTTCTAGGGGCATGTTAAGATATGTGGTATAATTGTTTTTCCTCTGCATTTAGGAAAAGAATTACTTGTCTGTGCAGGATATTGGGTGGTTGCTAGAGGTGGCAGAATAGTCTTTTAAGTGGCATTGGCTGATATGCTACCAGGAAACTTTACATTGTTTCTGCATTTCTAGATAAGGCTCTAAATTACCAGCGGTACCGGCTGTGCCTAAATTTAAAGATAATGGTAATAGCAAGCTGCCACATAAATAAATAGTTGAAAGTGAAAGGAGGAAGGTAGCTTAAGCAAGCAGCTCATGAGAAAGTATTCATTTCCAAAATGCAGCAGAGAAAGAAGAAAACTAAACGGAGACCGAACCTTAGATGTTCGCTCTGTACATTAGGTTTAATGGTTCTATCAACGGCTTCATATGACAGGAAATGATCTGGGCGTTTTGTTCACTTATTCTGGATGCCCTTAGTTTCAGAGAGCAACTGGTAACATGGATTGCACCTCGGAAGGGGACAGCTGAACTCTCCCTCTGGCTTTAGTGAGGAAAGAGCAGCGATGAAATCCGTGGACTGTGTGCACGTCATCCAACAGAAGGATACCGCCTCCTCTCCCTCTGCCCCCCCTGGTGCTGCTTCAGGCACCGCGGGACTTTTTTCTGTCACATTCCTGTGGCTTGCAATGCTCCTGTCCTCTTGTCTTGCAGCAGTGTCTCTTTACCATGTTATCGCCCTGAAAACAGAACTAGAAGCTCTGCGCAGCAAGCTGATCTACAGGGTCCACGCGAGGTCTCTGCTAGACCAGCCACCCGTGTCCTCCGATGAAAACAAAGCGGGTACCCCCGTTTCTTCCTTCCTGCGAGCGTCTGCAGCTGGCGCCGGGCAGGTAAGCCGGAGGGCTGGGTTTTGGCTTGCAGGGGATGAGCAAACGCAGGGCTGCTCTCACGGATTGCTGCTTCTCCCCCTTAGGAGAACAGGCTGCCTGGCCCTGGCCCAGCTGAAAGCTTCCAAAACGAAATATGGAACGGGAGCAGAAACAGGGGAAGAAGGTCTGTTGTGCACACGGAAGAAACAGGTAAATAGCATCTGGTGGAGTGGGTTGGGATGCGCGTCTGGATACCGTCTCGGGAAAGCAGCAGTGCTTGAGCGGTGCCTTCTCCTGTTGGCGGACCTGTGCTCCCAGAGCCTGTTACGGTTTTCACAATTACCGCTGAATGGATGGTGTTAACTGTAGGCGAATCCTCTTAATGGTTACCATACTACCTAAGGTACCAGATATTCATGCTATCTGCCAGTTGGACTTTGAACGTTAGATCCCAAACCTGCTGCTTGTAGCAGAGGTATTGCTCGATGATGCGGTAGAGCCGAGTAAGGCAACTTTAAATCATTCGGACAGTAAACTGCTCGATTCTAAATCCATCAGTCTCAACTCAGGCTGATGCCTAACTTGTTTCTCTCTGATCAATAGTAGGGAGGGAAAGCTATTATTAAAAATGCCAAGTCATTTTTCTGGGAAAACGTGCTCATCCTAAAAGAGAGAAGTAACAAGAAAGCTCCTTAACTTTAGGGAAGTAGGAGTTTTCAAAGAGAAAGGCTGGCTTGTACCTGTCAAAAGAGGCAGACTACAAGGAATTCAGAAGTTTAGCATCATTTCTACATTAAAACAATCTATTAATATAATTAACAAAATTAATAAAGGCATGCCTATCCAGCAAGATTTTTTCTGTCGTGGCCTTTTTAAAAGGTACTGCAGAGAACACTGAAGACTGTGCTCCATAAAGGACTTCTGATGCGTATGATAATGTTGGAATATTGATGGCATACATTTGTTTCCTTTGGGGATAAAATGCCTACATTTTTTTCTTTTTCTCTTTCCAAACACACCGATGCCTGATAGGATGAAATACAGAATTTTATTATAAGAGTTTGCACACGTGCTTTAATTGCACTGAGTAACTAAAAATGTTCTCGAGTTGCTGAATCAGTTCAATCCTCTTATGGATACTTTTAGATTATTTTAACTGATGAAAGCTCATATCTTAAATTAATAATAGATGAAGTGGAAATGGAGTAATTTGTAGGTAAAGACTAAATCGAAGTTTGCTTAAAATATGCTTTTGAGTAACTAATTAATGTGAAATGTATTTCACTTAAGCTTCAGCAAGCTAAATGAAATTTAAGTTCTAGAGTATTATCACTCTACTTACCTCCACTATTCTCAAAAGAGAATATTCATTTAGGACACCACCCAAAATCCATAGGTTTAAATGGGATATATTCTATTTCATTAGTAATCTTTGGTTCAGGGTCTTGGCTAAGAGCGATTTCACAAACAGGACGGAGGACAAGATTGCTTCAATTGTATTTCTTGCAGCCTGTTTCCTATCACAGGAACCACAGAGCTTCCCCGTTCTCCCCACCCTAGCATCTCCCAAATAAAAACTAGTGATCTAAAGCACAAGTATCATCAAAAATAAGGAGGCATGTCTTTTTTTAAATGAATTTTATAGCATCGCTACTCTGCAAGTTAGCTAGTTCCCTTTATGGTAGCTTTCATCTTTATTCCTGTTGCTATTTGAGGGTGTATGGGGGAGAGAAGGGTTGTGGGCTCCTCAGCTGTGCTTCTGGCAGACTTAAGATTCTTCTCATCAGGTAGCCACCTCTGATTATAGCTATTTACCTTTATTCACATAAAATTCTAATTAAGCTACTTATTTTTGTAAGCTTTTTTTTAAAGATACAGCTGGCTTTAAAATTATTTAGGATGGATGACAGAAAGCACAGAATATGAACATTCATTTAAAAGGGAAAAGCTACATAGGTTGACCCACTACAAAACTGTTTCTCACATGGCCATCATACTTTTGTCTATAAAACAGTAAATTACAAATCTTGCATTTATATAAAAGGTCATCTGTTAGACAGGGCTACCTTTCTGCCTGCTCTAATTACAACAAATGAAGCTTGTCAGAGTTCAGTAAGATGTTACATTTTCTTGGATCAGATTTCACTGATGGTCATGAACCTACTAGTTAATAAATTTTGTTTTAGCAGAGTGAGTGCCATAAGAGAACATGGTGTTGTTCATGGTGCTGAATCCTGTCTGGCACTTAGTTGTGTACACGGAATTACTAGCCCTGCATTTTGATCTTCTCATGTCCATTTCCGGGTACCAGAATCCCAGCAGCCTCCAAATTGTCTTGCAGATGCACTGCACTCATTCTGGTACCATGGCAGATAAATTAGGGTATTGAGTGAGGTGCCTTGTTCTTGTCCTATTTCTGTTTGCTTCAACAAGGTCTCAAAGTAGAGTCTGGTCTCGTAATTAATTGTTGATCCATAATTTCACTTTAACGTGGACCAGTTCCTGAGAAAGTGAATATTTGAAAATGTCACCGATATATAACTGCTTCTCTTGTGCTTCATCAGAGAGCAGAAGTAAAATATAGAACCATTATTTTGTTTATTTATAAAGTTGTGGCTTGATTCTGTTTTCTTTTTAAACTTTCATTATTAACTTCCAAAAATGGATGCCCCCTGATTCTTTTTAGGCCCAGCACAGCCTTTCTTGAACATATGGAATTTCCACTTTAATATTTTTTTTCTATTTGCTTGATGTTGTGTGCATAAAAGTGGCCACAAATTAGAATTTTAATTAAAATGACAATTGAATGAAAATGGCTATAACACAAGGTGGTTCTTTCATATTTTTATGGGGTATGCATTTGTCTGTGTTCATGCATAAAACTATTAGTCATCAGTAGTTGTACCTTCTGTGTCTTGAGAAAATTTCCAGCTCAAGTAGGTTGAAGAGATGGGTTTCAGGCATCAATTCCAAACAGCTAGCAGTCAGAACCAGAGTTCTCGATACAATGAGTAGGAGTTAATGGGTGATTTTGAAAGGTACATATTATTAATATTCAGGCAGATACATCATCTAACCACTTCTAACAAATGTCATATCAGGACACATAAGAACAGATATAATTTTTCTTATTTGTCTTTATTTTTATGAATTTTGCCTGTAGAGGAAAATCACTGCACAACAAAAACCTCTCCTTAATTTTACACCCTGTTGACAATTACTGATTGCCTTGCCTGCGTGTTTCTTTCTAAGTTGTATATGGACTTGAGTCTGGGAACAAGATATAGGTTCCATTACCTAAGCCAGTTCAATGTACAAATGTCAAGTTTCATTTACATGCTCTCTCTGTGCCTCGTTCTGATCATTATTGTGGGATTCTGTTTCCCGCGGCCAACTAGGGAGGTGAGCATCGGGTGTTCTGTAAACTCAAATTCAGGCAACATTCTGCTGTGATGAGGTTGGAGCACCCATGGACTATATTTACTTTGGTGTACTGAGGTTATCCATCTCAACCAGACTGATTGCATGTATGGAAGGAACTGAGGAGCAATTCTAAGTAATTCCAGAAAGCAATGAGGCAGGCTAACCTGGCGTGTGAATTGGCAATTTTTTTTTTTTTTTTTACTAGCATTTCCCAGATTCTACTCCAATATCAGTTGTGTCCATGGGAAATAACTATTGCCATGCAAGCGTGGTGTATAAGTTGTGAGAATTTTGCCATTGTTCTTGGTATAATTACCTTACTGGCAAATTGATACATTTGCTTTGGCAAATTGGCACATTTGTTGGTTAGAAGTGTTTTGACTCTGTATGTTGTTGTTTTAGATCTCCGCGACAGAGGGATAGCAAGAACTTTCACAAGTGGAACTTGACTTTAGTGATCTTTGAATCAAGAAACCTAACCTTTTGTTACTAGTCTAAACAAATGCCGCGTATAAAATTCCCTCACCAAATATTCAAAATACTTATTTTATTGTTTGAAGAGGGGAAATATAAGAGTTCTCTTAATTAAAAAAAAAAAAGAGGCCTACTTCTTGAAAAGATATGTTAATCTTTTTTGTTTCTGCTGACAACAGTCTAACTCAAAAGGAAGTAGGCCCTTCTATGTGAAAGGATAGAAAATGACTTGATACAATGCTGCAATTTTACATGAAGAATTGCACTTAATGAATGAATGACTCAGTGCTGTGTATTATGCAGAACACTGTGCAATCAAAAATACACAAAATAGGCTCTAATTTTTGAAAACAATATTCTGCTTTATACTGTGTAATAGAAGTCTACATAAAGTCTTCTTAATTCTTAGTAAATGATTTCCTTGTTATTCTGATTGTAACATGTTACTGGTAATTCTGTTAAGGTCAAAATAATTCTATCAATATGTCCAAGATATTTGTTAGATCTGAGTCATATCTGTAACTATGACCAAGCAATTTTAATGCAGGGACTGATTTAATCCATGATTAATGCCATATAAAGACTTCTTAATTAAAAAGCAGCAAATTTAACCAGTCTATAAAAATGCACAAGCAAAACATAAAAGAAGATCTCTTGTGATGAGAAACAAAGAAGTTAAGGGAAGAACTACAAATTGTTCAAGAACATGCATATCATTTATAAATTTAATTATCTAGTGTTTAAGTATGTTTTGGGAAGTCTACAGAGAACAGATCTAGACCAAAAAAGGAACCTAAACAAGCAGGTCTGTTTTTTAAAGTTCAGGGTTTTTGCTTGGTTTTATTTCAGCAAAAATTGAGATAGATGTTTCAGGCCTCAGATATCACAACTTTAAAATTTATGCATGAGTTCACAGATAATGAACTTGAAATTTTGTTTGGATGGATTATGAAGTTAGATTGCAAAATATTAAAATGATTATGCAAGTTAAATAATACAAAAACTTGCATGGGAGGGCAAATTTGATTCTACCAATATCAGGTCTTAAATCATGCAGATATGCGAAAGCTGCATTCCTATCCTGCTGCAAAAGCTAGCTTTTTTAAAAAAAATTGTGGTTACATTGCTCAACCAGTGGAGAACACAACCCTTCATGTGCTGGCTGTGGTTTATAAAGGCATCTGGAGTCACTAACTTCTTCAGAATTGGCTGTTTTGTTCATGGAAGAAGGCAGACTCTGAATTGTTGTTCTCCCCACCCACATCCCGCAGAGCGGTTAAAATCAGAAAAAAAAAAAAAGCTTGTCAAAGCAAAGCTGTTATATGAAGTCACAAGGGGACGGAGAACACTTTATTGGTCTAGATACACTCTGTTTTGTACAGCTAGACCTCATGGTGACACTCAAGTCTAGATATTTTTACACATTTTTAAGAGGTGTTTTACAAATCCTGTATTCTGCTTGCATTATTAATTATTCAGAAATCCTCTAGACTAAAAAGCTGATGCTCAGGTTTGATTTACACTGGGCTGAAGGGCATTCAGGTAGAGCTTTTGATTTATTCTGCTCAGTACTGTTAGTAACTATTCAACCCATATTTTGTAATGCATATATTCTTGACATTGTACTTCAGGTAAGATTTGGGTCCTTCTTGGAATAGAATTGCTAACATTGCTTAACAATGTTTAACTTTTTACTGAAAATCCCTGTTAATCTTCCCAGAAAATATACTCTCTACATCCATATCTTCTCCTTAATAGTAGTGTTGTTTACTCTGAATTTGTTTCAATGAATTACTTAATTTTAAACCTATGTAGTTCCATTGACATCAAAGTGAAGTACCTGTATATACTGGAAATAGTTGTGTGTCAGTCTTGGCTTCTGAACATTTGTTTGAAGCATGTTGTTATTCAATCCCTCAAACAGTTTTTTAGATATTATTTGTCCTTTGCAGCTTTAGGTAAAACAGCCACTGTGCTAGTTTCTGTTCTCTTTATTGTTATGAATGACACTGTTGTATCCATATTTCTCCATGAAAAACAAACTTACTGTATTCTGTGGAGCCTTATTTCTACCTGCATACACGAAAAAAAAGAGACAGTGAGACTTCTTTAGAGAGTATATGTAGCTTTGATATCTGTAGCATAAAGCAGAGTTGGTATGTGTTTTAGAAAGATGGAAAAGATCTCAGACTGTATGGAACTTGCCAATTTCAATTCCTGTGTAGCAGTTCTCAGCAATAACGATTAGTATTTCAATGCTGCAGACAACTGAAACATAAATCCAGACTTGCAAACTGTGAATCAGGATAGTTTCAAGAATGTCATCAAGTTTGCAGAGCAGGTTTAACAAGGTTGCTCAAGTAGGCATAGCTTTCACTGCTTGTAGGTGCTACTCATTGGTACCCAGCTGCATAGCAGCTGGTTAGCGTAAATCATAACAAATCCTCTCTTGGTTAGTTGAAAAATCCAGTGGCCATACTAATGAGTTCTTTTTAAAAGCAGGAGTGAAAATTTTGATTTAGCTTACTGAAATACTAGGGAATCAGCAAATTCCATTCAGTAGGAATGCACTTTGCTCCAAAGGAGAGTGAATTAATACCTTGCGAAATAAATTGCCCGATGTGCTTTGTTGTGCGACTCCAGAAAATCCCATTTCAATTGTATTTGGAAGCTTCTTTTTCAGAAAATTCTGTCACTTGCAAGTGTGGTAGAAAAATGACTGCTGTATAATACCTTTTTTCATTTTGTGTTGGCTTGGTTTTTCTATTCCTTATCAGAAGGCAGGGAATTCAGATGTCTTTAAATTCTTGGTTTGAAAATCAGTAGATTTTGGCACATTACTGATGAGTATTGACAGCACTCGAGGATACGTTCCAGTGTAGGAGATGGGAGCTCGCAGGACAGCATTCCCGTTAACGTCCGCAGGTCTCGCGGGCTGCGCGATTGCTGCGACGCTGACGCGCTCCCAGGCGTGCGCGTGAACCGTTGTCCGCTGCCGGTTGGCACCGCTGAGTGCTGGTGAGCACCCAGCCCTCCTCTGGTGTTTTCAGGCAGGTCCCCTTGGAAAGGAGACTTGGATACAGAGAGAGGCCGCTTTCTCCTCAAACCCTTTTGCCGTGCAGCGAGAAGTTTGTGCTGCTGGGCGCTGGGTTGCACATGTGGGTACCACTGGCCGATGTAGAAACAGGACCCCATGGAGCAGGGCACTGCCTGTCATAGGAAGAGTGGCCAAATCTGACCCACAGCTTTCTTACCTGAAAAGAGGTAAACAAAAACGGAGATTTAGCAGTCCACAGCAGAATTTTCTTCTCTTGACTCTTAGTAAATTCATTTGGTTTCTGTCAAGTGCGGTAAATGTTACTACTCAGTTTTCCAACCTTCAGTGTAGCACTAGAACCAGATGTTTTCATTAAAATCTGCTCTACGCAAATGCAACTATCCTTTTTCTCTTTTATCCTGTTCCCTGACATTTATGCTTAGCAGATTTTTTTTAAAAGATTTTTGTTTCACTTGCAAGCCTATATTTTAACATACCGCAATATTTTTCTCTGATCAAACTCCTGTTTTCTCAGTGTTGCCAGTCTCTACAGTTTTGAGTAACGCATCAGTTTTGACAGATACGAAGCTATTTGTTATGTGTGCATTAATTTGCTAACAGTCATCTCTGTATCTTGCCTCTTAGTCTCAGTATAGGTTGACTGAGTGTGGGTATCTGAAAACATATTGAAAGTACATGTATATGGATTTTGAAAGTGTAGCTTGAAAGTACCGTGTAACCAGTATATATGACTAATATTTTATAGCAACTGTGACTGGAAACTAATTTCTCTAAATAATATAGTAAACATCATTAGAAAATCTCATCTCTGTCAGAGGGTTGGGGGCTTTTTTGAGCTTTTGCTTAGAAAATCAGGCTAATTGATGTGATGATTCCTAGCTCATTTGACTTACTGCTACATTTTTCAATTATATTAGGACCAGAGATTAAAACAAGCAAGTATTACTTGTGCTACTATCTGAGGCCTCCTGTTTAGCTGCATGATCTCTGAAAGTTATCTAGTACGTGTTGTGGTATGAATTTTATTTTGGCACATTTGAGTAAGATCTGCATTAAAATCAATAGATTATGTTTTCAAATAAGTGGTGAGACCGAGAGAAGATTTTTTTTCATGTCCTTTTTTTTTTTTTTTAAAGTAGTTTCTTTGATTTCAAAATGCTTTCACTTTGCAGTGCTGCAGGCTTGTTTGCAACTGATTGCTGACAGCAAAAGTGACATCCAACAGAAAGGTAAGAGTATGTTCCATGATTTATAGCTAACTATTCCATGTATTAACTCTTCCATCCAATTTTATCTAACTTCAAAGCAGTAACTGAGTTATGTCACTGAATTAAAAAAAAAAAACAAAACAAGAGGTCCCTGCATCTGGACAGCCCTTGCAAATATCTTCTTTTCAGTGGGGAAATCCAGCTAGGGAGACTGGAAGTCTTGACTAGAAGTCAGCTTTGTTAATTTTTGACAGATGGAGATGAAAAAAGTAACTTTTCTTTCTGATTACCCAAAACTTATTGTTTCTTTTAGATGATTCAAGCATTGTCCCTTGGCTTCTGAGCTTTAAACGTGGAACAGCTCTGGAAGAACAAGGAAATAAAATAGTGATCAAAGAAACAGGATATTTTTTCATATATGGCCAGGTGAGAAAGCTCAATTCATTTTAGCATCTGACTGTTTAAAGGATTTTTAATGTCTCCATACAATATATTTTAAGTCTGCACCTCTTCATTCTGTAGGTTTTATATACTGATACAACATTTGCTATGGGACATCTAATACAGAGGAAGAAGGCCCATGTGTTTGGTGATGATCTCAGCTTGGTGACATTGTTTCGCTGCATCCAAAACATGCCACAGTCTTATCCGAATAATTCTTGCTATACTGCTGGTAAATATCTAAGTTTTCCTTTTCTTTGCAAATAAACTGTATCAAACAGAATCTGTAGTGTTGGATGATTAAGTATTGTGGCAGTTGTAAAGAAAATGGACTGCATTCATGGATCTGGTTAATTGCAAAATTACAGAATACTTTAAAAAAATACAGTTTTATATAAATGGAGGCAGTTGGAGAGTATGCATCTAACTTTGGTGATCTCAACAATTCCCCTCTGTCCATTGACTATACAATATGGTTAGATACTTTGGTGCTTTCAGTTAGATGCAGACAAAAGGAGTATATATTGTCCTTATTGAAGAACTTGGTTTAACTTAACTAAATGTGGAATTCAACCCTTATCCCAGTAAAATATTTAGGAGCTATGTTCTGCTTTAAAACATCATATATGAATTTTAGCCACCCAATTTAGCCTACCGTACTGTAGGATTTCCAAAGATATTTCTTATCAGCTTAATTCTCTACTCCTTGTAATGGCTACTGCAGTTTTTACTCTTTGGTTAGATGAGAAGTAGTTAATTCCTATAAAGAGCTCTTTCTGACTGCACAAATTAGAAACACTACAAGAAAGACCAATTAAAATATTTAATGCAAGTCCAGCAGGCTCAATGCTCTCTCTCTATATATGTATATTCCTGCAGTAGCATTTAAGGAATTATTGTCAAGGCCCATTAAACCTTGTTTGGTAGCTCTTACCTGTCTGTCTTTTCCCCTTAATTGTGGGTTTGAGGGTTTTCTCTTTTGTTGTTTTCCAGCAAGATCTGTGTGAATAAAAACTACCTTTTTTTTTCAATGCCTTATAAAAAAATGGGTGACATTGAATGACAGAGTTGCCTGTTGGCAAGTAATGGCATTAAACAAATGGGATGGGGAAGGAAGCTAATTTTTTTTTTTTTCCAAATAAAAATAAATTAGCTACTTCCTTCTGGCAATTGAGGCTACCAAACATTTTCTTTAACTTTCTGCCCCTCCACCCACACATTCTGGCATCATAACCACCTTCAATTTCATCTGTCCTCTAATTTCACCCTTGTGTTACTCCCCCTCTTAACGAGGATCTCGGCTCCATCCTGCCACTTCAGGGTTCCTGCTTCCCAAATTCCCGCCCTTCTGCTTTCACCTGGGAAACCAAATCTCACTGCAGTATCTCATGCTGTTGAGCACGTGTCGCAGCAGATGTCAGATGCGCTCTCAGCTCAGTGGCTGCGACTTGAGGGCGAGGTGCTTTCGGTTATCGCATCAGCTGGTGGACGGCTGGCAGGAAGCAGACTTCTGTGCTCTGCAGTGGGTCAGCTGCTGTCTGGTAACTTCATTTGGTTGGTAAAACTCGTCAGACCTCTTCCAGAAGTGTGGGAACAGAGTGGTCTAGGACCGGCAGTACCCAATGCTGACCTTGACTGTCACATCACCGTAACGCGAGGAATCTGAGTACACCACCGTTACGCGTTTTTGCAGTGTTTGCTTAAGTGGACTGTGATATGCTGAGTGCAGAGTGGAAAGTAGGTCCAGCTCCACAGAGGACGTTAAGTGTCAGCTTTGGGTAGGCTGCAGTTTGTAAGAATGTGCCTAAAGATAAAAAAAGCACTCGTCACAAGTAACAAGCCATGCTTTTGTTTGTAAGATGACGTTTAGTGACTTTTTGAATACTGTTTATGAAAAGAATGTATTTGAAATATTAACTTTAAAATATCCCAAATCTTTTGCCAGGCATTGCAAAATTAGAAGAAGGGGATGAACTTCAACTTACAATACCACGGAGAAGGGCCAAAATATCCTTGGATGGAGATGGTACTTTTTTTGGTGCAGTTAGACTCCTCTGAAGCCCTTCATTTCTGTTGTTATGCTTAATGCAGTTTTCTTCTTTTCCCATGCGTTTGTCAGAAAAAAATATTCAATTGTAATAAAGATGCCAATTCAGTCTCTCCCCGTCCACCACTAGCTTCTGGGAACTTTTCTTCGGTTTAATAAGCAAACCCAAAACAGGAAACACACCAGACAAACTTGTGAGATATAACCATCATGTGACTACCAGAAAGCCAATTTATTTTAGACAGTGGGAGACTCTAAATAACAACTGTAAAGCAATGGCTTTTGGCTTTAAAACAATTTCTTGTCCGTAAGGCAAATCAAAGGAGTTGACCATAAAGTATAGCATAAACAAGACCATTGACTATCAAATTATTATCCATAATGGAAAAGAAAAACTAAAATACAAGTACATCTTAGATTTGCTTTGTTTCATCAATAAAATATTTGAAGTAGGAAATATGGGGAAGAAACATCAAACAGTAGATTCTTCATCACAAAATTGAGGTGTCAGGTGGGTTTTGCAGTTTTTTTGTTTTTTCTTTGACACCAAGATTTTGGGGGAGGAAAAAATCTAAATGTATGGGATAATGAAAACAAACTCCTCAGAAATATACAGAATAGTAGCCACTGGCTTGCTGCTTCCCTGTAAACAAAAGGTGTATAAGTTACTAAAATCTATTAGTATTTACTAATTAGAATGAATTTTACTGGGAAAAGAACATGTAAGATGCTTCAACAGCTTGATCTTCAAAGCATTGCTACTCATCAAGGAATATGTGTATACTTCTATGTAAGCAAGGCAGGAATAGAAAGAAACAGTGAGGTTAGACACAATACAGTAAGTGGAATTGGATTTCTGGCAGTCATATATAGATGTTGTGTGTATATACATATACACAGTATATATGTATATATATGAAAGTATGTACACACATCCATAAGCCTTTGACATTTGGGCATAGAATTTTATCTTCTTTTGAATAGTTTATGGAATGGAAATATTACTGCATACATATTTTTTGTATTTCTCCTGCTTTTTGCTATGATCCATTCTATGCAATACAGTAAAAAGAAAAATCCAATAAACCTGGAACCAGCCATACAACTAAGAAAGTACATTTGTATCCCAGATATCTAGGCTCAGTCCCTAAGTTAACTATAGGCTTTTCCTGCAGTTTTCAATATATTGCTCAACATTGTTTTACAAAAAAATCAGACCTGTAGAAAGGCTAAACAGATGTCTTTTTTTCTTTTCTTTTGTTTGTCTGCTTTGTTCAGTAGATAAGATTTATGTATTTTTAACCCCAAGAATCTGTGTGTACTGTGTGGTCAAGGTAATAGCGTGGTAATAGTGTGGTCAAGGCTTCTAGGAGCTATCGTAATACAAACATTGAATACTTATCCACTGATCTTTAAAGAGGTATTGAAGTGCTACTGGAATAGATAAAATAATAAAACCGACAGTAATGAATTGTACTTCATTTGAAAATATTTTTTAGGGGTTGAGAATTGTGTCATATAAGCTCATTTAGTAAAGAAAAGATGCTTTGTATATTGCAGTCTCCTCGTCTGTTTTTATAAATTGTGCTGATTTGATTGAGTTCTCATGGTGATAGACAATAAATAAAAGAGATTTGGAGCTAGGAATTACAGACTATGGTAAACTAATGAAACAATTAATCCAACTTCTCTGTGCTTCAAGAAGATATTTCAGCAATAAGCATAGGTGTATTGGATTACCACACCGGGATTTTTATGAGGCTTAACTACAGTTACGAAATGTCTGGAAGTCCTCCTTATACAAATTTATTTATTTATGTGTCCTGGAGCCGAAGCAGCTGCTGCTGTTTATTATTATTATTATTATTAAATTTTGATGTGCTAAGTTTGCCAAAAAGACATTTGAAATCCTCTACAGGAACCCTCAGTTTAGCCAAAGGTTGTGTGAAGCTGCACGTAGATAAAACAATTATTAGCATGCAGTGAGTTGTCTGTTATTACTGACATATCTTAAAGACATGCTCTGAGTCTCTAATCAGAAGCTTGTTGATTTTAGCATTGTCTGATGACAGAAAAAAATGTTGTTGCTGTTGCTTTCCCAGAGACTTGGTGGCTAAACCTGCAAATCTAACTTTTGGTATGCAAGGTTCCCCGGTGCTTTCAGTGGGCTTGTGTGTGCTTAGCTTAAGCCAGTTCTGAAGGTGCTTGGCACCTTAGTGTCGCTTTGATATAAACAGACACAGTGTAATATTTTAAACATACAGCACATAGCAAAAATTCTGTGAAGCTAAATCAGTTGTCATCGTTGCCCCTTTTCCTCACCATATTCCTTCCTTCTGCTGCTGGCAAATGTGGACAGCACAGAATTTTGGAAAGTGTTTGGGGTGTGGTGTGGCTTGGAGGAAAACTTCTCTCTTCTGAATAAAAAGATTTCTAAAGTGTTCCCTTCCTTTAGTAGGATGAAACCAAACCTCAGGTTTCTTCACAAAAAAATGTGAACCATGATAACTCCCACATGTGTGCAAAAAGTGTAAGTCAACAGACTGTTCAGATACTTCTACTGATTTTGTTGTTAGATTCGTTTTCTGCTGGCTTCATGAGAAAACTTGTCTTTGCAAAATTAATCTGCTTCTGCACAAAGTTGAGTTTTAACAGGTCAGCATTTTCTGACCAAAGCAGGAAGAAGAGGAGGATACCTCATTCCTGATGATTCTGCTAACAAACTGGTGATACATGAGGTAGCAAAGTGCATCTAGACCTCAGTCATGCTTATGCTTCAGTTAGTGGGAGTTACTGAAACTTTCTGCATTTGATAGATGTTATTTAAATAAGTGTTACAGGTAATAAGTAGTATCTAATTGGTTCATACTATATTTTACATTCTTATCAAGGACATCTAGCATTTAAGATAGGTTTTTGCAAATGCAACAAACTGTGCGAATACTCTTGTTCTTTTTTATGTGGTGTTAAGCAGCATCATGGCAAACATAAGGGACTTGAACATTTTCTTTCCAGTACATTTTCACAGAAAGTGTGAGCTTGTATCATTCTTTCCTTTTTAATAATGTGCAGTTGGCAGATATATAGCTGCTTTGAAGCACGTAATTTGTGTCTTAAAAATGAAAATATGTCTGTTATATAATACGCAGTCACACACCCTACCGACATACGCAGTATGCTCATTGCATGGCTCTCCCATCTCTGACTATTTCTCAAATTGCTCAACGTTTGCCATTGTAAGACCTCAAATTCAGTTGTCCCGTAGTTTTGGCAAGCTTATACTGCTGGAGTTGAGATTTTCTGTATCTCTGGTTTATGTCTTAGGTTGAATTGTCTTGGATAACTTCAGCACCCAAAGTTCTACTCTTCTAAAGATGATGGTAGGGACAATGAATTGTTTGGATTTTATTTTAATGATTTGGCTACTTTTTCTTTAGAAGGGTCTAGAGACTCTATGCTTTGAAAGAAGAAATGCGTGTAATGTGGGTTTTTGCTTTCTTTTAATCAGGATTTTCTTTCTTTCTTTCCTTCTTGTGCACTCGTGCTGGATGTATGCTTTTGAAGAATATTTTATGCTTTCTCAAGTTAAGCATATTCTGTTCCTACAGAACTTTCAAACGGGAGAGGAAAATGTTCCCAGCAGTTTTGTCTCTTGGCTGAGTCCATGGATTACCACCATCAGTAAGATCTAAGGTTGTTTTTCAGGGTCAGTCCAAGCAGCAGTGAGAAGGAAATTGATGCAAACGCAGGGAAGAGGGAAGCTAAGTCTGTGATGTAGAGAAGATCTCATGGAGTTTGCAGGTTACATAGAGTTTAGGGGTGACAGGGAAAACAAACCCGATTTGCAGCTGGACTGCAGAAATTGGAGAGACCCTAACTGGGATTTGGTTGCTTGTGAGGTGGGGAGAAATGCAAGGGCATGGAATGGACTGGCTGTGAAAAGCCTGGGAACTAAGTGAGGTTAGGCAAAGACAGCAGCTTTGTGGAAAAGGGCCAAGGGTTCCTGGGGAAAGCAAGCTAAAAGTCTGCAGTGAGCCCTGTCAGAGACGAAGGCTAACAGCATACTGCTCTGTATTAACAGGTGTGCCACCGGTAGATTAAGGGAAGGGGTTATTCCCCTTTTCTTGGCACCTTTCAGGGTGTATTTGGAATACTGCATCCAGGTTTGGACACACTACACCACAAATACAAGGACAGTGAGAAACTTGAGGGAGTCCATTTGTAATGCAGGGGGGTGGTTGGGGTGCACACACTTGCCCTATGAGGAGGGGCTGAGGGAAATGGGTTTATTCAGCCTGGAGAAGAAGCTTGGGGGGTCCTAATAGCAGCCTTCTAATGCCATGTCAAGAAAACAGAATCACACCCTTTGAGAGGCCCATGGTGGAGTAAGAAGAGACAATGAGCACAAATCAAACTGGGAAGTTCATATTTGACATAAGGAAAAAAATTATTACCGTGGTGTCATGGTCTATTTGGATTTCTCAAATTTACTGGTCAATGTACTCTGTAAATTAAACTTCATTTTATGAGCTCATTAGGAAAGAAAACAAGCATGACAAACAAGGGTTCAATCCCCTTTGTACAGACTAGGCAAACATGTGAATTCACTAATTCATCACTTAAGTCATGAGGTTTCTAACTCACAAGCTCTCTAATTCATAATTGGCAACTCGGAACTTGTAACTTGTGCACCGATGAGCAAAGCAGTTACCTACCTGATGGGGAGAGCACTCATCCTTCCTCCTCCACCACCGTGAGGGTGTCCCCTGTATCCCACTGAGAAGCACGAAAGCCTCAGCAGTCTGGCTGTTGTGGGATCTGCTTCAAGAACTTTTTGGGTAAGCTGATGTATTTACGCCTTCCAGCTTGGAAGTTGGGTCTATGCCATTTCCGTGAGTTAGCAGATTGTGAAGAAACTGTCAGACAAGCAATCTGCAGGGATGATGGCTGCAGGAGACAGCCAGCGGCAGGCGGTAATGGCTGCATCATGGCCTTTTAGCTCTTTCTGGCCACTGTGTCCTGCCTACGTGTTGCTATTGCTTTGACCTAATGGTGCTTATCCCAGCATAGGTCAGGCCTTAGCATGAGCTGTGTGTTGGCCAAAATCTGAGCAGGAATTGAGTGGAGTCAAACCATGGGGACTGAAGCAGGTTGCCCAGAGGCTGTGAAAAATCCATTCCTACAGATTTCCAGCACCTTAATGGATAAAGCCCTGAGCAACATGGTCTGAATTCAGTGTTGATCCTGCTTTCAGCAGGCTGGAGTAGACCTCCCAAATGATCCCTTGCCCCTGATCTATGGTAAGAAACCAGGAGATGTGGGAGGCAGAGAAAGGTCTGAGACTGGTGGGAACAGGTCAGAAAGGGTCCTGCTGGGGAAGGAAGGGTGTTCGTTTCCTGAGTGCAAATGAAACGTGGGTTCCTCAGTGTGTGCTTCAACAGTATCAGCAAACATTTCTGTAATGCACAGGGCAGGTTCCAGTTAAGCACAGCAAACTGCCAACAGTCATTGGGTACTGAGTGACCCGAAACTCAAGAGTGTAGATTGAATCAAACTATGTGGCCAAGTAATAACCTTCATTTACTCACTTGCAAGTTTCCTTCAGCTTTTTTTTTTTTTCCTGCCCCCCCCTTCCGCTCAATGGATAGGAGACACTTCATCCTGCAGCAGAAAATGGAATACTGACGGAAAGTGTTTTAAGCTGGGGCCCAGACTAATCTTCAGAAATATTGGAAGGAAGTAGTAAACGAGACAGAATAAGAACATGCGAGAAGAGAAGTTATGATGTCCTATTTAAATGAGAATTGTATTCCTTTTCTATCTGTAAGAGCTGGCTGAAAAACCATATTTACTTTCTGCACAGATTTTGTGGGGTTTGGGGGAGGGTGGGGGTGTTTCTTTCTTTAAATCTGGGGTTGTTTCAATTTTGACTTAAAACCATTTCTCCCAAAACTTTTTTGGCAAATTTAAGTTCTCTTTCTAATCCTGATGAACATGAGTTATTCCAATGGCTACAGGAAATCCTGTATCTCAACGTGCAGGTGAGTTCCCCTTCCAGACTGAGCTCAGGGTACTTGCCTTCCAAAGCTTCTTGGCCTAGGGAAGAGTCTTGATGAGCTCCTCCTAATCTGGAGGCTGCCACTTTCAATTTCCCTGGCTTAGTACCCAAAAGCCCTTTTGGAAGTCCGAGTTCCCTCCAGGCATCACTTTCAGCTTGGTAACAGTTCCTTCAGTCTGAAATATTTTAAACAGAACATGCTAGGCTCTGCAAACTGGCATTTTTGGCAAAGCTCTATTTTGTCTGAAAATTTCCAAGCTGCCCTAGTCTTTACCGCAGAGTTCCTTAAACCGGATTTTTCACAGGTCATCACTGATTGAGTGTTCCTCATTTTCTGGCTGACTGACTGATGTCCTTGTGGTCTCATTTGCAGAAGTGTTGAAACTCACAGCTGAAACTGAAATTAGCAGGAGCTGCGCTTTGAATATCTGGAGGGCTGTATAATTCTGCTTAGAAATACTACAACAACTAGTATTCTGGAAAAGCCCTGGGGGAAATAAATTCTGATCTGGAGGCAAGCTTTGTTAGGAGTGTGCAGTCAGCCAAGAGCTATGCTTTGGAAAAAGTGGGAGGAAAGTTCTTAAATCATTGCTTGGGTGCTGGACATTGTGTGCAGTCAGTGTGACAGGGATCTTAATGGAAAGGGCAATGTGAGGTTATAATAAAGGAACTTCTGTTGCAGGTGCAGGGAAGTAGAACTAAGATTACAGAGGCAATTTTGGCCCATCTTCACTGTGAGCATTTAACTTTGCATTGGAAGACTTGGTGGGTGCTGGAGACAGGACCTCCAGGGGCCTGTTCCTATTTCCAGTGCTAAAAGAGAAGTTCCACTCCCCACAGACCTCATAGAAACTACTACATGTAGCTGTGGAAGGGGTGGTGACAGTTCTACCTGTGCTTAGACAGTGTTTGCCTCTCCAGTAAGGGAACTGGAAAGCGCCCACTTCACAGTTCCTGACACCACTGGAGAACAAACCTAGCACTTTTAAAGCAGGAAGAGTAAGGGGGAAATTTGCCAGAGGACAGCAGATAAGCAGTGTCTGGTAGCAGACTGCTGGCTCAGGGTTTCTTACCTAGTTTTGTTTGTCCTCTGAATGAGGAGGTCACAAGGATGACAGAGATTTGAAAAGCTATACAACTCTGTTTCGCAATAATCACTTTATTGATTTTTTTAGTTGTTTTTCTCAAAGACGATATTTGCCACCTCCCCCCACCCCAAGAAGGGGACAGTAAGAGCGAAGTGAGTAGATGGGGTGCAGCGACATGTCAGATGCTGTGGCAGGCAGGGGAGGAGAGGTGGCTGTGTGGGAGGGGGGCACAAAGCCCGGGCAATGGCAAGAAGACTGCCGTGCTGCTGCCGCCTGTCTTCTCCTGCTGAATCAGTTGCTCCATGCAACCTTTCAGTCCTGTGCTAGCCTGGCATTTAATCACAGCTGGCAGGTTTTTTGAGAGCAAGTTCATGATGGGTCATACTTCTGTCTCTATTCAATTATCAGTTGCAATTACCAGCCAAAATCACCAGTCCCAACACTGAACCTGTAGAAGAATACGGGTGATGCTCTATTGAGATGCTACACTGGAAGTGTAAGTCAGGGTTGATGCAATCAAGCTGAGCAGGCTGATGAGAAATGAGGTTGAGACTAGCATTCTTAATCTGTAAAATGATGATGGTATACTTTCCTACTTGTTAGGCTGCCAGAAACGTATCTTCTACCATCAGTAGAAGCAGTGAGTAGTGGAAACAGAAGCACATAGTCTGCTACTTTTTCCATCACGTATTTCCCTTCTTTCTCTACTTATTCTATCCAGAATCCCCTTTTCCAGCTTTCTTTGGCTCTGTTCTCTCTCGTATTCATCACCACTATACTCAGAACATACCAAAAAAAAAAAAAAAGGCAGCTAGAAAACCAAGAGTTTTTAAAGCAGAAAAGTAGCTAATTTGGATTGCCTCCCTCATTAGTTTTTGGTGGATAACCTCATACAATCATCGTCATCACCATCACCACAGCCCGACGGTACAGCCGCCCTTTCCCTGCCTGAGGGCATTAGTGCACACGCCAAACGGAATGATTGCACATTTTCATCTCTGCACGAAACAAACTGGTAGTAAAAATCCTCTCCCCTTTAAACTGAGTGTATCACTTCTGACACTGCAAGTGACAGAGAAAAAGGAAAAGAGAAAAAGAAAGTAAAAGCTTCTGGAGCACCAATGCCAATGAAGTAATCTTTTGTGCCTGTGAATTAACAGTGAGCCAAACCTGTCTATTAGGTATTGCATTTGCTTTTGAGCAGACCAACACCAACAAAACTGCTTCCTTGAGCTTCCTTTGGTTTGTCTAAGAGAAGAGAAACATTTCTGGTTTATTTCTCAACATGCAATATTTACTTGAGAGAAAGAGTTTGAAAGGGAGCACAGCTGACATACAAAGCCCGGACAAAACTAGTAATCTTAAACAGCACAGAACTGGGCCTTCCATCCTGGGCCTAATGTCAGAAAAACTGGGGGGGGGTTAACCTTTTAAGAGTTTTGGTCACTATTCTAGTATGGATCAGGCCTACCTTATCATTGACTTTCACTTCCTTCTGTTTGCATGCCTGAGTCTATGCACTCTCAATGTGTATGTTTGACAGTAAGCTCCCCGGTATGAGAAATTCTGATTATACATTTATTCATTCATACATTCCTAACATGAATGGATCCTTCTGCAAACCCTGAGCAGCTGAATGCTTTGTTTTGTTTTGCTTGTTAACCAGGTTGAAAAACAAGGGTGTAAAGAAGAATATGGTTTCTGTCATTTAGAAGCCAATGCTCTGAGGTGTTTTCAATAAATCCATTTTCCTCCCCTTAACAGCATAGTGGTGAGAAGAAAAACCAGTACTTGTTTTACCATAAGTATCTTACCTTTTTGAAGGCATTGCTTGTATTCTTGTAGCTATCCTCACATTTTCATTGGTTTCTAATACACATTTCATATTAGCTGCAAACCTCTTTTCTGGTAAAACCAGAACAATGCAAATCCCACCCCTTCAATACTACTCTCAAATTCACAGCTTCTAGAGCTGGCTGATGTGTTGTTTTACTCTCCTCAAATACTTGCTTCTTTGGAGGTGGTGGTTGCTTATATATACTCATTAGTTCTCTCCATAAAGGAATTGTACTAAAACTGATCCCTTGGGATGCACAAGCTGCTGGTCTGTGAAGAGGAGCCAAGCAAAATGGCAACTTTATGCACCATTGTGGCTAACCACTGCCTTATTGCTCTATTTTCTTACCCTGCTGGTTATGACTGTAGCAGATCACATCGGCTTTCTTTAAACACCCAGGACAAGGTTCTTCTGACTTAATGAAGACATCCGTAATGAGGATGCTTCCACGTTTTGAGGCAACCGTCTGGAACGCCACTGTAGTCCATGGGGAGAAGCAGGTACTTCTGTGTCAGTCTGTCTCTTCCTAATGCAAATGATTCATGGGTTGGGTGCATCATAGTGCAGATTACCTTTTTTTTTTCCTCTGTGACTATAAGACCCTCAAATTACCACCTCACACAACGTAGCTATCCAAATTTAGTTCCTAATCTCACTCTTGATTACTGCAACAGCTGGGGATCACAAAAGGGATCATGCCATTTCATTACACAGCTTCCCATGCAGGAAGGGAGCAGGACTATTGCTGAAAATCCTACCTGTTGTAGCAAGAAAGGTGAAGGCTGAGAAAGGAAAAAGGCTATTGTGTTACACACCAATGTCAGGCTCATGTATAGTAGAATTATTGTATTATGCCCAACTGCAGAGGGAGAAGTGTGATATAATTGGAATTAATGGGTTAATCACATTACTAATTTAGAGATTAAATAGGCTGACACAAGCTTTGCAGGAAGGAAAAGCAATAACAGTCTGCAAAAGGAGCAACAATGGCATCTAAAAATAAATAAAAGATGATAGCCTTTACCGCATCATTTGTAACTTGGCATTAAGTCACATATTTAAAGGTGATCTCTTTTTCCCCATTATGTAAGACTCTTTTAGAAGAGGTTTATTGGGCAATATTTGCTAATAAACTGGGTAAGCAAAGTAGCCAAAGAAATTCTGAGTGGAAGTGAAATATATTGAATTGGAATATATCAATAGTCCTGTTAAGAATACAAGTGTATTCATAGATTGTTTCTAATGCAGAATATTGTTAGTGAGCAGAAAGCTGGAGAAAAGTCCCAAATTTATATATATTTTTATATATAAATATACACACACACATATGTATATACACACATATACTGACATTTAAAGAATGAAGTGGGAAAACATGTAGATTCTGTTTTTAAAATGATCAAAGAACTTATATGCATTTCTTAAAAGGGTGGTGAGGCTTGTGGAAACCTAAGGCCTGTACAGGAAAAGCAGTAGTTTTACAGAGTGCCTTCTGTCTTCTTCCAGCGTCCTCCTGTCTCACCTCTGGTCTCAGAACCCAATTCAAACAACCAGCTTGCGAAATCCTTCCTCCTGAGGGCCTCTGGGTGCAGCTTTCAGGTATCTCCTTGTGCCTTCACCTCCAGGGCCACCTGCTCCGATGTGTCCTGCTCTGCTTCTCCCCAAGGAAAAGATGATGGTCTTTATGCTATCGCATAATTTATGCTATTTGTATGCTGTCATATGGAACAAACTATGTTAGTTCAAGATCATAGCCCATGCTTTGGACAACTTATTTCAAGCCCTGTCAGTTTTCCTGTTTTCCCCCTTTTGCAATATCTTATTGTCCTGGTTTTGTCTGGGATAGAGTTAATTTTCTTCCTAGTAGCCTGCACAGTGTGTTTTGGATTTAGTGTGAGAATAACGTTGACAGCACACTGACGTTTTAGTTGTTGCTAAATAGTCCTTATCCTGAGTTAAGGATTTTTCAGTTTCCCATGCTCTGCCAGCAAGCAGGTGCTCAAGAACCTGGTAGGGAGCATGGCCAGGACAGCTGACCCGAACTAGCCAAAGGGATATTCCATACCACAGAACGTCATGCTCCGTATATAAACTGGGGGGACCTGGCTGGGAGGCATGGATCGCTGCTCGGGCATCCATCAGCAGGTGGTGAGCAATTGCACTGTGCATCACTTGTCTTCTCTTGGATTTTATTTTTTTCCTTTTTTTTTTTCCTTTTTTTGTTATAGTGCTTTTCATTACTATTGTTATTATTATTATTATTATTATATTTTATTTTACTTTAGTTAGTAGATCATTCTTATGTCAGCCCATGAGTTTTACTTTTTTTTTGATTCTCCTCACCACCCCACTGGGAGGGGGAGGAGTGAGCAAGCAGCTGCATGGTGTTTAGTTGCTGTCTGGGGTTAAGCCATGACAGACCCCAATACCTTTAAAAGCAGATTCCCAGCAGACCTTACTCACTAGCTCCTTCAGCCGCCCAAGAGTATATGTATGTGTATTTATACATGTTCTTACCCCTGGACCTCCATCCTGCTCAGCCAGAGAGGGGAGCAGGGTGAGGGCGCTGGGGCTGCTTGTGTTCGTGGGAGCACCCCAAGCACCCATGACCCGTGTGGCAGGGAGGGTCTGGGGGGTGTCTGTGTCATGTATATGTCTGTGTGTGCCTACCCACAACACAGCTTCACTTTTGCTGCAGGTTAGTGTTAGGGATATGGAGCAGCTGCAGCCTCACCTGTCGCAGGTTCTTGGATCCAGCAAGGTGTGTTTTCCTCTGACAAGAGGAAAACCAGGAGTGTTAGTGGGGTCGGTGTCTTGTGCCACCCGCCCTGTCCCTGCTGGGCAGGTTCGTGCCCCTGCGAACATGCCTGGACACCAAGCATCCTCTCGCCTGCTCTGCAGCTCCCCCACCATGGGCGCTGACCTTTTAATTTTAGTAAATGCAGCTTTTGCCTTTGCAGTGTTGCCCAGAAGCGAAGCTGAGGATGCATCCCACAGGCACACACACACACGACAGTGACGTGGCCAGCTACACAGACTGCCACAGACAAGGCGCTGCCTTCGGCTGCACCTGCTTATACAGCTCCCATAAAACAGAAGACAGCCACGTCCCCTTCCACATCTTGGGCTGATTAGTTAAGAAAGGATGTAATCAGATACATTTTATATTTAATAAGATATTTCATAGCCCTTTATTCCCCCTTTTGTTCTTCCCCCATTCCCTTCCCCTGCGCCTTCCCTCACCAGCTTCCATAGTTCCACTGCCCGCCTCCAAATAATGGGACCAGCTCTGCTGTAAAATTCACTGGAAACATGGGAGGTATTGGTAAGAGCTTCAGTCTCTTGCACAATTTCATCTGTCTTTCTCTTTTCCAGTGCCATTGCTCTGCCGCCATCCTTAGCTGGGACCTCTATTTTCAAGACCAAGTATTACCCAGTACTGTTTTTTTTTCAACAATAAGAACGGATCACAGAAAAGAATCCTCACTGAGATGAATAAAGAGGCTAATTTGAAAAAAGAAAGAAAGAAATAAACCACCCACCTTATTTTCCTCTCTCTTTCCCCAACTTTGCTTTCCTTCCACTGCACCTGGGGAAGAATCATGACCGCTGCTGGAGTTGCTCTGACAGCCAGACTGAGGGAAACATTCTGAAAGCATGGCACGAAATAACTTCAGGCTCCTGCCATTTTCTTCCTATATGCATGAGAACACCTCTCCCAATACAGAATGGTAAAGCTGAGCTAAAACCGTGTGCATTCAGCTGCATTTAGCAGATGCAATCTGCTCCAGCTGACAGAGATTAAATCAATAAAGGCACTCTGACCTCAGCAGCTGGGAAAACCTTTTCCACATGATGCCTTTCCCTGCCCACGAGGGGATGAGCTGTCCCTCAGAAAAGGGAGAGAAGAGAGGCCATGCAGCAGGGTCCCTTCATCCCAACCGTGGGCATCCTTGACAGCTCTACATGACAGACATCAGCCTCCATTCTGAGGAGAAAGCAAATGGGTTTGGCTGCTGGTAGTCGCTTTCCAAAGTCTGGGGGAAAGCACTTTCCCATGTTTCTAAAGCAGGCTTACAATTGTCACGGCAACAGAGGAAGAAAGAAAACATTTAAAATATAGATATTTGTTCTGTCAAGTAAGCAAAAAAGTGGGCTGTCCTCGATTGCTCAAGAACATGATCCAGCTGAGAAGCTGGATAACCATCACCTTGCAGACATGCCAGTGGCCAAACAGAAGCGAGGAAGAGTTCCGCTGTGTTGTGATATACTGCCTCCCAAACTAATTGTACTTGTCATTAGCAGCAAACATTTCAACACAGTTGAAATTTTAACCATGCCACATTCTGAACCTCCCTGTGCACAGACAAGAGGGCTTATCATTTAAGCAATGAATGCATTAAGCTCGCTGTGCCACACGAGTAATGGTTTAATGTTCATCTGAGCCAAGGGGTGGAATGGGACTGACCAAGAAACACCTACAATGGAAGAAGGCTCAGTGGAGATGAGAAGAGAACAGCTCCCATTAAGTATTCCATAGAGCTCTTCGGATTTGACTGGAAGCAAAACACAATGCAAACACCTAACTACTCCCCAACACTTGCCAGCCTCTTCCACTCCTGAGTATCTTGCAAATGCTTCCTGGGGACCTGCAGTGGCACCATATTGGCAGAAAACCAACTACGCACGGAGCTGTCAGCAAGTCCCACTCTGCTCTTTGACCTGGCAGAGCATCGCCAGGACATTGTAAGTTACACTCACAGAATGGGTAAGGTTGGAAGGGAGCTCGGGAGGTCATCCAGTCCTACCCTCCTGCTCAAGCAGGGCCACCTAGAGTTAATTGCCCAGGACTGTGCCTAGTTGGCTTTTGACTGTCTCTAGGGCAGGAGGCTCCACAACCTTTCTATTCCACATGAACAAAATATTGAAAGGAGGTGCTGCTTCTGGGAAGTGAAGGAAGAGTGACTACTTGCCCCTGGGATGCTACTGAGGCTCAGGGAAGGGATCTTGTCAAGAGGCTGAGAAAACAGGCTTCTGCCTCATGGTGTTATATATACGGCCTAGAGGCACACCTGCCATGAAATACAGAGGAGAAAAGTTTTCATTCTGTGCTGTGACTGGCTGCTCCATAGGGGAACTGCAGTGATGGAAGGGGAATGTATGAAGACATAGGATTGTCACACAGGTCAGCATATGCACAGCTGCAGAGTGGTTAGAGTGAGCTTTTGCCCGTGACCTGGCTGCTCTCAAAGTGAACAAATGTTCAAGACATCCCTGTGCCACCCTCCCGCAATCTACAGATTCTCAGCGGGATCCTGCTGTAGAACTTCGGAGGGTACGCATGGATAAGTCATGAGTCCTCACTTCTTTGAGAGCTGCCAGGTTCTACCCAGAAGGTCACCCCAGCCCCTCCGCAGCTGCTGCTTATAAAGTGTCTTACAACATGTCATGAACACATTTTTTAATTGTTTAGGGAAGAGTTTAGAGCTTGTGTGAGCTCCTGCGAGTCCTTTGCCTCATCAGCTCCCCATACTGTTGGTTTTGTGCCAGTACCCGTGCTTCTGCCCGCACCCGGTTACCCTTTACCAGGTGCTTGTGACTGGAAGGAGAAGACAGGAGTGGAGGATGAGGCAGGAATAACCCAGACTGTCTTCCCTAACATATTTTTTATGTGCACTACAGGGACTTCATCCCCTTCTACAGTACATAAAAGTTCTGACTGGGCAGGGCCGCCCTGATCAACAGATCCTCTGCTGTTGACTAACCAGGTGGCTTTTGCTAAATGTGTATCCCAGTGTTTGAAGGTTCCATCCCCCATTGCTCTCAATGTAGTCTTTAACAGTCCATTGTATTGCTCGATTTTCCCAGAGGCTGGTGCATGATAGGGGATATGATACACCCACTCAATGCCATGCTCTTTGGCCCAGGTGTCTATGAGGTTGTTTCGGAAATGAGTCCCGTTGTCTGACTCAATTCTTTCTGGGGTGCCATGTCGCCCCAAGACCTGCTTCTCAAGGCCCAGGATAGTGTTCCGGGCAGTGGCATGGGGCACAGAATATGTTTCCAGCCATCCAGTAGTTGCTTCCACCATTGTAAGCACATAACGCTTGCCTTGGCAAGTTTGTGGGACTGTGATATAGTCAATCTGCCAGGCTTCCCCATATTTATATTTCAGTCATCGCCCTCCATACCACAGGGCCTTCAGCTGCTTGGCTTGCTTAATTGCAGCATGTTTCATGTTCGTGGATAACCTGTTCAATGGCATCAACAATCAAGTCCACCCCTCGGTCACAAGCCCATCTATATGTTGCATTTCTTCCCTGATGTCCTGAGGTGTCATGGGCCCACCGAGCCATAAATAATTCACCTTTATTTTGCCAGTCCAGATTTACCTAAGCCACTTCAATCTTAGCAGCCTTGTCTACCTGTTGGTTGTTTTGATGTTTTCAGTGTCTCGACTCTTGGGTATGTGCGACCCACTTACTCCACGTGGCATCAGTCGCGTGATGTGTAGAGGAAACTTTCCCTTCAAACATCCAGCCCAGCACTGGCAGTCGGGGTGCTAAGAGGAGCTGTGTTTCAGTACCAACCACTTCTGAGGCGGCTCAAACTCCTTTATATGCTGCCAATATCTCTTTCTCAGTTGGAGTATAGCGAGCCTTGGATCCTCGATATCCTCGACTCCAAAACCCCAGGGGTCGGCCTCGGGTCTCCCCAGGTGCTTTCTGCCAGGGGCTCCAGGTAGGGCCATTCTCCCCAGCTGCAGTATAGAGAACATTTTTAACATCTTGTCCTGTCTGGACTGGTCCAAGGGCTACTGCATGAACAATCTCCCGTTTAATTTGTTCAAAGGCTTGTCGTTGTTCAGGGCCTCATTTAAAATAGTTCTTCTTCTGAGTCACTTGACAGAGAGGCCATACAATCAGACTATAACCTGGAACATGCATTCTCCAAAAACCCACAATGCCTAAGAAAGTTTGCGTTTCCTTTTTACTAGTTGGCAGAGACATAGTTGCTATTTTGTTGATCACTGGGATCTAATAACATCCATCTTGCCATTTTATTCCTAAAAACTGGATCTCCCAAGCAGGTCCTTTGACCTTACTTTGTTTTATGGCAAAACCAGCCTTCGAAAGAATTTAGATTATTTTCTTCCCTTTCTCAAAAACTTCTGCTGTGTTGCCCCATACGATGATGTCATCGATGTATTGCAGGTGTTCCAGAGCTTCACCTTTTTCCAGTGCAGTTTATGGCAAATGGTGGGGCTGTGTTTCCACCCCTGGGGCAGTCAATTCCAGGTGTACTGGATGCCCCTCCAAGTGAAAGCAAATTGTGGATGGCACTCTGCTGCCAGAGGGATTGAGAAAAATGCATTAGTGGTATCAGTTGTGGTGTACCACTTGGCTGCCTTTGACTCCAGTTTATATTAAGGTTCTAGCAAGTCCAGCACAGCAGCACTCAGCAGCGGCATGACTTCATTCGGGCCATGATAGTCAACTGTTAGTCTCCACTCTCCATTAGACTTTTGCACTGGCCATATGCGGCTGTTAAAAGGTGAACGAGTCCTGCTGATCACCCCTTGGCTCTCCAGTCAACAAACCAGGTTATGGATAGGAACCAGGGAGTCTCAGTTGGTGCGATATTGCCACTGGTGCACTGTTGTGGTAGCAATTGGCACTTGTTGTTCTTCGACCCTCAGCAACCCCACAACCGAAGGGTCTTGAGAGAGACCAGGCAGGGTAGACAGCTGTTCAATTCCGTCCCCAAGGCAGCTATACCAAAGGCCCATCTGTACCCCTTTGGGTCCTTGAAACACCCTCCCCTGAGGTAGTCTGTGCCAAGGATGCACGGAGGCTCTGGGCCAGCCACAATGGGGCGTTTATGCCACTTGTTCCCACTTAGGCTTATTTCAGCCTCCAATACAGTTAGCTGCTGGGATCCCCCTGTCAGTCCAGAAATACAGATGGGTTCTGCCCCTTTACAACTCGATGGCATTAGGGTACACTGTGCACCGGTGTCTACAAGAGCCTTGTACTCCTGTGGGTCTGATGTGCCAGGCCATCAGATCCACACAGCCCAGTAAACCCGGTTGTTCCTCTCCTCCAGCTGGCTGGAGGCAGGGCCCTTCTAGCCTTGGTCACAGGATTCTCCACTCACTTTTTGTAAAAATGGATTAGAATTCCTTCTCATAGGATCAGGAGCAAGATCAGCCTTTCCACTCTGTCAGGCACACTGCTCACACTGCCCACTGGAGACGGAGCAGCAATTTTCCTGGAAGAACCTTCATTTGCGATTATTTTTCCTCACAGTTCACGTACCCATGCATCTAGGACCAAGGTAGGTTTTCTATCCCACTTCATCATATCCTCTCTGTGTTCACACAGGTAGGACCACATGGTACCTCATGGTGCATACCTTCTATCTCCTCTCTCGAGCAGAGGGATGCTTGTTCCTAATAGCTGAGATATTGGTCCGTACAGGAGGGAGGCTGAATTTACCCTCAAATAGCTGGAACTCTCAAGACAGTTTCTTGGCTAGTGTATCTGGTAGTTTCTCCACAGCCGACATGAGGGAGGAAGAGAGACTTTCTTTGTATTGCTGGAGTCAGCCAGCCAATTCACCCACCATTGGTCCCTCTTCATCTTTCCAGTTCGTTACTGGCAATGAGTTGGCATACAATGATGGTGTGCTCCACGTAACCTTCTGCCACATGGGTTGTGTGCAGTGGACTTCATCTGGATCTGTGGGTAACTGCATTGGCTGGGCCATAATAAACCATCTCCCACATGACTAACTCCCTCAGGTACTGGATACCTTTCTCCGTGGTAGTCCACTTACTTGGATAACATGCAACATTTTCCTTGAAGGATAACTTTCCCTCACACCTGAGACAAGTCACCTCCAGAGGCTGAGGACTTGTGTTTTTCTCCCAGTCGCCTTGTCAATGCCCCCTTCCCTAGACAGGGATCCCAGCTGCTTGCCTTCCTCTAATTCCAAGCTGCTGGCTCTGTTATCCCAGCATCAGAGCAGCCAGGTGATAATGTGCTCACCTGGACAACAGCTGAAGTCTTTTTGCTTATCCCACAGCTCACTCGGGGATAGGGATCGGGTGATTATCTCAGGTTCTGTCCCTTCCTCCTGTTCCTGTGATCACCCTGGTTCATCATCCCTCACTATGCGAACTGATTTTTTATATTTCTTCTTCTGTATAAGGGTGACTGGTACTGGCACAGGTTGAACCAGAGGTTCAGCTGCATCATCTGTCGCCAGGGTCTGAGTAGCTGCAGTACCTGTGGGGGTTGTTCTCTGGGTGGTAGTTTAAATAGTTGTTTAACCATAAACAAGACTTGAACCATATTAAGGAATATGCTGTTTCCTAGCAATAGGACCATGCTGGTTTCAACATCCCAAGGACGTTCAAAAATCTGCAAAATTCTCAAACGCTGTTGTAATTAGCCTGGAGGAGAAGGGGAAGATATCTCCCCAATAGGTTGGCTCTCCGAGGAGGAAAGGTAAAGGGTGTAATTGTTAACAATTTCCACTAGATGACTCCCGAAGTACGGAGGTAACGGCAATGCTGAGAACAAATACCGGGTTAGTCCCACGACCGGTAATTTTATCATACCATAAGCCAGTACTACACAATACATCAAAGCAAAAAACCTTATGGGTGATAAGCAGAAGCACAGGGACTACATAAAGCAGGTGAGGTGATACATAACAGAACTCTAAAAACAAGCGCCATGACTCAAGACTCAAGAGCCCATAAATCGACATTGTGACCAGCGACTATTAAATTAATATAATGAATGGTTGTAACAAATTTGTTTTAACACTCTCTGGTCAGATTTGTTGTTATCTCAACCCTTTGGGCCCCACGTTGGGTGCCAAAAAGGACTGTCAGGGTTTAACCCCAGCCAGCAACTAAGCACCATGCAGCTGCTCACTCACTTACCCTCCACACACAATGGGATGGGAAGGAGAATTGGGGAGAAAAAGTAAAACTCGTGAGTTGACATAAGAACAATCTAATAACTAAAGTAAAATAAAATATAATAAATAATAATAAAACATAACAATAGTAATGAAAAGGACTATAACAAAAAAAGGGGGGGGAAGGGAAAAAAATAAAATCCAAGAGAAGACAAGTGATGCACAATGCAATTGCTCACCACCTGCTGATGGATGCCCGAGCAGCGATCCATGCCTCCCAGCCAGGTCCCCCCAGTTTTTATACGGAGCATGACGTTCTGTGGTATGGAATATCCCTTTGGCTAGTTCGGGTCAGCTGTCCTGGCCATGTTCCCTACCAGGTTCTTGAGCACCTGCTTGCTGGCAGAGCATGGGAAACTGAAAAATCCTTAACTCAGGATAAGGACTATTTAGCAACAACTAAAACGTCAGTGTGCTGTCAACGTTATTCTCACACTAAATCCAAAACACACTGTGCCGGCTACTAGGAAGAAAATTAACTCTATCCCAGACGAAACCAGGACACCTATGATGGTGAAAACTGGATTTTTACAGTGTAAGGCAACCATTTTGCAAAAGAAAATTATGGAAGTGTTGCCCTTATTTCCTCTTTGGCAAGCCTGCCTGTCCTTAGGAGCTACGGCATCTCCGTGGATTGTACCAGAGCTCCAAGCAGGGTGGCTGAGCAAAACTAGGAGCTGGGGTGTCCTTTGACTGCCATTTGTCACAGTGATGGGGTGAAGGAGGGTGTTTAGTCAGGTCTCTGCAGGGTGAAGATAATTTGTAGAGCATGGTGGTCTCTTCTGTTGCTTTGATGCCCAGGTCCAGGGGTCAGCAAAACCAAATTGGGGCAGTTCCCAAAGAGACTGACTGTCATTTTGCAGAGTTTTCATTCTGCCTGTCTTTCTACATGTTATCCTGGGGACTTATCCACTCCTGATGCCGAAATGGAAAAAGTGCTCTGGTCAAACAGGGGAGTGGTGTCTTCTGTGAAACTTGAGATAAAACATCTCTTTAACATCTGCTTCCCATACCCCAATCTTCCTGTTTTTTGAAAGGCCACCCTGCTCTTCTGTGTGGTAGAACAGGACTGGTTAACTGTGAAGGGACAAATCCCTTTCGCTCTGGCAAGTTTCTCAGATTACTCTGTCTAAGGAAATGATGTTCCAGCTGTTCCAGGGGTGTAAATGGGGGACAAGCTGATGGCACACAAATCCATTAAATCCTGACTTGCTGTTAGCCACAGTGGGGAAGGAGTCTGAGTATGACCAGTGTCAGTCCAGTTGCCTTGTTGATTTGTTCCTGTGAAGCTTAGAGAAGTCAGTCCCTAATCCAACAGAGCTCTGTTTGTGTGAAGTGTTTTATTTGCAGTATCCAGCTCTTCTGTATTTAAATGCTCTGTCAGGATGGCTGCTTAGGTTGTACTTCTAGTGACCTTCACTTTAATTGTGTAATTGCTTGCAGTTCATTTGCATGATTCCAGTAGTGCCTGCTATGTCTGATTAAAACTGTTTTCTTTCCAAAAGTATTTTCTTCCTCTCACTTCTTTGCAGAAGTCAAATAAATACTTAGATTCATGCTGAGGTATCCTGAAACATGGGGTGGGATGGATTGAAGAGCTGAGGTGCCTCAGCTCTTACTACCTTGGGGGACTTGGGGTTAGTTGTTGCTAGCTCCAGGTCCCTGACTTCTGATACTGGGCTCCAGCACTTGCCAGCATGGATAAGGTGCTGTGCAGAGAGAGTTACCTAAGGCAGGGGCTCTGCTTACGTTGCAGAAGGAACGCTGAGGACAGGAGTGGCTGAAGCAGAGGGAGCAGAAAGAGGAGATGGCACTTCAGCAGGGTGAGCCGTGCGCATCCCCCGGGCTGGGCTGTCCCGGAGCCAGCACTCCAAGGGACGGGGAAGACAGCAAAAGGTGGGGGTTGCTGGCAACTTCTGACCCTCTGCTCCAAACTGAAGAAGGGTGCTGGTTCCAGCTGGCAGCCGACAGGACACCAGCAGGAATCCTTGCCTCAAAGAGCAATTGCTCGCTGTGCCCACAAGTGCTTGCTGTCCCATCAGAGCTCAGTGATGTGTCCACTCTGCTACCCAGATGGGGAAATGGAGGAACAGAGAAAGGCCAGGACCTACCTTTTGTCACCCAGAGGTGCAGTGGCAGGGCTTGAGTGACACTTGCTTTCTTCCACTCCTCGAGAACCTCTTCTGATCACCATGATTGTTCAAAGGTTATTGAGATTGACCACACAATGACATCAGCCAGCTCCCTCAGCACTCATGGGTGCATCCCATCAGGGCCCATGGTCTTAAGTATGTCCAGTTTGTTTAGGTATTCCCTGACCTGAGCCTCTTCCACCAAGGGTATGTCTTCCTTGCTCCAGACTTTCCCCTTGGTCTCCAGGGTCTGGTGTTTCTGAAGCTGATGTTACTAGTAAGGACTGAAGCGAAGGCGGCATTCAATAGGTCACCATTTTCCATATCCTTTGCCACTGGGCTCCCTGCCCTATTCAGCAGCAGGACCACATTTCCCCTAATCTTCCTTTTGCTATGTATGCACTTACAGAAGCCCTTCTTTTTGCCTTGGACACCCCACGCCAGGTTCAATTCCAGGTGGTATTCGGCTTTCCTAAACACATGTCTGCATGCTTGGACAGTGTCTCTGTATTCCTCCCAGGTTACCTGTCCCTGCTTCCAACTTCTGCATAGTTCTTTTTGATGTTGGAGGTCTGCTATGTGCACCTTGATTATCCATGCATATCTCCTAGCACTTTTGCCTGACTTTCCACTTGTTGGGATGGACAGCTCTTCAGCTTCAAGAAATGAAATCAGCTTAAACAGTTCCCATACGTGGAGGAGGTTTACATTTCTAATATTTCTTCTTTTTTGAATCCTTCAGGTCAAACTTTCAAGTTGCTTGTTCTCCATGGCAGTTAGGTACTTACCTAGAAGAACAGAAAATTATTATCTTGGACATGCGAATTCCAAAACATGGGACTTCAAAAAAAAAACCACCCAGCAAATAACAGATTTCATCATGAGATGGCAGTCCTGTTTGTGAAGAGTAATTTGTGCAATTTTTAAAAAACTTTTGACTCAGTTTTGCTTTGATGGTCAAATTCAAGCTTATCTGAACTTACCCTGAACTTTAACAGGGCTATACCAGTTTTGATCAACTCAGGGTATAATCTTTAGCTCCTGTACACTAACGCAGAATGTTGATTGTGGATAGAGTACAGCATGAGGGCCATGTATCCGTGTCATGGATGGAGTCATGCACTTCACCTGCAAGAGAGAAGCAACAATATATTTTATTGATATAAGACAACAATTTAACAAAGTTTGATAGCAAATACAACCGTGGTTTAACAAGATTCACTATCAAGGGATGCTCAAGTATGTACTGCATAGAGGACAGGGTCAGAAAAAACTGTCAGGGAGACCCTCCTGTTGAGTCATGAGGTTCAGAAAGGACGCCCTTGTGTTCTAAACTCCTCAGAGGGAAGTTTAGGTGCAGATGGATCCAGACTTAGTCACAGACTTGGTCAACAGTTTATGTCTAAAGCATTATATGTGCGCAATCAATCCTTTATATCACTTAGCTAAGATTTCAAAGTTTCAGTGCGCTTATTCCCAATTCACTTACCAAGTATCTGATGTGATAGGGATTCTCTCAACCTCGAGAAGTAACCCTGAGAGGCGTCCCTACTCAAGCGGAGATCCTGGTGTGCAGGAGAGCTCAATGGGCCCTGGGCTGTCCACCACGGAGTAAGATAATTGACTCATAGTCCTATCTGCATACCAACTACAAATGTTAGTTTCTTCCAAACTTGGCTTGAGTCAGACCTGGACCAGCACTATGGTTAGCTGAGCGTATTGCTCAAATTAGCCCTTGGCTATTGTGTTGTTATCTGTCTCCTCCAAATCCACTTTGAGCTGGATGCAGCCATCATGACCAGACACATCCAATACAACCACTGCTGGTGATTATCACCTGAGCAGGGTTATGGGAAATAAAGGTCAGGTGGGGCAGGGGGAGCACACCGCCACAATCCTGCACATCTGGATTTCCCGGTTTGAACTTCTGTACGTTTTTCTAGAGAGCTTATTCAGAAGAAAGTGGTTCAATAATTCAAATGTGGATGAAGCTATCTCTTTCTTGGCAGGTCTGATTTCCTCTGCCTTCCTTTTTTTTTTTAGTGTTCAAGATCTAAACCAATTAGTTTCTCCAGGGAATATTTGCCTTAGCTTCACTCAGAAAACTTACTTGTTGAAAGAAAGAAACTGTGTAAATAACCCTCCAGCTCAGGCACCCTGGCCAAGTGCCTTATAGCATTTTTCTCTTAGAATTTAATTTGTTCTAGTCATTTGAAGTGCAGTGTTCACACTGAGCTCAGAAGCCTCTGTGCATCCTTTGCTGGCTGTCTTTATCACTATCAAATGAGCCCTCATGGCGTACAATGAGACTTCTCCGCATTATTAATAACAATTTAGACCTATAGAGATCCTGTTTGTTTCTGGGAGGGGAAATCTATCTGCGGTGGCTCAGGAGCAATTGTAGCCCTTTGCGCTTATAGGTAGAGCATCAGTCAGTTTTATACACACTGCAGTTTTGCACAGCCCCTGCCACCTCAGCCGGCTAAGGACAGCAGAAAAGGCAGAACTATGTTTTTCAGCTTGGCTAAATCTGGAGCCTTCAGGAGGTGTTACTGGGCCATTGCAGGGAAAAAGTCTGTAGCGCAGTCACTTTGAGTTGTGCCTGATGTTCAGACAGTTAAAGACACTTAATTAGCACTCTGCTTTCTTTAGCTTCTATGAGCATCCTAGAAATCACTTTCAAACAGAAAATTCTGGCTGACTCTCAGGCTGATTGACCAACAAAGATCTGAGGAAGATTTGCAGGGTCTTTTCACAAGTAATCAATCTCAGTCTCAAAAACTGAAGTATGCAGGGGTTTTTATGTGTGCATTTATTCATGTTTCATAAAGGCAGCCTATTTGCAAGAGATGTATGCATTAGAAAGCTATTGTATTTAGAGGTATTTATCATGTTTCCATGTTCTTTTTCTTTAAGATGTTGAAACAAAACATCCCAGCCTGCAGGAAAGTCTACTGCTGCTGCCTGTTAAGTATACTAAACCTTACAACAGTTTAAGACTTTCATGCATGATAGATTTCACAGGTATAAATGGCTGAATTAAGTAAAGAAAAATAATTTTCCTCTTGTTTTTCCCCTACTAAAATTTAATATATTTACTTCCAATATGAGTCTAAATAATTTTTCTAATATGAATATTGTTGGCTATATTTAAAACTGAGCAAGAAATGAGTAAAATAAGAAGAGATCTGGATTACAGTAACAGTTATGTTCAAAAATTCCACTGTAAACAATATGATGAATTTGTAATCAGAATTTTGAAAGTAGGGGACAATATCTAGTTTCAGCATAGTGAGCAGTACATTTTAGGTTTCCGAGGGAAGATCTGTGCTATGTGTTTTAGAAGTGCAAGGGCTGGCTATAAGGCAGCTGTTTGTTCTCATGAGAAGTAAGAAAAAAGTTTTCATCCAAGTGATGCTTCGGGTTACAAGCAGGCAGGCGTAGCTTGCCACAGCATACCATACAGCTGCCGTTCCAACCCTGCTGACCTGATGCAGGAAGAACATCCTAGCTATCTCCATGGACAGCTTTTCCAAACCGTGGGATTTCGGATTTAATGCCTGGCAGCTCCCACACAGACTCCTCCTGAAGGACAGCCCTGTTACCTGCCCAGTCCTGATTAAATTCCCTCCTGAATCATGCGGACAGGGACAAGACAACTGTCAGCTTTCTAATGTTTTTAATAAAGCCTCTTACTTGATGTCCCACATAAGGGAGAAAGATTTTCTACCCATGCCCCAGTGTGATGAGTTCATTGTTCACCAACAATGAAGGCGTGATTATAGTGAAGATGTGATGCCTGATACTGCAGGGCAGCGAGCATGTTTGTTTCCACACATCCCACTGCAATTTAGCCTTCCTTGACACAGCAACTGTTGTCAGTGTCTGCTGGAAAACATGGCCTGCAGAAGTAATGCTGACTGCCTTGTGGGTGCTGGAGGGGGGAAAGAGATATGGATGGGAGACACCTTGGTGCCAAACAGACAGCTGATGAGGAAGGGCCAAACAAGAAAGCTTCCGCAAGAGCCTTGGCCCTGGTTGTGCTGTTAAGAAGAGCTGCCAAATCTTGGGCATGGTCTTCTTGGTAGCAAAGTTCCTCTGCTCTTTCACCTTTTCTGTTGTCCAACTCTATGACAAGGAGGTTAATTCTCAAATATTTGAAAAAGAAGCCACTTGGCTATATAGTGCCCATTTTTTCCTTTCACTTGCATGGGTCTTATTTCAGCTTCCTTTGGGCTACTCCACGTCATTTTGGTTGTTGGGGCCAGTTTGCAGCGGAGTTTGCTTTTGCCGCTGGAGATCTCATTCAGCTTTGTTTGCTGTGTATATGTTGTATCTTACTGAGCTCAAAAGGAGAAGAACTGTAGTGTTATTGCCACGTTGACCTGCAGGTTCTTGGGGGAGCAGCTGGCCCAGCAGGAATGACACACAGCCCAGGACTTTGGTGAGATGAGCTCCAGCCATGCATGGGTGATGCTCTGAAAAATCATCTTGTCCTTTTAAATGCGCTGGTAACCAGCTTCCCTATCCATAAAGTGTCCCACTTCCATAAAGAGGAGCACAGATGTCCTAATTCCCCTTGTGTCATCTCATCTGGCAGGGCAAGGGTCCAGGAGCAGTGTGTTGCATCCATGAGGTCTACCCCGTGGAGTGGAAGACCCATTTCACACATGAGGACCCTAAGGGCTGCTTCTCTGAAGCAGTGTTACGGATGCATGCATACTCAAATCCAACAGGTGTTAAAGCTCAGATTTATTCTTCAGTAGAAAAGTTAGTTAGAACTCCAGTAACAATAGTGAACTACAGGCTCTATGACGTAAGGGGAATTAGTACTACACAGCTGACTTAAGAATCCTTGAAATTTAAAAGTGATGACTCAAAATGCAGTGCCCCGATCCAAGGGGGAGTCCTCGACTGCAGACCCGCTGCTCCGAGGAGGACTGATTGCAACATGTCCTCCGGCGGGACCCCCTTGATACCCCTGTCGAATCTGATCTGTGGTCATTTAATCCCTATCGGCCAAGGAGGTCACCTCAGTGTACCTGGCACGTCTCGATTGGCCAGTTCAAATTTCAACCTGTGGCCTCCAGGGTTTAGGGTTTTTTTCCTCTTCTCCCTGCCTGGAGAAGTTTCATTTCTGGCTGGGGTCAGGGGGACTGTACTGCACAAGCAGCTGGAAAAGGGGAGAAGGCTGCTCCCCAAGTAGGGCCATCCATGTGGGAAGATGGATGTCTCCTCACAGCTGAGTTTTCATCTAGTAGAAAAGGGCAAAAACATCCCAAACAACCAAGCAGGCAGGCTCTGTGTTGGAAGATGACCCAAACACACACCATCCTGCCTGCCCTGCAGCCTGTTCTGCTACCTGCGGCAAGAAGGTCGGTTTTCCACTCTCCTCATGGCCTTGAGGCAGGGAAAACTCTTCCTGAGGGGCACATAGGTATCAAGAGTTGTTGGAGAAGTGAAGCTGAAATACTGGACAGCAGGATGGAGTGGCATAAGGGACACTTAACCATTTGCAGGGTCTAAGCATGTGATGCTGTGCATCCTCCAGAAAGCTTCTGACTGCATTTTTAGCAAGGAGCTGCAGCCCTCTTAGTGAAGGGCTGTAGGTTGCTATTTTCCTTCTCTTTCCTCACTGTATTTCTTCTTTTATCTCAGCCTTTTTTCTTTTCCTTAAAAAAGGAACAAAAGCAAAGAAACAACAAAATCTTAAAAGTAATTCAGTCTGGCAGTCTCAAGATAGCACTGCTAAACTCACCTTGGCAAGCTCCACTCCGTTAAAAGACACATTTGGCAGCTTCCTGCTGCTTTTCTTCAGGAAAGTCTGCCCCTTTTGGTTTGTTAAGCACCTAAAATGTCTGGGTGAGATTACAACGCTGTCTTTTAATGATCCCAATAGAGGCTGATGCTATTTTTTCAAGGCATATACTACCCGTCCTGTAATTGCTAGCAGACAATTGACATGCAAGTGTCTCATTTGGGGGAAACTGCAAATTAGAACGGTTACAATGCTGCAAATTAGAGAGAGGTAGCACAGCCTATATTCCCGGTCCTGCTTGTGTGACACAAGGTGCTGCTGAGGCTTGAATATCACACTCTGAGTGACGTCTGCAGGGCTCCCCTACCTGCAGCAAGGAGCTGTGTGTGAGAGGCTGGGTCTGGTCTGCAGGCTCCACGCGGTCACAGGGCTGCGTCAGCCCAGAGGAGCCGGGCTGGGGGTGGACATGGCCTTTGCTCACCATCTTGGCTCTCCATTGGGAATAAAGAGGAGTCCTTGAAGCTGAAGGGCAATGCTCAGAAGAAATGAGGATGTGCAGGGTGAAGGTGAGGGCCTGCCACAAATCTCTTGGCACCTCAACCTGTCTAAGTCTCTCTGCTAATGCCCCCAGCCCCTAGATAGTTTTGGTAGCATTTTTCCTCACTGTCTTTGACTTTTCAATGCTTTCTTGATCTCCAGATGCCTGAAGGCTGTAGAGTATCCCAGGACTGGTCTCCTTGTCACAACATGAAAAGTCACATGCAGTAGACAAGGATTGTGTCTCTTGGCCAAATCCTCATGCTGGGAAGTCACATTCAGTCCTGCAGCCATTGCAACCTCCATTTTGGGGTACAGTTTCTGTCCTATGTGTTTCTTCTTGTTAGACACATGACTTTGCATATTCAAGCCAACTATGTGTGAGTGGTTCCCGCCCCCTCAATGACCCAGATGTCTTGGCATGGCAGCCTTATCATCATCACGCTCTGCTGAGCTGCTGGTGTTTGCACCACCTGCCAATTTTAGCTGCATCAACTCCCAGAACACAGCTGAAAGCAGCAAACCATTCCAGGCATAGTCCTGCTCCTTGATCCACTTCATTAGACCTGTTCCTGTTTAATGCTGGTTCCCCCTGACTGGTTGCTACTTTATCTCTGTCAGGTAGGCAGTCCTTAATCTGTTTAGTTCATGCTTTATTGATGCTATATAGTACAAATTTTTTAAAACCAAATGCCATTTGATACTAAGCCAAACACCTTCCCAAGATCTAAGCCTATTACATCTGGACAGTTCTCTTTATCAACCAAATTTGTAATCTCATCATAGAGTGAAATCAGATTTGTTTGACAAGCCCTATTTTCCATAAAAACAGATTGATTTGCGTTGTTGTATTCACTTCTTTAATTCTTCAGAGAATGGATCCTGCGTGGAAATTTCTACAACATTGTTCTGGATTGATGTCACATATCCTTTCCACTCCACTTGCATATTTGCAACATTGGCAAGACATTACTACCATCCGAGGCTGCTGGGCTAGCTGTGCTGCTCTGAGGTGATAGAAGAAGTAATTTCTCAGAAACCAGACTCCTAATTGTGCCTCAGAGCAGGGGAGCAAGAGATCCCATGGGAGGCAGTTTGAAGAGCAAAGGAGCTTAGGAAAGGTGAGAGGTCTTCAAGGACAGCATCCTCCAGGGGCAAGAATGGGCCGTCCTGATGCTATGGACCCACAGGTCACCTCCCACCAAGGCACTAGGAGCCAGGTGGCTCCTGGCAGAGCAGGTAATGCTCTTCCTCTGCATCCCCTGAGTCCCATTCCCCTGGGCAGTAACCCCCCTTACAACTTCCAGGCCCATGGGGTTGATGGCTCTCCTGCGACAGCCCTGAGAGGAACTGAGTCAGGGCATAGTTCGGTGTTTCCTACCTGCCACTCTTCCTCTGTGAGCTGGAGGCAAGATTTTGTCATGTAACCTGTGAACTGACGCTCAGAAGGACAAACAGATGCATCAGGAGGCTGGCTTAGCTAGGTGTCACGACCCAGACTGGACAGACCAGGGAGTTGTGTTTAATTCAAAATTCCCTTGGGCTAAATTAAGGTGAAAGGACACCAAACGATCAGTTAAAGATTTTATTCATGACCAAAGCAAACGGAACTGGGGAGCCGTGGTAGTAGGTGACAGGGTTTCTCACAACAGGAACTGACATAAGACTACTTCTGTAAACCGTGTAATCCAGGGTAGCCATATATTTCGATTCAGGGAATAAGGAGATCCCTCCTGTTGAGTCCCAAGGTTCAGAGCAGACCCCCTTGCTTTCTAGGCTCCTCCTCAAAGAAGGGCCCAGGGGCGGCTGGATCCACTCTTAGTCCAAACTTGGTCAACGGTTTATGTCTTGAAATGGATGAGGGGGATTGTGGAAAAGGAAAGAGAGAAGAAGACAGAGAGAGAAAAAGGAAGACAGAAAGATTTCACTGGTCCTGGGTCCAGCATTGGTTCAGTCAGCCAAGGGGTCCAGTCCTGGTGGGCTTGCATACCTGGGGCTTCAGTTTGTGTCCTTTTATCATCCTGGCCCCTCCTTCTGGCCGGCCTGAACCCGTCAGGCTAATGAGGGCTTGGGGGTGGTTTGTGGAGTAACTTCTCCTTCCCTGCAGACTGGGCCATTGTTTGATCTTCGTATCAGAACAGCTTATCAGAAGAGGGAGCTGCGCACCCTCCAGCGTGCCCCCCGCCTCCTGTTGCTGATGTCTGAGCTGATGGGCTTTCCACCTTGGCTCCTTGCTGTGCAGGGTTTGTCTTTAAGCAGAACTCACCCCACCACAAGGTTTGAGACATTAACTCTTTCAGTCTGTCACACTAGGTAGTGGAATCATGATCTGACCTGTGTCATGCTCATCAAAAATGGAAAGGAACCAAACTGGAACCAGCGGTTTTGTGGGAAGTGCAGATTCAGAGATGTGTTTTTATAGCACCAAGCACCCAGGGGTTTTGGGCTGGGGATGATGGGTAGTTACTGCCATATAGACAACTCATGTGACTAACCTTCAATTTACAGCTGTCCTTAGTCTCCTGGAGTGGATGAGCCAGAAAAACCCAGGTGAAGGTGCTCACTTTGATGAGAACCAAGGTGTTAAAAACAGTCTCTTGCCATCTTTACCTTTGTTACCTGCCCAGAATAAAGCTAAGGCTGGTACATTAGCAGTATTGGTGGGAAGCCAGCCTTAGGGAGACCTTCTTCGAAAAGCTGTCAATAAAGATTACCTTCTGCAATGCCTCACAGGTAATCTGCTGCCTGCCAGATGATAAGACAGCACAGGGAAGATCACAGTGTGTTCAAAAATAATACCCCGATTAATGCAGACTGCCTACCTGTCTGATGCAAGACAGCTTTGATAAGCAGCATAGAGAGGCTTGGTGAGTCTACATGCCCCTGTATTACTGTGCTGACTTCTTTAAGTTCACCTGTGACCACGTCTTTTTTCCCAGCTTTCCCTGGAAATCCCTTGTTAACCTGACCTATTCCAATGTGCTATTTTGTCCGCTGATTTGGATTACTCCCCCAGCTACCTAAAAAGCCAGCGCTGGGATAATGCCTCCCAGGGCTGAGCAGGGAGGTTGCCTTCCTCACTGTACTGGCAGTTTCAAAAAGGTGAGGAAGGCTGATGTGCTTGAACGCAGCAGCTCAGATACTGATGCTAGGGACAACTGCTTCAGCAGAGCACCTTCTCCTCACCCTTCTCACTGTCACTGCGTGCAGTTTTTCTGTGACCAGATGTAATGGCTGCAGGGCAGGTAGGTATGTTCATCTCTCAAGCAGGGGAGGGGAAAAGATGCTGAGGGAGGTGGAAATACGCTCAGGAGACTGACCAGGGATGGCAGTCTTCCATAGAAGAACTTTACACTCCGTGGAGTTTTCTTGCCAAAAGGAGGCCAAGTTTTGCCTGTCTTATTTACTGGAATGGTCTTGTATGTTATAACCTTTCCTCGTTGCCAGTGGGCTGCAAAAATTTCCAGATACGCAGCTTAGGGAAGGAGAAGGCTCACAGCAGAGGAAATATTAGAGGGCAATGTCTTGCAGCAGTACTGTGCTGGAGGCTGGAGCTGGTGTTCATGCTGGAGTCAAACACTTTTGCTATTCTACATCACCTGAAGCTTGCTCAGGTGTGCTGGATCAGACCTGAATCCTGAGGGGCTCCCCTTCTAAGAGGTCCAGCCAACTTAGAGGTGGAAACATGTTAGATGGAGATGGTCTGTCTTGTACAGGTGGCCTCAGCCATGCCACTTGGAGGGATGAGAGGAGTTTGTGCCCCACAGCTGCCTCTTCTCCCAGGCAAGGAGTGATGGGTGGCTTATCCTGCATCAGTCAGAGGCAGCTGGATGTGGTGTGATGGAGGTCAGCACAGAGTCCTCCCCAGTTTGACCTATTCAGCAAACAGGAGATGTCACAAGGAGCTGAGAAGCAGCAAAATTTCCCCACAGGGCATAAAGAGACTGGGAGACAGGAAGGGCACTTGACTGCAGAGGACAACCTGTCTGCAGGGCGAGGCATAAACTGACCATGACCAATTGTTCTCCACTATTGAAGAACATGGCCTAAATTACTGTCAGACACTTTATATTGATGACGCTGAGCTCAGTTTTGATGACCTGTATGTCATAACTTGGGCAGCAGCCAGCCGCAAACACCAGAGCTAGAGGACATGTAAGAGGAAAAAATGCCACCAAGAACAGCTGAAATTGGGGCAGCCACCCCCAAGGCACAGGGTTTTTGACCAGCTGTGCTCCCTCCTCCTGAGGGAGCTGCAGTGCCATGGTTTGAGGCTGCTACCTCAGCCCAGGGCTTTAAAACCCATTTTCATTCTTGTTCATGGATATTCCTGAAAATCACGGGTCAGCAGTGGCTCCAGTCAGTTAACTTTGTCATGTTCCCATTTACATCCAGATTTCTTCTCTGGCCTCGTGGAGGGCTTGTGGTCTCTCACCCAGCAGAAATCTGCCCTGTGGGCACAGTGGAGCTGGAAGGAAGGGAACAGATTGATGTTTGTGGGTAACACCTCAGAAACCACCTGCCTTCATCCTCCAAACTCCTGCCATCTTTTGGACACATTAACTGTAACTTCAGCCACCTTCACCAAGACTAGTTTAAGAAATGGAGCTGCAGGTGAATTAAAACTCCTTGACTGACCTTTTTTTTACAACTCCCTCCAAATCTTTAGTTGTCTCTATTGGTAAATGATTCATGCCTGTCTTCGGTCAGCCTTGGTGGCCAAGTGCATCAGAGCTGGGTGTCAACACCCCAGAGGACACAGCTTTTTCTCGTGAGCCCTCAGGCAGTGGGGGAAGGCCTGCAGCAGTCAAGCTGAGTTTTGTGTTGATATCCACATCTATATAGATACCTAGATGTCTATAGTATTTATACCATATCAACCACCATGTGTGAGCAAATGTGGTGACTGTCTTTGCTTGGGAACATTCCTCTTCCCCCGCACGCATCTGCCACAGCCCTTTACACTGCTGCTGATGCACAGTAGCCAATGTCTTCTTAAGTGTTTTGTCTGCTTTAGCCACTCTGATGCAGGGTCTGCTCCTCGCTGTCTTCACGTACGGCAGCTGTACAACTGGGGTGAAAGCCTGGCAGGACTCCAGCTAGCCTGTGTTATCAGAGATATTCCCACCACCTCACCTGGTGCCTGAGCCAGCTCTGTTGGGCCCTTGTCTTCTCACAATATTTATCAGCCAAACATCCTTTTCACATAGCTGGAACTGCTCACACAGGTCTCACTGGAGGTGGAAAATTGATATAAATTTCCTCTAAATGAGGCTTAGCTAATTTGCAGTGTCTCTTGGTATCAGAAAGGCATGGTTTAACCAAAACTATGGCAGTTCTGCTTGTTTTCTTGGCAGAAATACTGAGAAACTGGGTAGTGGAGTAACTCTTCGACTGACTTTGCACAACCAATACAGCAAGCAGCAAAAGCAAAAAGCAGCCGCTAATGAGCACTAGACTCTCATATACAGCAAGGCAAACAAGCCATATGGCAAGCATAGAAGCCTGCCAATTAATAGCTAAACAGCAATAACAGTTATAACTTCAATCTAGCACATTCCAATCAAATCTGTCGTTATCTCAAACCCTCTGAGCCCCATGTTGGGCACCAAACATGGTCATGGTTTAACCCCAGCCAGCAACTAAGCACCACCCAGCTGCTCACTCCCCTGCCATGGGATGGGGGAGAGAATCAGAAGGATAAAAGTCAGAAAACTCATAGGTTGAGATAAAGACAATGTAATAGGTAATGCAAAAGCTGTGCATGCAAGCAAAGCAAAACCAGGAATTCATTCCCCACTCCCCACGGGCAGGCAGGTGTTCAGCCATCTCCAGGACAGCAGGGCTCCATCACGCCTAATGGTGACTTGGGAAGACAAACACCATCGCTCCAAACGTCCCCCCTTCCTCCTTCTTCCCCCAGCTGTATATTACTGATCATGATGTCCTATGGTGTGGGATGTCCCTGGGGTCAGACGGGGTCAGCTGTCCCGGCTGTGTCCCCTCCAGCTCCTTGTGCCCCCCCAGCCTGCTCGCTGGTGGGGTGGGGGGAGAAGCAGAAAAGGTCCTGACTCTGGGTGAGCCCTGCTCAGCAACAGCTAAAACATCCCTGTCAGCACAAATCCAAAACACAGCTTCATACTAGCTACTGCGAAGAAAAATAACTCTATCCCAGCCAAAACCAGCACAATGACCTTTCATCAAAGAAAGGTGGGGGAGTATGAGTGTGTTCACAATGTATTTCATTGTTTTTAAAAGTGGTATTGGTTTGACTGGAAGTTTTCACAGCGTGTTTGTTTTGCATATGAGTAGTAAAGCAGAGGAGGAAAACTTAGGGGTGATGTTTCGCAGTAGAGTCTGAGTGACTTTGGAGTCTCTATTTTCCAGGCTCCTGAGACTGAGGCTTCAGTTTCAGACTTTGTATTTCTGAAAAGCATATCTGTGACCGGTGCCTCCAAGCCCTGTCTACAATGCTGGGGTATTAAATCCTTGGATCCATCACTATTTTGCTTTTCCTGTCTTTTTAGAGGAAGATACAGTCTCTACTAAACACATACACAGCATCAAGCACTCAGATCTTGGTGGACACTTCTGTCCACACTGCCCTCTAAGTTACCACATGGTTTTGCAGATTTTCATGCAGTTTCAAGTTTTGCAACAGAATCATGGTGAACTGTATGATTTCAAGTATCTAAACTTTGAAGATTTATCTAGTACTGAGAACAGGATTACTTGGCAGCTCCAAGGTTGGAGAAAGCTTGGTGGAAGTCAGGGAAATAAGTTATTTTGGCAGGCTTTTGAGAAGTGTAACATTTGGGCACAATGGAACACCACATAGATGACAGAGAAGAAACAGGTAAGGATGCAAAAACTTCTCTTTTTTTTAATTTAAAGGATCCACAGAAGGCAACTTTGACAGTCACTTTGCCATACTCTGCTTGGCATTTGCTGTCGTTCACTTCAAGCTTTATCCTCAAATAACTTCATTTCCCTGTGTCTTTTTTTTTTTTTTTTCTCCTTTAAGAAGCAAAGCATGAAAGAATCAGGATAAAACCAAACCTCGTCATCTCAGGAACTTCTGCAGCCAGAAATTTTGGAAAATGTGACTCCTTACTACTCCTTTATCATTTAAAAATTAAGTAACCTAACGAAAGAGTCCCATTTGTAGCTTGAAATTAAGTTAGAAAATTAAATGCCAGGTTTTGGGCTAGGTTTTCAGCCAGTTTAAACTGATCCATCAGAGTCAGAGATATGCTAATTAGCAGGAGCTGAAAAGCTCTGTCTCTGCATAAAACCATATAATGCTGTTAGCTGAATTTTTAAACTTTGTACTTTTTGTTTCAGTAGCTAAAAATACATACATAGATACATATATATACATACATATATACTAAAAAGAGAGACTATTTCAAGAGAATAAATTAATTTGTCTGTAGCTTTATCATATTTAAACAAATCCTATGTATCCTGGGAGATAAGAAGTTGCCTCCTATCACTGGATTTTTACAAAATAGTGTTGGGATGAATAGCCATTATCTTAAAAACACTTAGCACAAGTACATGGAAATAAAAATGAGCATTTCAAAGTCTTCTGCAAGCATGGGCTGTTTTAGCTTTGGAATTTGCAGCATTCAGGATGTAAGGATGCTCAGAAGCTCCCTGCAGTTTTCACCACAGAGCTGATGGCTGGAGAGTAGGACAGCTCTCCCTGTGCCTGATACTAGACGGTTTACTCAAAATTCCCAGAGACGCACTATTACATGACTGTCTTTGAGCTTCCTTGTTTGTTTGTTTGTTTTTCCTAAATAATGATAACTTGGGGTTCTTAAGCAACCAGATCCAAATCCACAGGCGAAGTGATGTTTCGTATTTCTATTAGGTTGGCATGGGTTGCTCACAGGCGGGTGTGCAGCAGAGCACCCCTCCTGCGGGTTTGGGGTTGGCAGCACGAAGGCGAGAGACAAAAGGCAGGGAAGAGCAGGAACCAGAGCGCGGTGATGGCTGTGCAGGGTTTTTAGCAGCGGGGCTGAGCTTCCTTTGGCCGTGCTCAGCACTGCCTGACCTGTGTTAGTGCCTCATCCAAGTTACGTCCGTGCAGCTGCTTCAGGGGAGATGCACCCAGCTGATTACAGGACATACGGACCTTGAAAGCTTGTCTGTTCTGTGGGATTTTGGAACATGTTGAAATGCTCTTTTTAATTGGGAGTGAATGTAAATGTTTGCTTGCACACTGAAGTGTTTCCATAGTCAGAGTCACCGGTTCAAGACTACTGAGATACTGAACTGCATGTGACAAGGAGAAAATGCTGTGGTTAGTAACTCTCTGAGAAGGAGAAAACTGAAGGCTAGGGCATTGTGTGCTCGGGGCTTGCTTGCCTTGCCTTTCCATTTCGTGCCTGCTAAAAAGGTGTAAGCTTCTGTTACTGTAATAAAAAGCAGGTGTTGTTTCAATTGCATACATTGATAGCTATAGCAATTACAGAGTTGCTAACTACCATACTCTGACACCCAAAGCACAACAGACTTGTTCTAGAGGCTTTATACTAATGTACAACTTGTAAATACAGCACTCCTGGAAAACATGGCTTGTTCAATAGTGGGTGAACTTGTTCCTGGTTGGCAAACTAAAGAGCACAATGAGGTCAGGCTGCCAAAAGCCAAGTGGGTGCTCTTAAAGAAAATGCCCATTGATTGTAAATAGGCAAATGCGGCATGCTTTTGAAAACCTGGTCCACAACACACCATCTCTGCTTTAAAAGAGCATTAACACCATCATGAAGACAAACTCAGGTGGTGAATATTTACACAAAATCTCCAGGAGCATGACACCTTCCCTGGGGAGAAGGGACATGCTATTAATATAAACAACTTATGTAAATGAGTCTTTCCCTGTTTTCAATATCCCTGGGTACATGAGACATCATCTGGGGACCTACATGAGACCCCCAGCCCCTGGAGGATGGGTAGGTCAAAGGACCCTGATGGGAGCCCTGCAGGGCCTCATCCACTGGACCGATGAGCACCTTCCCTTGTCACACAGAGCATCTCATGGGCTGGAAAAGGGATGCTCTGGAGAGCTTCTGGCAAATGTCTGGAGAAGAGCTTCTCCCCGCCCCTCTCCCAGGGGCTTTCTCGGCTCTGGTGCCCTTCCCAAGGACAGCCCCACAGGTGGGTGCAGCCAGCATGGCAGGAAAGAACAGGCAGCAGCCACAGCGGTCAGCACGGCGGGAAAGCCGGGACCCCGGAGAGCCTCCCCGGCCCTCCAACCGCAGCCTAGCCCCATGCATGTGAGACGTGCCCAGAAGAGTGGTTTTATATCCCTTTTCCCAAGGTGTTAAATTTCCCTTAAAGCATTAACCTCTGGACCCACTGCTTCTTGCTGGAGCGTAAAACATCCAAAAGATACTTTTGTTAGTGTCTCTGATTTCCTGCATTTTTGCCTGAAAAAGGCAGGTTTTTAACTCTCTTAATCATTTCTATTTTAGTCAAGGCATGCTCAGTATCAACAGTTAAACCAGACACAGGACATCGAAAGCTGACTTTGGATCATTTTTTGGCCCTCACGAGGGCCTTGCACACAAACTTGTCCCCGGCTGTGTTGGCCACTCAGTGAGTGAAGGTCATGGGTAACACACAGCACTCCTGCTGCTGCTCCTCCAGCTGTGTATGCCAAGGATAAAGCCTTAACACCCAAGTGTGATAAAACCTTAATACCCAACTGTCATAAAGTCTTAATAACCAAGTGTCCTGCTCCATGGACATGAGTATTCCTGCCTAAGCTTACCACACATTTCGTCTCCATGTGGCTTTTGGCAGGAGCTGGTGGTTCCTCCCCTCTTCCACTAAAAGCAGCAAATTTTCTTCCTGTTGGACCTGCCTTACTTCCAGCATCTTGGGGATTGAAAGCTGGAACAGCGTGTGTGCCAGAGACATTCCCACAGCTTGACTGGTGTCCACCAAGAAGAGTCTGTCTTTAGCCACGATGGTGATTTCCAGGGAAAACAGCTTGGTTTATTGACCACAGCCCTACAGGGAGAACAGAAGAGCAGGGATGCAGACACAACATTTGACACAAGTCCAGTGAAGCAGGTTGCTCAAACGCAGCCCAATGTGACTTCCTATGCTGCTAGGCCTGTAGAGATGGTTGGTGGACAAAGGCTTAAACCTGAATTACCTACCTGGAATACAGCTATCGCTAGCCTCAGTAGAAGTGGACCCGGGAGCTGGTCCTGAAAACCATCAATTCAGGACACGGAAAGCTTTGCAGCTGTGGCTATTCTGGAATAGACTGTGCCGTGTGCATCCATTTCTATTAAAAACTCTTCTCCTGTAGCTGAAAAGGCGTTCGAGATCTTGCTGATGGCTAAAGGAGGATGGTGGCCTCGGACGGTGGCTGAGGCTTGGGGCTCGCATTGCCTATCACTGGCTATGCCCAGAGTGACAGAGGAAAGAGGGGCACTGGGAGGAGGCAGGGTCTGGCCAAGCAGTGCTGATCCAGCACCAGCACCAGCACCCCGCTTCCCAGCCTCGCTTGCGCCAGCTGGCCCGTGTCCTTGGCGTCAGCCAGTACTGCACACTGCGACGGTCCTCCTGGCCCAGGCAACCTCATCAGCTCTAGCGGGAATCTCCTTCCAGCTCTGGAAGAAGCCTCCTCTCTGCTCCTAGGCCTTGCAGGTTGAATTCACTTTGCTTGATTTTCACTGTGAAGAGCTGGCAGTAGAGACGATGAAGGCGGAAGAAAAAAATCCTCAGAGAAATTCCAGAAACATATTTCAGGCAGAAAAACAAACCTGTTCTTTCAGGTATCTGCTCTGAGCTCATCAGGATCAGGATTTCACATCCAGGGGGCTATAGAAACACAGAAAGAGAAAAGTCGCTGCCCATGCCTCCGCCAACTTGCAATAGAAGGGCTGCATGTTTACCAATCCTTTACTTTCCTGCAGAATTTAAAAAGCCTTTAATTGCAACCCTTCGGGAAGACCCAGGGACGATCACAAGTCCCTGGTGCCTTGCTGCCATACATTTGAACTCCCATGGCTCTCAGGGACTGCCCCTTGGCAGTCTGGCAGAGTGAAGAGCTGGTGAGAACCGATGGGAACAGCCCCCATGGGATCTCCTCCAGGAGATCACAGCTGCTGCAAGGCTGAAGTATTGAAATGAAATGTGGAAATCTTCCCCTTTGGAGGGGAACAGAACGCGTGATCGCTCAAAGGGCTCAATTCTTCTCATATCACTGCTTTGTCCAGCTAGCTGAACTGGTGCAGCCCGCAGAGGGAACTGGGAAGAACAAACACCACTTTACCCAGCAACTCCCCTGACTCTCTTACAGACTCCAGGCCCTGCTGCATTCCCAAAGATAGAATTGCATGTTTACAACAACAGAGCTCCCAGGTACTCTGTAGGAACCCGAACTAACCTTGGAGGAGACAAGACTATAAAACCTGGCCCGGCAGATTACTGCACAGGAAGGGTAAGGCAGTCTGCCATCTGCTCCTTTGCTCCTTTTCCAAAGCCATCCCTTAAGCATCTCCCCTTTCCGCTGGGGCTTCTGAGAACTAAAGAGTGTCTTACTAGAGTGACAAACTGCAGGACAGCAGTCCTGCTCTCTTCCCTTGTCCCAAACCCAAGCAGAGGAAAGGCAAGGAACACATCTTTTCCTTTCCACTGCCTCAGCCATTAAATGTTATGGACTGGTACACTGCAAGCTCTTCAGGAGGACACACCTCAGAAGGGACAAGCAGACAAAGGTCCCTGCCTTTGTAATGCCAGGGAGATGAACTTGGAGGGGAGGGGAATCTAGCAAAGTCTGGCTGGAGCTAGACGTCCTCTGGACTTGGAAGAACTTCCAGCTCAGCTCCAGCTGAGCTTTTCACAGCACCTGTAATAGGCCTTTCAGTCTATTTGCTGTTGAAAACAAGATTTTTGTTTTACTGTCCTTAAAAAAAAACCACAAAACAATGTAAGGGATATCTTTTACCTGTTCCTAAACTATTTTTCTCTTTTCTTCACATTCCTCCCCAAACAGAGAAGGAAATGCCAATGAATAACAGCATCAGGACATCTTGAACGCTCTGCTAATACTTGAGGTTTCCAACAAGTGTGCTACAGGAACGGGTGCTGTGAGCTGGAAGCTGCAAGGCCCATGTACAACAGCGTACAATGAGGAATGGCCAGGGCACATCGGCACCCTCGTTTGGGCAGACAGCCTTTGCTGAAGACAAGTCTGCTCGGTCAGGACGCTGAAGCTCCACTGCACCCACACCAGCCCTGACCAAAAGGGGACAGAGAGAGACACAGAGTGACTGTCCAGAAATGCCATTTGGCTCAGGGGGATGTGCAGGGCAACAGGCACCCAGACAAACTGATAACTAGTGCTCACAGTCACCTATTTCTCCTTTTCCCCTTCCAGGTGACACTGATCAAGCCCCAAGAACCTGCAGCCATGTTTGGAGTCCACCATTCCCTGTACACGACCCTCCTGATATTTTTTTTTTCTTCACCTTGAGATGTAAGGAGGGTGTTTGTGTGGGTGAGAAAGATCTGCTTTCTCTGTTTAATTTTTATGCCTCAGCAAAAACACTGCAAGATTCGGACTGGAGGAGAGCACTGAAATCAAAAGGGGAAGCAACACAGACAGCTCTAATCAGATTTTCACCTGATTGCCTTAAAACCGGCTTGGGATCCTGATTGCTCACTTTGCCCTGGAATAGTCTCGTTCCTCGTCTGAAACCTACCGAGTACCTGGCTGAGGACAGATACAGCCCACGCAGAGGGCAATCAGAGCCAAACGCTGCATCACACAAGCAGTCAGGTCCTTCCCTGCATGCTCTCAGCAGAGAACAGAGCATCCTGGGGCCAGAGCCTTGTCCCCAGGGACACAGCCCACCTCTACGGCTCCGTCTTGAGTGGACAGGGTTTACTTCTTCCCGTGGGCAGCCAGAATCATAGGGGCTTGGCATTCTCTCTTGGGCTGTGCCTAAGTACCACAGGCAAGTCCCCAAATTACTTGCAGTTCAGGAAGAATAATCATTAATTCATGTCTGAAAAGGCGATAAATAGTGATCCAGAAAGGACTTTTCCTGGGTAGTAAGGGATATTCTGATAGGCAAGTTTGCAATAATCTGGCTTTAATACACAATTACACAGTTATGAAGTTGGACAGTAACAGTTACATTTTGGTTGCTTATCTTACATAGTTGTAGGATATTCTTCGACCTGAGACGGGTTTCAAGTGTCACACAGGGGTCAGTCAGCACACTGCCCAAAGCACTCTTGCTCATAAACCAGAACCACCTCGTAAAAGGCAGCGTGTTTGTGTTCTTTAGACCTTTCTCTTAGGATATGTGCTGGGAGACACAGATAAGTGTCCGTAGGGGAAATTCGTGACTCGCGCCTCAAAGCCTTTGTTCCAGCCCCATGCTAATGTCTGATGCTGGCCAGCCCTGCGCAGACAGTGCACAGGTACAGCCTGGAAACACAGGCAGCAGGAGCCTGAGACACGAGCGCAGAGACATGCCCAGAGCCGGAGGAGGGTGTGCAGTGCCCATAGGCTTCTGCTGTCGGCCTGGCCAACGCTGCCTGCAGCCTTACAGCTGCTCCCCGGTGGCCATCGGACGGGGCAGCTCTCACAGACTAAGGGAAAAGCCTCTCACAGCTCCAGTTCACCTCCTCTGCCAGTGTTCGGGTGCAAACTCAAGACTTTTGACAACACCTACTGCCTCAGGCACCCCTGGGGTAGGGACAACTCACCTGAGGTTCAAGCGCCTTTGGCTTCCATGTTTCAGATTTAAATTCCTGAGCTTAATAGAAAATACTTAAATATTTCTCTATATATGCTTAAGATCTAGAGGAATGCAGATGATCAGGGAAAAAGAAGAATTACAAATTGGAAAAAGATTCTCAAAAGTTTCCTTTGCAAAGAAAGGGCAAAAGCCAATCAAGCCTGGATGAACTGGGGGACTGTTCAGGGCCCAGATGAACACATGGAGACACTGAAGGCTCTTTCCCCTCCCTGCAGTAGCTGAGCTGCATGAAAAAGCCTGTTTCAAAAGAGCCAAGGAAAGAAAGGCACAAGGAGTGACTCTGTCCTGAGCAAAGCACACTGCTCCGCTCCCCCTCCACTGTCCCGGCACTCAGCCCAGGCTCCTCTGCCCAGCTGTGCTCTTGCTTGTGATGTGAAGGGGAAATTCAAATTGTAACCGCTCAGCGGTGGTCATTTGTGACCAGGGGATGATCTGGCATGGAAGGTGAGAAGGCATTAAGCAGGCTGGGAGCAGGAATGCCACAGCCAGAAGGACTCCATGTCAGGGAGGGAAGTTTCCCTGGCTGATGAGGTGAGAAGCTCAGCAGTCCTTCTTGCCCTGTAGCCATGGTGCAATGGGGGTGCTCAGGGGGACCTTGGGCCAGCAGAGTTGGCGTTGGGACATGGACCCAACGCTGGGCTGAGTCGCCCTGTGCCGATGCCCACCGGATCAGTGCTGGTGCCAGTGTATATAAGGAGTTGGCTTCTGGTGCACCTTCGCAGACTCCTTGCAGAAACACTTATGGCAGCAGGGCTCAGTGATACTGACAGTGGCAATGCTGTGGTGATGCCAGTAATCAATGGGCTGTGAAAAGGTAACAAGGAGCTTTCCTTGAAGCTGTGAATGTATTAGCTTTTTTTTCCTCCCTTTTTTGTATGGGTGGGGTTTTTTGTCATTTCTTTTACGCCGCTTCCTTGTGAACCCATGAGCCTCAAATGAAGTCGGGGAGCAGCCAAAGTTTTGCTGGAAAAAGAGGTTTGTGTCCATGTCCCCCCCCTCCCAGGTCCATCCTTGTCCCAGGGGCTCAGCGCTGCTTTCTGCATGGGGCTGTGTCCGTGAGTCCTGCAGGGTCCCATGCATCCTGGCTCCCCTGCCAAAGGGCTGCTTCCCCCAGGAAAGGGGACAGGAGAGTCACCCCCCACCACTGCCTGCCCCTCTGGTGGTTACTTGGTCCTGGAGATGGCTCAGCACCCTTTGGGGCTTGCTGGCCCTGATTTTGGGCTCAGCAGTGCTTCTGCACCTCTTTGGTGCCATTTCCCAGTGCCCCCTGCACTCCCACCCCCTCCCACACAAGTACAGAGTGGTTCTGGAGAAATGGCATTTAATAGAAAAAATGAGAGCAAAGCTTTCATCAAAGCAACTATATAGAACCCCCCACTTCCCCCACCAGGCCCCCACCCCCAGTCCCCCTCACCATGTAGTGGGCCTAATCCCACCCTCCTGTCCCAGTGCTGGCTGCGGCAGCCTTGCGCTTGCTGCCTGGTTTTGAACACGATCTCCGCTGACGCTTGTTTCCCCACTTTTCCAGCCTGCCACTGCCTACCAGCACCCCAGTGGGGTCCCCAAGGGCTTGGCCATGGGGGATGGCAGACTGGCCAGAGGCGACGTCATTACCCCCCGTAATGTCACCCCCGCAGGGGGATGTATCTGTCCATGATGGTGCCACCACCTATGGGGTCATCGATGCCTGGCGGGATGTAACTGCCCAGGGGAATGTCAGTATCCATGGGGACCTCCAAGCCTTGGGGGATGTCACTGTCCACAGGGCTGTCAATGTCCATGGGGACTTCTGTGCCTCGGGGGATGTCACTGCCCCGAGGTGCTCCTGCGGGGGTGGCCGTGCTGAGAGGCTGAGCTTTGTCATCTGCTCTGCGATGTGGTGGTAGCCAGGGAAGGAGGGAAGCAGCTTCCCAGGCACTGGGACCACCGCTCTCCCCTGATGACTGCAATTCTGGACCAGCTGCTGTTGGCCCTGCGGGGTCCAGGTGGCTGCTGAAGGCAGGAGGAGCCCACAGAGCCATGGGCCCCACAGGACAGCACCTGGTGGAAAACCGGAGCTGTGGCCAAGTATGAAGGTGGCCAGCAGAGGCAGGTTGACACTCCTCCACTCTATGTGGGTGATGCGAGGGTCAAAGCAGCTGCCACACAGAGCCCTCTGCAGACCTGCACAGATGAGCAGGAGTCATGCTGGGCCAGGGGACCATTCTGGGGCACCCGACGAGCCAGCCCCAATTGCTGACGTCCCCCAGCTCTGCACCAGGCAAGTGGGGGGCTTGTGGCAAGGGTACTTCCCGTGGGGTGAGCTGCTGTGCCGGCAGGACAGGGCTGTAAATTGCAGAGGAGACTGGCTCATACCAGGCGAAAGAGGAGAGGTGGCCTGAGGTAATCAGGGAATCCACCCGGGCTTGCTAACCCCCATGTCAAAGCTGTCAGGGGCACAGGGGTGCTGGGGGATGCTGTGGTGCCAGAGTGCCAGGGGGTTTAGGGGTGCCAAGGGTGCCGAAGTTGCTTGGGCACTGGGGGTGCCAAGGGTGCCAGGGGAATGGGGGGAACAGGGGGGATGGCTTACCAGGTCAGTCAGGGGTGCCATACCTCTGGGGGTGCGCAGGGTGCCAGTGATGCTGCTGCTGCTGCTGGAGGTGCCCAGGCTACAGGGAAGGGCTGCTCCGTTCCTGCCTGGGCATTTGGCAGAGGTTGGCTGAGCCTGAAAGAGAGACATGAGCAATCACCGGCAGTCACCGCCGCTCTTTCCCCAAGGAGCATCCCGGGGCTGCAGGGGTCAGGGTCAGTCCCTACCTCTGGGGTAGAAGGTTTTGGGCAGGACGAATGGGTGAAGCAGCCAGGGCCTGAGGGCTGCGCAGTGGGAGCCACAGGGCTGGCAGCGGCATGGTCTGTTCTGCCCGTTGGATGCTAAGGACTCAGTGGGGTTGCCAACTCTGGCTGCTTCTGTTTGAGGATCTCCGAGGAAGGAATGCGGGGGCTCCCTGTGTTCCACCCTACCCTCAACAGCTTCCCCTGCTCCTCATGGGGAGGGAAAGGGTTAACAAAAGAGGAACAGCCAGTGGCACAATGCCCAGTGGGAAACCAGCAAGGAGTGGTGTCCCTCAGGGGTCCCTACTGGGACCGATAGAGTTTAGTAACTTCATCGATGGATGGCATGGATAGTGCACCCTCGAGCACAGAAAAGACAGTGCATCGAGCGCGCCCTCAGCAAGGTTGCAGATGACACCAAGCTGAGTGGTGCAGTCAATACGCTCGAGGGAAGGGATGTCATCCAGAGGGACCTGCTTGCTTGTTTCCAAAACAGAGATATTTCACATCCTAGAGAGGGGTAAAAATACCTAAACCCAATTGTTTTTGTAAGAAAGATGCAAAATGGAGCAGGAGGTACTGTGCATAACAGACCTTTCAGGAGGAGGAGTTTCAGGGAATGTTTTCTGCCCACCAAGCACCTGAGCCCCTGGGAAGAAAACTGATCATGACTACAACCTCTGAAGACCTTTTTCTTTCCCCTCCTCTGTTCATATTCAGGGTTTACACCTAGGACTTGAATGTGCAGGTTCTGCAGCAGCTGTACACCCTTGCACAGATCTAACACAGCCTGAACTGCATGACTCCCCACCAGGTCATCAACTGCCTGCAAGCAATTTAGTGAGAGTGGACTGACACTCTCAGACTGTGGCAGCAACCTGGATACATACGATCATTTCAACAGACCTGAAAAACTGGAGGATGCCTGTAGTTTCACATGAGATACAAAACCTGCTCCAGCTTCTTCTCCTGTCCTGCCGGTGCACACATTTCTGCAGCAGCACCGTGAGCTGCAGGAGGTGACACACAGGTTAGGGTTAATGCTGGCTATCAAAACTACACCGCTGCTTGGGCCAGGTGAGTTTTAACCCCAGTTGAAAGTTCCAGCTCCCCAGCCCCATCCTGCAGCAGAGCACATGCTGGAGCAAGCCAATGGCACACGGAGAAACTCCACGAAGCCGCAGCATTCGCTGAACAGTGGCCAGGAGAAGGCTGTCATGAAACCACGGAGTCAGCTGTTCCTGGAGAAGTACCAGCAAAGTGATCTACCTTGAGATGCAGGAAAAGCAGCAGCCAAATCGGTCAGAAATGTCCTTGTTCTAATGAAAGAAATGTATTTCTGTCAAAGCTAGGTCTTGATATTCATCTTGGATAATTTCCTGTAGTCAAAAAGGTTTTTAAACTCTGGCATCAAACACAGGAATGTCCCACCTCCTCGCTGAGTCACCTCCTGTCTTTTTGGAAGCCACTAGCTGACACGTGAAGAGCAAGAAGTTGCATGTCAAGCAAAACATTACTAAAAAAATCTGTGAAAGAGTAACTTGTTCAGTTCAGAAAGAAGACTGGACAATGCCATGTACAAACCATCACCCTATGCATGCCAAAAGTTCAGATATGGTACCCAATAACAACAAACAATAGCTCTTCATGTCAGTTTTCTATATGTTCAGCTTAGTTCTTTTAGTCAGACACAGAAATAAAAAGTGATTTCTTCTTTTGCTGAAGTAGACTTTTAAGTAGGTATTGCTAAAGACTGCAAAAACAACAAAAAAAATTAAAGCGGGTACTTTCATCCTCACAAGCTGTATATCACTGAAGTGTTTCTCATACTAAATTCTCTTCTCAGCTCTGAAGGGTCCCCATTTTCTCTGCTCCAGGGTAAACGTCAAAACTATTTATGGGTTTTCAGAGAAAGGAACACAGAGTTCAGTGCTCAGAGCTATGGAGAACATTTAAAAAACACTATAAAGGCAAATAAAATAAAGACCAAACATTAATGGGAAAACCTGGGAGAAGAATGAGGAACACCACACAAGTAAAACTGCCCCAAGCACTTAGGCCTCCATCAAGGACCACAAGCCCTGAGGCTGATGATGGCTGTTGGATGAGTTTTCCTCCCCCAGATGGAACCACCTCTCACTACATTGTGCTTAGAACAAGGAAGGAAAAGGCAATACAACCTGACATCTAAAGGCATGCCACTCCATTCAAAGGTAATTTTTCATTTCTTTAGGTCAACTGCCTGGCCAGTTAAAACACCTGCTTATTCTGATGCCATCCACCCTTACCCACATAACGCTGTGACATGCTGAGTAAGTATGGAGAGTCAGGTGGACTTTGACACACACACTGCTATCATAGGACGGTTTTTTTAACCTATTTACACTTATCTGTCACTATGAAGCTGCCCAAAGGTCAGCATGCCCTTGCTACTGGAGGTTCCTGCTCTGCATAGGCACCAAGGAAGACATTTCTGGTGATAGATTAATTTAAACGGGTAAAGCCCAGCAGAACATACCATTTATGAGCTGCCGAGAATCATCTCCCAGGCATATCAGGAACAAGGGCAATGCTTGTATATTTAAGAAGCAATTGACTTACATTACCGTTAAACATTCACTACCAGACATTTCTCTAGACTGAAGGCTGACAGCAGTGTACCAGGACAGTCCTTTCTGGATACCTCACTCCTGGGTAGAAATCCTAGAGACTTCCTTTAAGGACAGAAATCTGAAGAGCTACAGTAAGATTTTTAAATCAAGTGCAGCAAATAAAAAGCAAGCAAACAAACACAGAATGACACCTGAGGTACTAATGAGGAATAAAAAGTCTCCTGTTAAGTCCACTACCCTTCACAAAACAGACAAGTGGCTTAAAGAGATTCCTGCACAGAAACCGCATATGGAAGATAAACCTGCTAACTGCAGCACAAGCAACCAACACGGAAACGGCAGTGCTGACCCTTCTCCTGCTCCTCCTACGAGGAGCTCTTTGCCAGCCATGTGAGGAGGTGAACACAAGGATGATCGAATCAGATCTGAGAAGAAGTTGGCCTCCCAAAATTCAAAATGATCAAGAAGTCTACTTGAAATACAGATTCATATCCACTACCATGGATGATGAACCTCACCCTAAGTACACATCATGCCTTGAGACAGGAGCTAAGGACTGTATGAATTCAGTCAGACCACACCAAAAGTGACACTGTCCAGCCTGGTCAGACATATTAGACCACAAATGGTGGTTATAAGACAGAAAATGCAACACAAACCACCAGAACAGTAAAAAAAACAACCAGAAGAAACACATATAAACCAAAGGCCTCTATCCAAACACTGAAAAGAGAAGCAAGGCAAAAAAGGACTCTCTCAAAAAAAAAAAAAAAAAAGACCACCCAGAACCCAAGCATCCCATAACCAAACTCTGGCATCTTGTAATCCTGCCCTAGCACCCTGTAACCCTAGCATACCATAACCCCAGGACATTGTAGCCCTAAGATACCAAAAATTGAACACAAACTCCCTGGAGATCTCTGCCAGAGCCTTCAGGTGGCCCTGGATCTCAGACATCACAGCTTTGAAGTGGGAGTGGGACAGAGCCACCAGGACATCACCAGCATCCATCTTCACATCCATCTTCACATCCATCACACTCTGAAAAACTGCCTAGGTTCAACGCTGCTAGTGAGAAAGGCTGAGGCACTGGGAGATGTTGAACTGGCCAGCCACAACCATGGGGCTTCAGCTCATCACTTCTGTGTCAGCCACCAGGCAGATGACCCTGTCCTCCCTGCGAGACCCCTCAGGGCAGCCGTACCCAGTTCCACGGGGTTGGATACGGCCTCAGCTCTACGGGGAGATGCTTCCCAGGAGCAGGATCTCTCACGGGGGCACTGGGATCGTCACCCCCCTCATCAGACCTGGATGCCTGAGAAGCATCTCTGAGCTGCTCCAGATCTCACCAAAACCAGGGGCAGAGGAAAGCTGCTTTGGTGGCCTCCAAGAGAACCAGCTCATCTGAGCTGCTCTGCGGCCACCAGGCGCCTTTGCTGCCAGGCGGGTCTCAGCGCTGCTCTGCAATCGGCTGTCACCGCCCAGCAGGACCCCCTTCAGCAGACAGTACGTCTCCACTGGGTCTCCCCAGAGACAAAGATCCAAAGGGAGGTACAGGGTTTGCTTTGCCCCCATTCCCAGAGTGCCACAAGAGAGACCTGCCACCCCCCAAACCAGCTGTGATGTGGACACCATGTACAAGCTGCAGACATAGGTCAGGACGGCTGTGGGGAGCGGGCAAGCCGCTCCGCAGTGCCCCTGGCACTGGCAGAAAGCAGAGCTGGAGACGAGAGGGGGGAGCCCAGGGCAGCCGGCGGTGGGGCCCAGCACGGTGCAGCACCCGCAGAAATGGCCGGCTCCTTGCGCCTCAGCCCCAGAGCTGCAGCACGGGGCCGGCACCGGCTGGGGCTTCACTGGGAAAAAACAAGCGGCGCCGACGCTGAGACCCTGCACACGTAGCCAGCCCCGGGGTCCGACAACCTGTTCTTCTGCCCGTTGCTGCCATGGGAGACCCAGAAAGTAGCACTGCCGGCCCTGGCGCGGTCCTGAGCCATCTCTTGACGGATGAGCTTTTAACCAACACACCTAAAAAGAGGAAAAATTGCCCAGAATTAAGCTGTGCTCAAGTTTTTGCAGGCAGTATGGTTTTTTGAGCTGCCTGGTGGTGCCACTCCTGGAGAATGCTCAGGAAACAGGGCAGCTGCCTGGACCTGCAGGCAGGTGGTGGAGCATGTGCAGCAGGAGCGAGCGGTGGTTTGTGAGGCTGTTGAATGGGTTCGGGCTTTAAATGTGTCCAGCCCGGTACACCTGGTTCCTGTTTTCTCGGACGTCGTACTTAGAGCTTAAATAGTAGTTTTTAAAAGCAAAACCATCAAGCAAGCAAACAAACAAACAAACAGCTGGGCAATTTTTCCCTCCCCAGCTGGGCTTTTTTTCCCCAGTCCCAGCCACTCTGCAAGGCAACGCTTGTCATGAATATTAGGGTGCAGGATTGGGCCCACGGCAGGGCTTTTGCAGGCAGAGCACTCCTTGAGGCTCTTGCTAATGCAGTTCCTGGGGAGTGCTCAAGAAATGAGGCAGTTGCTGATAACTGCTATTTTTGGTGTCTCCCCATTGCTGTCTGGCTCCCTGCCCCCATTTTTTAATTCCTCCCTCTCTGCCTTTAGCCCATCACTATTTTTTTCTTCCTCTTTCCTTCTCTGTCTGGCTCCCTGATCGTATTTCCCCCCCCCGCCCCTTCCTCTCTGCCCTACAGCCTGTCACTATTTTTGTCTTTCTGACTCCCTGTCTGTCCTATAGCCTGTTGCTATTTTTTTCTTTCCCCACATCCCTTCGTCCACTCCCTGTCCTTCTCTCCTTTCTATCACCACGTCCTGCTCCCTGCCCTTATTTTTCTCGCTGTCCTGCAGCCTGTCCCCTCTTTGTCTCCCCTGCCCAGCTGGCTGGCCCTTCTCTCTCCTCTCTGGGCCTCCCTCCGTCCTGCTCCCATCGCTTCTGCTCTTCTTCCGTCTCCATCCCGGAGGCCACCGCTGCTCTGCCCTTCTCCGCCTCCTCCTCCCGACCCACATCCCAGTTTCTCCGTCTCTCGGGACTGTTTCCCGTCCTTCCCTGGCTCCCTGTCCTGCCCCGTCCCTGCCCCTCCCGCTCCGTCTCCCTTCCTTTTTCCTACCAGCCCCCCCTTTCCCCTCCACCTCTCCGCTCCGTCCTGCTCCTCGCCGGCGCTCTTCCCTGCCCCACCGCTGCCCAGCCCCTCTCCGGCCACCCCCCGCCCCTGCTCCCCCCGTCCCGCTCCGGCGGGGCTCCGGAGCCGGGGCGGCCCCGGGCCTGCGGCGGGGCCGGTGTCCCCGCCGGGCCGGGCAGCGGGCGGGAGCTCCCCGCGGGTGCCGGGGGCTGCAGTCCCGGGGCACGGGGCTGCCGGGCGGCCACTGATAGAGAGAACGAACTGCTGATTGCTTAATGATTGTCTGTCGTGGTTTAACCCCAGCCAGCCACTAAGCACCACGCAGCCGCTCACTCACTCCCCCCCCATCCAGTGGGATGGGGGAGAAAATAGGGAACAAGAAGTAAAACTCCTGGGTTGAGATAAGAACGGTTTAATAGAACAGAAAAGAAGAAACTAATAATGATAACACTAATAAAATGCCAACAGTAGTAATAAAAGGATTGAAATGTACAAATGATGCGCAGGGCAATTGCTCACCACCCGCCGACCGACACCCAGCCAGTCCCCGAGCGGCGAATCCCTGCCCCCCACTTCCCAGTTCCTAAATGAGACGGGACATCCCATGGTATGGAATACACTGTTGGCCAGTTTGGGTCAGGTGCCCTGGCTGGGCATGAGAAGCTGAAAAATCCTTGACTATAGTCTAAACACTACTGAGCAACAACTGAAAACATCTGTTATCAACATTCTTCACATACTGAACTCAAAACATAGCGCTGTACCAGCTACTAGGAAGACAGTTAACTACATCCCAGCTGAAACCAGGACATTGTCTCTCTGTAACTTTACATACCAAAGACTGGTGTTTGTCAAGGATTAAGCCTGTCAGAGACTGGTACTTGGGAGTGATGAGCAAGAAGGAACCATGAGCGATCACAAAACTTAATTAAATGTTTGACGAATTTATGATCTTGTCGAGAAGGCACAAGTAGGGGCCTTGCTTGAATAGATAGGTCCAAAAAAGATAAGAACTCCTGCCTTTGTTCTTTCCTTGTAGATAATTTAGCTTAAACTAACCATATGGTTCTACACCACTAATGAGAACTTAGATAATAAGAGCAATAACAAGCACTGATGTATCAAAACATGTAAAAGACCACACGGCGCAGAATCACCTGAGGAGGGTCAAATAGCGGACAAGTGAGGGAGACTATGGAAGACCACCAGAGGACTCCTGAAGACCACCAGAGACCTTCAATGCGCCTGCGTAAAGGACATTTGCATATGCTAATAGTTTTCCGGAAAACTAATGAATATGTATAACATTTCTCGGAAATCTAGTGAATATGTATGTAGAACATGTAGTTAACCTGCACAGTTAGACCCGACGGTGTGCACGATAGGTGAGGCGATGCCCCGTGCATCCCGCGCTGCCAATAACGAACGCCTACTTAACAGTTAATCGAACTATTGAGTTAATTTCCTTGAATCACCATGTTGGTCTCGGGAGGCGCGGTCCGTGCTCCAGCCGCGCCCCCCCGTGCCGTTCCCCGCCGGTTCTGTGCGGGGGTCCCGCCGTGCCGGGTCCCCGGACAGCGGCGCGGCCGAAGAGCGCGGCGGCGGGACGCGGGCAGGGCGGGGCAGGGCGGGGCAGGGCGGGGCGAACGCCCCGCCCACGCCTTGAGGGACCGGGACCTCCGTCCCCGCACCGCGCATGCGCAGCCTTCCCGCCGGCTCCATGCGCGGGGCCGCGGCCGCCGCCGGTGAGGAGCGGGGCCCTTGGGCGGCCCCGGGGGGGGCGGGCTCCAAAGCGCCCGGTGCGACGGGCTGGAGCCGGGCCCGAGAGCCGGGGAGGGGAAGGAGCCGGAGGCAGACCGCCCCCCCCGGGCACAGGCAGCGGGCACCCCGACTGCCAGAGCCCCCCCTGCGCCGCCCCAGCGCTTTTAGTTACTGCGGTAATAGGAGAAATGGGCTTTTCTGTTAACTCCGCCAGGGCTCTCGCTACACGCGCCCTCTTCGGGGACGGCGAATATTCAGCCGCCAGCCGGACCGTGGTCGTTCGAGCCTCGTTTCTCTTGCGAGAACGCGCTTCAGTGACACGAACGTCCCGGCATCGCCGAGATCCAGGCAGCCGGGCCCGTTCCCTGCCGGTTCCCAGACGCCTGAAGGCAGGCGGGCGGGCGGGCGGGCAGCTGCCGGGCGGGGGCAGAGCTCAGCGCCTCTCCCCGCGGGGAGCCCGGCCGGGGGCCTGCGTTTCCCCGCTGGGCCGGGGGCCTGCGTTTCCCCGCTGGGCCGGAGGCCTGCGGTCCCCCGCTGGGCCGGGGGCCTGCGGTCCCCCGCTGGGCCGGGGGCCTGCGTTTCCCCGCTGGGCCGGGGGCCTGCGTTTCCCCGCTGGGCCGCGGGCCTGCGTTTCCCCGCTGGGCCGCAGCTTTGGCAGGTGCCTCGGGGTAGGAGGGGAGAGCAGTTGTTTTGGCTTCCCGGCAGGAATCCGGCAAGTTCACCGAGTGAGGTGTGGACTGTAATGTGTAACACGCACCCTGCGTCCTGCTGGAGAGAGAAACGGCGTGTGGTATCTTGTGGGGATTGTTGTGGTTTGGTTTTGATCTCTGGGATTCATGGTACCGCTAATAGCCGGTTGGTGGGATTTAAGCATACATTTAAAGCTAAGCACGTGCTAGCTGCTACCCTGAGGTGTACCTGGAATCCGCTTGTGAGCTCCTGTTCCACCACGCTGGAGAAAGCAAATCTTTTCTTACGTGGTGATGAAAGCAACTCAAGCTGTTGCACCTTTTATAACCTCGGGTCTAAAGTGGCACCGGTCCTACCACAGAACACATCCTTCCCCAGGCTTTCACAAAACTGAAAGATACATCAAACTGACCCCATAACATACCCAGCACTTTTTTAATCTTACCTGGCACATTGGGACATGACCCTGCTGGGCCACCTCTGCCACCCTGCATGGGAACAAAGGTGCTGCCTTTACATGCTAGCATAAGAACTTAACTTTTTTTTTTTTTTTTTTTTTTTTACCTACTTTAGAGACATCCTTAGGCTGGCTGTGTTACGTTGGTTTAGTGCACAGTTGGTCGAATGGAGGAAAACAGTAAGCTCTGCCAATTGCCTTTGGCATTTTCTCGTTACTGTGTGGCTCGTTTAGGTTGTCTTCTCCTGACCTGGCAAGTGGAAGCTATCACTTAATTTTAGGCGTTGGTCTAGTAGTCACAAAAATCAATATTGAAAGTCTTTCTGAGATTTGGATCAGGCAGTTTTATAAAACTGCTTCTTGGCCACCATTTGTCTTTTTAATATTTTTTTTCACGTATCTTGACTGTTGAAACTCTGAAAGGGGCTGATGAGTTGCCCTCCCTCAGTTTGCTCCCTCTCCTTTGGGGATTTCGGTGGTAATGTTCTCTTCTTGGCTTTGCAGAGGAAAAACTCTATTATACACCACCTCACTTGAATTGCTCTTGTTGGAAACCAGTTAAAAACTTACTGCTGCCTCATCTCACAAATGGCATGCATTCTGGTTCTCATTTGATGGGCAATCTGTCAGCTTGTCAAATTACTCCATAGAACAATTCAGTTACTCAGAGCAGTGATGCTGGTGCAAAGAGCTTATGTACTTCATTGCTAGTGATTCTGTGCTTTTCACCACAGGCTGGAAACATGATTCATGAGTGGGCTGTGGCTTTAACAAGGGAAGGCAATGCTGCTTCTCTGTGTATTTCCTTGCCACCTCTTCCCTTATCCCCTCCCTTTCCTTTCCCTCTCTGAGGCTATTTTTGTGGTGTACCTTCACTGGTGAAATGAGCTCCCACACCAAACGCTGGGAAAGAGAAAAGGGGCAAGGTGAGAGGTGTTGCAGTCCTCAGTTTGCAGATTTAATACATAGGCCCTATTCAGAAAATACAGCGTGTATGTGTGTCAGCAGTCGCTGCAGATTTTTATTATTTATAACCATTTCTATAAATACAGGACTTTGCACAGTGGGTTCACACAGTGCTGTGCTGCTTGTAAACTGAATCGTTTTTATCCTGGCTACAGTCTGGAGGTAGGTAGCAAGTGCTTGCTGATAGGTTAAGATGGAAATGAAAGCAAGTGATAGACATGGGATAGTGATCCTGCCACAAGGATGGACAAGGTTTTCAGTGCTATTTCTGTGTGTGATAACCAACAGATTTTTTTTCCCTCTGCATGTGTTTCTGTGCAGACATGTGCATGAAACATAGGTGTTTCTCTGTGCCGTAATGGACTGATGACAGCTGGGTGGGTGGGAACACGCGCAATCACAGAAGAAACTTCATGCAGCTACCCTACCATGTACTTCAGGATAAAACGGCTCTTCTGGTCATTTGCTGCCATTGAGAGCTACAGAGTGCGTGGGAAGGTATTGGGTTCCTCCCCTCTGCGGTCGGCACTGGTCCTTACTGGGTAGCCTCCCACAGCAGCCAGTGCTGTATGCCCCTCTCAGTTGTTAGGCAAACCTCTGCAGCTGGAATCTGTGGCATGTTCCTCTGATTTGTCCATTTTCCACCTTGCACAGCAACACATTTAAAATACTGAAATGTGCTCTTTTTATTGCTGTTAATGTTCAAAAATCTTGTTTTGGTCTGGTCAGCAAGGTGTTTGGAAAACATCACTGTTGCATTTTGAGAATAAAATAGGTTCCCATCCTTCACCCCTACCCACCAAACTGTGCAGGATACACACCTTTTCCCTCTTCCCTGCTATGTGTAGCCTGGCTTTGTTCATTTTGCTGCCTCCTACCAAGAATATAGCAAACAACTGAGATGTGTACTGTGTGCTCCAGGCCAAAGAAAGGTTTAAATGGTCCTAGTTTATTTTATGCAGCCATGCAGCCTGGTGCATTTTGGAAGGACCGCTGGGATGCTGTATTAGAAGTTACTGAAAATGAGGTGATACTGGTAGTGGTTTATTTTCAGTGCCTGGTTTGGGAAACAATATACTCAAATATTCTAAGATACAGATCTATTAGAGAAAAATGAGTGCAAAGTAAGAAACGTCATGCTGCATTTATTGCTAAACGTATGTTTTCATTTCATTCAAACTAGAAAGTAAACAAAGATTGTACCTGCAAAAGAATTCAGATAGCTGTCTTTGTTTCCCAGAGTGAGCATACAAGCACTGGGGAGCAGTTTGCAGGATCAGAACTTAAGCCTGCTCTGGGTGATACACCCTTGGGAGAAGAAAGAGAAACCCCAGTTTTTTAAATACAGCTCTACTTATCTTCATATTTCTTCTTGTTAGATTGTGTTAGCAGTCAGACTCCAAGCACATGATTAAACTGTTAAAAAATCAAGATATTTAAGGATTATTTACTGTATTAAATCCTCTTACAAGCAGTGCACTCTATTGCCCTGTGGATAGTATAATGTCATGATTGGCATGACTGGTAATTTTCCTTTTCTTTTCTAGTACAAGGATGCATTTATGAAGGCAAATTCAGGGTACAAGTGGTGCCCCACAACAAACTAACCTCTGAAAACCCAGACATCCACTGTTACAAACCAGAAGAAGCTATGGGCCTTTGCTTTGGACTCTGCAAAAGATTTACCAAGCCTGAGGAAAGTGACAGAAAGTGAAGAAATGCCACAGTGTGACTTCGGGATGGCAGGTAAGATTTCCATCCATGTTCCTCAAATGTAGCAGCCTCGTTTTGTTTGAGGATGTGGCGTTAGAATCGAACGGCAAGACCAGTTTTCTTTACTGCACGTGGTACTGTAGTGCAAATACCTTTCATGTCCCAAATTAAGTTGCCAAGACTAGTTAAACCTCTGCATGACAACCTAAAATTTTCTTAGTGCATGATTGCTTTCACAAGTCGAGTCCAGATACGTGGCGTATCATAACCCATACCCCATTTGGGGGCCAGATTTGATTGATTTTTAGCTCGGGCTTATCTGCTGTTAGAGATGTTAATTTTCTAGTAAAAAAGGAAAATGCTGATTGTGTGCATTCTTCTCTTTCCTAGAGTGTTGTACTATGTTTAGTAATTTGCTATTTACAAAAATAATTTATGGGTGTCTATGAAGTTGGAGCTGTTAACACTCTTGTGGATGAATGTACCAGTGGAGCTAACTTTTTGTATTTAAATCAAGAGAAGCATGATTTAATTTCACTTAAAATGTGCTCTTTTGCCCATTATATCTTGGAGGGACAGATACTAACCTTTTAAACATTAAAAAAAATAAAATCAAATCCATGAAGAAGTGTAGGTTAAGCGCCTGAACGGGTGAAAGGCATGTAATCTCCCACTGATATCCACAAATAGCAGAACTGTTGCAACCATGACCTTGAAAAACAGAGACATTACTGTTAAATACTGGCAGCTTAAGAACCTAATAGTCAATATAGAAAATACTTTTACCCCACCACCCTTTTTTCTTTTTTTTTTCCTTTTTTTGTGTTTTAAAGTTTCTAATTTTATAAATACTGATGTATTTGAAACTTTGTCATATCCTGCCTAGTTTATGACAAGTGTGTGGCAGACAGGACTTCTCTGCTTAGAGGGATTGTGAGCTGGAGAGTGGAAAATGGTTTTATGGAACGAGTGTAAAAGGATAAAAAGGTTTGTATGCTTTTTTACCAGCTTAGTGGTATGAAAATTCCTGTATTGAAATTCTGTCTGGCTATGAAGGAACTGTGAAATGTGATCAAAATAAAGTTTTTCATACTACATAGTTAAGGTATATGGGAAACCAGTTCTAAAAATCTCAAGCCCCTTTAGTTAAGGTATATGGGAAACCAGTTCTAAAAATCTCAAGCCCCTTTAGTCCGTTCTTCATTTGCTGTCAGAAAAGTAACTTTTGCGCTTCTTAAGTCTTATTGACTTAACAGAAAGAACAAGTATTAGGTCTTGGTCTACCCAGCTGCTGTCCACCACCGCTTCTGGTGGGATATCCCACTGTAGAGCTTCTGAGTACATAGAGATCTTGAATCAACACCTGTCAAAGCAGAGGACAGAGAACCTAAGAATTAATTAGAAACTAATCTAATCCATTGTTTTACCTATAGAGCCATTCATTTTTGAAGAAGGCCCTTTTTTGTGCTACATGTGATTTTTTTAAATTATTTTATTTATTTCCTGCAGACTGAGTCAGTGAGCATAGTAATTCACAGGGGTCTCACTCCAGCCCTCATGGAATAATTCCAGGAAATCTGTTTTACTTGTTGGTAGTTGTTAATCCTGTCCTGATTGCTTTTTACATATTAGCTTTCATTTTGGAAAATGTAATATAGAGAGAGTAAGATCTTCCTTTCTTCTGTTTTTTTTTTTAAGTCCCACACAGGCTCTCCTTTATATTTGGCATTCCAACAGTAACCACCTGTCCTGGGTTCAGCTGGGATAGAGTTAATTTTCACAGGAACCTGGGAGGGCCACAGCCAGGACACCTGACCTGAACTAGCCAAGGAGCTATTCCATACCGTGTGCCATCATGCTCAGTATATAAATGGGGAGCGGACGGGGGGGGGGGGTTGTCCTCTCTCGCTCGGCTTTCAGTGGGGGAAGTGGCAGAGCATCGGCTTCTGGGTGGTGAGCAGTTGCACTATGCATCACTCGTTTTGTACATTCTTTTATCAGTACTGTTGTTGTTGTTGTAACTTCTCTTTTTGTGTTGTCCCAGTAAATTGTCCTTATCTCAACCCACGAGGTTCTGTTCTTTTTTTTCTTTTCTCCTTTCTGATTCTCCTCCCCATCCGACCGGAGGGGAGCGGGGGGAGTGAGCGAGCGGCTGCATGGTCCTTTGTTACCCGCTGGGCTGAAACCACGACACCACCCCACATTAAAGTTTCTCATGTTCACCTGTCGTTGTGTCAAGAACCTGAGGTGTGGTACCAGCACTGGGCTTCCGACCTGCAGACCCACTGGTGGGATCCTTGCTCATCCAGCCAGGAAGTGGTAATTGAGCATGTTTTTCTCATGATGTGGCTCTCCTGTGATATGTTAGGGTGTGAGGCAAAGGCAGCTGCTCTTTGCAGGTGAATGTGACCATTGCAGCATCTGCCCTCACAGCTACACAGCTAAGTGGGCAACGGCTTTCCTAAACAAATGTGCAAGATTCCCAATACTTTCAGATTTCTGCATCAGGAGAAAACCAGCTGGGCCAAAAAGTGAAGCAAAGGGTGGCAAAAAGACACTTCCTAGCATAGCCAATATCCCGATAGGCAATTTTTGGTTTTAAAAAGAAGCTTCATTCTGTGCCCAGGTGAGAGGCAGTTGAAACTGGTACCTGCTGGCCTTCTTTCTGCTTAGTTCTTCCTCAGTTCTTTCTTTCCTCTGATTGAAAAATTGCAGCAATGAACAAGCTAGCTTGCTGAATTTCTAAGCAGACCAATACTATCAAAGTATGCTGTTCGCAAATAGTGAGATGGTTGTAAGCTTCATCAATATTAAAAGCTGTTGAGAAAGTCACGAATCATCTCCCATTCTGCAAGTCAAATTCTTGACTATTTTCTCACTACTGTTGATTCAACTGTAAATTGATTTAAAATGGCACTTAAAATTAATAATTTTTCATACCAGTAAGTTCTTGGTGCCATAAGAGAAACATTGTACTGAGAAGGCACTATAAACATATGGCAATGTTTGTATATATACATTTTGTCTTCCCTTAATTAAGTTATTTTGTAATTTGAAAACTTGGTGGAAGGATTTTTTGTTTTATCATTATCAGACATGTAAGTGCCAGCCTTCTGCTACATCTGCAGCCTAGGTGCTCAAGTTGCTTAAGCACCAAATTAAACTTTCACTTTTCCACTTAGCTGTCATTTTTTTCCTTCCTCTTAAATCTTATATTTGAATAAACTGTTTAAGTATTTGCTTACATGGGGAAAAACAGTGCTATCCCTGTCCTGTTATGCTATTTATTTGAAGGGCAGAAAGCTGAAACCACCAAGAAGATACTTAGAATAGGGGGAAGAATGGGGCCTAGAAGAAAGCTGGAGAGGGACTTTTTACAAGGGCATGGAGTGATAGGACAAGGGGTAATGGCTTTAAACTGAAAGAGGGTAGATTTAGATTAATCTAAGGAAGAAGCTCTTTATTGTGAGGGTGGTGAGGCACTGGCACAGGTTGCGCAGAGAAGTTGTGGTGCCCCATCCCTGGAAGTGTTCAAGGCCAGGTTGGATGGGGCTTGGAGCAACCTGGTCTAGTGGAAGGTGTCCCTGCCCATGGCAGGGGGGTTGGAACTAAATGGTCTTTAAGGTCCCTTCCAACCCAAACCATTCCATGATTCTATTTTATGTTCTTTAGCTGGCCAAAACTGAGGAGGGGGAAGAAGACCTACAAGTAGCTAAAGGGAAGCACAAGAGAGCAGCTGAGAGCCAACAGTGTGATATGGAGATAAGAAAGTGCTACACTGCAGTGTGTCAGGCAAAGTATTTTCAGAAACTGTAGAGAAGAGTTAATGCCATTGAACAGAGCACAGCTCATCTGATGTGGTGCTCTGCTGGTCTTTCACATACAAGAAAGATGACCTCCCCCTGGAATAACCGGAGAAGAGAGCTGCAGGGATTGCTGTGACATGGGAGATGGACATGCGTGATGATATCAGGAGTTATTGATTTGCTTAGGCTAGTAAAGAAAGTGGAAGAATGGTGGGGTGACTCCTGTAAATGCAGGAGGAGGGAATACCATTTAGGGAGAACAATTACAAAGCTTAAAGGTATGGGCAGCAGAATAAATGTGTACCACTTGGCCCTGAGTAAATTTAAGCTGAAAAATGGAAAAAAAACTCCTAATGCTTAGATGGTTTGGGTTCTGCAACAGCTTTCCAATGGAAATAAAGAAGGTAGAAAGCAACCAGCCAACCTCTTATTGCTTAATATGGAGTTCAGTAAATTTATGATGGGCCTGGAGATCTCTTCCAATCTCTTCTTCCTCCAAATTAACTGCCTCTTCAGGCATTGTCTTTCAAGATATGTGTTCCCTTTTCACTTTTTAATTGCTCTGATGTCCTCTTGTTTGAAAGACTGAACTGTTGCTGATCAAGTATTTTGATGGCAAGAAGTGCTATGCTGACAGGATTGCTTTACTTGTGAATTGTGCTTGGGTACTTGCTGGCCTTTCCCATGTTCTGTCTCCATTTCTTCAGTCACTTCTTGTTGCTAGATCCTACCCTTCTGATAGTACCTTGTCACTTTGTAGACACTTAATACCTTTTGTTCCTTCATTTATTTGAAAGTTAAGAAGTTTAAAACCAAAGAACCACACACCCCCTTCTACCTGTTCATTATAGTAACAGAAAAAATTAATTCCAGTTGAACATTGGGTTTGAAGCCAGATGCTCTTTAGGCTGTGTTAAGATCATGAGCCACTCTTCTGTCCTTGAGATAGTGGATGAGCTTGGTTTATTCACATTGCTTTCCTCTGCTTCTGTTTACTGCTGTTCTAAGTAATGGAAAAACCTACCCTGTGTATGTTAGCATGAGATGCTGTCTGAGGGAGAACTTTTGGCATCATCTGTGGTATTGAATTAAACAGCACCAGTGAGTGTTCCCGTGAACGGGACCTTGATCATCTGTAGTGCTAAATCTTTTGGAGGTTTACAGGTACAGGTTTGGCCCATGTCAGCTGAAAAGCTCAACAAATTCCTCGGCACCACTCACGAGTAGGAATGGGCCAGGGTGTTTCCCAGTAGGCATTTTGGATCCAGCTATTCTGCATCCAAATTTTGCATAACAAAGTGCATCCAAATGGACAAGGGTAATTGTGCCAGTTGGCCTCCATTCCAGGGAATGGTCCCGGGCACATGTAATTTATTGTTGTAGAGAGAGGTTTTGTGTAGTTCAGTGAAAGGACATTGGAAAACGTGAGTGTATGCTTAGTGAGACCTGGGGAAAGTTACTTATCTTTGGTGTCTCATCATTACTGAAGTTGGTGTCTCAGCAACACAGCGAGGATAACGCTTCCCTTTGTTTCACACTGTGGCTGTTGGGCAAGACATTTGGGCCACAGACTGTCTCCCTCTCTCTAGATGACACTGTTAAATTGGGCCCCTGCATTGCTTCCAAGGCATTCCCCCGAACCCAGACAATTAGTCTTCATGATGATGAAGAGCAACCACTGTTCTGAGTGGAAAAGCTACTCCATGAGTAATGCAGTACCAACATTCATTGCTTTCACTTCTTGTTGTTGTTTTCCAAGCTCCTGAGGTGTAGGAAGGCTGGGGGCGAGAAGCTGTCAGCATCAATACTTGGAGAAAGAACATTTATCTCCATTTTACTTTCCTCAATTATAAATTGTATTGGCAGGGCAACAAGTAGGCAGGCAGCTTGCCTGGACAGTGCCTGTGTGGTTCCGGCACAGAGGATCAAGCACTTCATGCTTGAGAGCTGTCACGCTGGCACTTTTCACCACTAAGTGCAGCTCTAAATTAAAGCTAAATGAAAATGGAAATTTTGCTTCAGGGCTTGATCATGTCATTTTGTTCCATCCTTTACTTGTTCAGTGGCTACGGAAGGGAACCACTCCCCTGGCAGGAATATCCATTGAGTTACAAGCATGTGTGATATTAGAGCATCTTAGTGTATGTTTATGCATGAGATCATTACAGTTGCTGTTTTAAAGATGTCCATCTCTGTAGTACCTAAAACCTTTGGCAGTAAAATTGTAAATCCACACGATGGGGCATTAAGCTCACAAATCCAATTCAATCCTTCAAACAGCTTTGAAAGCCTCTCCCAGAGGGTACAGAAATGGTTGTGATTCTCTTGAACTGCCTTTTATGGCAGCTTGCTTAGAGTGTCTGTGACAAGTAGTTTTCTGAGGGTTTAATACTGCAAACAGTAGGTTTTTAAACAAGCAAATGAATAAACTTAAGAAATGGGTTTACTCTTTTAACAGATCCGACACAAATGGGAGGCCTGAGTGTGCTGCTTTTAGCAGGGGAACATGCCCTGACTTGCACAAGAGGTAAGGAACTCTCTTCTCTCTCTTACTGTGAGCCCTCAGTTTAAAGAGAGCTCTGAAGAGGAATATTTGACCAGTGGGAAATTAAATTTAAGATACAGATCTCAGGTGGGACTGAAGTGTGAGCCCTATGATATGAGTCTTGTATCCCAGCCATGAATGTAGAGGTTGGGCCCAGTTTTAATATCAGTTCAATATTAACTCTGCTGACTGAATATTTGATCAGAGCAGGCAAATGTACCCCCTGAGAGGATATTGTGACAGGTGTAAGGCTTGAAATGCAGTGCCTGTGTTAACAGGTGGTTTGCACACTCTTTTTGGGCAAGGATTTCATATGCTTGTGTAACGCCTTACAGTAGAGCAGAGACCTCTGGTCTTTCTTTAGACTGATTATTATTTATGATCTAATTTATGGGCCAGCAACTCCCAGAGTCTTTTGATGTCTCTTTTAGGGACCTGAGATCCCGGTAGCAGCCCCAGACTTCCCCACAGCAGCTGCCCAAGTTGATTTTTCTCCTTTGGAGGTAGCTCTTTCCTCCAGGATCCACCCAAGACTCCTCCCAGGCATCTCCCAGTTTTTTGTCCTCTGCTTTTGGGATTGGAGATCCCAGCTACCTGCCCCAGACTCCTCCAAGTAAGTTACTCGAGGTACTTGTTCTCCTTCAGATAAATGTCTGAACTCCTGCAGATACCCAAGACACCTCCCAGGCATCTCCCAGAGTCTTTTGGCCTTTTCTTACAGGGACCTCAGATCCCGGGTAGCAGCCCCAGACTTCTTCAAGGAGGCTACTCAACATGATTTTTCTCCTTTTGAGGAAGCTCTGGCCTCCAGGATCCAGTCACGCCTCCAGGATCCAGTCACGTCTCCAGACAGGCTGCAGAAGTGGGCCTATGTGAACTTTATCAAGTTCAACAAGGCCAAGGGCACGGTACTGCACCTAGTTTGGTGCAACCTCCAATATCAATACAGGCTGGGGTTTGAAGGGATTGAGAGCAGCCCTGTGCACGACTTGGTGGATGAAGAGCTGGACATGAGCTGACAATGTGCTGCTGCAATCCAGAAAGCCAGCCGTATCCTGGGCCACATCAAAAGAAGCAGGTCGAGGTGGGGGGGTTCAGCCCCTCTACTCTGCTCTGGCAAGACCGCACCTGGCATACTGCATCCAGCTTTGGAGTCCTTGGCAAAAGAAAGACATGGTCCTGGTGAAGCGGGTCCAGAGGAGGGCCAGAAGAAAGATCAGAGGGAAGAACACCTCTCCTGTGAGGAAAGGCTGAGAGAGTTGGGGTTGTTTAGCCTGGAGAAGAGGAGGCTCCAGGGACATCTTACTGCAGCCTTTCAGTACTTTAAAGGGGGCTTATATGCAAGATGGGGACAGACTTTTCAGCAGCGCCTGTAGCAATAGGACAAGAGGGAATGCTTTTTACACTAAAAGAGGGTAGGTTTAGGCTAGCTCTAAGGGAGACATTTTTTACAGTGAAGGTGGTGAGACACTGGCACAGGCTGCCCAGAGAGGTGGTAGATAGATGCCCCATCCCTGGAAACGTTCAAGGTCAGGCTGGACGGGGCTCTGAGCAACCTGATCTAGTTGATGTCCCTGCTCATTGCAGGGCTGGTTGGACGAGATGACCTTTAAAGTTCCCTTCCAACCCAAACCATTCTATGATTTCACTGTTGTTTCCCTCTTGGCTCCTATTACCTCAGAAGTCCCTGGCTCATCTCTCTAAGACTTCACAAGTGTGTTCCAGTGTACTCCGCACGTCTTCGAGCAACAGGCTGAGGGCCCTCGCTAGCACCCCGTCCCTCTAACCTTGGCATGTCATCCCACAGCTTGTCACGGGCGAGCCTGATATTATCCCCCTACCCCTTGTAGCAGCGCACACACACACACCCCCACACACACACACCACACCCCCCCCCCCAGGAAACAAAACTTCTCCAGGCAGGGAGAATAGAAAAAAAAAAACTAAACCCTAGAGGCCGCAGGTTGAAAATTGAACTTGCCAATTGAGATGCGCCAGGTACACTGATGTGACCTTTTGTCCAATGGGTATTAAAATGACCACAGATCAGATTCGACAAGGGTATAAACAGGGTCCTGCCAGAGGACATTTTGGAATCAGTCCTCAGAGCAGCAAGTCTGCAGTCAGGGACTCCCCCTTGGGTTGGGACGCTGCCCTAGGTAACTCCTCGAGGTAGAGAGCCCTCAACTTTTAGGTGAGTGATACGCACATTTTGAGTCATCATTTTAAATCTTAAGAATTCTTAAGTAAGTCGGCTGTGTAGTATTAATTCCCCTTACATCATTGAGCCTGTGGTTTACAAAATGTTACTGGAGTTCTAACTAACTTTTTACTAAAGAATAAAGCTGAGCTTTAACACCTGTTGGATTTGACTGTGTGTGCCTCCATAACACCCCTTTGAGTGTAGGTTAAAGCTCTGCCAATGAATGAGCCCCGCTAGCTCGTGAGCCAAGACCCCCATTCCCCCTTTGAGAAAGGCAAGTCCCATCTGACACCAGCAGGCCTGGGGCCGTGCCGGCCACCCCATTATCGAAAAACCCAAAACTCTGGCAGGGGCACCAGCCACAACCCACATATTAACAGACCAGGTCCGTCTCTTTCTTCCAGTGTTGCTGCCTGCAGTTGGAAGGAGAGAGGGAAAAATAACCTGTGTTCCAGATTCCCATCCCAAGGCCCCGAAGACTCTTTCGATCGCCCTTGGACCACGCATTGCAGCTTCGTCGCCACCCAGGTGGAAGAGCAGTAGTGGGCAATAGCCCGTGGGCTGTCCCAGGCTGGGAAGTTTCCCAGTGCTGCCCTGAACCTGGGCCCCAGGGAGGCAGCAGGCTTCCCTAAGAGGAGGCTCTGTCCGGCATCTCAGACCCTCTGTTCCCCTCAGAAGGGAGTCACCCACACCCCTAAGCTGTCCTGGCTTCCTCGAGGAGGCGTTCGTGATACAGGGGTAGGCCTTTCTGACCGTGGCAACACCTCTGGCACAGCTGGCCCGAGCTCCACATCCTCCCTGGACTGGCCTTCCACCTCCGGAGCCTCACGCCTCTTGTTGAGAGGCACCTGGGAAGGCGAGGAGGGGGTTTGCCTGCTGCCCCCAGCCTGGTCTCCTTTTTCTTTTTTCCTTTTTCCTTTCCTTTTTCCTTTCCTTTCCTTTTTCCTTTCCTTTTCCCTTTCCTTTTTCCTTTTCCTTTTCCCTTTCCTTTTCCCCTTTCCTTTTCCCTTCCCTTTTCCCTTTTTCCCCCTTTCCTTTTCCCTTTCCCTTTCCTTTTCCCTTTCCTTTTCCCTTCCCTTTTCCCTTTTTCCCCTTTCCCTTTCCCTTTCCTTTTCCCTTTCCTTTTCCCTTCCCTTTCCTTTTCCCTTTCCTTTTTCCTTTCCTTTTGCCTTTTCCTTTTCCCTTTCCTTTTTCCCTTTCCTTTTCCCTTCCCTTTTCCCTTTTCCCCCTTTCCCTTTCCCTTTCTTTTTCCCTTTCCTTTCCTTTTCCCTTTCCTTTTTCCTTTCCTTTTGCCTTTCCTTTTCCCTTTCCTTTTTCCTTCCCCTTTCCTTTTCCCTTTCCCTTTCCCTTTCCCTTTCCTTTTTCCTTTTCCCTTTCCTTTTTCCTTTTCCCTTTCCCTTTCCTTTTTCCTTTTCCCTTTCCTTTTTCCTTTTTCCTTCCCCTTTCCTTTTCCCTTTCCCTTTCCCTTTCTTTTTTCCTTTCCCCTTTCCTTTTCCCTTTTTCTTTCCTTTTCCCTTTTTTCCCTTTCCCTTTCCTTTTTCCTTTTTCCTTTCCCCTGTCCTTTTTTCTTTCCTTTTCCCTTTTTTCCCTTTCCCTTTCCCTTTCCCTTTTCCCTTTTTTCCTTTTCCCTTTCCTTTTCCCTTTTTTCCCTTTCCCTTTCCCTTTTCCCTTTTTTCCTTTTCCCTTTCCTTTTCCCTTTTTCCCTTTCCCTTTCCCTTTTTCCTTTCCCCCGGCGGCGGGAGGATCCAGGGCCCCCCGGCTCTCGGGTGCTTTCTGGCGCCCGTTGCCGCCTCGGGGAGGGCAGAGCACGGGTCCAGCAGCCGGAGGCTCTCAGAGTCCCTGGTGCGCCTTCCCCTTCCTGCTGCCTCCCGCAGCGCTGCCGGCGGGCTGAGCTGAGCTGAGCAGGTCGTCCCCTCGGTCCCACCTCACAGGGCTGGCCCCGCTCCTGCCAGCCCTTCCCAGGGCCAGGCTCTCGCACGCCCTGAGGCTGCGTGGGAGCTCTCTCTGGGTCGCCACGTCCCTGCTGGCGAGCGCAGAGGACGTGGCTTTCTGCTACCGTCGCCCGGCTCCTTCCCCCGGCCGAACTCCCCTCTGGAGCGGGCAGGGGCACGCCGCCCTTCCCCGCCAACTGCCGCCCCCGGCTCTCTTTGCCCGCTCTGGCCGCGGCGCTCCCCAGGCCGCTTCGGAAAGGGCTGGGGGTGGCGCGGCCCCTGGGCCGAGACCTGCCGCTCCGCTCCGCTCCGCTCCGCTGCGGGCCGGGCCGGCTCCGGGCAGCTCGCCTCGGCGACCGACTGCCAGTCGCAGTGACAGCCGGGCAGCGGCCCCAGGCTGCTCCAAGGAAGCTCCCGGAGACGAGGGCTCTCCTCTGGAGGAAGCTCTCTCCGCCGGGAGCCACCCGCCGCTCCGTCCGTCCGTCCGTCCGTCCTCGGGTCCCCCTTGTCCCGGCAGGCTGCGCTGGCGCCCGGGAAGGGCAGCGGGAGAGCCCCAGGGCTGGGCCGGGGCCGGGGCCGGCTCTGTCCTGGCGGCGACCCCCGTGCGGCGGGGGCACGGGAGGACCCCCTTTGGTCCGCCCCGGGACTGACTGACAGCGCTGCCCTCACAGCGGGGGGGGCACTGACTGACAGCGGCGTCACGCACAAAGCCCTGGGGAGCTGCCCCAGCCGGGGGGGGGCGAGGCGGCAGACAAAAGGGGGTCCCTCGCCTCCCCTGCGACACACGGCCATGGGGGCTTCCTCCCCTGAACCGCTCCGCTCTGCCACAGATTGCCTCGGGGGGGGGGGGGGGGGTGCGGGGGGGGACGACACGGACACTGTGCATCTAGCGAGGTAGCTCTCTCTCTACTGCAACTGTAATTGCCAACAAGCCGTAACAGCAACCATCGATCAGAGGAGCACCGGGTGTCTATACAGTATTTTCATACAAACTTATCCTCTCCAAGAAAGTCAATCGCTAATAAAGCAAAGCCAGCAGCAGGACAAGCAGCACCGGAGCAGAGGAGATCCCCCCTTTTGGGGAGGGAGCGGGTAAGTAGCACAAAAACGTCCTGCGGGAGGAGGAAAAACGGAGAAGCCTTTCCCAGTTCCGACTTCCCTCACCCACGAGCTCTCCGGCCTGATCACGCTGGCTTCAGCAGCTAGGAGCATCAAGGTCCACAGTCACCAGTGCCAGCAATACGGCACCGGTGCCACGAGCCCAGGTGCCGCTGGAAGTGATGTCAGATACAGAAAACCCTGTGGTAGGCTAGAGAGTCCTGGTTTAAATTTAGTCAGTTAGCCAAGATCAGTCTGATCTTTTCTAGTCTTCCTGTTTAACGGTGCCTCACCTGGAGCACCAGTGCTGATCCTTTCTGCTCTTCCTCATGGATGGCGCGTCCCTCTTGGCAGGAAAATGGAGCGCTGACCCGATACAGAGCGACTGAGCGGTCAAAGCGAGGAGGGGATACCTCCTCAGAAGACCACCAAAGGCCAGCCGAGACCCCCGCACGTGCGGAGAAGGCATCTGATGCGTCAGGGTTACACAATGCTACGCACATGCATCAGATAGTTTGAATATGTATTAGGTAGGAGTAGTTTAATAAATTAGATGCAATTGTTACTGTATAAAAGGGACACAACTGATGAATCCGGCCTGCTTGATTTGTGCAAAGTCCACGGAGCACCCTGTGCAGAATAAAACAGTATCTCTCCCGCCTGTGTGAGATTGTTCTCTTGCATACCGTGTACCAAATCCGCTTTTAGGACAACAGATGCAAGCGTGTGGCTTTTTCCAGGGTTTATGGGATGCCAAGGGGAAGAGAGGGAAGAGCTTGCTTGTTTCTGCTTGTTCTTCTTTAAGTACCTTTCCCTTTCCTTTCAGAAGGCGGCCACTCAAAGCTTTCTCAAAGTTAAAAGAATGCCTATCCCAGTTAAAATAAAAACCATTTTTGTTAAGATTTCATTAACCCATGTTCTTTATCATCTAAAATGATTTTCCAAAACGGATGCGCATCTTGCCCGTAATTCTGTAATGGCATTTTCCGGACTGAGACATCAAAATGTCTTTGTGTGTAGGTTGTAGCCTCAGCCAGCCCAGCTCTTGCACGGTAAAGGCCCTTTCTTATGCAGCTGCATCTAAGATCAGGGAAGCGGGACATCCTCCTGCTCCTGACAGAACCAGTGCTAAAGAAGATCACCTCATGGATATCTTCCCTTGTTTATGGCTTGTTCTCCATCTGGTCAACTCTCTAGCCATTCCCTGGTCCTCACTGCTGGCCATCTCATTGTACAGCCCCCCAGCAGAAGGGACCTGGTGCACTCAGCCTGTACCACGGTTTGTGGGACAGGCCTAAGGAGAACGGCATATGGAACCAGTTTCTCAACCCCATTTCTTCTTGGAGGGAAGGCATTCTTTCACTGCTGATGGGAGTCCGGGAATGAATACAGAGGCATATAGGGTGGATAATCCGTGCACCACGGTGGGAACAAGCCAAACAGACCCCGTGTTGCATTATCATCTGACTCTTTTAGAACATCGCCTCATTCTGCCAGACATGTTACCTCGTCAGACGGCCACACGTTGCTACTGCTAAAGTAACAACCAGTAACACAGTGTTATGTGTTAGACCAGCATTGTGCGTGTAGGTGCTGACGGTGCCTCAGCTCCGGAGAGGGCTGAAGAATGATGGTTTATTGCAAATGCGCTAGCGTGATGGCAAAAAGCTGCCTGAGCATGCCCTAGGCACATCTGAAATCTTAACTCCCAGCCTCATCCCACTACCTATCAAAGGCATAAATAATAACACAACTTGTAGCAGAGTGGTAAAATCTAATCCAAAACATTTTCACCAATTTTGACCTTTTTAATGCTGTGAAGCATAGGGCAGCAGTCCATCCAAGACTAGAAACCTCTACTTCTTCTTGGAGGGAAGGAGTGTTTTCTGCCAGGGTAAGACTGATTAAAATAACACACAGTGCCAAGCTGATGCTTGTTTTATTAGAGTCTCATACAATGATTTTCAAATGTAAAATTCCCGATTTATGACACTCAAGGATCAACATCGTAAAGCTTGTCGCTCTTTTTTCCAAAAACTCTAGGTTGTGAAGAAAAAGACATTCTAACCCAACATCTTCAGTATGTTAATTTGAAAACGTAAACAAAGTAGAATTTCATTTTAAAGCATTTAATAGCAGAGACAAGCAATGTGTAAAGCTGAATTACAAAAGAAACAATACAACCCGACATTCATGCTACAAGTTTACCTTTCCACAACCATTAGTACTTCCAGGTCAGTTCTTTCCAACAAAGAGATGCTGTAGTGGCGAGAAGATTATGCTGGGGAAACAACAACAAAACCCACATTATTTCTTCTTCTTTGTAGAGAAGTACTTCTCTGAGAATTGTAACAAGGTAATTTCTGTCCACCAGAAAGACACATCCCCAGCACAAAATAACACAGAGGAAGACCAAAAAAGTAGAGGAAACATAAAGAACAACCTGTGCCATAACGGTCTAGTCTCAATAGTTAAGGGGACTGGCATACATTAGGATTAACAAGGAGTTTTATTCCTTCCAAAACTAACCCACCTATCAAACAGTTACTGCCAACGTTCAACATGGGCTGTGCAGTGAACAGACCACTCTTGTTTCGACAGCTTTAGAGCGCTCCTTTAGTCAGCAGTGCCCAGCAACTGTTGGGGGGGCTACTTTCATTTCGGAAGTCAAAGTTACAAAGGCCACAGTTGCTAAGCGGCCAAATAAAGGCCATACTTGCCTTAAGGGGACTGAAGGTCCCTCCCAGGAAGGCCCCTCGAGAAGGGGGAGTGTGTAAAAGTCCTTTAGAAACCGGGCTGAAGATGGCACTCCGCAGCTGATAAAAGCCACATCCTACGAGGGCTGTGACTGAGGTCAGTAACACCCCCCCACCCCTCAAGCCCCCCCGTCCCCCATGAGGAGTTTTTTCCCCAAAGACAGCCCAGAAGAGGAACATTTCCTGGCAATGCTGCACCTTACCACAAGACAAAAGGACACCCCTGAATGCTCCTTTGCCTTGGCAGACTTTTTTGTTTAACCACAGAAAAGAGGGACCCATTCTTCAAGAGAACGTAGAATCACCTGAACTGCCAGAATCAGGCACAGGCTCGGACAGAGCCAGGACTGCATCTGCTCGTAGCTGCAGTATTCGTACCTTCTCCAGAACCTGGACAGACCTCTTCCTTCTGACTCCATGTTTCCTTTGTTTACCATTTGGTCCAGTTGCTGCAGGAGCTGCACCGCACCCTCAGCCTGACCAGTTCCTGTTCTTTGTTCAAGGGTAGATCCCACAGGCGCCCCTGTCAGAAACAGCAGCAAGAACAAAAACACAAGCTCGCTCTCTCCACGCTCCCTGCACACCCAACGGCAGACCCTGAAACCCAGAGGTCGGTCCAGACTCTGACTGACATCACGCCTGGGAGCTTTCAAAGCAATCACAGTGCAGACTGGTTTGGAGGTAGGCTCCCATCTCACAGCCCAGCTCTGAAAGAGCTACGTAGCCCGGCTCTATGGGTGGGAATTGCTTACAGCCAAAATCATTGCTGACCTACTGCTCTTCGGTGGTTCTAATTCCTAGTCTCACGTGCTAGAAAATACCAAACGCCACTTTTAAAGGAAAACTATTACCAATGTCATCCTTGCAGCTTCTGACTTCATATGACCAATTCGAATGAAACAAGCCAGGAATTCCTTACTTACACAAACTCACCCGGTTACAGCCCACAGTAAGGGATGCTGGACTAAACTCACGCTCATCTTCTTTGGAGGAATTCTGAAAGGAAAAGGAACCCAAGAACTTTCACACCATGTAAAATTCTATTCTACAGGAGATCTTTGTTTCTTTGCTTGCTTGCTTGCAGAACTACAAGGCAGGGTCTGCTCTCTTGTTCTGTGACTTTATTTTCTTTCCTGCTACTATGAGGACCTTCTTCACCAATATCTTTCTGCCCCTCCCTCCTCAGGACATTCCCAGGCCTAACATAAAGCTGGAATTCATTGACTAGACTTTAATATAGCAGATAGTGAAAGAGGAACACCAGCTATGGCACAGACAGAGATTTTAAAAAACATCGACAGAGGTGCCGTGGGAAATAACAGCCGCTGGACAATACAGGCCCCTAGACATCAGCCCTGCTAAGACACACTCATAGGAAGCAGAGTAACAGGGCAGGGACAAAAGCGAAAAGTGCCAGAAGCAAGAGGTGAGCCAGGAATACCCATTCGCAAGGCTATCGGCAATACAAAGGACCACAAACAACAAAACCACCCTGGAAGCTTCTTTAGGAGAAAGTGAAACAACTTTGTCACAGAGATAAGAGAAGAGAAGAATAGATCCCTCCCTGATGGTGCTTCTCTTGCACTAAGCTCAGGTTCACCTGAAATTCCAAACTTTAGAAGGCCAGAGATCTTTGCAGTTTAGTCTCAGAGCATTAACTAAGGTAGGAAAATTATCTGCAGCGACAGGCTGAGCGTCTCCCAGTTCTTTCTTCCTTGGACTTCTACTGGTGCTCTTGGTAAGCAGAAAGATGCACAGGCTCAACTCCAATCATCCTGACCAGACAGCCTCCTGTCAAAATCGCAGGCCTGGAAGGCATTTGGATGAGAGCTGAAAATGCAATCTATTCAACAGCCATGCGACTGCGGCACTTCCATGCTCCTCCTTCTGAATTGAGTGCCAATGCTGTAAAGTCAGTCCTACGCGTACTAAGCAGACAGATTTCCTTCATGTTTTAACAAGAGCCTTCCCTTTTCGAGATGCACTCTAAAACACCAGCTGGATTTGGATCCAAAGTCATACACTGCTCATAAACTGAACAAGAGCCCTGGAGGAATGACCAGAAGAATCCTGAGAAAGCACAGGTGCTACTGAGATGCTTTTTTTCTAAACCTGATCTTTCTTCTCATTCTGAATACCAGAAGAAAACAAATGCAAAGCAAACCAAATGGAAGGCATGTCACAGAAGCACCTGGCTCTGATCTCCTAAAAAAGCACACGAGGGAGAGGTCATCTGCTCAGGTTTCCATGCGGTGCTCCTGACATCTGGTCTGGTATTCATAAAGACACCAGTTTGTGTCTGGAGCTCCCTCTCAGTGTAACAGTGCCCTGACTAGTGCAAATTGCAGGTACGAGTCATGGTGGCACAAGCATCTCTTCTGGAGAAGGTTCTTCAAATACCTGAACTGGTATTTGCCGACTTGATGATTCACTCATCATAGTGCCAGATTACCTGGAAAGAGCTCAGGACCTGTCCTCCCACATCACTTAACACAGTAGGAGGTTACGGTGATGTCTGCCACCTACCACATCATTTCTCAGGGTCCAACATGCTAATCCGGAGCTCCAGCTTCCAAGGACCCTAATGTTTGGGAAATTCAGCCACCGTACAAGGAGCAGAGGCATTCTGGGGACAGCGATTATAGCAAAGCGGGGAATAAAAAAAAGCATCTTTCAGAGGATGACCCTTATCCCACCAACAGAGTGTTTGGAGCACCTGAGGAAAGAAGCCAGAAAGGGCATGTGTAGAGAGACCTGTCACTAATCCTGCAAAGGTAAGCTGAAGGGAAAAAAAGGGATACAGGTTTTGGAGACAAATCAGCCTGCTTGTTTTAGAGAAGTTCTGTACTGAAGGCTCCTGAGGACAGTGTCCTTCCTACCCTGAAAATCCAACAAACCTGTCAAAAACCCCTCTTCTGAAAGAAAGTTTTGGGCTTACAACAAGGTGAGGGCTCTTTCAATACAGGAGTTTACCTGTGCAGGCTGAAGGTAACCATGCAACTAGCAGCACCTGAAATTGCAGGGGATCCCTGCAGAGCAATCATGCTGAGATTGGGCCTTTGAAACCAGTCCTACAGCAGCAAGCAGGCAGCATGCCCTGGCCAGCAGGCAGCAAGCCCACAGACGATATTTGCGTAAAGGCTCAGCCAGTTGTGGAGAGGTCCAAAAGGTTTCTGAAATGGGGGCAGCATGTCATCATGCAGAAACACGCAGAAACCTGGGCATCTGATGCAACTGTTCACCTCCCAAGGAACAGCAGGAGAAGAAGCTGTTCCTCTAATACCACCAGGCAACTTCCTTTGTGGAAAACCCCAAGAGGAATGAGTTTGCCTCCTCGGAAAAGACTCTCTCCAGAAAGCTGGAGAGGGAAGGTGGCCAGGAAGGCAATAGCATGGCAGGGGTTTGAACTAAATGCAGAATGGCTATCAGGATCCAGAAAATGGATGAAATGCACTGGGAGCATGGGCAACAGCCAGAAGGAGGAGAACAGGGGGGTGAGGGAAGACCCTCTTACCTAAAGGGTGTGCCTAACAGCAGCTCTGTCAGAGCAGCCTTTTAGCTTGTGGGCTACAAGAGAAAGAATCTTGCCCTCCTGACAAGGTCTCTGGAGAACAGCGGGTTTAGAAAGCAACTGCCAATCCCTCGGGAACAATCCTGTTGTAAATCTGCCTTCTGATGACATAGCGAGAAAAAAACATGACACTGTTTCAAGACGAGGGAGATGCCAGCAAGGCCATCTGCACAGAGAAAGGACACTGCTGAGGAGTGGCAAGTACTCGCACCGAAGCCAGTTTCAAGGTGTCAGCACCCACTGTTGGCCCTTCATGGAGTTCTGCACAAAGGAGCATGTGAGGTAAAAGAGGACTGGAGTCTCTTGAGGACAAGGCAGGGCAACCTTCAGGTTCAGCTCCGAGAGGCTATGCTCACCCCTAGAGCTTGTAGCTTCGCGGTCAGAAAAGCCTGCGTTGGTTCCCGGTAAAACTCATCCCGTGGCTAAGTCTGATGAGCAGGAATCACAAATGTCTCCATGCAGGTGATGCAGGTGAAAAGGGAAAAAAAGTTACCTGCAGGCATTTTTATGCTTGCCACTTTAAGAACCTAGGACTAAACAGATGCTGTTGTCTCTGAATATTCTGTAGCTTACCGTTTCAAATCCATGCTTTGCTTTACTCGTATGGCAAACACGCTCGGCTCCAGTTCTAAAAATAAGTGAGACAGGTAAGAACTGAGTTTACCAAAAAGTCACAAAAAGGAAGCAATCTTGTAAATGGCTGCTCAAGTATTTCGTTAGAAAGCAGGGTTTTAGTACCTCCCTCTAAGCCAACAAGATAGATACCCTTAATCTGTATTTGTACGCATGTTTCAAAGTCTCATTTAAAAAATGACAATAGGCACTCACTCCAGTATTAGGCTTTCTGCTTTTCTAGTAAGCCCAACAAGCAGTTAAAGAGAAAAACAGCGTGACGTGACAGGGAAAGGGGCATGAGCAGCAAGGTGAGAAAGCTTGCAAATCCTACAAGATTACTGACACAAGGAGAAGGGCAGGTAGCAAAGAACCATAGAAAGATCTTACAAGACTCGGTCGTGGAGCAATAAAATGGCAGAGAGGTACAAAGTGGTGCACGTGGGGAAAACCAGTCCTGGCTTCACACACAAAATAGTGCTCTTGGAGCTGATCAGCATCACCTGGAGATTCCAATAGCTCAACACTCAATAGCACCCCAAGAAAACCCAAATCCAAATGCCCCATGAGGACTTACGAGCAAAAGAGCTTGTCCAAAAAGAAAAAAAAGATCAAGAAGTGGTCTGACTACAGCAGGCAAACTCCTTCCCAGGGTGGGGGAACGCTCAGGCTGAATGCTCGGCTCTTCAGTCTAACAGAGTAATCGCAAAAATATGACAGAAGGCTTGAAGTTGATGCCTGACTGGTTTAATTTTGCAATCAAGAATACACTGTAGAATTATTAACTGTTTTAATCTTTTCTGGAATAGCGTAACTGCTGGGGCAAGACACAGGACTAAGAGAGAACTGCCAGACTGGACCATGAAATAGCCCTTTCTGGCCTTGTATTTTATGAATCTACAACTCACACCTTGGCTAAAAGAGATTAGAAAGCATTCTGGATCCTGGTCTCATTCTTCACTCATGTCCAGCAGTTTTATTGTGACTAGAAACTGATGGGGGGTGGGGAATGAAAGGACTACATCTGGATGAGCAGGAAAAGAACTGGCTCCAGACTTCTCCCATTATAATCTCTGCATGAAATTGGGTATTGGGAATTGGGTAGAATATAAGGCAACAAGGGAGATGATTTGACGTGGTCTGTACATCGCCATGGAAGGGGAAAGGTGAGCATAAACACTTCCGACCACAATGCTGGATCTGGGACTCTCTGCCACATACTTGTGAATTGTAAGTATAGACATGAATCTTCTGTTTTTAAAAGCTACGCTCCATGAAAGAAAGAAGCCTGCCAGACTATAATAATGGGCCTGCCTCTGAAAGGTAATCCAGAACTAAGCTTGAAGTTAGCCACCACGAGCCAGCATTGCACCCTCGCGCTGAAGACGGCCAACAACACCCTGAGCTGCGTTAGGAAGAGTTTTGCCAGCAGCTCGAGGGAGGTGATCCTTCCCCTCTGCTCAGGGCTGCTGAGGCCAGTCGGTGTGCTCCGTCCAGACTAGGCTCCCCAGGACAAGACTGGGACTCACTGGGGTGAGCCCAGCAAAGGGCCACAAAGAGGATGAAGGGACTGGAGCGCTCTTCGTATGCGGAGAGGCTGGGAGAGCTGGCACTGTTCAGCCTGGAGAAGGCTCGGGGGCTCTTATCAATGTACACCTGATGGGAGGGAATGAAGAAGAGGGAGCCGGGCTCTCCTCAGCAGCACCTTATGGCGGGACAAGAGGCAAAGGGCACAAACCGCAAAACACGAAATTAAAGCTGAACACAAGAAAAAACTTTCTGACAGCAACTGTGGTCGAGCACTGCAACCGCTTGCCTACAGAAGTTGTGGCGTCTCCACCCTTGTAGCCCACTCAAAACCTGAGGGGACACGTCCTGGGCAACCTGCTCTGGGTGACCCTGCTTGAGCAGGAGGGCTTGGACTCGATGATTGATATCAAAGGTCCCGAGAACCTCAGTGGTTCTGTGAAAGCCACAGACAGAGATCTCTGCCTCAAGCCCAGAGGCAGCAGTCATCAGCCGACTCAGAGGAACAGGCTGGGAGGCAGCTAGAAAACTGTTCCCAGTTCCTCCCTTGTCATCCCTGCCTCAGGTGTGCAAGCCAGTGCACCGCTTTGTGGAGCTGCCCAGTTCTCAACCCGCAGACACCAGAAACCTGGTTTCAGGCAACCGACAGGTACCTGCTTTCGAGGACGTCCTCCTTTCTCCCAGCCTAGGGAAGGAAGCAGGAGAGCCAACGGGACGCGACTGCTCTGGAAACGCCGCTGCCGACCTCCCTGAAGCTTGACAGGCCTCTTGCCCCGGGGGCTGCCAAGAACGCCCGGGCAGGACTGCGTCGCAGCCCGCCACCGACGCCAGGCTGTGAGGGACACCCCCGGCGGCTGCGGGTCCCTGCGGGGACAGCCGGCAGAAACTCCTTTCTCTCCACAGCCGCACGTCTCCGCGGTGCCCGCCGGCCTCCGCCGGACAGCCACCAGCGGCAGGCAGTCCCCTGCTGCCCCCGCAGCCCCGGGGGCGGCAGGGAGGGGCCGGGGCTGGCCGGGCCTGCGGGGGGAAGGCCGGGACCCGGCGCCCCGGCCTGCCGCGAGGGGAGATGCCGCCACCGCCGCCGCCTCAGCCCCGCTGCCGGCCTGCGAGGCCCCCGGGCAGCCCCGGCGCTGGCGCCCGCCGGGCAGCCCACCGCTCCACGGACGGGGAGGAGCCCCCGCCACGGCCACCGGCCCCGCCGCCCGCCCTTGCCTCAGGCGGGGCCGGGCCGGGGCTGCGGCCGGAGCGGAGCCGACGGCAGCCGAGCCCAAACGAGACGAGCCGAACCGAGCCGAGCGGAGCCGAAGGGAGGCGAGCGCCGCCGAAACGACATGAGCCGAACCGAGCCGAGGGGAGCCGAACCGAGCCGAGGGGAGCCGAACCGAGCCGAGGGGAGCCGAAGGGAGCCGAATCCAGCCGAGATGAGCCGAGCCCAGCCGAGATGAGCCGAGCCCGGCCCGGGCGCCCCCTCCCTCTGCTCCAGCTCCCCACGCTGCTCTGCACTGGCTGCTGCTGCTGCTGCGCTGCAGAGGCAGCGGCATTTTGGGGCTTGGAGCGCTTTGGGTTCCAGCGTGAGCCCGAAGCATCAGAGCAGTTGGCCTGTACCTCGGTCCCTTCGCGTCGGTGTCCTTGGAACCGGCTCGGTCCCTTCGCGTCGGTGTCCTTGCCACCGGGGCAATCGCTGCCAGAGACGCGGGGCCCCCCGGGCCGCTCCCCGGCCCCTGGCAGTGTCCCTCTCCATCTGCCCGCCCGCCCCTGCCGTGGGCAGGAGGTCTCCGCGCCCGCGCTCCCCCGGACGAGGAGCTGCAGCGCCCGGTGCGCGGTGCCGAGGGGCCGGCTCCTGCCCACCATCACCTGCGGCTGGAGGAGCCGCACCGCGCCCGCAGGCAGCGCTGCCCGCCCTGCCCGCCCATGGCGCTGCGCCCGACCGCCTCCGCTCGGCTCGGCTCGGTACGGCTCGGCAAAGCTCGGCTCCGCTCGGCAAAGCTTCGCTCGGCTTCGGCTCGGCTTCGGCGTGCTTGGCTGCGCTCGGCTCGGCTCAGTTCGGCTCCATTCGGCTCGGCTTCGCTCCGCTCGGCGGAGCTCGGCACAGCGGCGGAGCCCCCCCCAAGGCGAAGCGGTCAGGATGCTGACCAAGCAGGAGCTCTCCTTCGGCGGGTCCCGGGACATCCCTGCTGAGCTCAGCCGAACCTTCCTCGCTGGGCAGGACAAAGAAACCCGGGTGGGCGCAGGACAGAGACACGGCGAGAGCGACCTGCCCTTCCCGGGACAGAGGAGTCAGCGACGGCTCTCCCGGGACTGATGCCCCACGCCCACCCGTGCCTCTGCACCAAACAGGCTGGAAAAGGTCCCTGGCTGCCGACCCCAAACGCGCTCCCCCGCAGGAGCTCCCCGGACCCTGCTCGGGCCACCAGGGCTGGGCTCAGGAAGGAGTTTTTTCCCCCGGGCAGATTGGCACAGGTCCCGGGGGGGTTCGCCTTCCTCTGCAGCACTGAGCACAGCCCCTTGCCGGGGTCCTCGGGGCCATTTCTGGCCAGCGAGTCCCTGCTGTTGCAGGAGCAGGAGTCCAGCTGTGCCCTCCAGCCCTCCGCCTCTCTTCCCTGGGCCAGCTTGGCAGGGGAACCTCATGGACCTCCATGTCTCCAGGTCACTTGGGGCTCTTCTGCCCTCTGCAAAACAAGGAGCCTCAAGGAAGCCGCCTTCTCCCTGGTTGCTTTTAAGCTGGCACACTTCAGTGGGGAGAAGAGAAAGCCTGGGGAGGGGGGGTGCGTGTCTTATCTATCTATCTATCTATCTATCCCTGCTGGGAGGGAATGAAGATGAGGGAGCCAGGCTCTTCTCAAGAGTGCCCACTGAGAGCACCAGCGGCAACAGGCACAAATTAAAACACATGATATGCTCCAGCTGCACATGAGAAAACAATTTTTTCCTGTCCGGCTGGTCAAACACTGGCACGGGTTGCCCAGGGAGTTTGCGGAGTCTCCGTCCTTGGCGATGTTCAAAACCCAAGGGCACATTGTCCTGAGCAACCTGCTCTAGGTGAGCCTCCTTGAGCAGGCGGGTTGGACCAGAGGAACTCTACCGGTCCCTTCCAACCTCCACCCTCCTGTGTGAGTCTGTGCTTTGGTTTCACTCCTCAAGCACCTGAACTCAGCCCCGATGCCTGCGGGAAAGGATGCTGGGACAAGGCAAGATCCCAGACTCCTCCCCGAGGACTCATCACAAAACCCCATCTACCTAGTCCAGAATATCCTATGGCAGACACACTCAGAAGAGAGAAAAGATCCTTTTATTGTGAACATCAACTGCGGTGGGGGGGTGGGCCCAGGAGTCACAGGGGTTCAGCAGTGACATGAAAACAGCACCTACAACGACAGAGTCAGAAAGCACTGATAAACCCACAAAGGCAGGAATAGGCAGGATTTGGTTCCCCTTTCTTTGGGGAACACCGTTGATGAGGAATTGTTCATAGCCCAGAAGAGAGAGCTATGGCTGGCATCCACTAGGGGATGGCTCTGGCGCCTTATCCCCACGGGTAATGCCCTTAGAGACCTGCACGCGTGCAGAGATGCACGGGGCCCCCGTGCCACGCAGCAGGGCTCGATGGGGAGCCCCTGGGGAGCGGCCACAGAGTTATTTCCAAGCCCTGCGCAGCACCATCCCTCGCCGTCCCTTGCCAGTGGGTTGGACCGACTTGGAGCAGCGCTGAGAGTTGGGAAAGATGGGCAGCAGAGCCTGGTACGCACCGGGGCTTCCTGACCTGCTGGACCTTCCTGCATCTTCTCACTGGTCCGTCCCCAAAAACGTTTTCTCTCTTCCTCCTCCTCTTTTCTGCGTGTCTGTCACTCTCCTCTCCCCAGGCCTGCTTTCTCTTTCAGTTTTTCTTTTTCTCCTTGTCCTGGGGAGAGCCTGCAAACCTTTTCATCGCACAGCGGTATGAGGTAGGGGAAGGCACGACCCACTGGAGTCGGTTCTGATTTTAACCAAAGTGAGCTCGTTTTACCGTCTTTCCTCCGACAGGTTTGCCAGCTCTTCTGGGCGCACCAGGGGCTCTGCCGCGCTCTCGGGGGTGGCTGGAGGCAAAGCCTACAACAGAAATGTCAGAGTTAGCAGGTGGCAAGAGATGGCCTGGAACAGTAAGCAACTCTTTGCCAAACTGCTAATCTAGCTCTCCAGAGGAGATCCCTTTGGCTGGTTTGCACCATCCACATTTCACACAGTCCCCCCGCCCCCCCAAATAGACTTGGAGAAGCACCGACAAAGTCGGACCTGAGCAAAACCCCGCTGAAGTTGACAGCTACTCCCCTCTGTCTAGGTGATTTGCAGGCATTTTGTTTGTCAAAGCACATGCCAAGTGCATTTGAGAAACAACCTTGCCAGTTTTCCTTGCTAGGGATCTTCCCAGCGGGTGGAGGAATAACCCAAACACACACCAGCTCTACTGCCAGGAAGAGGCACAGCAGCGTCTCGGCCTCATCAGAAACTCCCCTCTTACACCAGACACGCTGTCACAGTGTTTGGGGACCTGACATACCTCTCCTCTTTCAGACTCCACCACCATAGCTCCCCCAGCTTCTCTGAGGACACCGAGCAGAGAGGGGGGTGCATGCAGCGAGGCTTCTGTCTGATGTTTGGTGTCTGCTGTAACTGCTGGCACACTTTGCTCTTCCAAGTGCAGTTCTGGAGAGCAAAAGCACGTGCAGCAAAGCGACTTGTTGGAAGTAAACAACCACTAAAGCAAAACCCACCCAAAGCCCTACACCACTTAAGTTTTCAGACCTCCGATGCCCTGTCTGCAGGCTTCAGCACATCTTGCAGAGCAAACCGTTCATGCCCCAAGAAGCAGTGGCCAAAGAGAGGCCACGGGACAAGCGGGGCTGAGAGGACAACACTCCAGGCCCAGCCCTGCCAGAAACGATGCTGAGGTTTCTGGCGTCCCAAGCCCCAGCCTCTGACAACCCTCAGTCCTGCCTCTTACCTCCGCAGCTCTCTGTGGGGGCTGCCGACGACTCCTCGGCTGCTGAACAGGAAAGGTCAGTTGTCTGCTCCCCAAAGAGTTCCCTGCAGTTGTCAATCATGAATTCCACCAGCACGTTCACCTGCACACATCAAACCCTCGGGCTCAACCCAGGTGCCTGGAAATGTATCACGCAGCCTTTCCCACTCCCGACCCTTGCCTCTGCGCAGGCGGCTGTGGTTGTGGGGCTGCTCTTGCAGGCAGCCACCCCACCGGCATTTGCTCAAGAGAGGAGGCAGCCAGGGACCTCTGAGCAGCCAAGCTCGGATGGGCCGGCAAGGCTGCAGCCGGCTGCTCAGTACAGCGCACCTTCTCAGTCACCGCCAGCATGGCCTCGAGGGGGAGCAGGTCCTCGTGAGGTGGGCTCAGCAGATTTGGCCCAAGGCAGATGGCCAGGTTGCTGGCGGTCATTCTGCTGCTGGCGGCGTTGTGGCCGATGTGCTGGAGGAGGGCCAGCAGCCGCTTGAGGAGGAGGAGATTGGCTCCAGGCAACTCCTCGGCCACCCTGAGGGAACAGGAACTCAACGTTAATAGAGAAGATGCTGCCCACAGCCGTCCCCGAAGCTTGCCCAACACAGGTGGGTGGTGCAGCTTTCCGGGTGCTCTCAGCCAGCGGTCAGTGCTCCTGCGCTTCAGGAAGGAAGCACGGCCTTGCTTCCCAGCTCCTCATTTCACCCAAGCCCAGGCAAGGGAAGGCTCCCTGTCCATGCCCTTTCCTCCGAAATCTAAGCCCACCCCAGCAAAAGCAAGCTGTCAGAAGACACAGCTTTTTAAGGAGACCGTCCCTTTTCAGGCAAGTCCCAGGCCTCTACCAGTCCCTCCTCAACAGGCAGGCTGCTGCCCACACTTACGCTTTCAGCTCTTCAACCTTCTCCTCCTTGCCGCTCTTCTGCATCGCTGCCATCCAGTCCTCGTAGAGGTCTGTCACGAGGAGCTTGGCGGGGATGCTTCGGAGGAAGTCCTGCAATGCCAGGGGCTCCAGGTGAGCCTCTGAACACTCCAGGCCAGGCAGGAGCTCTTCCAGCTGCAGGTCAGAAGCGCTCACCTTCAAGATGACGGCCAGCAGCAGCGCAGGCTGGCTGCCCAGGTCGACATCCGCACCGTGGTCCAGGGCCTCCCGCAGCTCACGAAACACTGTCCCGCCGGCAGCTCTTCGGAATATCCCTTCTGTCGACGGTCCTTCCTTGTGCAGGACTGCCAGCATCTCCTGCAGGAGGGGCAGGAGGACAGTTGCTTGGCTGAGAAGCTGCCTTCCAACAGCAGTGACCAAAGCACTGCCCCAGATCCTGCTCCTTCACCCCCGCCAAGGGGGCTGGCACCAGAAGCGTCTTCTGGGGGTGAAGGGCCCAATCCCCCATCCCCGGAACTCCCGGGGACACCCACCTCCCCTCTGGAGCAGCCGGAGGGAGGGCTGGGGACCCCCTGCCCAGGCTGGCTTACCTGGATGGGCTGGGGCAGGGAGCCGTCCTCCCCGCAGAGGGCTGCCAGGGGCTGTCCAAAGAGCGCCCTGCTGCAGCCGGAGCCCGCCTGCCCTGGCGCCTGGGCAGCGGCTGGGGTCCTCCGCAGAGCAAAGGGCCAGGGCAGCCCCATCCTCCTCCTCCTCCTCCTGCTGCTGATGCTGTTCCCTCCTTCTGAATAGGAAAACGGAGCAAGAGCACGTCAATGGGGACAGCCGGGCCAGCACTCCCGGAGCCTGCCCTGCCTGCAGCACGGTGCTCAGCGGTGCGGCAGGATGGGCAGGGAGCCAGCAGCTGGAACCACAGCTCCAGCTCAGCGGCTCCAGCTGGGACGCTCCTGAGAGCCGGCGTGCCACCGGGACAACCTGTCCCAGCCCTTGCCCTGCCCTCCTCCAAGCTGTGGGCAGCAGGAGAGGCTCTGGGTCCCCGCAGAACCACGTCCAGCGGCTGCTGCCCAGCGGGTATCCTTGCTCGTCCAGGTGACGTCCTCCCTTGGGGTGCCGCACCTGCATGGCAACACTCAAGGGACAAGTGAGCACAGCTCAACCATTTGCAGGACAATGCGTTTCTTTCCACAACTCACCTGGTGAGCGGCAAAGTCCCCCAGCTTTGATAGACAGGGCTGTCGGTGGCCCTTGCTTGGGACGATCCTGCAAGAAGCAGGCTGCGCTTAGAGAGCAGCCCCGCAGCAGAAAGGGCCACCGGCAAGCTGCCACCCGGCACCAGTAGCCTAAGCGCGGCAGAGCTGGGACCCTCTGCCCTCCTGGGCTCTCTGCCCCACACGGCAGGTTTCCCCCCAACGCCCCCAGCGAGGATGTGCTGGCATTCCTGGTGGCTCCCCAACCCTCTACGCTCCCCGAGTGGCACCGTGGGACGCTCCCTCCCTCCATCTCTGCCTTACAAGCTCACCCCGCTGGCCGCAGACGCCGGCACAGCCAGAGGCGGGTGAAAGGCAGCCATTCTCACCTCTGCCTGGTCCTCCATCAGCCTCTCCAGGCTCCTGGCGCTGAATGTCCTCCACTGGGCAAGAGAGAAGGAGCGGAGGAAGGTGGGCAGCGATGCCTCTGCTGCTCGGCTGGGGGACCAGGGCTCGGGGACAGAGCCCAGACCGGAGAGACACTCACGGCGTGGCGGCGGCTCAGCTCCTTCTCCAGGGGTCTGAGGGAGGGGAGACGGGTCACGCGGGCTCTCTTTGCTCCTCCTGGTGTCCTGTGCACCGGCAAGGGACAGGGAGAGAGCTGGCTGAGCCCCAAGCTGCCCCTTCTCTCCTGTGAGGCAGCTCTGCCCGAGAGCTGCCCGCAGCCGCAAAGGCACCTCTCCCCAGCTGGGGAGCTGTGTTCCCCCATCCGGCTGTGCCTGGAGCATCCCCCCCGGCTTACCCCAGCAGCGTGCCCACCCACAGCTCCTTCAGTGCCTGGGAGCTGCAGAAAGAGAGGAGAACCAGCGTCAGGCCCCGCTGCCCCCCAGCCCGTGGGGAAGGTAGGACACAGGGGCAGGACGAAGCCCTGCGGGGCAGGACAAAGACGCTGCCCAAGCCCTGGCTCCCCGTGTCCTGCCAGAGCAGCTGCTTTTGCCCTTCTCTTCTGGGGACCCAAAGGGCACCAGGGGATGCAGGACCTGGCAATGCCCCCATCCCTCCCTGCCGGCGTGCTTCCCGCTCCCTGCCCAGGCTCTGCACGCAGGGCAGAGGCCGTTCACAGGATGGCGTGGGCACGGTTGGGAACCTCTCCTGCCCGGCCATGGGACGTGGCACCACGACTCACCCGAAAGCGGCAACGCAGGAGCCGGTGGGCCAGATGAGGATGATGGAGGTCCTCTCCTCATCGCTGCCTTCCTCCTCCTCTTTTTCCTCCCCCGCTGCCTCCTTTCCGCCGCTCAGCACCCACAGCTGGTCCAGGGCCAGGCATAGCTGTGGGCGCAGGGCGGTGCCACGTCTGCAGAGAGGAGAGGCAGGCGGTGAGCTGGAGGTGGCCTCCTGGGGGTCCCCCCGGGCAGAGCCCCGTCCCCCACCTGCCCTTGGGACGGACATCGATGGGTGCATCCAGCACCACGGTCCCGGGGCCTGGGGCTGGTGCTGGGGTGTCCCTGCCCTGGTGCCAGGGCCAGGGATGGGGGAAAGGCAGCTGGGCTCTGAGGGTCTTACTGCAACTTGGCGATCACCACTTCCTCCTGGAGGAGGAGAAGGCGTCTCTCGCTCCTCTTGCGGCCCCGGGTCAGCCGCACGTCCGCGCTCAGCACCGGCTCGGCGTCGGTGAGAGCCTCCCTGCAGAGCAGAGAGCGGCGGGCATGAGAATCAAGGCCCCCGCCACGGGTCCCGGCCGTGCCCGCGTGTCCCCGAGGCACAGGGAGAGCCCACCTGGAGCCGCAGCAGCAGTTGGCCTGGCCCATCCTGCCCGGGAGAGGAGGACCCTCGCCGTGGACCAAGGACGCGGGCCAGTCGGCGACAGCGGGGATGGGAGGCGAGGTGCCGGTGCCGGCGAGGTGCTGCTCGGCCAGATCCTGCCTCCTCCCGGCGCTCCTGCGTGCCAGCACAGCTCCGTGCTGCTGTCTCTGGTGGCTGTGGGCTCCAACGGACCAACATTCTGAGCCCAACGGAAAGTGGGAGGGGCACTGGGGTGAGAGTTCTCTCCAGTATGGCCGTCTCTGCCTGGCACTGGGGAGCTCAGGGCTGGATGGACACAGCAGAGGGGAAGGACCACCTACCTCCAACTGTTGCCAATGCTTTCCCTGCTGCAGCCCAGGATGCACTGAGTCGCCTTTGTCCCAAGGGCACTTTTCTGGCTCTAAATCGGTCAACTTGGTGTCCACCATGAGCCCAGGTGTCTGCCCAGCTGCTTTCCAGCTGGGTGTCCCCCAGCACTTACTGGTGCAAGGGCTTGTTTGTCCCCAGGTCTCCAGGACTTTGCTCTTCCCCTTGGGGAACTACATGAGGTTCCCGTCAGCCCCTTTCTCCAGCCTGTCAAGATCCCCCTGATTGACAGCAGGACCCTCCGGCGCGTGAGCCTCTCCTCCCGGTCGTGTGCCACTAGCTGCAAGCTGCCTGAGGGTCCACTCTGCCCCATCTCCCAGACCAGGGAATGTGAACAGGTCCTGCGTGGTGCAGCGCAGGGGGGCAGACATGCACTTTGATAGGCCATCACTTGTCACAGGAGGTTCAGAAATTTAGGGGGAAAATCCATATTGGTTTGGGTATTATTTACACAATGCTTCCCCTTTGTATGCCTACAAGCTCTTAAAAGGTGTTCAAAATGTCTCCTTTTTCATTTGAATGTCACAGCTCTTCACAGTGCTGATGTTGCGTGTAACATTGGATCGGGTTGTACTCTCGCATAGAGCGTTAGGTAGTATGTAGCCTAGATTATTAGGTAGAAGATAGCAGATTATCTGCATTAATTGCGCTAACACCAACGACAGGAGCTTGCATCTAGCTCTTGAGCCAAAGGATAAAAATCCAAGGTGTCTATTGAACTCAGTGGGCTATTGATCAGCAGACTGAATTCACCATGTTCAAAAAAGAAAAGGTACGTGAGAAAGGCGTATTCCATCTTGACTGCTACAATGCCTGTTTTGGTAGGTATGAAGATATATTATCCATGCCCCTCCCGCCACCCCCTTCCAAAAAAAAAAGGACTAGAGAAAAAAGATTCAACTGCTAGAGCAATGGGGCTTTTAATAGCCAAGTAAATTTCCCTAGATCATTCCCATTCAATGAGCCACTTTGTCTGACATTCTGTCTCTACTTGGTACCAACAGAAGCCTCTACCTGTGCCATGCTATGGAAGATGTAGAATTCCTCTCTGATCCAGAACTTTCCACCTACAAGCAAAACCGTGGTGAAGTTTTCCTCCACCTCAACCACTCCCTGGTGCCTCTTCCCCAGGGAAAGTCTTTCCTCTCTCACTCTGTGCTCATAGCTGGTCACGGGCAATGCAAGCCCCAAGCCTCAGCCACCGTCCGAGGCCACCAACCCCCTTTAGCCATAAGCAAGCTCTCAAACTCCTTTGCAGCTGCAGGAGAAGCGTTGTTAATAGAAATGGATGCACACGGCACAGTCTATTCCACAATAGCCACAGCGGTTAAAAGCTTTCCGTGTCCTGGATTGGTGGTTTTCAGGACCAGCTCCTGGGTGCCGTTGCATGAGGCTAGCGATAGCTTTATTTCATGCAGGTAATTCAGGCTTAATCCTTTGTCCCCACAGGCCCAGCAGCACAGAAAGTCACCGTGGGCTGTGTTTGAGCAGCCTGTTCCACTGGACTGGTGGCAAATGGCTGCATCCCTGCTCTTCTGTTGTCCGCGTAGGGTCCTGGTCAATACAACAAGCTGTTTTCCCTGGAAATGACCATCGTGGCTAAAGACAGACTCCTCCTTGTGGACGCCAGCCAAGCTGTGGGAACGTCTCTGGCACACATGCTGTGCCAGCTTGCAATCCCCAAGAGACTGGGACTGAGGCAGGTCCAACAGGAAGAAAATTTGCAATTGTTACTGAAAGAGGGGAGCGACCACCGGCACTGAAGAGCCATTTGTACCCTGCCGAAAGCCACAGGGAAATGCAATGTGTGGTGAGCTTAGGCAGGAAGACTCCTGTCCGAGGAGCAGCACGCTTGGTTATTAAGGCTTTATCACACTTGGGTGATAAGGCTTTATCCTTGGCTTTCCCGCCGTGCTGACCGCTGTGGCTGCTGCCTGTTCTTTCCTGCCATGCTGGCTGCACCCACCTGTGGGGCTGTCCTTGGGAAGGGCACCAGAGCCGAGAAAGCCCCTGGGAGAGGGGCGGGGAGAAGCTCTTCTCCAGACAGTTGCCAGAAGCTCTCCAGAGCATCCCTTTTCCAGCCCATGAGATGCTCTGTGTGACAAGGGAAGGTGCTCATCGGTCCAGTGGATGAGGCCCTGCAGGGCTCCCATCAGGGTCCTTTGACCTACCCATCTTCCAGCCCCCACTCCAGGGGCTGGGGGTCTCACGAAGGGCAGAGCCCTGTCCCCCACCTGCCGTTGGGACAGACATCGGTGCATCCAGCCATTAAAACCTGCCGAGGCCAGCTAACTAGGAAAAAGAGATGAGCCACACTGCGCATGCCCAAAGGGCGGACGCTATGTCAAGGATAACATAAATAAGTATATGATTAGAACAATATAAGCTTGCCTTGCTGTAGGTAACGGTATGCACGATAGGCAGAACCATCCCCCGTGCATCCAGCGCTGCAATAAAGAATGCCTGCTTTCTAAAACTCCAAAATCGAGCCTCAGAGAGTTTCTTCGACCGGCTTTTTCGGTTACGCACCCCTACCTCTGACTGGCAGGACAGAAGAGAAGATCACTCGGGCACCTGTCCCTTTCACTCCTGCCCCCAAGACTCTCAAGTCCTGCTTGACCTTACCCAGGTTTTGCTCTACCGTGTCCTGGTGCCCGCATGGAAAAGGAGCAGGGGAAAGCGCTCTGTGCTTCGAAACAGCGGGCCAGCCTCCCCGTGACATCCCGGAGCACTCCTGGGCGGTCAGCACCACGGGGCCCTCCTATTTCTTCTGGCAAAGTCTCAGCTCCTCCTCTCTTGCTCGCTCCTCCTCCCCCATCCACGTGCTCCTTTTCTAGGTGGTGGAAAGCATATTCTGCTTTCCCTGACTCCCACACGGCCCCTTGGTTTCCAGCAGGCTTCCCACCAGTGCCTCTGCAAGCCTGTTCTTAAGTGCAACCGAAAGGAGAATTTTCTTTTTATTATTCCCACACCTCAGAGGCAATTCTGCTTTCACTGAACTGAATGGAAATTTGTGAGTAAAGAGGATGTTTCGATTTGTCTGCAGTGCCACAGTAGAGTTCACAGGGCCCTGCCCAAATTCAATAAATGTCAGCTTTGTGTTGTGGTTTTCACTGGAGTGACAGCTACTGAATTGGAGAAGACCCATGGGAGAAAATAAACTGATGACAGAAGTTTTGAACGATGGGCTTGGGAACCACAGATGTGTGTGCTTATGGAGTACCTCTCTTTCAATCTCCTGAGAGGATTTTTTCCTCTCATAACTTGAGGAGGATGGAAATCTTTTCGGTCTGGTGGATTTCAGATTTTTAACTTCACTTTCTACTGCGTTGCGAAAAAAATGCACGCAGTCTTACCATTTACATCCCACGGTGTTACCCGCTGGTCAGAAACGTCTGAGGCTTTCACATCTATTCCGTACCTCTGCTAACACTCTGCCAGTCTTGATCTGGTCAGATGAGAGCAGCTACTGCGAATAACGTTCTTGACTTCCCCATCTCCTCACTCTGGTTTTCCTCTGTTTCTCAGGCATATGCTTTCTCGAGACTGCATATGAGGGTGAGAGATTACTAGAGTCCTTCCCTATTCCTAAAGGCACCTGAAAATTCTGTTAGGAGTCACTTGCTGTAAGATTATCTCCTGAAGTCATCGCAGAAATATCTAAGATTTTGTAGAAATTCTTTTGAGGCTCAGGAAGGTATGATTCTTTTCTTATGCTCAGTTTCACAAAAGTCTCTGTAGCCTTGGTCTCATCTTCTTTAATGCTCCGTTTGAGGATTAGTGGTTCTCCCAAGCAGGGTGCCCTGCTGTTGAATTAGCCAGGCACAGCACAGAACCCTTGGTCTGGCCACGGTGAATACTTTTTTGGATAGGCTCAGATGAGCATGGTGAGTTTATGTTGTTTCAAGGATTTGCTGCAACATCTGTGCCTTTTTTGACCCAATACTGCAAGCTGTTTAAAGCCATACACTTCCCCCCCGCCCCGCTCCAATGAACCTGTCTGAGACTCTGTAGAGCACAGGATTATTGCACTATAATATAAGGTATTAAGACAGCAGCCAAGCAGTCTTCCTTGCTGGAATACCTACCTAGCCTTCCTACCACGATAATATTGTTTCATAATGTGTGTACTGGAATGAAAATGCTCATAAATGCAACGTGAATATTTGCTAACTGCAGGTATTTTTACAGTGCTGATCCCTCTCATATCGAGGCAGATGTAACGATAGTCACCCGTGTACTTCTATGAGCCTGTGCAATGTTTAGTTTCTTAATGGACTGGAGAGTGATTTCTGATGATGATTCATGCCTTATCAGAAAGGGAAGAAGTGGATGTGGAAATGGCAGGAGAGACTGGGAGCTTAAGTTTATAAATCATGGTAGCATCTGACAGTTCATCCAGTCTCAGCGGAAACTGTTTGGGAACAGCGCTAAGCACTGGGTCTCGCTGAACGGTCAAGAGTCGGGTGGGAGAAGGCACCGTGGCTTTATTCAGATCTTCCCTTCAGTTGACTCAAGTAAGAGTGGATGAAAACCCTCTTGCAAAGAAGCACTTTTGCATCTTCCTCCAGACTTTGAGGGGTTTTGCCTTTTTATTTATACTAATGTACAGTCTTTAAAATATTTTCCCCTGGAAAAGTATATTAATCTATGTGTTCCTTACTTATCGAAGTGTGTTAACATTAACTATTAGATAAAGAAGCTCTGTTGTATCAGAACCACTAGAGGAATATTGTTACAGAACTGTATGGAAGTGGTGGTATAATTTAACTATGATTGCTCAGACAATCGTAGCAGGTTATTTTTATCAAAAGAATTGGTGCTGACTTGGAGTTGCTAACACTTATGGAAGCTCATTTTATGAAGCATAAAAGCATGGGTAAAACAAGTGTGTTAAAGGGGATGGTCGGATGGGATTCAATGTGAGCCTTACATGCCAGGGGAGATTTCATAAATCAGACAACCAAGCAGATGGCTTCCTTGTGAACTGGTATGCGTCTGGGATTAATTTAGGGACTAATGCCATTGGGATTAACTTCGGGACTAATGCCATTGCACAGTTGTGGCCTGATGGTACATTTCCCTTAAAGACATTTTTAAATAGGAAGCTGAGGATTCAACTCAATTTGTACAAGTTCCTGTTTCCTCCGAGAAATACTAAGTTTTTGCTGTAAAACTAAAAGATGCCCAAGCTGAAAGAGCCTTAGCTTTCAAACAAAACCAGTGCTTTCCATGGGAAACACCCACAAACTCTTTAAAGATGTTTTTGGAGAGCCCTTCACACATCCTCCGCAAAACTACTCCTTTTTCTTCCTGAACAGCTCTATTGGCAGTGCAATTACTTCACCTGCCAAAACACCATTCTGAAATGCAACTGCTGAACTGCTGTGCAACTTTGGACAACAAATCTTTAATTTACTTTCTGTCAAATTCCAACAAAGTGGGAAAAACTGTTTCTTTTTCTCTTTTCACATTCTGAATGAGAGTAGCATAGTTCAGCTGGAAGGAACCTACAAGTCCCTACTAGTCCTCCTGCCTGACCGCTTCATGGCTGACCAAAAGTTCAAGCATGGTATTAAGGGCATTGTCCCAATGCCTCTTCAACACTGACGGGCTGAGCGGCCCCTGAGCCCCCACCCCCAGGGACGCCTCTTGCGTGAGATTCGAACGCTCGGCTGTACCGAGCGCTTCCCCGGGAAACTTGGAATTCTTTAGAGCTCTTGTCTTTCATCATTTCATGCGCTTGTAGGCGACTGTATTGCCACCTGCACGTGCTTTGCAGACAGTCTATTTATCACGGGCAATCCAAAAGAACCTCTCCTGTTGCTTTAATAAGCTGCGCTGCTCATTCACCTAGTCGTGATAGTTCGTTAGCGCAACCAAACTCCCTAAGTCTGGTCATTCTCGTGCATTGAGCGCGGCTAAGCTGAGAGTGCAGTAGGCTATTAAGCGCATCCGTCATCGTGATAGTTCAGCACATGGAACGCGACCGCCCTTAGAGCGTCGAATTGGGCATCACTCAGAAATTAAACCCAGCCGCCCCCAGCCCCTCTGACACCCGAGGATAAGTTGGAACGCAAGGCGGTTTATTTTCTGCCAAACTTCTGGACTCGGTAACGCAACACAGCCCCCGGGGCCGGCGCCCCAAAGGCCTTCCTCCGAAGGATGCTGGGCCGAGGGGCAGCGCTGCGCACGGGGGGGGGGGGCCCCTCACACCCCCCCGTGTCGCAGTGCCACCACCCGCCAACGCAGCAGTCACAATGCCCCGGGGCACTATAAAAGGGGCAGCCTCCCCTGTCCCACCCCCAGTCTGCCTGGCAGGCGCCCCAGACACATCCGAGACGAAGTCCGCCAGGAGCCGCTGGAATTAGTTGGAGGGGGCCGAGGGAGGACGACCGGAGGCTGCACCAGGCTGCTGGAGACCAGAAGAACCACCAAGCCCTGCAGGTGCCTGAGGCCCTCAGGCCTTTTTGGATGGAGAGCTGTGGCAAGACCAAGGGAACGCCTTCTTGAGGAGCACTGCAGAGCTCGCCGTCCTCACTCCCTGCGGAACCAGTGGCAGCAGCCGTAAGAAGTGAGATGCAGAGATGTTGCCGGGGTCCCAGTGCCTTGGAGCACCCGCTGGTGGCCCGAAGGCGCGGGAAGGATTCTTGCCCCCAGGGTCGATCAGGCCGCGGGCGTTTGGCCACTCTCGGAAGCCCCCTGAGGTGGCTCCAGGTTGAGCGAGAACAGGGCTCGGGCATCTTCTGGGAGGCGTGACCAGCCTGTGGGACCAGGAGGCAGGTCTTGCTCACGTGCTCAGGGAATAGCCGATCGCCAGCTCTGGGGTCAGGAAGGAATTTTCCCCCGGGGCAGATTGGCACTGGGCCCCGGGGGTTTTTTGCCTTCCTCTGCAGCACTGAGCAGGACCACTTGTCAGGGCTCCTCCGGTCCGTCATGGCTAGGTTACTGCCTGCTGCTCGTGCACCACGAAGATGGCCTCTCGTGCCCTGCAGCTGGGGGGAGGAAGGCTTTTTTCCCCCCACGGTGGGCCAGCAAGTGTCCCCGGGGGTTTTTGCCTTCCTCTGCAGCACTGAGCAGGGCCCCTCGCCAGGGCTCCTTTGGGCCGTTGTGGCTAGGTGCCCGCTGCTCGTGCTCCACGAAGGTGGCCCTCGTGCCCTGCATCCGGGGGGAGGAACCTTTCGGACTCCCACGGCGGGCTCCAAGGGATGCTCCCGGGGGGTTGCTTCTTCTCCTCTGTAGCACTGAGCACAGCCCCTTGTCAGGCCTCCTCTGGGCCCTTTCGCCTAGCTCCCTGCCTGCTGCTCTTGCACCTCCAAGGCACCCCTCGTGCCCTGGCTCTCTCGGGCTCTCTTGCCCAGTGCAAGTCTGGAGCGGGAGCGAGCTCTGCTCTTCCCTTAGCTCCATTTCCCCAGGGCTTCTGGCTTGGGCAAAACAGCCTGTGCTTGGAAGGGCTCCAGGCTCGCTGCCCCATCAGGAGCCGCCACTTTTCACCTCTCCCTGCACGCAAATCAAGCGCAGGGCCGGCACGAGAGCGCCTTTCGTGCATCGTTGGCCAAGAAGCACAGCGGCGGAGCAAGTTGCCGAGTGCAAAAATACGCTTTTCACCTGTCATACTTTGGAAAATACCCCACGGTACCACACACCTCGCCGTAGTACACTAAGATGTTATGCAGCTGTTCCAGAATTAAATTGCGTACCATAAAAGCTGATGTAGAAAGTATTACCACGTTGCAGAAGGTAAGTAAGCATAGATTAAGCTTCTTCTCTTTAGCTTGAAAAACTAGGCAAGTTAGAGATCTGGACTCCTAAAAGTAATCAAAACCTTGGCAGATGTATTAACAAATATAAAGCTCAGTGTTTTAAAGAAAATACAAAGAGTCTGCTTTAGTTCAAGCTCTGCTAAAATTACCTGATGGATAGGTGCCTAACATGCATCCTGTGCCAGACGCTCTGTATGCACAGAGACCTTTCTTATACACTTTCTTAATTACCTGCATTGCTTATCAGTATTCACTCGTTCATATACACATAGTCATTTCAAGCAACTTATCTTAGTAGGGCTATTTTCATCACAGCTTGCTTTGAATACCGTCTCATTTTGGCAACATCAACTGGTCAACCCTTAGGTATACATATGATTCCCACAGGTACCCGCACATACAGAATCTGGCATTTGTGAGACAATGCCTGTGCAAAGGCTAACGAGGTGGGGAAAACAGTCTCATTTGGTGCATCCAGGATGGGTGCTGCATCCTCTATCCACAGCGTAGACAAACACAGGACTAAGATTCACGCCATACAGTGAATTTACTGGGTGAGAAGGGAGAAAGTGGAAGAGGATTTGCCTTCTGAAACTGGACAATACTCTTCTCAAGAGCAAGAGCTGCCGCTTTTATTAACTGTTTTCAAAAATCTGCAGCTAAGAGGACTCCTTTGAGCTGAGTACTTAACAGTCCTTCTCCACTTGTACATACTTGACAAATACAAGTGTATTTGTCACACCCTTAGGGTGTGTTTGGGCTTGATGGGGGTTTTGTTTGTTTTTCCAGAAGAAATTACCAGGAAGTAGTAGATGTCAACAGCTCTTCAAGTATGCGTGTGTGTTTCTGCATGGTTTGTAGCCCTGCCTCCAAAGGAAAAACACATGCACACAGTTTAGCTTTGAAAATACTTACTTCACACTGTACTGATGGCTTTTTTTCCTTCTGAATCTCAGTTTGTAATTGTTGGAAGCAAGTTTTCTACTCATAAACTTAGCTGAGCTATTGGAAAAACCTGCTGTATATTATCTTTATACTGCTATCCACCAGCATGGAACTTGCTGTCCTGTAACTACATACCTCAGATTATAAAATACATAGGCATGTGTTCATTTCAAATGATCAGTTATTCATTTCATAGCTGAAGAAACATATCTCAACGTGAGAAAACAAGTATACACCTACTCACTCAACTGCAAGTTGTAAGCTTCACTGCAACACACCTTACAGTTTTAGTTTCTTTCCAGAGGTGAAGATGACAACAGAAAGACTAGAGTCCAATGCTGTTTTCACCTACCCTGAGTGTTATTTCAAGTTTTTGCTCTGTGATTACTACCAAAATTACGCAGTGATATGGCTTGAAAGGCTGGCCATCTTTCACACATTCTGGAGACTGTGAGGTTTTGTACATGAATGTCCTGGCTTCAGGTGGGATAGAGTTAATTTTTACAGGAACCTGGGAGGTGGGGGGCATACCAGGGGCAGCTGACCTCAACTACCCAAGGAGCTATTCCATACCATGGGACATCATGCTCAGTATATAAATGGCGAGCAGGCTGGGGGGAGCTCTCTCGACTTTCGGTGGGGGAAGTGGTGGAGCGTCGGGTTCCGGGTGGTGAGCAGTTCCACTGTGCATCACTCTTTTTGTATATTCTTTCATTAGTACCGTTGTTGTCGTTGTGACTTTTTGTGTGTGTGTGTGTGTCATCCCAGTAAACTGCCATTGTCTCAACCCTCGAGGTTCCGGTTTGGTTTGTTTTTTTTTCCTTTTCTCTCCTTCGTCTCCCCGCTATCCCACCGGAGGGGGGCGGGAGGAGTGAGCGAGTGGCTGCATGGTCCTTTGTTACCCGCTGGGCTGAAACCACGACAATGAATAATAGAGAAATGGGAATCAGCACAGGTAGATCAGCGATTTGTCTATGTCACACGTACAACAGTGTTAAGAGGTTAATTTGCAATTTGTTTCATTTTTATCCTTACATCTCCACCACTGGTAAGCCAGTTGGGCGAGATCCTTCATTTCTGTAATTCCAACTGTTTTACACTGTACTCAATATTTCCATCTCTAAACATGGGCCCACTCAAAACAAACAACTGATTTCAGGTTTTAAAAACACTTTTTCAGTTTTAAAACTTCTCTAAGTTTTACAGCAGTCCAGTTGTAAGTGCAACTCCAAAACATCCCTCGCCTGTAAATCCGCCAGTCTGATGCTCATTTACATCACAGGTCTTTCACCAAGCACAATGTTCCTGAGGTGGGTACAATGCAGTATGTGCCAGCGTAGACTCTTTTCCATTACCAGGGAAGGTAAAAAGATGCTTTAATATCACTGAAAATTCAGGCTGGATGGAAAAACGCACAAGTAGGAAATGCTGATTTCAAAAATGCCAAGGCACATCCTTTCATTGCCCACATGGAAAACCCATAGACCAGGTATGGCTATGGAGATCTCTTCCTCCACCCCACTATTGCCTAAAAGGACAACGGGCAGATTTTTCACACTGCTTGGGACTCACAAAGATCTATAATTTGGTATTATATTTCTGCATGCAGCCTCTGCATCATGTGGGAGCAAAGAAATGCTCCTGCTGCCTTGCAGCCCTGCCACTCCACAACTCCCAGGACACCTCAGAGCTCTGCACATCCACATCGGTTCTCCTTGGGTGGACATTCCCAGAGGAATTATGCTGCTGCGAGCATGCAAAGGCACGTAATCCAAGCCACTTGAAGGAGACACAAAACAATTGTACATTTTCTCCTTAATACACAGTCCCTCTGGACACAGAAGTCACAGACTCTCTCTGCTTGGCAGCACGCGGGATAACTGCGCATCAGTCACATCCTACATTTTCTCCGTGTTGTTTCTTTCTTTTGCAGCACTTGCAGATATCCACTGGGGAATATGGTAATCCCAAAACACTGCTGCCTCCATGCTACACTGTTTCACCATTCATCAACATTAGCTGTGTTCATGCATGATAAAGTACTGGCTTATTTGTACAGGAAGGAAAGACAAATTAGGAAGTTTGTGTACTAACATTTCATCTGCCCTGGCTTTGACACACCACACCCTGTCCTGATCTAGAACCGCGGTACCAAAAAAAAGCTATGCAAAAATTACACGCACTCTCTGCTGCTAGTCCACTTTCTTTTCCCCATGATCAAATCCCTTTTCAGAGGTATGAGAAGACAAGCAATGTAGAAAGCACCTGGAAGGTTACCTTACTGCTGTTCCAGCAAATTATATGGCTGGCTGCCTCTGGAAAACGTTTGGGGAGCTGCATCAATATGCAAAGAACCTCAAAAGGAGGGAATTTTTGACTGCTCTAATTGTCACTCTGTCCTGAAATTGAGACCTCCAGCACAGCAAAGACCTCTGACACCAAACAAAATCAGCAATGAACAACAACTAAGATGGTTTCCCACACAAACCTCAGTCCTGCCCTTGGCAAACTGCAGGTAATTTGCTTAGAGAAGACATTTTCTTAAGCTGTCAACTGGGCAACAAAATTGTCATCAAGGAAAAAACAAATGCAACAGCATCGCCATGCAGATGAGAAAAAGAGAGCACTACATTGTCTCTAAGAGAAGAACCAAGAGAGGCGCTATAGACTAGGTTCATTCAGTAAAATCAGATAACAGCATCTGAGTTCTCCTTTATCAGCCTGATACGCACCTACTTACTCCTAACTTACAGTGGACAGAGTAAATATGGTTTAAGAATTACTTGTTCTCAAATTTCACTTATATTCTTGAAAGTACAGGACTTTGGGCATAAATCTGCCACACAGGACATACCTATTTCCCCTCTGCATTCAATCTAAAAGCAGCCTTTATTGAAATGATCATAAATTACACATTGACATCTGGCAGCCTTTGTTAAAAACAGAAACCTACCACAGCCTCATCACAGCTCTCTATTGCCATCTCCCCATTTCTGTAGCTAAACACACCCAGTGTGGCAAAGCAGCTGCATCATTTACTGTTCATTAAGAGGTAGAAATGATGCAGCAGGTGCATGTCAGGTTTTGTCCATTACTTCACAATTACTTGTTCTGAATATTTAACCCACATTTTAGGAGGTGGAATGAGAACCATTTATCTAAATCAGAATGATTCACCTGAGGAATATTTTCCCCTCCTGCACCTCTTTTATACACCCCCCCCCAACCTCATAAACTATTACATTCTCCTGGATCACCTTATTAGTACTCATCTATTAATAGCAGACTCCACAAACTCCTCACTCAATTAATATTGCTCAGCCAAACATCCCATGCTTGAAAGGTCTCAGGATGACTATGGAAACGAAACCTCTCTGTTGCAGGAACTAACAACCTTGAAAGATACCTTAACGAGGCCAAGAAGATCTCCTCAAGTGTATTAAAAAAAAAAAAAATAATTGTGCTAACTCGTCCAAATGCTTGCATGAATTTGGACCAGTTTCTGTCAAACTTCCCCTTGTTCTTGTGTGCCTAGGAGTCACTCTTAGATTTTAACCCAGCCACCTTTGCACACAGGATTTGTTCAGAATTGTAAGTTGCCGTTAAAATGCAGAAAAACCTTGAAAGCTAAAGTTATTTCCATTTCCTATACAGACTGGTACGCTTGTAGAAAAAGCTCCACTGTCCAGAAGGCTGTTGACCACAGCCTTCGTTTGCAGCTTGAACTACAGCCAATCCAGATCACTGAAGGCGAGGACAAACACTCTGAATTTGACTCACAACATCATAAAAAGTCAGGGTAGTAAGTCAAGCACATGCCAAATAATTTACTTTTTACATATATGACTTCACTCTCCACAAGGATGAATCAGCTCAGCAGCAATCTCTTACTAGTGGCAAAATACAAGACTAATACATAGCAGTAGGTATCTTGCAAGTGCCACCAAAATGTGAAACACAAATATAGGCAACTTGCTGTATACAACTGATCACAGGCTCTGGCATCTGAATAACAGGAAGGTGAGCTGGAAGCTCTATGTGTTACACCACCCGCACAATTCTCCCACCAACAGGGCTCCTTCTCTTGCCTGAGAACAGTAAATTCACACTGGGCTACTGCAAAACTATTGCCAACAATTGAAATGAGAAAAGGTTGTGGTATTTAATTAGGAATTTAAAAAAATGCCATCCATGAAATATAAACTGACAGGACTTAATTCTTTCTGTCTCAGTGTTGTTCATTGAACCCTTCTTTACTTTCTTGAATAATAGCTATGACGAATTTTGGGAAGGGTGCAGAGAGGATTACTTAAAGTACAGCGAGGGCTGTGTCCCGTGCCAGAAGCTTTACAAGAAAAAAAAAAAAAAAAAAGAAAAAAGAAAAGAGAACTGTGGCAAATGGAAAGAATGACAACTTCAAATCTGCAAGCGCATAAGCGATCAACAAATGCTGGTTGATAGCCTAACGTGGCGAGTAAAGCAATCACAGTACGCCTGCTTCTGCCATGACAAGGGCCAAATGAGAGAACAACCATCAGCCAGGTGTCATGGGCAAGCCATCACTTCTGCACAAAATTAAAGTACAGTGGAAACAGGCTGAAGAAAGAGAAATACACAGAATGACAGTGTGGAAAGATGCCCCTCTGCCTTACTTCAGATGGTCATCTAGAGGAAGGGAAGGAAGAAAACAACAGCTATTCTATTCACGATTTCCTGCTGCTGCATGAGTGCCTGAACTGGGGCATGATAACATCTTCTTCCACCCAGGTGTGCTAGAAAGGCAATGCTGCACACATCAGTTACTGAATTAAATTAAATAGATGCAAGTAATAAGTTCATAAACTGATCTCTAAATCACTGCTATTTTTGTGGATAGGCAAGGTCAGAGTCTCCGTCCCTGTACTTCGTTTCATCTACAGGCTTGGAGTCCATTTGACTCTCACTTAAAAGTTATTCCTGATTTCACTCTTGAACTGAACAACGGGGAAACAAAAACGGACTTCTTGCATCCCTAGCCCCATGGTTACTTGCAACAAATGATAAAAGGATGGTCACAGTGCACGTTTTTAGGGTTTTATCTGCCATTTGACAACACTTCCAGTTACCCACTGGTCAGATAAACACTAACATTAGACACTGCGTAGAGGTCTGCCTTATCAGAGCTATCGCTCCTCTGTCACTGGGTCTTCTTGTCCACAGCTTTTGTAGAGCCACAGCAAAACAGCCCTCTTCTCTCCCGTTGCATATACATAATGGGCAGCTACACTCATCAGCTAGTCACAGACCTGTGGCACATGAAAGAGGAGCTGGGCATGACCTTCAGCATCAAAATCACCCGCCTCCATGCTCAGAGCGGTGTGGCAGCCCGCCGCCCTCAGTGAGGAGCGAGGCTCTGCAAGCCAACACAGAGAGAGGGGAATGCGCTGCCTCCTATCATGGACGCTACCCTCACACCGTCATCAGTTTTCATTGTGATTCTCCTGTAGCAGCATGAACTACTCCTATCAAAGAGGTAATGACAACAACAAAACTTTTGAAACCAACTTCCTGTATTCTACACGAGAGTGAAAAATACGTGCTTTCCTCCAAACGATGCTGCTTGGGTTTTTTTCTTCCTCCTTCTTTTTTCCCCCTTTTGCTTAGTATTCAGCTGTGGGTTTTGCATCTCCTCAGAGATGAGCACAACATAGCGGGTTCCTCACTGGACCTGTTCATGACAAACTTCACTGCCAGTTTCTAATGCTTCTTCTAGCAGCTAAGTTTTGTCCCTCAGTATGGTTTCAGGCTTCCCACCTGGCTGAGTTGTTGCAGTGTGTTCATAGGTCTCAACCTACGATACTGCCCTGCAAGGAGCAAAATTCCCACTTGCTGACACTAGAGAGGAAACTTGCAGTCTGTGACAGGCCACAAATCCTCCTCTCCTATCAGGGTAAAAAAAAGCAGGTACTTGGTACCACACGCCCTGCTTTTCCAACGTATGCCACCTTTTTCAGGCTTCTCACAGACAGAGCACTTGAAGAAGGAAGACAATCCGGGACTGAGTTATCCTGCAGCACCACCAGCATCTCTCAGCAGGATCCTGGCCTGACATTCATGAAATGCTCCAGGGCTCTCCCTACCTACACATGCACACACACAGAAAACCATCCATCTACTCTCATTCCTCATTTTCCTTTCCGTGGCATTCCCATTTTTGCTGTCAAAAACTAGGTATCCCAAGGAGAGCGTTGCAAGGAAGGTCCTTGGCAAAGCTGGTTCCTTACACGACTGTTTGGTAAGGACTATGACAAACCACTAAACAGGCATGTAAAAACCATAAAGCACATGATTCTGAAAATCATGCATTACCATTTTTCTATGCAATTTTTTCATGCTGCTTTGCAGTGTACATTTTCATATTGTGTTTTAACAGTGAGATTGATTTAATTGGCAATTGTTTATCTGCTATTGCTAGTCTCCTACTTTATTACTATTTTTACAGGCATCAAAAAATTCTGATGAAAATGTTTTCAAGTTGAAAGAACATCCACAATAGAAGAAAGTTCCAAAATCACCTAAGAAATTTCCAAGGTTTACTTTCTTCCTCAGGAATACAACAAAATAATTATGATTTTCATTGCAATTTCATTTAACTGAAGTCTGTTTTCTACCTTGTGAAATGGGAAATAAATACACCATTATTCTCTGTGTTAACATACTACTTCCAATTAGCTGTACCTTTATATTAAGTTTAGCTACGAGACACTTACTTGCATGCTTCTAAATATACAGTTGGGTTATTTCATTTTATAATCCATGCTGCCTGGAAACTACAGAGCCAGAACTTTTTTCTTTTTTTTTCGTAAAGAAGAGTTTCATTTTAAGAATATATGACCAAGAAGAATGAAGCTGAGAAGAAGAAATTTCAGGAAATAGGTATAAAATGAACTCAGCGATCCTCTCTCAACTCTCCATTGGTTCTATTGAGACGATCTTCTCAAAGCCGCTTTGCAGGCTAAGTTGGCCATATGTCCACACTGCCTAGGCTGCAGCAAGGCACCAGCCTTTGTTCAACAAGCAGTAACGCCTTGAAAATAGTGGGCTTTTGATGCACTTTCCAGTCGGCACTCATATGTAGTTTGGATGCATCTTCTGGACGCAAGCCACCTGAAGCATCACTAGTCAATGTACACCTGGAGAAGAGGCATAGCCCAAAACACTGTAGTTACATGGCCAGGTCAGCACGATGCTATAGCCAGTGTGGCCCAGAAAACTAGAGGCAACGATGCCTCACCGTAACCAGTCATGATGTCATCTCAACACGGGCACCAAGCAAGGAGGTTGCTGATCAGGTAACTGCCACTGGGCTTCACAAGACTAAACTAACACCTGGGTCTTGACTGCTTACAAGTTTGGGCCATACAAAAGCCCTAAAACATGCAGAAATCGTAGACTTGATCAGCAACACTAGCATAAATGGAATGCTTATGGCAGTCATCCCAGGAAAATGCTAAGTGCCACACAAATGGACACTATCCTCCAGTAGATGCCACACAACAGGGAACCTGTGGACATGCCCAGCCCAGCCAAGGATGGCCTTCTGTCAGAAAGCGACTGTTAGGTTCATCGCTAAGTCGAGGACAAGCCAGATGGCTGTAGTTTCACACACCTGCACGCTCCAGTGCTGACATTGAACAGGCTGGTGCCAAGCGAGGAAAGCCACAAGGTAATGCGAGTTTAGTGCAGGCAGAGGATGATGACCACCACCCTCTCCTCCTGGACTGGGCAGCTCATCCCAGACCTGGCACTACTCCAGACTTTCCGCCAGCTCAGTTAGCCCACAGCCCAGTCCTGCAAATCCAGTCCTACCAAGGGCTGCTGGTGTCACTCTGCCAGAAACAGCCTGAGGTGACAGGCCTTGGTTCAGTAAGAATCGCAAAAAAAAACCAAACCCAAAAACAAAATCACACAAAATCCCACACACAACATAAAACTGGCACAGGAGCTAGACCCCCCCTGCATGTGAACTAGCTGGTTATCCACGACCACGAGGAGGTCACCGCAGGTCACCTCAGCTCTCTTACCTGCAGCTCTGGCTGTCCCTCACAAAACAGCTGAACCCCTCCTGCCTTTCCTGTCTTGTTAGTAACATCCCACTGAAAAATAATCCCTCCGTGGTCACCGGAGAACAGCCAAGGAGGACACGGGGCAGAGCCACTTACAAAGGTAACAAACAGTGAGGTGGCCCTGGGGTCCGCATCGTTACAGAGAAGTCAAGTATGGCACAAATGCTCGCCAAGACTAGGCAGACCGTAGTCAGGTGCTGTGGAATAGCAAGGATCCCTCGCAGCACTCAGCCTTTCTCTACTGGGGATGTCAAACAGCATGAACATGGTGCAGTTGTCTAGCCACAGCTACAGCCATGGGGACTGACTCTAAAAATTGCACATACTTGGCCCTCAAAAGCCAGCATTTTGTCTCAGAGTTCAACAAAGCCAGTGTTTATCTCAATGGGGTCACATAGCAAACCTGTTTCTTTCACCTCCTCTCCAGAAAATATCTCCTGTTCAAAAAAAAAAAAAAAAAAAGACACAGATGGTCGCTGTTCATGCTACCCATCTGAAATTTTGAGTCAAGTTAGCTTTTGGTGCTTTGTTTCTATCACCAGAGTCCTTGAAATTCCCACAGAAGTATGAAGGCACTCAGAAGAGAACAGAGAACTGGTTGATTGATTACCTTGCTCTCCATCTGAATTGCACTCCATTAGCTAATGCCATTCAGCTTGTGACATCTTAGTTGCCTTAGGCATATACTGGTACAGCCCTGCTAAAGGCAGGTACTCTGATAAAACTGCACGGATAAAACTGGCAGAGAATCTGGTCTCCCATCTGAGGCCACGCCTGGGCCAACAAAACCAAACAAAAATAGAGACTTTTAGAAGCCAGCTACTGAAAGGATTTAACAGGTAGTTCCCAAGAAAGTGTCTGTGGACAGAGGAGTGTCATTAAGATGACTTCACCTTTGACAAGACAAAGGAAAAGTAGAGTCACATTTTGCATATCAATAGACACACAAATTCAGCAATTGAAAGATTAATGAGAGAACAGGCTTATTTGCTTTCCTATCACTTTGTCTTATCTCAGGGCTGGAGGAAATACACTAGAAAATTTCCCATGTAGTATTTTAGGCCAAGTTCTCTGTTGACATCGACATTAGTAGAGAGTACTGGTTAAAAATAGATGCCACCTTAGTCTAGTATCTCTGCAAAGATCAAAATTTAAGCCGTATTTTTTAAGACCTAGAGAAAGCTCAGCAGGACCCCCAGAAATGCTTCTGCAGAAACAACAAGCAGCAACCTCTGCGACCAGGCTTCGATTCAAAACAGATCAAAGCACTTGGCTGACCCTGGAAATGAACTAATGCTTTCTAAGGCTACAGATAATCTCACTAAGACCATTACCCAACCCACAATGAACTGATAAAAAAAAGTTTTCACTGCTTCTCTATGGAAGTTGTCTCTGTCATTTGCACTTCCCCTCCCTCCTTAGAGGAAACTTCTTCAGACAAATTTAAATTACACTTGCGGACCTGTATTAGTATCTCGTCACATGAGTTTCTTCTTTCCTATCATCTGAGCTGTGAACTCAGTGCCACTTTTTTTTTGAGGACTGGGAGATGAAGCTTGCCTTTTAATAAACTTCTCTATGCAACACTCAACTCACAAAACACTCCGTTTACAGAGGAAAAAAAACTTAAAATATGTTATCCTGGTTGGTCTCAAACACAGATGGGGAAACGCTCCAGAGAAAAATCCCAGCTGTCAATCTGCACTGCAGACCTCTACTTCATACTGATGTTAGAGGGAGTTCCACCCAGCAGATGTGTACCGACAACGCAACAAAAATCTGCAACGCAGACAACAGATCCGCAATGCAGATCAGACGCTAGGATTTTACTCACAGGGTGATAATTCAGCTTCGCTGTGCCCACTACAGAATCACAGAAATGCTGAGGCTGGAGGGGGCCTCTGGAGATCATCTAGTCCAACCCCTTGCTCAAAGCAGCGTCAGCTACAGCAGGTTGCTCAGGACTCTGTCCCATCATGTTCTGAATATCTCCAAGGATGGAGATTCCACAACTTCTCTGGACAACCTCTGCCAGTGTCTGACTACCCCTCACAGTAAAAAAAAAAACCTAAAACAAACAAAAAAATCCAACCCAAAAACCATTTAAGAAAAAAAAAAAAAAAGAGCTGCTTCTTATGTTTGAATGGTATTTCCTGAATTTCCATTTTTGCCCTCTGCCTCTTGTCCTGTCACTGGGCACTACCGAGAAGAGCCTGGCCCCATCTTGTGTGCTCCCTTCCGTCAGGTATTTACATTGATAAGCTTCCCCCAAGCCTTCTTGCCTCCAGGCTGAACAGTCCCAGCTCTCCTGGCCTCCCCTTCTATGTCACATGCTCCAGTCTCTTCATCTTCTTCATGGTGCTTTGCTGGACTCTTTCCAGCATGCCCCTGTCTCTCTTGCACTGCGGAATCCAGAACTGGACCCAGCACTCCACATGTGGCCTCACCAGTGCTGAGCAGAGCAGAAGATGGACCTGCTGGTGATGCTGTTCCTAATGCCACCCAGGATGCTGTTGGCCGACGCCTTTGCTGCAAGGTCACGTTGCCGGCTCATGGTCCAAGTTGTTGTCCACCAGGACCCCAAGCTTCTTCTCAGCAAAGCTGCTTTCCAGTCAGTCAGCCCCCAGCACATACTGGGGCATGGGGCTTTTCCCTGCCGCGGAGCAGGACTTTGTGCCTCCCCTTGCTGAACTGCATGAGGTTCCTGTCAGCCCAGTTCTCCAGCCTGTGGAGGTCCCTCTGGATGGCAACACGCCCACCAGGTCTACCAACCACACCCCCTCTTTTGGGGGGGGTGGGGGGTGGCGGGTGTGGGTGTTCATCTACAAACTTGCTGAGGGTGCGCTGTGCCCCATCATCCAGGTCATTAATGTTAAACAGCACAAACCACAGTTGTATAGGCCATAACACAGCCATGCTGGGGCACGGGCGACCGGAGCAGAAACCGATCTGCGTAAAATAGATTGAATCAATTTCTGCTATTATAAAATTTTCATTCATTATTGTACCGCTGCTTCAAAAAGAATGACATATAGAAGATGACAAATCTGAGTTTAACCTCAATTCAGAAAAAAATGAAATGAGTTTGGAAAAAAGAGAGCAATACAGCTGATATTCTGCTGCAGCACAAAACTAAGGAGCCTGTATTCTGTTGATACCAACCAGCAGTTTTTGTAAGAAATTAAGACAGTTTTGCTAGCAGAAGAGCCGATATATCAGGATAACACAATTATTTATATTATATAACAAATTATAAAGCAGAAAAGCACTAAGCACTTTTTTTTTTTCTGAGAACTAATGCAATGAGCAAACACGCAAAGCCCAATTAAAGGCCATACTGATTCCAAGTCTGCAAGCTTCACGGAGTTTTTGCGAAAGCCAGTGGGCATTCCACAGATGGGAATTTGCTGTATCTAGCCCAGACCACTTTGATTAACACATCATTCAACAGCATCGCTCATGATTCAGCAAAAACACTCTGCCAAGTTTAGCAGATTTCTAACATTAATCAACAAAGAGGCACGTTTCAGTGCACGAGCACTGTTTTGAAATACCAAGCCACACACTCACCTGCAGTAAATCAGTATAACTCCACAGAAGTCAACTGAGTTTTATGCCAATTTACACCAATTTTGGCCCACCCCATTTACACTACTACACTCTCTCTTTCTTTTACTCAAGTACTGCAGACGTTGCAGGTAATCCCATTATAAGCAACTTTAAAACTATTTAGGAAGCGAAGAAACTCTCACAAGGAGGTACAGTGCCAGAAGAGGAATCCAACTTTCTCAACATCTTCAGAATGAATCTGAGTATTACTTTATTATGAGTAATACTGTTTGGAATTAGGGCAGACTTAATTGTAACTGCTACAAGCAGCCGGTAGGATAACAAGCATCTTTTTGATTCAGGAGCAGATACTACTGGTGACAATTACATGACAAAAATCAGTCTTGAGGTTCCAAGTACTGGAAAGAGAAATGTTACCTTCTTCTTAGAAACTCCAACACTCACACTGATCTAAATGCTGCTTGCGCACATCATTTAAGAGGAAGCAAAAGAAGCTTCTGAGAGTTTTCCTTTTTACACGAAATGCTCTTCAGGAGCTCTCATTTAAAAGAAACACAACTTCAGGTCTAGCCCTTTCTCAGCTGAGCTGAGAGAAAAGTTGCTCTGACAAGGAACTGCAAGAGCTCACATGAAAGAAGAGACAGATCAAAGCTACATACATAACAGAAGGAAGCCCTGGGCACAAATGGGGACCCAAAGCCCACATTCCTGGGTCAATTGCCACACCTCAGAATAAAGGCCTTTCCACCAAAAGAAGATACAAGATTGCTCTTTGCCAGAGAGTACTGGTGCTGCACTGACAGCAAATTTAAACTACAGGCCTGGTTTCAAAACAACCGGAGTCAATTTCTAAACTTTAGATCAATTTATAAAGTTCACGTGGAAACCAGCTGACACATGATAGCTTTAGCAGTCTTGCTGTCAACACTTCAGTAGATTCAGATCCAAAAATTATTACAACTACAAATAAATGTCCCAATCTGCAAGCTACAGACACAGTGGCTCTGACATCAGCAAGTGCTGAGCACTCAGATGGATAGTGTGATCATTTCCAAATGAGACCTTTCTATTACATAAAACAGTTTCTAGAAATTGCCAGTTGGCAGCCTAACAGGCAAAAACCAGACAAAGAACAGCCATTAGCAAGTTAGGTGGGTAAGGGGTGTCGACAGTTCACGGCAGCTTACCTAGACCTTGCTATCTATCTGCAAAGGCACTGCTAGGCTGGACTTCAGAATTTCTGGCAAAAGAATCTCCAGCAAAATACAGCAGTTACCAAAAATCATTCTGCATGGGGAGGCAAACCAGACAAAACCTTCATCAGAAAGCACAGGGTCAAAAGAGAGATACACAGAGCAGGGAGTGCAAACAGGGGACTCCAAGCAACCCATAGCTGGTAGTCATAGCATTCCTGGGGGAATCAACAATTCAGTCCATTGGATGCATGACACCTGCAACAGGCATGGGCATTTCCAGTGTGTCCCAGGTAAATGTTTAGCATAGATTCTCTCTTGGGTTTCATCAAAAAAACAAATCTCAAATTGATATTTCAATGCATAAATGGCTAGCGTTTTCCCAAGACGGAACACAGTTTTCTCTCCAGATCTGATTGTCATACTCAATTAATTGGAGCTAAGTATCCCTTTTTCCTCCTCCTTCAAAGCTCTTCACACGAAGAAGAAACGCAGGACGTTAGCAAAGATCAAGCTCTTATCCATCAGCCTTAAGATTATTTTGGGTAATTGCATGATTGCTATTGTTGCTATTCCCTTCAAAATATTCCTGAACTCTTACTTGCAGGTTTTGTGGTCTCAAAACCAAACCAAATCTGTCCTTGATTGGATTGGACGTGGAGAATGTTTTACCACATCCTTTAGGAAAGCATCACAGTACAACGTACCACGTAACTTCATTGCCATCAGCCAGCCATTTAAAAGCAGATGAAACTGTACAGGAATTTCCTTTGGAGTGCCTTGTTAATGCTTCTTGCTTATGCAAATTAAAGAACTCAAAGCTTCAGCAATTCATCAAAGACACTTAGCTCAGCTCATCACACTCTCTCTGACTGCCAAGAGTAAGAAAGCCACTATCCCATTTTCTCATTGGGAATCAAATATACACCACGACAGCCTTAATTCAATAACAGGATGAGCAACTTATGGACCACAGGACACGCACAGAGTGCCAGGACAATAAATCTCTTCCAGAGCCCGCATTCCCCTCCTCCCAAGTGCCCTTCAAGGGCAAGCTGCAGGCTGGAGGAATAGGCCAGGTGGCCACCAGCCCCTTTCCAGGGCTATTTTGCCTGAAAACCCAGCTGCTCCTCCCCATTAGGTGACACGCCAGGACAGTCAGTTCACATCAGGAAACCCTCGACCTCTGCATGTGCACAGAAGGACCACGCTGGGTGTCACCACATGCCAAGAGGCCAGGGGGGCATGGCATAGAATTCACTTAATCTACCCAAATAAGATACGTGGGCCACTCCACCAGGGTGATTAGACACAATTTATAGCATAACAGTAGTGACAAGAGTACCTTTCATTAGCAGCACTTAAGAGTACTCAAAGCTGCAGCACAAGCTGTGACTGGTTTCTTAGGCACTTGTACTTTACATCTTTCCTACCTTCCCCACAGCAACACATTCTCTGATCTGCTGCGTCTCCTGCTGCTCTGCTCTCCTTGGGCTTTTCCTCCAAATAGCACCCTGCCTGCTTGCGTGGTCACATATGGTGCCTCATTCACAGCTACAGATGTGCTGATTACATACAGAGGATGTTAGCACTGGTCAGCCAGACAGCAACTCTGGGAAGTCAGCTTCTCTCTCTCCTATCCATTCCTTCACTGGGACCCTTTCTTATCCTACCAGCAGTTTTCACAAAGCAGAGAGGAACTAAATACCTGTCCTGGTTTCAGCTGGGATAGAGTTAACTGTCTTCCTAGTAGCTGGTACAGTGCTATGTTTTGAGTTCAGTATGCAAAGAACCTCGATAACACTGATGTTTTCAGTTGTTGCTAAGTAGTGTTTAGACTAAAGTCAAGGATTTTTCAGCTTCTCATGCCCAGCCAGCGAGAAAGCTGGAGGGGCACAAGAACTTGGCACAGGACACAGCCAGGGCACCTGACCCAAACTGGCCAACAGGGTATTCCATACCATGCGACGTCCCATCTAGTATAGGAACTGGGAAGTGGGGGGGGGAATCGCCGCTCGGGGACTGGCTGGGTGTCAGTCGGCGGGTGGTGAGCAATTGCCCTGCGCATCATTTGTACATTCCAATCCTTTTATTATTGCTGTTGTCATTTTATTAGTGGTATCGTTATCATTATTAGTCTCTTCCTTTCTCTTCTATTAAACCGTTCTTATCTCAACCCACGAGTTTCACTTCTTTTCCCAATTTTCTCCCCCATCCCACTGGGTGGGGGTGGGTGGGGGGGAGTGAGTGAGTGGCTGCGTGGTGCTTAGTTGCTGGCTGGGGTTAAACCACAACAATACCTTTGAGATGTCTACCATTCTGTTAAGCTACTGATCAAGTTCAGCTATGTTTAAGAACTTCACCGGAAGGCTGACGGAGAGATATACAGCAATTTCCTTTGGAAAAGGATAGCCAGTTTTCCTTAGGAAACCAGGCTAAAAATTCTGTCAACGGGAATTGCAAGGCATCCCAGTTTGATATTAGTATGTAGAGGCTTTTAATTGCTCATGGTGGAGACAACTAAATAGTGCATTATTAAACACTTCCTTATCAGAATAAAGGCTATCCTTAAATTAGTGTCTTTTCCTATATACAACTCCCTGCCCATATACAGTTTCTTCTGAAAACCTGCAAGGAAGACTGGGCTAGCAGCTTCCGTAAGCCAAGCAACTAAGCACAGACCCGGGAACAGCCTTGTATACCCACAGGAGTGCCACACGGACATTTGAGACTCCCGTGGTTGGAGAGGTATACCACCATCTGGATCTAAAAATACGTTTGTCCTCTGTGTGTGGTGGGGGTACTGTAGTCCATGTCAAGGAATGGGGGTGATCTACACACTTTCAAAGACAGAACTGGAAGCCTTGCACAGCTGCAGAACAAATGCTCAGAGTTTATTATCGTACCAGATTCACGTGACGTACGTCAGGCAGAGAAGGGTGCTCAAGGACAGGCATTGGGCAGTCCTCAAAGCAGGACTTCTTTACTACCAGGACTTTGTTTAGCCATGGAGCTTCAGCTCAAACTCTCATTCCCATTTTGGAAGTGGATTTCTTCCCTGCCTTTCAGAGGCACAGCTCTGTTAGGACACCCACAGTCCATCTGAATTTCTCAACTTGGGTCTTTTCATGTGTCTGATATTTACACGGACAGAATATCTGGCTTTGCTTGTCATCAATAATACATCTATCCTATGAAGAACAAGAAGACTGCGACACCAAAAAAAACCCCAAACCAAAAGACAGAGAAGTCCATTTCTCTTTCAACTGCCTGAAAAAACACCTTCCTCCTGCACCCCTGTGGATATACGCAAAGAGAGAGAGAATGCAGCCTTTGAACAGTAACTGGGATAAATCTGTCTCCTCTGATCATTCCCCCTCTGACTCATAAGTCTCAATCTACCAAGAAAATAGTGCACAGCTCTCACAAAGCATGACATGCACCTAGAAGGGAGGCACAATTAAAAGAAAAGACAGGAGAGACAAATGATATGGGAGCCATTTCCTTAATGAACAGAACACTCTTCCCTTCTTATTCGTCACAATGACTACCAATAAATAACAGGAAGAAGCAACAGGTTTGAATACAACACCGATGAATTTAAGTTTAATGCAAGCAAAGTGCCTTATAACAAGTCTGGATTGAAAAAGATGTTGAGAAGGGTGGTTTTCAGAGAGACTGCTTACATTTTCATGTTTAGCGAGACCTGAATCTGCAGTAGATGGGTACAAAACACAATGAGAAAATGTCTCTTTTTTTTTTTTAAAAAGTTAGGGCAAGTGAGATTCATCTCTCATTTTTGTGTGCTCTTTAAAAAAACAAGAAGAAAATCCAAATGAAAAAGGCAATAAACAAATACTGAGACCTGGGAGGGAAGGCAGGCTTTATTCTACGCCACGACTAGCCCTCAACTCCTGTTCTTCTGCGGTCATGGTCACAGCTCTCCCGCATAGCATCACCTCCCTCTCTGATTTTCACACCTCACATACTAGCTTAGGTAGCTACAGCCAAGCTTCGGTGCTGCCCAGAGAGTGTCAAAACGTGAGAGGTGCTAAAGGAGTCCTGGAGGTCCCTCTCCACCAGGTCACTAGAGATGGGCTCTTGCTAGGACTCAGGCAAAGTAGGGGGAAGGCTGGCTCATACCCCTTATTCCCACTGATGCCACCTTGACCCACATGATTGAGCCTCGTGGGCTGACTCCCAGCACGCGGTGCTGTGAATTAAGTTTTCACATTTGGAGCGCTGCAGTATCATCTCTATCCTGTCGATCAAATGGCCAGTAGCTGGCACGAGCAACAGTTTACATCACTCACAACCGAACCCGAAATACAGGAAGATTAGCTGCCAGGGCGATTTAAGACTCCCAAAGCAGAACAGAAGCAGATAAGGGAAGCAAAGCAAACCATCCTTGGAAAGATAAAGAAACTTTGCAGCTGACACAGGAAAAGCAGCTAGTAAGGTAAGCAGGGGTGTTACCAGTCTCAAGCTAAAAGTATCTTGAAAGGTGACAGCAATTAAGAACCCATGCAAGCCTTGAGCTTAAAAACACTCTGACCTTGAAGGAACTCAATCTGCCTTTCTGGTTCCCAGGACAGATGGCCTCAGTAACAGATGATATAGATCACTTCCTAGTTCAGTATAGCTACATAGGTGTCCTGTAAGGCTTTTCTGGTACAGGACAGAGGGTCTTTGCCTCACCTGCTGACTGTTCAGCTGCCTGCTACCCTGATTGATCACTCTGGAATCACTGCTGCCCCAAGCCCCCACGTGCTAGATGGAGCCAGTTGGACTACTCCATGATTCCAGAACAACTTCAGCTGTCACACAGGCCCTGGACCAGGATGGCAGGTTGCACTGAACATTTTGTCTCAGACGAGCATCTCCACTCCTCCCTGGATGTCACCGTCACCTTGTACCATGGGATCTCTCCTGCCACAAGATCCAGCACAGCCATTACATCCCATAAGCACCACCACAGTCATACACCCCAATCCAGTGTCCCAGGTCTTCGGACTCAAAAGAACAGCCCGTCTCTCCCATACATCAAAACCAAACAAGTCTAGCAGACATGATGACATCTTGGACACATCGAGTTTTCAGCTGGAACAGTGCCACCCTGGTGACTTGGTTCACTCCAGGCAGCAGTCTGGGGACAAACGCAGCAGTTTCTCTCCTATCCTCCAATATAAAGCACTTCCACAAACTTCTAGGTGGTATTGGGAGAACAGCACCCAAACGGTCTCTTGTTTCTCTGCTCCCTCTGCTGGGTGCCAGCCCAGCATTATCAAAATGCCTGCTTGGGTAGCGCTGCCAGGCAGCAGCACACAGAAGCTAAAGCAGGCTGTAAAGTTACTACACAGTCTCCCAAAGAGCTCAGTAATTACCACTGTTAATTCTTACCAAGACCAATAGCACCACTACTCTTTACAGGGACCAAGCAGATCAAAAAGCAGATCCAGGAAGAGAGTTTCTGAGTTACAGGCTTCAGTGCCAGCAACCGCTGACATCTCCAGCCAACAGCCAGATCACGCAGCCCTGCCAAGGCCGTACGCCCACCACCTAATATTCCACACTGGCATCAGTCCACAGCCACTGCCAACGACTGTACGTACATGGATGCTGATCCACGCACAGCTATTCAAAAAGAAAGGGATCACAGCCCCTGTAATTGTGAACTTGCATCTTGGTGCAAAGGAAGACAGTGGATATATCGGGTTTGTTGCATAAAGTGGGGGCCAAGAAGCTAATCACTTCTATGTGTCTCATGATACTTTTTTCCCTTGTCAGAAGGGGATAATCCACCATTCTCCATATTCCACTGTATTTTCAAATGTAATTCAAGCTGGGGCCTCCCCTGCCTTTACTAGGCAAATAGACTAAATGCCAGTGAGAATGGATTTTAAATCTACATTTTAAGCACTGGAGTAGTAGAACTAGTCAAGACACAGAATTACTCACAACTGCTCCCTCACTGCAATACTCCAAACAAGATGATACTACAAACTCTTTCAATTCTCTCTTTAGAAAGGTAATCAGCCTTGTTTAGACCAATCTGGGGCTGGTTCTTGTTATCTTCAAACAAGAGATAGTAAAATAATTGTATAAGACAATCAAGACCCATCAGAACACTTTTTCATTAGGGAGGGATCATGCACTAGACTTATGCGGGGCATAGAGAGGGGGTTGGTTTCATTTGGGTTTTGCTTTACCTCTTAAAGATGGATTATTACCGCAGGAAAGTACAACCGAAATGATTGAAATAGTCACATTCCTCCTTCCATGTTTCAATGCGTTTCAAGCTCGTATCTGGAAGCGGAACAAAATCAAACATAGATCTCTTCCTAATTTTCCAAGCTACAGAACAATAAGTACCGCACAGCAGAAAACAAGATCTAATACAAGAGGTGGCAGCTGGGATTTCATGCTGCTCGTATGTATTCACATAAAAAGATATTGTGAAATGTGTTCATCTGATTCGTGTCAATATAAACAATGCTAGGGCCGCATAATAAGATGTGCCCCTCACGATATATGTAATCTTTAACCATTTTCTCGGTCCTCCTACAACCGAAGGCTGGAGGAGACAGATGATAGGTATCCAGCCCAAAACCGGCTTTGCTGTTAACTGCTCAGTGTTAAACAAGAGATCCTAGGGGAAAACTGAGGCATTTAAATGTATACTTAGCCTCAGAGATTGCAGTACTTAGGGTCTTGATGGGCAATTTGTTGTATGCATTTGTTGAGGGGGAGGTGTCTGCTGTGAACTTGTTTGGGTTCTGGTGATCCCAGCTGGTGCTGTGCAAGGTGTCGGCTGTTAGCCAGGATGTCTGCTGTCTGGCCCGAGCAGTGGGGAGCCTGGTCAGAGAGAAGTTTCTAGGAGAACTACTGCACCCACACAACCAGGAGGTGGAGAGTCTCTTCGAAGGACACCCCTGGTATGAATATCTAACTAATGTTAGATTATAAAAGAAGCTGTTTTGTTTTTCACGGCGCGCGTCTTGGTAGAGCAGAAGCTCCCGGCATGCCCAGCGCTGTTTGCTTGCCTTTATTCATGTAATAAATTGTAAAATTTGATTGGAATCCTGTTTGAGAGCAAATTCATTTATCACAATATGCAATCACAAGCAAACGTCACTCATTTGACACTGGAGAGGCATTCTCTTTCTAGCTGTGCATGGAAGGGATAGTTTCACCATACACTGCTCCAACAGCAGTGAATCAGAACTAGTAAGGGAGTCGCTACATTTTACAGTTCGTAGCAGCCACGTTCGAAAGAAAGGCCTGGTTTTTCTCTCTGTAAAACCAGTTCATGCAAGCCCAACGTGGCCCCACGCACCCCCTGAGATTCAGCCACCAGATTCCCAATTAAGACATGCTGAACTGGACAACTTGGAAAGCACATTTCAGTCCCCAAAAGGCAACAGGGTAGCAAGAGCTTCCACTAGCCTCTAGTAAACAAGAAACAAGGAAAGCCCATTGTCGTGGTTTAACCCCAGCCAGCAACTAAGCACCACGCAGCCACTCACTCACTCCCCCCCCATCCAGTGGGATGGGGGAGAAAATCAGGAAAAGAAGTAAAACTCCTGGGTTGAGATAAGAACGATTTAATAGAACAGAAAAGAAGAAACTAATAATGATAATGATAACACTAATAAAATGACAACAGTAGTAATAAAAAGATTGAAATGTACAAATGATGCGCAGGGCAATTGCTCACCACCTGCCGACCGACACCCAGCCAGTCCCCAAGCGGCGAATCCCTGCCCCCCACTCCCCAGTTCCTAAACCAGATGGGACGTCACATGGAATGGAATACACTGTTGGCCAGTTTGGGTCAGGTGCCCTGGCTGGGCATGAGAAGCTGAAAAATCCTTGACTATAGTCTAAACACTACTGAGCAACAACTGAAAACATCAGTGTTATCAACATTCTTCGCATACTGAACTCAAAACATAGCACTGTACCAGCTACTAGGAAGACGGTTAACTACATCCCAGCTGAAACCAGGACACCCATGCTTGCCAGGCAATCACTTACCCTCAGACACACCAGGCAAACTCTGTCAGGGAAGCACTTGAACAATCACCACCCACAGAAGACCTTGATGAATCAAACATGCAGCCCATCATACAAAAGATGCTACTGCCTCCTAAGCCCCAGTTTGCACCATAATATCAACAAGATCCCAGACTCAATAAAAACACCACAGTGTTTTTATTTTCTCGTGTCTTTAGACAGTAATCGCAATGTACCCTCTTCTCTTCCACTCCCCTGCACAGCTCAAGCGCACACAGGGCTTCCTTTCTTTATGAAACTAGACAATTAAAATTTACTTTCTAACAACAATTTGTTTGGATTCCCATCTATAAAAGCCTCCAAAAATGCCACATGGTACAGTAATTGCTCTACTGGTGAAATACAAAGGTTCGGTAATGTTTATAAAGCCACTTAAACTGCATGAGCAAAACTATTTTGCTTAATTACATTTTCCAACCCTTCATGCTATATACAAGCTCACTTCTTCCAAGACTCACCCCTACTCACATGATCAAATCATGCCACTTGAAACACTCTGACATTATTTGGGCATATAAAAAGGTTGAAATTATCGTGACGACGGCAACCTAAGGACTGCAGATACCCAGAATTTGGTATGAGAAGTGAAAGCTGAAAAAGAGTTAGATCTCTTGAAGGTATACATTTTAAATACCAGAGACACAAAGTGTTTAAAAGCCATTCAATACCACCGCTCACCATAAAACCATAAAAGGTTCTGAAACACTTGTCCTGGATCATTTCAATGGAAATATTAAAGGATGAAAATGCCCCATGGAATTACAGGATTCATTTATATAGACTGACAAACTCACTTTGTGGTAACGTGTTTTTAAATGCCAAGCAGTATAAACAAGGTATCTGAAATTACCACCTAATACAATGACTTGAACTTCAGCGCCTTCAAAATCACAATTCTACGAAGACTGAAATAAGTTTGACAGACTGAGGTATAATCAAAATCACTGTAGTCAGGAGAAATTTATCCAAAGCAAAAACCATTTCATGCTTGCACACATGTATGTTTACTATAAAAGAAAAGTAGAGCATAGGTTTTCAACAACAACCAAAAAAAGGCTCGAAAAGCACTTGGAAAAAATAAATTCTGCCACTCACTCCGCTTTTGCTGGGCACGCCGATTTTCACATTTTGGTCAAAGATCACTCGGCTTCTCCAGTTTACCTCACTTTGAGAAAATCATTTTCAGAAAACATGCCTCCAAGAAACATCGGACAACTGTACGTCCACATGTTTAAATAAGAGGTATTGCTGGGTAAAACTCAGCAATAGATCTATCACGCTCTTTACAACAGCGGCGATCGCTTGCTTGCAAGCCCCTGGCCAGAATCCTTCTCCTTGGCAAAATAAATTAATGCTAGACACTTCTCAAGACATCACATCAACAGGAAAAGGGTTAGCTCTCCCTCGCATCAATAAAGCACATCATCTGACCTAAAGTGCAAGTCTTCATCACTAAACCACTTTCAGAAGAAACAGTGCCAACCTTCAAAGACATCTTCCTATAATGAGCTGTCTTTCCTGACCATTTTGACTAGTTACAGACTTTGTATCTGTCTAGTCCTTCATCTTTTAGGAAGGCTAATGAGGTCGGAGAAGCAAAGGACAAGTCCAGCCAGTATTATTTATGGACCTCTTTTTTCACTGTTGTTCAGGACAGATACGCAGCATTGCGGAATCCTTCGGGACTGATTTCTCCCACCAAACCCACACTGCAGACTTAGTCTTAAAAACATATCCTCTCAAGGATAAACAAAGTAAGCTCATATCCGCCAGACCTGAAAGATGTTTTCACCAATGCCTCAGGACTGTCCACTGCTGGTAGTTCATCCGCTAAGCTTTCTTCAGGAGGTCTAGGGTCACTGATGATGGTCGGCTTTGGCCTTTCCTTGAGGTTGCCGGTCAGCCCACCGATAATGGTGTTCCACAAGCAGTTCTGTCATTTAGACCCTGCAAAACCAGACAGTCAGCAAAATACATTCATAGGCCTACTGTCCAGCCTCTCAGCAGTCTGCAAAACAAAGATGCTCTCTGAACTTTTTACCTTTGCATCACCACCAGTTTGGGATTAAGCCTGAAAACCCAAAATAAAGCTCCAAGTGGAAATAAGCACTAACTTCCAGCTCATTCCGAGTCCAAGACCACAATGCTTCCCATCAAAAGATTTGGTTACAGAACAGGGAGTTGTCACATCTCAGTAAAAACCATCCTCTCCACATTAACTTATAGCTTAGCATGTATTGGCGTGGCTGTATTTTAAGCCAAAGAACTAACCAGAAGACAAAGTACCAAATCAATACAATATTAATCGTTGAGTTTCTTAGTGCTAAATTACAGATTTGAGATATCACTGAAGGACTCCTATCAAAAAAACATACTTCTTTTCTGCTGAAATTGCAACCTTTCCCAGCAGACATTCAAATGCCAAAATATTTCTATGGATGGTCTTTTTACACTTATTTCCAAGAGTCACCAGGTGCCTCTTGCATGTCATTCAGAGAACCCATCCTCATCTGTAAGTCTAGCTCCACTGACAAAGTACAATTAGCACCCTTCAGTCAGATCTCCTCCCCACCTCTGAAGAACAGAATACCTGACTTGCAGCTCATCAAATTTAAGGACAGGGAGGGATCACTCCCCACTTATGGTCACGGTCACAAGACAGGCTCAACCTGGGGAAGAAACCAAACCAATGTCACCTGCTACCCATCAAATCACAACAAGGCTATGAGGAAGCAAAACGCAGCCTGAGAACAGCTTCCCCCCGGGGAGCCCTCCCGCCTCAACTCCACTCCCCATTCTCTCCACCTCCTCCCCCCGGCGGCGCAGGGGAACAGGGGACGGGGACGGGGGCTGGGGTCGGCTCCTCACCCCTTGTCTCTGCCGCTCCTTCCTCCTCAGGGGGAGGAGGACTCCGCGCTCGGCCCCTGCTCCGCCGTGGGGTCCGTCCCTCCCGCGGGAGACAGCCCTTCCCCAACTTCTCCAGCGTGGGTCCTTCCCGCGGGCTGCAGTTCCTCACAGACTCCTCCAGCGCGGGTCCCTTCCACAGGCAGGGTGCAGTCCTTCCGTCACAGACTGCTCCAGCGCGGGAGCCGCCGCCATTTTGGGGGACATCCGCTCCCCCGCTCCCCTCCACGGGCTGGGGGGGACAGCCTGCCGCCTCCCCGCGGGCTGCGGGGGCATCCCCTCCTCCTTCCCTGACCTCGGGATCCGCAGAGGGGTTCCTCTCACATCCCGCTCCCCCGACTCCCTCACGGGGCGTTCGTTCCCCTTCTGAAATCTCTTCTCCCAGAGGCGCTCCCGCCGTCGCTGAGGGGCTCGGCCTGGGCCAGAGGCGGGTCCGGCTCCCAGCCGGGGCAGCTTCGAGCAGCTTCTCCCAGGAGCCGGCCCTGCGGCCCCTCCCCCGCCACACACACACACAAAAAAAAAAAAACCCAAACAAACAAAAAAAAAAACACGAAAGAGGGAGGGAGCAGATCCCGAGAAGAGCAGCAAAGGGCTGCAGTGGTGCTTACCTCAGTCAAGAGGCTTCTCTCAGCAGAGGCCCAGCAAGCCTTCATCTTACTGGATTCCAAGGGAGTAACAAAAGAGGATGGACTGGAGAGAGAAGCCATGGGCTTAAGGAGGGATTTACTTAAGAAGAGGTCTTGTGAAATAAGAGATCCTTTGTCTGTACAAGGCATGCCTTGCTAACGACTGGGCCCCTGAAGGAGAACGAAAAGACTGAGAAGAAGGGAACATCCTACCCCAGGAGGCACCGAGAAGTTGACAAACTGCTAATAGGCACGAAGTCAGCAAAAATCTTGGATAACCGGAGGAAAGGTAAAGGCAGCAGGGGCAGATCAGACCACCGACTCAATTCACGACCAAAAGACTTACCCCCTCCCCCCCCGCCTTGGGCATGTGCTGTAGAAGAAAAGAACACTGGACCTTTAATTCGAAGCGGGGGAACTTCAACCCGATAGAAACTGTGCGAGATAAGCGACTCCCGGTAATAGTTTTGGGGAAGAACTTTGGAAATCGAGTGTGTATAACTGAACTTGATAGCCTATGTCCATACATTTCATGTGGTTTGTTCACACTTTTATGGTTTTAATATTTTGTACCTTCTATGAAAACTGGTTTGCTGCTAGATGACTGTCTAAGTGAGATTTGATAAATGATCATACATTAACATTATGGTTGAAACAAGAGACCAAGGGTAACTGGGGAGATAATTACAAGAGTGTAGTCAAGTGATTAACTAGTAAATCTTCATAAGTTTTGCAGTCCTTTGCTCTTATGAGGAGATGTTCCTGTACACTAGATGAGAACAATGCTGAAACTGACCACATGTGATTGAAACTGCGTTAAGCTTCAAGATCAAAGAACAAGGACAAGAATAAAGACTTCAAGGACAGCCAGCAAGAACTTCAATGGGTCGGTGGTCGCAAAAGCAGCCCTTCGACTCAAATGGATCCTTCACTGCACATGATCGGATGTAGGCAGTACTAAGATAATCAGTTGCGATCATTTTTATGTGTATGTATACTAATTAGATTAATATGCAATTACTTATTCTATATTGATACCGAAAAGCCGGTCAAAGAAACTCTCTTAAGACTCGTTTTGGAGCTTTAGAAAGCAGGCATTCTTTATTGCAGCGCTGGATGCATGGGGGATAGTTCCACCTAGCATGCATGCCACAGCTTCAGCACAAACAGGTCATATGGAGTAACTAATTACATATTAATCAGATTAGTATACTTATACATAAAAATTATTGTAACTGAGTATCATAGTACTGCCTACATCTGATCACATGCAACAGTTCTTCATTTGAGTCGAAGGGCTGCTTTTGTGACCACCGATCCATTTCAAATTCTGTTGGCTGACCTTCAAGTCTTGTTCGTCATCCTTGTTCTTTGACCTTGGAGCTTAACATGGTTTCAGTCATATATGGTCAGTTTCAATATTAATCTTATCTAATGTGCAGGAACATCCAGTCATAAGAGCAAAGAACTGTAAAACTTAGGAGTAACTACCTCTACTAGTTAATTACTTGGCTACACTTCTGTCTACTTTTTCAATCATAGTGTTAGTATAAGATTTCTAATAATTATTTACCAAATCTCACTTTTACAGTCATCTAGCAGCAAACCAGTTTCCGCAGCTGGTACAAAATATTAAAACCAACAAATATTTAGACATACCATACAGAATGTATGGACATATGCTATCACCCACCGCCTCACTTTGGTGCTCTCCTCATTCACCTCCAGCAGCTCTGAGAACTGCAGGGTGTAAAGCATCAGCCACCAGTCATGCGTCAGGTATTGCACCTGAGGGAGAGAGGGGGCCACTGCGTCACTGTGAGTCTCCCCAGGCAGGGACCACCCTAAACCCATCATCGAGGCAGGCTGCAACCCCATCAACCTGAGGTCATGGCAAGGCAATATCCCCCATTCAGGATTTGTGGGAGAAGGTCCCCTGCGCTCCCGGACCATGGCAAGAAGACACAGCTTCCCTGTACATCACACCACCAGTGCTTCCCTGCAGTTTTTTAGTTAAGGGATGATCTCTCCCAGAGCAGCCTGGGGGAACCACGGGCAGAAGAGGCGAACCCAGCCCTTGGCTTGGGGTTTGAGGACCGCTCACCGCTTCCCCAGCCACCCTCCCTGGGTGGAGAACTGCTGCAGCACGCTGAAGGCAGAGAGCAGGGCCCAGCTCTGCACCACCAGCGCTTTGCCGGGACACAGGCAGCCTGAGCAGAGCCTGGACCTCCCCGTACACCTCACCGCAGACAGCCAGAACACACCCAGACACCCAGGCATCCTCCACGTGGAGGCCACTTCCCACCCCGGCTGGCCAACGCAACGGGCTGCCTACCTTCTTCAAGGATGTCAGCAGTTTGATGCTGACGAAGCCCATCTTGTTCTTCTGGACACGTTTCAGGAGGAAAGCATCCTTGGCCAGGTTCTCGTCAGAGAGGTGGAATTCCACCTGGGACACAACCCTCCTGACCAGCTGCAGGTCAGGGACAGAGTAGCTGCAGTCCAAGAGATCAGCCCCCAGAACATCACTCGCATCGCAGAAGCTCCCGGCAAAGCAGCGGGGACATGGGTGTGACTTGGTGGCCTTTGGGATGTGCAGCACTGCCCGGTCCCAGCCACAGCGGTGCAGATGGCAGAGTGTTGAGGAGCGGGGTGGCTCAGCTGCGCTCTGAAATGAAACGGAGTTTTATGGTTTTAGAAGCGCGCTTGCCTTCACGCCCCCAGCATTGGTCCCTGCCACAAGTTTCGCAGCAGATGGCCTTGCACGATCTTGCAGCCAGAGGTGCCTCACCAACAGAGCGCAATCTCTTTAATGAACAGGATACAGACCAGGAGAGATCTTTGGCCTCCGGTTCACGGCAGCTGTCCCGACTCCCCCGGGCCACGCACTGTTCACGCAGCGGGAGCGAGAGGCCTGTGTCCTTGGTACCAGGGTGTCCTTGCTAGTGCCGAATCCTCCAAGCACGAGGAGGGGATGTACTAGCCTCATCCCTGGGGTCCTGTAGAGCGCAAACAGCCCCAGCGCCCCGACACCGGACGTTGGGCAGAATCCAGTCCTTTTCTGGGAGCACGGGGCGGCGGGTACCGTCTCCTCCTGGGTGTCACGCACCCAGGGAAAGCGCCGCCCCCTCCGAGGGGGATCCAGAGCTGCTGCTTTTCCCATCAGGAGACTAAAAGACCTGACAGCACTACTGGAGCGAGGGCTGGGGGAAAGCGTGCCACCGAGCGACACCGCGTGACCTTCCTTCGCGCCCTCGAGATCCTTTTTCCTATTTCTGCCTCGCTCCGGTCAACGCACCAAACAGAAGCACGGGCAACAGTCACAAACGCATTTGCCATCTGGCGCAAGGAGGCTGCGGCTGCAGCTTGGTCCCCACTCGGCTCGGCTGAATCAACTTGTTCTTCTTCCCCCACCGGAAAAATACTGTTGAAAGCAAAGAGAATTTGCACCCGCAGACCCTGAGAGCTGCCTGTAGGCCCCGGGGGCACCCCAGCCTCCCTTAACCCTTTCCCTCCCCAGGAGGAGCTGGGGAGGCTCTTGGGGGTGGGGCGGAACACAGGGAGCCCCCGCATTCCTTCCGGGGAGACGCCAAAGAGTCCTTGGCAGCCAACAGCCAGAAGGGACCATGGCACAGCCACCAGTGCAGCTCCCACTGCCTGGGCCCTGGGGCCCCCTGGCGCCCCAGCTTTTCCAGCCATTCGTGCTCCCCAAAACCTTCTACCCTCAAGGTAGGGACCGACCCCAACCCCTGCAGCCCAGGGACGCTCTTGGGGGGCAAAAGCAGAGGTGACCGCCAGCCATCGCTCCTGTCTCTCTCTCTTAGGCTCAGCCAACCTGTGGCGCCTGCCCGCGCGGGAGCAGCCCTTCCCTGCAGCCCGGGCACCCCAGGCCCCCCAGGCACCACCAGCAGGTATGGCACCCCAGTCTGCTCTGGCACCTTCGCCATCCCCATCACACCCGTTCCCCCGGCACTTTTCGCATGGGGGTTCAGCAAGCCCCGGTGAGCATCCTTGCCCTCGCCCGGGCGGCGCGTGCCCAGGAAAGCCCATCTGCAGAGAATTCCCCAAATATTTGGGGCCACCTCTCCCACTTCACCTCCTAGATGCAAGTCTCCTCCCCGATTTGCAACCCCGTCCCACCGGCACAGCAGCTCACCCCGTGGGGATCGCCCCGGCCACAAGCTCCCCACGCCCCTGGCCCAGAGCTGGGGGATGTTGGCCATCGGGGCTGGCTCAGCGGGTGCCCCTGGAGAGTCCCCCCGGCCCAGCACAGCTCCCCCTCCCCCACACAGGTCTGCAGAGGGCTCCATGTGGCTGCCTCTTCGACCCCCGGGTCTTCCCCATCCAGTGGACAACACCGACCTGCCTCCACCAGCCACAGCCACACTCGGCCAAGGCGCCACTTCTCTGCCGGCTGCTGCCCTGTGGGGTCCCGGGGGCTGCGGGGCCCCCCTAGCCTGGGCAGCCCCAGGGACCCCCCAGGGCCAACCACGATACCTCGCACGGAAATCAGAGGAGTGGGGTGGCCCCAGCTCCTCCGGTGCTGCTGACAGCCATCCCCGGCTACCAGCATATCGAGGGGCGGTTGGCGAAGATCAACATCTCCAGCACGGCCACCCCTGCGGGGGCACCCCCGGGCAGCGACATCTCCCCGGGGAGCGACGTCCCCCCCAGCCAAGCCCTTGGAGATGCCCTTGCCGTGGCTGAGAAAGTGGCTCTCCAAGAGGCCCTAATGCTCTTTGATTGCTCCCTGGGCGGGCTGGCGGTCAGCCAGCGTGCTCCCAGCAGCAGCCCCATGCCTGGGGACGCTGGTGGCACCGGCGCAGCCACCCCCGACCGCGACTTCAGCTCGCTCTCGCTGCCTGAGGAGATGCTCACCCCTGACTACTGCATCCCCGAGCTCAGCGACGCCATGCTGAGCCTCAAAATAGTCAACGGCGGCGGGATGGAGCCCCAGGAGCCGTGGCAGGATGCGGGGATGGACCTGCCACCATCCCCACCTGCCACGGCAGGCAAGCAGAGGAAGAGGCAGGCGCAGAGCTCCTTGCCAATGCCACCCAGCAAGCACAGGGCTCTTGCAGCCAACGTGGGGGTGTGAGGGGGGGGCGGGGATTAGACAGGGGTGAGAGGGATGGAGATGAGGGGAGTGGGGGGTGGGAGAGGAGGGGGGGGTATTTGTTGAAGGGGGGGGCCGGGGAGGGGTTAGACTAGCTTGGATGGGACCTTTTCTCTTGTCTTTTCAATTAAAAGCTCCTTGTCCAGAACCGCTCCGTGCCTGTGTGGGAGGGGGAGAGAGAGCAGGGGGCACCAAGGAACAGCACCCAAGAGGTGCAAAAGCCCCAGATCCGAGCCGAGGAAAGCCCCGAGGGGAACCGAGCCACCCCCAGGGCTGAGTCACCACCAGCGGGGCAGGCAACGGTGGGGCGCGACGCAGACGACTCCCCTCTCCCCTTCCCCAGGGGGAGCAGCCCTTTGGTGGGGAAGCCAGGACAGACAGGTCCCTGCAGGACTCACGGACACGGCCCCACGCAGAAAGCAGCACAGAGCCCCTGCGACAACGACGGACCTTGGGGGCCGGGGGGGACACGGGCACACACGACAGCAAGGGCTCTGCAAGGCCTTAGTCTTGAACACCACCAGCGTACCCTCCAGCGGGGACAGGGCTCGGTGCAAAGCACTTCAAAGCCTCAAGACCATCACAGCCCTCCTCGGGTCCCACTGACCTCAGCCCCGGAGAGCCCAGCTTTGCCTCACTGACACAGCAAAATAACCCCCAATCACCCCAAGAATGGCGAGGGAGGGAGCTGCAGGCCAGGCAGGGACCCTCCTCCCCTTGTCTGGCTGCACCTTGGGCAGCTGCAAGACCGGGAAGGGGGGAGAAAAAAATCAGAAGAAAAAAAAAAAAAAAAAATCACTGCACCAGCCAGAAAGTGCCTGGAAACTTCATCCCTCTTCATTGCCCATTTCCCATGCGAGCTCCACGACCTGGGAGCAACGCAGCCAATAGAAACTTCGAGAACCAGACTCACAGCCTGCTGCAGCTGACCCTGCTCGAGCTGCCGAGGTGGGCTGGATGAACTCTAGAGGGCCCATTCAGCACCCATTCTATGCTGCTGTGGCTCTGTCTCCATCGTGGTTTAACCCCAGCCAGCAGCAACTAAGCACCACGCAGCCGCGCACTCACTCCCCCCCATCCAGCGGGATGGGGGAGAAAATCAGGAAAAGAAGTAAAACTCCTGGGTTGAGATAAGAACGGTTTAATAGAACAGAAAAGAAGAAACTAATAATGATCATGATAACACTAATAAGATGACAACAGCAATAATAAAAGGATTGGAATGTACAAATGATGCGCAGGGCAATTGCTCACCACCCGCCGACCGACACCCAGCCAGTCCCCGAGCGGCGATTCCCCCCCCACTCCCCAGTTCCTATACTAGATGGGACGTCGCATGGTATGGAATACACTGTTGGCCAGTTTGGGTCAGGTGCCCTGGCTGTGTCCTGTGCCAGCTTCTTGTGCCCTGGCTGGGCATGAGAAGCTGAAAAATCCTTGACTTTAGTCTAAACACTACTGAGCAACAACTGAAAACATCAGTGTTATCAAGGTTCTTTGCATACTGAACTCAAAACATAGCACTGTACCAGCTGCTAGGAAGACAGTTAACTCTATCCCAGCTGAAACCAGGAAACTTTTAACCACTTAACATTCCATGAGAAATACCCCAAGAGCTCAAGAAGAAAGAGCAGAAAGACAGGAGACAGGTGAAAGCCGAGAGCGCCAGCTAGACGGAATGAAAGACCCTCTTCCTTCTCTGAAGCTTCAGCAAGGCTTCCTTCACCTGCTTGTTCCTCCGACTGTAAATGACGGGGTTCAAACTGGGGCTGACGAGACTGCAGAAAAGGGAAAGAACTTTCTCCCTCCCAGAGGAGTTACCGCTCCCGGGCCCCGCGTACATGAAGATGGCGTTTCCATAAAAGACACCCGCCGCGGTCGGGTGGGAGCCACACGTGGACAAGGTTTCGTGCCATCCTGGCGCAGAGCGGATGCGCAGATCGGTGGCCGGGGTGTCCAGGGAGGAAATCAGGATTAAGGCTAAAGGCAAGAGGAAGAAGCACACACAGACAGCAAAGATCAGGACTTTATTGGCAGGAGCGGCAGTGCAGGCCAGCTTTAAGACAGCAACAATTTCACAGGAGAAGTGGACAACCTCGCAGGGGCCACAGAAAGGCAGGTGTAAAGCCAGAGAGGCTTGCAGTGTGCCCAATACGAACGCCAAAGCCCACAAAACCGTGGCAAGGGTGAGGCGCAGCCTCCAGATCACGATGAGGGCATAGCGCAGGGGACGGCAGATTGCCACGTAGCGAACATGAGACATCACGGCCAGCAGCACGCACGCTGTAAGTGCAAAGATTAAATAAAGATGGATCTGTGCCCCACACCCAGCACAGGAGAGGGCTCTGCCTTGTCCAAGGAGGCTCCTTAGCATACGGGGGACATTGCTGGAGGCGTAGCAGATGTCCGCGATGGAGAGGTGGCGGAGGAAGAAGTACACGGGGCTGTGGAGGCAGCAGTCCAGGCAGATAAGCAGAAAGACAAGTGCGTTTCCCATCAGAGTGGCAGAGCAGAGGGCAGAGAAAAGGCCAAAGAGGCAGTGCTGCAGGGCTGGGGTGCTGCAGAACCCCAGGAGGACGAATTCTGTGACAGTCGCTTCATTCTGCACGCTGTGCTGGAGGTGAGGCAGCACAAACTGCGACCACGGAGGTCTGGAAGCAAAGGAGCAAGGAAAAGGAAAGAAAAAGGAGAGTTTTCCTAAGAATGTTGTGTCCTTTACTCTTTACGCTGCAGCTCCCTTCTCCCCGTTCTTCCCTCTGACTCCAGTGAAAGGTGCGTACTACCCTCCCCACGCTGAGCGACGTACATCTGAATTGCAAGCTCCAATCTCTCTGCAAACTTTGAGCAGCTTGACCAATCTCGCACAACTTTGCTGCCTAGCTTGCCCTTGAAGTCTTTCTTTTCCTGGGTTGGTTTGGGGTTTTTTTTGCAGGGGGTGGGGAGGGGCAGGGGGTGGTTTTGCTGTTGGAGAAGATAAGATGATGAAGATTGCAGGTGTCGATTAAGGTGAAGTCAGAACAACTTCAAAGCAGCTATTTTAAATTAAGTCCATATTAAAAGGAATGCACAGTTCACAGAAGAATTCCAGTTTTACCATTAAACCAACCAGCATTTCCAATCCACTGCCGTGTCCTCTTTACCTTCGTGCAATGCATTCCTATTGAATCCTGCAGTTGCTTGATCCGACTCCCCTATCCCAGCAGGGAGGCTACTGCAGGCCCGGGAAGGTCAGGCAGAACGTCACCTTGGTTCCTGCTGTGCAGCTGCTCGCCGTTACCAGTTTCGCAGGGTGCTGGTCAAGGTCCCTGGGCATCCCCTGGCACTTGTCTCCACGCGGCTCTCTGGTCTCCAAGATCTTCCGCCACTTCCAGGATACTTCCTCCAGCCAGGATCTTCACCTTTTCCTTCCTGGGTCCCTTTCTTCTCTTCAAGATCCCTTCTTCTTTCTGGGAACCCTTCTTTTTGCCACCACCTCTTCTTTCTGGAACCCCACGCCCCCCGTTTTCCCAATCTAAGTTGTCTATGTGAGCAGTACGATGCCTGATCAGCCTCCGAATTAAGGCTTCTGGCTCCTAGCTCTTTAGTAACTGTAGGATTCGGGACACGCTGGCTGCGTGTAGCAAGAAGCAGGCTTCTGCTTGACAGCTCAGAATTCAGTTTCAGACATTCACACGCACAGACCTTGCCACACACGTGCACCCCGTCACGTCTTGCCTGGTAACCTTCACAGTTTGAGCCAGTTTTTTGTCTACGGCCGGGCTTCAGACCCAGGGCATGGCCACAGAAGCGCATTCCCCCCGTCAGTCTGTGAGCTGAGCAAGGGAGAGTCAATACTTGTCTGGTGAGCCTCATACCCAGGCAATGTGGGCGACCCCTCTCCTGCGACAGCCCTGGCAAAAGCCACAGCAGGGTGCTCCCTTGCCTCTGCCTAGGTCACCGGGGTTCCCCTGCCTGCCATTGCTCCTTTGTCCTCCTCTGTGTTTGTGGAGATGAACCTTTAACCACACAACCTAACACCTACAACGCCGGGAAAAAGAGAGGCTGCAGAGGGTCCAGCGGGGAAGGTCGCCGATGTAAAATGCTCTTTGTGAGAGGCAGCACACCCAGCTCACCTCCTTGCTCCTGAGCTGCTCTATCGGAAGCACTGCGTGCAGGACGCTCTGCTCAACAGGCTGTGTCTGTCTCTGACTGCCTTGTCCTTGCTGCAGCACCGTGTGCTGGGGGAACGCCACGGAGAGCAAGGAGGACGCTCTTTCCCCAGGAGCAACGGAGGGTGCTCAGCTGAGTGCTGCTGCAGGGGCCAAAGTGGGGCAGGCAGGCAGGCAGGGGAAGGCAGGAACGAGGGAGCTGGGAGGAACCGGCCAGTCTGGGAGATGCCCGAGAGGCTCGAGAACCCTGTAAGCACAGGACGAGCTCACAGGAGGTTCAACGTGAGGCCCTGTGCTTAACCATGCCCTCCAGATCTGGACCTTCTCTGCTTCCCGAGTTACCGTGCAGTTTAACAGCCTGGTGCAGAGATCCTGACTGGGAGATCACTGTACATCCAGGAGTTAGGGATCCACCTAACAGTTAACCTGAGCGGGTGCAGGTCTGTGCTGCGCTGTACCTACAGCGTGGCCTTCAGGCTGTGTCCCTACACATGCCCCTTGGCCGCAGGATAAACGGAGCTGGTTGACTGTGACAGAGGAGCCTCCAGGCAGCTCCTGCTTGGTACCAGCGATTACGCCACCTGCGCGGCCCTGCCGTTATCTAAAGTGCAGCAAGAAGTCCGCGCGTGAACATCCTTTATGCATGGAGTTGTTTTCTTCTAAGAAAAGTTGTACGACACCGTGAATGACCAAAAAGGAGGAACTTCTCCACAGGCAGGATCTGTACAGTGTGCCAAGGGAAAATCCGTCTGGGGTCTGCCCAATGCTGCATGAACGCAGGGTCCCCAGCATCTGAAGGGACCTAAGATTTACTTGCTACCTAGATGCCTCTTCTTGCTGCCTGTATGCCTTCTTCCTGGCTACGTCGCCTCCCAAGAGCTTGCCCACCCCCAGCCTACTGGGGAGGGGGGGAATGGTAGAGAGACAGCCCTGATGCTGTGCCAGCACTGCTCAGCCATGGCCAAAACACTGCTGTGTTATCAACAGCTTTCTAGCTACCAGTACAGAGCACAGCACCACGAGGGCTGCTGTGGGGTAAAGGAACTCCAACTCAGCCAGACCCAATAGAGAAGGAAAGTGGAGGAACAACAGAGGGGGCAGCCCAGGGACACAGAGCCCCAGGTCTCATCCGGCCGCTCCTGTGACCATACGGTGTATTCAAAATCAAATACCTGAAGTGCTTCCTTAGACGCAGTTTACAGCCAGGGGACAAGAAGGTGGCAGTTCTGCATTTTGCAGCTCCCAGGCTGATGGCAGAGCCAAAGCAAAAAAAAAAACCAAACAACAAAAACCAAACCAACCAAGAGAGGTAAGACTGGAGGCAAGGGGGCAAATGCTTTTCTTTCACCTTAGGCCAACTGCTCGGACGCTCTCTATGCTGCCCTGCCACAGAGGGCATCCCTCTCGTACCAGTAAGAGGCATAAGAGCGAATTAAAGCCAGGACCCCAAACCAGACCAAAAACCCGGTCATGATGAAGAAGAAAGTGGAGAATGCATCAAACATAACAGAAAATGATTTTGGACATTCCCAGTTTACATTTGGAAAAAAGAGAGAAAAAAAAAGAGGAGGAATTAGGTATTAAAAGAAGAGCACTGAATGATAAAGCAGTAGCAGTCCCTCTACCACTACAAACCCACACCCCCACACGCACATACGCACACAGACTTAACACCACCAAACTCCCATTGACTGTGACGTTCACCTCAGCTTGCTGGTCTAGAGATACTGAATGCCTGAAGCACACCAAGGAGAACTGAAAACATCTGCATGGCTTTAATGGGAATCCTCCAACTGAAACAAAGCGCTTTCTCCCTCTGTCTGCGTTGGCACATCCCCGAGTCACGCTCTCACTCCTCTCCTTCAAAGTCAAGATTCCTAAACGTGAAAAGCGGGAGCGGGGAAAGGCGAAGGGAAGAGACAAAGAGGGAGAGCATCATCAGTGGAAGACCTGCCAGCTGCTGCTGATTCAGCCCTGTTCGGGGGACCACCCCAGCAGAGAGGAGCTGGTTTGCGTGCCACGGTCCTCACTGCCTGTTCCCAGGGACAGGCCGTTTGCTCAGCCTTGCCGGCCAAAGCCTGGGAGAAGCGTAGGCGTGTGCCGTCGCTTGCAGAGGAGCACGGACACGTTCACGTGCAATCCTTTACCTTCTTCCTCCCTGGATTCAAAGGGTTTCTGTCTTCAAAGTGAGAGCCTTCCGTACGGTCGTTTGTGACATTTCATCCAGGATAATAATCTCAGAAGGATCAGTCCTGCAATAAATATTTCACATAGCAATCCGTGATTATGGGAACTGATGCCACCAAGGGCATTAGCATCAGCAAGAGGAACAGCGGAGCCCCGAGAATCAAAGCTCCGCATAAGTGTGGGAGGTTTTGCTGGATGAGGAGTTTTGGGAGGCAAGCCGGGGAGCTGCAGAGCAACAGCTCTGTGCAAAGGCTCTTGCTGGGGTCTAGCCCCGGTCCGGGTTCCTAAGCCACTGCTGGTACAGATCACGCCTGCAACTCCGCATGTGTAAGTATGAGGATCTCCAGCTACCGTAAAGGCACTGATGATGCAAGGTTTGGGGGTCAAACGCGAGTGCTGCAGCCGCTCTGCTTGGGGTGGCTTGCCCTGCGATCACCTCCTGCAGCCCTGCCCCCGAATTTGATTTTCCCACCAAGCTGCCTGCTGGTTTCTGTGGAATGCCCCACCAAGAGGCAAGTGGAGAAAACTCTGCCAAACACCTTCAAGCTAATCTTGCCGGGGGTCCTGGCGCTTGCTGGGGCTTTACCTGTCACTGCCTTGCTTTGGGATATCCACATCGCTCGTCTTCCCCACGTTCAGCTGAACTGAACTTGCAGCAGCAGCAGCTTCCATCGCCCTCCTGGACTCCTGATGTAAAAAAGGGACAAATCACGTTCTCTGTCTTTGGTCAAAGTGGAGATAAGCTGAATGCCCAGCACAAACTTAGCAGTCTGCCCTCCCCTTCTGCCCCTTGGCAGCTATAGGTATTAGTGCAGCAGGGGAGAAACCGTTCACTCCAAAGATTTCGGGGCAGGGGGATTGTGTGTTCAAAACACGATTATGAGCAAATCTTGCCAGCAGCAGCAGCAGCATCTAATAATAATCATCATAATGATAATGACCTTTGTGAAAAACGACTCGTTTTAAAAATTACACCTGTATTCAAGTGTTCAGCTCACTGCTACTTGAGGAAACAAAGGTTACAACGTGGGACCCAGCCTATTGGGATCTATTTCGACTGAGTGCTGATCTTCCCCCAACGTTTCCAGACAAGCTGAAAGAGAAACAGGCAATCTCACAGCCCGACGGAGATGTCCAGCCCCGAGGACCCAGCAAGCCTTACCTCTTCTTCTTCTCCAGCTTCATTTCTGGCATCGTCCAACTTCTTCTTCCTTTCTGGCATAAGGTCATCCAGAAAGCTGAGCTCTCGCTTTGAGAAGCAGAAATCCATCGCTTTCCGGACAAAGACGAGAGCCAAAACCTTCGCGAGTAAGAGGGAAGATGCGGTGAGCTCAGAGACGATGCCACCTCTCACTCCAACGCTGCAAACACCCCGCTGCCGAGCGGCGGCAGCTCTTACCATCATGGGAAAGATGATGGCGGCACGGGACACCTTGATGGTCCAGAGCAGGACGAGGCAGGTCAGCTGGATCACCGTGAACAAATGCACCTTTCGCAAGGGCACGTGCCGCAGGTAGATGAAATCCGGCTGGTGTTTCGCCGGCATCCAAAACAGCTTCAGGCGATCAAAGAACTGCAAAACAAAAGGGAGAGGTTGCCACCTTGGGACTGCGGCAAGGTTCTGGCCCTCTCGAGACGGGGAGGCAGTTTGCAGCATCTCGCTTGCCGTCAGAAATCCTGGATCCCACCGCGTTCCTCCTGGGAGCAGCACCCATTTTCCCTTTGCTCCATCTATCAACCGGCTTGCCCCCGAGAGCTGCCCACCAAACGGCAACTATTCCATGCCATTCCATTAGTAGCATTTCTCGGCCCACTGAATCCCCCAAGCGAGGATTTCCACCAGTGGTAGAAACTGCCTTCCCTTTGCACTGAATTCCCCCGCTTTCACGTAACCAAACACTGACCTGCCCTAAACCCTGAAACAGAGAGCGCTGAACTTGCCTGGTCCTCCCAGCCCTATATACCTCCTGTGCCTCCACCAATCTTTTGCTTACACAAAAGACTTTCATTGCTTGCTCTGCGAGAAGTTTTTCCCATGCCACTGCTTTTTTTCCCTGCTGCTACGGAGACAAAATACCAGGGAGCCGACACGCTGCACGCTGTAAAAGAGTCCGTACCTGAATTCCTCTGAGCGACGACACACCCATGTAGAGAAAGACGCCATAAAGCACAGGCATTGGTATAAACTGGGGGGGTGGGGGGGAGAAAGAAAAAAAAAAAAAGAATGCAATCGTTTCTTTTTCTATATTGCATTTTCAGTATTAGCACCCTCTTCCACAGGCACTGCCTAAAATTGCTTGAAGCTTTCCAGCTTCCATTCAGGCTTAGAGATGGGTCAGATTTTAACCATTAAAGATTTTGTGCGCACGAGTGAGCTAAGGCTGTGCTTTAGGCTGAACTTTGGAGTTACCTCTCCTCAGAATAATCCTATTTTCCAGAAAGCTTGGAGGAAAATAGGCAATTTCACCCGTGCTGCCCTATGCCGCAGTCCGTGGCGGCAGAAAAACACTTCTGCCTATTCTTGGGGCAACAGGCAAAGGCCACATGCCTCCTTTTAGCCTAGAGACGAGATTACTTTGTGGGAGGAACGTGCAAGGAAGCCCACGGGGATGACCTCAGTGTGTTTAGCTCCTGGGAATGGCTGCTCCGGGGCATTTGGGCAGCAAATTGCAGCCAGTAAAGGGCTGCCTGTTTGAAAGAGAGCAGATGTGCTGGTCTGAATATGCTCAACTGTAACCCATAAACATGGGCGGGCCTGAAAGACACCCGAAAATTCAAGCAGTTGCGTTGCTCGCTCGCCTCGAGCACACCAAACGGGGGCCTGAAGGGCTGCAAAGCCTAACCGAGGCTGGTTCCCACCGTGGGTCGAGCCCCAAGGGTTGGGATCACCTCCTCCTCCTCCGCTCCACAACTAACTCCTCAGGCCTGCAGAGAGGGGACTGGTTTTTTGTAACCTCCAACAAGCTCGCGGTTGTTGGGTGGTTTGCATTTTCCTCTCACCTTTAACACGGAAGTGAAGAAGACGGAGCAGCCCATGAGCACAAAGATCAGCAAGCCAGTGACTCTCTGCTCTCGTATCCCCAGAAACTTGGGTTGTTCTCCTGGAGCTGAGCAGTCAGACTCTACTTTGAGGCTATTCACGTGGGTGATGGACAGGACGGTCGCAGCCACAAACCAGGGCAGCCCCATCACAGAGCACACCCCGAGCATCACGGCCACCACAAAAAGGTCCAGGTGGTACCCGCATCCTTTCTGCAGGCAGGAAAACAAGAAACAGAGCATCCCATAGCACAAGAGCAAGGAGAACGTCGCAAGGCAGACTCAAACCCGGCTCGAGCACAAGTCAACTTCTTCAGAATTTAAAACAAGAAATGGAAACAAGTAAGGGTGTATGCAAGCTTTGCACACGCACCTGGCATGAAAATCGGGCAGGAGTTCAGATGCAAGGGATATGGGGAGCTTGTGCGATACATACTTCTCCAAAAAAAAAAAAAAAACCACCCCACAACCCAAAACCACCAAACCATTTTTTTCACTCACAAAGAAAATTCTACCACTTGCAAGGAAGGCGTGACTCTGAGTTATCCCTGGCAGCGCATCAAAACAATTCATTCCCCGCACCTGCTGCTGCTGCCATTTTAAAACAAAAAGGCGCTTCTATATTGCTCCAAGATTAATTTGCTCCTCCAAAAGGTTGCTCATCTGAACTGCCCTGTCACTTGCTCCCTGCATCATCGTTAATCCAGGAGAGCATCCTGCCACGCAGCCTGGCCTTGTCCCAAACCAATGCCTTCAGAAAGCATCGGGAATAAGAGCTTCTCCCCAGACCTGCAGCCCAGAAGGGGCTGGGGCTGGGGTCATCTCTCGCAGGCCCTTACCTTCAGCTTGTGCTCCTTCCTGTTCACAATAACGGCACTGATCTGCTGGTCCATGAATATCAAGATGGTGCAGAGCAGAGCTGGGACGAGCGCAGCCAACACCGTCCACCAAGGGTTGGGTCCTATGGGGTTGATGAACCACCCGCGGTCGTCTCTGGTAGGCTGCAACAAAGCCCACACGTCAGCATCGTCTCCCAGCCCAGGCACTCCACTGGCTTTCATTTTCCCCTCCCTCCCTGTGTCAGAGCACCTCCCAGCCCTGGCTTCACGTCCCCCTCTCCCGTGGGCTTCAGCAGTGCCGGTGTCCTCTTTGCAAGCACCTCTAGATACTTCTCCTGTAGGTATCTAGTTTTGGGGCCATCTTCTCGGTTCCAGGAGGAAGCAAGGCACTTGGAGGTGGAAGAGGAGATGCTCACACCCCCAGCATCTCCTCCAGACTCAGCCCTGCCCTGCCCCGGCATCACCTTGTGGCACCCCCACGTGCCAAAACACCCCAGTACCTTGAACGCATGGGGGACCTGGAGCTTCGGCGATGGGATCCCAGCCACAAAGTCAAGGAGCACCATGATGACGATGGTGAGGAAGACAGCAAAGTCGCTCACTGTGGACCGTACCTGGGGCAAGAAACCAGAGGTGAAAGGGGCATGGCAAACAGGGCCGTAACGTGAGATGCCAGAGTTGCAGACATCCACAACGTTAGGCTGGTTAACCAAATCCCACCACCCCTCTGAGCACATGCAGCCTGATCCCTTGCTTAGATACTGTTGCTGTGTTTGTCCCTGTGACATCTGGTGTCAGACAATAAAAAAAGCTTAATTAGGTGGACAAGGGTTGGTTTAAGTCAAAACCTAAAAATAATAATAATAATATTAAAAATAAGAAAACAGATGTCTGCCACTACAGCTACACTCACAGCTACAATGGCAACAAGGCACTGAGGCATCCTTTAGTCCTCAAAAGGAAGCTCCTCATTCGAATCTACTTTCCGCTCGAGCACATAATGCGCAGAAGGTAAGGAAAAAAAAACCAAAACCCCAACCCCCAAAACTTTGGGAAACCTGACTTCCTACTACCTGAGGAGGAAAAATAAAAAAAAAAAAAAAAAAAAAAAATCTTCAATCTGGGGCAGGTCACGAGGCAGGTGGGAAATGCTACGATGATTTTGCACTCATGGAAATGAGTGCGGGACGTCCAAGCTCTTGGAGAGCTTGGCCTGCAAGGCCAACGTTTCCCAGCTTGACCAAGGCGGGGCAAATACTGCTTAGTGCTCCAGGAAAGCCATTTTGGGAAACGAGTGTGGAGATGGATGCTGGCCACCATCTTCTACTTACTCTGGTTGGAAAGTAGCGGCTGGTTTTAAACTTCTTCAAGAAGCCTGACAGGGCAAAGGTGGCGAAGAAGAGGATGCAGCACCAGAGGAACACGTCAGGCGTGTAGGGGCCGTCGCGTCCACAGGCAGGTCCTTGAAACTCCCCACGCAAATACCGACATTCCTGGAGAGACAGAGCGTCAGGACACAAAGGCAGTGCACGTGCGGCAGGGAAACCTCGCATAGCTAGGGGGTTTTGAGGACCTCGGTCCAAGATCCACGACCCTGTAACTGCTCCTGCCAATGGAGATTTATATTTAATGAGCAGCAGCAGCTGAACAAGTGACACATCGAACTACAGAGCGGAGAAATGAGACGTGAGGGGACGCCATACCACACACCCTCGGCACATCCTCTGCCTGCCATTCGAGCAATCGTGGCTAAAGAAGACACCAGAGGGGAAGGAAACACTGGAAACTCTTGGGGATAGAGAGAGAGGCAAGAGGGAAGGAGGGCTAAAGACAACCATGGCAGGAAAGGAGGAGAAGAGACAAATCGTCCCTTCCCAGGGGAGGGCTCGCAGAACCTGGCCAAGAGGGGATGAAGGCCACCGTAAGAGCCTGCCGCCCTAGGCCCGGGCTCTGCTTCCAGCAACAACAGCCTGAGAGGCTGCTCAGACATTTATGCATGGACCTACAGACAGCACTGAATGAGAAAGCAAGGCCTGGAGTTACTAGGAACCCATTAAGGAGGCCAATGACTACCTTTCAAGCATGAACTTAAGTCCTACAACTTCTACAGTAATCAAACCACCCACTACTTAACCTTCCTCCCAGTCAGAAGTACTGTCCTGCAACAGGCTTGAGGGGGACACTTGCTACCCACAATGCTGGGGACCAGGTAGACTGGGACAAGGTGGACTCTCCTCCCCAGGACCAAGCAGGTTCAAAGCACACGCTAGATCTAAGCAAGGACTTTTCCGAGCAGCACTAGCACAGTTTGAAGCCCATCATTCCCTGAAGGGCTCTGACTTTTGCACCATGCAAATGCCCCCGGACCCCATGGCCGCGGCGCGAGGAAGCAGTGGCTCGGGGCACTTACGGTCACCGTGAGGTTTTCCCAGGCTATGCCAGACACGTTGATCTTGTTGCTCGCCCAGAAACGCAGCGTTTCGTTGCTGGGATGGGTCGGTGCCTCACACTTACAGCTGGCAGGAGAGAAGCCAAGACGGGGGGGGTAAGGGAAAGGCGATGGAGGTGCAGCCCGGAGCTCCTGCCAAGGGGCAGCATCTTTCTCAGGGGGAAAAAAAACCCACTAGTAGCTGGTGAGGAAGTCCAGCTTGCTGTGCATGTGCACAGGGTAGGTGTCTCGCAGGTGACTCAGCTTCTCCAGAGCCTCGTAGATGAAGATGATGCAGATGAGGGAGGCAAAGGCTTCTTCCGTGAAGCGGGTGACGTAGCACACCAAACAGCTGGCGTCGGTGGCCACCAGCACTATGCACAAGAAGGCGGTCCACAGCCCAATGCACGCCCGCAGAGACAGATAGGAGAGCGCGTACTCCCTGCGAAAGCAAAATGAAACAAAGGCTGGAAAGGCCAGCAAGAGGCCCTGAGCCATGCCTGCCTTCGGGGAAAGCAGGGAGCAATTTTGGAGCGTGTCAAGGCTGCGGATGGGAAATGCCGTTTCCATGTACTACCACAGAGAGCCTCGGGGCTGTGGTGTAGGGTGTAGACCCACAGGAGGAGAGGCCAATTACTTAGTTACCACTGCTGAACAAGGATCTTGTGTTAACACCTTGGAGGCTGCTCGAGGTCAGGTCCCTCTTGGGCCAGGTGGTGTTCTCCCACATCACCCTGACGCCCTAACACTGAAACCAGCTGGGTGTGCACCCAGTCACCTGCTGCCAGCAAGCTGGGGCTTAATAATAAACCTTATGGCAATATAAGGGTGGTTTATCTCCCATCAAAGCCATCGCAACAAAAGGACTGTCACTAAAATCTAGCAACTACCCCTAAGAAAAAGAAAAGAAAAGAAAAGCATCTTTTCTCCATCACTGCCCCCTTCTGAAGGCTCTCGCAGCACCCAGCTGCGGCAGCCAGCCTTACTTGCAGAATTTGTAGAGGATCTTCTCGAACACGAGCACGGGTCCCGTGCTGCCGAGGATGGTGAGAGGTTGGCCGGCAAAGAGGCAATACACCACGCCGGCCATGGACGCGCCCAGCAGCGACTCCATGGCACTCTGTCCGGGGAAGAGAGGCAGCCGTGAGTAAATAAATCGTTAGGGAGAAACAACAACCAAAGCCCATTCACTGCAGCAAGGACTTTGGCCTGAGTTTGATCCTCCCCCATGGCCCCCAACAGAGAGAGGGGCTCACTATGTGGCCATTGGTCGCCTCCCCCAGCAGTCCCCCGAAGGTGATGACAGGGGACATGCAGGCACAGTAGAGGAAGAGGAAGGACGCCAGGCACTGCAGGCTCAGACCATCCCGGAAGTCGCTCCAGAACCACGGGGCTTTCCGCTTCACGTCCAGGGTCAAACCTCCAAAGAGCCTGCAGGAAGGAAAAAGAAGAGAGTCTGTTCTCTTGGAGGAACACGCTGACTTTGCTTTGCTGCAGAAGGGCAATCACAAGCACAGAGCAACTTCCGTGGCTAAAAAGAAGCACTCTCCTTCATCCCAAATCAAGGAAACCTGCGTGCAATGGTGATGGCTGGGGCTGAGCCCAGCTGCCCAGATCTCCCCCCTGCCCAGCCCAGGGGACCAAGCTGGTCATGTGGAGCCCCTTCACTGAACCAGCTAACCCCAAAGACCTGCTAGAAGGGAAGGTGCATGCTCAGATTTGAGGGGCAAACAGAAAAAAAACACCCAAACTATTAAAGCTCCCACCTTCCCGTCCGCTGCAGTTCAGGGCCACAGTGTTTCTCCAGCGTGCTGTGAGAAGCACCGTCATCAAGAGCTCCTGGCGTCTTCCTTTTTTCCTGTTAAAATGGAAGTAAGATAAAGCTATGGACTTGCAACCACTGGCTCGTTTTGCTTCTGGTCTGGCTCTGTGACTGTGTCAGAGCAGGACCTTGTGAATTTGGGCCCCTGAACAGCATCCCCAGCTGTCCTGCCCGTCCCCCTCGCGCCTCCCGCCGACGCGTCACCCACCTGCGAAGGGACGTTTTTCGGGGGCTCGATTCGGATCGATGGATCCCACTCTCCTGGCGGCAAGACCGTGACCTGATCCAGAAACTCGTCGATGCCAGCCACCAGGTCAGCCCCGTTCTTGGCTTTATAGGCAACGTCACGGAAAACCTGCCAATAGAAGACGACCTGGTGAGAGGACAACCCAGCTCGGATGTCCTAACCAGTGCAATAAACTCTTGCCTAAACGCAAGGCTTTTCCCCCAAAATTTCCTGCTGGAAAGGGCAGGAAATATTCCCCCAAAAGGAAAAAATCTGTGCATCATGGCATCATTGTAATCGTCTCCCCCACGAGGCCCCTGTCCCCCATGGCACACCATACCCTTCTGCTTAAAGAGCAAGAGAAGTTTTACTGGCCCTGGCAATGCCACCACTGGGGACAGCGTGCTGGGGACCCCGGCGAGAAGGATGAGGTGCAGGATGCACCCCGGGTGGGATTTCAGCCTCCAGGATGTGGCGTGATGCAAATCTGCGTGTTTGCTTTGGGGTGAGAAAGAGGGCTGGGCTGTTTGGAGAGCTGCGGGCAGCTGGGACAGCAAATCCTCTTCCTCACTACTTCAGAGACAGGGAGAGCTGAAGAAAGGCAAAAATGACCCGGAGCTATCTCATCTTGTCGCACCTCATCCGTCATGATAGTGGCCATGGACCTGCCGATCTCATGGTACTGATGGGCTTTTCCTTCTGGCCCAAGCAAAACAAACAGGAACCTGGGCAGGAAAAACAAAATGAGAGAGAGAAAAAGGTGTCCTTGCTCCGAGAGCACCCAAGGAAAGCCCTGGCAGCTCCCAGCCCAGAGCGTGGCTCAAGACGGGACACGTAGGCTCAGCGACGCCGCGATGAATTTGAAATTCTTCCAAGCCGACGGCAAATTTAATTTGGGGGCCAACTTTCATTACAATTGGCCGATGGGTTTAAAAGCTACAGCAGGGAATGGAGAAACGAAGGCGAGGAGATGTGGGTGGGGGAAACGTGCTTGCTCCCCCTCCCACTCGCCTTGTTCCCTTGGGACACCAAACTGATGCCTGCAACTTGATCTTTGGTTGGGTGTCTTTTTTACGGAAAAAAATTTGCGCTTCTCATTCGCACCTTGTTGGGATGGGAACTTCTGTCATGCCTGAGAGGAGGACAGCCGGGCTCAGGCGGACAAATGCCACGATGGGCTGGTGAAGGAAATCCAGCTCTCCTACCAGCACGTTGGATGCTTCAGCCCCGGTGGGAATTTTCTTCATGAAGTGCAGCTCCGCCTGGGCACGACAAGCGATTTTCAGGCAATTACCCCAACAGCAAAGCCCACAGCGCTCTGCAGCACACTCTGCAGCCAAGTTTGCAAGAGCAAAGCCGGCCCTAAAGGCGTAAGAAAGCTGCGAGTGTCTCACCTTGCTTAAATCCATTGCTCTGCTCTCAGGGTTCACCCCATCTTTAGCTTCCGCAGCGGTGGGAGAAGGACAAGGGGTGATTGTTTGGGCTGGTAGGAAGAAGAAAGACACTCAGAAAGATGGGCAAGGAGCAACTGGGACGCTTCTCCTTTGCCCGGACAAGTCTAATGGGGCCACAGCCCTGCAGAAACCCTCACCTGGCTTGTAGAGGAGGTGCAGGTCTGACTGCCTCTTGCTCACGTCAGCAAACGAGCAGACAGCGGGGAGAAGGTTGGTTGTCTTCTTGTTCTGATGGTGGTGCTTCCTCAAAAGGACTTCTCGAACCTGCGCCCGCATGTGCTCGTCAAACTCCGTGGACTGTTCTTGCTGGGCCAGGATCATATCTGAGGATGGCAAAGGGAAACGAAGCCGTCAGAGCAGAAACCCCAACAAGTCCCGACCCCCAAAGCCCCCAGGGAAGGCTGTGCCACACAGGCTGCACCCTAATGCCGGCTCAGCCTTGCACAGCAAGGCCTTTTAACAATGTTCAGCCTTTGCAGCGAAAACGAGAATTTTCTTTTGCTAAGAAACATCATCCAAGTGCTTATTCATCATTCCGCTAAGATAAATATTGCCCATTCTAAATAACGCAATTTTCTTGCCTGACCTGGCCTTTCTGACTCTACACGTTTACCCAAATTATAAGCAATCTAGAGCACAGACGTTCCCAGAGTTTCCCGTGCTGATCGAGTGCAATTTGCCGAGCCCAGGGAGAAACGTGCTAAGAACGGCTCCGACTTCTCCAGCCCTTGAAAGGGCTGAATGGAGACCTGCCGCCAGCCAAAGATAACTTCTCCAAAGCGGCTTTTGCAATTAACTTCAAGTATCTTCCCCACAGGAATACACTGCTTGGTCATCGCCAGATAACCTCTGCCTTAAAACTCTTCAATGCTGGATGTTAAGGCAAAAGTAAGAAAAAGAATGCGAGGAAACAGCTTGTAAGAAATCGTTCCCTTAAGGAGGTTCAGCTCTTACGCGGACTCCGTATTTCTAAGAGCAGCCTGCTAAGCCCTGACACACGCTCCTTTTTGGCTGCAGAACATTCTCTAGTGGCTTCTCCAGCCCCACAAACTGCTTTCAAAAGGACCCCGTATGGGAAGAAAAAAACGGTGCGACTGTTGCACGCCCAGTCTACATCCAAAAACAGCTCATGAGAAAAACACAGTGGGACTTCTGGAAAAGGACGTGCCATTAGGGCAGGGTCTGATGTGGGAGTGAAGAGCTGAGCTCGGCCGTTCCCGGAGGGATGCAGTGCCCACGGTACCTGCAATCTCTTCGATGCTGTTGGCACAAATGTCCAGCAGCACCGACCCGTTGCTGATGCAGCTCCTCAGCTCGGAGAGGCTGTGCAAGGACAGCGTGCCAACGTAGGGCTTGCTCCAGCGCTCGCCGCCATCTTCCACGTCCTCCTCAAACTTCAGCCACCTGTGGACATCGGGTGCGATCAGCCCCATTGCAAGAAAACAGCCCCAGCTCTGCAACCCCTTTGACAGAGCCACGGGGTGGCAAGAGGAGAAGGCTCCTCGTGCCGCCACCTGCAGCTGCAAAAGCTTCGCGTCCTGGAGGGGAGAAAGCAGAGCCCACGGGCGCTGCCGGTGCGGGGACTCCTCTCCCACCGCAGCCAAGCAGCAGGGATTTACCTTGCCGTTTCCTTCCACTCGGCATCTCGGCCCTCTTTTACACAGATCTCATCCAGCTCGGAGAACAAGTGGTGAGGGACATGCTGCTCGTCCTCCTTGGTCCTGAGAATGAACTGCACCCGCTGGGACGGGGAGCCTGGGGGCAGAAGGCAAAGACCCATCCCGTTACCGCGCCTCAACACAGCTCATCACGCTCACGTGCAAAGTGGCCATCAGCACCAGTGCAGCCATAAACACTGGGCTGGCCCCTCTCCTCTGCGTCTGTCTGGGCTTGCACAGAGCCATGGAGAAGGAGAAGCATCTAGTCCACCTCTGCATAAGGATGGGCTGCTTTCCTTCCCCACATTGCCATTTTTAAAGCCAGGATCCCTCTAAGGAAGACGAGCCTACACCCATTAGGCATTTAACTGCATTAAAAAAAAAACCCCAACCAACCAACAAAAAAAAGAAAACTTGGGAAAAAGAGGGTGTTGCTCAATAAGGCCACTTTCCCTCGGAAGAACAGCAACTCACTCAAACTAGCCACGGGGACCTGCTCGCAGAAGGCCCCAGCGCCCACGTTGCCCCCAGGAGTTTAGCGAATGCCGCGGTGGGACTTACAGTGGTAGCCCTGCTCCGTCGGGGCAGAGTCCTTCTCCCGTTCCCCTTCCCGATGCTTCTGGCTGTGGCGTCGGTGATGCCGGTGGCTCTGCCTAACCAGTGGCATCCACGCGCCCACGTACAGGGTCCGGTGGCCTGCGAAAAGCGAAAAAGCGGCGTGTTTTGCAGCACTCTCGGCATTGCAGCAATGGTTGAGGTGGCCGGTGCCTTGCTAAGCCACGGTTAAATCCCAGGAGCAACACCACCTTCCCTTAATCTTATTTTCACCGGACCTCCTTTTTTGCAAGCCTATTTTACTCGAGCTTTGCAACAACACAGCAACAACAAGCGTTGGCTCCGCCTCATCTAAAAGTGCCCTGAAAGTATCGGACCTCTTCTCAAATTCCAGCTTCGGCTGGACAACACTCAGACTTGCTCATTAAGCAGCAACACAAGCTAATTATTGTCAAAATCTCTGTATGGCACGAGGCGACAAGAGACGGTCAAATCAGTCCCATCGTAATGAACTCCAGAACAAAAAAAGAAAATCACAGCCCCGCGTCTGCAGCCCTGAAATGATTCTCCTGACCTCTCCAAGCCAGGAGCAGCCTCTGCGAGAAAAAAAGCCGTCAATTATCGAGCCCCGTGGCTACAACTCACACCGTGGCCTCCCGGGGGCCTTTTTCCCTCCGTTTAAAAAGCCGTAATAGTAAAAAACCTGACAATAACTGTGCTGCTTTATTGAGAAGCGCGGCACGTTTTGCTGCACGTGATGCGACACCCAACAAGGCACACTGGAGAGACTTTGTGCAATGGGAAAACGCGCTGGGCTGGTGGCTCCTCTACCAGGATCTCAGCAGAGACTCACCTTCCAACTCCTCCTTCTCATAGCAAATACTGACAGCGTTGCTCCTTCTTCCCCGGTCGATCACTGCCTCCTCGTCATGTCTCTGTTTAGCAACGACAAGAAGGGAAAAGTTGGGGCTGGGGGTGGAGAGCTCCCTTACGTCCTCCCAGCCATCATCCAGCCCTGCGTCCACGCGAGTCCACGAGCCATCACGCCTCTGCGTGCCTCCTCCTCCTTCAGGCACAGCCCTAAAACCACGGACTTGTAGGAGGTTTTTCTTCCCATACGCAAATAAAACAGCCCATAACATCACCTGTACTGCATACCATGAGAGTCTGGACGTATTTCATACAGCAGGAGAGGGATGACTGTTTCAGACCAAAAAAACCCACCTCCTGCTTTGTTCTTCAGGTTCCTGTCTAAAAAAGCGATTTCCAAACTGGAAAAAATAACCCCAACCCACAAAACTGCACTTTTGAGCCCCGGCCGTGCTACCTGTAACTCTTCCAGAAGTGTCATTTTGTGACCCCCAGTTGGGTTCATCCTCACGTCAGTCACTGGGTTTTGGGGACAACTGAACCTCCAGGTCAGTCAGGGGGCCCGATTCCCCAGGGACTGATGGAGTAGCCCTCACGGGAGGAGCTAAGTGGCACCCAGTGTGCACCAACTCCAGAGACACAATAGGGACCATTATGAAATCACAAGCTATGATGCGGATCCAGGCAGCTACTTAAAGCCACGCACCCCTAGACCCTTCCCGCTTGGAAAACTTAGTGCCTGGGGAGAAGCCAGCTCTGCTTTCAGCAAAAACTCTCCAGAACAGAGAAACTTCCTGCATGAGAGGTGTCAGGCTCAAAAGTGCGCAGAAGGAAAACCCTCCACAGGCTCGTTCGCCCTCCTGAGAAGCAAAGCCCATTAGCAGCAGCATGGTTTCTCTCTTTTTCTTTCTAACAGTAGAGCTGAAGCTCTAGCATCCTGAGGATAACGGGAGGTACAAATACGGTAGGGAAAAAGAACATCTTACTGGATCGATGGGTAGATTCAGAAAAAAACCCTGCTACACAGTAGTTTATCCCGACTGCTAGCTAGAACCGAGAAGACTGTTTTTTCCACCTGCGTCGACAGTTCCGGTGAAACATACTACTCGTCTAGGACGGCTGCATCTGAGGAACGAGAATTAGTTATCTGCAATACAAGGAATAACAATGAGTCATTTTGTGTCATGATATTCATCAGACTGCACAGAGAAACAAGAGACAAATGCATTTGAATAACCATGTCTTGTGTTACGTTTTAACCACTTAACATTCCATGAGAAATACCCCAAGAGCTCAAGAAGAAAGAGCAGAAAGACAGGAGACAGGTGAAAGCCGAGAGCGCCAGCTAGACGGAATGAAAGACCCTCTTCCTTCTCTGAAGCTTCAGCAAGGCTTCCTTCACCTGCTGGTTCCTCCGACTGTAAATGACGGGGTTCAAACTGGGGCTGACGAGACTGCAGAAAAGGGAAAGAACTTTCTCCCTCCCAGAGGAGTTACCGCTCCCGGGCCCCGCGTACATGAAGATGGCGTTTCCATAAAAGACACCCGCCGCGGTCGGGTGGGAGCCACACGTGGACAAGGTTTCGTGCCATCCTGGCGCAGAGCGGATGCGCAGATCGGTGGCCGGGGTGTCCAGGGAGGAAATCAGGATTAAGGCTAAAGGCAAGAGGAAGAAGCACACACAGACAGCAAAGATCAGGACTTTATTGGCAGGAGCGGCAGTGCAGGCCAGCTTTAAGACAGCAACAATTTCACAGGAGAAGTGGACAACCTCGCAGGGGCCACAGAAAGGCAGGTGTAAAGCCAGAGAGGCTTGCAGTGTGCCCAATACGAACGCCAAAGCCCACAAAACCGTGGCAAGGGTGAGGCGCAGCCTCCAGATCACGATGAGGGCATAGCGCAGGGGACGGCAGATTGCCACGTAGCGAACATGAGACATCACGGCCAGCAGCACGCACGCTGTAAGTGCAAAGATTAAATAAAGATGGATCTGTGCCCCACACCCAGCACAGGAGAGGGCTCTGCCTTGTCCAAGGAGGCTCCTTAGCATACGGGGGACATTGCTGGAGGCGTAGCAGATGTCCGCGATGGAGAGGTGGCAGAGGAAGAAGTACACGGGGCTGTGGAGGCAGCAGTCCAGGCAGATAAGCAGAAAGACAAGTGCGTTTCCCATCAGAGTGGCAGAGCAGAGGGCAGAGAAAAGGCCAAAGAGGCAGTGCTGCAGGGCTGGGGTGCTGCAGAACCCCAGGAGGACGAATTCTGTGACAGTCGCTTCATTCTGCACGCTGTGCTGGAGGTGAGGCAGCACAAACTGCGACCACGGAGGTCTGGAAGCAAAGGAGCAAGGAAAAGGAAAGAAAAAGGAGAGTTTTCCTAAGAATGTTGTGTCCTTTACTCTTTACGCTGCAGCTCCCTTCTCCCCGTTCTTCCCTCTGACTCCAGTGAAAGGTGCGTACTACCCTCCCCACGCTGAGCGACGTACATCTGAATTGCAAGCTCCAATCTCTCTGCAAACTTTGAGCAGCTTGACCAATCTCGCACAACTTTGCTGCCTAGCTTGCCCTTGAAGTCTTTCTTTTCCTGGGTTGGTTTGGGGTTTTTTTTGCAGGGGGTGGGGAGGGGCAGGGGGTGGTTTTGCTGTTGGAGAAGATAAGATGATGAAGATTGCAGGTGTCGATTAAGGTGAAGTCAGAACAACTTCAAAGCAGCTATTTTAAATTAAGTCCATATTAAAAGGAATGCACAGTTCACAGAAGAATTCCAGTTTTGCCATTAAACCAACCAGCATTTCCAATCCACTGCCGTGTCCTCTTTACCTTCGTGCAATGCATTCCTATTGAATCCTGCAGTTGCTTGATCCGACTCCCCTATCCCAGCAGGGAGGCTACTGCAGGCCCGGGAAGGTCAGGCAGAACGTCACCTTGGTTCCTGCTGTGCAGCTGCTCGCCGTTACCAGTTTCGCAGGGTGCTGGTCAAGGTCCCTGGGCATCCCCTGGCACTTGTCTCCACGCGGCTCTCTGGTCTCCAAGATCTTCCGCCACTTCCAGGATACTTCCTCCAGCCAGGATCTTCACCTTTTCCTTCCTGGGTCCCTTTCTTCTCTTCAAGATCCCTTCTTCTTTCTGGGAACCCTTCTTTTTGCCACCACCTCTTCTTTCTGGAACCCCACGCCCCCCGTTTTCCCAATCTAAGTTGTCTATGTGAGCAGTACGATGCCTGATCAGCCTCCGAATTAAGGCTTCTGGCTCCTAGCTCTTTAGTAACTGTAGGATTCGGGACACGCTGGCTGCGTGTAGCAAGAAGCAGGCTTCTGCTTGACAGCTCAGAATTCAGTTTCAGACATTCACACGCACAGACCTTGCCACACACGTGCACCCCGTCACGTCTTGCCTGGTAACCTTCACAGTTTGAGCCAGTTTTTTGTCTACGGCCGGGCTTCAGACCCAGGGCATGGCCACAGAAGCGCATTCCCCCCGTCAGTCTGTGAGCTGAGCAAGGGAGAGTCAATACTTGTCTGGTGAGCCTCATACCCAGGCAATGTGGGCGACCCCTCTCCTGCGACAGCCCTGGCAAAAGCCACAGCAGGGTGCTCCCTTGCCTCTGCCTAGGTCACCGGGGTTCCCCTGCCTGCCATTGCTCCTTTGTCCTCCTCTGTGTTTGTGGAGATGAACCTTTAACCACACAACCTAACACCTACAACGCCGGGAAAAAGAGAGGCTGCAGAGGGTCCAGCGGGGAAGGTCGCCGATGTAAAATGCTCTTTGTGAGAGGCAGCACACCCAGCTCACCTCCTTGCTCCTGAGCTGCTCTATCGGAAGCACTGCGTGCAGGACGCTCTGCTCAACAGGCTGTGTCTGTCTCTGACTGCCTTGTCCTTGCTGCAGCACCGTGTGCTGGGGGAACGCCACAGAGAGCAAGGAGGACGCTCTTTCCCCAGGAGCAACGGAGGGTGCTCAGCTGAGTGCTGCTGCAGGGGCCAAAGTGGGGCAGGCAGGCAGGCAGGGGAAGGCAGGAACGAGGGAGCTGGGAGGAACCGGCCAGTCTGGGAGATGCCCGAGAGGCTTGAAAACCCTGTAAGCACAGGACGAGCTCACAGGAGGTTCAACGTGAGGCCCTGTGCTTAACCATGCCCTCCAGATCTGGACCTTCTCTGCTTCCCGAGTTACCGTGCAGTTTAACAGCCTGGTGCAGAGATCCTGACTGGGAGATCACTGTACCTCCAGGAGTTAGGGATCCACCTAACAGTTAACCTGAGCGGGTGCAGGTCTGTGCTGCGCTGTACCTACAGCGTGGCCTTCAGGCTGTGTCCCTACACATGCCCCTTGGCCGCAGGATAAACGGAGCTGGTTGACTGTGACAGAGGAGCCTCCAGGCAGCTCCTGCTTGGTACCAGCGATTACGCCACCTGCGCGGCCCTGCCGTTATCTAAAGTGCAGCAAGAAGTCCGCGCGTGAACATCCTTTATGCATGGAGTTGTTTTCTTCTAAGAAAAGTTGTACGACACCGTGAATGACCAAAAAGGAGGAACTTCTCCACAGGCAGGATCTGTACAGTGTGCCAAGGGAAAATCCATCTGGGGTCTGCCCAATGCTGCATGAACGCAGGGTCCCCAGCATCTGAAGGGACCTAAGATTTACTTGCTACCTAGATGCCTCTTCTTGCTGCCTGTATGCCTTCTTCCTGGCTACGTCGCCTCCCAAGAGCTTGCCCACCCCCAGCCTACTGGGGAGGGGGGGAATGGTAGAGAGACAGCCCTGATGCTGTGCCAGCACTGCTCAGCCATGGCCAAAACACTGCTGTGTTATCAACAGCTTTCTAGCTACCAGTACAGAGCACAGCACCACGAGGGCTGCTGTGGGGTAAAGGAACTCCAACTCAGCCAGACCCAATAGAGAAGGAAAGTGGAGGAACAACAGAGGGGGCAGCCCAGGGACACAGAGCCCCAGGTCTCATCTGGCCGCTCCTGTGACCATACGGTGTATTCAAAATCAAATACCTGAAGTGCTTCCTTAGACGCAGTTTACAGCCAGGGGACAAGAAGGTGGCAGTTCTGCATTTTGCAGCTCCCAGGCTGATGGCAGAGCCAAAGCAAAAAAAAAAAAACAAACAACAAAAACCAAACCAACCAAGAGAGGTAAGACTGGAGGCAAGGGGGCAAATGCTTTTCTTTCACCTTAGGCCAACTGCTCGGACGCTCTCTATGCTGCCCTGCCACAGAGGGCATCCCTCTCGTACCAGTAAGAGACATAAGAGCGAATTAAAGCCAGGACCCCAAACCAGACCAAAAACCCGGTCATGATGAAGAAGAAAGTGGAGAATGCATCAAACATAACAGAAAATGATTTTGGACATTCCCAGTTTACATTTGGAAAAAAGAGAGAAAAAAAAAGAGGAGGAATTAGGTATTAAAAGAAGAGCACTGAATGATAAAGCAGTAGCAGTCCCTCTACCACTACAAACCCACACCCCCACATGCACGTACGCACACAGACTTAACACCACCAAACTCCCATTGACTGTGACGTTCACCTCAGCTTGCTGGTCTAGAGATACTGAATGCCTGAAGCACACCAAGGAGAACTGAAAACATCTGCATGGCTTTAATGGGAATCCTCCAACTGAAACAAAGCGCTTTCTCCCTCTGTCTGCGTTGGCACATCCCCGAGTCACGCTCTCACTCCTCTCCTTCAAAGTCAAGATTCCTAAACGTGAAAAGCGGGAGTGGGGAATGGCGAAGGGAAGAGAAAAAGAGGGAGAGCATCATCAGTGGAAGACCTGCCAGCTGCTGCTGATTCAGCCCTGTTCGGGGGACCACCCCAGCAGAGAGGAGCTGGTTTGCGTGCCACGGTCCTCACTGCCTGTTCCCAGGGACAGGCCGTTTGCTCAGCCTTGCCGGCCAAAGCGTGGGAGAAGCGTAGGCGTGTGCCGTCGCTTGCAGAGGAGCACGGACACGTTCACGTGCAATCCTTTACCTTCTTCCTCCCTGGATTCAAAGGGTTTCTGTCTTCAAAGTGAGAGCCTTCCGTACGGTCGTTTGTGACATTTCATCCAGGATAATAATCTCAGAAGGATCAGTCCTGCAATAAATATTTCACATAGCAATCCGTGATTATGGGAACTGATGCCACCAAGGGCATTAGCATCAGCGAGAGGAACAGCGGAGCCCCGAGAATCAAAGCTCCGCATAAGTGTGGGAGGTTTTGCTGGATGAGGAGTTTTGGGAGGCAAGCCGGGGAGCTGCAGAGCAACAGCTCTGTGCAAAGGCTCTTGCTGGGGTCTAGCCCCGGTCCGGGTTCCTAAGCCACTGCTGGTACAGATCACGCCTGCAACTCCGCATGTGTAAGTATGAGGATCTCCAGCTACCGTAAAGGCACTGATGATGCAAGGTTTGGGGGTCAAACGCGAGTGCTGCAGCCGCTCTGCTTGGGGTGGCTTGCCCTGCGATCACCTCCTGCAGCCCTGCCCCCGAATTTGATTTTCCCACCAAGCTGCCTGCTGGTTTCTGTGGAATGCCCCACCAAGAGGCAAGTGGAGAAAACTCTGCCAAACACCTTCAAGCTAATCTTGCCGGGGGTCCTGGCGCTTGCTGGGGCTTTACCTGTCACTGCCTTGCTTTGGGATATCCACGTCGCTCGTCTTCCCCACGTTCAGCTGAACTGAACTTGCAGCAGCAGCAGCTTCCACCACCCTCCTGGACTCCTGATGTAAAAAAGGGACAAATCACGTTCTCTGTCTTTGGTCAAAGTGGAGATAAGCTGAATGCCCAGCACAAACTTAGCAGTCTGCCCTCCCCTTCTGCCCCTTGGCAGCTATAGGTATTAGTGCAGCAGGGGAGAAACCGTTCACTCCAAAGATTTCGGGGCAGGGGGATTGTGTGTTCAAAACACGATTATGAGCAAATCTTGCCAGCAGCAGCAGCAGCATCTAATAATAATCATCATAATGATAATGACCTTTGTGAAAAACGACTCGTTTTAAAAATTACACCTGTATTCAAGTGTTCAGCTCACTGCTACTTGAGGAAACAAAGGTTACAACGTGGGACCCAGCCTATTGGGATCTATTTCGACTGAGTGCTGATCTTCCCCCAATGTTTCCAGACAAGCTGAAAGAGAAACAGGCAATCTCACAGCCCGACGGAGATGTCCAGCCCCGAGGACCCAGCAAGCCTTACCTCTTCTTCTTCTCCAGCTTCATTTCTGGCATCGTCCAACTTCTTCTTCCTTTCTGGCATAAGGTCATCCAGAAAGCTGAGCTCTCGCTTTGAGAAGCAGAAATCCATCGCTTTCCGGACAAAGACGAGAGCCAAAACCTTCGCGAGTAAGAGGGAAGATGCGGTGAGCTCAGAGACGATGCCACCTCTCACTCCAACGCTGCAAACACCCCGCTGCCGAGCGGCGGCAGCTCTTACCATCATGGGAAAGATGATGGCGGCACGGGACACCTTGATGGTCCAGAGCAGGACGAGGCAGGTCAGCTGGATCACCGTGAACAAATGCACCTTTCGCAAGGGCACGTGCCGCAGGTAGATGAAATCCGGCTGGTGTTTCGCCGGCATCCAAAACAGCTTCAGGCGATCAAAGAACTGCAAAACAAAAGGGAGAGGTTGCCACCTTGGGACTGCGGCAAGGTTCTGGCCCTCTCGAGACGGGGAGGCAGTTTGCAGCATCTCGCTTGCCGTCAGAAATCCTGGATCCCACCGCGTTCCTCCTGGGAGCAGCACCCATTTTCCCTTTGCTCCATCTATCAACCGGCTTGCCCCCGAGAGCTGCCCACCAAACGGCAACTATTCCATGCCATTCCATTAGTAGCATTTCTCGGCCCACTGAATCCCCCAAGCGAGGATTTCCACCAGTGGTAGAAACTGCCTTCCCTTTGCACTGAATTCCCCCGCTTTCACGTAACCAAACACTGACCTGCCCTAAACCCTGAAACAGAGAGCGCTGAACTTGCCTGGTCCTCCCAGCCCTATATACCTCCTGTGCCTCCACCAATCTTTTGCTTACACAAAAGACTTTCATTGCTTGCTCTGCGAGAAGTTTTTCCCATGCCACTGCTTTTTTTCCCTGCTGCTACGGAGACAAAATACCAGGGAGCCGACACGCTGCACGCTGTAAAAGAGTCCGTACCTGAATTCCTCTGAGCGACGACACACCCATGTAGAGAAAGACGCCATAAAGCACAGGCATTGGTATAAACTGGGGGGGGAGAAAGAAAAAAAAAAAAGAATGCAATCGTTTCTTTTTCTATATTGCATTTTCAGTATTACCACCCTCTTCCACAGGCACTGCCTAAAATTGCTTGAAGCTTTCCAGCTTCCATTCAGGCTTAGAGATGGGTCAGATTTTAACCATTAAAGATTTTGTGCGCACGAGTGAGCTAAGGCTGTGCTTTAGGCTGAACTTTGGAGTTACCTCTCCTCAGAATAATCCTATTTTCCAGAAAGCTTGGAGGAAAATAGGCAATTTCACCCGTGCTGCCCTATGCCGCAGTCCGTGGCAGCAGAAAAACACTTCTGCCTATTCTTGGGGCAACAGGCAAAGGCCACATGCCTCCTTTTAGCCTAGAGACGAGATTACTTTGTGGGAGGAACGTGCAAGGAAGCCCACGGGGATGACCTCAGTGTGTTTAGCTCCTGGGAATGGCTGCTCCGGGGCATTTGGGCAGCAAATTGCAGCCAGTAAAGGGCTGCCTGTTTGAAAGAGAGCAGATGTGCTGGTCTGAATATGCTCAACTGTAACCCATAAACATGGGCGGGCCTGAAAGACACCCGAAAATTCAAGCAGTTGCGTTGCTCGCTCGCCTCGAGCACACCAAACGGGGGCCTGAAGGGCTGCAAAGCCTAACCGAGGCTGGTTCCCACCGTGGGTCGAGCCCCAAGGGTTGGGATCACCTCCTCCTCCTCCGCTCCACAACTAACTCCTCAGGCCTGCAGAGAGGGGACTGGTTTTCTGTAACCTCCAACAAGCTCGCGGTTGTTGGGTGGTTTGCATTTTCCTCTCACCTTTAACACGGAAGTGAAGAAGACGGAGCAGCCCATGAGCACAAAGATCAGCAAGCCAGTGACTCTCTGCTCTCGTATCCCCAGAAACTTGGGTTGTTCTCCTGGAGCTGAGCAGTCAGACTCTACTTTGAGGCTATTCACGTGGGTGATGGACAGGACGGTCGCAGCCACAAACCAGGGCAGCCCCATCACAGAGCACACCCCGAGCATCACGGCCACCACAAAAAGGTCCAGGTGGTACCCGCATCCTTTCTGCAGGCAGGAAAACAAGAAACAGAGCATCCCATAGCACAAGAGCAAGGAGAACGTCGCAAGGCAGACTCAAACCCGGCTCGAGCACAAGTCAACTTCTTCAGAATTTAAAACAAGAAATGGAAACAAGTAAGGGTGTATGCAAGCTTTGCACACGCACCTGGCATGAAAATCGGGCAGGAGTTCAGATGCAAGGGATATGGGGAGCTTGTGCGATACATACTTCTCCAAAAAAAAAAAAAAAACCACCCCACAACCCAAAACCACCAAACCATTTTTTTCACTCACAAAGAAAATTCTACCACTTGCAAGGAAGGCGTGACTCTGAGTTATCCCTGGCAGCGCATCAAAACAATTCATTCCCCGCACCTGCTGCTGCTGCCATTTTAAAACAAAAAGGCGCTTCTATATTGCTCCAAGATTAATTTGCTCCTCCAAAAGGTTGCTCATCTGAACTGCCCTGTCACTTGCTCCCTGCATCATCGTTAATCCAGGAGAGCATCCTGCCACGCAGCCTGGCCTTGTCCCAAACCAATGCCTTCAGAAAGCATCGGGAATAAGAGCTTCTCCCCAGACCTGCAGCCCAGAAGGGGCTGGGGCTGGGGTCATCTCTCGCAGGCCCTTACCTTCAGCTTGTGCTCCTTCCTGTTCACAATAACGGCACTGATCTGCTGGTCCATGAATATCAAGATGGTGCAGAGCAGAGCTGGGACGAGCGCAGCCAACACCGTCCACCAAGGGTTGGGTCCTATGGGGTTGATGAACCACCCGCGGTCGTCTCTGGTAGGCTGCAACAAAGCCCACACGTCAGCATCGTCTCCCAGCCCAGGCACTCCACTGGCTTTCATTTTCCCCTCCCTCCCTGTGTCAGAGCACCTCCCAGCCCTGGCTTCACGTCCCCCTCTCCCGTGGGCTTCAGCAGTGCCGGTGTCCTCTTTGCAAGCACCTCTAGATACTTCTCCTGTAGGTATCTAGTTTTGGGGCCATCTTCTCGGTTCCAGGAGGAAGCAAGGCACTTGGAGGTGGAAGAGGAGATGCTCACACCCCCAGCATCTCCTCCAGACTCAGCCCTGCCCTGCCCCGGCATCACCTTGTGGCACCCCCACGTGCCAAAACACCCCAGTACCTTGAACGCATGGGGGACCTGGAGCTTCGGCGATGGGATCCCAGCCACAAAGTCAAGGAGCACCATGATGACGATGGTGAGGAAGACAGCAAAGTCGCTCACTGTGGACCGTACCTGGGGCAAGAAACCAGAGGTGAAAGGGGCATGGCAAACAGGGCCGTAACGTGAGATGCCAGAGTTGCAGACATCCACAACGTTAGGCTGGTTAACCAAATCCCACCACCCCTCTGAGCACATGCAGCCTGATCCCTTGCTTAGATACTGTTGCTGTGTTTGTCCCTGTGACATCTGGTGTCAGACAATAAAAAAAGCTTAATTAGGTGGACAAGGGTTGGTTTAAGTCAAAACCTAAAAATAATAATAATAATATTAAAAATAAGAAAACAGATGTCTGCCACTACAGCTACACTCACAGCTACAATGGCAACAAGGCACTGAGGCATCCTTTAGTCCTCAAAAGGAAGCTCCTCATTCGAATCTACTTTCCGCTCGAGCACATAATGCGCAGAAGGTAAGGAAAAAAAAACCAAAACCCCAACCCCCAAAACTTTGGGAAACCTGACTTCCTACTACCTGAGGAGGAAAAATAAAAAAAAAATAAAAAAAAAAAAAATCTTCAATCTGGGGCAGGTCACAGGGCAGGTGGGAAATGCTACGATGATTTTGCACTCATGGAAATGAGTGCGGGACGTCCAAGCTCTTGGAGAGCTTGGCCTGCAAGGCCAACGTTTCCCAGCTTGACCAAGGCGGGGCAAATACTGCTTAGTGCTCCAGGAAAGCCATTTTGGGAAACGAGTGTGGAGATGGATGCTGGCCACCATCTTCTACTTACTCTGGTTGGAAAGTAGCGGCTGGTTTTAAACTTCTTCAAGAAGCCTGACAGGGCAAAGGTGGCGAAGAAGAGGATGCAGCACCAGAGGAACACGTCAGGCGTGTAGGGGCCGTCGCGTCCACAGGCAGGTCCTTGAAACTCCCCACGCAAATACCGACATTCCTGGAGAGACAGAGCGTCAGGACACAAAGGCAGTGCACGTGCGGCAGGGAAACCTCGCATAGCTAGGGGGTTTTGAGGACCTCGGTCCAAGATCCACGACCCTGTAACTGCTCCTGCCAATGGAGATTTATATTTAATGAGCAGCAGCAGCTGAACAAGTGACACATCGAACTACAGAGCGGAGAAATGAGACGTGAGGGGACGCCATACCACACACCGTCGGCACATCCTCTGCCTGCCATTCGAGCAATCGTGGCTAAAGAAGACACCAGAGGGGAAGGAAACACTGGAAACTCTTGGGGATAGAGAGAGAGGCAAGAGGGAAGGAGGGCTAAAGACAACCATGGCAGGAAAGGAGGAGAAGAGACAAATCGTCCCTTCCCAGGGGAGGGCTCGCAGAACCTGGCCAAGAGGGGATGAAGGCCACCGTAAGAGCCTGCCGCCCTAGGCCCGGGCTCTGCTTCCAGCAACAACAGCCTGAGAGGCTGCTCAGACATTTATGCATGGACCTACAGACAGCACTGAATGAGAAAGCAAGGCCTGGAGTTACTAGGAACCCATTAAGGAGGCCAATGACTACCTTTCAAGCATGAACTTAAGTCCTACAACTTCTACAGTAATCAAACCACCCACTACTTAACCTTCCTCCCAGTCAGAAGTACTGTCCTGCAACAGGCTTGAGGGGGACACTTGCTACCCACAATGCTGGGGACCAGGTAGACTGGGACAAGGTGGACTCTCCTCCCCAGGACCAAGCAGGTTCAAAGCACACGCTAGATCTAAGCAAGGACTTTTCCGAGCAGCACTAGCACAGTTTGAAGCCCATCATTCCCTGAAGGGCTCTGACTTTTGCACCATGCAAATGCCCCCGGACCCCATGGCCGCGGCGCGAGGAAGCAGTGGCTCGGGGCACTTACGGTCACCGTGAGGTTTTCCCAGGCTATGCCAGACACGTTGATCTTGTTGCTCGCCCAGAAACGCAGCGTTTCGTTGCTGGGATGGGTCGGTGCCTCACACTTACAGCTGGCAGGAGAGAAGCCAAGACGGGGGGGGTAAGGGAAAGGCGATGGAGGTGCAGCCCGGAGCTCCTGCCAAGGGGCAGCATCTTTCTCAGGGGGAAAAAAAACCCACTAGTAGCTGGTGAGGAAGTCCAGCTTGCTGTGCATGTGCACAGGGTAGGTGTCTCGCAGGTGACTCAGCTTCTCCAGAGCCTCGTAGATGAAGATGATGCAGATGAGGGAGGCAAAGGCTTCTTCCGTGAAGCGGGTGACGTAGCACACCAAACAGCTGGCGTCGGTGGCCACCAGCACTATGCACAAGAAGGCGGTCCACAGCCCAATGCACGCCCGCAGAGACAGATAGGAGAGCGCGTACTCCCTGCGAAAGCAAAATGAAACAAAGGCTGGAAAGGCCAGCAAGAGGCCCTGAGCCATGCCTGCCTTCGGGGAAAGCAGGGAGCAATTTTGGAGCGTGTCAAGGCTGCGGATGGGAAATGCCGTTTCCATGTACTACCACAGAGAGCCTCGGGGCTGTGGTGTAGGGTGTAGACCCACAGGAGGAGAGGCCAATTACTTAGTTACCACTGCTGAACAAGGATCTTGTGTTAACACCTTGGAGGCTGCTCGAGGTCAGGTCCCTCTTGGGCCAGGTGGTGTTCTCCCACATCACCCTGACGCCCTAACACTGAAACCAGCTGGGTGTGCACCCAGTCACCTGCTGCCAGCAAGCTGGGGCTTAATAATAAACCTTATGGCAATATAAGGGTGGTTTATCTCCCATCAAAGCCATCGCAACAAAAGGACTGTCACTAAAATCTAGCAACTACCCCTAAGAAAAAGAAAAGAAAAGAAAAGCATCTTTTCTCCATCACTGCCCCCTTCTGAAGGCTCTCGCAGCACCCAGCTGCGGCAGCCAGCCTTACTTGCAGAATTTGTAGAGGATCTTCTCGAACACGAGCACGGGTCCCGTGCTGCCGAGGATGGTGAGAGGTTGGCCGGCAAAGAGGCAATACACCACGCCGGCCATGGACGCGCCCAGCAGCGACTCCATGGCACTCTGTCCGGGGAAGAGAGGCAGCCGTGAGTAAATAAATCGTTAGGGAGAAACAACAACCAAAGCCCATTCACTGCAGCAAGGACTTTGGCCTGAGTTTGATCCTCCCCCATGGCCCCCAACAGAGAGAGGTGCTCACTATGTGGCCATTGGTCGCCTCCCCCAGCAGTCCCCCGAAGGTGATGACAGGGGACATGCAGGCACAGTAGAGGAAGAGGAAGGACGCCAGGCACTGCAGGCTCAGACCATCCCGGAAGTCGCTCCAGAACCACGGGGCTTTCCGCTTCACGTCCAGGGTCAAACCTCCAAAGAGCCTGCAGGAAGGAAAAAGAAGAGAGTCTGTTCTCTTGGAGGAACACGCTGACTTTGCTTTGCTGCAGAAGGGCAATCACAAGCACAGAGCAACTTCCGTGGCTAAAAAGAAGCACTCTCCTTCATCCCAAATCAAGGAAACCTGCGTGCAATGGTGATGGCTGGGGCTGAGCCCAGCTGCCCAGATCTCCCCCCTGCCCAGCCCAGGGGACCAAGCTGGTCATGTGGAGCCCCTTCACTGAACCAGCTAACCCCAAAGACCTGCTAGAAGGGAAGGTGCATGCTCAGATTTGAGGGGCAAACAGAAAAAAAACACCCAAACTATTAAAGCTCCCACCTTCCCGTCCGCTGCAGTTCAGGGCCACAGTGTTTCTCCAGCGTGCTGTGAGAAGCACCGTCATCAAGAGCTCCTGGCGTCTTCCTTTTTTCCTGTTAAAATGGAAGTAAGATAAAGCTATGGACTTGCAACCACTGGCTCGTTTTGCTTCTGGTCTGGCTCTGTGACTGTGTCAGAGCAGGACCTTGTGAATTTGGGCCCCTGAACAGCATCCCCAGCTGTCCTGCCCGTCCCCCTCGCGCCTCCCGCCGACGCGTCACCCACCTGCGAAGGGACGTTTTTCGGGGGCTCGATTCGGATTGATGGATCCCACTCTCCTGGCGGCAAGACCGTGACCTGATCCAGAAACTCGTCGATGCCAGCCACCAGGTCAGCCCCGTTCTTGGCTTTATAGGCAACGTCACGGAAAACCTGCCAATAGAAGACGACCTGGTGAGAGGACAACCCAGCTCGGATGTCCTAACCAGTGCAATAAACTCTTGCCTAAACGCAAGGCTTTTCCCCCAAAATTTCCTGCTGGAAAGGGCAGGAAATATTCCCCCAAAAGGAAAAAATCTGTGCATCATGGCATTTGTAATCGTCTCCCCCACGAGGCCCCTGTCCCCCATGGCACACCATACCCTTCTGCTTAAAGAGCAAGAGAAGTTTTACTGGCCCTGGCAATGCCACCACTGGGGACAGCGTGCTGGGGACCCCGGCGAGAAGGATGAGGTGCAGGATGCACCCCGGGTGGGATTTCAGCCTCCAGGATGTGGCGTGATGCAAATCTGCGTGTTTGCTTTGGGGTGAGAAAGAGGGCTGGGCTGTTTGGAGAGCTGCGGGCAGCTGGGACAGCAAATCCTCTTCCTCACTACTTCAGAGACAGGGAGAGCTGAAGAAAGGCAAAAATGACCCGGAGCTATCTCATCTTGTCGCACCTCATCCGTCATGATAGTGGCCATGGACCTGCCGATCTCATGGTACTGATGGGCTTTTCCTTCTGGCCCAAGCAAAACAAACAGGAACCTGGGCAGGAAAAACAAAATGAGAGAGAGAAAAAGGTGTCCTTGCTCCGAGAGCACCCAAGGAAAGCCCTGGCAGCTCCCAGCCCAGAGCGTGGCTCAAGACGGGACACGTAGGCTCAGCGACGCCGCGATGAATTTGAAATTCTTCCAAGCCGACGGCAAATTTAATTTGGGGGCCAACTTTCATTACAATTGGCCGATGGGTTTAAAAGCTACAGCAGGGAATGGAGAAACGAAGGCGAGGAGATGTGGGTGGGGGAAACGTGCTTGCTCCCCCTCCCACTCGCCTTGTTCCCTTGGGACACCAAACTGATGCCTGCAACTTGATCTTTGGTTGGGTGTCTTTTTTACGGAAAAAAATTTGCGCTTCTCATTCGCACCTTGTTGGGATGGGAACTTCTGTCATGCCTGAGAGGAGGACAGCCGGGCTCAGGCGGACAAATGCCACGATGGGCTGGTGAAGGAAATCCAGCTCTCCTACCAGCACGTTGGATGCTTCAGCCCCGGTGGGAATTTTCTTCATGAAGTGCAGCTCCGCCTGGGCACGACAAGCGATTTTCAGGCAATTACCCCAACAGCAAAGCCCACAGCGCTCTGCAGCACACTCTGCAGCCAAGTTTGCAAGAGCAAAGCCGGCCCTAAAGGCGTAAGAAAGCTGCGAGTGTCTCACCTTGCTTAAATCCATTGCTCTGCTCTCAGGGTTCACCCCATCTTTAGCTTCCGCAGCGGTGGGAGAAGGACAAGGGGTGATTGTTTGGGCTGGTAGGAAGAAGAAAGACACTCAGAAAGATGGGCAAGGAGCAACTGGGACGCTTCTCCTTTGCCCGGACAAGTCTAATGGGGCCACAGCCCTGCAGAAACCCTCACCTGGCTTGTAGAGGAGGTGCAGGTCTGACTGCCTCTTGCTCACGTCAGCAAACGAGCAGACAGCGGGGAGAAGGTTGGTTGTCTTCTCGTTCTGATGGTGGTGCTTCCTCAAAAGGACTTCTCGAACCTGCGCCCGCATGTGCTCGTCAAACTCCGTGGACTGTTCTTGCTGGGCCAGGATCATATCTGAGGATGGCAAAGGGAAACGAAGCCGTCAGAGCAGAAACCCCAACAAGTCCCGACCCCCAAAGCCCCCAGGGAAGGCTGTGCCACACAGGCTGCACCCTAATGCCGGCTCAGCCTTGCACAGCAAGGCCTTTTAACAATGTTCAGCCTTTGCAGCGAAAACGAGAATTTTCTTTTGCTAAGAAACATCATCCAAGTGCTTATTCATCATTCCGCTAAGATAAATATTGCCCATTCTAAATAACGCAATTTTCTTGCCCGACCTGGCCTTTCTGACTCTACACGTTTACCCAAATTATAAGCAATCTAGAGCACAGACGTTCCCAGAGTTTCCCGTGCTGATCGAGTGCAATTTGCCGAGCCCAGGGAGAAACGTGCTAAGAACGGCTCCGACTTCTCCAGCCCTTGAAAGGGCTGAATGGAGACCTGCCGCCAGCCAAAGATAACTTCTCCAAAGCGGCTTTTGCAATTAACTTCAAGTATCTTCCCCACAGGAATACACTGCTTGGTCATCGCCAGATAACCTCTGCCTTAAAACTCTTCAATGCTGGATGTTAAGGCAAAAGTAAGAAAAAGAATGCGAGGAAACAGCTTGTAAGAAATCGTTCCCTTAAGGAGGTTCAGCTCTTACGCGGACTCCGTATTTCTAAGAGCAGCCTGCTAAGCCCTGACACACGCTCCTTTTTGGCTGCAGAACATTCTCTAGTGGCTTCTCCAGCCCCACAAACTGCTTTCAAAAGGACCCCGTATGGGAAGAAAAAAACGGTGCGACTGTTGCACGCCCAGTCTACATCCAAAAACAGCTCATGAGAAAAACACAGTGGGACTTCTGGAAAAGGACGTGCCATTAGGGCAGGGTCTGATGTGGGAGTGAAGAGCTGAGCTCGGCCGTTCCCGGAGGGATGCAGTGCCCACGGTACCTGCAATCTCTTCGATGCTGTTGGCACAAATGTCCAGCAGCACCGACCCGTTGCTGATGCAGCTCCTCAGCTCGGAGAGGCTGTGCAAGGACAGCGTGCCAACGTAGGGCTTGCTCCAGCGCTCGCCGCCATCTTCCACGTCCTCCTCAAACTTCAGCCACCTGTGGACATCGGGTGCGATCAGCCCCATTGCAAGAAAACAGCCCCAGCTCTGCAACCCCTTTGACAGAGCCACGGGGTGGCAAGAGGAGAAGGCTCCTCGTGCCGCCACCTGCAGCTGCAAAAGCTTCGCGTCCTGGAGGGGAGAAAGCAGAGCCCACGGGCGCTGCCGGTGCGGGGACTCCTCTCCCACCGCAGCCAAGCAGCAGGGATTTACCTTGCCGTTTCCTTCCACTCGGCATCTCGGCCCTCTTTTACACAGATCTCATCCAGCTCGGAGAACAAGTGGTGAGGGACATGCTGCTCGTCCTCCTTGGTCCTGAGAATGAACTGCACCCGCTGGGACGGGGAGCCTGGGGGCAGAAGGCAAAGACCCATCCCGTTACCGCGCCTCAACACAGCTCATCACGCTCACGTGCAAAGTGGCCATCAGCACCAGTGCAGCCATAAACACTGGGCTGGCCCCTCTCCTCTGCGTCTGTCTGGGCTTGCACAGAGCCATGGAGAAGGAGAAGCATCTAGTCCACCTCTGCATAAGGATGGGCTGCTTTCCTTCCCCACATTGCCATTTTTAAAGCCAGGATCCCTCTAAGGAAGACGAGCCTACACCCATTAGGCATTTAACTGCATTAAAAAAAAAACCCCAACCAACCAACAAAAAAAAGAAAACTTGGGAAAAAGAGGGTGTTGCTCAATAAGGCCACTTTCCCTCGGAAGAACAGCAACTCACTCAAACTAGCCACGGGGACCTGCTCGCAGAAGGCCCCAGCGCCCACGTTGCCCCCAGGAGTTTAGCGAATGCCGCGGTGGGACTTACAGTGGTAGCCCTGCTCCGTCGGGGCAGAGTCCTTCTCCCGTTCCCCTTCCCGATGCTTCTGGCTGTGGCGTCGGTGATGCCGGTGGCTCTGCCTAACCAGTGGCATCCACGCGCCCACATACAGGGTCCGGTGGCCTGCGAAAAGCGAAAAAGCGGCGTGTTTTGCAGCACTCTCGGCATTGCAGCAATGGTTGAGGTGGCCGGTGCCTTGCTAAGCCACGGTTAAATCCCAGGAGCAACACCACCTTCCCTTAATCTTATTTTCACCGGACCTCCTTTTTTGCAAGCCTATTTTACTCGAGCTTTGCAACAACACAGCAACAACAAGCGTTGGCTCCGCCTCATCTAAAAGTGCCCTGAAAGTATCGGACCTCTTCTCAAATTCCAGCTTCGGCTGGACAACACTCAGACTTGCTCATTAAGCAGCAACACAAGCTAATTATTGTCAAAATCTCTGTATGGCACGAGGCGACAAGAGACGGTCAAATCAGTCCCATCGTAATGAACTCCAGAACAAAAAAAGAAAATCACAGCCCCGCGTCTGCAGCCCTGAAATGATTCTCCTGACCTCTCCAAGCCAGGAGCAGCCTCTGCGAGAAAAAAAGCCGTCAATTATCGAGCCCCGTGGCTACAACTCACACCGTGGCCTCCCGGGGGCCTTTTTCCCTCCGTTTAAAAAGCCGTAATAGTAAAAAACCTGACAATAACTGTGCTGCTTTATTGAGAAGCGCGGCACGTTTTGCTGCACGTGATGCGACACCCAACAAGGCACACTGGAGAGACTTTGTGCAATGGGAAAACGCGCTGGGCTGGTGGCTCCTCTACCAGGATCTCAGCAGAGACTCACCTTCCAACTCCTCCTTCTCATAGCAAATACTGACAGCGTTGCTCCTTCTTCCCCGGTCGATCACTGCCTCCTCGTCATGTCTCTGTTTAGCAACGACAAGAAGGGAAAAGTTGGGGCTGGGGGTGGAGAGCTCCCTTACGTCCTCCCAGCCATCATCCAGCCCTGCGTCCACGCGAGTCCACGAGCCATCACGCCTCTGCGTGCCTCCTCCTCCTTCAGGCACAGCCCTAAAACCACGGACTTGTAGGAGGTTTTTCTTCCCATACGCAAATAAAACAGCCCATAACATCACCTGTACTGCATACCATGAGAGTCTGGACGTATTTCATACAGCAGGAGAGGGATGACTGTTTCAGACCAAAAAAACCCACCTCCTGCTTTGTTCTTCAGGTTCCTGTCTAAAAAAGCGATTTCCAAACTGGAAAAAATAACCCCAACCCACAAAACTGCACTTTTGAGCCCCGGCCGTGCTACCTGTAACTCTTCCAGAAGTGTCATTTTGTGACCCCCAGTTGGGTTCATCCTCACGTCAGTCACTGGGTTTTGGGGACAACTGAACCTCCAGGTCAGTCAGGGGGCCCGATTCCCCAGGGACTGATGGAGTAGCCCTCACGGGAGGAGCTAAGTGGCACCCAGTGTGCACCAACTCCAGAGACACAATAGGGACCATTATGAAATCACAAGCTATGATGCGGATCCAGGCAGCTACTTAAAGCCACGCACCCCTAGACCCTTCCCGCTTGGAAAACTTAGTGCCTGGGGAGAAGCCAGCTCTGCTTTCAGCAAAAACTCTCCAGAACAGAGAAACTTCCTGCATGAGAGGTGTCAGGCTCAAAAGTGCGCAGAAGGAAAACCCTCCACAGGCTCGTTCGCCCTCCTGAGAAGCAAAGCCCATTAGCAGCAGCATGGTTTCTCTCTTTTTCTTTCTAACAGTAGAGCTGAAGCTCTAGCATCCTGAGGATAACGGGAGGTACAAATACGGTAGGGAAAAAGAACATCTTACTGGATCGATGGGTAGATTCAGAAAAAAACCCTGCTACACAGTAGTTTATCCCGACTGCTAGCTAGAACCGAGAAGACTGTTTTTTCCACCTGCGTCGACAGTTCCGGTGAAACATACTACTCGTCTAGGACGGCTGCATCTGAGGAACGAGAATTAGTTATCTGCAATACAAGGAATAACAATGAGTCATTTTGTGTCATGATATTCATCAGACTGCACAGAGAAACAAGAGACAAATGCATTTGAATAACCATGTCTTGTGTTACGTTTTAACCACTTAACATTCCATGAGAAATACCCCAAGAGCTCAAGAAGAAAGAGCAGAAAGACAGGAGACAGGTGAAAGCCGAGAGCGCCAGCTAGACGGAATGAAAGACCCTCTTCCTTCTCTGAAGCTTCAGCAAGGCTTCCTTCACCTGCTGGTTCCTCCGACTGTAAATGACGGGGTTCAAACTGGGGCTGACGAGACTGCAGAAAAGGGAAAGAACTTTCTCCCTCCCAGAGGAGTTACCGCTCCCGGGCCCCGCGTACATGAAGATGGCGTTTCCATAAAAGACACCCGCCGCGGTCGGGTGGGAGCCACACGTGGACAAGGTTTCGTGCCATCCTGGCGCAGAGCGGATGCGCAGATCGGTGGCCGGGGTGTCCAGGGAGGAAATCAGGATTAAGGCTAAAGGCAAGAGGAAGAAGCACACACAGACAGCAAAGATCAGGACTTTATTGGCAGGAGCGGCAGTGCAGGCCAGCTTTAAGACAGCAACAATTTCACAGGAGAAGTGGACAACCTCGCAGGGGCCACAGAAAGGCAGGTGTAAAGCCAGAGAGGCTTGCAGTGTGCCCAATACGAACGCCAAAGCCCACAAAACCGTGGCAAGGGTGAGGCGCAGCCTCCAGATCACGATGAGGGCATAGCGCAGGGGACGGCAGATTGCCACGTAGCGAACATGAGACATCACGGCCAGCAGCACGCACGCTGTAAGTGCAAAGATTAAATAAAGATGGATCTGTGCCCCACACCCAGCACAGGAGAGGGCTCTGCCTTGTCCAAGGAGGCTCCTTAGCATACGGGGGACATTGCTGGAGGCGTAGCAGATGTCCGCGATGGAGAGGTGGCGGAGGAAGAAGTACACGGGGCTGTGGAGGCAGCAGTCCAGGCAGATAAGCAGAAAGACAAGTGCGTTTCCCATCAGAGTGGCAGAGCAGAGGGCAGAGAAAAGGCCAAAGAGGCAGTGCTGCAGGGCTGGGGTGCTGCAGAACCCCAGGAGGACGAATTCTGTGACAGTCGCTTCATTCTGCACGCTGTGCTGGAGGTGAGGCAGCACAAACTGCGACCACGGAGGTCTGGAAGCAAAGGAGCAAGGAAAAGGAAAGAAAAAGGAGAGTTTTCCTAAGAATGTTGTGTCCTTTACTCTTTACGCTGCAGCTCCCTTCTCCCCGTTCTTCCCTCTGACTCCAGTGAAAGGTGCGTACTACCCTCCCCACGCTGAGCGACGTACATCTGAATTGCAAGCTCCAATCTCTCTGCAAACTTTGAGCAGCTTGACCAATCTCGCACAACTTTGCTGCCTAGCTTGCCCTTGAAGTCTTTCTTTTCCTGGGTTGGTTTGGGGTTTTTTTTGCAGGGGGTGGGGAGGGGCAGGGGGTGGTTTTGCTGTTGGAGAAGATAAGATGATGAAGATTGCAGGTGTCGATTAAGGTGAAGTCAGAACAACTTCAAAGCAGCTATTTTAAATTAAGTCCATATTAAAAGGAATGCACAGTTCACAGAAGAATTCCAGTTTTACCATTAAACCAACCAGCATTTCCAATCCACTGCCGTGTCCTCTTTACCTTCGTGCAATGCATTCCTATTGAATCCTGCAGTTGCTTGATCCGACTCCCCTATCCCAGCAGGGAGGCTACTGCAGGCCCGGGAAGGTCAGGCAGAACGTCACCTTGGTTCCTGCTGTGCAGCTGCTCGCCGTTACCAGTTTCGCAGGGTGCTGGTCAAGGTCCCTGGGCATCCCCTGGCACTTGTCTCCACGCGGCTCTCTGGTCTCCAAGATCTTCCGCCACTTCCAGGATACTTCCTCCAGCCAGGATCTTCACCTTTTCCTTCCTGGGTCCCTTTCTTCTCTTCAAGATCCCTTCTTCTTTCTGGGAACCCTTCTTTTTGCCACCACCTCTTCTTTCTGGAACCCCACGCCCCCCGTTTTCCCAATCTAAGTTGTCTATGTGAGCAGTACGATGCCTGATCAGCCTCCGAATTAAGGCTTCTGGCTCCTAGCTCTTTAGTAACTGTAGGATTCGGGACACGCTGGCTGCGTGTAGCAAGAAGCAGGCTTCTGCTTGACAGCTCAGAATTCAGTTTCAGACATTCACACGCACAGACCTTGCCACACACGTGCACCCCGTCACGTCTTGCCTGGTAACCTTCACAGTTTGAGCCAGTTTTTTGTCTACGGCCGGGCTTCAGACCCAGGGCATGGCCACAGAAGCGCATTCCCCCCGTCAGTCTGTGAGCTGAGCAAGGGAGAGTCAATACTTGTCTGGTGAGCCTCATACCCAGGCAATGTGGGCGACCCCTCTCCTGCGACAGCCCTGGCAAAAGCCACAGCAGGGTGCTCCCTTGCCTCTGCCTAGGTCACCGGGGTTCCCCTGCCTGCCATTGCTCCTTTGTCCTCCTCTGTGTTTGTGGAGATGAACCTTTAACCACACAACCTAACACCTACAACGCCGGGAAAAAGAGAGGCTGCAGAGGGTCCAGCGGGGAAGGTCGCCGATGTAAAATGCTCTTTGTGAGAGGCAGCACACCCAGCTCACCTCCTTGCTCCTGAGCTGCTCTATCGGAAGCACTGCGTGCAGGACGCTCTGCTCAACAGGCTGTGTCTGTCTCTGACTGCCTTGTCCTTGCTGCAGCACCGTGTGCTGGGGGAACGCCACGGAGAGCAAGGAGGACGCTCTTTCCCCAGGAGCAACGGAGGGTGCTCAGCTGAGTGCTGCTGCAGGGGCCAAAGTGGGGCAGGCAGGCAGGCAGGGGAAGGCAGGAACGAGGGAGCTGGGAGGAACCGGCCAGTCTGGGAGATGCCCGAGAGGCTCGAGAACCCTGTAAGCACAGGACGAGCTCACAGGAGGTTCAACGTGAGGCCCTGTGCTTAACCATGCCCTCCAGATCTGGACCTTCTCTGCTTCCCGAGTTACCGTGCAGTTTAACAGCCTGGTGCAGAGATCCTGACTGGGAGATCACTGTACATCCAGGAGTTAGGGATCCACCTAACAGTTAACCTGAGCGGGTGCAGGTCTGTGCTGCGCTGTACCTACAGCGTGGCCTTCAGGCTGTGTCCCTACACATGCCCCTTGGCCGCAGGATAAACGGAGCTGGTTGACTGTGACAGAGGAGCCTCCAGGCAGCTCCTGCTTGGTACCAGCGATTACGCCACCTGCGCGGCCCTGCCGTTATCTAAAGTGCAGCAAGAAGTCCGCGCGTGAACATCCTTTATGCATGGAGTTGTTTTCTTCTAAGAAAAGTTGTACGACACCGTGAATGACCAAAAAGGAGGAACTTCTCCACAGGCAGGATCTGTACAGTGTGCCAAGGGAAAATCCGTCTGGGGTCTGCCCAATGCTGCATGAACGCAGGGTCCCCAGCATCTGAAGGGACCTAAGATTTACTTGCTACCTAGATGCCTCTTCTTGCTGCCTGTATGCCTTCTTCCTGGCTACGTCGCCTCCCAAGAGCTTGCCCACCCCCAGCCTACTGGGGAGGGGGGGAATGGTAGAGAGACAGCCCTGATGCTGTGCCAGCACTGCTCAGCCATGGCCAAAACACTGCTGTGTTATCAACAGCTTTCTAGCTACCAGTACAGAGCACAGCACCACGAGGGCTGCTGTGGGGTAAAGGAACTCCAACTCAGCCAGACCCAATAGAGAAGGAAAGTGGAGGAACAACAGAGGGGGCAGCCCAGGGACACAGAGCCCCAGGTCTCATCCGGCCGCTCCTGTGACCATACGGTGTATTCAAAATCAAATACCTGAAGTGCTTCCTTAGACGCAGTTTACAGCCAGGGGACAAGAAGGTGGCAGTTCTGCATTTTGCAGCTCCCAGGCTGATGGCAGAGCCAAAGCAAAAAAAAAAAACAAACAACAAAAACCAAACCAACCAAGAGAGGTAAGACTGGAGGCAAGGGGGCAAATGCTTTTCTTTCACCTTAGGCCAACTGCTCGGACGCTCTCTATGCTGCCCTGCCACAGAGGGCATCCCTCTCGTACCAGTAAGAGACATAAGAGCGAATTAAAGCCAGGACCCCAAACCAGACCAAAAACCCGGTCATGATGAAGAAGAAAGTGGAGAATGCATCAAACATAACAGAAAATGATTTTGGACATTCCCAGTTTACATTTGGAAAAAAGAGAGAAAAAAAAAGAGGAGGAATTAGGTATTAAAAGAAGAGCACTGAATGATAAAGCAGTAGCAGTCCCTCTACCACTACAAACCCACACCCCCACACGCACGTACGCACACAGACTTAACACCACCAAACTCCCATTGACTGTGATGTTCACCTCAGCTTGCTGGTCTAGAGATACTGAATGCCTGAAGCACACCAAGGAGAACTGAAAACATCTGCATGGCTTTAATGGGAATCCTCCAACTGAAACAAAGCGCTTTCTCCCTCTGTCTGCGTTGGCACATCCCCGAGTCACGCTCTCACTCCTCTCCTTCAAAGTCAAGATTCCTAAACGTGAAAAGCGGGAGTGGGGAATGGCGAAGGGAAGAGAAAAAGAGGGAGAGCATCATCAGTGGAAGACCTGCCAGCTGCTGCTGATTCAGCCCTGTTCGGGGGACCACCCCAGCAGAGAGGAGCTGGTTTGCGTGCCACGGTCCTCACTGCCTGTTCCCAGGGACAGGCCGTTTGCTCAGCCTTGCCGGCCAAAGCGTGGGAGAAGCGTAGGCGTGTGCCGTCGCTTGCAGAGGAGCACGGTCACGTTCACGTGCAATCCTTTACCTTCTTCCTCCCTGGATTCAAAGGGTTTCTGTCTTCAAAGTGAGAGCCTTCCGTACGGTCGTTTGTGACATTTCATCCAGGATAATAATCTCAGAAGGATCAGTCCTGCAATAAATATTTCACATAGCAATCCGTGATTATGGGAACTGATGCCACCAAGGGCATTAGCATCAGCGAGAGGAACAGCGGAGCCCCGAGAATCAAAGCTCCGCATAAGTGTGGGAGGTTTTGCTGGATGAGGAGTTTTGGGAGGCAAGCCGGGGAGCTGCAGAGCAACAGCTCTGTGCAAAGGCTCTTGCTGGGGTCTAGCCCCGGTCCGGGTTCCTAAGCCACTGCTGGTACAGATCACGCCTGCAACTCCGCATGTGTAAGTATGAGGATCTCCAGCTACCGTAAAGGCACTGATGATGCAAGGTTTGGGGGTCAAACGCGAGTGCTGCAGCCGCTCTGCTTGGGGTGGCTTGCCCTGCGATCACCTCCTGCAGCCCTGCCCCCGAATTTGATTTTCCCACCAAGCTGCCTGCTGGTTTCTGTGGAATGCCCCACCAAGAGGCAAGTGGAGAAAACTCTGCCAAACACCTTCAAGCTAATCTTGCCGGGGGTCCTGGCGCTTGCTGGGGCTTTACCTGTCACTGCCTTGCTTTGGGATATCCACGTCGCTCGTCTTCCCCACGTTCAGCTGAACTGAACTTGCAGCAGCAGCAGCTTCCACCACCCTCCTGGACTCCTGATGTAAAAAAGGGACAAATCACGTTCTCTGTCTTTGGTCAAAGTGGAGATAAGCTGAATGCCCAGCACAAACTTAGCAGTCTGCCCTCCCCTTCTGCCCCTTGGCAGCTATAGGTATTAGTGCAGCAGGGGAGAAACCGTTCACTCCAAAGATTTCGGGGCAGGGGGATTGTGTGTTCAAAACACGATTATGAGCAAATCTTGCCAGCAGCAGCAGCAGCATCTAATAATAATCATCATAATGATAATGACCTTTGTGAAAAACGACTCGTTTTAAAAATTACACCTGTATTCAAGTGTTCAGCTCACTGCTACTTGAGGAAACAAAGGTTACAACGTGGGACCCAGCCTATTGGGATCTATTTCGACTGAGTGCTGATCTTCCCCCAACGTTTCCAGACAAGCTGAAAGAGAAACAGGCAATCTCACAGCCCGACGGAGATGTCCAGCCCCGAGGACCCAGCAAGCCTTACCTCTTCTTCTTCTCCAGCTTCATTTCTGGCATCGTCCAACTTCTTCTTCCTTTCTGGCATAAGGTCATCCAGAAAGCTGAGCTCTCGCTTTGAGAAGCAGAAATCCATCGCTTTCCGGACAAAGACGAGAGCCAAAACCTTCGCGAGTAAGAGGGAAGATGCGGTGAGCTCAGAGACGATGCCACCTCTCACTCCAACGCTGCAAACACCCCGCTGCCGAGCGGCGGCAGCTCTTACCATCATGGGAAAGATGATGGCGGCACGGGACACCTTGATGGTCCAGAGCAGGACGAGGCAGGTCAGCTGGATCACCGTGAACAAATGCACCTTTCGCAAGGGCACGTGCCGCAGGTAGATGAAATCCGGCTGGTGTTTCGCCGGCATCCAAAACAGCTTCAAGCGATCAAAGAACTGCAAAACAAAAGGGAGAGGTTGCCACCTTGGGACTGCGGCAAGGTTCTGGCCCTCTCGAGACGGGGAGGCAGTTTGCAGCATCTCGCTTGCCGTCAGAAATCCTGGATCCCACCGCGTTCCTCCTGGGAGCAGCACCCATTTTCCCTTTGCTCCATCTATCAACCGGCTTGCCCCCGAGAGCTGCCCACCAAACGGCAACTATTCCATGCCATTCCATTAGTAGCATTTCTCGGCCCACTGAATCCCCCAAGCGAGGATTTCCACCAGTGGTAGAAACTGCCTTCCCTTTGCACTGAATTCCCCCGCTTTCACGTAACCAAACACTGACCTGCCCTAAACCCTGAAACAGAGAGCGCTGAACTTGCCTGGTCCTCCCAGCCCTATATACCTCCTGTGCCTCCACCAATCTTTTGCTTACACAAAAGACTTTCATTGCTTGCTCTGCGAGAAGTTTTTCCCATGCCACTGCTTTTTTTCCCTGCTGCTACGGAGACAAAATACCAGGGAGCCGACACGCTGCACGCTGTAAAAGAGTCCGTACCTGAATTCCTCTGAGCGACGACACACCCATGTAGAGAAAGACGCCATAAAGCACAGGCATTGGTATAAACTGGGGGGGGAGAAAGAAAAAAAAAAAGAATGCAATCGTTTCTTTTTCTATATTGCATTTTCAGTATTAGCACCCTCTTCCACAGGCACTGCCTAAAATTGCTTGAAGCTTTCCAGCTTCCATTCAGGCTTAGAGATGGGTCAGATTTTAACCATTAAAGATTTTGTGCGCACGAGTGAGCTAAGGCTCTGCTTTAGGCTGAACTTTGGAGTTACCTCTCCTCAGAATAATCCTATTTTCCAGAAAGCTTGGAGGAAAATAGGCAATTTCACCCGTGCTGCCCTATGCCGCAGTCCGTGGCAGCAGAAAAACACTTCTGCCTATTCTTGGGGCAACAGGCAAAGGCCTCCTTTTAGCCTAGAGACGAGATTACTTTGTGGGAGGAACGTGCAAGGAAGCTCACGGGGATGACCTCAGTGTGTTTAGCTCCTGGGAATGGCTCCTCCGGGGCATTTGGGCAGCAAATTGCAGCCAGTAAAGGGCTGCCTGTTTGAAAGAGAGCAGATGTGCTGGTCTGAATATGCTCAACTGTAACCCATAAACATGGGCGGGCCTGAAAGACACCCGAAAATTCAAGCAGTTGCGTTGCTCGCTCGCCTCGAGCACACCAAACGGGGGCCTGAAGGGCTGCAAAGCCTAACCGAGGCTGGTTCCCACCGTGGGTCGAGCCCCAAGGGTTGGGATCACCTCCTCCTCCTCCGCTCCACAACTAACTCCTCAGGCCTGCAGAGAGGGGACTGGTTTTCTGTAACCTCCAACAAGCTCGCGGTTGTTGGGTGGTTTGCATTTTCCTCTCACCTTTAACACGGAAGTGAAGAAGACGGAGCAGCCCATGAGCACAAAGATCAGCAAGCCAGTGACTCTCTGCTCTCGTATCCCCAGAAACTTGGGTTGTTCTCCTGGAGCTGAGCAGTCAGACTCTACTTTGAGGCTATTCACGTGGGTGATGGACAGGACGGTCGCAGCCACAAACCAGGGCAGCCCCATCACAGAGCACACCCCGAGCATCACGGCCACCACAAAAAGGTCCAGGTGGTACCCGCATCCTTTCTGCAGGCAGGAAAACAAGAAACAGAGCATCCCATAGCACAAGAGCAAGGAGAACGTCGCAAGGCAGACTCAAACCCGGCTCGAGCACAAGTCAACTTCTTCAGAATTTAAAACAAGAAATGGAAACAAGTAAGGGTGTATGCAAGCTTTGCACACGCACCTGGCATGAAAATCGGGCAGGAGTTCAGATGCAAGGGATATGGGGAGCTTGTGCGATACATACTTCTCCAAAAAAAAAAAAAAGCCACCCCACAACCCAAAACCACCAAACCATTTTTTTCACTCACAAAGAAAATTCTACCACTTGCAAGGAAGGCGTGACTCTGAGTTATCCCTGGCAGCGCATCAAAACAATTCATTCCCCGCACCTGCTGCTGCTGCCATTTTAAAACAAAAAGGCGCTTCTATATTGCTCCAAGATTAATTTGCTCCTCCAAAAGGTTGCTCATCTGAACTGCCCTGTCACTTGCTCCCTGCATCATCGTTAATCCAGGAGAGCATCCTGCCACGCAGCCTGGCCTTGTCCCAAACCAATGCCTTCAGAAAGCATCGGGAATAAGAGCTTCTCCCCAGACCTGCAGCCCAGAAGGGGCTGGGGCTGGGGTCATCTCTCGCAGGCCCTTACCTTCAGCTTGTGCTCCTTCCTGTTCACAATAACGGCACTGATCTGCTGGTCCATGAATATCAAGATGGTGCAGAGCAGAGCTGGGACGAGCGCAGCCAACACCGTCCACCAAGGGTTGGGTCCTATGGGGTTGATGAACCACCCGCGGTCGTCTCTGGTAGGCTGCAACAAAGCCCACACGTCAGCATCGTCTCCCAGCCCAGGCACTCCACTGGCTTTCATTTTCCCCTCCCTCCCTGTGTCAGAGCACCTCCCAGCCCTGGCTTCACGTCCCCCTCTCCCGTGGGCTTCAGCAGTGCCGGTGTCCTCTTTGCAAGCACCTCTAGATACTTCTCCTGTAGGTATCTAGTTTTGGGGCCATCTTCTCGGTTCCAGGAGGAAGCAAGGCACTTGGAGGTGGAAGAGGAGATGCTCACACCCCCAGCATCTCCTCCAGACTCAGCCCTGCCCTGCCCCGGCATCACCTTGTGGCACCCCCACGTGCCAAAACACCCCAGTACCTTGAACGCATGGGGGACCTGGAGCTTCGGCGATGGGATCCCAGCCACAAAGTCAAGGAGCACCATGATGACGATGGTGAGGAAGACAGCAAAGTCGCTCACTGTGGACCGTACCTGGGGCAAGAAACCAGAGGTGAAAGGGGCATGGCAAACAGGGCCGTAACGTGAGATGCCAGAGTTGCAGACATCCACAACGTTAGGCTGGTTAACCAAATCCCACCACCCCTCTGAGCACATGCAGCCTGATCCCTTGCTTAGATACTGTTGCTGTGTTTGTCCCTGTGACATCTGGTGTCAGACAATAAAAAAAGCTTAATTAGGTGGACAAGGGTTGGTTTAAGTCAAAACCTAAAAATAATAATAATAATATTAAAAATAAGAAAACAGATGTCTGCCACTACAGCTACACTCACAGCTACAATGGCAACAAGGCACTGAGGCATCCTTTAGTCCTCAAAAGGAAGCTCCTCATTCGAATCTACTTTCCGCTCGAGCACATAATGCGCAGAAGGTAAGGAAAAAAAAACCAAAACCCCAACCCCCAAAACTTTGGGAAACCTGACTTCCTACTACCTGAGGAGGAAAAATAAAAAAAAAAAAAAAAAAAAAAATCTTCAATCTGGGGCAGGTCACGAGGCAGGTGGGAAATGCTACGATGATTTTGCACTCATGGAAATGAGTGCGGGACGTCCAAGCTCTTGGAGAGCTTGGCCTGCAAGGCCAACGTTTCCCAGCTTGACCAAGGCGGGGCAAATACTGCTTAGTGCTCCAGGAAAGCCATTTTGGGAAACGAGTGTGGAGATGGATGCTGGCCACCATCTTCTACTTACTCTGGTTGGAAAGTAGCGGCTGGTTTTAAACTTCTTCAAGAAGCCTGACAGGGCAAAGGTGGCGAAGAAGAGGATGCAGCACCAGAGGAACACGTCAGGCGTGTAGGGGCCGTCGCGTCCACAGGCAGGTCCTTGAAACTCCCCACGCAAATACCGACATTCCTGGAGAGACAGAGCGTCAGGACACAAAGGCAGTGCACGTGCGGCAGGGAAACCTCGCATAGCTAGGGGGTTTTGAGGACCTCGGTCCAAGATCCACGACCCTGTAACTGCTCCTGCCAATGGAGATTTATATTTAATGAGCAGCAGCAGCTGAACAAGTGACACATCGAACTACAGAGCGGAGAAATGAGACGTGAGGGGACGCCATACCACACACCCTCGGCACATCCTCTGCCTGCCATTCGAGCAATCGTGGCTAAAGAAGACACCAGAGGGGAAGGAAACACTGGAAACTCTTGGGGATAGAGAGAGAGGCAAGAGGGAAGGAGGGCTAAAGACAACCATGGCAGGAAAGGAGGAGAAGAGACAAATCGTCCCTTCCCAGGGGAGGGCTCGCAGAACCTGGCCAAGAGGGGATGAAGGCCACCGTAAGAGCCTGCCGCCCTAGGCCCGGGCTCTGCTTCCAGCAACAACAGCCTGAGAGGCTGCTCAGACATTTATGCATGGACCTACAGACAGCACTGAATGAGAAAGCAAGGCCTGGAGTTACTAGGAACCCATTAAGGAGGCCAATTACTACCTTTCAAGCATGAACTTAAGTCCTACAACTTCTACAGTAATCAAACCACCCACTACTTAACCTTCCTCCCAGTCAGAAGTACTGTCCTGCAACAGGCTTGAGGGGGACACTTGCTACCCACAATGCTGGGGACCAGGTAGACTGGGACAAGGTGGACTCTCCTCCCCAGGACCAAGCAGGTTCAAAGCACACGCTAGATCTAAGCAAGGACTTTTCCGAGCAGCACTAGCACAGTTTGAAGCCCATCATTCCCTGAAGGGCTCTGACTTTTGCACCATGCAAATGCCCCCGGACCCCATGGCCGCGGCGCGAGGAAGCAGTGGCTCAGGGCACTTACGGTCACCGTGAGGTTTTCCCAGGCTATGCCAGACACGTTGATCTTGTTGCTCGCCCAGAAACGCAGCGTTTCGTTGCTGGGATGGGTCGGTGCCTCACACTTACAGCTGGCAGGAGAGAAGCCAAGACGGGGGGGGTAAGGGAAAGGCGATGGAGGTGCAGCCCGGAGCTCCTGCCAAGGGGCAGCATCTTTCTCAGGGGGAAAAAAAACCCACTAGTAGCTGGTGAGGAAGTCCAGCTTGCTGTGCATGTGCACAGGGTAGGTGTCTCGCAGGTGACTCAGCTTCTCCAGAGCCTCGTAGATGAAGATGATGCAGATGAGGGAGGCAAAGGCTTCTTCCGTGAAGCGGGTGACGTAGCACACCAAACAGCTGGCGTCGGTGGCCACCAGCACTATGCACAAGAAGGCGGTCCACAGCCCAATGCACGCCCGCAGAGACAGATAGGAGAGCGCGTACTCCCTGCGAAAGCAAAATGAAACAAAGGCTGGAAAGGCCAGCAAGAGGCCCTGAGCCATGCCTGCCTTCGGGGAAAGCGGGGAGCAATTTTGGAGCGTGTCAAGGCTGCGGATGGGAAATGCCGTTTCCATGTACTACCACAGAGAGCCTCGGGGCTGTGGTGTAGGGTGTAGACCCACAGGAGGAGAGGCCAATTACTTAGTTACCACTGCTGAACAAGGATCTTGTGTTAACACCTTGGAGGCTGCTCGAGGTCAGGTCCCTCTTGGGCCAGGTGGTGTTCTCCCACATCACCCTGACGCCCTAACACTGAAACCAGCTGGGTGTGCACCCAGTCACCTGCTGCCAGCAAGCTGGGGCTTAATAATAAACCTTATGGCAATATAAGGGTGGTTTATCTCCCATCAAAGCCATCGCAACAAAAGGACTGTCACTAAAATCTAGCAACTACCCCTAAGAAAAAGAAAAGAAAAGAAAAGAAAAGCATCTTTTCTCCATCACTGCCCCCTTCTGAAGGCTCTCGCAGCACCCAGCTGCGGCAGCCAGCCTTACTTGCAGAATTTGTAGAGGATCTTCTCGAACACGAGCACGGGTCCCGTGCTGCCGAGGATGGTGAGAGGTTGGCCGGCAAAGAGGCAATACACCACGCCGGCCATGGACGCGCCCAGCAGCGACTCCATGGCACTCTGTCCGGGGAAGAGAGGCAGCCGTGAGTAAATAAATCGTTAGGGAGAAACAACAACCAAAGCCCATTCACTGCAGCAAGGACTTTGGCCTGAGTTTGATCCTCCCCCATGGCCCCCAACAGAGAGAGGTGCTCACTATGTGGCCATTGGTCGCCTCCCCCAGCAGTCCCCCGAAGGTGATGACAGGGGACATGCAGGCACAGTAGAGGAAGAGGAAGGACGCCAGGCACTGCAGGCTCAGACCATCCCGGAAGTCGCTCCAGAACCACGGGGCTTTCCGCTTCACGTCCAGGGTCAAACCTCCAAAGAGCCTGCAGGAAGGAAAAAGAAGAGAGTCTGTTCTCTTGGAGGAACACGCTGACTTTGCTTTGCTGCAGAAGGGCAATCACAAGCACAGAGCAACTTCCGTGGCTAAAAAGAAGCACTCTCCTTCATCCCAAATCAAGGAAACCTGCGTGCAATGGTGATGGCTGGGGCTGAGCCCAGCTGCCCAGACCTCCCCCCTGCCCAGCCCAGGGGACCAAGCTGGTCATGTGGAGCCCCTTCACTGAACCAGCTAACCCCAAAGACCTGCTAGAAGGGAAGGTGCATGCTCAGATTTGAGGGGCAACAGAAGAAAAACACCCAAACTATTAAAGCTCCCACCTTCCCGTCCGCTGCAGTTCAGGGCCACAGTGTTTCTCCAGCATGCTGTGAGAAGCACCGTCATCAAGAGCTCCTGGCATCTTCCTTTTTTCCTGTTAAAACGGAAGTAAGATAAAGCTATGGACTTGCAACCACTGGCTCGTTTTGCTTCTGGTCTGGCTCTGTGACTGTGTCAGAGCGGGACCTTGTGAATTTGGGCCCCTGAACAGCGTCCCCAGCTGTCCTGCCCGTCCCCCTTGCGCCTCCCGCCGACGCAGCACCCACCTGCGAAGGGACGTTTTTCGGGGGCTCGATTCGGATCGATGGATCCCACTCTCCTGGCGGCAAGACCGTGACCTGATCCAGAAACTCGTCGATGCCAGCCACCAGGTCAGCCCCGTTCTTGGCTTTATAGGCAACGTCACGGAAAACCTGCCAATAGAAGACGACCTGGTGAGAGGACAACCCAGCTCGGATGTCCTAACCAGTGCAATAAACTCTTGCCTAAACGCAAGGCTTTTTCCCCAAAATTTCCTGCTGGAAAGGGCAGGAAATATTCCCCCAAAAGGAAAAAATCTGTGCATCACGGCATTTGTAATCGTCTCCCCCACAAGGCCCCCGTCCCCCATGGCACACCATACCCTTCTGCTTAAAGAGCAAGAGAAGTTTTACTGGCCCTGGCAATGCCACCACTGGGGACAGCGTGCTGGGGACCCCGGCGAGAAGGATGAGGTGCAGGATGCACCCCGGGTGGGATTTCAGCCTCCAGGATGTGGCGTGATGCAAATCTGCGTGTTTGCTTTGGGGTGAGAAAGAGGGCTGGGCTGTTTGGAGAGCTGCGGGCAGCTGGGACAGCAAATCCTCTTCCTCACTACTTCAGAGACAGGGAGAGCTGAAGAAAGGCAAAAATGACCCAGAGCTATCTCATCTTGTCGCACCTCATCCGTCATGATAGTGGCCATGGACCTGCCGATCTCATGGTACTGATGGGCTTTTCCTTCTGGCCCAAGCAAAACAAACAGGAACCTGGGCAAGAAAAACAAAATGAGAGAGAGAAGAAGGTGTCCTTGCTCCGAGAGCACCCAAGGAAAGCCCTGGCAGCTCCCAGCCCAGAGCGTGGCTCAAGACGGGACACGTAGGCTCAGCGACGCCGCGATGAATTTGAAATTCTTCCAAGCCGACGGCAAATTTAATTTGGGGGCCAACTTTCATTACAATTGGCCGATGGGTTTAAAAGCTACAGCAGGGAATGGAGAAACGAAGGCGAGGAGATGTGGGTGGGGGAAACGTGCTTGCTCCCCCTCCCACTCGCCTTGTTCCCTTGGGACACCAAACTGATGCCTGCAACTTGATCTTTGGTTGGGTGTCTTTTTTACGGAAAAAAATTTGCGCTTCTCATTCGCACCTTGTTGGGATGGGAACTTCTGTCATGCCTGAGAGGAGGACAGCCGGGCTCAGGCGGACAAATGCCACGATGGGCTGGTGAAGGAAATCCAGCTCTCCTACCAGCACGTTGGATGCTTCAGCCCCGGTGGGAATTTTCTTCATGAAGTGCAGCTCCGCCTGGGCACGACAAGCGATTTTCAGGCAATTACCCCAACAGCAAAGCCCACAGCGCTCTGCAGCACACTCTGCAGCCAAGTTTGCAAGAGCAAAGCCGGCCCTAAAGGCGTAAGAAAGCTGCGAGTGTCTCACCTTGCTTAAATCCATTGCTCTGCTCTCAGGGTTCACCCCATCTTTAGCTTCCGCAGCGGTGGGAGAAGGACAAGGGGTGATTGTTTGGGCTGGTAGGAAGAAGAAAGACACTCAGAAAGATGGGCAAGGAGCAACTGGGACGCTTCTCCTTTGCCCGGACAAGTCTAATGGGGCCACAGCCCTGCAGAAACCCTCACCTGGCTTGTAGAGGAGGTGCAGGTCTGACTGCCTCTTGCTCACGTCAGCAAACGAGCAGACAGCGGGGAGAAGGTTGGTTGTCTTCTCGTTCTGATGGTGGTGCTTCCTCAAAAGGACTTCTCGAACCTGCGCCCGCATGTGCTCGTCAAACTCCGTGGACTGTTCTTGCTGGGCCAGGATCATATCTGAGGATGGCAAAGGGAAACGAAGCCGTCAGAGCAGAAACCCCAACAAGTCCCGACCCCCAAAGCCCCCAGGGAAGGCTGTGCCACACAGGCTGCACCCTAATGCCGGCTCAGCCTTGCACAGCAAGGCCTTTTAACAATGTTCAGCCTTTGCAGCGAAAACGAGAATTTTCTTTTGCTAAGAAACATCATCCAAGTGCTTATTCATCATTCCGCTAAGATAAATATTGCCCATTCTAAATAACGCAATTTTCTTGCCCGACCTGGCCTTTCTGACTCTACACGTTTACCCAAATTATAAGCAATCTAGAGCACAGACGTTCCCAGAGTTTCCCGTGCTGATCGAGTGCAATTTGCCGAGCCCAGGGAGAAACGTGCTAAGAACGGCTCCGACTTCTCCAGCCCTTGAAAGGGCTGAATGGAGACCTGCCGCCAGCCAAAGATAACTTCTCCAAAGCGGCTTTTGCAATTAACTTCAAGTATCTTCCCCACAGGAATACACTGCTTGGTCATCGCCAGATAACCTCTGCCTTAAAACTCTTCAATGCTGGATGTTAAGGCAAAAGTAAGAAAAAGAATGCGAGGAAACAGCTTGTAAGAAATCGTTCCCTTAAGGAGGTTCAGCTCTTACGCGGACTCCGTATTTCTAAGAGCAGCCTGCTAAGCCCTGACACACGCTCCTTTTTGGCTGCAGAACATTCTCTAGTGGCTTCTCCAGCCCCACAAACTGCTTTCAAAAGGACCCCGTATGGGAAGAAAAAAACGGTGCGACTGTTGCACGCCCAGTCTACATCCAAAAACAGCTCATGAGAAAAACACAGTGGGACTTCTGGAAAAGGACGTGCCATTAGGGCAGGGTCTGATGTGGGAGTGAAGAGCTGAGCTCGGCCGTTCCCGGAGGGATGCAGTGCCCACGGTACCTGCAATCTCTTCGATGCTGTTGGCACAAATGTCCAGCAGCACCGACCCGTTGCTGATGCAGCTCCTCAGCTCGGAGAGGCTGTGCAAGGACAGCGTGCCAACGTAGGGCTTGCTCCAGCGCTCGCCGCCATCTTCCACGTCCTCCTCAAACTTCAGCCACCTGTGGACATCGGGTGCGATCAGCCCCATTGCAAGAAAACAGCCCCAGCTCTGCAACCCCTTTGACAGAGCCACGGGGTGGCAAGAGGAGAAGGCTCCTCGTGCCGCCACCTGCAGCTGCAAAAGCTTCGCGTCCTGGAGGGGAGAAAGCAGAGCCCACGGGCGCTGCCGGTGCGGGGACTCCTCTCCCACCGCAGCCAAGCAGCAGGGATTTACCTTGCCGTTTCCTTCCACTTGGCATCTCGGCCCTCTTTTACACAGATCTCATCCAGCTCGGAGAACAAGTGGTGAGGGACATGCTGCTCGTCCTCCTTGGTCCTGAGAATGAACTGCACCCGCTGGGACGGGGAGCCTGGGGGCAGAAGGCAAAGACCCATCCCGTTACCGCGCCTCAACACAGCTCATCACGCTCACGTGCAAAGTGGCCATCAGCACCAGTGCAGCCATAAACACTGGGCTGGCCCCTCTCCTCTGCGTCTGTCTGGGCTTGCACAGAGCCATGGAGAAGGAGAAGCATCTAGTCCACCTCTGCATAAGGATGGGCTGCTTTCCTTCCCCACATTGCCATTTTTAAAGCCAGGATCCCTCTAAGGAAGACGAGCCTACACCCATTAGGCATTTAACTGCATTAAAAAAAAAACCCCAACCAACCAACAAAAAAAAGAAAACTTGGGAAAAAGAGGGTGTTGCTCAATAAGGCCACTTTCCCTCGGAAGAACAGCAACTCACTCAAACTAGCCACGGGGACCTGCTCGCAGAAGGCCCCAGCGCCCACGTTGCCCCCAGGAGTTTAGCGAATGCCGCGGTGGGACTTACAGTGGTAGCCCTGCTCCGTCGGGGCAGAGTCCTTCTCCCGTTCCCCTTCCCGATGCTTCTGGCTGTGGCGTCGGTGATGCCGGTGGCTCTGCCTAACCAGTGGCATCCACGCGCCCACATACAGGGTCCGGTGGCCTGCGAAAAGCGAAAAAGCGGCGTGTTTTGCAGCACTCTCGGCATTGCAGCAATGGTTGAGGTGGCCGGTGCCTTGCTAAGCCACGGTTAAATCCCAGGAGCAACACCACCTTCCCTTAATCTTATTTTCACCGGACCTCCTTTTTTGCAAGCCTATTTTACTCGAGCTTTGCAACAACACAGCAACAACAAGCGTTGGCTCCGCCTCATCTAAAAGTGCCCTGAAAGTATCGGACCTCTTCTCAAATTCCAGCTTCGGCTGGACAACACTCAGACTTGCTCATTAAGCAGCAACACAAGCTAATTATTGTCAAAATCTCTGTATGGCACGAGGCGACAAGAGACGGTCAAATCAGTCCCATCGTAATGAACTCCAGAACAAAAAAAGAAAATCACAGCCCCGCGTCTGCAGCCCTGAAATGATTCTCCTGACCTCTCCAAGCCAGGAGCAGCCTCTGCGAGAAAAAAAGCCGTCAATTATCGAGCCCCGTGGCTACAACTCACACCGTGGCCTCCCGGGGGCCTTTTTCCCTCCGTTTAAAAAGCCGTAATAGTAAAAAACCTGACAATAACTGTGCTGCTTTATTGAGAAGCGCGGCACGTTTTGCTGCACGTGATGCGACACCCAACAAGGCACACTGGAGAGACTTTGTGCAATGGGAAAACGCGCTGGGCTGGTGGCTCCTCTACCAGGATCTCAGCAGAGACTCACCTTCCAACTCCTCCTTCTCATAGCAAATACTGACAGCGTTGCTCCTTCTTCCCCGGTCGATCACTGCCTCCTCGTCATGTCTCTGTTTAGCAACGACAAGAAGGGAAAAGTTGGGGCTGGGGGTGGAGAGCTCCCTTACGTCCTCCCAGCCATCATCCAGCCCTGCGTCCACGCGAGTCCACGAGCCATCACGCCTCTGCGTGCCTCCTCCTCCTTCAGGCACAGCCCTAAAACCACGGACTTGTAGGAGGTTTTTCTTCCCATACGCAAATAAAACAGCCCATAACATCACCTGTACTGCATACCATGAGAGTCTGGACGTATTTCATACAGCAGGAGAGGGATGACTGTTTCAGACCAAAAAAACCCACCTCCTGCTTTGTTCTTCAGGTTCCTGTCTAAAAAAGCGATTTCCAAACTGGAAAAAATAACCCCAACCCACAAAACTGCACTTTTGAGCCCCGGCCGTGCTACCTGTAACTCTTCCAGAAGTGTCATTTTGTGACCCCCAGTTGGGTTCATCCTCACGTCAGTCACTGGGTTTTGGGGACAACTGAACCTCCAGGTCAGTCAGGGGGCCCGATTCCCCAGGGACTGATGGAGTAGCCCTCACGGGAGGAGCTAAGTGGCACCCAGTGTGCACCAACTCCAGAGACACAATAGGGACCATTATGAAATCACAAGCTATGATGCGGATCCAGGCAGCTACTTAAAGCCACGCACCCCTAGACCCTTCCCGCTTGGAAAACTTAGTGCCTGGGGAGAAGCCAGCTCTGCTTTCAGCAAAAACTCTCCAGAACAGAGAAACTTCCTGCATGAGAGGTGTCAGGCTCAAAAGTGCGCAGAAGGAAAACCCTCCACAGGCTCGTTCGCCCTCCTGAGAAGCAAAGCCCATTAGCAGCAGCATGGTTTCTCTCTTTTTCTTTCTAACAGTAGAGCTGAAGCTCTAGCATCCTGAGGATAACGGGAGGTACAAATACGGTAGGGAAAAAGAACATCTTACTGGATCGATGGGTAGATTCAGAAAAAAACCCTGCTACACAGTAGTTTATCCCGACTGCTAGCTAGAACCGAGAAGACTGTTTTTTCCACCTGCGTCGACAGTTCCGGTGAAACATACTACTCGTCTAGGACGGCTGCATCTGAGGAACGAGAATTAGTTATCTGCAATACAAGGAATAACAATGAGTCATTTTGTGTCATGATATTCATCAGACTGCACAGAGAAACAAGAGACAAATGCATTTGAATAACCATGTCTTGTGTTACGTTTTAACCACTTAACATTCCATGAGAAATACCCCAAGAGCTCAAGAAGAAAGAGCAGAAAGACAGGAGACAGGTGAAAGCCGAGAGCGCCAGCTAGACGGAATGAAAGACCCTCTTCCTTCTCTGAAGCTTCAGCAAGGCTTCCTTCACCTGCTGGTTCCTCCGACTGTAAATGACGGGGTTCAAACTGGGGCTGACGAGACTGCAGAAAAGGGAAAGAACTTTCTCCCTCCCAGAGGAGTTACCGCTCCCGGGCCCCGCGTACATGAAGATGGCGTTTCCATAAAAGACACCCGCCGCGGTCGGGTGGGAGCCACACGTGGACAAGGTTTCGTGCCATCCTGGCGCAGAGCGGATGCGCAGATCGGTGGCCGGGGTGTCCAGGGAGGAAATCAGGATTAAGGCTAAAGGCAAGAGGAAGAAGCACACACAGACAGCAAAGATCAGGACTTTATTGGCAGGAGCGGCAGTGCAGGCCAGCTTTAAGACAGCAACAATTTCACAGGAGAAGTGGACAACCTCGCAGGGGCCACAGAAAGGCAGGTGTAAAGCCAGAGAGGCTTGCAGTGTGCCCAATACGAACGCCAAAGCCCACAAAACCGTGGCAAGGGTGAGGCGCAGCCTCCAGATCACGATGAGGGCATAGCGCAGGGGACGGCAGATTGCCACGTAGCGAACATGAGACATCACGGCCAGCAGCACGCACGCTGTAAGTGCAAAGATTAAATAAAGATGGATCTGTGCCCCACACCCAGCACAGGAGAGGGCTCTGCCTTGTCCAAGGAGGCTCCTTAGCATACGGGGGACATTGCTGGAGGCGTAGCAGATGTCCGCGATGGAGAGGTGGCGGAGGAAGAAGTACACGGGGCTGTGGAGGCAGCAGTCCAGGCAGATAAGCAGAAAGACAAGTGCGTTTCCCATCAGAGTGGCAGAGCAGAGGGCAGAGAAAAGGCCAAAGAGGCAGTGCTGCAGGGCTGGGGTGCTGCAGAACCCCAGGAGGACGAATTCTGTGACAGTCGCTTCATTCTGCACGCTGTGCTGGAGGTGAGGCAGCACAAACTGCGACCACGGAGGTCTGGAAGCAAAGGAGCAAGGAAAAGGAAAGAAAAAGGAGAGTTTTCCTAAGAATGTTGTGTCCTTTACTCTTTACGCTGCAGCTCCCTTCTCCCCGTTCTTCCCTCTGACTCCAGTGAAAGGTGCGTACTACCCTCCCCACGCTGAGCGACGTACATCTGAATTGCAAGCTCCAATCTCTCTGCAAACTTTGAGCAGCTTGACCAATCTCGCACAACTTTGCTGCCTAGCTTGCCCTTGAAGTCTTTCTTTTCCTGGGTTGGTTTGGGGTTTTTTTTGCAGGGGGTGGGGAGGGGCAGGGGGTGGTTTTGCTGTTGGAGAAGATAAGATGATGAAGATTGCAGGTGTCGATTAAGGTGAAGTCAGAACAACTTCAAAGCAGCTATTTTAAATTAAGTCCATATTAAAAGGAATGCACAGTTCACAGAAGAATTCCAGTTTTACCATTAAACCAACCAGCATTTCCAATCCACTGCCGTGTCCTCTTTACCTTCGTGCAATGCATTCCTATTGAATCCTGCAGTTGCTTGATCCGACTCCCCTATCCCAGCAGGGAGGCTACTGCAGGCCCGGGAAGGTCAGGCAGAACGTCACCTTGGTTCCTGCTGTGCAGCTGCTCGCCGTTACCAGTTTCGCAGGGTGCTGGTCAAGGTCCCTGGGCATCCCCTGGCACTTGTCTCCACGCGGCTCTCTGGTCTCCAAGATCTTCCGCCACTTCCAGGATACTTCCTCCAGCCAGGATCTTCACCTTTTCCTTCCTGGGTCCCTTTCTTCTCTTCAAGATCCCTTCTTCTTTCTGGGAACCCTTCTTTTTGCCACCACCTCTTCTTTCTGGAACCCCACGCCCCCCGTTTTCCCAATCTAAGTTGTCTATGTGAGCAGTACGATGCCTGATCAGCCTCCGAATTAAGGCTTCTGGCTCCTAGCTCTTTAGTAACTGTAGGATTCGGGACACGCTGGCTGCGTGTAGCAAGAAGCAGGCTTCTGCTTGACAGCTCAGAATTCAGTTTCAGACATTCACACGCACAGACCTTGCCACACACGTGCACCCCGTCACGTCTTGCCTGGTAACCTTCACAGTTTGAGCCAGTTTTTTGTCTACGGCCGGGCTTCAGACCCAGGGCATGGCCACAGAAGCGCATTCCCCCCGTCAGTCTGTGAGCTGAGCAAGGGAGAGTCAATACTTGTCTGGTGAGCCTCATACCCAGGCAATGTGGGCGACCCCTCTCCTGCGACAGCCCTGGCAAAAGCCACAGCAGGGTGCTCCCTTGCCTCTGCCTAGGTCACCGGGGTTCCCCTGCCTGCCATTGCTCCTTTGTCCTCCTCTGTGTTTGTGGAGATGAACCTTTAACCACACAACCTAACACCTACAACGCCGGGAAAAAGAGAGGCTGCAGAGGGTCCAGCGGGGAAGGTCGCCGATGTAAAATGCTCTTTGTGAGAGGCAGCACACCCAGCTCACCTCCTTGCTCCTGAGCTGCTCTATCGGAAGCACTGCGTGCAGGACGCTCTGCTCAACAGGCTGTGTCTGTCTCTGACTGCCTTGTCCTTGCTGCAGCACCGTGTGCTGGGGGAACGCCACAGAGAGCAAGGAGGACGCTCTTTCCCCAGGAGCAACGGAGGGTGCTCAGCTGAGTGCTGCTGCAGGGGCCAAAGTGGGGCAGGCAGGCAGGCAGGGGAAGGCAGGAACGAGGGAGCTGGGAGGAACCGGCCAGTCTGGGAGATGCCCGAGAGGCTTGAAAACCCTGTAAGCACAGGACGAGCTCACAGGAGGTTCAACGTGAGGCCCTGTGCTTAACCATGCCCTCCAGATCTGGACCTTCTCTGCTTCCCGAGTTACCGTGCAGTTTAACAGCCTGGTGCAGAGATCCTGACTGGGAGATCACTGTACCTCCAGGAGTTAGGGATCCACCTAACAGTTAACCTGAGCGGGTGCAGGTCTGTGCTGCGCTGTACCTACAGCGTGGCCTTCAGGCTGTGTCCCTACACATGCCCCTTGGCCGCAGGATAAACGGAGCTGGTTGACTGTGACAGAGGAGCCTCCAGGCAGCTCCTGCTTGGTACCAGCGATTACGCCACCTGCGCGGCCCTGCCGTTATCTAAAGTGCAGCAAGAAGTCCGCGCGTGAACATCCTTTATGCATGGAGTTGTTTTCTTCTAAGAAAAGTTGTACGACACCGTGAATGACCAAAAAGGAGGAACTTCTCCACAGGCAGGATCTGTACAGTGTGCCAAGGGAAAATCCGTCTGGGGTCTGCCCAATGCTGCATGAACGCAGGGTCCCCAGCATCTGAAGGGACCTAAGATTTACTTGCTACCTAGATGCCTCTTCTTGCTGCCTGTATGCCTTCTTCCTGGCTACATCGCCTCCCAAGAGCTTGCCCACCCCCAGCCTACTGGGGAGGGGGGGAATGGTAGAGAGACAGCCCTGATGCTGTGCCAGCACTGCTCAGCCATGGCCAAAACACTGCTGTGTTATCAACAGCTTTCTAGCTACCAGTACAGAGCACAGCACCACGAGGGCTGCTGTGGGGTAAAGGAACTCCAACTCAGCCAGACCCAATAGAGAAGGAAAGTGGAGGAACAACAGAGGGGGCAGCCCAGGGACACAGAGCCCCAGGTCTCATCCGGCCGCTCCTGTGACCATACGGTGTATTCAAAATCAAATACCTGAAGTGCTTCCTTAGACGCAGTTTACAGCCAGGGGACAAGAAGGTGGCAGTTCTGCATTTTGCAGCTCCCAGGCTGATGGCAGAGCCAAAGCAAAAAAAAAAAACAAACAACAAAAACCAAACCAACCAAGAGAGGTAAGACTGGAGGCAAGGGGGCAAATGCTTTTCTTTCACCTTAGGCCAACTGCTCGGACGCTCTCTATGCTGCCCTGCCACAGAGGGCATCCCTCTCGTACCAGTAAGAGACATAAGAGCGAATTAAAGCCAGGACCCCAAACCAGACCAAAAACCCGGTCATGATGAAGAAGAAAGTGGAGAATGCATCAAACATAACAGAAAATGATTTTGGACATTCCCAGTTTACATTTGGAAAAAAGAGAGAAAAAAAAAGAGGAGGAATTAGGTATTAAAAGAAGAGCACTGAATGATAAAGCAGTAGCAGTCCCTCTACCACTACAAACCCACACCCCCACACGCACGTACGCACACAGACTTAACACCACCAAACTCCCATTGACTGTGATGTTCACCTCAGCTTGCTGGTCTAGAGATACTGAATGCCTGAAGCACACCAAGGAGAACTGAAAACATCTGCATGGCTTTAATGGGAATCCTCCAACTGAAACAAAGCGCTTTCTCCCTCTGTCTGCGTTGGCACATCCCCGAGTCACGCTCTCACTCCTCTCCTTCAAAGTCAAGATTCCTAAACGTGAAAAGCGGGAGTGGGGAATGGCGAAGGGAAGAGAAAAAGAGGGAGAGCATCATCAGTGGAAGACCTGCCAGCTGCTGCTGATTCAGCCCTGTTCGGGGGACCACCCCAGCAGAGAGGAGCTGGTTTGCGTGCCACGGTCCTCACTGCCTGTTCCCAGGGACAGGCCGTTTGCTCAGCCTTGCCGGCCAAAGCGTGGGAGAAGCGTAGGCGTGTGCCGTCGCTTGCAGAGGAGCACGGTCACGTTCACGTGCAATCCTTTACCTTCTTCCTCCCTGGATTCAAAGGGTTTCTGTCTTCAAAGTGAGAGCCTTCCGTACGGTCGTTTGTGACATTTCATCCAGGATAATAATCTCAGAAGGATCAGTCCTGCAATAAATATTTCACATAGCAATCCGTGATTATGGGAACTGATGCCACCAAGGGCATTAGCATCAGCGAGAGGAACAGCGGAGCCCCGAGAATCAAAGCTCCGCATAAGTGTGGGAGGTTTTGCTGGATGAGGAGTTTTGGGAGGCAAGCCGGGGAGCTGCAGAGCAACAGCTCTGTGCAAAGGCTCTTGCTGGGGTCTAGCCCCGGTCCGGGTTCCTAAGCCACTGCTGGTACAGATCACGCCTGCAACTCCGCATGTGTAAGTATGAGGATCTCCAGCTACCGTAAAGGCACTGATGATGCAAGGTTTGGGGGTCAAACGCGAGTGCTGCAGCCGCTCTGCTTGGGGTGGCTTGCCCTGCGATCACCTCCTGCAGCCCTGCCCCCGAATTTGATTTGCCCACCAAGCTGCCTGCTGGTTTCTGTGGAATGCCCCACCAAGAGGCAAGTGGAGAAAACTCTGCCAAACACCTTCAAGCTAATCTTGCCGGGGGTCCTGGCGCTTGCTGGGGCTTTACCTGTCACTGCCTTGCTTTGGGATATCCACGTCGCTCGTCTTCCCCACGTTCAGCTGAACTGAACTTGCAGCAGCAGCAGCTTCCACCACCCTCCTGGACTCCTGATGTAAAAAAGGGACAAATCACGTTCTCTGTCTTTGGTCAAAGTGGAGATAAGCTGAATGCCCAGCACAAACTTAGCAGTCTGCCCTCCCCTTCTGCCCCTTGGCAGCTATAGGTATTAGTGCAGCAGGGGAGAAACCGTTCACTCCAAAGATTTCGGGGCAGGGGGATTGTGTGTTCAAAACACGATTATGAGCAAATCTTGCCAGCAGCAGCAGCAGCATCTAATAATAATCATCATAATGATAATGACCTTTGTGAAAAACGACTCGTTTTAAAAATTACACCTGTATTCAAGTGTTCAGCTCACTGCTACTTGAGGAAACAAAGGTTACAACGTGGGACCCAGCCTATTGGGATCTATTTCGACTGAGTGCTGATCTTCCCCCAACGTTTCCAGACAAGCTGAAAGAGAAACAGGCAATCTCACAGCCCGACGGAGATGTCCAGCCCCGAGGACCCAGCAAGCCTTACCTCTTCTTCTTCTCCAGCTTCATTTCTGGCATCGTCCAACTTCTTCTTCCTTTCTGGCATAAGGTCATCCAGAAAGCTGAGCTCTCGCTTTGAGAAGCAGAAATCCATCGCTTTCCGGACAAAGACGAGAGCCAAAACCTTCGCGAGTAAGAGGGAAGATGCGGTGAGCTCAGAGACGATGCCACCTCTCACTCCAACGCTGCAAACACCCCGCTGCCGAGCGGCGGCAGCTCTTACCATCATGGGAAAGATGATGGCGGCACGGGACACCTTGATGGTCCAGAGCAGGACGAGGCAGGTCAGCTGGATCACCGTGAACAAATGCACCTTTCGCAAGGGCACGTGCCGCAGGTAGATGAAATCCGGCTGGTGTTTCGCCGGCATCCAAAACAGCTTCAAGCGATCAAAGAACTGCAAAACAAAAGGGAGAGGTTGCCACCTTGGGACTGCGGCAAGGTTCTGGCCCTCTCGAGACGGGGAGGCAGTTTGCAGCATCTCGCTTGCCGTCAGAAATCCTGGATCCCACCGCGTTCCTCCTGGGAGCAGCACCCATTTTCCCTTTGCTCCATCTATCAACCGGCTTGCCCCCGAGAGCTGCCCACCAAACGGCAACTATTCCATGCCATTCCATTAGTAGCATTTCTCGGCCCACTGAATCCCCCAAGCGAGGATTTCCACCAGTGGTAGAAACTGCCTTCCCTTTGCACTGAATTCCCCCGCTTTCACGTAACCAAACACTGACCTGCCCTAAACCCTGAAACAGAGAGCGCTGAACTTGCCTGGTCCTCCCAGCCCTATATACCTCCTGTGCCTCCACCAATCTTTTGCTTACACAAAAGACTTTCATTGCTTGCTCTGCGAGAAGTTTTTCCCATGCCACTGCTTTTTTTCCCTGCTGCTACGGAGACAAAATACCAGGGAGCCGACACGCTGCACGCTGTAAAAGAGTCCGTACCTGAATTCCTCTGAGCGACGACACACCCATGTAGAGAAAGACGCCATAAAGCACAGGCATTGGTATAAACTGGGGGGGGAGAAAGAAAAAAAAAAAGAATGCAATCGTTTCTTTTTCTATATTGCATTTTCAGTATTAGCACCCTCTTCCACAGGCACTGCCTAAAATTGCTTGAAGCTTTCCAGCTTCCATTCAGGCTTAGAGATGGGTCAGATTTTAACCATTAAAGATTTTGTGCGCACGAGTGAGCTAAGGCTCTGCTTTAGGCTGAACTTTGGAGTTACCTCTCCTCAGAATAATCCTATTTTCCAGAAAGCTTGGAGGAAAATAGGCAATTTCACCCGTGCTGCCCTATGCCGCAGTCCGTGGCAGCAGAAAAACACTTCTGCCTATTCTTGGGGCAACAGGCAAAGGCCACATGCCTCCTTTTAGCCTAGAGACGAGATTACTTTGTGGGAGGAACGTGCAAGGAAGCCCACGGGGATGACCTCAGTGTGTTTAGCTCCTGGGAATGGCTGCTCCGGGGCATTTGGGCAGCAAATTGCAGCCAGTAAAGGGCTGCCTGTTTGAAAGAGAGCAGATGTGCTGGTCTGAATATGCTCAACTGTAACCCATAAACATGGGCGGGCCTGAAAGACACCCGAAAATTCAAGCAGTTGCGTTGCTCGCTCGCCTCGAGCACACCAAACGGGGGCCTGAAGGGCTGCAAAGCCTAACCGAGGCTGGTTCCCACCGTGGGTCGAGCCCCAAGGGTTGGGATCACCTCCTCCTCCTCCGCTCCACAACTAACTCCTCAGGCCTGCAGAGAGGGGACTGGTTTTCTGTAACCTCCAACAAGCTCGCGGTTGTTGGGTGGTTTGCATTTTCCTCTCACCTTTAACACGGAAGTGAAGAAGACGGAGCAGCCCATGAGCACAAAGATCAGCAAGCCAGTGACTCTCTGCTCTCGTATCCCCAGAAACTTGGGTTGTTCTCCTGGAGCTGAGCAGTCAGACTCTACTTTGAGGCTATTCACGTGGGTGATGGACAGGACGGTCGCAGCCACAAACCAGGGCAGCCCCATCACAGAGCACACCCCGAGCATCACGGCCACCACAAAAAGGTCCAGGTGGTACCCGCATCCTTTCTGCAGGCAGGAAAACAAGAAACAGAGCATCCCATAGCACAAGAGCAAGGAGAACGTCGCAAGGCAGACTCAAACCCGGCTCGAGCACAAGTCAACTTCTTCAGAATTTAAAACAAGAAATGGAAACAAGTAAGGGTGTATGCAAGCTTTGCACACGCACCTGGCATGAAAATCGGGCAGGAGTTCAGATGCAAGGGATATGGGGAGCTTGTGCGATACATACTTCTCCAAAAAAAAAAAAAAAGCCACCCCACAACCCAAAACCACCAAACCATTTTTTTCACTCACAAAGAAAATTCTACCACTTGCAAGGAAGGCGTGACTCTGAGTTATCCCTGGCAGCGCATCAAAACAATTCATTCCCCGCACCTGCTGCTGCTGCCATTTTAAAACAAAAAGGCGCTTCTATATTGCTCCAAGATTAATTTGCTCCTCCAAAAGGTTGCTCATCTGAACTGCCCTGTCACTTGCTCCCTGCATCATCGTTAATCCAGGAGAGCATCCTGCCACGCAGCCTGGCCTTGTCCCAAACCAATGCCTTCAGAAAGCATCGGGAATAAGAGCTTCTCCCCAGACCTGCAGCCCAGAAGGGGCTGGGGCTGGGGTCATCTCTCGCAGGCCCTTACCTTCAGCTTGTGCTCCTTCCTGTTCACAATAACGGCACTGATCTGCTGGTCCATGAATATCAAGATGGTGCAGAGCAGAGCTGGGACGAGCGCAGCCAACACCGTCCACCAAGGGTTGGGTCCTATGGGGTTGATGAACCACCCGCGGTCGTCTCTGGTAGGCTGCAACAAAGCCCACACGTCAGCATCGTCTCCCAGCCCAGGCACTCCACTGGCTTTCATTTTCCCCTCCCTCCCTGTGTCAGAGCACCTCCCAGCCCTGGCTTCACGTCCCCCTCTCCCGTGGGCTTCAGCAGTGCCGGTGTCCTCTTTGCAAGCACCTCTAGATACTTCTCCTGTAGGTATCTAGTTTTGGGGCCATCTTCTCGGTTCCAGGAGGAAGCAAGGCACTTGGAGGTGGAAGAGGAGATGCTCACACCCCCAGCATCTCCTCCAGACTCAGCCCTGCCCCGCCCCGGCATCACCTTGTGGCACCCCCACGTGCCAAAACACCCCAGTACCTTGAACGCATGGGGGACCTGGAGCTTCGGCGATGGGATCCCAGCCACAAAGTCAAGGAGCACCATGATGACGATGGTGAGGAAGACAGCAAAGTCGCTCACTGTGGACCGTACCTGGGGCAAGAAACCAGAGGTGAAAGGGGCATGGCAAACAGGGCCGTAACGTGAGATGCCAGAGTTGCAGACATCCACAACGTTAGGCTGGTTAACCAAATCCCACCACCCCTCTGAGCACATGCAGCCTGATCCCTTGCTTAGATACTGTTGCTGTGTTTGTCCCTGTGACATCTGGTGTCAGACAATAAAAAAAGCTTAATTAGGTGGACAAGGGTTGGTTTAAGTCAAAACCTAAAAATAATAATAATAATATTAAAAATAAGAAAACAGATGTCTGCCACTACAGCTACACTCACAGCTACAATGGCAACAAGGCACTGAGGCATCCTTTAGTCCTCAAAAGGAAGCTCCTCATTCGAATCTACTTTCCGCTCGAGCACATAATGCGCAGAAGGTAAGGAAAAAAAAACCAAAACCCCAACCCCCAAAACTTTGGGAAACCTGACTTCCTACTACCTGAGGAGGAAAAATAAAAAAAAAAAAAAAAAAAAAAAAAATCTTCAATCTGGGGCAGGTCACGAGGCAGGTGGGAAATGCTACGATGATTTTGCACTCATGGAAATGAGTGCGGGACGTCCAAGCTCTTGGAGAGCTTGGCCTGCAAGGCCAACGTTTCCCAGCTTGACCAAGGCGGGGCAAATACTGCTTAGTGCTCCAGGAAAGCCATTTTGGGAAACGAGTGTGGAGATGGATGCTGGCCACCATCTTCTACTTACTCTGGTTGGAAAGTAGCGGCTGGTTTTAAACTTCTTCAAGAAGCCTGACAGGGCAAAGGTGGCGAAGAAGAGGATGCAGCACCAGAGGAACACGTCAGGCGTGTAGGGGCCGTCGCGTCCACAGGCAGGTCCTTGAAACTCCCCACGCAAATACCGACATTCCTGGAGAGACAGAGCGTCAGGACACAAAGGCAGTGCACGTGCGGCAGGGAAACCTCGCATAGCTAGGGGGTTTTGAGGACCTCGGTCCAAGATCCACGACCCTGTAACTGCTCCTGCCAATGGAGATTTATATTTAATGAGCAGCAGCAGCTGAACAAGTGACACATCGAACTACAGAGCGGAGAAATGAGACGTGAGGGGACGCCATACCACACACCCTCGGCACATCCTCTGCCTGCCATTCGAGCAATCGTGGCTAAAGAAGACACCAGAGGGGAAGGAAACACTGGAAACTCTTGGGGATAGAGAGAGAGGCAAGAGGGAAGGAGGGCTAAAGACAACCATGGCAGGAAAGGAGGAGAAGAGACAAATCGTCCCTTCCCAGGGGAGGGCTCGCAGAACCTGGCCAAGAGGGGATGAAGGCCACCGTAAGAGCCTGCCGCCCTAGGCCCGGGCTCTGCTTCCAGCAACAACAGCCTGAGAGGCTGCTCAGACATTTATGCATGGACCTACAGACAGCACTGAATGAGAAAGCAAGGCCTGGAGTTACTAGGAACCCATTAAGGAGGCCAATTACTACCTTTCAAGCATGAACTTAAGTCCTACAACTTCTACAGTAATCAAACCACCCACTACTTAACCTTCCTCCCAGTCAGAAGTACTGTCCTGCAACAGGCTTGAGGGGGACACTTGCTACCCACAATGCTGGGGACCAGGTAGACTGGGACAAGGTGGACTCTCCTCCCCAGGACCAAGCAGGTTCAAAGCACACGCTAGATCTAAGCAAGGACTTTTCCGAGCAGCACTAGCACAGTTTGAAGCCCATCATTCCCTGAAGGGCTCTGACTTTTGCACCATGCAAATGCCCCCGGACCCCATGGCCGCGGCGCGAGGAAGCAGTGGCTCGGGGCACTTACGGTCACCGTGAGGTTTTCCCAGGCTATGCCAGACACGTTGATCTTGTTGCTCGCCCAGAAACGCAGCGTTTCGTTGCTGGGATGGGTCGGTGCCTCACACTTACAGCTGGCAGGAGAGAAGCCAAGACGGGGGGGGTAAGGGAAAGGCGATGGAGGTGCAGCCCAGAGCTCCTGCCAAGGGGCAGCATCTTTCTCAGGGGGAAAAAAAACCCACTAGTAGCTGGTGAGGAAGTCCAGCTTGCTGTGCATGTGCACAGGGTAGGTGTCTCGCAGGTGACTCAGCTTCTCCAGAGCCTCGTAGATGAAGATGATGCAGATGAGGGAGGCAAAGGCTTCTTCCGTGAAGCGGGTGACGTAGCACACCAAACAGCTGGCGTCGGTGGCCACCAGCACTATGCACAAGAAGGCGGTCCACAGCCCAATGCACGCCCGCAGAGACAGATAGGAGAGCGCGTACTCCCTGCGAAAGCAAAATGAAACAAAGGCTGGAAAGGCCAGCAAGAGGCCCTGAGCCATGCCTGCCTTCGGGGAAAGCGGGGAGCAATTTTGGAGCGTGTCAAGGCTGCGGATGGGAAATGCCGTTTCCATGTACTACCACAGAGAGCCTCGGGGCTGTGGTGTAGGGTGTAGACCCACAGGAGGAGAGGCCAATTACTTAGTTACCACTGCTGAACAAGGATCTTGTGTTAACACCTTGGAGGCTGCTCGAGGTCAGGTCCCTCTTGGGCCAGGTGGTGTTCTCCCACATCACCCTGACGCCCTAACACTGAAACCAGCTGGGTGTGCACCCAGTCACCTGCTGCCAGCAAGCTGGGGCTTAATAATAAACCTTATGGCAATATAAGGGTGGTTTATCTCCCATCAAAGCCATCGCAACAAAAGGACTGTCACTAAAATCTAGCAACTACCCCTAAGAAAAAGAAAAGAAAAGAAAAGAAAAGCATCTTTTCTCCATCACTGCCCCCTTCTGAAGGCTCTCGCAGCACCCAGCTGCGGCAGCCAGCCTTACTTGCAGAATTTGTAGAGGATCTTCTCGAACACGAGCACGGGTCCCGTGCTGCCGAGGATGGTGAGAGGTTGGCCGGCAAAGAGGCAATACACCACGCCGGCCATGGACGCGCCCAGCAGCGACTCCATGGCACTCTGTCCGGGGAAGAGAGGCAGCCGTGAGTAAATAAATCGTTAGGGAGAAACAACAACCAAAGCCCATTCACTGCAGCAAGGACTTTGGCCTGAGTTTGATCCTCCCCCATGGCCCCCAACAGAGAGAGGGGCTCACTATGTGGCCATTGGTCGCCTCCCCCAGCAGTCCCCCGAAGGTGATGACAGGGGACATGCAGGCACAGTAGAGGAAGAGGAAGGACGCCAGGCACTGCAGGCTCAGACCATCCCGGAAGTCGCTCCAGAACCACGGGGCTTTCCGCTTCACGTCCAGGGTCAAACCTCCAAAGAGCCTGCAGGAAGGAAAAAGAAGAGAGTCTGTTCTCTTGGAGGAACACGCTGACTTTGCTTTGCTGCAGAAGGGCAATCACAAGCACAGAGCAACTTCCGTGGCTAAAAAGAAGCACTCTCCTTCATCCCAAATCAAGGAAACCTGCGTGCAATGGTGATGGCTGGGGCTGAGCCCAGCTGCCCAGATCTCCCCCCTGCCCAGCCCAGGGGACCAAGCTGGTCATGTGGAGCCCCTTCACTGAACCAGCTAACCCCAAAGACCTGCTAGAAGGGAAGGTGCATGCTCAGATTTGAGGGGCAAACAGAAAAAAAACACCCAAACTATTAAAGCTCCCACCTTCCCGTCCGCTGCAGTTCAGGGCCACAGTGTTTCTCCAGCGTGCTGTGAGAAGCACCGTCATCAAGAGCTCCTGGCGTCTTCCTTTTTTCCTGTTAAAATGGAAGTAAGATAAAGCTATGGACTTGCAACCACTGGCTCGTTTTGCTTCTGGTCTGGCTCTGTGACTGTGTCAGAGCAGGACCTTGTGAATTTGGGCCCCTGAACAGCATCCCCAGCTGTCCTGCCCGTCCCCCTCGCGCCTCCCGCCGACGCGTCACCCACCTGCGAAGGGACGTTTTTCGGGGGCTCGATTCGGATCGATGGATCCCACTCTCCTAGCGGCAAGACCGTGACCTGATCCAGAAACTCGTCGATGCCAGCCACCAGGTCAGCCCCGTTCTTGGCTTTATAGGCAACGTCACGGAAAACCTGCCAATAGAAGACGACCTGGTGAGAGGACAACCCAGCTCGGATGTCCTAACCAGTGCAATAAACTCTTGCCTAAACGCAAGGCTTTTTCCCCAAAATTTCCTGCTGGAAAGGGCAGGAAATATTCCCCCAAAAGGAAAAAATCTGTGCATCATGGCATTTGTAATCGTCTCCCCCACGAGGCCCCTGTCCCCCATGGCACACCATACCCTTCTGCTTAAAGAGCAAGAGAAGTTTTACTGGCCCTGGCAATGCCACCACTGGGGACAGCGTGCTGGGGACCCCGGCGAGAAGGATGAGGTGCAGGATGCACCCCGGGTGGGATTTCAGCCTCCAGGATGTGGCGTGATGCAAATCTGCGTGTTTGCTTTGGGGTGAGAAAGAGGGCTGGGCTGTTTGGAGAGCTGCGGGCAGCTGGGACAGCAAATCCTCTTCCTCACTACTTCAGAGACAGGGAGAGCTGAAGAAAGGCAAAAATGACCCGGAGCTATCTCATCTTGTCGCACCTCATCCGTCATGATAGTGGCCATGGACCTGCCGATCTCATGGTACTGATGGGCTTTTCCTTCTGGCCCAAGCAAAACAAACAGGAACCTGGGCAGGAAAAACAAAATGAGAGAGAGAAAAAGGTGTCCTTGCTCCGAGAGCACCCAAGGAAAGCCCTGGCAGCTCCCAGCCCAGAGCGTGGCTCAAGACGGGACACGTAGGCTCAGCGACGCCGCGATGAATTTGAAATTCTTCCAAGCCGACGGCAAATTTAATTTGGGGGCCAACTTTCATTACAATTGGCCGATGGGTTTAAAAGCTACAGCAGGGAATGGAGAAACGAAGGCGAGGAGATGTGGGTGGGGGAAACGTGCTTGCTCCCCCTCCCACTCGCCTTGTTCCCTTGGGACACCAAACTGATGCCTGCAACTTGATCTTTGGTTGGGTGTCTTTTTTACGGAAAAAAATTTGCGCTTCTCATTCGCACCTTGTTGGGATGGGAACTTCTGTCATGCCTGAGAGGAGGACAGCCGGGCTCAGGCGGACAAATGCCACGATGGGCTGGTGAAGGAAATCCAGCTCTCCTACCAGCACGTTGGATGCTTCAGCCCCGGTGGGAATTTTCTTCATGAAGTGCAGCTCCGCCTGGGCACGACAAGCGATTTTCAGGCAATTACCCCAACAGCAAAGCCCACAGCGCTCTGCAGCACACTCTGCAGCCAAGTCTGCAAGAGCAAAGCCGGCCCTAAAGGCGTAAGAAAGCTGCGAGTGTCTCACCTTGCTTAAATCCATTGCTCTGCTCTCAGGGTTCACCCCATCTTTAGCTTCCGCAGCGGTGGGAGAAGGACAAGGGGTGATTGTTTGGGCTGGTAGGAAGAAGAAAGACACTCAGAAAGATGGGCAAGGAGCAACTGGGACGCTTCTCCTTTGCCCGGACAAGTCTAATGGGGCCACAGCCCTGCAGAAACCCTCACCTGGCTTGTAGAGGAGGTGCAGGTCTGACTGCCTCTTGCTCACGTCAGCAAACGAGCAGACAGCGGGGAGAAGGTTGGTTGTCTTCTCGTTCTGATGGTGGTGCTTCCTCAAAAGGACTTCTCGAACCTGCGCCCGCATGTGCTCGTCAAACTCCGTGGACTGTTCTTGCTGGGCCAGGATCATATCTGAGGATGGCAAAGGGAAACGAAGCCGTCAGAGCAGAAACCCCAACAAGTCCCGACCCCCAAAGCCCCCAGGGAAGGCTGTGCCACACAGGCTGCACCCTAATGCCGGCTCAGCCTTGCACAGCAAGGCCTTTTAACAATGTTCAGCCTTTGCAGCGAAAACGAGAATTTTCTTTTGCTAAGAAACATCATCCAAGTGCTTATTCATCATTCCGCTAAGATAAATATTGCCCATTCTAAATAACGCAATTTTCTTGCCCGACCTGGCCTTTCTGACTCTACACGTTTACCCAAATTATAAGCAATCTAGAGCACAGACGTTCCCAGAGTTTCCCGTGCTGATCGAGTGCAATTTGCCGAGCCCAGGGAGAAACGTGCTAAGAACGGCTCCGACTTCTCCAGCCCTTGAAAGGGCTGAATGGAGACCTGCCGCCAGCCAAAGATAACTTCTCCAAAGCGGCTTTTGCAATTAACTTCAAGTATCTTCCCCACAGGAATACACTGCTTGGTCATCGCCAGATAACCTCTGCCTTAAAACTCTTCAATGCTGGATGTTAAGGCAAAAGTAAGAAAAAGAATGCGAGGAAACAGCTTGTAAGAAATCGTTCCCTTAAGGAGGTTCAGCTCTTACGCGGACTCCGTATTTCTAAGAGCAGCCTGCTAAGCCCTGACACACGCTCCTTTTTGGCTGCAGAACATTCTCTAGTGGCTTCTCCAGCCCCACAAACTGCTTTCAAAAGGACCCCGTATGGGAAGAAAAAAACGGTGCGACTGTTGCACGCCCAGTCTACATCCAAAAACAGCTCATGAGAAAAACACAGTGGGACTTCTGGAAAAGGACGTGCCATTAGGGCAGGGTCTGATGTGGGAGTGAAGAGCTGAGCTCGGCCGTTCCCGGAGGGATGCAGTGCCCACGGTACCTGCAATCTCTTCGATGCTGTTGGCACAAATGTCCAGCAGCACCGACCCGTTGCTGATGCAGCTCCTCAGCTCGGAGAGGCTGTGCAAGGACAGCGTGCCAACGTAGGGCTTGCTCCAGCGCTCGCCGCCATCTTCCACGTCCTCCTCAAACTTCAGCCACCTGTGGACATCGGGTGCGATCAGCCCCATTGCAAGAAAACAGCCCCAGCTCTGCAACCCCTTTGACAGAGCCACGGGGTGGCAAGAGGAGAAGGCTCCTCGTGCCGCCACCTGCAGCTGCAAAAGCTTCGCGTCCTGGAGGGGAGAAAGCAGAGCCCACGGGCGCTGCCGGTGCGGGGACTCCTCTCCCACCGCAGCCAAGCAGCAGGGATTTACCTTGCCGTTTCCTTCCACTCGGCATCTCGGCCCTCTTTTACACAGATCTCATCCAGCTCGGAGAACAAGTGGTGAGGGACATGCTGCTCGTCCTCCTTGGTCCTGAGAATGAACTGCACCCGCTGGGACGGGGAGCCTGGGGGCAGAAGGCAAAGACCCATCCCGTTACCGCGCCTCAACACAGCTCATCACGCTCACGTGCAAAGTGGCCATCAGCACCAGTGCAGCCATAAACACTGGGCTGGCCCCTCTCCTCTGCGTCTGTCTGGGCTTGCACAGAGCCATGGAGAAGGAGAAGCATCTAGTCCACCTCTGCATAAGGATGGGCTGCTTTCCTTCCCCACATTGCCATTTTTAAAGCCAGGATCCCTCTAAGGAAGACGAGCCTACACCCATTAGGCATTTAACTGCATTAAAAAAAAAACCCCAACCAACCAACAAAAAAAAGAAAACTTGGGAAAAAGAGGGTGTTGCTCAATAAGGCCACTTTCCCTCGGAAGAACAGCAACTCACTCAAACTAGCCACGGGGACCTGCTCGCAGAAGGCCCCAGCGCCCACGTTGCCCCCAGGAGTTTAGCGAATGCCGCGGTGGGACTTACAGTGGTAGCCCTGCTCCGTCGGGGCAGAGTCCTTCTCCCGTTCCCCTTCCCGATGCTTCTGGCTGTGGCGTCGGTGATGCCGGTGGCTCTGCCTAACCAGTGGCATCCACGCGCCCACGTACAGGGTCCGGTGGCCTGCGAAAAGCGAAAAAGCGGCGTGTTTTGCAGCACTCTCGGCATTGCAGCAATGGTTGAGGTGGCCGGTGCCTTGCTAAGCCACGGTTAAATCCCAGGAGCAACACCACCTTCCCTTAATCTTATTTTCACCGGACCTCCTTTTTTGCAAGCCTATTTTACTCGAGCTTTGCAACAACACAGCAACAACAAGCGTTGGCTCCGCCTCATCTAAAAGTGCCCTGAAAGTATCGGACCTCTTCTCAAATTCCAGCTTCGGCTGGACAACACTCAGACTTGCTCATTAAGCAGCAACACAAGCTAATTATTGTCAAAATCTCTGTACGGCACGAGGCGACAAGAGACGGTCAAATCAGTCCCATCGTAATGAACTCCAGAACAAAAAAAGAAAATCACAGCCCCGCGTCTGCAGCCCTGAAATGATTCTCCTGACCTCTCCAAGCCAGGAGCAGCCTCTGCGAGAAAAAAAGCCGTCAATTATCGAGCCCCGTGGCTACAACTCACACCATGGCCTCCCGGGGGCCTTTTTCCCTCCGTTTAAAAAGCCGTAATAGTAAAAAACCTGACAATAACTGTGCTGCTTTATTGAGAAGCGCGGCACGTTTTGCTGCACGTGATGCGACACCCAACAAGGCACACTGGAGAGACTTTGTGCAATGGGAAAACGCGCTGGGCTGGTGGCTCCTCTACCAGGATCTCAGCAGAGACTCACCTTCCAACTCCTCCTTCTCATAGCAAATACTGACAGCGTTGCTCCTTCTTCCCCGGTCGATCACTGCCTCCTCGTCATGTCTCTGTTTAGCAACGACAAGAAGGGAAAAGTTGGGGCTGGGGGTGGAGAGCTCCCTTACGTCCTCCCAGCCATCATCCAGCCCTGCGTCCACGCGAGTCCACGAGCCATCACGCCTCTGCGTGCCTCCTCCTCCTTCAGGCACAGCCCTAAAACCACGGACTTGTAGGAGGTTTTTCTTCCCATACGCAAATAAAACAGCCCATAACATCACCTGTACTGCATACCATGAGAGTCTGGACGTATTTCATACAGCAGGAGAGGGATGACTGTTTCAGACCAAAAAAACCCACCTCCTGCTTTGTTCTTCAGGTTCCTGTCTAAAAAAGCGATTTCCAAACTGGAAAAAATAACCCCAACCCACAAAACTGCACTTTTGAGCCCCGGCCGTGCTACCTGTAACTCTTCCAGAAGTGTCATTTTGTGACCCCCAGTTGGGTTCATCCTCACGTCAGTCACTGGGTTTTGGGGACAACTGAACCTCCAGGTCAGTCAGGGGGCCCGATTCCCCAGGGACTGATGGAGTAGCCCTCACGGGAGGAGCTAAGTGGCACCCAGTGTGCACCAGCTCCAGAGACACAATAGGGACCATTATGAAATCACAAGCTATGATGCGGATCCAGGCAGCTACTTAAAGCCACGCACCCCTAGACCCTTCCCGCTTGGAAAACTTAGTGCCTGGGGAGAAGCCAGCTCTGCTTTCAGCAAAAACTCTCCAGAACAGAGAAACTTCCTGCATGAGAGGTGTCAGGCTCAAAAGTGCGCAGAAGGAAAACCCTCCACAGGCTCGTTCGCCCTCCTGAGAAGCAAAGCCCATTAGCAGCAGCATGGTTTCTCTCTTTTTCTTTCTAACAGTAGAGCTGAAGCTCTAGCATCCTGAGGATAACGGGAGGTACAAATACGGTAGGGAAAAAGAACATCTTACTGGATCGATGGGTAGATTCAGAAAAAAACCCTGCTACACAGTAGTTTATCCCGACTGCTAGCTAGAACCGAGAAGACTGTTTTTTCCACCTGCGTCGACAGTTCCGGTGAAACATACTACTCGTCTAGGACGGCTGCATCTGAGGAACGAGAATTAGTTATCTGCAATACAAGGAATAACAATGAGTCATTTTGTGTCATGATATTCATCAGACTGCACAGAGAAACAAGAGACAAATGCATTTGAATAACCATGTCTTGTGTTACGTTTTAACCACTTAACATTCCATGAGAAATACCCCAAGAGCTCAAGAAGAAAGAGCAGAAAGACAGGAGACAGGTGAAAGCCGAGAGCGCCAGCTAGACGGAATGAAAGACCCTCTTCCTTCTCTGAAGCTTCAGCAAGGCTTCCTTCACCTGCTTGTTCCTCCGACTGTAAATGACGGGGTTCAAACTGGGGCTGACGAGACTGCAGAAAAGGGAAAGAACTTTCTCCCTCCCAGAGGAGTTACCGCTCCCGGGCCCCGCGTACATGAAGATGGCGTTTCCATAAAAGACACCCGCCGCGGTCGGGTGGGAGCCACACGTGGACAAGGTTTCGTGCCATCCTGGCGCAGAGCGGATGCGCAGATCGGTGGCCGGGGTGTCCAGGGAGGAAATCAGGATTAAGGCTAAAGGCAAGAGGAAGAAGCACACACAGACAGCAAAGATCAGGACTTTATTGGCAGGAGCGGCAGTGCAGGCCAGCTTTAAGACAGCAACAATTTCACAGGAGAAGTGGACAACCTCGCAGGGGCCACAGAAAGGCAGGTGTAAAGCCAGAGAGGCTTGCAGTGTGCCCAATACGAACGCCAAAGCCCACAAAACCGTGGCAAGGGTGAGGCGCAGCCTCCAGATCACGATGAGGGCATAGCGCAGGGGACGGCAGATTGCCACGTAGCGAACATGAGACATCACGGCCAGCAGCACGCACGCTGTAAGTGCAAAGATTAAATAAAGATGGATCTGTGCCCCACACCCAGCACAGGAGAGGGCTCTGCCTTGTCCAAGGAGGCTCCTTAGCATACGGGGGACATTGCTGGAGGCGTAGCAGATGTCCGCGATGGAGAGGTGGCGGAGGAAGAAGTACACGGGGCTGTGGAGGCAGCAGTCCAGGCAGATAAGCAGAAAGACAAGTGCGTTTCCCATCAGAGTGGCAGAGCAGAGGGCAGAGAAAAGGCCAAAGAGGCAGTGCTGCAGGGCTGGGGTGCTGCAGAACCCCAGGAGGACGAATTCTGTGACAGTCGCTTCATTCTGCACGCTGTGCTGGAGGTGAGGCAGCACAAACTGCGACCACGGAGGTCTGGAAGCAAAGGAGCAAGGAAAAGGAAAGAAAAAGGAGAGTTTTCCTAAGAATGTTGTGTCCTTTACTCTTTACGCTGCAGCTCCCTTCTCCCCGTTCTTCCCTCTGACTCCAGTGAAAGGTGCGTACTACCCTCCCCACGCTGAGCGACGTACATCTGAATTGCAAGCTCCAATCTCTCTGCAAACTTTGAGCAGCTTGACCAATCTCGCACAACTTTGCTGCCTAGCTTGCCCTTGAAGTCTTTCTTTTCCTGGGTTGGTTTGGGGTTTTTTTTGCAGGGGGTGGGGAGGGGCAGGGGGTGGTTTTGCTGTTGGAGAAGATAAGATGATGAAGATTGCAGGTGTCGATTAAGGTGAAGTCAGAACAACTTCAAAGCAGCTATTTTAAATTAAGTCCATATTAAAAGGAATGCACAGTTCACAGAAGAATTCCAGTTTTACCATTAAACCAACCAGCATTTCCAATCCACTGCCGTGTCCTCTTTACCTTCGTGCAATGCATTCCTATTGAATCCTGCAGTTGCTTGATCCGACTCCCCTATCCCAGCAGGGAGGCTACTGCAGGCCCGGGAAGGTCAGGCAGAACGTCACCTTGGTTCCTGCTGTGCAGCTGCTCGCCGTTACCAGTTTCGCAGGGTGCTGGTCAAGGTCCCTGGGCATCCCCTGGCACTTGTCTCCACGCGGCTCTCTGGTCTCCAAGATCTTCCGCCACTTCCAGGATACTTCCTCCAGCCAGGATCTTCACCTTTTCCTTCCTGGGTCCCTTTCTTCTCTTCAAGATCCCTTCTTCTTTCTGGGAACCCTTCTTTTTGCCACCACCTCTTCTTTCTGGAACCCCACGCCCCCCGTTTTCCCAATCTAAGTTGTCTATGTGAGCAGTACGATGCCTGATCAGCCTCCGAATTAAGGCTTCTGGCTCCTAGCTCTTTAGTAACTGTAGGATTCGGGACACGCTGGCTGCGTGTAGCAAGAAGCAGGCTTCTGCTTGACAGCTCAGAATTCAGTTTCAGACATTCACACGCACAGACCTTGCCACACACGTGCACCCCGTCACGTCTTGCCTGGTAACCTTCACAGTTTGAGCCAGTTTTTTGTCTACGGCCGGGCTTCAGACCCAGGGCATGGCCACAGAAGCGCATTCCCCCCGTCAGTCTGTGAGCTGAGCAAGGGAGAGTCAATACTTGTCTGGTGAGCCTCATACCCAGGCAATGTGGGCGACCCCTCTCCTGCGACAGCCCTGGCAAAAGCCACAGCAGGGTGCTCCCTTGCCTCTGCCTAGGTCACCGGGGTTCCCCTGCCTGCCATTGCTCCTTTGTCCTCCTCTGTGTTTGTGGAGATGAACCTTTAACCACACAACCTAACACCTACAACGCCGGGAAAAAGAGAGGCTGCAGAGGGTCCAGCGGGGAAGGTCGCCGATGTAAAATGCTCTTTGTGAGAGGCAGCACACCCAGCTCACCTCCTTGCTCCTGAGCTGCTCTATCGGAAGCACTGCGTGCAGGACGCTCTGCTCAACAGGCTGTGTCTGTCTCTGACTGCCTTGTCCTTGCTGCAGCACCGTGTGCTGGGGGAACGCCACGGAGAGCAAGGAGGACGCTCTTTCCCCAGGAGCAACGGAGGGTGCTCAGCTGAGTGCTGCTGCAGGGGCCAAAGTGGGGCAGGCAGGCAGGCAGGGGAAGGCAGGAACGAGGGAGCTGGGAGGAACCGGCCAGTCTGGGAGATGCCCGAGAGGCTCGAGAACCCTGTAAGCACAGGACGAGCTCACAGGAGGTTCAACGTGAGGCCCTGTGCTTAACCATGCCCTCCAGATCTGGACCTTCTCTGCTTCCCGAGTTACCGTGCAGTTTAACAGCCTGGTGCAGAGATCCTGACTGGGAGATCACTGTACCTCCAGGAGTTAGGGATCCACCTAACAGTTAACCTGAGCGGGTGCAGGTCTGTGCTGCGCTGTACCTACAGCGTGGCCTTCAGGCTGTGTCCCTACACATGCCCCTTGGCCGCAGGATAAACGGAGCTGGTTGACTGTGACAGAGGAGCCTCCAGGCAGCTCCTGCTTGGTACCAGCGATTACGCCACCTGCGCGGCCCTGCCGTTATCTAAAGTGCAGCAAGAAGTCCGCGCGTGAACATCCTTTATGCATGGAGTTGTTTTCTTCTAAGAAAAGTTGTACGACACCGTGAATGACCAAAAAGGAGGAACTTCTCCACAGGCAGGATCTGTACAGTGTGCCAAGGGAAAATCCGTCTGGGGTCTGCCCAATGCTGCATGAACGCAGGGTCCCCAGCATCTGAAGGGACCTAAGATTTACTTGCTACCTAGATGCCTCTTCTTGCTGCCTGTATGCCTTCTTCCTGGCTACGTCGCCTCCCAAGAGCTTGCCCACCCCCAGCCTACTGGGGAGGGGGGGAATGGTAGAGAGACAGCCCTGATGCTGTGCCAGCACTGCTCAGCCATGGCCAAAACACTGCTGTGTTATCAACAGCTTTCTAGCTACCAGTACAGAGCACAGCACCACGAGGGCTGCTGTGGGGTAAAGGAACTCCAACTCAGCCAGACCCAATAGAGAAGGAAAGTGGAGGAACAACAGAGGGGGCAGCCCAGGGACACAGAGCCCCAGGTCTCATCCGGCCGCTCCTGTGACCATACGGTGTATTCAAAATCAAATACCTGAAGTGCTTCCTTAGACGCAGTTTACAGCCAGGGGACAAGAAGGTGGCAGTTCTGCATTTTGCAGCTCCCAGGCTGATGGCAGAGCCAAAGCAAAAAAAAAAACCAAACAACAAAAACCAAACCAACCAAGAGAGGTAAGACTGGAGGCAAGGGGGCAAATGCTTTTCTTTCACCTTAGGCCAACTGCTCGGACGCTCTCTATGCTGCCCTGCCACAGAGGGCATCCCTCTCGTACCAGTAAGAGACATAAGAGCGAATTAAAGCCAGGACCCCAAACCAGACCAAAAACCCGGTCATGATGAAGAAGAAAGTGGAGAATGCATCAAACATAACAGAAAATGATTTTGGACATTCCCAGTTTACATTTGGAAAAAAGAGAGAAAAAAAAAGAGGAGGAATTAGGTATTAAAAGAAGAGCACTGAATGATAAAGCAGTAGCAGTCCCTCTACCACTACAAACCCACACCCCCACACGCACGTACGCACACAGACTTAACACCACCAAACTCCCATTGACTGTGACGTTCACCTCAGCTTGCTGGTCTAGAGATACTGAATGCCTGAAGCACACCAAGGAGAACTGAAAACATCTGCATGGCTTTAATGGGAATCCTCCAACTGAAACAAAGCGCTTTCTCCCTCTGTCTGCGTTGGCACATCCCCGAGTCACGCTCTCACTCCTCTCCTTCAAAGTCAAGATTCCTAAACGTGAAAAGCGGGAGTGGGGAATGGCGAAGGGAAGAGAAAAAGAGGCAGAGCATCATCAGTGGAAGACCTGCCAGCTGCTGCTGATTCAGCCCTGTTCGGGGGACCACCCCAGCAGAGAGGAGCTGGTTTGCGTGCCACGGTCCTCACTGCCTGTTCCCAGGGACAGGCCGTTTGCTCAGCCTTGCCGGCCAAAGCGTGGGAGAAGCGTAGGCGTGTGCCGTCGCTTGCAGAGGAGCACGGACACGTTCACGTGCAATCCTTTACCTTCTTCCTCCCTGGATTCAAAGGGTTTCTGTCTTCAAAGTGAGAGCCTTCCGTACGGTCGTTTGTGACATTTCATCCAGGATAATAATCTCAGAAGGATCAGTCCTGCAATAAATATTTCACATAGCAATCCGTGATTATGGGAACTGATGCCACCAAGGGCATTAGCATCAGCGAGAGGAACAGCGGAGCCCCGAGAATCAAAGCTCCGCATAAGTGTGGGAGGTTTTGCTGGATGAGGAGTTTTGGGAGGCAAGCCGGGGAGCTGCAGAGCAACAGCTCTGTGCAAAGGCTCTTGCTGGGGTCTAGCCCCGGTGCGGGTTCCTAAGCCACTGCTGGTACAGATCACGCCTGCAACTCCGCATGTGTAAGTATGAGGATCTCCAGCTACCGTAAAGGCACTGATGATGCAAGGTTTGGGGGTCAAACGCGAGTGCTGCAGCCGCTCTGCTTGGGGTGGCTTGCCCTGCGATCACCTCCTGCAGCCCTGCCCCCGAATTTGATTTGCCCACCAAGCTGCCTGCTGGTTTCTGTGGAATGCCCCACCAAGAGGCAAGTGGAGAAAACTCTGCCAAACACCTTCAAGCTAATCTTGCCGGGGGTCCTGGCGCTTGCTGGGGCTTTACCTGTCACTGCCTTGCTTTGGGATATCCACGTCGCTCGTCTTCCCCACGTTCAGCTGAACTGAACTTGCAGCAGCAGCAGCTTCCACCACCCTCCTGGACTCCTGATGTAAAAAAGGGACAAATCACGTTCTCTGTCTTTGGTCAAAGTGGAGATAAGCTGAATGCCCAGCACAAACTTAGCAGTCTGCCCTCCCCTTCTGCCCCTTGGCAGCTATAGGTATTAGTGCAGCAGGGGAGAAACCGTTCACTCCAAAGATTTCGGGGCAGGGGGATTGTGTGTTCAAAACACGATTATGAGCAAATCTTGCCAGCAGCAGCAGCAGCATCTAATAATAATCATCATAATGATAATGACCTTTGTGAAAAACGACTCGTTTTAAAAATTACACCTGTATTCAAGTGTTCAGCTCACTGCTACTTGAGGAAACAAAGGTTACAACGTGGGACCCAGCCTATTGGGATCTATTTCGACTGAGTGCTGATCTTCCCCCAACGTTTCCAGACAAGCTGAAAGAGAAACAGGCAATCTCACAGCCCGACGGAGATGTCCAGCCCCGAGGACCCAGCAAGCCTTACCTCTTCTTCTTCTCCAGCTTCATTTCTGGCATCGTCCAACTTCTTCTTCCTTTCTGGCATAAGGTCATCCAGAAAGCTGAGCTCTCGCTTTGAGAAGCAGAAATCCATCGCTTTCCGGACAAAGACGAGAGCCAAAACCTTCGCGAGTAAGAGGGAAGATGCGGTGAGCTCAGAGACGATGCCACCTCTCACTCCAACGCTGCAAACACCCCGCTGCCGAGCGGCGGCAGCTCTTACCATCATGGGAAAGATGATGGCGGCACGGGACACCTTGATGGTCCAGAGCAGGACGAGGCAGGTCAGCTGGATCACCGTGAACAAATGCACCTTTCGCAAGGGCACGTGCCGCAGGTAGATGAAATCCGGCTGGTGTTTCGCCGGCATCCAAAACAGCTTCAGGCGATCAAAGAACTGCAAAACAAAAGGGAGAGGTTGCCACCTTGGGACTGCGGCAAGGTTCTGGCCCTCTCGAGACGGGGAGGCAGTTTGCAGCATCTCGCTTGCCGTCAGAAATCCTGGATCCCACCGCGTTCCTCCTGGGAGCAGCACCCATTTTCCCTTTGCTCCATCTATCAACCGGCTTGCCCCCGAGAGCTGCCCACCAAACGGCAACTATTCCATGCCATTCCATTAGTAGCATTTCTCGGCCCACTGAATCCCCCAAGCGAGGATTTCCACCAGTGGTAGAAACTGCCTTCCCTTTGCACTGAATTCCCCCGCTTTCACGTAACCAAACACTGACCTGCCCTAAACCCTGAAACAGAGAGCGCTGAACTTGCCTGGTCCTCCCAGCCCTATATACCTCCTGTGCCTCCACCAATCTTTTGCTTACACAAAAGACTTTCATTGCTTGCTCTGCGAGAAGTTTTTCCCATGCCACTGCTTTTTTTCCCTGCTGCTACGGAGACAAAATACCAGGGAGCCGACACGCTGCACGCTGTAAAAGAGTCCGTACCTGAATTCCTCTGAGCGACGACACACCCATGTAGAGAAAGACGCCATAAAGCACAGGCATTGGTATAAACTGGGGGGGGAGAAAGAAAAAAAAAAAAGAATGCAATCGTTTCTTTTTCTATATTGCATTTTCAGTATTACCACCCTCTTCCACAGGCACTGCCTAAAATTGCTTGAAGCTTTCCAGCTTCCATTCAGGCTTAGAGATGGGTCAGATTTTAACCATTAAAGATTTTGTGCGCACGAGTGAGCTAAGGCTCTGCTTTAGGCTGAACTTTGGAGTTACCTCTCCTCAGAATAATCCTATTTTCCAGAAAGCTTGGAGGAAAATAGGCAATTTCACCCGTGCTGCCCTATGCCGCAGTCCGTGGCGGCAGAAAAACACTTCTGCCTATTCTTGGGGCAACAGGCAAAGGCCACATGCCTCCTTTTAGCCTAGAGACGAGATTACTTTGTGGGAGGAACGTGCAAGGAAGCCCACGGGGATGACCTCAGTGTGTTTAGCTCCTGGGAATGGCTGCTCCGGGGCATTTGGGCAGCAAATTGCAGCCAGTAAAGGGCTGCCTGTTTGAAAGAGAGCAGATGTGCTGGTCTGAATATGCTCAACTGTAACCCATAAACATGGGCGGGCCTGAAAGACACCCGAAAATTCAAGCAGTTGCGTTGCTCGCTCGCCTCGAGCACACCAAACGGGGGCCTGAAGGGCTGCAAAGCCTAACCGAGGCTGGTTCCCACCGTGGGTCGAGCCCCAAGGGTTGGGATCACCTCCTCCTCCTCCGCTCCACAACTAACTCCTCAGGCCTGCAGGGAGGGGACTGGTTTTCTGTAACCTCCAACAAGCTCGCGGTTGTTGGGTGGTTTGCATTTTCCTCTCACCTTTAACACGGAAGTGAAGAAGACGGAGCAGCCCATGAGCACAAAGATCAGCAAGCCAGTGACTCTCTGCTCTCGTATCCCCAGAAACTTGGGTTGTTCTCCTGGAGCTGAGCAGTCAGACTCTACTTTGAGGCTATTCACGTGGGTGATGGACAGGACGGTCGCAGCCACAAACCAGGGCAGCCCCATCACAGAGCACACCCCGAGCATCACGGCCACCACAAAAAGGTCCAGGTGGTACCCGCATCCTTTCTGCAGGCAGGAAAACAAGAAACAGAGCATCCCATAGCACAAGAGCAAGGAGAACGTCGCAAGGCAGACTCAAACCCGGCTCGAGCACAAGTCAACTTCTTCAGAATTTAAAACAAGAAATGGAAACAAGTAAGGGTGTATGCAAGCTTTGCACACGCACCTGGCATGAAAATCGGGCAGGAGTTCAGATGCAAGGGATATGGGGAGCTTGTGCGATACATACTTCTCCAAAAAAAAAAAAAAAGCCACCCCACAACCCAAAACCACCAAACCATTTTTTTCACTCACAAAGAAAATTCTACCACTTGCAAGGAAGGCGTGACTCTGAGTTATCCCTGGCAGCGCATCAAAACAATTCATTCCCCGCACCTGCTGCTGCTGCCATTTTAAAACAAAAAGGCGCTTCTATATTGCTCCAAGATTAATTTGCTCCTCCAAAAGGTTGCTCATCTGAACTGCCCTGTCACTTGCTCCCTGCATCATCGTTAATCCAGGAGAGCATCCTGCCACGCAGCCTGGCCTTGTCCCAAACCAATGCCTTCAGAAAGCATCGGGAATAAGAGCTTCTCCCCAGACCTGCAGCCCAGAAGGGGCTGGGGCTGGGGTCATCTCTCGCAGGCCCTTACCTTCAGCTTGTGCTCCTTCCTGTTCACAATAACGGCACTGATCTGCTGGTCCATGAATATCAAGATGGTGCAGAGCAGAGCTGGGACGAGCGCAGCCAACACCGTCCACCAAGGGTTGGGTCCTATGGGGTTGATGAACCACCCGCGGTCGTCTCTGGTAGGCTGCAACAAAGCCCACACGTCAGCATCGTCTCCCAGCCCAGGCACTCCACTGGCTTTCATTTTCCCCTCCCTCCCTGTGTCAGAGCACCTCCCAGCCCTGGCTTCACGTCCCCCTCTCCCGTGGGCTTCAGCAGTGCCGGTGTCCTCTTTGCAAGCACCTCTAGATACTTCTCCTGTAGGTATCTAGTTTTGGGGCCATCTTCTCGGTTCCAGGAGGAAGCAAGGCACTTGGAGGTGGAAGAGGAGATGCTCACACCCCCAGCATCTCCTCCAGACTCAGCCCTGCCCTGCCCCGGCATCACCTTGTGGCACCCCCACGTGCCAAAACACCCCAGTACCTTGAACGCATGGGGGACCTGGAGCTTCGGCGATGGGATCCCAGCCACAAAGTCAAGGAGCACCATGATGACGATGGTGAGGAAGACAGCAAAGTCGCTCACTGTGGACCGTACCTGGGGCAAGAAACCAGAGGTGAAAGGGGCATGGCAAACAGGGCCGTAACGTGAGATGCCAGAGTTGCAGACATCCACAACGTTAGGCTGGTTAACCAAATCCCACCACCCCTCTGAGCACATGCAGCCTGATCCCTTGCTTAGATACTGTTGCTGTGTTTGTCCCTGTGACATCTGGTGTCAGACAATAAAAAAAGCTTAATTAGGTGGACAAGGGTTGGTTTAAGTCAAAACCTAAAAATAATAATAATAATATTAAAAATAAGAAAACAGATGTCTGCCACTACAGCTACACTCACAGCTACAATGGCAACAAGGCACTGAGGCATCCTTTAGTCCTCAAAAGGAAGCTCCTCATTCGAATCTACTTTCCGCTCGAGCACATAATGCGCAGAAGGTAAGGAAAAAAAAACCAAAACCCCAACCCCCAAAACTTTGGGAAACCTGACTTCCTACTACCTGAGGAGGAAAAATAAAAATAAAAAAAAAAAAAAAAAATCTTCAATCTGGGGCAGGTCACGAGGCAGGTGGGAAATGCTACGATGATTTTGCACTCATGGAAATGAGTGCGGGACGTCCAAGCTCTTGGAGAGCTTGGCCTGCAAGGCCAACGTTTCCCAGCTTGACCAAGGCGGGGCAAATACTGCTTAGTGCTCCAGGAAAGCCATTTTGGGAAACGAGTGTGGAGATGGATGCTGGCCACCATCTTCTACTTACTCTGGTTGGAAAGTAGCGGCTGGTTTTAAACTTCTTCAAGAAGCCTGACAGGGCAAAGGTGGCGAAGAAGAGGATGCAGCACCAGAGGAACACGTCAGGCGTGTAGGGGCCGTCGCGTCCACAGGCAGGTCCTTGAAACTCCCCACGCAAATACCGACATTCCTGGAGAGACAGAGCGTCAGGACACAAAGGCAGTGCACGTGCGGCAGGGAAACCTCGCATAGCTAGGGGGTTTTGAGGACCTCGGTCCAAGATCCACGACCCTGTAACTGCTCCTGCCAATGGAGATTTATATTTAATGAGCAGCAGCAGCTGAACAAGTGACACATCGAACTACAGAGCGGAGAAATGAGACGTGAGGGGACGCCATACCACACACCCTCGGCACATCCTCTGCCTGCCATTCGAGCAATCGTGGCTAAAGAAGACACCAGAGGGGAAGGAAACACTGGAAACTCTTGGGGATAGAGAGAGAGGCAAGAGGGAAGGAGGGCTAAAGACAACCATGGCAGGAAAGGAGGAGAAGAGACAAATCGTCCCTTCCCAGGGGAGGGCTCGCAGAACCTGGCCAAGAGGGGATGAAGGCCACCGTAAGAGCCTGCCGCCCTAGGCCCGGGCTCTGCTTCCAGCAACAACAGCCTGAGAGGCTGCTCAGACATTTATGCATGGACCTACAGACAGCACTGAATGAGAAAGCAAGGCCTGGAGTTACTAGGAACCCATTAAGGAGGCCAATTACTACCTTTCAAGCATGAACTTAAGTCCTACAACTTCTACAGTAATCAAACCACCCACTACTTAACCTTCCTCCCAGTCAGAAGTACTGTCCTGCAACAGGCTTGAGGGGGACACTTGCTACCCACAATGCTGGGGACCAGGTAGACTGGGACAAGGTGGACTCTCCTCCCCAGGACCAAGCAGGTTCAAAGCACACGCTAGATCTAAGCAAGGACTTTTCCGAGCAGCACTAGCACAGTTTGAAGCCCATCATTCCCTGAAGGGCTCTGACTTTTGCACCATGCAAATGCCCCCGGACCCCATGGCCGCGGCGCGAGGAAGCAGTGGCTCGGGGCACTTACGGTCACCGTGAGGTTTTCCCAGGCTATGCCAGACACGTTGATCTTGTTGCTCGCCCAGAAACGCAGCGTTTCGTTGCTGGGATGGGTCGGTGCCTCACACTTACAGCTGGCAGGAGAGAAGCCAAGACGGGGGGGGTAAGGGAAAGGCGATGGAGGTGCAGCCCGGAGCTCCTGCCAAGGGGCAGCATCTTTCTCAGGGGGAAAAAAAACCCACTAGTAGCTGGTGAGGAAGTCCAGCTTGCTGTGCATGTGCACAGGGTAGGTGTCTCGCAGGTGACTCAGCTTCTCCAGAGCCTCGTAGATGAAGATGATGCAGATGAGGGAGGCAAAGGCTTCTTCCGTGAAGCGGGTGACGTAGCACACCAAACAGCTGGCGTCGGTGGCCACCAGCACTATGCACAAGAAGGCGGTCCACAGCCCAATGCACGCCCGCAGAGACAGATAGGAGAGCGCGTACTCCCTGCGAAAGCAAAATGAAACAAAGGCTGGAAAGGCCAGCAAGAGGCCCTGAGCCATGCCTGCCTTCGGGGAAAGCGGGGAGCAATTTTGGAGCGTGTCAAGGCTGCGGATGGGAAATGCCGTTTCCATGTACTACCACAGAGAGCCTCGGGGCTGTGGTGTAGGGTGTAGACCCACAGGAGGAGAGGCCAATTACTTAGTTACCACTGCTGAACAAGGATCTTGTGTTAACACCTTGGAGGCTGCTCGAGGTCAGGTCCCTCTTGGGCCAGGTGGTGTTCTCCCACATCACCCTGACGCCCTAACACTGAAACCAGCTGGGTGTGCACCCAGTCACCTGCTGCCAGCAAGCTGGGGCTTAATAATAAACCTTATGGCAATATAAGGGTGGTTTATCTCCCATCAAAGCCATCGCAACAAAAGGACTGTCACTAAAATCTAGCAACTACCCCTAAGAAAAAGAAAAGAAAAGAAAAGCATCTTTTCTCCATCACTGCCCCCTTCTGAAGGCTCTCGCAGCACCCAGCTGCGGCAGCCAGCCTTACTTGCAGAATTTGTAGAGGATCTTCTCGAACACGAGCACGGGTCCCGTGCTGCCGAGGATGGTGAGAGGTTGGCCGGCAAAGAGGCAATACACCACGCCGGCCATGGACGCGCCCAGCAGCGACTCCATGGCACTCTGTCCGGGGAAGAGAGGCAGCCGTGAGTAAATAAATCGTTAGGGAGAAACAACAACCAAAGCCCATTCACTGCAGCAAGGACTTTGGCCTGAGTTTGATCCTCCCCCATGGCCCCCAACAGAGAGAGGGGCTCACTATGTGGCCATTGGTCGCCTCCCCCAGCAGTCCCCCGAAGGTGATGACAGGGGACATGCAGGCACAGTAGAGGAAGAGGAAGGACGCCAGGCACTGCAGGCTCAGACCATCCCGGAAGTCGCTCCAGAACCACGGGGCTTTCCGCTTCACGTCCAGGGTCAAACCTCCAAAGAGCCTGCAGGAAGGAAAAAGAAGAGAGTCTGTTCTCTTGGAGGAACACGCTGACTTTGCTTTGCTGCAGAAGGGCAATCACAAGCACAGAGCAACTTCCGTGGCTAAAAAGAAGCACTCTCCTTCATCCCAAATCAAGGAAACCTGCGTGCAATGGTGATGGCTGGGGCTGAGCCCAGCTGCCCAGATCTCCCCCCTGCCCAGCCCAGGGGACCAAGCTGGTCATGTGGAGCCCCTTCACTGAACCAGCTAACCCCAAAGACCTGCTAGAAGGGAAGGTGCATGCTCAGATTTGAGGGGCAAACAGAAAAAAAACACCCAAACTATTAAAGCTCCCACCTTCCCGTCCGCTGCAGTTCAGGGCCACAGTGTTTCTCCAGCGTGCTGTGAGAAGCACCGTCATCAAGAGCTCCTGGCGTCTTCCTTTTTTCCTGTTAAAATGGAAGTAAGATAAAGCTATGGACTTGCAACCACTGGCTCGTTTTGCTTCTGGTCTGGCTCTGTGACTGTGTCAGAGCAGGACCTTGTGAATTTGGGCCCCTGAACAGCATCCCCAGCTGTCCTGCCCGTCCCCCTCGCGCCTCCCGCCGACGCGTCACCCACCTGCGAAGGGACGTTTTTCGGGGGCTCGATTCGGATCGATGGATCCCACTCTCCTGGCGGCAAGACCGTGACCTGATCCAGAAACTCGTCGATGCCAGCCACCAGGTCAGCCCCGTTCTTGGCTTTATAGGCAACGTCACGGAAAACCTGCCAATAGAAGACGACCTGGTGAGAGGACAACCCAGCTCGGATGTCCTAACCAGTGCAATAAACTCTTGCCTAAACGCAAGGCTTTTTCCCCAAAATTTCCTGCTGGAAAGGGCAGGAAATATTCCCCCAAAAGGAAAAAATCTGTGCATCATGGCATTTGTAATCGTCTCCCCCACGAGGCCCCTGTCCCCCATGGCACACCATACCCTTCTGCTTAAAGAGCAAGAGAAGTTTTACTGGCCCTGGCAATGCCACCACTGGGGACAGCGTGCTGGGGACCCCGGCGAGAAGGATGAGGTGCAGGATGCACCCCAGGTGGGATTTCAGCCTCCAGGATGTGGCGTGATGCAAATCTGCGTGTTTGCTTTGGGGTGAGAAAGAGGGCTGGGCTGTTTGGAGAGCTGCGGGCAGCTGGGACAGCAAATCCTCTTCCTCACTACTTCAGAGACAGGGAGAGCTGAAGAAAGGCAAAAATGACCCGGAGCTATCTCATCTTGTCGCACCTCATCCGTCATGATAGTGGCCATGGACCTGCCGATCTCATGGTACTGATGGGCTTTTCCTTCTGGCCCAAGCAAAACAAACAGGAACCTGGGCAGGAAAAACAAAATGAGAGAGAGAAAAAGGTGTCCTTGCTCCGAGAGCACCCAAGGAAAGCCCTGGCAGCTCCCAGCCCAGAGCGTGGCTCAAGACGGGACACGTAGGCTCAGCGACGCCGCGATGAATTTGAAATTCTTCCAAGCCGACGGCAAATTTAATTTGGGGGCCAACTTTCATTACAATTGGCCGATGGGTTTAAAAGCTACAGCAGGGAATGGAGAAACGAAGGCGAGGAGATGTGGGTGGGGGAAACGTGCTTGCTCCCCCTCCCACTCGCCTTGTTCCCTTGGGACACCAAACTGATGCCTGCAACTTGATCTTTGGTTGGGTGTCTTTTTTACGGAAAAAAATTTGCGCTTCTCATTCGCACCTTGTTGGGATGGGAACTTCTGTCATGCCTGAGAGGAGGACAGCCGGGCTCAGGCGGACAAATGCCACGATGGGCTGGTGAAGGAAATCCAGCTCTCCTACCAGCACGTTGGATGCTTCAGCCCCGGTGGGAATTTTCTTCATGAAGTGCAGCTCCGCCTGGGCACGACAAGCGATTTTCAGGCAATTACCCCAACAGCAAAGCCCACAGCGCTCTGCAGCACACTCTGCAGCCAAGTTTGCAAGAGCAAAGCCGGCCCTAAAGGCGTAAGAAAGCTGCGAGTGTCTCACCTTGCTTAAATCCATTGCTCTGCTCTCAGGGTTCACCCCATCTTTAGCTTCCGCAGCGGTGGGAGAAGGACAAGGGGTGATTGTTTGGGCTGGTAGGAAGAAGAAAGACACTCAGAAAGATGGGCAAGGAGCAACTGGGACGCTTCTCCTTTGCCCGGACAAGTCTAATGGGGCCACAGCCCTGCAGAAACCCTCACCTGGCTTGTAGAGGAGGTGCAGGTCTGACTGCCTCTTGCTCACGTCAGCAGACGAGCAGACAGCGGGGAGAAGGTTGGTTGTCTTCTTGTTCTGATGGTGGTGCTTCCTCAAAAGGACTTCTCGAACCTGCGCCCGCATGTGCTCGTCAAACTCCGTGGACTGTTCTTGCTGGGCCAGGATCATATCTGAGGATGGCAAAGGGAAACGAAGCCGTCAGAGCAGAAACCCCAACAAGTCCCGACCCCCAAAGCCCCCAGGGAAGGCTGTGCCACACAGGCTGCACCCTAATGCCGGCTCAGCCTTGCACAGCAAGGCCTTTTAACAATGTTCAGCCTTTGCAGCGAAAACGAGAATTTTCTTTTGCTAAGAAACATCATCCAAGTGCTTATTCATCATTCCGCTAAGATAAATATTGCCCATTCTAAATAACGCAATTTTCTTGCCTGACCTGGCCTTTCTGACTCTACACGTTTACCCAAATTATAAGCAATCTAGAGCACAGACGTTCCCAGAGTTTCCCGTGCTGATCGAGTGCAATTTGCCGAGCCCAGGGAGAAACGTGCTAAGAACGGCTCCGACTTCTCCAGCCCTTGAAAGGGCTGAATGGAGACCTGCCGCCAGCCAAAGATAACTTCTCCAAAGCGGCTTTTGCAATTAACTTCAAGTATCTTCCCCACAGGAATACACTGCTTGGTCATCGCCAGATAACCTCTGCCTTAAAACTCTTCAATGCTGGATGTTAAGGCAAAAGTAAGAAAAAGAATGCGAGGAAACAGCTTGTAAGAAATCGTTCCCTTAAGGAGGTTCAGCTCTTACGCGGACTCCGTATTTCTAAGAGCAGCCTGCTAAGCCCTGACACACGCTCCTTTTTGGCTGCAGAACATTCTCTAGTGGCTTCTCCAGCCCCACAAACTGCTTTCAAAAGGACCCCGTATGGGAAGAAAAAAACGGTGCGACTGTTGCACGCCCAGTCTACATCCAAAAACAGCTCATGAGAAAAACACAGTGGGACTTCTGGAAAAGGACGTGCCATTAGGGCAGGGTCTGATGTGGGAGTGAAGAGCTGAGCTCGGCCGTTCCCGGAGGGATGCAGTGCCCACGGTACCTGCAATCTCTTCGATGCTGTTGGCACAAATGTCCAGCAGCACCGACCCGTTGCTGATGCAGCTCCTCAGCTCGGAGAGGCTGTGCAAGGACAGCGTGCCAACGTAGGGCTTGCTCCAGCGCTCGCCGCCATCTTCCACGTCCTCCTCAAACTTCAGCCACCTGTGGACATCGGGTGCGATCAGCCCCATTGCAAGAAAACAGCCCCAGCTCTGCAACCCCTTTGACAGAGCCACGGGGTGGCAAGAGGAGAAGGCTCCTCGTGCCGCCACCTGCAGCTGCAAAAGCTTCGCGTCCTGGAGGGGAGAAAGCAGAGCCCACGGGCGCTGCCGGTGCGGGGACTCCTCTCCCACCGCAGCCAAGCAGCAGGGATTTACCTTGCCGTTTCCTTCCACTCGGCATCTCGGCCCTCTTTTACACAGATCTCATCCAGCTCGGAGAACAAGTGGTGAGGGACATGCTGCTCGTCCTCCTTGGTCCTGAGAATGAACTGCACCCGCTGGGACGGGGAGCCTGGGGGCAGAAGGCAAAGACCCATCCCGTTACCGCGCCTCAACACAGCTCATCACGCTCACGTGCAAAGTGGCCATCAGCACCAGTGCAGCCATAAACACTGGGCTGGCCCCTCTCCTCTGCGTCTGTCTGGGCTTGCACAGAGCCATGGAGAAGGAGAAGCATCTAGTCCACCTCTGCATAAGGATGGGCTGCTTTCCTTCCCCACATTGCCATTTTTAAAGCCAGGATCCCTCTAAGGAAGACGAGCCTACACCCATTAGGCATTTAACTGCATTAAAAAAAAAACCCCAACCAACCAACAAAAAAAAGAAAACTTGGGAAAAAGAGGGTGTTGCTCAATAAGGCCACTTTCCCTCGGAAGAACAGCAACTCACTCAAACTAGCCACGGGGACCTGCTCGCAGAAGGCCCCAGCGCCCACGTTGCCCCCAGGAGTTTAGCGAATGCCGCGGTGGGACTTACAGTGGTAGCCCTGCTCCGTCGGGGCAGAGTCCTTCTCCCGTTCCCCTTCCCGATGCTTCTGGCTGTGGCGTCGGTGATGCCGGTGGCTCTGCCTAACCAGTGGCATCCACGCGCCCACGTACAGGGTCCGGTGGCCTGCGAAAAGCGAAAAAGCGGCGTGTTTTGCAGCACTCTCGGCATTGCAGCAATGGTTGAGGTGGCCGGTGCCTTGCTAAGCCACGGTTAAATCCCAGGAGCAACACCACCTTCCCTTAATCTTATTTTCACCGGACCTCCTTTTTTGCAAGCCTATTTTACTCGAGCTTTGCAACAACACAGCAACAACAAGCGTTGGCTCCGCCTCATCTAAAAGTGCCCTGAAAGTATCGGACCTCTTCTCAAATTCCAGCTTCGGCTGGACAACACTCAGACTTGCTCATTAAGCAGCAACACAAGCTAATTATTGTCAAAATCTCTGTATGGCACGAGGCGACAAGAGACGGTCAAATCAGTCCCATCGTAATGAACTCCAGAACAAAAAAAGAAAATCACAGCCCCGCGTCTGCAGCCCTGAAATGATTCTCCTGACCTCTCCAAGCCAGGAGCAGCCTCTGCGAGAAAAAAAGCCGTCAATTATCGAGCCCCGTGGCTACAACTCACACCGTGGCCTCCCGGGGGCCTTTTTCCCTCCGTTTAAAAAGCCGTAATAGTAAAAAACCTGACAATAACTGTGCTGCTTTATTGAGAAGCGCGGCACGTTTTGCTGCACGTGATGCGACACCCAACAAGGCACACTGGAGAGACTTTGTGCAATGGGAAAACGCGCTGGGCTGGTGGCTCCTCTACCAGGATCTCAGCAGAGACTCACCTTCCAACTCCTCCTTCTCATAGCAAATACTGACAGCGTTGCTCCTTCTTCCCCGGTCGATCACTGCCTCCTCGTCATGTCTCTGTTTAGCAACGACAAGAAGGGAAAAGTTGGGGCTGGGGGTGGAGAGCTCCCTTACGTCCTCCCAGCCATCATCCAGCCCTGCGTCCACGCGAGTCCACGAGCCATCACGCCTCTGCGTGCCTCCTCCTCCTTCAGGCACAGCCCTAAAACCACGGACTTGTAGGAGGTTTTTCTTCCCATACGCAAATAAAACAGCCCATAACATCACCTGTACTGCATACCATGAGAGTCTGGACGTATTTCATACAGCAGGAGAGGGATGACTGTTTCAGACCAAAAAAACCCACCTCCTGCTTTGTTCTTCAGGTTCCTGTCTAAAAAAGCGATTTCCAAACTGGAAAAAATAACCCCAACCCACAAAACTGCACTTTTGAGCCCCGGCCGTGCTACCTGTAACTCTTCCAGAAGTGTCATTTTGTGACCCCCAGTTGGGTTCATCCTCACGTCAGTCACTGGGTTTTGGGGACAACTGAACCTCCAGGTCAGTCAGGGGGCCCGATTCCCCAGGGACTGATGGAGTAGCCCTCACGGGAGGAGCTAAGTGGCACCCAGTGTGCACCAACTCCAGAGACACAATAGGGACCATTATGAAATCACAAGCTATGATGCGGATCCAGGCAGCTACTTAAAGCCACGCACCCCTAGACCCTTCCCGCTTGGAAAACTTAGTGCCTGGGGAGAAGCCAGCTCTGCTTTCAGCAAAAACTCTCCAGAACAGAGAAACTTCCTGCATGAGAGGTGTCAGGCTCAAAAGTGCGCAGAAGGAAAACCCTCCACAGGCTCGTTCGCCCTCCTGAGAAGCAAAGCCCATTAGCAGCAGCATGGTTTCTCTCTTTTTCTTTCTAACAGTAGAGCTGAAGCTCTAGCATCCTGAGGATAACGGGAGGTACAAATACGGTAGGGAAAAAGAACATCTTACTGGATCGATGGGTAGATTCAGAAAAAAACCCTGCTACACAGTAGTTTATCCCGACTGCTAGCTAGAACCGAGAAGACTGTTTTTTCCACCTGCGTCGACAGTTCCGGTGAAACATACTACTCGTCTAGGACGGCTGCATCTGAGGAACGAGAATTAGTTATCTGCAATACAAGGAATAACAATGAGTCATTTTGTGTCATGATATTCATCAGACTGCACAGAGAAACAAGAGACAAATGCATTTGAATAACCATGTCTTGTGTTACGTTTTAACCACTTAACATTCCATGAGAAATACCCCAAGAGCTCAAGAAGAAAGAGCAGAAAGACAGGAGACAGGTGAAAGCCGAGAGCACCAGCTAGACGGAATGAAAGACCCTCTTCCTTCTCTGAAGCTTCAGCAAGGCTTCCTTCACCTGCTGGTTCCTCCGACTGTAAATGACGGGGTTCAAACTGGGGCTGACGAGACTGCAGAAAAGGGAAAGAACTTTCTCCCTCCCAGAGGAGTTACCGCTCCCGGGCCCCGCGTACATGAAGATGGCGTTTCCATAAAAGACACCCGCCGCGGTCGGGTGGGAGCCACACGTGGACAAGGTTTCGTGCCATCCTGGCGCAGAGCGGATGCGCAGATCGGTGGCCGGGGTGTCCAGGGAGGAAATCAGGATTAAGGCTAAAGGCAAGAGGAAGAAGCACACACAGACAGCAAAGATCAGGACTTTATTGGCAGGAGCGGCAGTGCAGGCCAGCTTTAAGACAGCAACAATTTCACAGGAGAAGTGGACAACCTCGCAGGGGCCACAGAAAGGCAGGTGTAAAGCCAGAGAGGCTTGCAGCGTGCCCAATACGAACGCCAAAGCCCACAAAACCGTGGCAAGGGTGAGGCGCAGCCTCCAGATCACGATGAGGGCATAGCGCAGGGGACGGCAGATTGCCACGTAGCGAACATGAGACATCACGGCCAGCAGCACGCACGCTGTAAGTGCAAAGATTAAATAAAGATGGATCTGTGCCCCACACCCAGCACAGGAGAGGGCTCTGCCTTGTCCAAGGAGGCTCCTTAGCATACGGGGGACATTGCTGGAGGCGTAGCAGATGTCCGCGATGGAGAGGTGGCGGAGGAAGAAGTACACGGGGCTGTGGAGGCAGCAGTCCAGGCAGATAAGCAGAAAGACAAGTGCGTTTCCCATCAGAGTGGCAGAGCAGAGGGCAGAGAAAAGGCCAAAGAGGCAGTGCTGCAGGGCTGGGGTGCTGCAGAACCCCAGGAGGACGAATTCTGTGACAGTCGCTTCATTCTGCACGCTGTGCTGGAGGTGAGGCAGCACAAACTGCGACCACGGAGGTCTGGAAGCAAAGGAGCAAGGAAAAGGAAAGAAAAAGGAGAGTTTTCCTAAGAATGTTGTGTCCTTTACTCTTTACGCTGCAGCTCCCTTCTCCCCGTTCTTCCCTCTGACTCCAGTGAAAGGTGCGTACTACCCTCCCCACGCTGAGCGACGTACATCTGAATTGCAAGCTCCAATCTCTCTGCAAACTTTGAGCAGCTTGACCAATCTCGCACAACTTTGCTGCCTAGCTTGCCCTTGAAGTCTTTCTTTTCCTGGGTTGGTTTGGGGTTTTTTTTGCAGGGGGTGGGGAGGGGCAGGGGGTGGTTTTGCTGTTGGAGAAGATAAGATGATGAAGATTGCAGGTGTCGATTAAGGTGAAGTCAGAACAACTTCAAAGCAGCTATTTTAAATTAAGTCCATATTAAAAGGAATGCACAGTTCACAGAAGAATTCCAGTTTTACCATTAAACCAACCAGCATTTCCAATCCACTGCCGTGTCCTCTTTACCTTCGTGCAATGCATTCCTATTGAATCCTGCAGTTGCTTGATCCGACTCCCCTATCCCAGCAGGGAGGCTACTGCAGGCCCGGGAAGGTCAGGCAGAACGTCACCTTGGTTCCTGCTGTGCAGCTGCTCGCCGTTACCAGTTTCGCAGGGTGCTGGTCAAGGTCCCTGGGCATCCCCTGGCACTTGTCTCCACGCGGCTCTCTGGTCTCCAAGATCTTCCGCCACTTCCAGGATACTTCCTCCAGCCAGGATCTTCACCTTTTCCTTCCTGGGTCCCTTTCTTCTCTTCAAGATCCCTTCTTCTTTCTGGGAACCCTTCTTTTTGCCACCACCTCTTCTTTCTGGAACCCCACGCCCCCCGTTTTCCCAATCTAAGTTGTCTATGTGAGCAGTACGATGCCTGATCAGCCTCCGAATTAAGGCTTCTGGCTCCTAGCTCTTTAGTAACTGTAGGATTCGGGACACGCTGGCTGCGTGTAGCAAGAAGCAGGCTTCTGCTTGACAGCTCAGAATTCAGTTTCAGACATTCACACGCACAGACCTTGCCACACACGTGCACCCCGTCACGTCTTGCCTGGTAACCTTCACAGTTTGAGCCAGTTTTTTGTCTACGGCCGGGCTTCAGACCCAGGGCATGGCCACAGAAGCGCATTCCCCCCGTCAGTCTGTGAGCTGAGCAAGGGAGAGTCAATACTTGTCTGGTGAGCCTCATACCCAGGCAATGTGGGCGACCCCTCTCCTGCGACAGCCCTGGCAAAAGCCACAGCAGGGTGCTCCCTTGCCTCTGCCTAGGTCACCGGGGTTCCCCTGCCTGCCATTGCTCCTTTGTCCTCCTCTGTGTTTGTGGAGATGAACCTTTAACCACACAACCTAACACCTACAACGCCGGGAAAAAGAGAGGCTGCAGAGGGTCCAGCGGGGAAGGTCGCCGATGTAAAATGCTCTTTGTGAGAGGCAGCACACCCAGCTCACCTCCTTGCTCCTGAGCTGCTCTATCGGAAGCACTGCGTGCAGGACGCTCTGCTCAACAGGCTGTGTCTGTCTCTGACTGCCTTGTCCTTGCTGCAGCACCGTGTGCTGGGGGAACGCCACGGAGAGCAAGGAGGACGCTCTTTCCCCAGGAGCAACGGAGGGTGCTCAGCTGAGTGCTGCTGCAGGGGCCAAAGTGGGGCAGGCAGGCAGGCAGGGGAAGGCAGGAACGAGGGAGCTGGGAGGAACCGGCCAGTCTGGGAGATGCCCGAGAGGCTCGAGAACCCTGTAAGCACAGGACGAGCTCACAGGAGGTTCAACGTGAGGCCCTGTGCTTAACCATGCCCTCCAGATCTGGACCTTCTCTGCTTCCCGAGTTACCGTGCAGTTTAACAGCCTGGTGCAGAGATCCTGACTGGGAGATCACTGTACCTCCAGGAGTTAGGGATCCACCTAACAGTTAACCTGAGCGGGTGCAGGTCTGTGCTGCGCTGTACCTACAGCGTGGCCTTCAGGCTGTGTCCCTACACATGCCCCTTGGCCGCAGGATAAACGGAGCTGGTTGACTGTGACAGAGGAGCCTCCAGGCAGCTCCTGCTTGGTACCAGCGATTACGCCACCTGCGCGGCCCTGCCGTTATCTAAAGTGCAGCAAGAAGTCCGCGCGTGAACATCCTTTATGCATGGAGTTGTTTTCTTCTAAGAAAAGTTGTACGACACCGTGAATGACCAAAAAGGAGGAACTTCTCCACAGGCAGGATCTGTACAGTGTGCCAAGGGAAAATCCGTCTGGGGTCTGCCCAATGCTGCATGAACGCAGGGTCCCCAGCATCTGAAGGGACCTAAGATTTACTTGCTACCTAGATGCCTCTTCTTGCTGCCTGTATGCCTTCTTCCTGGCTACGTCGCCTCCCAAGAGCTTGCCCACCCCCAGCCTACTGGGGAGGGGGGGAATGGTAGAGAGACAGCCCTGATGCTGTGCCAGCACTGCTCAGCCATGGCCAAAACACTGCTGTGTTATCAACAGCTTTCTAGCTACCAGTACAGAGCACAGCACCACGAGGGCTGCTGTGGGGTAAAGGAACTCCAACTCAGCCAGACCCAATAGAGAAGGAAAGTGGAGGAACAACAGAGGGGGCAGCCCAGGGACACAGAGCCCCAGGTCTCATCCGGCCGCTCCTGTGACCATACGGTGTATTCAAAATCAAATACCTGAAGTGCTTCCTTAGACGCAGTTTACAGCCAGGGGACAAGAAGGTGGCAGTTCTGCATTTTGCAGCTCCCAGGCTGATGGCAGAGCCAAAGCAAAAAAAAAAACCAAACAACAAAAACCAAACCAACCAAGAGAGGTAAGACTGGAGGCAAGGGGGCAAATGCTTTTCTTTCACCTTAGGCCAACTGCTCGGACGCTCTCTATGCTGCCCTGCCACAGAGGGCATCCCTCTCGTACCAGTAAGAGACATAAGAGCGAATTAAAGCCAGGACCCCAAACCAGACCAAAAACCCGGTCATGATGAAGAAGAAAGTGGAGAATGCATCAAACATAACAGAAAATGATTTTGGACATTCCCAGTTTACATTTGGAAAAAAGAGAGAAAAAAAAAGAGGAGGAATTAGGTATTAAAAGAAGAGCACTGAATGATAAAGCAGTAGCAGTCCCTCTACCACTACAAACCCACACCCCCACACGCACGTACGCACACAGACTTAACACCACCAAACTCCCATTGACTGTGATGTTCACCTCAGCTTGCTGGTCTAGAGATACTGAATGCCTGAAGCACACCAAGGAGAACTGAAAACATCTGCATGGCTTTAATGGGAATCCTCCAACTGAAACAAAGCGCTTTCTCCCTCTGTCTGCGTTGGCACATCCCCGAGTCACGCTCTCACTCCTCTCCTTCAAAGTCAAGATTCCTAAACGTGAAAAGCGGGAGTGGGGAATGGCGAAGGGAAGAGAAAAAGAGGGAGAGCATCATCAGTGGAAGACCTGCCAGCTGCTGCTGATTCAGCCCTGTTCGGGGGACCACCCCAGCAGAGAGGAGCTGGTTTGCGTGCCACGGTCCTCACTGCCTGTTCCCAGGGACAGGCCGTTTGCTCAGCCTTGCCGGCCAAAGCGTGGGAGAAGCGTAGGCGTGTGCCGTCGCTTGCAGAGGAGCACGGACACGTTCACGTGCAATCCTTTACCTTCTTCCTCCCTGGATTCAAAGGGTTTCTGTCTTCAAAGTGAGAGCCTTCCGTACGGTCGTTTGTGACATTTCATCCAGGATAATAATCTCAGAAGGATCAGTCCTGCAATAAGTATTTCACATAGCAATCCATGATTATGGGAACTGATGCCACCAAGGGCATTAGCATCAGCAAGAGGAACAGCGGAGCCCCGAGAATCAAAGCTCCGCATAAGTGTGGGAGGTTTTGCTGGATGAGGAGTTTTGGGAGGCAAGCCGGGGAGCTGCAGAGCAACAGCTCTGTGCAAAGGCTCTCGCTGGGGTCTAGCCCCGGTGCGGGTTCCTAAGCCACTGCTGGTACAGATCACGCCTGCAACTCCGCATGTGTAAGTATGAGGATCTCCAGCTACCGTAAAGGCACTGATGATGCAAGGTTTGGGGGTCAAACGCGAGTGCTGCAGCCGCTCTGCTTGGGGTGGCTTGCCCTGCGATCACCTCCTGCAGCCCTGCCCCCGAATTTGATTTTCCCACCAAGCTGCCTGCTGGTTTCTGTGGAATGCCCCACCAAGAGGCAAGTGGAGAAAACTCTGCCAAACACCTTCAAGCTAATCTTGCCGGGGGTCCTGGCGCTTGCTGGGGCTTTACCTGTCACTGCCTTGCTTTGGGATATCCACGTCGCTCGTCTTCCCCACGTTCAGCTGAACTGAACTTGCAGCAGCAGCAGCTTCCACCGCCCTCCTGGACTCCTGATGTAAAAAAGGGACAAATCACGTTCTCTGTCTTTGGTCAAAGTGGAGATAAGCTGAATGCCCAGCACAAACTTAGCAGTCTGCCCTCCCCTTCTGCCCCTTGGCAGCTATAGGTATTAGTGCAGCAGGGGAGAAACCGTTCACTCCAAAGATTTCGGGGCAGGGGGATTGTGTGTTCAAAACACGATTATGAGCAAATCTTGCCAGCAGCAGCAGCAGCATCTAATAATAATCATCATAATGATAATGACCTTTGTGAAAAACGACTCGTTTTAAAAATTACACCTGTATTCAAGTGTTCAGCTCACTGCTACTTGAGGAAACAAAGGTTACAACGTGGGACCCAGCCTATTGGGATCTATTTCGACTGAGTGCTGATCTTCCCCCAACGTTTCCAGACAAGCTGAAAGAGAAACAGGCAATCTCACAGCCCGACGGAGATGTCCAGCCCCGAGGACCCAGCAAGCCTTACCTCTTCTTCTTCTCCAGCTTCATTTCTGGCATCGTCCAACTTCTTCTTCCTTTCTGGCATAAGGTCATCCAGAAAGCTGAGCTCTCGCTTTGAGAAGCAGAAATCCATCGCTTTCCGGACAAAGACGAGAGCCAAAACCTTCGCGAGTAAGAGGGAAGATGCGGTGAGCTCAGAGACGATGCCACCTCTCACTCCAACGCTGCAAACACCCCGCTGCCGAGCGGCGGCAGCTCTTACCATCATGGGAAAGATGATGGCGGCACGGGACACCTTGATGGTCCAGAGCAGGACGAGGCAGGTCAGCTGGATCACCGTGAACAAATGCACCTTTCGCAAGGGCACGTGCCGCAGGTAGATGAAATCCGGCTGGTGTTTCGCCGGCATCCAAAACAGCTTCAAGCGATCAAAGAACTGCAAAACAAAAGGGAGAGGTTGCCACCTTGGGACTGCGGCAAGGTTCTGGCCCTCTCGAGACGGGGAGGCAGTTTGCAGCATCTCGCTTGCCGTCAGAAATCCTGGATCCCACCGCGTTCCTCCTGGGAGCAGCACCCATTTTCCCTTTGCTCCATCTATCAACCGGCTTGCCCCCGAGAGCTGCCCACCAAACGGCAACTATTCCATGCCATTCCATTAGTAGCATTTCTCGGCCCACTGAATCCCCCAAGCGAGGATTTCCACCAGTGGTAGAAACTGCCTTCCCTTTGCACTGAATTCCCCCGCTTTCACGTAACCAAACACTGACCTGCCCTAAACCCTGAAACAGAGAGCGCTGAACTTGCCTGGTCCTCCCAGCCCTATATACCTCCTGTGCCTCCACCAATCTTTTGCTTACACAAAAGACTTTCATTGCTTGCTCTGCGAGAAGTTTTTCCCATGCCACTGCTTTTTTTCCCTGCTGCTACGGAGACAAAATACCAGGGAGCCGACACGCTGCACGCTGTAAAAGAGTCCGTACCTGAATTCCTCTGAGCGACGACACACCCATGTAGAGAAAGACGCCATAAAGCACAGGCATTGGTATAAACTGGGGGGGGAGAAAGAAAAAAAAAAAAGAATGCAATCGTTTCTTTTTCTATATTGCATTTTCAGTATTACCACCCTCTTCCACAGGCACTGCCTAAAATTGCTTGAAGCTTTCCAGCTTCCATTCAGGCTTAGAGATGGGTCAGATTTTAACCATTAAAGATTTTGTGCGCACGAGTGAGCTAAGGCTCTGCTTTAGGCTGAACTTTGGAGTTACCTCTCCTCAGAATAATCCTATTTTCCAGAAAGCTTGGAGGAAAATAGGCAATTTCACCCGTGCTGCCCTATGCCGCAGTCCGTGGCAGCAGAAAAACACTTCTGCCTATTCTTGGGGCAACAGGCAAAGGCCGCAGGCCTCCTTTTAGCCTAGAGACGAGATTACTTTGTGGGAGGAACGTGCAAGGAAGCTCACGGGGATGACCTCAGTGTGTTTAGCTCCTGGGAATGGCTGCTCCGGGGCATTTGGGCAGCAAATTGCAGCCAGTAAAGGGCTGCCTGTTTGAAAGAGAGCAGATGTGCTGGTCTGAATATGCTCAACTGTAACCCATAAACATGGGCGGGCCTGAAAGACACCCGAAAATTCAAGCAGTTGCGTTGCTCGCTCGCCTCGAGCACACCAAACGGGGGCCTGAAGGGCTGCAAAGCCTAACCGAGGCTGGTTCCCACCGTGGGTCGAGCCCCAAGGGTTGGGATCACCTCCTCCTCCTCCGCTCCACAACTAACTCCTCAGGCCTGCAGAGAGGGGACTGGTTTTCTGTAACCTCCAACAAGCTCGCGGTTGTTGGGTGGTTTGCATTTTCCTCTCACCTTTAACACGGAAGTGAAGAAGACGGAGCAGCCCATGAGCACAAAGATCAGCAAGCCAGTGACTCTCTGCTCTCGTATCCCCAGAAACTTGGGTTGTTCTCCTGGAGCTGAGCAGTCAGACTCTACTTTGAGGCTATTCACGTGGGTGATGGACAGGACGGTCGCAGCCACAAACCAGGGCAGCCCCATCACAGAGCACACCCCGAGCATCACGGCCACCACAAAAAGGTCCAGGTGGTACCCGCATCCTTTCTGCAGGCAGGAAAACAAGAAACAGAGCATCCCATAGCACAAGAGCAAGGAGAACGTCGCAAGGCAGACTCAAACCCGGCTCGAGCACAAGTCAACTTCTTCAGAATTTAAAACAAGAAATGGAAACAAGTAAGGGTGTATGCAAGCTTTGCACACGCACCTGGCATGAAAATCGGGCAGGAGTTCAGATGCAAGGGATATGGGGAGCTTGTGCGATACATACTTCTCCAAAAAAAAAAAAAAAGCCACCCCACAACCCAAAACCACCAAACCATTTTTTTCACTCACAAAGAAAATTCTACCACTTGCAAGGAAGGCGTGACTCTGAGTTATCCCTGGCAGCGCATCAAAACAATTCATTCCCCGCACCTGCTGCTGCTGCCATTTTAAAACAAAAAGGCGCTTCTATATTGCTCCAAGATTAATTTGCTCCTCCAAAAGGTTGCTCATCTGAACTGCCCTGTCACTTGCTCCCTGCATCATCGTTAATCCAGGAGAGCATCCTGCCACGCAGCCTGGCCTTGTCCCAAACCAATGCCTTCAGAAAGCATCGGGAATAAGAGCTTCTCCCCAGACCTGCAGCCCAGAAGGGGCTGGGGCTGGGGTCATCTCTCGCAGGCCCTTACCTTCAGCTTGTGCTCCTTCCTGTTCACAATAACGGCACTGATCTGCTGGTCCATGAATATCAAGATGGTGCAGAGCAGAGCTGGGACGAGCGCAGCCAACACCGTCCACCAAGGGTTGGGTCCTATGGGGTTGATGAACCACCCGCGGTCGTCTCTGGTAGGCTGCAACAAAGCCCACACGTCAGCATCGTCTCCCAGCCCAGGCACTCCACTGGCTTTCATTTTCCCCTCCCTCCCTGTGTCAGAGCACCTCCCAGCCCTGGCTTCACGTCCCCCTCTCCCGTGGGCTTCAGCAGTGCCGGTGTCCTCTTTGCAAGCACCTCTAGATACTTCTCCTGTAGGTATCTAGTTTTGGGGCCATCTTCTCGGTTCCAGGAGGAAGCAAGGCACTTGGAGGTGGAAGAGGAGATGCTCACACCCCCAGCATCTCCTCCAGACTCAGCCCTGCCCTGCCCCGGCATCACCTTGTGGCACCCCCACGTGCCAAAACACCCCAGTACCTTGAACGCATGGGGGACCTGGAGCTTCGGCGATGGGATCCCAGCCACAAAGTCAAGGAGCACCATGATGACGATGGTGAGGAAGACAGCAAAGTCGCTCACTGTGGACCGTACCTGGGGCAAGAAACCAGAGGTGAAAGGGGCATGGCAAACAGGGCCGTAACGTGAGATGCCAGAGTTGCAGACATCCACAACGTTAGGCTGGTTAACCAAATCCCACCACCCCTCTGAGCACATGCAGCCTGATCCCTTGCTTAGATACTGTTGCTGTGTTTGTCCCTGTGACATCTGGTGTCAGACAATAAAAAAAGCTTAATTAGGTGGACAAGGGTTGGTTTAAGTCAAAACCTAAAAATAATAATAATAATATTAAAAATAAGAAAACAGATGTCTGCCACTACAGCTACACTCACAGCTACAATGGCAACAAGGCACTGAGGCATCCTTTAGTCCTCAAAAGGAAGCTCCTCATTCGAATCTACTTTCCGCTCGAGCACATAATGCGCAGAAGGTAAGGAAAAAAAAACCAAAACCCCAACCCCCAAAACTTTGGGAAACCTGACTTCCTACTACCTGAGGAGGAAAAATAAAAAAAAAAAAAAAAAAAAAAAAATCTTCAATCTGGGGCAGGTCACGAGGCAGGTGGGAAATGCTACGATGATTTTGCACTCATGGAAATGAGTGCGGGACGTCCAAGCTCTTGGAGAGCTTGGCCTGCAAGGCCAACGTTTCCCAGCTTGACCAAGGCGGGGCAAATACTGCTTAGTGCTCCAGGAAAGCCATTTTGGGAAACGAGTGTGGAGATGGATGCTGGCCACCATCTTCTACTTACTCTGGTTGGAAAGTAGCGGCTGGTTTTAAACTTCTTCAAGAAGCCTGACAGGGCAAAGGTGGCGAAGAAGAGGATGCAGCACCAGAGGAACACGTCAGGCGTGTAGGGGCCGTCGCGTCCACAGGCAGGTCCTTGAAACTCCCCACGCAAATACCGACATTCCTGGAGAGACAGAGCGTCAGGACACAAAGGCAGTGCACGTGCGGCAGGGAAACCTCGCATAGCTAGGGGGTTTTGAGGACCTCGGTCCAAGATCCACGACCCTGTAACTGCTCCTGCCAATGGAGATTTATATTTAATGAGCAGCAGCAGCTGAACAAGTGACACATCGAACTACAGAGCGGAGAAATGAGACGTGAGGGGACGCCATACCACACACCCTCGGCACATCCTCTGCCTGCCATTCGAGCAATCGTGGCTAAAGAAGACACCAGAGGGGAAGGAAACACTGGAAACTCTTGGGGATAGAGAGAGAGGCAAGAGGGAAGGAGGGCTAAAGACAACCATGGCAGGAAAGGAGGAGAAGAGACAAATCGTCCCTTCCCAGGGGAGGGCTCGCAGAACCTGGCCAAGAGGGGATGAAGGCCACCGTAAGAGCCTGCCGCCCTAGGCCCGGGCTCTGCTTCCAGCAACAACAGCCTGAGAGGCTGCTCAGACATTTATGCATGGACCTACAGACAGCACTGAATGAGAAAGCAAGGCCTGGAGTTACTAGGAACCCATTAAGGAGGCCAATGACTACCTTTCAAGCATGAACTTAAGTCCTACAACTTCTACAGTAATCAAACCACCCACTACTTAACCTTCCTCCCAGTCAGAAGTACTGTCCTGCAACAGGCTTGAGGGGGACACTTGCTACCCACAATGCTGGGGACCAGGTAGACTGGGACAAGGTGGACTCTCCTCCCCAGGACCAAGCAGGTTCAAAGCACACGCTAGATCTAAGCAAGGACTTTTCCGAGCAGCACTAGCACAGTTTGAAGCCCATCATTCCCTGAAGGGCTCTGACTTTTGCACCATGCAAATGCCCCCGGACCCCATGGCCGCGGCGCGAGGAAGCAGTGGCTCGGGGCACTTACGGTCACCGTGAGGTTTTCCCAGGCTATGCCAGACACGTTGATCTTGTTGCTCGCCCAGAAACGCAGCGTTTCGTTGCTGGGATGGGTCGGTGCCTCACACTTACAGCTGGCAGGAGAGAAGCCAAGACGGGGGGGGTAAGGGAAAGGCGATGGAGGTGCAGCCCGGAGCTCCTGCCAAGGGGCAGCATCTTTCTCAGGGGGAAAAAAAACCCACTAGTAGCTGGTGAGGAAGTCCAGCTTGCTGTGCATGTGCACAGGGTAGGTGTCTCGCAGGTGACTCAGCTTCTCCAGAGCCTCGTAGATGAAGATGATGCAGATGAGGGAGGCAAAGGCTTCTTCCGTGAAGCGGGTGACGTAGCACACCAAACAGCTGGCGTCGGTGGCCACCAGCACTATGCACAAGAAGGCGGTCCACAGCCCAATGCACGCCCGCAGAGACAGATAGGAGAGCGCGTACTCCCTGCGAAAGCAAAATGAAACAAAGGCTGGAAAGGCCAGCAAGAGGCCCTGAGCCATGCCTGCCTTCGGGGAAAGCGGGGAGCAATTTTGGAGCGTGTCAAGGCTGCGGATGGGAAATGCCGTTTCCATGTACTACCACAGAGAGCCTCGGGACTGTGGTGTAGGGTGTAGACCCACAGGAGGAGAGGCCAATTACTTAGTTACCACTGCTGAACAAGGATCTTGTGTTAACACCTTGGAGGCTGCTCGAGGTCAGGTCCCTCTTGGGCCAGGTGGTGTTCTCCCACATCACCCTGACGCCCTAACACTGAAACCAGCTGGGTGTGCACCCAGTCACCTGCTGCCAGCAAGCTGGGGCTTAATAATAAACCTTATGGCAATATAAGGGTGGTTTATCTCCCATCAAAGCCATCGCAACAAAAGGACTGTCACTAAAATCTAGCAACTACCCCTAAGAAAAAGAAAAGAAAAGAAAAGCATCTTTTCTCCATCACTGCCCCCTTCTGAAGGCTCTCGCAGCACCCAGCTGCGGCAGCCAGCCTTACTTGCAGAATTTGTAGAGGATCTTCTCGAACACGAGCACGGGTCCCGTGCTGCCGAGGATGGTGAGAGGTTGGCCGGCAAAGAGGCAATACACCACGCCGGCCATGGACGCGCCCAGCAGCGACTCCATGGCACTCTGTCCGGGGAAGAGAGGCAGCCGTGAGTAAATAAATCGTTAGGGAGAAACAACAACCAAAGCCCATTCACTGCAGCAAGGACTTTGGCCTGAGTTTGATCCTCCCCCATGGCCCCCAACAGAGAGAGGTGCTCACTATGTGGCCATTGGTCGCCTCCCCCAGCAGTCCCCCGAAGGTGATGACAGGGGACATGCAGGCACAGTAGAGGAAGAGGAAGGACGCCAGGCACTGCAGGCTCAGACCATCCCGGAAGTCACTCCAGAACCACGGGGCTTTCCGCTTCATGTCCAGGGTCAAACCTCCAAAGAGCCTGCAGGAAGGAAAAAGAAGAGAGTCTGTTCTCTTGGAGGAACACGCTGACTTTGCTTTGCTGCAGAAGGGCAATCACAAGCACAGAGCAACTTCCGTGGCTAAAAAGAAGCACTCTCCTTCATCCCAAATCAAGGAAACCTGCGTGCAATGGTGATGGCTGGGGCTGAGCCCAGCTGCCCAGACCTCCCCCCTGCCCAGCCCAGGGGACCAAGCTGGTCATGTGGAGCCCCTTCACTGAACCAGCTAACCCCAAAGACCTGCTAGAAGGGAAGGTGCATGCTCAGATTTGAGGGGCAACAGAAGAAAAACACCCAAACTATTAAAGCTCCCACCTTCCCGTCCGCTGCAGTTCAGGGCCACAGTGTTTCTCCAGCATGCTGTGAGAAGCACCGTCATCAAGAGCTCCTGGCATCTTCCTTTTTTCCTGTTAAAACGGAAGTAAGATAAAGCTATGGACTTGCAACCACTGGCTCGTTTTGCTTCTGGTCTGGCTCTGTGACTGTGTCAGAGCGGGACCTTGTGAATTTGGGCCCCTGAACAGCGTCCCCAGCTGTCCTGCCCGTCCCCCTTGCGCCTCCCGCCGACGCAGCACCCACCTGCGAAGGGACGTTTTTCGGGGGCTCGATTCGGATCGATGGATCCCACTCTCCTGGCGGCAAGACCGTGACCTGATCCAGAAACTCGTCGATGCCAGCCACCAGGTCAGCCCCGTTCTTGGCTTTATAGGCAACGTCACGGAAAACCTGCCAATAGAAGACGACCTGGTGAGAGGACAACCCAGCTCGGATGTCCTAACCAGTGCAATAAACTCTTGCCTAAACGCAAGGCTTTTTCCCCAAAATTTCCTGCTGGAAAGGGCAGGAAATATTCCCCCAAAAGGAAAAAATCTGTGCATCATGGCATTTGTAATCGTCTCCCCCACGAGGCCCCTGTCCCCCATGGCACACCATACCCTTCTGCTTAAAGAGCAAGAGAAGTTTTACTGGCCCTGGCAATGCCACCACTGGGGACAGCGTGCTGGGGACCCCGGCGAGAAGGATGAGGTGCAGGATGCACCCCGGGTGGGATTTCAGCCTCCAGGATGTGGCGTGATGCAAATCTGCGTGTTTGCTTTGGGGTGAGAAAGAGGGCTGGGCTGTTTGGAGAGCTGCGGGCAGCTGGGACAGCAAATCCTCTTCCTCACTACTTCAGAGACAGGGAGAGCTGAAGAAAGGCAAAAATGACCCAGAGCTATCTCATCTTGTCGCACCTCATCCGTCATGATAGTGGCCATGGACCTGCCGATCTCATGGTACTGATGGGCTTTTCCTTCTGGCCCAAGCAAAACAAACAGGAACCTGGGCAGGAAAAACAAAATGAGAGAGAGAAGAAGGTGTCCTTGCTCCGAGAGCACCCAAGGAAAGCCCTGGCAGCTCCCAGCCCAGAGCGTGGCTCAAGACGGGACACGTAGGCTCAGCGACGCCGCGATGAATTTGAAATTCTTCCAAGCCGACGGCAAATTTAATTTGGGGGCCAACTTTCATTACAATTGGCCGATGGGTTTAAAAGCTACAGCAGGGAATGGAGAAACGAAGGCGAGGAGATGTGGGTGGGGGAAACGTGCTTGCTCCCCCTCCCACTCGCCTTGTTCCCTTGGGACACCAAACTGATGCCTGCAACTTGATCTTTGGTTGGGTGTCTTTTTTACGGAAAAAAATTTGCGCTTCTCATTCGCACCTTGTTGGGATGGGAACTTCTGTCATGCCTGAGAGGAGGACAGCCGGGCTCAGGCGGACAAATGCCACGATGGGCTGGTGAAGGAAATCCAGCTCTCCTACCAGCACGTTGGATGCTTCAGCCCCGGTGGGAATTTTCTTCATGAAGTGCAGCTCCGCCTGGGCACGACAAGCGATTTTCAGGCAATTACCCCAACAGCAAAGCCCACAGCGCTCTGCAGCACACTCTGCAGCCAAGTTTGCAAGAGCAAAGCCGGCCCTAAAGGCGTAAGAAAGCTGCGAGTGTCTCACCTTGCTTAAATCCATTGCTCTGCTCTCAGGGTTCACCCCATCTTTAGCTTCCGCAGCGGTGGGAGAAGGACAAGGGGTGATTGTTTGGGCTGGTAGGAAGAAGAAAGACACTCAGAAAGATGGGCAAGGAGCAACTGGGACGCTTCTCCTTTGCCCGGACAAGTCTAATGGGGCCACAGCCCTGCAGAAACCCTCACCTGGCTTGTAGAGGAGGTGCAGGTCTGACTGCCTCTTGCTCACGTCAGCAAACGAGCAGACAGCGGGGAGAAGGTTGGTTGTCTTCTCGTTCTGATGGTGGTGCTTCCTCAAAAGGACTTCTCGAACCTGCGCCCGCATGTGCTCGTCAAACTCCGTGGACTGTTCTTGCTGGGCCAGGATCATATCTGAGGATGGCAAAGGGAAACGAAGCCGTCAGAGCAGAAACCCCAACAAGTCCCGACCCCCAAAGCCCCCAGGGAAGGCTGTGCCACACAGGCTGCACCCTAATGCCGGCTCAGCCTTGCACAGCAAGGCCTTTTAACAATGTTCAGCCTTTGCAGCGAAAACGAGAATTTTCTTTTGCTAAGAAACATCATCCAAGTGCTTATTCATCATTCCGCTAAGATAAATATTGCCCATTCTAAATAACGCAATTTTCTTGCCCGACCTGGCCTTTCTGACTCTACACGTTTACCCAAATTATAAGCAATCTAGAGCACAGACGTTCCCAGAGTTTCCCGTGCTGATCGAGTGCAATTTGCCGAGCCCAGGGAGAAACGTGCTAAGAACGGCTCCGACTTCTCCAGCCCTTGAAAGGGCTGAATGGAGACCTGCCGCCAGCCAAAGATAACTTCTCCAAAGCGGCTTTTGCAATTAACTTCAAGTATCTTCCCCACAGGAATACACTGCTTGGTCATCGCCAGATAACCTCTGCCTTAAAACTCTTCAATGCTGGATGTTAAGGCAAAAGTAAGAAAAAGAATGCGAGGAAACAGCTTGTAAGAAATCGTTCCCTTAAGGAGGTTCAGCTCTTACGCGGACTCCGTATTTCTAAGAGCAGCCTGCTAAGCCCTGACACATGCTCCTTTTTGGCTGCAGAACATTCTCTAGTGGCTTCTCCAGCCCCACAAACTGCTTTCAAAAGGACCCCGTATGGGAAGAAAAAAACGGTGCGACTGTTGCACGCCCAGTCTACATCCAAAAACAGCTCATGAGAAAAACACAGTGGGACTTCTGGAAAAGGACGTGCCATTAGGGCAGGGTCTGATGTGGGAGTGAAGAGCTGAGCTCGGCCGTTCCCGGAGGGATGCAGTGCCCACGGTACCTGCAATCTCTTCGATGCTGTTGGCACAAATGTCCAGCAGCACCGACCCGTTGCTGATGCAGCTCCTCAGCTCGGAGAGGCTGTGCAAGGACAGCGTGCCAACGTAGGGCTTGCTCCAGCGCTCGCCGCCATCTTCCACGTCCTCCTCAAACTTCAGCCACCTGTGGACATCGGGTGCGATCAGCCCCATTGCAAGAAAACAGCCCCAGCTCTGCAACCCCTTTGACAGAGCCACGGGGTGGCAAGAGGAGAAGGCTCCTCGTGCCGCCACCTGCAGCTGCAAAAGCTTCGCGTCCTGGAGGGGAGAAAGCAGAGCCCACGGGCGCTGCCGGTGCGGGGACTCCTCTCCCACCGCAGCCAAGCAGCAGGGATTTACCTTGCCGTTTCCTTCCACTCGGCATCTCGGCCCTCTTTTACACAGATCTCATCCAGCTCGGAGAACAAGTGGTGAGGGACATGCTGCTCGTCCTCCTTGGTCCTGAGAATGAACTGCACCCGCTGGGACGGGGAGCCTGGGGGCAGAAGGCAAAGACCCATCCCGTTACCGCGCCTCAACACAGCTCATCACGCTCACGTGCAAAGTGGCCATCAGCACCAGTGCAGCCATAAACACTGGGCTGGCCCCTCTCCTCTGCGTCTGTCTGGGCTTGCACAGAGCCATGGAGAAGGAGAAGCATCTAGTCCACCTCTGCATAAGGATGGGCTGCTTTCCTTCCCCACATTGCCATTTTTAAAGCCAGGATCCCTCTAAGGAAGACGAGCCTACACCCATTAGGCATTTAACTGCATTAAAAAAAAAACCCCAACCAACCAACAAAAAAAAGAAAACTTGGGAAAAAGAGGGTGTTGCTCAATAAGGCCACTTTCCCTCGGAAGAACAGCAACTCACTCAAACTAGCCACGGGGACCTGCTCGCAGAAGGCCCCAGCGCCCACGTTGCCCCCAGGAGTTTAGCGAATGCCGCGGTGGGACTTACAGTGGTAGCCCTGCTCCGTCGGGGCAGAGTCCTTCTCCCGTTCCCCTTCCCGATGCTTCTGGCTGTGGCGTCGGTGATGCCGGTGGCTCTGCCTAACCAGTGGCATCCACGCGCCCACGTACAGGGTCCGGTGGCCTGCGAAAAGCGAAAAAGCGGCGTGTTTTGCAGCACTCTCGGCATTGCAGCAATGGTTGAGGTGGCCGGTGCCTTGCTAAGCCACGGTTAAATCCCAGGAGCAACACCACCTTCCCTTAATCTTATTTTCACCGGACCTCCTTTTTTGCAAGCCTATTTTACTCGAGCTTTGCAACAACACAGCAACAACAAGCGTTGGCTCCGCCTCATCTAAAAGTGCCCTGAAAGTATCGGACCTCTTCTCAAATTCCAGCTTCGGCTGGACAACACTCAGACTTGCTCATTAAGCAGCAACACAAGCTAATTATTGTCAAAATCTCTGTATGGCACGAGGCGACAAGAGACGGTCAAATCAGTCCCATCGTAATGAACTCCAGAACAAAAAAAGAAAATCACAGCCCCGCGTCTGCAGCCCTGAAATGATTCTCCTGACCTCTCCAAGCCAGGAGCAGCCTCTGCGAGAAAAAAAGCCGTCAATTATCGAGCCCCGTGGCTACAACTCACACCGTGGCCTCCCGGGGGCCTTTTTCCCTCCGTTTAAAAAGCCGTAATAGTAAAAAACCTGACAATAACTGTGCTGCTTTATTGAGAAGCGCGGCACGTTTTGCTGCACGTGATGCGACACCCAACAAGGCACACTGGAGAGACTTTGTGCAATGGGAAAACGCGCTGGGCTGGTGGCTCCTCTACCAGGATCTCAGCAGAGACTCACCTTCCAACTCCTCCTTCTCATAGCAAATACTGACAGCGTTGCTCCTTCTTCCCCGGTCGATCACTGCCTCCTCGTCATGTCTCTGTTTAGCAACGACAAGAAGGGAAAAGTTGGGGCTGGGGGTGGAGAGCTCCCTTACGTCCTCCCAGCCATCATCCAGCCCTGCGTCCACGCGAGTCCACGAGCCATCACGCCTCTGCGTGCCTCCTCCTCCTTCAGGCACAGCCCTAAAACCACGGACTTGTAGGAGGTTTTTCTTCCCATACGCAAATAAAACAGCCCATAACATCACCTGTACTGCATACCATGAGAGTCTGGACGTATTTCATACAGCAGGAGAGGGATGACTGTTTCAGACCAAAAAAACCCACCTCCTGCTTTGTTCTTCAGGTTCCTGTCTAAAAAAGCGATTTCCAAACTGGAAAAAATAACCCCAACCCACAAAACTGCACTTTTGAGCCCCGGCCGTGCTACCTGTAACTCTTCCAGAAGTGTCATTTTGTGACCCCCAGTTGGGTTCATCCTCACGTCAGTCACTGGGTTTTGGGGACAACTGAACCTCCAGGTCAGTCAGGGGGCCCGATTCCCCAGGGACTGATGGAGTAGCCCTCACGGGAGGAGCTAAGTGGCACCCAGTGTGCACCAACTCCAGAGACACAATAGGGACCATTATGAAATCACAAGCTATGATGCGGATCCAGGCAGCTACTTAAAGCCACGCACCCCTAGACCCTTCCCGCTTGGAAAACTTAGTGCCTGGGGAGAAGCCAGCTCTGCTTTCAGCAAAAACTCTCCAGAACAGAGAAACTTCCTGCATGAGAGGTGTCAGGCTCAAAAGTGCGCAGAAGGAAAACCCTCCACAGGCTCGTTCGCCCTCCTGAGAAGCAAAGCCCATTAGCAGCAGCATGGTTTCTCTCTTTTTCTTTCTAACAGTAGAGCTGAAGCTCTAGCATCCTGAGGATAACGGGAGGTACAAATACGGTAGGGAAAAAGAACATCTTACTGGATCGATGGGTAGATTCAGAAAAAAACCCTGCTACACAGTAGTTTATCCCGACTGCTAGCTAGAACCGAGAAGACTGTTTTTTCCACCTGCGTCGACAGTTCCGGTGAAACATACTACTCGTCTAGGACGGCTGCATCTGAGGAACGAGAATTAGTTATCTGCAATACAAGGAATAACAATGAGTCATTTTGTGTCATGATATTCATCAGACTGCACAGAGAAACAAGAGACAAATGCATTTGAATAACCATGTCTTGTGTTACGTTTTAACCACTTAACATTCCATGAGAAATACCCCAAGAGCTCAAGAAGAAAGAGCAGAAAGACAGGAGACAGGTGAAAGCCGAGAGCGCCAGCTAGACGGAATGAAAGACCCTCTTCCTTCTCTGAAGCTTCAGCAAGGCTTCCTTCACCTGCTTGTTCCTCCGACTGTAAATGACGGGGTTCAAACTGGGGCTGACGAGACTGCAGAAAAGGGAAAGAACTTTCTCCCTCCCAGAGGAGTTACCGCTCCCGGGCCCCGCGTACATGAAGATGGCGTTTCCATAAAAGACACCCGCCGCGGTCGGGTGGGAGCCACACGTGGACAAGGTTTCGTGCCATCCTGGCGCAGAGCGGATGCGCAGATCGGTGGCCGGGGTGTCCAGGGAGGAAATCAGGATTAAGGCTAAAGGCAAGAGGAAGAAGCACACACAGACAGCAAAGATCAGGACTTTATTGGCAGGAGCGGCAGTGCAGGCCAGCTTTAAGACAGCAACAATTTCACAGGAGAAGTGGACAACCTCGCAGGGGCCACAGAAAGGCAGGTGTAAAGCCAGAGAGGCTTGCAGTGTGCCCAATACGAACGCCAAAGCCCACAAAACCGTGGCAAGGGTGAGGCGCAGCCTCCAGATCACGATGAGGGCATAGCGCAGGGGACGGCAGATTGCCACGTAGCGAACATGAGACATCACGGCCAGCAGCACGCACGCTGTAAGTGCAAAGATTAAATAAAGATGGATCTGTGCCCCACACCCAGCACAGGAGAGGGCTCTGCCTTGTCCAAGGAGGCTCCTTAGCATACGGGGGACATTGCTGGAGGCGTAGCAGATGTCCGCGATGGAGAGGTGGCGGAGGAAGAAGTACACGGGGCTGTGGAGGCAGCAGTCCAGGCAGATAAGCAGAAAGACAAGTGCGTTTCCCATCAGAGTGGCAGAGCAGAGGGCAGAGAAAAGGCCAAAGAGGCAGTGCTGCAGGGCTGGGGTGCTGCAGAACCCCAGGAGGACGAATTCTGTGACAGTCGCTTCATTCTGCACGCTGTGCTGGAGGTGAGGCAGCACAAACTGCGACCACGGAGGTCTGGAAGCAAAGGAGCAAGGAAAAGGAAAGAAAAAGGAGAGTTTTCCTAAGAATGTTGTGTCCTTTACTCTTTACGCTGCAGCTCCCTTCTCCCCGTTCTTCCCTCTGACTCCAGTGAAAGGTGCGTACTACCCTCCCCACGCTGAGCGACGTACATCTGAATTGCAAGCTCCAATCTCTCTGCAAACTTTGAGCAGCTTGACCAATCTCGCACAACTTTGCTGCCTAGCTTGCCCTTGAAGTCTTTCTTTTCCTGGGTTGGTTTGGGGTTTTTTTTGCAGGGGGTGGGGAGGGGCAGGGGGTGGTTTTGCTGTTGGAGAAGATAAGATGATGAAGATTGCAGGTGTCGATTAAGGTGAAGTCAGAACAACTTCAAAGCAGCTATTTTAAATTAAGTCCATATTAAAAGGAATGCACAGTTCACAGAAGAATTCCAGTTTTACCATTAAACCAACCAGCATTTCCAATCCACTGCCGTGTCCTCTTTACCTTCGTGCAATGCATTCCTATTGAATCCTGCAGTTGCTTGATCCGACTCCCCTATCCCAGCAGGGAGGCTACTGCAGGCCCGGGAAGGTCAGGCAGAACGTCACCTTGGTTCCTGCTGTGCAGCTGCTCGCCGTTACCAGTTTCGCAGGGTGCTGGTCAAGGTCCCTGGGCATCCCCTGGCACTTGTCTCCACGCGGCTCTCTGGTCTCCAAGATCTTCCGCCACTTCCAGGATACTTCCTCCAGCCAGGATCTTCACCTTTTCCTTCCTGGGTCCCTTTCTTCTCTTCAAGATCCCTTCTTCTTTCTGGGAACCCTTCTTTTTGCCACCACCTCTTCTTTCTGGAACCCCACGCCCCCCGTTTTCCCAATCTAAGTTGTCTATGTGAGCAGTACGATGCCTGATCAGCCTCTGAATTAAGGCTTCTGTCTCCTAGCTCTTTAGTAACTGTAGGATTCGGGACACGCTGGCTGCGTGTAGCAAGAAGCAGGCTTCTGCTTGACAGCTCAGAATTCAGTTTCAGACATTCACACGCACAGACCTTGCCACACACGTGCACCCCGTCACGTCTTGCCTGGTAACCTTCACAGTTTGAGCCAGTTTTTTGTCTACGGCCGGGCTTCAGACCCAGGGCATGGCCACAGAAGCGCATTCCCCCCGTCAGTCTGTGAGCTGAGCAAGGGAGAGTCAATACTTGTCTGGTGAGCCTCATACCCAGGCAATGTGGGCGACCCCTCTCCTGCGACAGCCCTGGCAAAAGCCACAGCAGGGTGCTCCCTTGCCTCTGCCTAGGTCACCGGGGTTCCCCTGCCTGCCATTGCTCCTTTGTCCTCCTCTGTGTTTGTGGAGATGAACCTTTAACCACACAACCTAACACCTACAACGCCGGGAAAAAGAGAGGCTGCAGAGGGTCCAGCGGGGAAGGTCGCCGATGTAAAATGCTCTTTGTGAGAGGCAGCACACCCAGCTCACCTCCTTGCTCCTGAGCTGCTCTATCGGAAGCACTGCGTGCAGGACGCTCTGCTCAACAGGCTGTGTCTGTCTCTGACTGCCTTGTCCTTGCTGCAGCACCGTGTGCTGGGGGAACGCCACGGAGAGCAAGGAGGACGCTCTTTCCCCAGGAGCAACGGAGGGTGCTCAGCTGAGTGCTGCTGCAGGGGCCAAAGTGGGGCAGGCAGGCAGGCAGGGGAAGGCAGGAACGGGGGAGCTGGGAGGAACCGGCCAGTCTGGGAGATGCCCGAGAGGCTCGAAAACCCTGTAAGCACAGGACGAGCTCACAGGAGGTTCAACGTGAGGCCCTGTGCTTAACCATGCCCTCCAGATCTGGACCTTCTCTGCTTCCCGAGTTACCGTGCAGTTTAACAGCCTGGTGCAGAGATCCTGACTGGGAGATCACTGTACCTCCAGGAGTTAGGGATCCACCTAACAGTTAACCTGAGCGGGTGCAGGTCTGTGCTGCGCTGTACCTACAGCGTGGCCTTCAGGCTGTGTCCCTACACATGCCCCTTGGCCGCAGGATAAACGGAGCTGGTTGACTGTGACAGAGGAGCCTCCAGGCAGCTCCTGCTTGGTACCAGCGATTACGCCACCTGCGCGGCCCTGCCGTTATCTAAAGTGCAGCAAGAAGTCCGCGCGTGAACATCCTTTATGCATGGAGTTGTTTTCTTCTAAGAAAAGTTGTACGACACCGTGAATGACCAAAAAGGAGGAACTTCTCCACAGGCAGGATCTGTACAGTGTGCCAAGGGAAAATCCATCTGGGGTCTGCCCAATGCTGCATGAACGCAGGGTCCCCAGCATCTGAAGGGACCTAAGATTTACTTGCTACCTAGATGCCTCTTCTTGCTGCCTGTATGCCTTCTTCCTGGCTACGTCGCCTCCCAAGAGCTTGCCCACCCCCAGCCTACTGGGGAGGGGGGGAATGGTAGAGAGACAGCCCTGATGCTGTGCCAGCACTGCTCAGCCATGGCCAAAACACTGCTGTGTTATCAACAGCTTTCTAGCTACCAGTACAGAGCACAGCACCACGAGGGCTGCTGTGGGGTAAAGGAACTCCAACTCAGCCAGACCCAATAGAGAAGGAAAGTGGAGGAACAACAGAGGGGGCAGCCCAGGGACACAGAGCCCCAGGTCTCATCCGGCCGCTCCTGTGACCATACGGTGTATTCAAAATCAAATACCTGAAGTGCTTCCTTAGACGCAGTTTACAGCCAGGGGACAAGAAGGTGGCAGTTCTGCATTTTGCAGCTCCCAGGCTGATGGCAGAGCCAAAGCAAAAAAAAAACCCAAACAACAAAAACCAAACCAACCAAGAGAGGTAAGACTGGAGGCAAGGGGGCAAATGCTTTTCTTTCACCTTAGGCCAACTGCTCGGACGCTCTCTATGCTGCCCTGCCACAGAGGGCATCCCTCTCGTACCAGTAAGAGACATAAGAGCGAATTAAAGCCAGGACCCCAAACCAGACCAAAAACCCGGTCATGATGAAGAAGAAAGTGGAGAATGCATCAAACATAACAGAAAATGATTTTGGACATTCCCAGTTTACATTTGGAAAAAAGAGAGAAAAAAAAAGAGGAGGAATTAGGTATTAAAAGAAGAGCACTGAATGATAAAGCAGTAGCAGTCCCTCTACCACTACAAACCCACACCCCCACACGCACGTACGCACACAGACTTAACACCACCAAACTCCCATTGACTGTGATGTTCACCTCAGCTTGCTGGTCTAGAGATACTGAATGCCTGAAGCACACCAAGGAGAACTGAAAACATCTGCATGGCTTTAATGGGAATCCTCCAACTGAAACAAAGCGCTTTCTCCCTCTGTCTGCGTTGGCACATCCCCGAGTCACGCTCTCACTCCTCTCCTTCAAAGTCAAGATTCCTAAACGTGAAAAGCGGGAGTGGGGAATGGCGAAGGGAAGAGAAAAAGAGGCAGAGCATCATCAGTGGAAGACCTGCCAGCTGCTGCTGATTCAGCCCTGTTCGGGGGACCACCCCAGCAGAGAGGAGCTGGTTTGCGTGCCACGGTCCTCACTGCCTGTTCCCAGGGACAGGCCGTTTGCTCAGCCTTGCCGGCCAAAGCGTGGGAGAAGCGTAGGCGTGTGCCGTCGCTTGCAGAGGAGCACGGTCACGTTCACGTGCAATCCTTTACCTTCTTCCTCCCTGGATTCAAAGGGTTTCTGTCTTCAAAGTGAGAGCCTTCCGTACGGTCGTTTGTGACATTTCATCCAGGATAATAATCTCAGAAGGATCAGTCCTGCAATAAATATTTCACATAGCAATCCGTGATTATGGGAACTGATGCCACCAAGGGCATTAGCATCAGCGAGAGGAACAGCGGAGCCCCGAGAATCAAAGCTCCGCATAAGTGTGGGAGGTTTTGCTGGATGAGGAGTTTTGGGAGGCAAGCCGGGGAGCTGCAGAGCAACAGCTCTGTGCAAAGGCTCTTGCTGGGGTCTAGCCCCGGTGCGGGTTCCTAAGCCACTGCTGGTACAGATCACGCCTGCAACTCCGCATGTGTAAGTATGAGGATCTCCAGCTACCGTAAAGGCACTGATGATGCAAGGTTTGGGGGTCAAACGCGAGTGCTGCAGCCGCTCTGCTTGGGGTGGCTTGCCCTGCGATCACCTCCTGCAGCCCTGCCCCCGAATTTGATTTTCCCACCAAGCTGCCTGCTGGTTTCTGTGGAATGCCCCACCAAGAGGCAAGTGGAGAAAACTCTGCCAAACACCTTCAAGCTAATCTTGCCGGGGGTCCTGGCGCTTGCTGGGGCTTTACCTGTCACTGCCTTGCTTTGGGATATCCACGTCGCTCGTCTTCCCCACGTTCAGCTGAACTGAACTTGCAGCAGCAGCAGCTTCCACCACCCTCCTGGACTCCTGATGTAAAAAAGGGACAAATCACGTTCTCTGTCTTTGGTCAAAGTGGAGATAAGCTGAATGCCCAGCACAAACTTAGCAGTCTGCCCTCCCCTTCTGCCCCTTGGCAGCTATAGGTATTAGTGCAGCAGGGGAGAAACCGTTCACTCCAAAGATTTCGGGGCAGGGGGATTGTGTGTTCAAAACACGATTATGAGCAAATCTTGCCAGCAGCAGCAGCAGCATCTAATAATAATCATCATAATGATAATGACCTTTGTGAAAAACGACTCGTTTTAAAAATTACACCTGTATTCAAGTGTTCAGCTCACTGCTACTTGAGGAAACAAAGGTTACAACGTGGGACCCAGCCTATTGGGATCTATTTCGATTGAGTGCTGATCTTCCCCCAACGTTTCCAGACAAGCTGAAAGAGAAACAGGCAATCTCACAGCCCGACGGAGATGTCCAGCCCCGAGGACCCAGCAAGCCTTACCTCTTCTTCTTCTCCAGCTTCATTTCTGGCATCGTCCAACTTCTTCTTCCTTTCTGGCATAAGGTCATCCAGAAAGCTGAGCTCTCGCTTTGAGAAGCAGAAATCCATCGCTTTCCGGACAAAGACGAGAGCCAAAACCTTCGCGAGTAAGAGGGAAGATGCGGTGAGCTCAGAGACGATGCCACCTCTCACTCCAACGCTGCAAACACCCCGCTGCCGAGCGGCGGCAGCTCTTACCATCATGGGAAAGATGATGGCGGCACGGGACACCTTGATGGTCCAGAGCAGGACGAGGCAGGTCAGCTGGATCACCGTGAACAAATGCACCTTTCGCAAGGGCACGTGCCGCAGGTAGATGAAATCCGGCTGGTGTTTCGCCGGCATCCAAAACAGCTTCAAGCGATCAAAGAACTGCAAAACAAAAGGGAGAGGTTGCCACCTTGGGACTGCGGCAAGGTTCTGGCCCTCTCGAGACGGGGAGGCAGTTTGCAGCATCTCGCTTGCCGTCAGAAATCCTGGATCCCACCGCGTTCCTCCTGGGAGCAGCACCCATTTTCCCTTTGCTCCATCTATCAACCGGCTTGCCCCCGAGAGCTGCCCACCAAACGGCAACTATTCCATGCCATTCCATTAGTAGCATTTCTCGGCCCACTGAATCCCCCAAGCGAGGATTTCCACCAGTGGTAGAAACTGCCTTCCCTTTGCACTGAATTCCCCCGCTTTCACGTAACCAAACACTGACCTGCCCTAAACCCTGAAACAGAGAGCGCTGAACTTGCCTGGTCCTCCCAGCCCTATATACCTCCTGTGCCTCCACCAATCTTTTGCTTACACAAAAGACTTTCATTGCTTGCTCTGCAAGAAGTTTTTCCCATGCCACTGCTTTTTTTCCCTGCTGCTACGGAGACAAAATACCAGGGAGCCGACACGCTGCACGCTGTAAAAGAGTCCGTACCTGAATTCCTCTGAGCGACGACACACCCATGTAGAGAAAGACGCCATAAAGCACAGGCATTGGTATAAACTGGGGGGGGAGAAAGAAAAAAAAAAAAGAATGCAATCGTTTCTTTTTCTATATTGCATTTTCAGTATTAGCACCCTCTTCCACAGGCACTGCCTAAAATTGCTTGAAGCTTTCCAGCTTCCATTCAGGCTTAGAGATGGGTCAGATTTTAACCATTAAAGATTTTGTGCGCACGAGTGAGCTAAGGCTCTGCTTTAGGCTGAACTTTGGAGTTACCTCTCCTCAGAATAATCCTATTTTCCAGAAAGCTTGGAGGAAAATAGGCAATTTCACCCGTGCTGCCCTATGCCGCAGTCCGTGGCAGCAGAAAAACACTTCTGCCTATTCTTGGGGCAACAGGCAAAGGCCACATGCCTCCTTTTAGCCTAGAGACGAGATTACTTTGTGGGAGGAACGTGCAAGGAAGCCCACGGGGATGACCTCAGTGTGTTTAGCTCCTGGGAATGGCTGCTCCGGGGCATTTGGGCAGCAAATTGCAGCCAGTAAAGGGCTGCCTGTTTGAAAGAGAGCAGATGTGCTGGTCTGAATATGCTCAACTGTAACCCATAAACATGGACGGGCCTGAAAGACACCCGAAAATTCAAGCAGTTGCGTTGCTCGCTCGCCTCGAGCACACCAAACGGGGGCCTGAAGGGCTGCAAAGCCTAACCGAGGCTGGTTCCCACCGTGGGTCGAGCCCCAAGGGTTGGGATCACCTCCTCCTCCTCCGCTCCACAACTAACTCCTCAGGCCTGCAGAGAGGGGACTGGTTTTCTGTAACCTCCAACAAGCTCGCGGTTGTTGGGTGGTTTGCATTTTCCTCTCACCTTTAACACGGAAGTGAAGAAGACGGAGCAGCCCATGAGCACAAAGATCAGCAAGCCAGTGACTCTCTGCTCTCGTATCCCCAGAAACTTGGGTTGTTCTCCTGGAGCTGAGCAGTCAGACTCTACTTTGAGGCTATTCACGTGGGTGATGGACAGGACGGTCGCAGCCACAAACCAGGGCAGCCCCATCACAGAGCACACCCCGAGCATCACGGCCACCACAAAAAGGTCCAGGTGGTACCCGCATCCTTTCTGCAGGCAGGAAAACAAGAAACAGAGCATCCCATAGCACAAGAGCAAGGAGAACGTCGCAAGGCAGACTCAAACCCGGCTCGAGCACAAGTCAACTTCTTCAGAATTTAAAACAAGAAATGGAAACAAGTAAGGGTGTATGCAAGCTTTGCACACGCACCTGGCATGAAAATCGGGCAGGAGTTCAGATGCAAGGGATATGGGGAGCTTGTGCGATACATACTTCTCCAAAAAAAAAAAAAAAGCCACCCCACAACCCAAAACCACCAAACCATTTTTTTCACTCACAAAGAAAATTCTACCACTTGCAAGGAAGGCGTGACTCTGAGTTATCCCTGGCAGCGCATCAAAACAATTCATTCCCCGCACCTGCTGCTGCTGCCATTTTAAAACAAAAAGGCGCTTCTATATTGCTCCAAGATTAATTTGCTCCTCCAAAAGGTTGCTCATCTGAACTGCCCTGTCACTTGCTCCCTGCATCATCGTTAATCCAGGAGAGCATCCTGCCACGCAGCCTGGCCTTGTCCCAAACCAATGCCTTCAGAAAGCATCGGGAATAAGAGCTTCTCCCCAGACCTGCAGCCCAGAAGGGGCTGGGGCTGGGGTCATCTCTCGCAGGCCCTTACCTTCAGCTTGTGCTCCTTCCTGTTCACAATAACGGCACTGATCTGCTGGTCCATGAATATCAAGATGGTGCAGAGCAGAGCTGGGACGAGCGCAGCCAACACCGTCCACCAAGGGTTGGGTCCTATGGGGTTGATGAACCACCCGCGGTCGTCTCTGGTAGGCTGCAACAAAGCCCACACGTCAGCATCGTCTCCCAGCCCAGGCACTCCACTGGCTTTCATTTTCCCCTCCCTCCCTGTGTCAGAGCACCTCCCAGCCCTGGCTTCACGTCCCCCTCTCCCGTGGGCTTCAGCAGTGCCGGTGTCCTCTTTGCAAGCACCTCTAGATACTTCTCCTGTAGGTATCTAGTTTTGGGGCCATCTTCTCGGTTCCAGGAGGAAGCAAGGCACTTGGAGGTGGAAGAGGAGATGCTCACACCCCCAGCATCTCCTCCAGACTCAGCCCTGCCCCGCCCCGGCATCACCTTGTGGCACCCCCACGTGCCAAAACACCCCAGTACCTTGAACGCATGGGGGACCTGGAGCTTCGGCGATGGGATCCCAGCCACAAAGTCAAGGAGCACCATGATGACGATGGTGAGGAAGACAGCAAAGTCGCTCACTGTGGACCGTACCTGGGGCAAGAAACCAGAGGTGAAAGGGGCATGGCAAACAGGGCCGTAACGTGAGATGCCAGAGTTGCAGACATCCACAACGTTAGGCTGGTTAACCAAATCCCACCACCCCTCTGAGCACATGCAGCCTGATCCCTTGCTTAGATACTGTTGCTGTGTTTGTCCCTGTGACATCTGGTGTCAGACAATAAAAAAAGCTTAATTAGGTGGACAAGGGTTGGTTTAAGTCAAAACCTAAAAATAATAATAATAATATTAAAAATAAGAAAACAGATGTCTGCCACTACAGCTACACTCACAGCTACAATGGCAACAAGGCACTGAGGCATCCTTTAGCCCTCAAAAGGAAGCTCCTCATTCGAATCTACTTTCCGCTCGAGCACATAATGCGCAGAAGGTAAGGAAAAAAAAACCAAAACCCCAACCCCCAAAACTTTGGGAAACCTGACTTCCTACTACCTGAGGAGGAAAAATAAAAAAAAAAAAAAAAAAAAAAAAAAATCTTCAATCTGGGGCAGGTCACGAGGCAGGTGGGAAATGCTACGATGATTTTGCACTCATGGAAATGAGTGCGGGACGTCCAAGCTCTTGGAGAGCTTGGCCTGCAAGGCCAACGTTTCCCAGCTTGACCAAGGCGGGGCAAATACTGCTTAGTGCTCCAGGAAAGCCATTTTGGGAAACGAGTGTGGAGATGGATGCTGGCCACCATCTTCTACTTACTCTGGTTGGAAAGTAGCGGCTGGTTTTAAACTTCTTCAAGAAGCCTGACAGGGCAAAGGTGGCGAAGAAGAGGATGCAGCACCAGAGGAACACGTCAGGCGTGTAGGGGCCGTCGCGTCCACAGGCAGGTCCTTGAAACTCCCCACGCAAATACCGACATTCCTGGAGAGACAGAGCGTCAGGACACAAAGGCAGTGCACGTGCGGCAGGGAAACCTCGCATAGCTAGGGGGTTTTGAGGACCTCGGTCCAAGATCCACGACCCTGTAACTGCTCCTGCCAATGGAGATTTATATTTAATGAGCAGCAGCAGCTGAACAAGTGACACATCGAACTACAGAGCGGAGAAATGAGACGTGAGGGGACGCCATACCACACACCCTCGGCACATCCTCTGCCTGCCATTCGAGCAATCGTGGCTAAAGAAGACACCAGAGGGGAAGGAAACACTGGAAACTCTTGGGGATAGAGAGAGAGGCAAGAGGGAAGGAGGGCTAAAGACAACCATGGCAGGAAAGGAGGAGAAGAGACAAATCGTCCCTTCCCAGGGGAGGGCTCGCAGAACCTGGCCAAGAGGGGATGAAGGCCACCGTAAGAGCCTGCCGCCCTAGGCCCGGGCTCTGCTTCCAGCAACAACAGCCTGAGAGGCTGCTCAGACATTTATGCATGGACCTACAGACAGCACTGAATGAGAAAGCAAGGCCTGGAGTTACTAGGAACCCATTAAGGAGGCCAATGACTACCTTTCAAGCATGAACTTAAGTCCTACAACTTCTACAGTAATCAAACCACCCACTACTTAACCTTCCTCCCAGTCAGAAGTACTGTCCTGCAACAGGCTTGAGGGGGACACTTGCTACCCACAATGCTGGGGACCAGGTAGACTGGGACAAGGTGGACTCTCCTCCCCAGGACCAAGCAGGTTCAAAGCACACGCTAGATCTAAGCAAGGACTTTTCCGAGCAGCACTAGCACAGTTTGAAGCCCATCATTCCCTGAAGGGCTCTGACTTTTGCACCATGCAAATGCCCCCGGACCCCATGGCCGCGGCGCGAGGAAGCAGTGGCTCGGGGCACTTACGGTCACCGTGAGGTTTTCCCAGGCTATGCCAGACACGTTGATCTTGTTGCTCGCCCAGAAACGCAGCGTTTCGTTGCTGGGATGGGTCGGTGCCTCACACTTACAGCTGGCAGGAGAGAAGCCAAGACGGGGGGGGTAAGGGAAAGGCGATGGAGGTGCAGCCCGGAGCTCCTGCCAAGGGGCAGCATCTTTCTCAGGGGGAAAAAAAACCCACTAGTAGCTGGTGAGGAAGTCCAGCTTGCTGTGCATGTGCACAGGGTAGGTGTCTCGCAGGTGACTCAGCTTCTCCAGAGCCTCGTAGATGAAGATGATGCAGATGAGGGAGGCAAAGGCTTCTTCCGTGAAGCGGGTGACGTAGCACACCAAACAGCTGGCGTCGGTGGCCACCAGCACTATGCACAAGAAGGCGGTCCACAGCCCAATGCACGCCCGCAGAGACAGATAGGAGAGCGCGTACTCCCTGCGAAAGCAAAATGAAACAAAGGCTGGAAAGGCCAGCAAGAGGCCCTGAGCCATGCCTGCCTTCGGGGAAAGCGGGGAGCAATTTTGGAGCGTGTCAAGGCTGCGGATGGGAAATGCCGTTTCCATGTACTACCACAGAGAGCCTCGGGGCTGTGGTGTAGGGTGTAGACCCACAGGAGGAGAGGCCAATTACTTAGTTACCACTGCTGAACAAGGATCTTGTGTTAACACCTTGGAGGCTGCTCGAGGTCAGGTCCCTCTTGGGCCAGGTGGTGTTCTCCCACATCACCCTGACGCCCTAACACTGAAACCAGCTGGGTGTGCACCCAGTCACCTGCTGCCAGCAAGCTGGGGCTTAATAATAAACCTTATGGCAATATAAGGGTGGTTTATCTCCCATCAAAGCCATCGCAACAAAAGGACTGTCACTAAAATCTAGCAACTACCCCTAAGAAAAAGAAAAGAAAAGAAAAGAAAAGCATCTTTTCTCCATCACTGCCCCCTTCTGAAGGCTCTCGCAGCACCCAGCTGCGGCAGCCAGCCTTACTTGCAGAATTTGTAGAGGATCTTCTCGAACACGAGCACGGGTCCCGTGCTGCCGAGGATGGTGAGAGGTTGGCCGGCAAAGAGGCAATACACCACGCCGGCCATGGACGCGCCCAGCAGCGACTCCATGGCACTCTGTCCGGGGAAGAGAGGCAGCCGTGAGTAAATAAATCGTTAGGGAGAAACAACAACCAAAGCCCATTCACTGCAGCAAGGACTTTGGCCTGAGTTTGATCCTCCCCCATGGCCCCCAACAGAGAGAGGGGCTCACTATGTGGCCATTGGTCGCCTCCCCCAGCAGTCCCCCGAAGGTGATGACAGGGGACATGCAGGCACAGTAGAGGAAGAGGAAGGACGCCAGGCACTGCAGGCTCAGACCATCCCGGAAGTCGCTCCAGAACCACGGGGCTTTCCGCTTCACGTCCAGGGTCAAACCTCCAAAGAGCCTGCAGGAAGGAAAAAGAAGAGAGTCTGTTCTCTTGGAGGAACACGCTGACTTTGCTTTGCTGCAGAAGGGCAATCACAAGCACAGAGCAACTTCCGTGGCTAAAAAGAAGCACTCTCCTTCATCCCAAATCAAGGAAACCTGCGTGCAATGGTGATGGCTGGGGCTGAGCCCAGCTGCCCAGATCTCCCCCCTGCCCAGCCCAGGGGACCAAGCTGGTCATGTGGAGCCCCTTCACTGAACCAGCTAACCCCAAAGACCTGCTAGAAGGGAAGGTGCATGCTCAGATTTGAGGGGCAAACAGAAAAAAAACACCCAAACTATTAAAGCTCCCACCTTCCCGTCCGCTGCAGTTCAGGGCCACAGTGTTTCTCCAGCGTGCTGTGAGAAGCACCGTCATCAAGAGCTCCTGGCGTCTTCCTTTTTTCCTGTTAAAATGGAAGTAAGATAAAGCTATGGACTTGCAACCACTGGCTCGTTTTGCTTCTGGTCTGGCTCTGTGACTGTGTCAGAGCAGGACCTTGTGAATTTGGGCCCCTGAACAGCATCCCCAGCTGTCCTGCCCGTCCCCCTCGCGCCTCCCGCCGACGCGTCACCCACCTGCGAAGGGACGTTTTTCGGGGGCTCGATTCGGATCGATGGATCCCACTCTCCTGGCGGCAAGACCGTGACCTGATCCAGAAACTCGTCGATGCCAGCCACCAGGTCAGCCCCGTTCTTGGCTTTATAGGCAACGTCACGGAAAACCTGCCAATAGAAGACGACCTGGTGAGAGGACAACCCAGCTCGGATGTCCTAACCAGTGCAATAAACTCTTGCCTAAACGCAAGGCTTTTCCCCCAAAATTTCCTGCTGGAAAGGGCAGGAAATATTCCCCCAAAAGGAAAAAATCTGTGCATCATGGCATTTGTAATCGTCTCCCCCACGAGGCCCCTGTCCCCCATGGCACACCATACCCTTCTGCTTAAAGAGCAAGAGAAGTTTTACTGGCCCTGGCAATGCCACCACTGGGGACAGCGTGCTGGGGACCCCGGCGAGAAGGATGAGGTGCAGGATGCACCCCGGGTGGGATTTCAGCCTCCAGGATGTGGCGTGATGCAAATCTGCGTGTTTGCTTTGGGGTGAGAAAGAGGGCTGGGCTGTTTGGAGAGCTGCGGGCAGCTGGGACAGCAAATCCTCTTCCTCACTACTTCAGAGACAGGGAGAGCTGAAGAAAGGCAAAAATGACCCGGAGCTATCTCATCTTGTCGCACCTCATCCGTCATGATAGTGGCCATGGACCTGCCGATCTCATGGTACTGATGGGCTTTTCCTTCTGGCCCAAGCAAAACAAACAGGAACCTGGGCAGGAAAAACAAAATGAGAGAGAGAAAAAGGTGTCCTTGCTCCGAGAGCACCCAAGGAAAGCCCTGGCAGCTCCCAGCCCAGAGCGTGGCTCAAGACGGGACACGTAGGCTCAGCGACGCCGCGATGAATTTGAAATTCTTCCAAGCCGACGGCAAATTTAATTTGGGGGCCAACTTTCATTACAATTGGCCGATGGGTTTAAAAGCTACAGCAGGGAATGGAGAAACGAAGGCGAGGAGATGTGGGTGGGGGAAACGTGCTTGCTCCCCCTCCCACTCGCCTTGTTCCCTTGGGACACCAAACTGATGCCTGCAACTTGATCTTTGGTTGGGTGTCTTTTTTACGGAAAAAAATTTGCGCTTCTCATTCGCACCTTGTTGGGATGGGAACTTCTGTCATGCCTGAGAGGAGGACAGCCGGGCTCAGGCGGACAAATGCCACGATGGGCTGGTGAAGGAAATCCAGCTCTCCTACCAGCACGTTGGATGCTTCAGCCCCGGTGGGAATTTTCTTCATGAAGTGCAGCTCCGCCTGGGCACGACAAGCGATTTTCAGGCAATTACCCCAACAGCAAAGCCCACAGCGCTCTGCAGCACACTCTGCAGCCAAGTTTGCAAGAGCAAAGCCGGCCCTAAAGGCGTAAGAAAGCTGCGAGTGTCTCACCTTGCTTAAATCCATTGCTCTGCTCTCAGGGTTCACCCCATCTTTAGCTTCCGCAGCGGTGGGAGAAGGACAAGGGGTGATTGTTTGGGCTGGTAGGAAGAAGAAAGACACTCAGAAAGATGGGCAAGGAGCAACTGGGACGCTTCTCCTTTGCCCGGACAAGTCTAATGGGGCCACAGCCCTGCAGAAACCCTCACCTGGCTTGTAGAGGAGGTGCAGGTCTGACTGCCTCTTGCTCACGTCAGCAAACGAGCAGACAGCGGGGAGAAGGTTGGTTGTCTTCTCGTTCTGATGGTGGTGCTTCCTCAAAAGGACTTCTCGAACCTGCGCCCGCATGTGCTCGTCAAACTCCGTGGACTGTTCTTGCTGGGCCAGGATCATATCTGAGGATGGCAAAGGGAAACGAAGCCGTCAGAGCAGAAACCCCAACAAGTCCCGACCCCCAAAGCCCCCAGGGAAGGCTGTGCCACACAGGCTGCACCCTAATGCCGGCTCAGCCTTGCACAGCAAGGCCTTTTAACAATGTTCAGCCTTTGCAGCGAAAACGAGAATTTTCTTTTGCTAAGAAACATCATCCAAGTGCTTATTCATCATTCCGCTAAGATAAATATTGCCCATTCTAAATAACGCAATTTTCTTGCCCGACCTGGCCTTTCTGACTCTACACGTTTACCCAAATTATAAGCAATCTAGAGCACAGACGTTCCCAGAGTTTCCCGTGCTGATCGAGTGCAATTTGCCGAGCCCAGGGAGAAACGTGCTAAGAACGGCTCCGACTTCTCCAGCCCTTGAAAGGGCTGAATGGAGACCTGCCGCCAGCCAAAGATAACTTCTCCAAAGCGGCTTTTGCAATTAACTTCAAGTATCTTCCCCACAGGAATACACTGCTTGGTCATCGCCAGATAACCTCTGCCTTAAAACTCTTCAATGCTGGATGTTAAGGCAAAAGTAAGAAAAAGAATGCGAGGAAACAGCTTGTAAGAAATCGTTCCCTTAAGGAGGTTCAGCTCTTACGCGGACTCCGTATTTCTAAGAGCAGCCTGCTAAGCCCTGACACACGCTCCTTTTTGGCTGCAGAACATTCTCTAGTGGCTTCTCCAGCCCCACAAACTGCTTTCAAAAGGACCCCGTATGGGAAGAAAAAAACGGTGCGACTGTTGCACGCCCAGTCTACATCCAAAAACAGCTCATGAGAAAAACACAGTGGGACTTCTGGAAAAGGACGTGCCATTAGGGCAGGGTCTGATGTGGGAGTGAAGAGCTGAGCTCGGCCGTTCCCGGAGGGATGCAGCGCCCACGGTACCTGCAATCTCTTCGATGCTGTTGGCACAAATGTCCAGCAGCACCGACCCGTTGCTGATGCAGCTCCTCAGCTCGGAGAGGCTGTGCAAGGACAGCGTGCCAACGTAGGGCTTGCTCCAGCGCTCGCCGCCATCTTCCACGTCCTCCTCAAACTTCAGCCACCTGTGGACATCGGGTGCGATCAGCCCCATTGCAAGAAAACAGCCCCAGCTCTGCAACCCCTTTGACAGAGCCACGGGGTGGCAAGAGGAGAAGGCTCCTCGTGCCGCCACCTGCAGCTGCAAAAGCTTCGCGTCCTGGAGGGGAGAAAGCAGAGCCCACGGGCGCTGCCGGTGCGGGGACTCCTCTCCCACCGCAGCCAAGCAGCAGGGATTTACCTTGCCGTTTCCTTCCACTCGGCATCTCGGCCCTCTTTTACACAGATCTCATCCAGCTCGGAGAACAAGTGGTGAGGGACATGCTGCTCGTCCTCCTTGGTCCTGAGAATGAACTGCACCCGCTGGGACGGGGAGCCTGGGGGCAGAAGGCAAAGACCCATCCCGTTACCGCGCCTCAACACAGCTCATCACGCTCACGTGCAAAGTGGCCATCAGCACCAGTGCAGCCATAAACACTGGGCTGGCCCCTCTCCTCTGCGTCTGTCTGGGCTTGCACAGAGCCATGGAGAAGGAGAAGCATCTAGTCCACCTCTGCATAAGGATGGGCTGCTTTCCTTCCCCACATTGCCATTTTTAAAGCCAGGATCCCTCTAAGGAAGACGAGCCTACACCCATTAGGCATTTAACTGCATTAAAAAAAAAACCCCAACCAACCAACAAAAAAAAGAAAACTTGGGAAAAAGAGGGTGTTGCTCAATAAGGCCACTTTCCCTCGGAAGAACAGCAACTCACTCAAACTAGCCACGGGGACCTGCTCGCAGAAGGCCCCAGCGCCCACGTTGCCCCCAGGAGTTTAGCGAATGCCGCGGTGGGACTTACAGTGGTAGCCCTGCTCCGTCGGGGCAGAGTCCTTCTCCCGTTCCCCTTCCCGATGCTTCTGGCTGTGGCGTCGGTGATGCCGGTGGCTCTGCCTAACCAGTGGCATCCACGCGCCCACGTACAGGGTCCGGTGGCCTGCGAAAAGCGAAAAAGCGGCGTGTTTTGCAGCACTCTCGGCATTGCAGCAATGGTTGAGGTGGCCGGTGCCTTGCTAAGCCACGGTTAAATCCCAGGAGCAACACCACCTTCCCTTAATCTTATTTTCACCGGACCTCCTTTTTTGCAAGCCTATTTTACTCGAGCTTTGCAACAACACAGCAACAACAAGCGTTGGCTCCGCCTCATCTAAAAGTGCCCTGAAAGTATCGGACCTCTTCTCAAATTCCAGCTTCGGCTGGACAACACTCAGACTTGCTCATTAAGCAGCAACACAAGCTAATTATTGTCAAAATCTCTGTACGGCACGAGGCGACAAGAGACGGTCAAATCAGTCCCATCGTAATGAACTCCAGAACAAAAAAAGAAAATCACAGCCCCGCGTCTGCAGCCCTGAAATGATTCTCCTGACCTCTCCAAGCCAGGAGCAGCCTCTGCGAGAAAAAAAGCCGTCAATTATCGAGCCCCGTGGCTACAACTCACACCGTGGCCTCCCGGGGGCCTTTTTCCCTCCGTTTAAAAAGCCGTAATAGTAAAAAACCTGACAATAACTGTGCTGCTTTATTGAGAAGCGCGGCACGTTTTGCTGCACGTGATGCGACACCCAACAAGGCACACTGGAGAGACTTTGTGCAATGGGAAAACGCGCTGGGCTGGTGGCTCCTCTACCAGGATCTCAGCAGAGACTCACCTTCCAACTCCTCCTTCTCATAGCAAATACTGACAGCGTTGCTCCTTCTTCCCCGGTCGATCACTGCCTCCTCGTCATGTCTCTGTTTAGCAACGACAAGAAGGGAAAAGTTGGGGCTGGGGGTGGAGAGCTCCCTTACGTCCTCCCAGCCATCATCCAGCCCTGCGTCCACGCGAGTCCACGAGCCATCACGCCTCTGCGTGCCTCCTCCTCCTTCAGGCACAGCCCTAAAACCACGGACTTGTAGGAGGTTTTTCTTCCCATACGCAAATAAAACAGCCCATAACATCACCTGTACTGCATACCATGAGAGTCTGGACGTATTTCATACAGCAGGAGAGGGATGACTGTTTCAGACCAAAAAAACCCACCTCCTGCTTTGTTCTTCAGGTTCCTGTCTAAAAAAGCGATTTCCAAACTGGAAAAAATAACCCCAACCCACAAAACTGCACTTTTGAGCCCCGGCCGTGCTACCTGTAACTCTTCCAGAAGTGTCATTTTGTGACCCCCAGTTGGGTTCATCCTCACGTCAGTCACTGGGTTTTGGGGACAACTGAACCTCCAGGTCAGTCAGGGGGCCCGATTCCCCAGGGACTGATGGAGTAGCCCTCACGGGAGGAGCTAAGTGGCACCCAGTGTGCACCAACTCCAGAGACACAATAGGGACCATTATGAAATCACAAGCTATGATGCGGATCCAGGCAGCTACTTAAAGCCACGCACCCCTAGACCCTTCCCGCTTGGAAAACTTAGTGCCTGGGGAGAAGCCAGCTCTGCTTTCAGCAAAAACTCTCCAGAACAGAGAAACTTCCTGCATGAGAGGTGTCAGGCTCAAAAGTGCGCAGAAGGAAAACCCTCCACAGGCTCGTTCGCCCTCCTGAGAAGCAAAGCCCATTAGCAGCAGCATGGTTTCTCTCTTTTTCTTTCTAACAGTAGAGCTGAAGCTCTAGCATCCTGAGGATAACGGGAGGTACAAATACGGTAGGGAAAAAGAACATCTTACTGGATCGATGGGTAGATTCAGAAAAAAACCCTGCTACACAGTAGTTTATCCCGACTGCTAGCTAGAACCGAGAAGACTGTTTTTTCCACCTGCGTCGACAGTTCCGGTGAAACATACTACTCGTCTAGGACGGCTGCATCTGAGGAACGAGAATTAGTTATCTGCAATACAAGGAATAACAATGAGTCATTTTGTGTCATGATATTCATCAGACTGCACAGAGAAACAAGAGACAAATGCATTTGAATAACCATGTCTTGTGTTACGTTTTAACCACTTAACATTCCATGAGAAATACCCCAAGAGCTCAAGAAGAAAGAGCAGAAAGACAGGAGACAGGTGAAAGCCGAGAGCGCCAGCTAGACGGAATGAAAGACCCTCTTCCTTCTCTGAAGCTTCAGCAAGGCTTCCTTCACCTGCTGGTTCCTCCGACTGTAAATGACGGGGTTCAAACTGGGGCTGACGAGACTGCAGAAAAGGGAAAGAACTTTCTCCCTCCCAGAGGAGTTACCGCTCCCGGGCCCCGCGTACATGAAGATGGCGTTTCCATAAAAGACACCCGCCGCGGTCGGGTGGGAGCCACACGTGGACAAGGTTTCGTGCCATCCTGGCGCAGAGCGGATGCGCAGATCGGTGGCCGGGGTGTCCAGGGAGGAAATCAGGATTAAGGCTAAAGGCAAGAGGAAGAAGCACACACAGACAGCAAAGATCAGGACTTTATTGGCAGGAGCGGCAGTGCAGGCCAGCTTTAAGACAGCAACAATTTCACAGGAGAAGTGGACAACCTCGCAGGGGCCACAGAAAGGCAGGTGTAAAGCCAGAGAGGCTTGCAGTGTGCCCAATACGAACGCCAAAGCCCACAAAACCGTGGCAAGGGTGAGGCGCAGCCTCCAGATCACGATGAGGGCATAGCGCAGGGGACGGCAGATTGCCACGTAGCGAACATGAGACATCACGGCCAGCAGCACGCACGCTGTAAGTGCAAAGATTAAATAAAGATGGATCTGTGCCCCACACCCAGCACAGGAGAGGGCTCTGCCTTGTCCAAGGAGGCTCCTTAGCATACGGGGGACATTGCTGGAGGCGTAGCAGATGTCCGCGATGGAGAGGTGGCGGAGGAAGAAGTACACAGGGCTGTGGAGGCAGCAGTCCAGGCAGATAAGCAGAAAGACAAGTGCGTTTCCCATCAGAGTGGCAGAGCAGAGGGCAGAGAAAAGGCCAAAGAGGCAGTGCTGCAGGGCTGGGGTGCTGCAGAACCCCAGGAGGACGAATTCTGTGACAGTCGCTTCATTCTGCACGCTGTGCTGGAGGTGAGGCAGCACAAACTGCGACCACGGAGGTCTGGAAGCAAAGGAGCAAGGAAAAGGAAAGAAAAAGGAGAGTTTTCCTAAGAATGTTGTGTCCTTTACTCTTTACGCTGCAGCTCCCTTCTCCCCGTTCTTCCCTCTGACTCCAGTGAAAGGTGCGTACTACCCTCCCCACGCTGAGCGACGTACATCTGAATTGCAAGCTCCAATCTCTCTGCAAACTTTGAGCAGCTTGACCAATCTCACACAACTTTGCTGCCTAGCTTGCCCTTGAAGTCTTTCTTTTCCTGGGTTGGTTTGGGGTTTTTTTTGCAGGGGGTGGGGAGGGGCAGGGGGTGGTTTTGCTGTTGGAGAAGATAAGATGATGAAGATTGCAGGTGTCGATTAAGGTGAAGTCAGAACAACTTCAAAGCAGCTATTTTAAATTAAGTCCATATTAAAAGGAATGCACAGTTCACAGAAGAATTCCAGTTTTGCCATTAAACCAACCAGCATTTCCAATCCACTGCCGTGTCCTCTTTACCTTCGTGCAATGCATTCCTATTGAATCCTGCAGTTGCTTGATCCGACTCCCCTATCCCAGCAGGGAGGCTACTGCAGGCCCGGGAAGGTCAGGCAGAACGTCACCTTGGTTCCTGCTGTGCAGCTGCTCGCCGTTACCAGTTTCGCAGGGTGCTGGTCAAGGTCCCTGGGCATCCCCTGGCACTTGTCTCCACGCGGCTCTCTGGTCTCCAAGATCTTCCGCCACTTCCAGGATACTTCCTCCAGCCAGGATCTTCACCTTTTCCTTCCTGGGTCCCTTTCTTCTCTTCAAGATCCCTTCTTCTTTCTGGGAACCCTTCTTTTTGCCACCACCTCTTCTTTCTGGAACCCCACGCCCCCAGTTTTCCCAATCTAAGTTGTCTATGTGAGCAGTACGATGCCTGATCAGCCTCCGAATTAAGGCTTCTGTCTCCTAGCTCTTTAGTAACTGTAGGATTCGGGACACGCTGGCTGCGTGTAGCAAGAAGCAGGCTTCTGCTTGACAGCTCAGAATTCAGTTTCAGACATTCACACGCACAGACCTTGCCACACACGTGCACCCCGTCACGTCTTGCCTGGTAACCTTCACAGTTTGAGCCAGTTTTTTGTCTACGGCCGGGCTTCAGACCCAGGGCATGGCCACAGAAGCGCATTCCCCCCGTCAGTCTGTGAGCTGAGCAAGGGAGAGTCAATACTTGTCTGGTGAGCCTCATACCCAGGCAATGTGGGCGACCCCTCTCCTGCGACAGCCCTGGCAAAAGCCACAGCAGGGTGCTCCCTTGCCTCTGCCTAGGTCACCGGGGTTCCCCTGCCTGCCATTGCTCCTTTGTCCTCCTCTGTGTTTGTGGAGATGAACCTTTAACCACACAACCTAACACCTACAACGCCGGGAAAAAGAGAGGCTGCAGAGGGTCCAGCGGGGAAGGTCGCCGATGTAAAATGCTCTTTGTGAGAGGCAGCACACCCAGCTCACCTCCTTGCTCCTGAGCTGCTCTATCGGAAGCACTGCGTGCAGGACGCTCTGCTCAACAGGCTGTGTCTGTCTCTGACTGCCTTGTCCTTGCTGCAGCACCGTGTGCTGGGGGAACGCCACGGAGAGCAAGGAGGACGCTCTTTCCCCAGGAGCAACGGAGGGTGCTCAGCTGAGTGCTGCTGCAGGGGCCAAAGTGGGGCAGGCAGGCAGGCAGGGGAAGGCAGGAACGAGGGAGCTGGGAGGAACCGGCCAGTCTGGGAGATGCCCGAGAGGCTCGAGAACCCTGTAAGCACAGGACGAGCTCACAGGAGGTTCAACGTGAGGCCCTGTGCTTAACCATGCCCTCCAGATCTGGACCTTCTCTGCTTCCCGAGTTACCGTGCAGTTTAACAGCCTGGTGCAGAGATCCTGACTGGGAGATCACTGTACCTCCAGGAGTTAGGGATCCACCTAACAGTTAACCTGAGCGGGTGCAGGTCTGTGCTGCGCTGTACCTACAGCGTGGCCTTCAGGCTGTGTCCCTACACATGCCCCTTGGCCGCAGGATAAACGGAGCTGGTTGACTGTGACAGAGGAGCCTCCAGGCAGCTCCTGCTTGGTACCAGCGATTACGCCACCTGCGCGGCCCTGCCGTTATCTAAAGTGCAGCAAGAAGTCCGCGCGTGAACATCCTTTATGCATGGAGTTGTTTTCTTCTAAGAAAAGTTGTACGACACCGTGAATGACCAAAAAGGAGGAACTTCTCCACAGGCAGGATCTGTACAGTGTGCCAAGGGAAAATCCGTCTGGGGTCTGCCCAATGCTGCATGAACGCAGGGTCCCCAGCATCTGAAGGGACCTAAGATTTACTTGCTACCTAGATGCCTCTTCTTGCTGCCTGTATGCCTTCTTCCTGGCTACGTCGCCTCCCAAGAGCTTGCCCACCCCCAGCCTACTGGGGAGGGGGGGAATGGTAGAGAGACAGCCCTGATGCTGTGCCAGCACTGCTCAGCCATGGCCAAAACACTGCTGTGTTATCAACAGCTTTCTAGCTACCAGTACAGAGCACAGCACCACGAGGGCTGCTGTGGGGTAAAGGAACTCCAACTCAGCCAGACCCAATAGAGAAGGAAAGTGGAGGAACAACAGAGGGGGCAGCCCAGGGACACAGAGCCCCAGGTCTCATCCGGCCGCTCCTGTGACCATACGGTGTATTCAAAATCAAATACCTGAAGTGCTTCCTTAGACGCAGTTTACAGCCAGGGGACAAGAAGGTGGCAGTTCTGCATTTTGCAGCTCCCAGGCTGATGGCAGAGCCAAAGCAAAAAAAAAAACCAAACAACAAAAACCAAACCAACCAAGAGAGGTAAGACTGGAGGCAAGGGGGCAAATGCTTTTCTTTCACCTTAGGCCAACTGCTCGGACGCTCTCTATGCTGCCCTGCCACAGAGGGCATCCCTCTCGTACCAGTAAGAGACATAAGAGCGAATTAAAGCCAGGACCCCAAACCAGACCAAAAACCCGGTCATGATGAAGAAGAAAGTGGAGAATGCATCAAACATAACAGAAAATGATTTTGGACATTCCCAGTTTACATTTGGAAAAAAGAGAGAAAAAAAAAGAGGAGGAATTAGGTATTAAAAGAAGAGCACTGAATGATAAAGCAGTAGCAGTCCCTCTACCACTACAAACCCACACCCCCACACGCACGTACGCACACAGACTTAACACCACCAAACTCCCATTGACTGTGATGTTCACCTCAGCTTGCTGGTCTAGAGATACTGAATGCCTGAAGCACACCAAGGAGAACTGAAAACATCTGCATGGCTTTAATGGGAATCCTCCAACTGAAACAAAGCGCTTTCTCCCTCTGTCTGCGTTGGCACATCCCCGAGTCACGCTCTCACTCCTCTCCTTCAAAGTCAAGATTCCTAAACGTGAAAAGCGGGAGTGGGGAAAGGCGAAGGGAAGAGACAAAGAGGGAGAGCATCATCAGTGGAAGACCTGCCAGCTGCTGCTGATTCAGCCCTGTTCGGGGGACCACCCCAGCAGAGAGGAGCTGGTTTGCGTGCCACGGTCCTCACTGCCTGTTCCCAGGGACAGGCCGTTTGCTCAGCCTTGCCGGCCAAAGCGTGGGAGAAGCGTAGGCGTGTGCCGTCGCTTGCAGAGGAGCACGGACACGTTCACGTGCAATCCTTTACCTTCTTCCTCCCTGGATTCAAAGGGTTTCTGTCTTCAAAGTGAGAGCCTTCCGTACGGTCGTTTGTGACATTTCATCCAGGATAATAATCTCAGAAGGATCAGTCCTGCAATAAATATTTCACATAGCAATCCGTGATTATGGGAACTGATGCCACCAAGGGCATTAACATCAGCGAGAGGAACAGCGGAGCCCCGAGAATCAAAGCTCCGCATAAGTGTGGGAGGTTTTGCTGGATGAGGAGTTTTGGGAGGCAAGCCGGGGAGCTGCAGAGCAACAGCTCTGTGCAAAGGCTCTTGCTGGGGTCTAGCCCCGGTGCGGGTTCCTAAGCCACTGCTGGTACAGATCACGCCTGCAACTCCGCATGTGTAAGTATGAGGATCTCCAGCTACCGTAAAGGCACTGATGATGCAAGGTTTGGGGGTCAAACGCGAGGGCTGCAGCCGCTCTGCTTGGGGTGGCTTGCCCTGCGATCACCTCCTGCAGCCCTGCCCCCGAATTTGATTTTCCCACCAAGCTGCCTGCTGGTTTCTGTGGAATGCCCCACCAAGAGGCAAGTGGAGAAAACTCTGCCAAACACCTTCAAGCTAATCTTGCCGGGGGTCCTGGCGCTTGCTGGGGCTTTACCTGTCACTGCCTTGCTTTGGGATATCCACGTCGCTCGTCTTCCCCACGTTCAGCTGAACTGAACTTGCAGCAGCAGCAGCTTCCACCACCCTCCTGGACTCCTGATGTAAAAAAGGGACAAATCACGTTCTCTGTCTTTGGTCAAAGTGGAGATAAGCTGAATGCCCAGCACAAACTTAGCAGTCTGCCCTCCCCTTCTGCCCCTTGGCAGCTATAGGTATTAGTGCAGCAGGGGAGAAACCGTTCACTCCAAAGATTTCGGGGCAGGGGGATTGTGTGTTCAAAACACGATTATGAGCAAATCTTGCCAGCAGCAGCAGCAGCATCTAATAATAATCATCATAATGATAATGACCTTTGTGAAAAACGACTCGTTTTAAAAATTACACCTGTATTCAAGTGTTCAGCTCACTGCTACTTGAGGAAACAAAGGTTACAACGTGGGACCCAGCCTATTGGGATCTATTTCGACTGAGTGCTGATCTTCCCCCAACGTTTCCAGACAAGCTGAAAGAGAAACAGGCAATCTCACAGCCCGACGGAGATGTCCAGCCCCGAGGACCCAGCAAGCCTTACCTCTTCTTCTTCTCCAGCTTCATTTCTGGCATCGTCCAACTTCTTCTTCCTTTCTGGCATAAGGTCATCCAGAAAGCTGAGCTCTCGCTTTGAGAAGCAGAAATCCATCGCTTTCCGGACAAAGACGAGAGCCAAAACCTTCGCGAGTAAGAGGGAAGATGCGGTGAGCTCAGAGACGATGCCACCTCTCACTCCAACGCTGCAAACACCCCGCTGCCGAGCGGCGGCAGCTCTTACCATCATGGGAAAGATGATGGCGGCACGGGACACCTTGATGGTCCAGAGCAGGACGAGGCAGGTCAGCTGGATCACCGTGAACAAATGCACCTTTCGCAAGGGCACGTGCCGCAGGTAGATGAAATCCGGCTGGTGTTTCGCCGGCATCCAAAACAGCTTCAAGCGATCAAAGAACTGCAAAACAAAAGGGAGAGGTTGCCACCTTGGGACTGCGGCAAGGTTCTGGCCCTCTCGAGACGGGGAGGCAGTTTGCAGCATCTCGCTTGCCGTCAGAAATCCTGGATCCCACCGCGTTCCTCCTGGGAGCAGCACCCATTTTCCCTTTGCTCCATCTATCAACCGGCTTGCCCCCGAGAGCTGCCCACCAAACGGCAACTATTCCATGCCATTCCATTAGTAGCATTTCTCGGCCCACTGAATCCCCCAAGCGAGGATTTCCACCAGTGGTAGAAACTGCCTTCCCTTTGCACTGAATTCCCCCGCTTTCACGTAACCAAACACTGACCTGCCCTAAACCCTGAAACAGAGAGCGCTGAACTTGCCTGGTCCTCCCAGCCCTATATACCTCCTGTGCCTCCACCAATCTTTTGCTTACACAAAAGACTTTCATTGCTTGCTCTGCGAGAAGTTTTTCCCATGCCACTGCTTTTTTTCCCTGCTGCTACGGAGACAAAATACCAGGGAGCCGACACGCTGCACGCTGTAAAAGAGTCCGTACCTGAATTCCTCTGAGCGACGACACACCCATGTAGAGAAAGACGCCATAAAGCACAGGCATTGGTATAAACTGGGGGGGGAGAAAGAAAAAAAAAAAAGAATGCAATCGTTTCTTTTTCTATATTGCATTTTCAGTATTACCACCCTCTTCCACAGGCACTGCCTAAAATTGCTTGAAGCTTTCCAGCTTCCATTCAGGCTTAGAGATGGGTCAGATTTTAACCATTAAAGATTTTGTGCGCACGAGTGAGCTAAGGCTGTGCTTTAGGCTGAACTTTGGAGTTACCTCTCCTCAGAATAATCCTATTTTCCAGAAAGCTTGGAGGAAAATAGGCAATTTCACCCGTGCTGCCCTATGCCGCAGTCCGTGGCAGCAGAAAAACACTTCTGCCTATTCTTGGGGCAACAGGCAAAGGCCACATGCCTCCTTTTAGCCTAGAGACGAGATTACTTTGTGGGAGGAACGTGCAAGGAAGCCCACGGGGATGACCTCAGTGTGTTTAGCTCCTGGGAATGGCTGCTCCGGGGCATTTGGGCAGCAAATTGCAGCCAGTAAAGGGCTGCCTGTTTGAAAGAGAGCAGATGTGCTGGTCTGAATATGCTCAACTGTAACCCATAAACATGGACGGGCCTGAAAGACACCCGAAAATTCAAGCAGTTGCGTTGCTCGCTCGCCTCGAGCACACCAAACGGGGGCCTGAAGGGCTGCAAAGCCTAACCGAGGCTGGTTCCCACCGTGGGTCGAGCCCCAAGGGTTGGGATCACCTCCTCCTCCTCCGCTCCACAACTAACTCCTCAGGCCTGCAGAGAGGGGACTGGTTTTCTGTAACCTCCAACAAGCTCGCGGTTGTTGGGTGGTTTGCATTTTCCTCTCACCTTTAACACGGAAGTGAAGAAGACGGAGCAGCCCATGAGCACAAAGATCAGCAAGCCAGTGACTCTCTGCTCTCGTATCCCCAGAAACTTGGGTTGTTCTCCTGGAGCTGAGCAGTCAGACTCTACTTTGAGGCTATTCACGTGGGTGATGGACAGGACGGTCGCAGCCACAAACCAGGGCAGCCCCATCACAGAGCACACCCCGAGCATCACGGCCACCACAAAAAGGTCCAGGTGGTACCCGCATCCTTTCTGCAGGCAGGAAAACAAGAAACAGAGCATCCCATAGCACAAGAGCAAGGAGAACGTCGCAAGGCAGACTCAAACCCGGCTCGAGCACAAGTCAACTTCTTCAGAATTTAAAACAAGAAATGGAAACAAGTAAGGGTGTATGCAAGCTTTGCACACGCACCTGGCATGAAAATCGGGCAGGAGTTCAGATGCAAGGGATATGGGGAGCTTGTGCGATACATACTTCTCCAAAAAAAAAAAAAAAGCCACCCCACAACCCAAAACCACCAAACCATTTTTTTCACTCACAAAGAAAATTCTACCACTTGCAAGGAAGGCGTGACTCTGAGTTATCCCTGGCAGCGCATCAAAACAATTCATTCCCCGCACCTGCTGCTGCTGCCATTTTAAAACAAAAAGGCGCTTCTATATTGCTCCAAGATTAATTTGCTCCTCCAAAAGGTTGCTCATCTGAACTGCCCTGTCACTTGCTCCCTGCATCATCGTTAATCCAGGAGAGCATCCTGCCACGCAGCCTGGCCTTGTCCCAAACCAATGCCTTCAGAAAGCATCGGGAATAAGAGCTTCTCCCCAGACCTGCAGCCCAGAAGGGGCTGGGGCTGGGGTCATCTCTCGCAGGCCCTTACCTTCAGCTTGTGCTCCTTCCTGTTCACAATAACGGCACTGATCTGCTGGTCCATGAATATCAAGATGGTGCAGAGCAGAGCTGGGACGAGCGCAGCCAACACCGTCCACCAAGGGTTGGGTCCTATGGGGTTGATGAACCACCCGCGGTCGTCTCTGGTAGGCTGCAACAAAGCCCACACGTCAGCATCGTCTCCCAGCCCAGGCACTCCACTGGCTTTCATTTTCCCCTCCCTCCCTGTGTCAGAGCACCTCCCAGCCCTGGCTTCACGTCCCCCTCTCCCGTGGGCTTCAGCAGTGCCGGTGTCCTCTTTGCAAGCACCTCTAGATACTTCTCCTGTAGGTATCTAGTTTTGGGGCCATCTTCTCGGTTCCAGGAGGAAGCAAGGCACTTGGAGGTGGAAGAGGAGATGCTCACACCCCCAGCATCTCCTCCAGACTCAGCCCTGCCCTGCCCCGGCATCACCTTGTGGCACCCCCACGTGCCAAAACACCCCAGTACCTTGAACGCATGGGGGACCTGGAGCTTCGGCGATGGGATCCCAGCCACAAAGTCAAGGAGCACCATGATGACGATGGTGAGGAAGACAGCAAAGTCGCTCACTGTGGACCGTACCTGGGGCAAGAAACCAGAGGTGAAAGGGGCATGGCAAACAGGGCCGTAACGTGAGATGCCAGAGTTGCAGACATCCACAACGTTAGGCTGGTTAACCAAATCCCACCACCCCTCTGAGCACATGCAGCCTGATCCCTTGCTTAGATACTGTTGCTGTGTTTGTCCCTGTGACATCTGGTGTCAGACAATAAAAAAAGCTTAATTAGGTGGACAAGGGTTGGTTTAAGTCAAAACCTAAAAATAATAATAATAATATTAAAAATAAGAAAACAGATGTCTGCCACTACAGCTACACTCACAGCTACAATGGCAACAAGGCACTGAGGCATCCTTTAGTCCTCAAAAGGAAGCTCCTCATTCGAATCTACTTTCCGCTCGAGCACATAATGCGCAGAAGGTAAGGAAAAAAAAACCAAAACCCCAACCCCCAAAACTTTGGGAAACCTGACTTCCTACTACCTGAGGAGGAAAAATAAAAAAAAAAAAAAAAAAAAAAAATCTTCAATCTGGGGCAGGTCACGAGGCAGGTGGGAAATGCTACGATGATTTTGCACTCATGGAAATGAGTGCGGGACGTCCAAGCTCTTGGAGAGCTTGGCCTGCAAGGCCAACGTTTCCCAGCTTGACCAAGGCGGGGCAAATACTGCTTAGTGCTCCAGGAAAGCCATTTTGGGAAACGAGTGTGGAGATGGATGCTGGCCACCATCTTCTACTTACTCTGGTTGGAAAGTAGCGGCTGGTTTTAAACTTCTTCAAGAAGCCTGACAGGGCAAAGGTGGCGAAGAAGAGGATGCAGCACCAGAGGAACACGTCAGGCGTGTAGGGGCCGTCGCGTCCACAGGCAGGTCCTTGAAACTCCCCACGCAAATACCGACATTCCTGGAGAGACAGAGCGTCAGGACACAAAGGCAGTGCACGTGCGGCAGGGAAACCTCGCATAGCTAGGGGGTTTTGAGGACCTCGGTCCAAGATCCACGACCCTGTAACTGCTCCTGCCAATGGAGATTTATATTTAATGAGCAGCAGCAGCTGAACAAGTGACACATCGAACTACAGAGCGGAGAAATGAGACGTGAGGGGACGCCATACCACACACCCTCGGCACATCCTCTGCCTGCCATTCGAGCAATCGTGGCTAAAGAAGACACCAGAGGGGAAGGAAACACTGGAAACTCTTGGGGATAGAGAGAGAGGCAAGAGGGAAGGAGGGCTAAAGACAACCATGGCAGGAAAGGAGGAGAAGAGACAAATCGTCCCTTCCCAGGGGAGGGCTCGCAGAACCTGGCCAAGAGGGGATGAAGGCCACCGTAAGAGCCTGCCGCCCTAGGCCCGGGCTCTGCTTCCAGCAACAACAGCCTGAGAGGCTGCTCAGACATTTATGCATGGACCTACAGACAGCACTGAATGAGAAAGCAAGGCCTGGAGTTACTAGGAACCCATTAAGGAGGCCAATGACTACCTTTCAAGCATGAACTTAAGTCCTACAACTTCTACAGTAATCAAACCACCCACTACTTAACCTTCCTCCCAGTCAGAAGTACTGTCCTGCAACAGGCTTGAGGGGGACACTTGCTACCCACAATGCTGGGGACCAGGTAGACTGGGACAAGGTGGACTCTCCTCCCCAGGACCAAGCAGGTTCAAAGCACACGCTAGATCTAAGCAAGGACTTTTCCGAGCAGCACTAGCACAGTTTGAAGCCCATCATTCCCTGAAGGGCTCTGACTTTTGCACCATGCAAATGCCCCCGGACCCCATGGCCGCGGCGCGAGGAAGCAGTGGCTCGGGGCACTTACGGTCACCGTGAGGTTTTCCCAGGCTATGCCAGACACGTTGATCTTGTTGCTCGCCCAGAAACGCAGCGTTTCGTTGCTGGGATGGGTCGGTGCCTCACACTTACAGCTGGCAGGAGAGAAGCCAAGACGGGGGGGGTAAGGGAAAGGCGATGGAGGTGCAGCCCGGAGCTCCTGCCAAGGGGCAGCATCTTTCTCAGGGGGAAAAAAAACCCACTAGTAGCTGGTGAGGAAGTCCAGCTTGCTGTGCATGTGCACAGGGTAGGTGTCTCGCAGGTGACTCAGCTTCTCCAGAGCCTCGTAGATGAAGATGATGCAGATGAGGGAGGCAAAGGCTTCTTCCGTGAAGCGGGTGACGTAGCACACCAAACAGCTGGCGTCGGTGGCCACCAGCACTATGCACAAGAAGGCGGTCCACAGCCCAATGCACGCCCGCAGAGACAGATAGGAGAGCGCGTACTCCCTGCGAAAGCAAAATGAAACAAAGGCTGGAAAGGCCAGCAAGAGGCCCTGAGCCATGCCTGCCTTCGGGGAAAGCGGGGAGCAATTTTGGAGCGTGTCAAGGCTGCGGATGGGAAATGCCGTTTCCATGTACTACCACAGAGAGCCTCGGGGCTGTGGTGTAGGGTGTAGACCCACAGGAGGAGAGGCCAATTACTTAGTTACCACTGCTGAACAAGGATCTTGTGTTAACACCTTGGAAGCTGCTCGAGGTCAGGTCCCTCTTGGGCCAGGTGGTGTTCTCCCACATCACCCTGACGCCCTAACACTGAAACCAGCTGGGTGTGCACCCAGTCACCTGCTGCCAGCAAGCTGGGGCTTAATAATAAACCTTATGGCAATATAAGGGTGGTTTATCTCCCATCAAAGCCATCGCAACAAAAGGACTGTCACTAAAATCTAGCAACTACCCCTAAGAAAAAGAAAAGAAAAGAAAAGAAAAGCATCTTTTCTCCATCACTGCCCCCTTCTGAAGGCTCTCGCAGCACCCAGCTGCGGCAGCCAGCCTTACTTGCAGAATTTGTAGAGGATCTTCTCGAACACGAGCACGGGTCCCGTGCTGCCGAGGATGGTGAGAGGTTGGCCGGCAAAGAGGCAATACACCACGCCGGCCATGGACGCGCCCAGCAGCGACTCCATGGCACTCTGTCCGGGGAAGAGAGGCAGCCGTGAGTAAATAAATCGTTAGGGAGAAACAACAACCAAAGCCCATTCACTGCAGCAAGGACTTTGGCCTGAGTTTGATCCTCCCCCATGGCCCCCAACAGAGAGAGGGGCTCACTATGTGGCCATTGGTCGCCTCCCCCAGCAGTCCCCCGAAGGTGATGACAGGGGACATGCAGGCACAGTAGAGGAAGAGGAAGGACGCCAGGCACTGCAGGCTCAGACCATCCCGGAAGTCGCTCCAGAACCACGGGGCTTTCCGCTTCACGTCCAGGGTCAAACCTCCAAAGAGCCTGCAGGAAGGAAAAAGAAGAGAGTCTGTTCTCTTGGAGGAACACGCTGACTTTGCTTTGCTGCAGAAGGGCAATCACAAGCACAGAGCAACTTCCGTGGCTAAAAAGAAGCACTCTCCTTCATCCCAAATCAAGGAAACCTGCGTGCAATGGTGATGGCTGGGGCTGAGCCCAGCTGCCCAGATCTCCCCCCTGCCCAGCCCAGGGGACCAAGCTGGTCATGTGGAGCCCCTTCACTGAACCAGCTAACCCCAAAGACCTGCTAGAAGGGAAGGTGCATGCTCAGATTTGAGGGGCAAACAGAAAAAAAACACCCAAACTATTAAAGCTCCCACCTTCCCGTCCGCTGCAGTTCAGGGCCACAGTGTTTCTCCAGCGTGCTGTGAGAAGCACCGTCATCAAGAGCTCCTGGCGTCTTCCTTTTTTCCTGTTAAAATGGAAGTAAGATAAAGCTATGGACTTGCAACCACTGGCTCGTTTTGCTTCTGGTCTGGCTCTGTGACTGTGTCAGAGCAGGACCTTGTGAATTTGGGCCCCTGAACAGCATCCCCAGCTGTCCTGCCCGTCCCCCTCGCGCCTCCCGCCGACGCGTCACCCACCTGCGAAGGGACGTTTTTCGGGGGCTCGATGCGGATCGATGGATCCCACTCTCCTGGCGGCAAGACCGTGACCTGATCCAGAAACTCGTCGATGCCAGCCACCAGGTCAGCCCCGTTCTTGGCTTTATAGGCAACGTCACGGAAAACCTGCCAATAGAAGACGACCTGGTGAGAGGACAACCCAGCTCGGATGTCCTAACCAGTGCAATAAACTCTTGCCTAAACGCAAGGCTTTTCCCCCAAAATTTCCTGCTGGAAAGGGCAGGAAATATTCCCCCAAAAGGAAAAAATCTGTGCATCATGGCATTTGTAATCGTCTCCCCCACGAGGCCCCTGTCCCCCATGGCACACCATACCCTTCTGCTTAAAGAGCAAGAGAAGTTTTACTGGCCCTGGCAATGCCACCACTGGGGACAGCGTGCTGGGGACCCCGGCGAGAAGGATGAGGTGCAGGATGCACCCCGGGTGGGATTTCAGCCTCCAGGATGTGGCGTGATGCAAATCTGCGTGTTTGCTTTGGGGTGAGAAAGAGGGCTGGGCTGTTTGGAGAGCTGCGGGCAGCTGGGACAGCAAATCCTCTTCCTCACTACTTCAGAGACAGGGAGAGCTGAAGAAAGGCAAAAATGACCCGGAGCTATCTCATCTTGTCGCACCTCATCCGTCATGATAGTGGCCATGGACCTGCCGATCTCATGGTACTGATGGGCTTTTCCTTCTGGCCCAAGCAAAACAAACAGGAACCTGGGCAGGAAAAACAAAATGAGAGAGAGAAAAAGGTGTCCTTGCTCCGAGAGCACCCAAGGAAAGCCCTGGCAGCTCCCAGCCCAGAGCGTGGCTCAAGACGGGACACGTAGGCTCAGCGACGCCGCGATGAATTTGAAATTCTTCCAAGCCGACGGCAAATTTAATTTGGGGGCCAACTTTCATTACAATTGGCCGATGGGTTTAAAAGCTACAGCAGGGAATGGAGAAACGAAGGCGAGGAGATGTGGGTGGGGGAAACGTGCTTGCTCCCCCTCCCACTCGCCTTGTTCCCTTGGGACACCAAACTGATGCCTGCAACTTGATCTTTGGTTGGGTGTCTTTTTTACGGAAAAAAATTTGCGCTTCTCATTCGCACCTTGTTGGGATGGGAACTTCTGTCATGCCTGAGAGGAGGACAGCCGGGCTCAGGCGGACAAATGCCACGATGGGCTGGTGAAGGAAATCCAGCTCTCCTACCAGCACGTTGGATGCTTCAGCCCCGGTGGGAATTTTCTTCATGAAGTGCAGCTCCGCCTGGGCACGACAAGCGATTTTCAGGCAATTACCCCAACAGCAAAGCCCACAGCGCTCTGCAGCACACTCTGCAGCCAAGTTTGCAAGAGCAAAGCCGGCCCTAAAGGCGTAAGAAAGCTGCGAGTGTCTCACCTTGCTTAAATCCATTGCTCTGCTCTCAGGGTTCACCCCATCTTTAGCTTCCGCAGCGGTGGGAGAAGGACAAGGGGTGATTGTTTGGGCTGGTAGGAAGAAGAAAGACACTCAGAAAGATGGGCAAGGAGCAACTGGGACGCTTCTCCTTTGCCCGGACAAGTCTAATGGGGCCACAGCCCTGCAGAAACCCTCACCTGGCTTGTAGAGGAGGTGCAGGTCTGACTGCCTCTTGCTCACGTCAGCAAACGAGCAGACAGCGGGGAGAAGGTTGGTTGTCTTCTCGTTCTGATGGTGGTGCTTCCTCAAAAGGACTTCTCGAACCTGCGCCCGCATGTGCTCGTCAAACTCCGTGGACTGTTCTTGCTGGGCCAGGATCATATCTGAGGATGGCAAAGGGAAACGAAGCCGTCAGAGCAGAAACCCCAACAAGTCCCGACCCCCAAAGCCCCCAGGGAAGGCTGTGCCACACAGGCTGCACCCTAATGCCGGCTCAGCCTTGCACAGCAAGGCCTTTTAACAATGTTCAGCCTTTGCAGCGAAAACGAGAATTTTCTTTTGCTAAGAAACATCATCCAAGTGCTTATTCATCATTCCGCTAAGATAAATATTGCCCATTCTAAATAACGCAATTTTCTTGCCCGACCTGGCCTTTCTGACTCTACACGTTTACCCAAATTATAAGCAATCTAGAGCACAGACGTTCCCAGAGTTTCCCGTGCTGATCGAGTGCAATTTGCCGAGCCCAGGGAGAAACGTGCTAAGAACGGCTCCGACTTCTCCAGCCCTTGAAAGGGCTGAATGGAGACCTGCCGCCAGCCAAAGATAACTTCTCCAAAGCGGCTTTTGCAATTAACTTCAAGTATCTTCCCCACAGGAATACACTGCTTGGTCATCGCCAGATAACCTCTGCCTTAAAACTCTTCAATGCTGGATGTTAAGGCAAAAGTAAGAAAAAGAATGCGAGGAAACAGCTTGTAAGAAATCGTTCCCTTAAGGAGGTTCAGCTCTTACGCGGACTCCGTATTTCTAAGAGCAGCCTGCTAAGCCCTGACACACGCTCCTTTTTGGCTGCAGAACATTCTCTAGTGGCTTCTCCAGCCCCACAAACTGCTTTCAAAAGGACCCCGTATGGGAAGAAAAAAACGGTGCGACTGTTGCACGCCCAGTCTACATCCAAAAACAGCTCATGAGAAAAACACAGTGGGACTTCTGGAAAAGGACGTGCCATTAGGGCAGGGTCTGATGTGGGAGTGAAGAGCTGAGCTCGGCCGTTCCCGGAGGGATGCAGTGCCCACGGTACCTGCAATCTCTTCGATGCTGTTGGCACAAATGTCCAGCAGCACCGACCCGTTGCTGATGCAGCTCCTCAGCTCGGAGAGGCTGTGCAAGGACAGCGTGCCAACGTAGGGCTTGCTCCAGCGCTCGCCGCCATCTTCCACGTCCTCCTCAAACTTCAGCCACCTGTGGACATCGGGTGCGATCAGCCCCATTGCAAGAAAACAGCCCCAGCTCTGCAACCCCTTTGACAGAGCCACGGGGTGGCAAGAGGAGAAGGCTCCTCGTGCCGCCACCTGCAGCTGCAAAAGCTTCGCGTCCTGGAGGGGAGAAAGCAGAGCCCACGGGCGCTGCCGGTGCGGGGACTCCTCTCCCACCGCAGCCAAGCAGCAGGGATTTACCTTGCCGTTTCCTTCCACTCGGCATCTCGGCCCTCTTTTACACAGATCTCATCCAGCTCGGAGAACAAGTGGTGAGGGACATGCTGCTCGTCCTCCTTGGTCCTGAGAATGAACTGCACCCGCTGGGACGGGGAGCCTGGGGGCAGAAGGCAAAGACCCATCCCGTTACCGCGCCTCAACACAGCTCATCACGCTCACGTGCAAAGTGGCCATCAGCACCAGTGCAGCCATAAACACTGGGCTGGCCCCTCTCCTCTGCGTCTGTCTGGGCTTGCACAGAGCCATGGAGAAGGAGAAGCATCTAGTCCACCTCTGCATAAGGATGGGCTGCTTTCCTTCCCCACATTGCCATTTTTAAAGCCAGGATCCCTCTAAGGAAGACGAGCCTACACCCATTAGGCATTTAACTGCATTAAAAAAAAAACCCCAACCAACCAACAAAAAAAAGAAAACTTGGGAAAAAGAGGGTGTTGCTCAATAAGGCCACTTTCCCTCGGAAGAACAGCAACTCACTCAAACTAGCCACGGGGACCTGCTCGCAGAAGGCCCCAGCGCCCACGTTGCCCCCAGGAGTTTAGCGAATGCCGCGGTGGGACTTACAGTGGTAGCCCTGCTCCGTCGGGGCAGAGTCCTTCTCCCGTTCCCCTTCCCGATGCTTCTGGCTGTGGCGTCGGTGATGCCGGTGGCTCTGCCTAACCAGTGGCATCCACGCGCCCACGTACAGGGTCCGGTGGCCTGCGAAAAGCGAAAAAGCGGCGTGTTTTGCAGCACTCTCGGCATTGCAGCAATGGTTGAGGTGGCCGGTGCCTTGCTAAGCCACGGTTAAATCCCAGGAGCAACACCACCTTCCCTTAATCTTATTTTCACCGGACCTCCTTTTTTGCAAGCCTATTTTACTCGAGCTTTGCAACAACACAGCAACAACAAGCGTTGGCTCCGCCTCATCTAAAAGTGCCCTGAAAGTATCGGACCTCTTCTCAAATTCCAGCTTCGGCTGGACAACACTCAGACTTGCTCATTAAGCAGCAACACAAGCTAATTATTGTCAAAATCTCTGTATGGCACGAGGCGACAAGAGACGGTCAAATCAGTCCCATCGTAATGAACTCCAGAACAAAAAAAGAAAATCACAGCCCCGCGTCTGCAGCCCTGAAATGATTCTCCTGACCTCTCCAAGCCAGGAGCAGCCTCTGCGAGAAAAAAAGCCGTCAATTATCGAGCCCCGTGGCTACAACTCACACCGTGGCCTCCCGGGGGCCTTTTTCCCTCCGTTTAAAAAGCCGTAATAGTAAAAAACCTGACAATAACTGTGCTGCTTTATTGAGAAGCGCGGCACGTTTTGCTGCACGTGATGCGACACCCAACAAGGCACACTGGAGAGACTTTGTGCAATGGGAAAACGCGCTGGGCTGGTGGCTCCTCTACCAGGATCTCAGCAGAGACTCACCTTCCAACTCCTCCTTCTCATAGCAAATACTGACAGCGTTGCTCCTTCTTCCCCGGTCGATCACTGCCTCCTCGTCATGTCTCTGTTTAGCAACGACAAGAAGGGAAAAGTTGGGGCTGGGGGTGGAGAGCTCCCTTACGTCCTCCCAGCCATCATCCAGCCCTGCGTCCACGCGAGTCCACGAGCCATCACGCCTCTGCGTGCCTCCTCCTCCTTCAGGCACAGCCCTAAAACCACGGACTTGTAGGAGGTTTTTCTTCCCATACGCAAATAAAACAGCCCATAACATCACCTGTACTGCATACCATGAGAGTCTGGACGTATTTCATACAGCAGGAGAGGGATGACTGTTTCAGACCAAAAAAACCCACCTCCTGCTTTGTTCTTCAGGTTCCTGTCTAAAAAAGCGATTTCCAAACTGGAAAAAATAACCCCAACCCACAAAACTGCACTTTTGAGCCCCGGCCGTGCTACCTGTAACTCTTCCAGAAGTGTCATTTTGTGACCCCCAGTTGGGTTCATCCTCACGTCAGTCACTGGGTTTTGGGGACAACTGAACCTCCAGGTCAGTCAGGGGGCCCGATTCCCCAGGGACTGATGGAGTAGCCCTCACGGGAGGAGCTAAGTGGCACCCAGTGTGCACCAACTCCAGAGACACAATAGGGACCATTATGAAATCACAAGCTATGATGCGGATCCAGGCAGCTACTTAAAGCCACGCACCCCTAGACCCTTCCCGCTTGGAAAACTTAGTGCCTGGGGAGAAGCCAGCTCTGCTTTCAGCAAAAACTCTCCAGAACAGAGAAACTTCCTGCATGAGAGGTGTCAGGCTCAAAAGTGCGCAGAAGGAAAACCCTCCACAGGCTCGTTCGCCCTCCTGAGAAGCAAAGCCCATTAGCAGCAGCATGGTTTCTCTCTTTTTCTTTCTAACAGTAGAGCTGAAGCTCTAGCATCCTGAGGATAACGGGAGGTACAAATACGGTAGGGAAAAAGAACATCTTACTGGATCGATGGGTAGATTCAGAAAAAAACCCTGCTACACAGTAGTTTATCCCGACTGCTAGCTAGAACCGAGAAGACTGTTTTTTCCACCTGCGTCGACAGTTCCGGTGAAACATACTACTCGTCTAGGACGGCTGCATCTGAGGAACGAGAATTAGTTATCTGCAATACAAGGAATAACAATGAGTCATTTTGTGTCATGATATTCATCAGACTGCACAGAGAAACAAGAGACAAATGCATTTGAATAACCATGTCTTGTGTTACGTTTTAACCACTTAACATTCCATGAGAAATACCCCAAGAGCTCAAGAAGAAAGAGCAGAAAGACAGGAGACAGGTGAAAGCCGAGAGCGCCAGCTAGACGGAATGAAAGACCCTCTTCCTTCTCTGAAGCTTCAGCAAGGCTTCCTTCACCTGCTTGTTCCTCCGACTGTAAATGACGGGGTTCAAACTGGGGCTGACGAGACTGCAGAAAAGGGAAAGAACTTTCTCCCTCCCAGAGGAGTTACCGCTCCCGGGCCCCGCGTACATGAAGATGGCGTTTCCATAAAAGACACCCGCCGCGGTCGGGTGGGAGCCACACGTGGACAAGGTTTCGTGCCATCCTGGCGCAGAGCGGATGCGCAGATCGGTGGCCGGGGTGTCCAGGGAGGAAATCAGGATTAAGGCTAAAGGCAAGAGGAAGAAGCACACACAGACAGCAAAGATCAGGACTTTATTGGCAGGAGCGGCAGTGCAGGCCAGCTTTAAGACAGCAACAATTTCACAGGAGAAGTGGACAACCTCGCAGGGGCCACAGAAAGGCAGGTGTAAAGCCAGAGAGGCTTGCAGTGTGCCCAATACGAACGCCAAAGCCCACAAAACCGTGGCAAGGGTGAGGCGCAGCCTCCAGATCACGATGAGGGCATAGCGCAGGGGACGGCAGATTGCCACGTAGCGAACATGAGACATCACGGCCAGCAGCACGCACGCTGTAAGTGCAAAGATTAAATAAAGATGGATCTGTGCCCCACACCCAGCACAGGAGAGGGCTCTGCCTTGTCCAAGGAGGCTCCTTAGCATACGGGGGACATTGCTGGAGGCGTAGCAGATGTCCGCGATGGAGAGGTGGCGGAGGAAGAAGTACACGGGGCTGTGGAGGCAGCAGTCCAGGCAGATAAGCAGAAAGACAAGTGCGTTTCCCATCAGAGTGGCAGAGCAGAGGGCAGAGAAAAGGCCAAAGAGGCAGTGCTGCAGGGCTGGGGTGCTGCAGAACCCCAGGAGGACGAATTCTGTGACAGTCGCTTCATTCTGCACGCTGTGCTGGAGGTGAGGCAGCACAAACTGCGACCACGGAGGTCTGGAAGCAAAGGAGCAAGGAAAAGGAAAGAAAAAGGAGAGTTTTCCTAAGAATGTTGTGTCCTTTACTCTTTACGCTGCAGCTCCCTTCTCCCCGTTCTTCCCTCTGACTCCAGTGAAAGGTGCGTACTACCCTCCCCACGCTGAGCGACGTACATCTGAATTGCAAGCTCCAATCTCTCTGCAAACTTTGAGCAGCTTGACCAATCTCGCACAACTTTGCTGCCTAGCTTGCCCTTGAAGTCTTTCTTTTCCTGGGTTGGTTTGGGGTTTTTTTTGCAGGGGGTGGGGAGGGGCAGGGGGTGGTTTTGCTGTTGGAGAAGATAAGATGATGAAGATTGCAGGTGTCGATTAAGGTGAAGTCAGAACAACTTCAAAGCAGCTATTTTAAATTAAGTCCATATTAAAAGGAATGCACAGTTCACAGAAGAATTCCAGTTTTACCATTAAACCAACCAGCATTTCCAATCCACTGCCGTGTCCTCTTTACCTTCGTGCAATGCATTCCTATTGAATCCTGCAGTTGCTTGATCCGACTCCCCTATCCCAGCAGGGAGGCTACTGCAGGCCCGGGAAGGTCAGGCAGAACGTCACCTTGGTTCCTGCTGTGCAGCTGCTCGCCGTTACCAGTTTCGCAGGGTGCTGGTCAAGGTCCCTGGGCATCCCCTGGCACTTGTCTCCACGCGGCTCTCTGGTCTCCAAGATCTTCCGCCACTTCCAGGATACTTCCTCCAGCCAGGATCTTCACCTTTTCCTTCCTGGGTCCCTTTCTTCTCTTCAAGATCCCTTCTTCTTTCTGGGAACCCTTCTTTTTGCCACCACCTCTTCTTTCTGGAACCCCACGCCCCCCGTTTTCCCAATCTAAGTTGTCTATGTGAGCAGTACGATGCCTGATCAGCCTCCGAATTAAGGCTTCTGGCTCCTAGCTCTTTAGTAACTGTAGGATTCGGGACACGCTGGCTGCGTGTAGCAAGAAGCAGGCTTCTGCTTGACAGCTCAGAATTCAGTTTCAGACATTCACACGCACAGACCTTGCCACACACGTGCACCCCGTCACGTCTTGCCTGGTAACCTTCACAGTTTGAGCCAGTTTTTTGTCTACGGCCGGGCTTCAGACCCAGGGCATGGCCACAGAAGCGCATTCCCCCCGTCAGTCTGTGAGCTGAGCAAGGGAGAGTCAATACTTGTCTGGTGAGCCTCATACCCAGGCAATGTGGGCGACCCCTCTCCTGCGACAGCCCTGGCAAAAGCCACAGCAGGGTGCTCCCTTGCCTCTGCCTAGGTCACCGGGGTTCCCCTGCCTGCCATTGCTCCTTTGTCCTCCTCTGTGTTTGTGGAGATGAACCTTTAACCACACAACCTAACACCTACAACGCCGGGAAAAAGAGAGGCTGCAGAGGGTCCAGCGGGGAAGGTCGCCGATGTAAAATGCTCTTTGTGAGAGGCAGCACACCCAGCTCACCTCCTTGCTCCTGAGCTGCTCTATCGGAAGCACTGCGTGCAGGACGCTCTGCTCAACAGGCTGTGTCTGTCTCTGACTGCCTTGTCCTTGCTGCAGCACCGTGTGCTGGGGGAACGCCACAGAGAGCAAGGAGGACGCTCTTTCCCCAGGAGCAACGGAGGGTGCTCAGCTGAGTGCTGCTGCAGGGGCCAAAGTGGGGCAGGCAGGCAGGCAGGGGAAGGCAGGAACGAGGGAGCTGGGAGGAACCGGCCAGTCTGGGAGATGCCCGAGAGGCTCGAGAACCCTGTAAGCACAGGACGAGCTCACAGGAGGTTCAACGTGAGGCCCTGTGCTTAACCATGCCCTCCAGATCTGGACCTTCTCTGCTTCCCGAGTTACCGTGCAGTTTAACAGCCTGGTGCAGAGATCCTGACTGGGAGATCACTGTACCTCCAGGAGTTAGGGATCCACCTAACAGTTAACCTGAGCGGGTGCAGGTCTGTGCTGCGCTGTACCTACAGCGTGGCCTTCAGGCTGTGTCCCTACACATGCCCCTTGGCCGCAGGATAAACGGAGCTGGTTGACTGTGACAGAGGAGCCTCCAGGCAGCTCCTGCTTGGTACCAGCGATTACGCCACCTGCGCGGCCCTGCCGTTATCTAAAGTGCAGCAAGAAGTCCGCGCGTGAACATCCTTTATGCATGGAGTTGTTTTCTTCTAAGAAAAGTTGTACGACACCGTGAATGACCAAAAAGGAGGAACTTCTCCACAGGCAGGATCTGTACAGTGTGCCAAGGGAAAATCCGTCTGGGGTCTGCCCAATGCTGCATGAACGCAGGGTCCCCAGCATCTGAAGGGACCTAAGATTTACTTGCTACCTAGATGCCTCTTCTTGCTGCCTGTATGCCTTCTTCCTGGCTACGTCGCCTCCCAAGAGCTTGCCCACCCCCAGCCTACTGGGGAGGGGGGGAATGGTAGAGAGACAGCCCTGATGCTGTGCCAGCACTGCTCAGCCATGGCCAAAACACTGCTGTGTTATCAACAGCTTTCTAGCTACCAGTACAGAGCACAGCACCACGAGGGCTGCTGTGGGGTAAAGGAACTCCAACTCAGCCAGACCCAATAGAGAAGGAAAGTGGAGGAACAACAGAGGGGGCAGCCCAGGGACACAGAGCCCCAGGTCTCATCCGGCCGCTCCTGTGACCATACGGTGTATTCAAAATCAAATACCTGAAGTGCTTCCTTAGACGCAGTTTACAGCCAGGGGACAAGAAGGTGGCAGTTCTGCATTTTGCAGCTCCCAGGCTGATGGCAGAGCCAAAGCAAAAAAAAAACCCAAACAACAAAAACCAAACCAACCAAGAGAGGTAAGACTGGAGGCAAGGGGGCAAATGCTTTTCTTTCACCTTAGGCCAACTGCTCGGACGCTCTCTATGCTGCCCTGCCACAGAGGGCATCCCTCTCGTACCAGTAAGAGACATAAGAGCGAATTAAAGCCAGGACCCCAAACCAGACCAAAAACCCGGTCATGATGAAGAAGAAAGTGGAGAATGCATCAAACATAACAGAAAATGATTTTGGACATTCCCAGTTTACATTTGGAAAAAAGAGAGAAAAAAAAAGAGGAGGAATTAGGTATTAAAAGAAGAGCACTGAATGATAAAGCAGTAGCAGTCCCTCTACCACTACAAACCCACACCCCCACACGCACGTACGCACACAGACTTAACACCACCAAACTCCCATTGACTGTGATGTTCACCTCAGCTTGCTGGTCTAGAGATACTGAATGCCTGAAGCACACCAAGGAGAACTGAAAACATCTGCATGGCTTTAATGGGAATCCTCCAACTGAAACAAAGCGCTTTCTCCCTCTGTCTGCGTTGGCACATCCCCGAGTCACGCTCTCACTCCTCTCCTTCAAAGTCAAGATTCCTAAACGTGAAAAGCGGGAGTGGGGAATGGCGAAGGGAAGAGAAAAAGAGGGAGAGCATCATCAGTGGAAGACCTGCCAGCTGCTGCTGATTCAGCCCTGTTCGGGGGACCACCCCAGCAGAGAGGAGCTGGTTTGCGTGCCACGGTCCTCACTGCCTGTTCCCAGGGACAGGCCGTTTGCTCAGCCTTGCCGGCCAAAGCGTGGGAGAAGCGTAGGCGTGTGCCGTCGCTTGCAGAGGAGCACGGACACGTTCACGTGCAATCCTTTACCTTCTTCCTCCCTGGATTCAAAGGGTTTCTGTCTTCAAAGTGAGAGCCTTCCGTACGGTCGTTTGTGACATTTCATCCAGGATAATAATCTCAGAAGGATCAGTCCTGCAATAAGTATTTCACATAGCAATCCATGATTATGGGAACTGATGCCACCAAGGGCATTAGCATCAGCAAGAGGAACAGCGGAGCCCCGAGAATCAAAGCTCCGCATAAGTGTGGGAGGTTTTGCTGGATGAGGAGTTTTGGGAGGCAAGCCGGGGAGCTGCAGAGCAACAGCTCTGTGCAAAGGCTCTCGCTGGGGTCTAGCCCCGGTGCGGGTTCCTAAGCCACTGCTGGTACAGATCACGCCTGCAACTCCGCATGTGTAAGTATGAGGATCTCCAGCTACCGTAAAGGCACTGATGATGCAAGGTTTGGGGGTCAAACGCGAGTGCTGCAGCCGCTCTGCTTGGGGTGGCTTGCCCTGCGATCACCTCCTGCAGCCCTGCCCCCGAATTTGATTTTCCCACCAAGCTGCCTGCTGGTTTCTGTGGAATGCCCCACCAAGAGGCAAGTGGAGAAAACTCTGCCAAACACCTTCAAGCTAATCTTGCCGGGGGTCCTGGCGCTTGCTGGGGCTTTACCTGTCACTGCCTTGCTTTGGGATATCCACGTCGCTCGTCTTCCCCACGTTCAGCTGAACTGAACTTGCAGCAGCAGCAGCTTCCACCGCCCTCCTGGACTCCTGATGTAAAAAAGGGACAAATCACGTTCTCTGTCTTTGGTCAAAGTGGAGATAAGCTGAATGCCCAGCACAAACTTAGCAGTCTGCCCTCCCCTTCTGCCCCTTGGCAGCTATAGGTATTAGTGCAGCAGGGGAGAAACCGTTCACTCCAAAGATTTCGGGGCAGGGGGATTGTGTGTTCAAAACACGATTATGAGCAAATCTTGCCAGCAGCAGCAGCAGCATCTAATAATAATCATCATAATGATAATGACCTTTGTGAAAAACGACTCGTTTTAAAAATTACACCTGTATTCAAGTGTTCAGCTCACTGCTACTTGAGGAAACAAAGGTTACAACGTGGGACCCAGCCTATTGGGATCTATTTCGACTGAGTGCTGATCTTCCCCCAACGTTTCCAGACAAGCTGAAAGAGAAACAGGCAATCTCACAGCCCGACGGAGATGTCCAGCCCCGAGGACCCAGCAAGCCTTACCTCTTCTTCTTCTCCAGCTTCATTTCTGGCATCGTCCAACTTCTTCTTCCTTTCTGGCATAAGGTCATCCAGAAAGCTGAGCTCTCGCTTTGAGAAGCAGAAATCCATCGCTTTCCGGACAAAGACGAGAGCCAAAACCTTCGCGAGTAAGAGGGAAGATGCGGTGAGCTCAGAGACGATGCCACCTCTCACTCCAACGCTGCAAACACCCCGCTGCCGAGCGGCGGCAGCTCTTACCATCATGGGAAAGATGATGGCGGCACGGGACACCTTGATGGTCCAGAGCAGGACGAGGCAGGTCAGCTGGATCACCGTGAACAAATGCACCTTTCGCAAGGGCACGTGCCGCAGGTAGATGAAATCCGGCTGGTGTTTCGCCGGCATCCAAAACAGCTTCAAGCGATCAAAGAACTGCAAAACAAAAGGGAGAGGTTGCCACCTTGGGACTGCGGCAAGGTTCTGGCCCTCTCGAGACGGGGAGGCAGTTTGCAGCATCTCGCTTGCCGTCAGAAATCCTGGATCCCACCGCGTTCCTCCTGGGAGCAGCACCCATTTTCCCTTTGCTCCATCTATCAACCGGCTTGCCCCCGAGAGCTGCCCACCAAACGGCAACTATTCCATGCCATTCCATTAGTAGCATTTCTCGGCCCACTGAATCCCCCAAGCGAGGATTTCCACCAGTGGTAGAAACTGCCTTCCCTTTGCACTGAATTCCCCCGCTTTCACGTAACCAAACACTGACCTGCCCTAAACCCTGAAACAGAGAGCGCTGAACTTGCCTGGTCCTCCCAGCCCTATATACCTCCTGTGCCTCCACCAATCTTTTGCTTACACAAAAGACTTTCATTGCTTGCTCTGCGAGAAGTTTTTCCCATGCCACTGCTTTTTTTCCCTGCTGCTACGGAGACAAAATACCAGGGAGCCGACACGCTGCACGCTGTAAAAGAGTCCGTACCTGAATTCCTCTGAGCGACGACACACCCATGTAGAGAAAGACGCCATAAAGCACAGGCATTGGTATAAACTGGGGGGGGAGAAAGAAAAAAAAAAAAGAATGCAATCGTTTCTTTTTCTATATTGCATTTTCAGTATTAGCACCCTCTTCCACAGGCACTGCCTAAAATTGCTTGAAGCTTTCCAGCTTCCATTCAGGCTTAGAGATGGGTCAGATTTTAACCATTAAAGATTTTGTGCGCACGAGTGAGCTAAGGCTGTGCTTTAGGCTGAACTTTGGAGTTACCTCTCCTCAGAATAATCCTATTTTCCAGAAAGCTTGGAGGAAAATAGGCAATTTCACCCGTGCTGCCCTATGCCGCAGTCCGTGGCAGCAGAAAAACACTTCTGCCTATTCTTGGGGCAACAGGCAAAGGCCGCAGGCCTCCTTTTAGCCTAGAGACGAGATTACTTTGTGGGAGGAACGTGCAAGGAAGCTCACGGGGATGACCTCAGTGTGTTTAGCTCCTGGGAATGGCTCCTCCGGGGCATTTGGGCAGCAAATTGCAGCCAGTAAAGGGCTGCCTGTTTGAAAGAGAGCAGATGTGCTGGTCTGAATATGCTCAACTGTAACCCATAAACATGGGCGGGCCTGAAAGACACCCGAAAATTCAAGCAGTTGCGTTGCTCGCTCGCCTCGAGCACACCAAACGGGGGCCTGAAGGGCTGCAAAGCCTAACCGAGGCTGGTTCCCACCGTGGGTCGAGCCCCAAGGGTTGGGATCACCTCCTCCTCCTCCGCTCCACAACTAACTCCTCAGGCCTGCAGAGAGGGGACTGGTTTTCTGTAACCTCCAACAAGCTCGCGGTTGTTGGGTGGTTTGCATTTTCCTCTCACCTTTAACACGGAAGTGAAGAAGACGGAGCAGCCCATGAGCACAAAGATCAGCAAGCCAGTGACTCTCTGCTCTCGTATCCCCAGAAACTTGGGTTGTTCTCCTGGAGCTGAGCAGTCAGACTCTACTTTGAGGCTATTCACGTGGGTGATGGACAGGACGGTCGCAGCCACAAACCAGGGCAGCCCCATCACAGAGCACACCCCGAGCATCACGGCCACCACAAAAAGGTCCAGGTGGTACCCGCATCCTTTCTGCAGGCAGGAAAACAAGAAACAGAGCATCCCATAGCACAAGAGCAAGGAGAACGTCGCAAGGCAGACTCAAACCCGGCTCGAGCACAAGTCAACTTCTTCAGAATTTAAAACAAGAAATGGAAACAAGTAAGGGTGTATGCAAGCTTTGCACACGCACCTGGCATGAAAATCGGGCAGGAGTTCAGATGCAAGGGATATGGGGAGCTTGTGCGATACATACTTCTCCAAAAAAAAAAAAAAAGCCACCCCACAACCCAAAACCACCAAACCATTTTTTTCACTCACAAAGAAAATTCTACCACTTGCAAGGAAGGCGTGACTCTGAGTTATCCCTGGCAGCGCATCAAAACAATTCATTCCCCGCACCTGCTGCTGCTGCCATTTTAAAACAAAAAGGCGCTTCTATATTGCTCCAAGATTAATTTGCTCCTCCAAAAGGTTGCTCATCTGAACTGCCCTGTCACTTGCTCCCTGCATCATCGTTAATCCAGGAGAGCATCCTGCCACGCAGCCTGGCCTTGTCCCAAACCAATGCCTTCAGAAAGCATCGGGAATAAGAGCTTCTCCCCAGACCTGCAGCCCAGAAGGGGCTGGGGCTGGGGTCATCTCTCGCAGGCCCTTACCTTCAGCTTGTGCTCCTTCCTGTTCACAATAACGGCACTGATCTGCTGGTCCATGAATATCAAGATGGTGCAGAGCAGAGCTGGGACGAGCGCAGCCAACACCGTCCACCAAGGGTTGGGTCCTATGGGGTTGATGAACCACCCGCGGTCGTCTCTGGTAGGCTGCAACAAAGCCCACACGTCAGCATCGTCTCCCAGCCCAGGCACTCCACTGGCTTTCATTTTCCCCTCCCTCCCTGTGTCAGAGCACCTCCCAGCCCTGGCTTCACGTCCCCCTCTCCCGTGGGCTTCAGCAGTGCCGGTGTCCTCTTTGCAAGCACCTCTAGATACTTCTCCTGTAGGTATCTAGTTTTGGGGCCATCTTCTCGGTTCCAGGAGGAAGCAAGGCACTTGGAGGTGGAAGAGGAGATGCTCACACCCCCAGCATCTCCTCCAGACTCAGCCCTGCCCTGCCCCGGCATCACCTTGTGGCACCCCCACGTGCCAAAACACCCCAGTACCTTGAACGCATGGGGGACCTGGAGCTTCGGCGATGGGATCCCAGCCACAAAGTCAAGGAGCACCATGATGACGATGGTGAGGAAGACAGCAAAGTCGCTCACTGTGGACCGTACCTGGGGCAAGAAACCAGAGGTGAAAGGGGCATGGCAAACAGGGCCGTAACGTGAGATGCCAGAGTTGCAGACATCCACAACGTTAGGCTGGTTAACCAAATCCCACCACCCCTCTGAGCACATGCAGCCTGATCCCTTGCTTAGATACTGTTGCTGTGTTTGTCCCTGTGACATCTGGTGTCAGACAATAAAAAAAGCTTAATTAGGTGGACAAGGGTTGGTTTAAGTCAAAACCTAAAAATAATAATAATAATATTAAAAATAAGAAAACAGATGTCTGCCACTACAGCTACACTCACAGCTACAATGGCAACAAGGCACTGAGGCATCCTTTAGTCCTCAAAAGGAAGCTCCTCATTCGAATCTACTTTCCGCTCGAGCACATAATGCGCAGAAGGTAAGGAAAAAAAAACCAAAACCCCAACCCCCAAAACTTTGGGAAACCTGACTTCCTACTACCTGAGGAGGAAAAATAAAAAAAAAAAAAAAAAAAAAAAAATCTTCAATCTGGGGCAGGTCACGAGGCAGGTGGGAAATGCTACGATGATTTTGCACTCATGGAAATGAGTGCGGGACGTCCAAGCTCTTGGAGAGCTTGGCCTGCAAGGCCAACGTTTCCCAGCTTGACCAAGGCGGGGCAAATACTGCTTAGTGCTCCAGGAAAGCCATTTTGGGAAACGAGTGTGGAGATGGATGCTGGCCACCATCTTCTACTTACTCTGGTTGGAAAGTAGCGGCTGGTTTTAAACTTCTTCAAGAAGCCTGACAGGGCAAAGGTGGCGAAGAAGAGGATGCAGCACCAGAGGAACACGTCAGGCGTGTAGGGGCCGTCGCGTCCACAGGCAGGTCCTTGAAACTCCCCACGCAAATACCGACATTCCTGGAGAGACAGAGCGTCAGGACACAAAGGCAGTGCACGTGCGGCAGGGAAACCTCGCATAGCTAGGGGGTTTTGAGGACCTCGGTCCAAGATCCACGACCCTGTAACTGCTCCTGCCAATGGAGATTTATATTTAATGAGCAGCAGCAGCTGAACAAGTGACACATCGAACTACAGAGCGGAGAAATGAGACGTGAGGGGACGCCATACCACACACCCTCGGCACATCCTCTGCCTGCCATTCGAGCAATCGTGGCTAAAGAAGACACCAGAGGGGAAGGAAACACTGGAAACTCTTGGGGATAGAGAGAGAGGCAAGAGGGAAGGAGGGCTAAAGACAACCATGGCAGGAAAGGAGGAGAAGAGACAAATCGTCCCTTCCCAGGGGAGGGCTCGCAGAACCTGGCCAAGAGGGGATGAAGGCCACCGTAAGAGCCTGCCGCCCTAGGCCCGGGCTCTGCTTCCAGCAACAACAGCCTGAGAGGCTGCTCAGACATTTATGCATGGACCTACAGACAGCACTGAATGAGAAAGCAAGGCCTGGAGTTACTAGGAACCCATTAAGGAGGCCAATGACTACCTTTCAAGCATGAACTTAAGTCCTACAACTTCTACAGTAATCAAACCACCCACTACTTAACCTTCCTCCCAGTCAGAAGTACTGTCCTGCAACAGGCTTGAGGGGGACACTTGCTACCCACAATGCTGGGGACCAGGTAGACTGGGACAAGGTGGACTCTCCTCCCCAGGACCAAGCAGGTTCAAAGCACACGCTAGATCTAAGCAAGGACTTTTCCGAGCAGCACTAGCACAGTTTGAAGCCCATCATTCCCTGAAGGGCTCTGACTTTTGCACCATGCAAATGCCCCCGGACCCCATGGCCGCGGCGCGAGGAAGCAGTGGCTCGGGGCACTTACGGTCACCGTGAGGTTTTCCCAGGCTATGCCAGACACGTTGATCTTGTTGCTCGCCCAGAAACGCAGCGTTTCGTTGCTGGGATGGGTCGGTGCCTCACACTTACAGCTGGCAGGAGAGAAGCCAAGACGGGGGGGGTAAGGGAAAGGCGATGGAGGTGCAGCCCGGAGCTCCTGCCAAGGGGCAGCATCTTTCTCAGGGGGAAAAAAAACCCACTAGTAGCTGGTGAGGAAGTCCAGCTTGCTGTGCATGTGCACAGGGTAGGTGTCTCGCAGGTGACTCAGCTTCTCCAGAGCCTCGTAGATGAAGATGATGCAGATGAGGGAGGCAAAGGCTTCTTCCGTGAAGCGGGTGACGTAGCACACCAAACAGCTGGCGTCGGTGGCCACCAGCACTATGCACAAGAAGGCGGTCCACAGCCCAATGCACGCCCGCAGAGACAGATAGGAGAGCGCGTACTCCCTGCGAAAGCAAAATGAAACAAAGGCTGGAAAGGCCAGCAAGAGGCCCTGAGCCATGCCTGCCTTCGGGGAAAGCGGGGAGCAATTTTGGAGCGTGTCAAGGCTGCGGATGGGAAATGCCGTTTCCATGTACTACCACAGAGAGCCTCGGGACTGTGGTGTAGGGTGTAGACCCACAGGAGGAGAGGCCAATTACTTAGTTACCACTGCTGAACAAGGATCTTGTGTTAACACCTTGGAGGCTGCTCGAGGTCAGGTCCCTCTTGGGCCAGGTGGTGTTCTCCCACATCACCCTGACGCCCTAACACTGAAACCAGCTGGGTGTGCACCCAGTCACCTGCTGCCAGCAAGCTGGGGCTTAATAATAAACCTTATGGCAATATAAGGGTGGTTTATCTCCCATCAAAGCCATCGCAACAAAAGGACTGTCACTAAAATCTAGCAACTACCCCTAAGAAAAAGAAAAGAAAAGAAAAGCATCTTTTCTCCATCACTGCCCCCTTCTGAAGGCTCTCGCAGCACCCAGCTGCGGCAGCCAGCCTTACTTGCAGAATTTGTAGAGGATCTTCTCGAACACGAGCACGGGTCCCGTGCTGCCGAGGATGGTGAGAGGTTGGCCGGCAAAGAGGCAATACACCACGCCGGCCATGGACGCGCCCAGCAGCGACTCCATGGCACTCTGTCCGGGGAAGAGAGGCAGCCGTGAGTAAATAAATCGTTAGGGAGAAACAACAACCAAAGCCCATTCACTGCAGCAAGGACTTTGGCCTGAGTTTGATCCTCCCCCATGGCCCCCAACAGAGAGAGGTGCTCACTATGTGGCCATTGGTCGCCTCCCCCAGCAGTCCCCCGAAGGTGATGACAGGGGACATGCAGGCACAGTAGAGGAAGAGGAAGGACGCCAGGCACTGCAGGCTCAGACCATCCCGGAAGTCACTCCAGAACCACGGGGCTTTCCGCTTCATGTCCAGGGTCAAACCTCCAAAGAGCCTGCAGGAAGGAAAAAGAAGAGAGTCTGTTCTCTTGGAGGAACACGCTGACTTTGCTTTGCTGCAGAAGGGCAATCACAAGCACAGAGCAACTTCCGTGGCTAAAAAGAAGCACTCTCCTTCATCCCAAATCAAGGAAACCTGCGTGCAATGGTGATGGCTGGGGCTGAGCCCAGCTGCCCAGACCTCCCCCCTGCCCAGCCCAGGGGACCAAGCTGGTCATGTGGAGCCCCTTCACTGAACCAGCTAACCCCAAAGACCTGCTAGAAGGGAAGGTGCATGCTCAGATTTGAGGGGCAACAGAAGAAAAACACCCAAACTATTAAAGCTCCCACCTTCCCGTCCGCTGCAGTTCGGGGCCACAGTGTTTCTCCAGCATGCTGTGAGAAGCACCGTCATCAAGAGCTCCTGGCATCTTCCTTTTTTCCTGTTAAAACGGAAGTAAGATAAAGCTATGGACTTGCAACCACTGGCTCGTTTTGCTTCTGGTCTGGCTCTGTGACTGTGTCAGAGCGGGACCTTGTGAATTTGGGCCCCTGAACAGCGTCCCCAGCTGTCCTGCCCGTCCCCCTTGCGCCTCCCGCCGACGCAGCACCCACCTGCGAAGGGACGTTTTTCGGGGGCTCGATTCGGATCGATGGATCCCACTCTCCTGGCGGCAAGACCGTGACCTGATCCAGAAACTCGTCGATGCCAGCCACCAGGTCAGCCCCGTTCTTGGCTTTATAGGCAACGTCACGGAAAACCTGCCAATAGAAGACGACCTGGTGAGAGGACAACCCAGCTCGGATGTCCTAACCAGTGCAATAAACTCTTGCCTAAACGCAAGGCTTTTTCCCCAAAATTTCCTGCTGGAAAGGGCAGGAAATATTCCCCCAAAAGGAAAAAATCTGTGCATCATGGCATTTGTAATCGTCTCCCCCACGAGGCCCCTGTCCCCCATGGCACACCATACCCTTCTGCTTAAAGAGCAAGAGAAGTTTTACTGGCCCTGGCAATGCCACCACTGGGGACAGCGTGCTGGGGACCCCGGCGAGAAGGATGAGGTGCAGGATGCACCCCGGGTGGGATTTCAGCCTCCAGGATGTGGCGTGATGCAAATCTGCGTGTTTGCTTTGGGGTGAGAAAGAGGGCTGGGCTGTTTGGAGAGCTGCGGGCAGCTGGGACAGCAAATCCTCTTCCTCACTACTTCAGAGACAGGGAGAGCTGAAGAAAGGCAAAAATGACCCAGAGCTATCTCATCTTGTCGCACCTCATCCGTCATGATAGTGGCCATGGACCTGCCGATCTCATGGTACTGATGGGCTTTTCCTTCTGGCCCAAGCAAAACAAACAGGAACCTGGGCAGGAAAAACAAAATGAGAGAGAGAAGAAGGTGTCCTTGCTCCGAGAGCACCCAAGGAAAGCCCTGGCAGCTCCCAGCCCAGAGCGTGGCTCAAGACGGGACACGTAGGCTCAGCGACGCCGCGATGAATTTGAAATTCTTCCAAGCCGACGGCAAATTTAATTTGGGGGCCAACTTTCATTACAATTGGCCGATGGGTTTAAAAGCTACAGCAGGGAATGGAGAAACGAAGGCGAGGAGATGTGGGTGGGGGAAACGTGCTTGCTCCCCCTCCCACTCGCCTTGTTCCCTTGGGACACCAAACTGATGCCTGCAACTTGATCTTTGGTTGGGTGTCTTTTTTACGGAAAAAAATTTGCGCTTCTCATTCGCACCTTGTTGGGATGGGAACTTCTGTCATGCCTGAGAGGAGGACAGCCGGGCTCAGGCGGACAAATGCCACGATGGGCTGGTGAAGGAAATCCAGCTCTCCTACCAGCACGTTGGATGCTTCAGCCCCGGTGGGAATTTTCTTCATGAAGTGCAGCTCCGCCTGGGCACGACAAGCGATTTTCAGGCAATTACCCCAACAGCAAAGCCCACAGCGCTCTGCAGCACACTCTGCAGCCAAGTTTGCAAGAGCAAAGCCGGCCCTAAAGGCGTAAGAAAGCTGCGAGTGTCTCACCTTGCTTAAATCCATTGCTCTGCTCTCAGGGTTCACCCCATCTTTAGCTTCCGCAGCGGTGGGAGAAGGACAAGGGGTGATTGTTTGGGCTGGTAGGAAGAAGAAAGACACTCAGAAAGATGGGCAAGGAGCAACTGGGACGCTTCTCCTTTGCCCGGACAAGTCTAATGGGGCCACAGCCCTGCAGAAACCCTCACCTGGCTTGTAGAGGAGGTGCAGGTCTGACTGCCTCTTGCTCACGTCAGCAAACGAGCAGACAGCGGGGAGAAGGTTGGTTGTCTTCTCGTTCTGATGGTGGTGCTTCCTCAAAAGGACTTCTCGAACCTGCGCCCGCATGTGCTCGTCAAACTCCGTGGACTGTTCTTGCTGGGCCAGGATCATATCTGAGGATGGCAAAGGGAAACGAAGCCGTCAGAGCAGAAACCCCAACAAGTCCCGACCCCCAAAGCCCCCAGGGAAGGCTGTGCCACACAGGCTGCACCCTAATGCCGGCTCAGCCTTGCACAGCAAGGCCTTTTAACAATGTTCAGCCTTTGCAGCGAAAACGAGAATTTTCTTTTGCTAAGAAACATCATCCAAGTGCTTATTCATCATTCCGCTAAGATAAATATTGCCCATTCTAAATAACGCAATTTTCTTGCCCGACCTGGCCTTTCTGACTCTACACGTTTACCCAAATTATAAGCAATCTAGAGCACAGACGTTCCCAGAGTTTCCCGTGCTGATCGAGTGCAATTTGCCGAGCCCAGGGAGAAACGTGCTAAGAACGGCTCCGACTTCTCCAGCCCTTGAAAGGGCTGAATGGAGACCTGCCGCCAGCCAAAGATAACTTCTCCAAAGCGGCTTTTGCAATTAACTTCAAGTATCTTCCCCACAGGAATACACTGCTTGGTCATCGCCAGATAACCTCTGCCTTAAAACTCTTCAATGCTGGATGTTAAGGCAAAAGTAAGAAAAAGAATGCGAGGAAACAGCTTGTAAGAAATCGTTCCCTTAAGGAGGTTCAGCTCTTACGCGGACTCCGTATTTCTAAGAGCAGCCTGCTAAGCCCTGACACACGCTCCTTTTTGGCTGCAGAACATTCTCTAGTGGCTTCTCCAGCCCCACAAACTGCTTTCAAAAGGACCCCGTATGGGAAGAAAAAAACGGTGCGACTGTTGCACGCCCAGTCTACATCCAAAAACAGCTCATGAGAAAAACACAGTGGGACTTCTGGAAAAGGACGTGCCATTAGGGCAGGGTCTGATGTGGGAGTGAAGAGCTGAGCTCGGCCGTTCCCGGAGGGATGCAGTGCCCACGGTACCTGCAATCTCTTCGATGCTGTTGGCACAAATGTCCAGCAGCACCGACCCGTTGCTGATGCAGCTCCTCAGCTCGGAGAGGCTGTGCAAGGACAGCGTGCCAACGTAGGGCTTGCTCCAGCGCTCGCCGCCATCTTCCACGTCCTCCTCAAACTTCAGCCACCTGTGGACATCGGGTGCGATCAGCCCCATTGCAAGAAAACAGCCCCAGCTCTGCAACCCCTTTGACAGAGCCACGGGGTGGCAAGAGGAGAAGGCTCCTCGTGCCGCCACCTGCAGCTGCAAAAGCTTCGCGTCCTGGAGGGGAGAAAGCAGAGCCCACGGGCGCTGCCGGTGCGGGGACTCCTCTCCCACCGCAGCCAAGCAGCAGGGATTTACCTTGCCGTTTCCTTCCACTCGGCATCTCGGCCCTCTTTTACACAGATCTCATCCAGCTCGGAGAACAAGTGGTGAGGGACATGCTGCTCGTCCTCCTTGGTCCTGAGAATGAACTGCACCCGCTGGGACGGGGAGCCTGGGGGCAGAAGGCAAAGACCCATCCCGTTACCGCGCCTCAACACAGCTCATCACGCTCACGTGCAAAGTGGCCATCAGCACCAGTGCAGCCATAAACACTGGGCTGGCCCCTCTCCTCTGCGTCTGTCTGGGCTTGCACAGAGCCATGGAGAAGGAGAAGCATCTAGTCCACCTCTGCATAAGGATGGGCTGCTTTCCTTCCCCACATTGCCATTTTTAAAGCCAGGATCCCTCTAAGGAAGACGAGCCTACACCCATTAGGCATTTAACTGCATTAAAAAAAAAACCCCAACCAACCAACAAAAAAAAGAAAACTTGGGAAAAAGAGGGTGTTGCTCAATAAGGCCACTTTCCCTCGGAAGAACAGCAACTCACTCAAACTAGCCACGGGGACCTGCTCGCAGAAGGCCCCAGCGCCCACGTTGCCCCCAGGAGTTTAGCGAATGCCGCGGTGGGACTTACAGTGGTAGCCCTGCTCCGTCGGGGCAGAGTCCTTCTCCCGTTCCCCTTCCCGATGCTTCTGGCTGTGGCGTCGGTGATGCCGGTGGCTCTGCCTAACCAGTGGCATCCACGCGCCCACGTACAGGGTCCGGTGGCCTGCGAAAAGCGAAAAAGCGGCGTGTTTTGCAGCACTCTCGGCATTGCAGCAATGGTTGAGGTGGCCGGTGCCTTGCTAAGCCACGGTTAAATCCCAGGAGCAACACCACCTTCCCTTAATCTTATTTTCACCGGACCTCCTTTTTTGCAAGCCTATTTTACTCGAGCTTTGCAACAACACAGCAACAACAAGCGTTGGCTCCGCCTCATCTAAAAGTGCCCTGAAAGTATCGGACCTCTTCTCAAATTCCAGCTTCGGCTGGACAACACTCAGACTTGCTCATTAAGCAGCAACACAAGCTAATTATTGTCAAAATCTCTGTATGGCACGAGGCGACAAGAGACGGTCAAATCAGTCCCATCGTAATGAACTCCAGAACAAAAAAAGAAAATCACAGCCCCGCGTCTGCAGCCCTGAAATGATTCTCCTGACCTCTCCAAGCCAGGAGCAGCCTCTGCGAGAAAAAAAGCCGTCAATTATCGAGCCCCGTGGCTACAACTCACACCGTGGCCTCCCGGGGGCCTTTTTCCCTCCGTTTAAAAAGCCGTAATAGTAAAAAACCTGACAATAACTGTGCTGCTTTATTGAGAAGCGCGGCACGTTTTGCTGCACGTGATGCGACACCCAACAAGGCACACTGGAGAGACTTTGTGCAATGGGAAAACGCGCTGGGCTGGTGGCTCCTCTACCAGGATCTCAGCAGAGACTCACCTTCCAACTCCTCCTTCTCATAGCAAATACTGACAGCGTTGCTCCTTCTTCCCCGGTCGATCACTGCCTCCTCGTCATGTCTCTGTTTAGCAACGACAAGAAGGGAAAAGTTGGGGCTGGGGGTGGAGAGCTCCCTTACGTCCTCCCAGCCATCATCCAGCCCTGCGTCCACGCGAGTCCACGAGCCATCACGCCTCTGCGTGCCTCCTCCTCCTTCAGGCACAGCCCTAAAACCACGGACTTGTAGGAGGTTTTTCTTCCCATACGCAAATAAAACAGCCCATAACATCACCTGTACTGCATACCATGAGAGTCTGGACGTATTTCATACAGCAGGAGAGGGATGACTGTTTCAGACCAAAAAAACCCACCTCCTGCTTTGTTCTTCAGGTTCCTGTCTAAAAAAGCGATTTCCAAACTGGAAAAAATAACCCCAACCCACAAAACTGCACTTTTGAGCCCCGGCCGTGCTACCTGTAACTCTTCCAGAAGTGTCATTTTGTGACCCCCAGTTGGGTTCATCCTCACGTCAGTCACTGGGTTTTGGGGACAACTGAACCTCCAGGTCAGTCAGGGGGCCCGATTCCCCAGGGACTGATGGAGTAGCCCTCACGGGAGGAGCTAAGTGGCACCCAGTGTGCACCAACTCCAGAGACACAATAGGGACCATTATGAAATCACAAGCTATGATGCGGATCCAGGCAGCTACTTAAAGCCACGCACCCCTAGACCCTTCCCGCTTGGAAAACTTAGTGCCTGGGGAGAAGCCAGCTCTGCTTTCAGCAAAAACTCTCCAGAACAGAGAAACTTCCTGCATGAGAGGTGTCAGGCTCAAAAGTGCGCAGAAGGAAAACCCTCCACAGGCTCGTTCGCCCTCCTGAGAAGCAAAGCCCATTAGCAGCAGCATGGTTTCTCTCTTTTTCTTTCTAACAGTAGAGCTGAAGCTCTAGCATCCTGAGGATAACGGGAGGTACAAATACGGTAGGGAAAAAGAACATCTTACTGGATCGATGGGTAGATTCAGAAAAAAACCCTGCTACACAGTAGTTTATCCCGACTGCTAGCTAGAACCGAGAAGACTGTTTTTTCCACCTGCGTCGACAGTTCCGGTGAAACATACTACTCGTCTAGGACGGCTGCATCTGAGGAACGAGAATTAGTTATCTGCAATACAAGGAATAACAATGAGTCATTTTGTGTCATGATATTCATCAGACTGCACAGAGAAACAAGAGACAAATGCATTTGAATAACCATGTCTTGTGTTACGTTTTAACCACTTAACATTCCATGAGAAATACCCCAAGAGCTCAAGAAGAAAGAGCAGAAAGACAGGAGACAGGTGAAAGCCGAGAGCGCCAGCTAGACGGAATGAAAGACCCTCTTCCTTCTCTGAAGCTTCAGCAAGGCTTCCTTCACCTGCTTGTTCCTCCGACTGTAAATGACGGGGTTCAAACTGGGGCTGACGAGACTGCAGAAAAGGGAAAGAACTTTCTCCCTCCCAGAGGAGTTACCGCTCCCGGGCCCCGCGTACATGAAGATGGCGTTTCCATAAAAGACACCCGCCGCGGTCGGGTGGGAGCCACACGTGGACAAGGTTTCGTGCCATCCTGGCGCAGAGCGGATGCGCAGATCGGTGGCCGGGGTGTCCAGGGAGGAAATCAGGATTAAGGCTAAAGGCAAGAGGAAGAAGCACACACAGACAGCAAAGATCAGGACTTTATTGGCAGGAGCGGCAGTGCAGGCCAGCTTTAAGACAGCAACAATTTCACAGGAGAAGTGGACAACCTCGCAGGGGCCACAGAAAGGCAGGTGTAAAGCCAGAGAGGCTTGCAGTGTGCCCAATACGAACGCCAAAGCCCACAAAACCGTGGCAAGGGTGAGGCGCAGCCTCCAGATCACGATGAGGGCATAGCGCAGGGGACGGCAGATTGCCACGTAGCGAACATGAGACATCACGGCCAGCAGCACGCACGCTGTAAGTGCAAAGATTAAATAAAGATGGATCTGTGCCCCACACCCAGCACAGGAGAGGGCTCTGCCTTGTCCAAGGAGGCTCCTTAGCATACGGGGGACATTGCTGGAGGCGTAGCAGATGTCCGCGATGGAGAGGTGGCGGAGGAAGAAGTACACGGGGCTGTGGAGGCAGCAGTCCAGGCAGATAAGCAGAAAGACAAGTGCGTTTCCCATCAGAGTGGCAGAGCAGAGGGCAGAGAAAAGGCCAAAGAGGCAGTGCTGCAGGGCTGGGGTGCTGCAGAACCCCAGGAGGACGAATTCTGTGACAGTCGCTTCATTCTGCACGCTGTGCTGGAGGTGAGGCAGCACAAACTGCGACCACGGAGGTCTGGAAGCAAAGGAGCAAGGAAAAGGAAAGAAAAAGGAGAGTTTTCCTAAGAATGTTGTGTCCTTTACTCTTTACGCTGCAGCTCCCTTCTCCCCGTTCTTCCCTCTGACTCCAGTGAAAGGTGCGTACTACCCTCCCCACGCTGAGCGACGTACATCTGAATTGCAAGCTCCAATCTCTCTGCAAACTTTGAGCAGCTTGACCAATCTCGCACAACTTTGCTGCCTAGCTTGCCCTTGAAGTCTTTCTTTTCCTGGGTTGGTTTGGGGTTTTTTTTGCAGGGGGTGGGGAGGGGCAGGGGGTGGTTTTGCTGTTGGAGAAGATAAGATGATGAAGATTGCAGGTGTCGATTAAGGTGAAGTCAGAACAACTTCAAAGCAGCTATTTTAAATTAAGTCCATATTAAAAGGAATGCACAGTTCACAGAAGAATTCCAGTTTTACCATTAAACCAACCAGCATTTCCAATCCACTGCCGTGTCCTCTTTACCTTCGTGCAATGCATTCCTATTGAATCCTGCAGTTGCTTGATCCGACTCCCCTATCCCAGCAGGGAGGCTACTGCAGGCCCGGGAAGGTCAGGCAGAACGTCACCTTGGTTCCTGCTGTGCAGCTGCTCGCCGTTACCAGTTTCGCAGGGTGCTGGTCAAGGTCCCTGGGCATCCCCTGGCACTTGTCTCCACGCGGCTCTCTGGTCTCCAAGATCTTCCGCCACTTCCAGGATACTTCCTCCAGCCAGGATCTTCACCTTTTCCTTCCTGGGTCCCTTTCTTCTCTTCAAGATCCCTTCTTCTTTCTGGGAACCCTTCTTTTTGCCACCACCTCTTCTTTCTGGAACCCCACGCCCCCCGTTTTCCCAATCTAAGTTGTCTATGTGAGCAGTACGATGCCTGATCAGCCTCCGAATTAAGGCTTCTGTCTCCTAGCTCTTTAGTAACTGTAGGATTCGGGACACGCTGGTTGCGTGTAGCAAGAAGCAGGCTTCTGCTTGACAGCTCAGAGTTCAGTTTCAGACATTCACACGCACAGACCTTGCCACACACGTGCACCCCGTCACGTCTTGCCTGGTAACCTTCACAGTTTGAGCCAGTTTTTTGTCTACGGCCGGGCTTCAGACCCAGGGCATGGCCACAGAAGCGCATTCCCCCCGTCAGTCTGTGAGCTGAGCAAGGGAGAGTCAATACTTGTCTGGTGAGCCTCATACCCAGGCAATGTGGGCGACCCCTCTCCTGCGACAGCCCTGGCAAAAGCCACAGCAGGGTGCTCCCTTGCCTCTGCCTAGGTCACCGGGGTTCCCCTGCCTGCCATTGCTCCTTTGTCCTCCTCTGTGTTTGTGGAGATGAACCTTTAACCACACAACCTAACACCTACAACGCCGGGAAAAAGAGAGGCTGCAGAGGGTCCAGCGGGGAAGGTCGCCGATGTAAAATGCTCTTTGTGAGAGGCAGCACACCCAGCTCACCTCCTTGCTCCTGAGCTGCTCTATCGGAAGCACTGCGTGCAGGACGCTCTGCTCAACAGGCTGTGTCTGTCTCTGACTGCCTTGTCCTTGCTGCAGCACCGTGTGCTGGGGGAACGCCACGGAGAGCAAGGAGGACGCTCTTTCCCCAGGAGCAACGGAGGGTGCTCAGCTGAGTGCTGCTGCAGGGGCCAAAGTGGGGCAGGCAGGCAGGCAGGGGAAGGCAGGAACGGGGGAGCTGGGAGGAACCGGCCAGTCTGGGAGATGCCCGAGAGGCTCGAAAACCCTGTAAGCACAGGACGAGCTCACAGGAGGTTCAACGTGAGGCCCTGTGCTTAACCATGCCCTCCAGATCTGGACCTTCTCTGCTTCCCGAGTTACCGTGCAGTTTAACAGCCTGGTGCAGAGATCCTGACTGGGAGATCACTGTACCTCCAGGAGTTAGGGATCCACCTAACAGTTAACCTGAGCGGGTGCAGGTCTGTGCTGCGCTGTACCTACAGCGTGGCCTTCAGGCTGTGTCCCTACACATGCCCCTTGGCCGCAGGATAAACGGAGCTGGTTGACTGTGACAGAGGAGCCTCCAGGCAGCTCCTGCTTGGTACCAGCGATTACGCCACCTGCGCGGCCCTGCCGTTATCTAAAGTGCAGCAAGAAGTCCGCGCGTGAACATCCTTTATGCATGGAGTTGTTTTCTTCTAAGAAAAGTTGTACGACACCGTGAATGACCAAAAAGGAGGAACTTCTCCACAGGCAGGATCTGTACAGTGTGCCAAGGGAAAATCCATCTGGGGTCTGCCCAATGCTGCATGAACGCAGGGTCCCCAGCATCTGAAGGGACCTAAGATTTACTTGCTACCTAGATGCCTCTTCTTGCTGCCTGTATGCCTTCTTCCTGGCTACGTCGCCTCCCAAGAGCTTGCCCACCCCCAGCCTACTGGGGAGGGGGGGAATGGTAGAGAGACAGCCCTGATGCTGTGCCAGCACTGCTCAGCCATGGCCAAAACACTGCTGTGTTATCAACAGCTTTCTAGCTACCAGTACAGAGCACAGCACCACGAGGGCTGCTGTGGGGTAAAGGAACTCCAACTCAGCCAGACCCAATAGAGAAGGAAAGTGGAGGAACAACAGAGGGGGCAGCCCAGGGACACAGAGCCCCAGGTCTCATCCGGCCGCTCCTGTGACCATACGGTGTATTCAAAATCAAATACCTGAAGTGCTTCCTTAGACGCAGTTTACAGCCAGGGGACAAGAAGGTGGCAGTTCTGCATTTTGCAGCTCCCAGGCTGATGGCAGAGCCAAAGCAAAAAAAAAACCCAAACAACAAAAACCAAACCAACCAAGAGAGGTAAGACTGGAGGCAAGGGGGCAAATGCTTTTCTTTCACCTTAGGCCAACTGCTCGGACGCTCTCTATGCTGCCCTGCCACAGAGGGCATCCCTCTCGTACCAGTAAGAGACATAAGAGCGAATTAAAGCCAGGACCCCAAACCAGACCAAAAACCCGGTCATGATGAAGAAGAAAGTGGAGAATGCATCAAACATAACAGAAAATGATTTTGGACATTCCCAGTTTACATTTGGAAAAAAGAGAGAAAAAAAAAGAGGAGGAATTAGGTATTAAAAGAAGAGCACTGAATGATAAAGCAGTAGCAGTCCCTCTACCACTACAAACCCACACCCCCACACGCACGTACGCACACAGACTTAACACCACCAAACTCCCATTGACTGTGATGTTCACCTCAGCTTGCTGGTCTAGAGATACTGAATGCCTGAAGCACACCAAGGAGAACTGAAAACATCTGCATGGCTTTAATGGGAATCCTCCAACTGAAACAAAGCGCTTTCTCCCTCTGTCTGCGTTGGCACATCCCCGAGTCACGCTCTCACTCCTCTCCTTCAAAGTCAAGATTCCTAAACGTGAAAAGCGGGAGTGGGGAATGGCGAAGGGAAGAGAAAAAGAGGCAGAGCATCATCAGTGGAAGACCTGCCAGCTGCTGCTGATTCAGCCCTGTTCGGGGGACCACCCCAGCAGAGAGGAGCTGGTTTGCGTGCCACGGTCCTCACTGCCTGTTCCCAGGGACAGGCCGTTTGCTCAGCCTTGCCGGCCAAAGCGTGGGAGAAGCGTAGGCGTGTGCCGTCGCTTGCAGAGGAGCACGGTCACGTTCACGTGCAATCCTTTACCTTCTTCCTCCCTGGATTCAAAGGGTTTCTGTCTTCAAAGTGAGAGCCTTCCGTACGGTCGTTTGTGACATTTCATCCAGGATAATAATCTCAGAAGGATCAGTCCTGCAATAAATATTTCACATAGCAATCCGTGATTATGGGAACTGATGCCACCAAGGGCATTAGCATCAGCGAGAGGAACAGCGGAGCCCCGAGAATCAAAGCTCCGCATAAGTGTGGGAGGTTTTGCTGGATGAGGAGTTTTGGGAGGCAAGCCGGGGAGCTGCAGAGCAACAGCTCTGTGCAAAGGCTCTTGCTGGGGTCTAGCCCCGGTGCGGGTTCCTAAGCCACTGCTGGTACAGATCACGCCTGCAACTCCGCATGTGTAAGTATGAGGATCTCCAGCTACCGTAAAGGCACTGATGATGCAAGGTTTGGGGGTCAAACGCGAGTGCTGCAGCCGCTCTGCTTGGGGTGGCTTGCCCTGCGATCACCTCCTGCAGCCCTGCCCCCGAATTTGATTTTCCCACCAAGCTGCCTGCTGGTTTCTGTGGAATGCCCCACCAAGAGGCAAGTGGAGAAAACTCTGCCAAACACCTTCAAGCTAATCTTGCCGGGGGTCCTGGCGCTTGCTGGGGCTTTACCTGTCACTGCCTTGCTTTGGGATATCCACGTCGCTCGTCTTCCCCACGTTCAGCTGAACTGAACTTGCAGCAGCAGCAGCTTCCACCACCCTCCTGGACTCCTGATGTAAAAAAGGGACAAATCACGTTCTCTGTCTTTGGTCAAAGTGGAGATAAGCTGAATGCCCAGCACAAACTTAGCAGTCTGCCCTCCCCTTCTGCCCCTTGGCAGCTATAGGTATTAGTGCAGCAGGGGAGAAACCGTTCACTCCAAAGATTTCGGGGCAGGGGGATTGTGTGTTCAAAACACGATTATGAGCAAATCTTGCCAGCAGCAGCAGCAGCATCTAATAATAATCATCATAATGATAATGACCTTTGTGAAAAACGACTCGTTTTAAAAATTACACCTGTATTCAAGTGTTCAGCTCACTGCTACTTGAGGAAACAAAGGTTACAACGTGGGACCCAGCCTATTGGGATCTATTTCGATTGAGTGCTGATCTTCCCCCAACGTTTCCAGACAAGCTGAAAGAGAAACAGGCAATCTCACAGCCCGACGGAGATGTCCAGCCCCGAGGACCCAGCAAGCCTTACCTCTTCTTCTTCTCCAGCTTCATTTCTGGCATCGTCCAACTTCTTCTTCCTTTCTGGCATAAGGTCATCCAGAAAGCTGAGCTCTCGCTTTGAGAAGCAGAAATCCATCGCTTTCCGGACAAAGACGAGAGCCAAAACCTTCGCGAGTAAGAGGGAAGATGCGGTGAGCTCAGAGACGATGCCACCTCTCACTCCAACGCTGCAAACACCCCGCTGCCGAGCGGCGGCAGCTCTTACCATCATGGGAAAGATGATGGCGGCACGGGACACCTTGATGGTCCAGAGCAGGACGAGGCAGGTCAGCTGGATCACCGTGAACAAATGCACCTTTCGCAAGGGCACGTGCCGCAGGTAGATGAAATCCGGCTGGTGTTTCGCCGGCATCCAAAACAGCTTCAAGCGATCAAAGAACTGCAAAACAAAAGGGAGAGGTTGCCACCTTGGGACTGCGGCAAGGTTCTGGCCCTCTCGAGACGGGGAGGCAGTTTGCAGCATCTCGCTTGCCGTCAGAAATCCTGGATCCCACCGCGTTCCTCCTGGGAGCAGCACCCATTTTCCCTTTGCTCCATCTATCAACCGGCTTGCCCCCGAGAGCTGCCCACCAAACGGCAACTATTCCATGCCATTCCATTAGTAGCATTTCTCGGCCCACTGAATCCCCCAAGCGAGGATTTCCACCAGTGGTAGAAACTGCCTTCCCTTTGCACTGAATTCCCCCGCTTTCACGTAACCAAACACTGACCTGCCCTAAACCCTGAAACAGAGAGCGCTGAACTTGCCTGGTCCTCCCAGCCCTATATACCTCCTGTGCCTCCACCAATCTTTTGCTTACACAAAAGACTTTCATTGCTTGCTCTGCGAGAAGTTTTTCCCATGCCACTGCTTTTTTTCCCTGCTGCTACGGAGACAAAATACCAGGGAGCCGACACGCTGCACGCTGTAAAAGAGTCCGTACCTGAATTCCTCTGAGCGACGACACACCCATGTAGAGAAAGACGCCATAAAGCACAGGCATTGGTATAAACTGGGGGGGGAGAAAGAAAAAAAAAAAAGAATGCAATCGTTTCTTTTTCTATATTGCATTTTCAGTATTAGCACCCTCTTCCACAGGCACTGCCTAAAATTGCTTGAAGCTTTCCAGCTTCCATTCAGGCTTAGAGATGGGTCAGATTTTAACCATTAAAGATTTTGTGCGCACGAGTGAGCTAAGGCTCTGCTTTAGGCTGAACTTTGGAGTTACCTCTCCTCAGAATAATCCTATTTTCCAGAAAGCTTGGAGGAAAATAGGCAATTTCACCCGTGCTGCCCTATGCCGCAGTCCGTGGCAGCAGAAAAACACTTCTGCCTATTCTTGGGGCAACAGGCAAAGGCCACATGCCTCCTTTTAGCCTAGAGACGAGATTACTTTGTGGGAGGAACGTGCAAGGAAGCCCACGGGGATGACCTCAGTGTGTTTAGCTCCTGGGAATGGCTGCTCCGGGGCATTTGGGCAGCAAATTGCAGCCAGTAAAGGGCTGCCTGTTTGAAAGAGAGCAGATGTGCTGGTCTGAATATGCTCAACTGTAACCCATAAACATGGGCGGGCCTGAAAGACACCCGAAAATTCAAGCAGTTGCGTTGCTCGCTCGCCTCGAGCACACCAAACGGGGGCCTGAAGGGCTGCAAAGCCTAACCGAGGCTGGTTCCCACCGTGGGTCGAGCCCCAAGGGTTGGGATCACCTCCTCCTCCTCCGCTCCACAACTAACTCCTCAGGCCTGCAGAGAGGGGACTGGTTTTCTGTAACCTCCAACAAGCTCGCGGTTGTTGGGTGGTTTGCATTTTCCTCTCACCTTTAACACGGAAGTGAAGAAGACGGAGCAGCCCATGAGCACAAAGATCAGCAAGCCAGTGACTCTCTGCTCTCGTATCCCCAGAAACTTGGGTTGTTCTCCTGGAGCTGAGCAGTCAGACTCTACTTTGAGGCTATTCACGTGGGTGATGGACAGGACGGTCGCAGCCACAAACCAGGGCAGCCCCATCACAGAGCACACCCCGAGCATCACGGCCACCACAAAAAGGTCCAGGTGGTACCCGCATCCTTTCTGCAGGCAGGAAAACAAGAAACAGAGCATCCCATAGCACAAGAGCAAGGAGAACGTCGCAAGGCAGACTCAAACCCGGCTCGAGCACAAGTCAACTTCTTCAGAATTTAAAACAAGAAATGGAAACAAGTAAGGGTGTATGCAAGCTTTGCACACGCACCTGGCATGAAAATCGGGCAGGAGTTCAGATGCAAGGGATATGGGGAGCTTGTGCGATACATACTTCTCCAAAAAAAAAAAAAAAGCCACCCCACAACCCAAAACCACCAAACCATTTTTTTCACTCACAAAGAAAATTCTACCACTTGCAAGGAAGGCGTGACTCTGAGTTATCCCTGGCAGCGCATCAAAACAATTCATTCCCCGCACCTGCTGCTGCTGCCATTTTAAAACAAAAAGGCGCTTCTATATTGCTCCAAGATTAATTTGCTCCTCCAAAAGGTTGCTCATCTGAACTGCCCTGTCACTTGCTCCCTGCATCATCGTTAATCCAGGAGAGCATCCTGCCACGCAGCCTGGCCTTGTCCCAAACCAATGCCTTCAGAAAGCATCGGGAATAAGAGCTTCTCCCCAGACCTGCAGCCCAGAAGGGGCTGGGGCTGGGGTCATCTCTCGCAGGCCCTTACCTTCAGCTTGTGCTCCTTCCTGTTCACAATAACGGCACTGATCTGCTGGTCCATGAATATCAAGATGGTGCAGAGCAGAGCTGGGACGAGCGCAGCCAACACCGTCCACCAAGGGTTGGGTCCTATGGGGTTGATGAACCACCCGCGGTCGTCTCTGGTAGGCTGCAACAAAGCCCACACGTCAGCATCGTCTCCCAGCCCAGGCACTCCACTGGCTTTCATTTTCCCCTCCCTCCCTGTGTCAGAGCACCTCCCAGCCCTGGCTTCACGTCCCCCTCTCCCGTGGGCTTCAGCAGTGCCGGTGTCCTCTTTGCAAGCACCTCTAGATACTTCTCCTGTAGGTATCTAGTTTTGGGGCCATCTTCTCGGTTCCAGGAGGAAGCAAGGCACTTGGAGGTGGAAGAGGAGATGCTCACACCCCCAGCATCTCCTCCAGACTCAGCCCTGCCCTGCCCCGGCATCACCTTGTGGCACCCCCACGTGCCAAAACACCCCAGTACCTTGAACGCATGGGGGACCTGGAGCTTCGGCGATGGGATCCCAGCCACAAAGTCAAGGAGCACCATGATGACGATGGTGAGGAAGACAGCAAAGTCGCTCACTGTGGACCGTACCTGGGGCAAGAAACCAGAGGTGAAAGGGGCATGGCAAACAGGGCCGTAACGTGAGATGCCAGAGTTGCAGACATCCACAACGTTAGGCTGGTTAACCAAATCCCACCACCCCTCTGAGCACATGCAGCCTGATCCCTTGCTTAGATACTGTTGCTGTGTTTGTCCCTGTGACATCTGGTGTCAGACAATAAAAAAAGCTTAATTAGGTGGATAAGGGTTGGTTTAAGTCAAAACCTAAAAATAATAATAATAATATTAAAAATAAGAAAACAGATGTCTGCCACTACAGCTACACTCACAGCTACAATGGCAACAAGGCACTGAGGCATCCTTTAGCCCTCAAAAGGAAGCTCCTCATTCGAATCTACTTTCCGCTCGAGCACATAATGCGCAGAAGGTAAGGAAAAAAAAACCAAAACCCCAACCCCCAAAACTTTGGGAAACCTGACTTCCTACTACCTGAGGAGGAAAAATAAAAAAAAAAAAAAAAAAAAAAAAAATCTTCAATCTGGGGCAGGTCACGAGGCAGGTGGGAAATGCTACGATGATTTTGCACTCATGGAAATGAGTGCGGGACGTCCAAGCTCTTGGAGAGCTTGGCCTGCAAGGCCAACGTTTCCCAGCTTGACCAAGGCGGGGCAAATACTGCTTAGTGCTCCAGGAAAGCCATTTTGGGAAACGAGTGTGGAGATGGATGCTGGCCACCATCTTCTACTTACTCTGGTTGGAAAGTAGCGGCTGGTTTTAAACTTCTTCAAGAAGCCTGACAGGGCAAAGGTGGCGAAGAAGAGGATGCAGCACCAGAGGAACACGTCAGGCGTGTAGGGGCCGTCGCGTCCACAGGCAGGTCCTTGAAACTCCCCACGCAAATACCGACATTCCTGGAGAGACAGAGTGTCAGGACACAAAGGCAGTGCACGTGCGGCAGGGAAACCTCGCATAGCTAGGGGGTTTTGAGGACCTCGGTCCAAGATCCACGACCCTGTAACTGCTCCTGCCAATGGAGATTTATATTTAATGAGCAGCAGCAGCTGAACAAGTGACACATCGAACTACAGAGCGGAGAAATGAGACGTGAGGGGACGCCATACCACACACCCTCGGCACATCCTCTGCCTGCCATTCGAGCAATCGTGGCTAAAGAAGACACCAGAGGGGAAGGAAACACTGGAAACTCTTGGGGATAGAGAGAGAGGCAAGAGGGAAGGAGGGCTAAAGACAACCATGGCAGGAAAGGAGGAGAAGAGACAAATCGTCCCTTCCCAGGGGAGGGCTCGCAGAACCTGGCCAAGAGGGGATGAAGGCCACCGTAAGAGCCTGCCGCCCTAGGCCCGGGCTCTGCTTCCAGCAACAACAGCCTGAGAGGCTGCTCAGACATTTATGCATGGACCTACAGACAGCACTGAATGAGAAAGCAAGGCCTGGAGTTACTAGGAACCCATTAAGGAGGCCAATGACTACCTTTCAAGCATGAACTTAAGTCCTACAACTTCTACAGTAATCAAACCACCCACTACTTAACCTTCCTCCCAGTCAGAAGTACTGTCCTGCAACAGGCTTGAGGGGGACACTTGCTACCCACAATGCTGGGGACCAGGTAGACTGGGACAAGGTGGACTCTCCTCCCCAGGACCAAGCAGGTTCAAAGCACACGCTAGATCTAAGCAAGGACTTTTCCGAGCAGCACTAGCACAGTTTGAAGCCCATCATTCCCTGAAGGGCTCTGACTTTTGCACCATGCAAATGCCCCCGGACCCCATGGCCGCGGCGCGAGGAAGCAGTGGCTCGGGGCACTTACGGTCACCGTGAGGTTTTCCCAGGCTATGCCAGACACGTTGATCTTGTTGCTCGCCCAGAAACGCAGCGTTTCGTTGCTGGGATGGGTCGGTGCCTCACACTTACAGCTGGCAGGAGAGAAGCCAAGACGGGGGGGGTAAGGGAAAGGCGATGGAGGTGCAGCCCGGAGCTCCTGCCAAGGGGCAGCATCTTTCTCAGGGGGAAAAAAAACCCACTAGTAGCTGGTGAGGAAGTCCAGCTTGCTGTGCATGTGCACAGGGTAGGTGTCTCGCAGGTGACTCAGCTTCTCCAGAGCCTCGTAGATGAAGATGATGCAGATGAGGGAGGCAAAGGCTTCTTCCGTGAAGCGGGTGACGTAGCACACCAAACAGCTGGCGTCGGTGGCCACCAGCACTATGCACAAGAAGGCGGTCCACAGCCCAATGCACGCCCGCAGAGACAGATAGGAGAGCGCGTACTCCCTGCGAAAGCAAAATGAAACAAAGGCTGGAAAGGCCAGCAAGAGGCCCTGAGCCATGCCTGCCTTCGGGGAAAGCGGGGAGCAATTTTGGAGCGTGTCAAGGCTGCGGATGGGAAATGCCGTTTCCATGTACTACCACAGAGAGCCTCGGGGCTGTGGTGTAGGGTGTAGACCCACAGGAGGAGAGGCCAATTACTTAGTTACCACTGCTGAACAAGGATCTTGTGTTAACACCTTGGAGGCTGCTCGAGGTCAGGTCCCTCTTGGGCCAGGTGGTGTTCTCCCACATCACCCTGACGCCCTAACACTGAAACCAGCTGGGTGTGCACCCAGTCACCTGCTGCCAGCAAGCTGGGGCTTAATAATAAACCTTATGGCAATATAAGGGTGGTTTATCTCCCATCAAAGCCATCGCAACAAAAGGACTGTCACTAAAATCTAGCAACTACCCCTAAGAAAAAGAAAAGAAAAGAAAAGAAAAGCATCTTTTCTCCATCACTGCCCCCTTCTGAAGGCTCTCGCAGCACCCAGCTGCGGCAGCCAGCCTTACTTGCAGAATTTGTAGAGGATCTTCTCGAACACGAGCACGGGTCCCGTGCTGCCGAGGATGGTGAGAGGTTGGCCGGCAAAGAGGCAATACACCACGCCGGCCATGGACGCGCCCAGCAGCGACTCCATGGCACTCTGTCCGGGGAAGAGAGGCAGCCGTGAGTAAATAAATCGTTAGGGAGAAACAACAACCAAAGCCCATTCACTGCAGCAAGGACTTTGGCCTGAGTTTGATCCTCCCCCATGGCCCCCAACAGAGAGAGGGGCTCACTATGTGGCCATTGGTCGCCTCCCCCAGCAGTCCCCCGAAGGTGATGACAGGGGACATGCAGGCACAGTAGAGGAAGAGGAAGGACGCCAGGCACTGCAGGCTCAGACCATCCCGGAAGTCGCTCCAGAACCACGGGGCTTTCCGCTTCACGTCCAGGGTCAAACCTCCAAAGAGCCTGCAGGAAGGAAAAAGAAGAGAGTCTGTTCTCTTGGAGGAACACGCTGACTTTGCTTTGCTGCAGAAGGGCAATCACAAGCACAGAGCAACTTCCGTGGCTAAAAAGAAGCACTCTCCTTCATCCCAAATCAAGGAAACCTGCGTGCAATGGTGATGGCTGGGGCTGAGCCCAGCTGCCCAGACCTCCCCCCTGCCCAGCCCAGGGGACCAAGCTGGTCATGTGGAGCCCCTTCACTGAACCAGCTAACCCCAAAGACCTGCTAGAAGGGAAGGTGCATGCTCAGATTTGAGGGGCAAACAGAAAAAAAACACCCAAACTATTAAAGCTCCCACCTTCCCGTCCGCTGCAGTTCAGGGCCACAGTGTTTCTCCAGCGTGCTGTGAGAAGCACCGTCATCAAGAGCTCCTGGCGTCTTCCTTTTTTCCTGTTAAAATGGAAGTAAGATAAAGCTATGGACTTGCAACCACTGGCTCGTTTTGCTTCTGGTCTGGCTCTGTGACTGTGTCAGAGCAGGACCTTGTGAATTTGGGCCCCTGAACAGCATCCCCAGCTGTCCTGCCCGTCCCCCTCGCGCCTCCCGCCGACGCGTCACCCACCTGCGAAGGGACGTTTTTCGGGGGCTCGATTCGGATCGATGGATCCCACTCTCCTGGCGGCAAGACCGTGACCTGATCCAGAAACTCGTCGATGCCAGCCACCAGGTCAGCCCCGTTCTTGGCTTTATAGGCAACGTCACGGAAAACCTGCCAATAGAAGACGACCTGGTGAGAGGACAACCCAGCTCGGATGTCCTAACCAGTGCAATAAACTCTTGCCTAAACGCAAGGCTTTTCCCCCAAAATTTCCTGCTGGAAAGGGCAGGAAATATTCCCCCAAAAGGAAAAAATCTGTGCATCATGGCATTTGTAATCGTCTCCCCCACGAGGCCCCTGTCCCCCATGGCACACCATACCCTTCTGCTTAAAGAGCAAGAGAAGTTTTACTGGCCCTGGCAATGCCACCACTGGGGACAGCGTGCTGGGGACCCCGGCGAGAAGGATGAGGTGCAGGATGCACCCCGGGTGGGATTTCAGCCTCCAGGATGTGGCGTGATGCAAATCTGCGTGTTTGCTTTGGGGTGAGAAAGAGGGCTGGGCTGTTTGGAGAGCTGCGGGCAGCTGGGACAGCAAATCCTCTTCCTCACTACTTCAGAGACAGGGAGAGCTGAAGAAAGGCAAAAATGACCCGGAGCTATCTCATCTTGTCGCACCTCATCCGTCATGATAGTGGCCATGGACCTGCCGATCTCATGGTACTGATGGGCTTTTCCTTCTGGCCCAAGCAAAACAAACAGGAACCTGGGCAGGAAAAACAAAATGAGAGAGAGAAAAAGGTGTCCTTGCTCCGAGAGCACCCAAGGAAAGCCCTGGCAGCTCCCAGCCCAGAGCGTGGCTCAAGACGGGACACGTAGGCTCAGCGACGCCGCGATGAATTTGAAATTCTTCCAAGCCGACGGCAAATTTAATTTGGGGGCCAACTTTCATTACAATTGGCCGATGGGTTTAAAAGCTACAGCAGGGAATGGAGAAACGAAGGCGAGGAGATGTGGGTGGGGGAAACGTGCTTGCTCCCCCTCCCACTCGCCTTGTTCCCTTGGGACACCAAACTGATGCCTGCAACTTGATCTTTGGTTGGGTGTCTTTTTTACGGAAAAAAATTTGCGCTTCTCATTCGCACCTTGTTGGGATGGGAACTTCTGTCATGCCTGAGAGGAGGACAGCCGGGCTCAGGCGGACAAATGCCACGATGGGCTGGTGAAGGAAATCCAGCTCTCCTACCAGCACGTTGGATGCTTCAGCCCCGGTGGGAATTTTCTTCATGAAGTGCAGCTCCGCCTGGGCACGACAAGCGATTTTCAGGCAATTACCCCAACAGCAAAGCCCACAGCGCTCTGCAGCACACTCTGCAGCCAAGTTTGCAAGAGCAAAGCCGGCCCTAAAGGCGTAAGAAAGCTGCGAGTGTCTCACCTTGCTTAAATCCATTGCTCTGCTCTCAGGGTTCACCCCATCTTTAGCTTCCGCAGCGGTGGGAGAAGGACAAGGGGTGATTGTTTGGGCTGGTAGGAAGAAGAAAGACACTCAGAAAGATGGGCAAGGAGCAACTGGGACGCTTCTCCTTTGCCCGGACAAGTCTAATGGGGCCACAGCCCTGCAGAAACCCTCACCTGGCTTGTAGAGGAGGTGCAGGTCTGACTGCCTCTTGCTCACGTCAGCAAACGAGCAGACAGCGGGGAGAAGGTTGGTTGTCTTCTCGTTCTGATGGTGGTGCTTCCTCAAAAGGACTTCTCGAACCTGCGCCCGCATGTGCTCGTCAAACTCCGTGGACTGTTCTTGCTGGGCCAGGATCATATCTGAGGATGGCAAAGGGAAACGAAGCCGTCAGAGCAGAAACCCCAACAAGTCCCGACCCCCAAAGCCCCCAGGGAAGGCTGTGCCACACAGGCTGCACCCTAATGCCGGCTCAGCCTTGCACAGCAAGGCCTTTTAACAATGTTCAGCCTTTGCAGCGAAAACGAGAATTTTCTTTTGCTAAGAAACATCATCCAAGTGCTTATTCATCATTCCGCTAAGATAAATATTGCCCATTCTAAATAACGCAATTTTCTTGCCCGACCTGGCCTTTCTGACTCTACACGTTTACCCAAATTATAAGCAATCTAGAGCACAGACGTTCCCAGAGTTTCCCGTGCTGATCGAGTGCAATTTGCCGAGCCCAGGGAGAAACGTGCTAAGAACGGCTCCGACTTCTCCAGCCCTTGAAAGGGCTGAATGGAGACCTGCCGCCAGCCAAAGATAACTTCTCCAAAGCGGCTTTTGCAATTAACTTCAAGTATCTTCCCCACAGGAATACACTGCTTGGTCATCGCCAGATAACCTCTGCCTTAAAACTCTTCAATGCTGGATGTTAAGGCAAAAGTAAGAAAAAGAATGCGAGGAAACAGCTTGTAAGAAATCGTTCCCTTAAGGAGGTTCAGCTCTTACGCGGACTCCGTATTTCTAAGAGCAGCCTGCTAAGCCCTGACACACGCTCCTTTTTGGCTGCAGAACATTCTCTAGTGGCTTCTCCAGCCCCACAAACTGCTTTCAAAAGGACCCCGTATGGGAAGAAAAAAACGGTGCGACTGTTGCACGCCCAGTCTACATCCAAAAACAGCTCATGAGAAAAACACAGTGGGACTTCTGGAAAAGGACGTGCCATTAGGGCAGGGTCTGATGTGGGAGTGAAGAGCTGAGCTCGGCCGTTCCCGGAGGGATGCAGCGCCCACGGTACCTGCAATCTCTTCGATGCTGTTGGCACAAATGTCCAGCAGCACCGACCCGTTGCTGATGCAGCTCCTCAGCTCGGAGAGGCTGTGCAAGGACAGCGTGCCAACGTAGGGCTTGCTCCAGCGCTCGCCGCCATCTTCCACGTCCTCCTCAAACTTCAGCCACCTGTGGACATCGGGTGCGATCAGCCCCATTGCAAGAAAACAGCCCCAGCTCTGCAACCCCTTTGACAGAGCCACGGGGTGGCAAGAGGAGAAGGCTCCTCGTGCCGCCACCTGCAGCTGCAAAAGCTTCGCGTCCTGGAGGGGAGAAAGCAGAGCCCACGGGCGCTGCCGGTGCGGGGACTCCTCTCCCACCGCAGCCAAGCAGCAGGGATTTACCTTGCCGTTTCCTTCCACTCGGCATCTCGGCCCTCTTTTACACAGATCTCATCCAGCTCGGAGAACAAGTGGTGAGGGACATGCTGCTCGTCCTCCTTGGTCCTGAGAATGAACTGCACCCGCTGGGACGGGGAGCCTGGGGGCAGAAGGCAAAGACCCATCCCGTTACCGCGCCTCAACACAGCTCATCACGCTCACGTGCAAAGTGGCCATCAGCACCAGTGCAGCCATAAACACTGGGCTGGCCCCTCTCCTCTGCGTCTGTCTGGGCTTGCACAGAGCCATGGAGAAGGAGAAGCATCTAGTCCACCTCTGCATAAGGATGGGCTGCTTTCCTTCCCCACATTGCCATTTTTAAAGCCAGGATCCCTCTAAGGAAGACGAGCCTACACCCATTAGGCATTTAACTGCATTAAAAAAAAAACCCCAACCAACCAACAAAAAAAAGAAAACTTGGGAAAAAGAGGGTGTTGCTCAATAAGGCCACTTTCCCTCGGAAGAACAGCAACTCACTCAAACTAGCCACGGGGACCTGCTCGCAGAAGGCCCCAGCGCCCACGTTGCCCCCAGGAGTTTAGCGAATGCCGCGGTGGGACTTACAGTGGTAGCCCTGCTCCGTCGGGGCAGAGTCCTTCTCCCGTTCCCCTTCCCGATGCTTCTGGCTGTGGCGTCGGTGATGCCGGTGGCTCTGCCTAACCAGTGGCATCCACGCGCCCACGTACAGGGTCCGGTGGCCTGCGAAAAGCGAAAAAGCGGCGTGTTTTGCAGCACTCTCGGCATTGCAGCAATGGTTGAGGTGGCCGGTGCCTTGCTAAGCCACGGTTAAATCCCAGGAGCAACACCACCTTCCCTTAATCTTATTTTCACCGGACCTCCTTTTTTGCAAGCCTATTTTACTCGAGCTTTGCAACAACACAGCAACAACAAGCGTTGGCTCCGCCTCATCTAAAAGTGCCCTGAAAGTATCGGACCTCTTCTCAAATTCCAGCTTCGGCTGGACAACACTCAGACTTGCTCATTAAGCAGCAACACAAGCTAATTATTGTCAAAATCTCTGTACGGCACGAGGCGACAAGAGACGGTCAAATCAGTCCCATCGTAATGAACTCCAGAACAAAAAAAGAAAATCACAGCCCCGCGTCTGCAGCCCTGAAATGATTCTCCTGACCTCTCCAAGCCAGGAGCAGCCTCTGCGAGAAAAAAAGCCGTCAATTATCGAGCCCCGTGGCTACAACTCACACCGTGGCCTCCCGGGGGCCTTTTTCCCTCCGTTTAAAAAGCCGTAATAGTAAAAAACCTGACAATAACTGTGCTGCTTTATTGAGAAGCGCGGCACGTTTTGCTGCACGTGATGCGACACCCAACAAGGCACACTGGAGAGACTTTGTGCAATGGGAAAACGCGCTGGGCTGGTGGCTCCTCTACCAGGATCTCAGCAGAGACTCACCTTCCAACTCCTCCTTCTCATAGCAAATACTGACAGCGTTGCTCCTTCTTCCCCGGTCGATCACTGCCTCCTCGTCATGTCTCTGTTTAGCAACGACAAGAAGGGAAAAGTTGGGGCTGGGGGTGGAGAGCTCCCTTACGTCCTCCCAGCCATCATCCAGCCCTGCGTCCACGCGAGTCCACGAGCCATCACGCCTCTGCGTGCCTCCTCCTCCTTCAGGCACAGCCCTAAAACCACGGACTTGTAGGAGGTTTTTCTTCCCATACGCAAATAAAACAGCCCATAACATCACCTGTACTGCATACCATGAGAGTCTGGACGTATTTCATACAGCAGGAGAGGGATGACTGTTTCAGACCAAAAAAACCCACCTCCTGCTTTGTTCTTCAGGTTCCTGTCTAAAAAAGCGATTTCCAAACTGGAAAAAATAACCCCAACCCACAAAACTGCACTTTTGAGCCCCGGCCGTGCTACCTGTAACTCTTCCAGAAGTGTCATTTTGTGACCCCCAGTTGGGTTCATCCTCACGTCAGTCACTGGGTTTTGGGGACAACTGAACCTCCAGGTCAGTCAGGGGGCCCGATTCCCCAGGGACTGATGGAGTAGCCCTCACGGGAGGAGCTAAGTGGCACCCAGTGTGCACCAACTCCAGAGACACAATAGGGACCATTATGAAATCACAAGCTATGATGCGGATCCAGGCAGCTACTTAAAGCCACGCACCCCTAGACCCTTCCCGCTTGGAAAACTTAGTGCCTGGGGAGAAGCCAGCTCTGCTTTCAGCAAAAACTCTCCAGAACAGAGAAACTTCCTGCATGAGAGGTGTCAGGCTCAAAAGTGCGCAGAAGGAAAACCCTCCACAGGCTCGTTCGCCCTCCTGAGAAGCAAAGCCCATTAGCAGCAGCATGGTTTCTCTCTTTTTCTTTCTAACAGTAGAGCTGAAGCTCTAGCATCCTGAGGATAACGGGAGGTACAAATACGGTAGGGAAAAAGAACATCTTACTGGATCGATGGGTAGATTCAGAAAAAAACCCTGCTACACAGTAGTTTATCCCGACTGCTAGCTAGAACCGAGAAGACTGTTTTTTCCACCTGCGTCGACAGTTCCGGTGAAACATACTACTCGTCTAGGACGGCTGCATCTGAGGAACGAGAATTAGTTATCTGCAATACAAGGAATAACAATGAGTCATTTTGTGTCATGATATTCATCAGACTGCACAGAGAAACAAGAGACAAATGCATTTGAATAACCATGTCTTGTGTTACGTTTTAACCACTTAACATTCCATGAGAAATACCCCAAGAGCTCAAGAAGAAAGAGCAGAAAGACAGGAGACAGGTGAAAGCCGAGAGCGCCAGCTAGACGGAATGAAAGACCCTCTTCCTTCTCTGAAGCTTCAGCAAGGCTTCCTTCACCTGCTGGTTCCTCCGACTGTAAATGACGGGGTTCAAACTGGGGCTGACGAGACTGCAGAAAAGGGAAAGAACTTTCTCCCTCCCAGAGGAGTTACCGCTCCCGGGCCCCGCGTACATGAAGATGGCGTTTCCATAAAAGACACCCGCCGCGGTCGGGTGGGAGCCACACGTGGACAAGGTTTCGTGCCATCCTGGCGCAGAGCGGATGCGCAGATCGGTGGCCGGGGTGTCCAGGGAGGAAATCAGGATTAAGGCTAAAGGCAAGAGGAAGAAGCACACACAGACAGCAAAGATCAGGACTTTATTGGCAGGAGCGGCAGTGCAGGCCAGCTTTAAGACAGCAACAATTTCACAGGAGAAGTGGACAACCTCGCAGGGGCCACAGAAAGGCAGGTGTAAAGCCAGAGAGGCTTGCAGTGTGCCCAATACGAACGCCAAAGCCCACAAAACCGTGGCAAGGGTGAGGCGCAGCCTCCAGATCACGATGAGGGCATAGCGCAGGGGACGGCAGATTGCCACGTAGCGAACATGAGACATCACGGCCAGCAGCACGCACGCTGTAAGTGCAAAGATTAAATAAAGATGGATCTGTGCCCCACACCCAGCACAGGAGAGGGCTCTGCCTTGTCCAAGGAGGCTCCTTAGCATACGGGGGACATTGCTGGAGGCGTAGCAGATGTCCGCGATGGAGAGGTGGCAGAGGAAGAAGTACACGGGGCTGTGGAGGCAGCAGTCCAGGCAGATAAGCAGAAAGACAAGTGCGTTTCCCATCAGAGTGGCAGAGCAGAGGGCAGAGAAAAGGCCAAAGAGGCAGTGCTGCAGGGCTGGGGTGCTGCAGAACCCCAGGAGGACGAATTCTGTGACAGTCGCTTCATTCTGCACGCTGTGCTGGAGGTGAGGCAGCACAAACTGCGACCACGGAGGTCTGGAAGCAAAGGAGCAAGGAAAAGGAAAGAAAAAGGAGAGTTTTCCTAAGAATGTTGTGTCCTTTACTCTTTACGCTGCAGCTCCCTTCTCCCCGTTCTTCCCTCTGACTCCAGTGAAAGGTGCGTACTACCCTCCCCACGCTGAGCGACGTACATCTGAATTGCAAGCTCCAATCTCTCTGCAAACTTTGAGCAGCTTGACCAATCTCACACAACTTTGCTGCCTAGCTTGCCCTTGAAGTCTTTCTTTTCCTGGGTTGGTTTGGGGTTTTTTTTGCAGGGGGTGGGGAGGGGCAGGGGGTGGTTTTGCTGTTGGAGAAGATAAGATGATGAAGATTGCAGGTGTCGATTAAGGTGAAGTCAGAACAACTTCAAAGCAGCTATTTTAAATTAAGTCCATATTAAAAGGAATGCACAGTTCACAGAAGAATTCCAGTTTTGCCATTAAACCAACCAGCATTTCCAATCCACTGCCGTGTCCTCTTTACCTTCGTGCAATGCATTCCTATTGAATCCTGCAGTTGCTTGATCCGACTCCCCTATCCCAGCAGGGAGGCTACTGCAGGCCCGGGAAGGTCAGGCAGAACGTCACCTTGGTTCCTGCTGTGCAGCTGCTCGCCGTTACCAGTTTCGCAGGGTGCTGGTCAAGGTCCCTGGGCATCCCCTGGCACTTGTCTCCACGCGGCTCTCTGGTCTCCAAGATCTTCCGCCACTTCCAGGATACTTCCTCCAGCCAGGATCTTCACCTTTTCCTTCCTGGGTCCCTTTCTTCTCTTCAAGATCCCTTCTTCTTTCTGGGAACCCTTCTTTTTGCCACCACCTCTTCTTTCTGGAACCCCACGCCCCCCGTTTTCCCAATCTAAGTTGTCTATGTGAGCAGTACGATGCCTGATCAGCCTCCGAATTAAGGCTTCTGTCTCCTAGCTCTTTAGTAACTGTAGGATTCGGGACACGCTGGCTGCGTGTAGCAAGAAGCAGGCTTCTGCTTGACAGCTCAGAATTCAGTTTCAGACATTCACACGCACAGACCTTGCCACACACGTGCACCCCGTCACGTCTTGCCTGGTAACCTTCACAGTTTGAGCCAGTTTTTTGTCTACGGCCGGGCTTCAGACCCAGGGCATGGCCACAGAAGCGCATTCCCCCCGTCAGTCTGTGAGCTGAGCAAGGGAGAGTCAATACTTGTCTGGTGAGCCTCATACCCAGGCAATGTGGGCGACCCCTCTCCTGCGACAGCCCTGGCAAAAGCCACAGCAGGGTGCTCCCTTGCCTCTGCCTAGGTCACCGGGGTTCCCCTGCCTGCCATTGCTCCTTTGTCCTCCTCTGTGTTTGTGGAGATGAACCTTTAACCACACAACCTAACACCTACAACGCCGGGAAAAAGAGAGGCTGCAGAGGGTCCAGCGGGGAAGGTCGCCGATGTAAAATGCTCTTTGTGAGAGGCAGCACACCCAGCTCACCTCCTTGCTCCTGAGCTGCTCTATCGGAAGCACTGCGTGCAGGACGCTCTGCTCAACAGGCTGTGTCTGTCTCTGACTGCCTTGTCCTTGCTGCAGCACCGTGTGCTGGGGGAACGCCACGGAGAGCAAGGAGGACGCTCTTTCCCCAGGAGCAACGGAGGGTGCTCAGCTGAGTGCTGCTGCAGGGGCCAAAGTGGGGCAGGCAGGCAGGCAGGGGAAGGCAGGAACGAGGGAGCTGGGAGGAACCGGCCAGTCTGGGAGATGCCCGAGAGGCTCGAGAACCCTGTAAGCACAGGACGAGCTCACAGGAGGTTCAACGTGAGGCCCTGTGCTTAACCATGCCCTCCAGATCTGGACCTTCTCTGCTTCCCGAGTTACCGTGCAGTTTAACAGCCTGGTGCAGAGATCCTGACTGGGAGATCACTGTACCTCCAGGAGTTAGGGATCCACCTAACAGTTAACCTGAGCGGGTGCAGGTCTGTGCTGCGCTGTACCTACAGCGTGGCCTTCAGGCTGTGTCCCTACACATGCCCCTTGGCCGCAGGATAAACGGAGCTGGTTGACTGTGACAGAGGAGCCTCCAGGCAGCTCCTGCTTGGTACCAGCGATTACGCCACCTGCGCGGCCCTGCCGTTATCTAAAGTGCAGCAAGAAGTCCGCGCGTGAACATCCTTTATGCATGGAGTTGTTTTCTTCTAAGAAAAGTTGTACGACACCGTGAATGACCAAAAAGGAGGAACTTCTCCACAGGCAGGATCTGTACAGTGTGCCAAGGGAAAATCCGTCTGGGGTCTGCCCAATGCTGCATGAACGCAGGGTCCCCAGCATCTGAAGGGACCTAAGATTTACTTGCTACCTAGATGCCTCTTCTTGCTGCCTGTATGCCTTCTTCCTGGCTACGTCGCCTCCCAAGAGCTTGCCCACCCCCAGCCTACTGGGGAGGGGGGGAATGGTAGAGAGACAGCCCTGATGCTGTGCCAGCACTGCTCAGCCATGGCCAAAACACTGCTGTGTTATCAACAGCTTTCTAGCTACCAGTACAGAGCACAGCACCACGAGGGCTGCTGTGGGGTAAAGGAACTCCAACTCAGCCAGACCCAATAGAGAAGGAAAGTGGAGGAACAACAGAGGGGGCAGCCCAGGGACACAGAGCCCCAGGTCTCATCCGGCCGCTCCTGTGACCATACGGTGTATTCAAAATCAAATACCTGAAGTGCTTCCTTAGACGCAGTTTACAGCCAGGGGACAAGAAGGTGGCAGTTCTGCATTTTGCAGCTCCCAGGCTGATGGCAGAGCCAAAGCAAAAAAAAAAACCAAACAACAAAAACCAAACCAACCAAGAGAGGTAAGACTGGAGGCAAGGGGGCAAATGCTTTTCTTTCACCTTAGGCCAACTGCTCGGACGCTCTCTATGCTGCCCTGCCACAGAGGGCATCCCTCTCGTACCAGTAAGAGACATAAGAGCGAATTAAAGCCAGGACCCCAAACCAGACCAAAAACCCGGTCATGATGAAGAAGAAAGTGGAGAATGCATCAAACATAACAGAAAATGATTTTGGACATTCCCAGTTTACATTTGGAAAAAAGAGAGAAAAAAAAAGAGGAGGAATTAGGTATTAAAAGAAGAGCACTGAATGATAAAGCAGTAGCAGTCCCTCTACCACTACAAACCCACACCCCCACACGCACGTACGCACACAGACTTAACACCACCAAACTCCCATTGACTGTGATGTTCACCTCAGCTTGCTGGTCTAGAGATACTGAATGCCTGAAGCACACCAAGGAGAACTGAAAACATCTGCATGGCTTTAATGGGAATCCTCCAACTGAAACAAAGCGCTTTCTCCCTCTGTCTGCGTTGGCACATCCCCGAGTCACGCTCTCACTCCTCTCCTTCAAAGTCAAGATTCCTAAACGTGAAAAGCGGGAGTGGGGAATGGCGAAGGGAAGAGAAAAAGAGGCAGAGCATCATCAGTGGAAGACCTGCCAGCTGCTGCTGATTCAGCCCTGTTCGGGGGACCACCCCAGCAGAGAGGAGCTGGTTTGCGTGCCACGGTCCTCACTGCCTGTTCCCAGGGACAGGCCGTTTGCTCAGCCTTGCCGGCCAAAGCGTGGGAGAAGCGTAGGCGTGTGCCGTCGCTTGCAGAGGAGCACGGACACGTTCACGTGCAATCCTTTACCTTCTTCCTCCCTGGATTCAAAGGGTTTCTGTCTTCAAAGTGAGAGCCTTCCGTACGGTCGTTTGTGACATTTCATCCAGGATAATAATCTCAGAAGGATCAGTCCTGCAATAAATATTTCACATAGCAATCCGTGATTATGGGAACTGATGCCACCAAGGGCATTAACATCAGCGAGAGGAACAGCGGAGCCCCGAGAATCAAAGCTCCGCATAAGTGTGGGAGGTTTTGCTGGATGAGGAGTTTTGGGAGGCAAGCCGGGGAGCTGCAGAGCAACAGCTCTGTGCAAAGGCTCTTGCTGGGGTCTAGCCCCGGTGCGGGTTCCTAAGCCACTGCTGGTACAGATCACGCCTGCAACTCCGCATGTGTAAGTATGAGGATCTCCAGCTACCGTAAAGGCACTGATGATGCAAGGTTTGGGGGTCAAACGCGAGGGCTGCAGCCGCTCTGCTTGGGGTGGCTTGCCCTGCGATCACCTCCTGCAGCCCTGCCCCCGAATTTGATTTTCCCACCAAGCTGCCTGCTGGTTTCTGTGGAATGCCCCACCAAGAGGCAAGTGGAGAAAACTCTGCCAAACACCTTCAAGCTAATCTTGCCGGGGGTCCTGGCGCTTGCTGGGGCTTTACCTGTCACTGCCTTGCTTTGGGATATCCACGTCGCTCGTCTTCCCCACGTTCAGCTGAACTGAACTTGCAGCAGCAGCAGCTTCCACCACCCTCCTGGACTCCTGATGTAAAAAAGGGACAAATCACGTTCTCTGTCTTTGGTCAAAGTGGAGATAAGCTGAATGCCCAGCACAAACTTAGCAGTCTGCCCTCCCCTTCTGCCCCTTGGCAGCTATAGGTATTAGTGCAGCAGGGGAGAAACCGTTCACTCCAAAGATTTCGGGGCAGGGGGATTGTGTGTTCAAAACACGATTATGAGCAAATCTTGCCAGCAGCAGCAGCAGCATCTAATAATAATCATCATAATGATAATGACCTTTGTGAAAAACGACTCGTTTTAAAAATTACACCTGTATTCAAGTGTTCAGCTCACTGCTACTTGAGGAAACAAAGGTTACAACGTGGGACCCAGCCTATTGGGATCTATTTCGACTGAGTGCTGATCTTCCCCCAACGTTTCCAGACAAGCTGAAAGAGAAACAGGCAATCTCACAGCCCGACGGAGATGTCCAGCCCCGAGGACCCAGCAAGCCTTACCTCTTCTTCTTCTCCAGCTTCATTTCTGGCATCGTCCAACTTCTTCTTCCTTTCTGGCATAAGGTCATCCAGAAAGCTGAGCTCTCGCTTTGAGAAGCAGAAATCCATCGCTTTCCGGACAAAGACGAGAGCCAAAACCTTCGCGAGTAAGAGGGAAGATGCGGTGAGCTCAGAGACGATGCCACCTCTCACTCCAACGCTGCAAACACCCCGCTGCCGAGCGGCGGCAGCTCTTACCATCATGGGAAAGATGATGGCGGCACGGGACACCTTGATGGTCCAGAGCAGGACGAGGCAGGTCAGCTGGATCACCGTGAACAAATGCACCTTTCGCAAGGGCACGTGCCGCAGGTAGATGAAATCCGGCTGGTGTTTCGCCGGCATCCAAAACAGCTTCAAGCGATCAAAGAACTGCAAAACAAAAGGGAGAGGTTGCCACCTTGGGACTGCGGCAAGGTTCTGGCCCTCTCGAGACGGGGAGGCAGTTTGCAGCATCTCGCTTGCCGTCAGAAATCCTGGATCCCACCGCGTTCCTCCTGGGAGCAGCACCCATTTTCCCTTTGCTCCATCTATCAACCGGCTTGCCCCCGAGAGCTGCCCACCAAACGGCAACTATTCCATGCCATTCCATTAGTAGCATTTCTCGGCCCACTGAATCCCCCAAGCGAGGATTTCCACCAGTGGTAGAAACTGCCTTCCCTTTGCACTGAATTCCCCCGCTTTCACGTAACCAAACACTGACCTGCCCTAAACCCTGAAACAGAGAGCGCTGAACTTGCCTGGTCCTCCCAGCCCTATATACCTCCTGTGCCTCCACCAATCTTTTGCTTACACAAAAGACTTTCATTGCTTGCTCTGCGAGAAGTTTTTCCCATGCCACTGCTTTTTTTCCCTGCTGCTACGGAGACAAAATACCAGGGAGCCGACACGCTGCACGCTGTAAAAGAGTCCGTACCTGAATTCCTCTGAGCGACGACACACCCATGTAGAGAAAGACGCCATAAAGCACAGGCATTGGTATAAACTGGGGGGGGAGAAAGAAAAAAAAAAAAGAATGCAATCGTTTCTTTTTCTATATTGCATTTTCAGTATTACCACCCTCTTCCACAGGCACTGCCTAAAATTGCTTGAAGCTTTCCAGCTTCCATTCAGGCTTAGAGATGGGTCAGATTTTAACCATTAAAGATTTTGTGCGCACGAGTGAGCTAAGGCTGTGCTTTAGGCTGAACTTTGGAGTTACCTCTCCTCAGAATAATCCTATTTTCCAGAAAGCTTGGAGGAAAATAGGCAATTTCACCCGTGCTGCCCTATGCCGCAGTCCGTGGCAGCAGAAAAACACTTCTGCCTATTCTTGGGGCAACAGGCAAAGGCCACATGCCTCCTTTTAGCCTAGAGACGAGATTACTTTGTGGGAGGAACGTGCAAGGAAGCCCACGGGGATGACCTCAGTGTGTTTAGCTCCTGGGAATGGCTGCTCCGGGGCATTTGGGCAGCAAATTGCAGCCAGTAAAGGGCTGCCTGTTTGAAAGAGAGCAGATGTGCTGGTCTGAATATGCTCAACTGTAACCCATAAACATGGGCGGGCCTGAAAGACACCCGAAAATTCAAGCAGTTGCGTTGCTCGCTCGCCTCGAGCACACCAAACGGGGGCCTGAAGGGCTGCAAAGCCTAACCGAGGCTGGTTCCCACCGTGGGTCGAGCCCCAAGGGTTGGGATCACCTCCTCCTCCTCCGCTCCACAACTAACTCCTCAGGCCTGCAGAGAGGGGACTGGTTTTCTGTAACCTCCAACAAGCTCGCGGTTGTTGGGTGGTTTGCATTTTCCTCTCACCTTTAACACGGAAGTGAAGAAGACGGAGCAGCCCATGAGCACAAAGATCAGCAAGCCAGTGACTCTCTGCTCTCGTATCCCCAGAAACTTGGGTTGTTCTCCTGGAGCTGAGCAGTCAGACTCTACTTTGAGGCTATTCACATGGGTGATGGACAGGACGGTCGCAGCCACAAACCAGGGCAGCCCCATCACAGAGCACACCCCGAGCATCACGGCCACCACAAAAAGGTCCAGGTGGTACCCGCATCCTTTCTGCAGGCAGGAAAACAAGAAACAGAGCATCCCATAGCACAAGAGCAAGGAGAACGTCGCAAGGCAGACTCAAACCCGGCTCGAGCACAAGTCAACTTCTTCAGAATTTAAAACAAGAAATGGAAACAAGTAAGGGTGTATGCAAGCTTTGCACACGCACCTGGCATGAAAATCGGGCAGGAGTTCAGATGCAAGGGATATGGGGAGCTTGTGCGATACATACTTCTCCAAAAAAAAAAAAAAAACCACCCCACAACCCAAAACCACCAAACCATTTTTTTCACTCACAAAGAAAATTCTACCACTTGCAAGGAAGGCGTGACTCTGAGTTATCCCTGGCAGCGCATCAAAACAATTCATTCCCCGCACCTGCTGCTGCTGCCATTTTAAAACAAAAAGGCGCTTCTATATTGCTCCAAGATTAATTTGCTCCTCCAAAAGGTTGCTCATCTGAACTGCCCTGTCACTTGCTCCCTGCATCATCGTTAATCCAGGAGAGCATCCTGCCACGCAGCCTGGCCTTGTCCCAAACCAATGCCTTCAGAAAGCATCGGGAATAAGAGCTTCTCCCCAGACCTGCAGCCCAGAAGGGGCTGGGGCTGGGGTCATCTCTCGCAGGCCCTTACCTTCAGCTTGTGCTCCTTCCTGTTCACAATAACGGCACTGATCTGCTGGTCCATGAATATCAAGATGGTGCAGAGCAGAGCTGGGACGAGCGCAGCCAACACCGTCCACCAAGGGTTGGGTCCTATGGGGTTGATGAACCACCCGCGGTCGTCTCTGGTAGGCTGCAACAAAGCCCACACGTCAGCATCGTCTCCCAGCCCAGGCACTCCACTGGCTTTCATTTTCCCCTCCCTCCCTGTGTCAGAGCACCTCCCAGCCCTGGCTTCACGTCCCCCTCTCCCGTGGGCTTCAGCAGTGCCGGTGTCCTCTTTGCAAGCACCTCTAGATACTTCTCCTGTAGGTATCTAGTTTTGGGGCCATCTTCTCGGTTCCAGGAGGAAGCAAGGCACTTGGAGGTGGAAGAGGAGATGCTCACACCCCCAGCATCTCCTCCAGACTCAGCCCTGCCCTGCCCCGGCATCACCTTGTGGCACCCCCACGTGCCAAAACACCCCAGTACCTTGAACGCATGGGGGACCTGGAGCTTCGGCGATGGGATCCCAGCCACAAAGTCAAGGAGCACCATGATGACGATGGTGAGGAAGACAGCAAAGTCGCTCACTGTGGACCGTACCTGGGGCAAGAAACCAGAGGTGAAAGGGGCATGGCAAACAGGGCCGTAACGTGAGATGCCAGAGTTGCAGACATCCACAACGTTAGGCTGGTTAACCAAATCCCACCACCCCTCTGAGCACATGCAGCCTGATCCCTTGCTTAGATACTGTTGCTGTGTTTGTCCCTGTGACATCTGGTGTCAGACAATAAAAAAAGCTTAATTAGGTGGACAAGGGTTGGTTTAAGTCAAAACCTAAAAATAATAATAATAATATTAAAAATAAGAAAACAGATGTCTGCCACTACAGCTACACTCACAGCTACAATGGCAACAAGGCACTGAGGCATCCTTTAGTCCTCAAAAGGAAGCTCCTCATTCGAATCTACTTTCCGCTCGAGCACATAATGCGCAGAAGGTAAGGAAAAAAAAACCAAAACCCCAACCCCCAAAACTTTGGGAAACCTGACTTCCTACTACCTGAGGAGGAAAAATAAAAAAAAAAAAAAAAAAAAAAAATCTTCAATCTGGGGCAGGTCACGAGGCAGGTGGGAAATGCTACGATGATTTTGCACTCATGGAAATGAGTGCGGGACGTCCAAGCTCTTGGAGAGCTTGGCCTGCAAGGCCAACGTTTCCCAGCTTGACCAAGGCGGGGCAAATACTGCTTAGTGCTCCAGGAAAGCCATTTTGGGAAACGAGTGTGGAGATGGATGCTGGCCACCATCTTCTACTTACTCTGGTTGGAAAGTAGCGGCTGGTTTTAAACTTCTTCAAGAAGCCTGACAGGGCAAAGGTGGCGAAGAAGAGGATGCAGCACCAGAGGAACACGTCAGGCGTGTAGGGGCCGTCGCGTCCACAGGCAGGTCCTTGAAACTCCCCACGCAAATACCGACATTCCTGGAGAGACAGAGCGTCAGGACACAAAGGCAGTGCACGTGCGGCAGGGAAACCTCGCATAGCTAGGGGGTTTTGAGGACCTCGGTCCAAGATCCACGACCCTGTAACTGCTCCTGCCAATGGAGATTTATATTTAATGAGCAGCAGCAGCTGAACAAGTGACACATCGAACTACAGAGCGGAGAAATGAGACGTGAGGGGACGCCATACCACACACCCTCGGCACATCCTCTGCCTGCCATTCGAGCAATCGTGGCTAAAGAAGACACCAGAGGGGAAGGAAACACTGGAAACTCTTGGGGATAGAGAGAGAGGCAAGAGGGAAGGAGGGCTAAAGACAACCATGGCAGGAAAGGAGGAGAAGAGACAAATCGTCCCTTCCCAGGGGAGGGCTCGCAGAACCTGGCCAAGAGGGGATGAAGGCCACCGTAAGAGCCTGCCGCCCTAGGCCCGGGCTCTGCTTCCAGCAACAACAGCCTGAGAGGCTGCTCAGACATTTATGCATGGACCTACAGACAGCACTGAATGAGAAAGCAAGGCCTGGAGTTACTAGGAACCCATTAAGGAGGCCAATGACTACCTTTCAAGCATGAACTTAAGTCCTACAACTTCTACAGTAATCAAACCACCCACTACTTAACCTTCCTCCCAGTCAGAAGTACTGTCCTGCAACAGGCTTGAGGGGGACACTTGCTACCCACAATGCTGGGGACCAGGTAGACTGGGACAAGGTGGACTCTCCTCCCCAGGACCAAGCAGGTTCAAAGCACACGCTAGATCTAAGCAAGGACTTTTCCGAGCAGCACTAGCACAGTTTGAAGCCCATCATTCCCTGAAGGGCTCTGACTTTTGCACCATGCAAATGCCCCCGGACCCCATGGCCGCGGCGCGAGGAAGCAGTGGCTCGGGGCACTTACGGTCACCGTGAGGTTTTCCCAGGCTATGCCAGACACGTTGATCTTGTTGCTCGCCCAGAAACGCAGCGTTTCGTTGCTGGGATGGGTCGGTGCCTCACACTTACAGCTGGCAGGAGAGAAGCCAAGACGGGGGGGGTAAGGGAAAGGCGATGGAGGTGCAGCCCGGAGCTCCTGCCAAGGGGCAGCATCTTTCTCAGGGGGAAAAAAAACCCACTAGTAGCTGGTGAGGAAGTCCAGCTTGCTGTGCATGTGCACAGGGTAGGTGTCTCGCAGGTGACTCAGCTTCTCCAGAGCCTCGTAGATGAAGATGATGCAGATGAGGGAGGCAAAGGCTTCTTCCGTGAAGCGGGTGACGTAGCACACCAAACAGCTGGCGTCGGTGGCCACCAGCACTATGCACAAGAAGGCGGTCCACAGCCCAATGCACGCCCGCAGAGACAGATAGGAGAGCGCGTACTCCCTGCGAAAGCAAAATGAAACAAAGGCTGGAAAGGCCAGCAAGAGGCCCTGAGCCATGCCTGCCTTCGGGGAAAGCGGGGAGCAATTTTGGAGCGTGTCAAGGCTGCGGATGGGAAATGCCGTTTCCATGTACTACCACAGAGAGCCTCGGGGCTGTGGTGTAGGGTGTAGACCCACAGGAGGAGAGGCCAATTACTTAGTTACCACTGCTGAACAAGGATCTTGTGTTAACACCTTGGAAGCTGCTCGAGGTCAGGTCCCTCTTGGGCCAGGTGGTGTTCTCCCACATCACCCTGACGCCCTAACACTGAAACCAGCTGGGTGTGCACCCAGTCACCTGCTGCCAGCAAGCTGGGGCTTAATAATAAACCTTATGGCAATATAAGGGTGGTTTATCTCCCATCAAAGCCATCGCAACAAAAGGACTGTCACTAAAATCTAGCAACTACCCCTAAGAAAAAGAAAAGAAAAGAAAAGAAAAGCATCTTTTCTCCATCACTGCCCCCTTCTGAAGGCTCTCGCAGCACCCAGCTGCGGCAGCCAGCCTTACTTGCAGAATTTGTAGAGGATCTTCTCGAACACGAGCACGGGTCCCGTGCTGCCGAGGATGGTGAGAGGTTGGCCGGCAAAGAGGCAATACACCACGCCGGCCATGGACGCGCCCAGCAGCGACTCCATGGCACTCTGTCCGGGGAAGAGAGGCAGCCGTGAGTAAATAAATCGTTAGGGAGAAACAACAACCAAAGCCCATTCACTGCAGCAAGGACTTTGGCCTGAGTTTGATCCTCCCCCATGGCCCCCAACAGAGAGAGGGGCTCACTATGTGGCCATTGGTCGCCTCCCCCAGCAGTCCCCCGAAGGTGATGACAGGGGACATGCAGGCACAGTAGAGGAAGAGGAAGGACGCCAGGCACTGCAGGCTCAGACCATCCCGGAAGTCGCTCCAGAACCACGGGGCTTTCCGCTTCACGTCCAGGGTCAAACCTCCAAAGAGCCTGCAGGAAGGAAAAAGAAGAGAGTCTGTTCTCTTGGAGGAACACGCTGACTTTGCTTTGCTGCAGAAGGGCAATCACAAGCACAGAGCAACTTCCGTGGCTAAAAAGAAGCACTCTCCTTCATCCCAAATCAAGGAAACCTGCGTGCAATGGTGATGGCTGGGGCTGAGCCCAGCTGCCCAGATCTCCCCCCTGCCCAGCCCAGGGGACCAAGCTGGTCATGTGGAGCCCCTTCACTGAACCAGCTAACCCCAAAGACCTGCTAGAAGGGAAGGTGCATGCTCAGATTTGAGGGGCAAACAGAAAAAAAACACCCAAACTATTAAAGCTCCCACCTTCCCGTCCGCTGCAGTTCAGGGCCACAGTGTTTCTCCAGCGTGCTGTGAGAAGCACCGTCATCAAGAGCTCCTGGCGTCTTCCTTTTTTCCTGTTAAAATGGAAGTAAGATAAAGCTATGGACTTGCAACCACTGGCTCGTTTTGCTTCTGGTCTGGCTCTGTGACTGTGTCAGAGCAGGACCTTGTGAATTTGGGCCCCTGAACAGCATCCCCAGCTGTCCTGCCCGTCCCCCTCGCGCCTCCCGCCGACGCGTCACCCACCTGCGAAGGGACGTTTTTCGGGGGCTCGATTCGGATCGATGGATCCCACTCTCCTGGCGGCAAGACCGTGACCTGATCCAGAAACTCGTCGATGCCAGCCACCAGGTCAGCCCCGTTCTTGGCTTTATAGGCAACGTCACGGAAAACCTGCCAATAGAAGACGACCTGGTGAGAGGACAACCCAGCTCGGATGTCCTAACCAGTGCAATAAACTCTTGCCTAAACGCAAGGCTTTTTCCCCAAAATTTCCTGCTGGAAAGGGCAGGAAATATTCCCCCAAAAGGAAAAAATCTGTGCATCATGGCATTTGTAATCGTCTCCCCCACGAGGCCCCTGTCCCCCATGGCACACCATACCCTTCTGCTTAAAGAGCAAGAGAAGTTTTACTGGCCCTGGCAATGCCACCACTGGGGACAGCGTGCTGGGGACCCCGGCGAGAAGGATGAGGTGCAGGATGCACCCCGGGTGGGATTTCAGCCTCCAGGATGTGGCGTGATGCAAATCTGCGTGTTTGCTTTGGGGTGAGAAAGAGGGCTGGGCTGTTTGGAGAGCTGCGGGCAGCTGGGACAGCAAATCCTCTTCCTCACTACTTCAGAGACAGGGAGAGCTGAAGAAAGGCAAAAATGACCCGGAGCTATCTCATCTTGTCGCACCTCATCCGTCATGATAGTGGCCATGGACCTGCCGATCTCATGGTACTGATGGGCTTTTCCTTCTGGCCCAAGCAAAACAAACAGGAACCTGGGCAGGAAAAACAAAATGAGAGAGAGAAAAAGGTGTCCTTGCTCCGAGAGCACCCAAGGAAAGCCCTGGCAGCTCCCAGCCCAGAGCGTGGCTCAAGACGGGACACGTAGGCTCAGCGACGCCGCGATGAATTTGAAATTCTTCCAAGCCGACGGCAAATTTAATTTGGGGGCCAACTTTCATTACAATTGGCCGATGGGTTTAAAAGCTACAGCAGGGAATGGAGAAACGAAGGCGAGGAGATGTGGGTGGGGGAAACGTGCTTGCTCCCCCTCCCACTCGCCTTGTTCCCTTGGGACACCAAACTGATGCCTGCAACTTGATCTTTGGTTGGGTGTCTTTTTTACGGAAAAAAATTTGCGCTTCTCATTCGCACCTTGTTGGGATGGGAACTTCTGTCATGCCTGAGAGGAGGACAGCCGGGCTCAGGCGGACAAATGCCACGATGGGCTGGTGAAGGAAATCCAGCTCTCCTACCAGCACGTTGGATGCTTCAGCCCCGGTGGGAATTTTCTTCATGAAGTGCAGCTCCGCCTGGGCACGACAAGCGATTTTCAGGCAATTACCCCAACAGCAAAGCCCACAGCGCTCTGCAGCACACTCTGCAGCCAAGTTTGCAAGAGCAAAGCCGGCCCTAAAGGCGTAAGAAAGCTGCGAGTGTCTCACCTTGCTTAAATCCATTGCTCTGCTCTCAGGGTTCACCCCATCTTTAGCTTCCGCAGCGGTGGGAGAAGGACAAGGGGTGATTGTTTGGGCTGGTAGGAAGAAGAAAGACACTCAGAAAGATGGGCAAGGAGCAACTGGGACGCTTCTCCTTTGCCCGGACAAGTCTAATGGGGCCACAGCCCTGCAGAAACCCTCACCTGGCTTGTAGAGGAGGTGCAGGTCTGACTGCCTCTTGCTCACGTCAGCAGACGAGCAGACAGCGGGGAGAAGGTTGGTTGTCTTCTCGTTCTGATGGTGGTGCTTCCTCAAAAGGACTTCTCGAACCTGCGCCCGCATGTGCTCGTCAAACTCCGTGGACTGTTCTTGCTGGGCCAGGATCATATCTGAGGATGGCAAAGGGAAACGAAGCCGTCAGAGCAGAAACCCCAACAAGTCCCGACCCCCAAAGCCCCCAGGGAAGGCTGTGCCACACAGGCTGCACCCTAATGCCGGCTCAGCCTTGCACAGCAAGGCCTTTTAACAATGTTCAGCCTTTGCAGCGAAAACGAGAATTTTCTTTTGCTAAGAAACATCATCCAAGTGCTTATTCATCATTCCGCTAAGATAAATATTGCCCATTCTAAATAACGCAATTTTCTTGCCCGACCTGGCCTTTCTGACTCTACACGTTTACCCAAATTATAAGCAATCTAGAGCACAGACGTTCCCAGAGTTTCCCGTGCTGATCGAGTGCAATTTGCCGAGCCCAGGGAGAAACGTGCTAAGAACGGCTCCGACTTCTCCAGCCCTTGAAAGGGCTGAATGGAGACCTGCCGCCAGCCAAAGATAACTTCTCCAAAGCGGCTTTTGCAATTAACTTCAAGTATCTTCCCCACAGGAATACACTGCTTGGTCATCGCCAGATAACCTCTGCCTTAAAACTCTTCAATGCTGGATGTTAAGGCAAAAGTAAGAAAAAGAATGCGAGGAAACAGCTTGTAAGAAATCGTTCCCTTAAGGAGGTTCAGCTCTTACGCGGACTCCGTATTTCTAAGAGCAGCCTGCTAAGCCCTGACACACGCTCCTTTTTGGCTGCAGAACATTCTCTAGTGGCTTCTCCAGCCCCACAAACTGCTTTCAAAAGGACCCCGTATGGGAAGAAAAAAACGGTGCGACTGTTGCACGCCCAGTCTACATCCAAAAACAGCTCATGAGAAAAACACAGTGGGACTTCTGGAAAAGGACGTGCCATTAGGGCAGGGTCTGATGTGGGAGTGAAGAGCTGAGCTCGGCCGTTCCCGGAGGGATGCAGTGCCCACGGTACCTGCAATCTCTTCGATGCTGTTGGCACAAATGTCCAGCAGCACCGACCCGTTGCTGATGCAGCTCCTCAGCTCGGAGAGGCTGTGCAAGGACAGCGTGCCAACGTAGGGCTTGCTCCAGCGCTCGCCGCCATCTTCCACGTCCTCCTCAAACTTCAGCCACCTGTGGACATCGGGTGCGATCAGCCCCATTGCAAGAAAACAGCCCCAGCTCTGCAACCCCTTTGACAGAGCCACGGGGTGGCAAGAGGAGAAGGCTCCTCGTGCCGCCACCTGCAGCTGCAAAAGCTTCGCGTCCTGGAGGGGAGAAAGCAGAGCCCACGGGCGCTGCCGGTGCGGGGACTCCTCTCCCACCGCAGCCAAGCAGCAGGGATTTACCTTGCCGTTTCCTTCCACTCGGCATCTCGGCCCTCTTTTACACAGATCTCATCCAGCTCGGAGAACAAGTGGTGAGGGACATGCTGCTCGTCCTCCTTGGTCCTGAGAATGAACTGCACCCGCTGGGACGGGGAGCCTGGGGGCAGAAGGCAAAGACCCATCCCGTTACCGCGCCTCAACACAGCTCATCACGCTCACGTGCAAAGTGGCCATCAGCACCAGTGCAGCCATAAACACTGGGCTGGCCCCTCTCCTCTGCGTCTGTCTGGGCTTGCACAGAGCCATGGAGAAGGAGAAGCATCTAGTCCACCTCTGCATAAGGATGGGCTGCTTTCCTTCCCCACATTGCCATTTTTAAAGCCAGGATCCCTCTAAGGAAGACGAGCCTACACCCATTAGGCATTTAACTGCATTAAAAAAAAAACCCCAACCAACCAACAAAAAAAAGAAAACTTGGGAAAAAGAGGGTGTTGCTCAATAAGGCCACTTTCCCTCGGAAGAACAGCAACTCACTCAAACTAGCCACGGGGACCTGCTCGCAGAAGGCCCCAGCGCCCACGTTGCCCCCAGGAGTTTAGCGAATGCCGCGGTGGGACTTACAGTGGTAGCCCTGCTCCGTCGGGGCAGAGTCCTTCTCCCGTTCCCCTTCCCGATGCTTCTGGCTGTGGCGTCAGTGATGCCGGTGGCTCTGCCTAACCAGTGGCATCCACGCGCCCACGTACAGGGTCCGGTGGCCTGCGAAAAGCGAAAAAGCGGCGTGTTTTGCAGCACTCTCGGCATTGCAGCAATGGTTGAGGTGGCCGGTGCCTTGCTAAGCCACGGTTAAATCCCAGGAGCAACACCACCTTCCCTTAATCTTATTTTCACCGGACCTCCTTTTTTGCAAGCCTATTTTACTCGAGCTTTGCAACAACACAGCAACAACAAGCGTTGGCTCCGCCTCATCTAAAAGTGCCCTGAAAGTATCGGACCTCTTCTCAAATTCCAGCTTCGGCTGGACAACACTCAGACTTGCTCATTAAGCAGCAACACAAGCTAATTATTGTCAAAATCTCTGTATGGCACGAGGCGACAAGAGACGGTCAAATCAGTCCCATCGTAATGAACTCCAGAACAAAAAAAGAAAATCACAGCCCCGCGTCTGCAGCCCTGAAATGATTCTCCTGACCTCTCCAAGCCAGGAGCAGCCTCTGCGAGAAAAAAAGCCGTCAATTATCGAGCCCCGTGGCTACAACTCACACCGTGGCCTCCCGGGGGCCTTTTTCCCTCCGTTTAAAAAGCCGTAATAGTAAAAAACCTGACAATAACTGTGCTGCTTTATTGAGAAGCGCGGCACGTTTTGCTGCACGTGATGCGACACCCAACAAGGCACACTGGAGAGACTTTGTGCAATGGGAAAACGCGCTGGGCTGGTGGCTCCTCTACCAGGATCTCAGCAGAGACTCACCTTCCAACTCCTCCTTCTCATAGCAAATACTGACAGCGTTGCTCCTTCTTCCCCGGTCGATCACTGCCTCCTCGTCATGTCTCTGTTTAGCAACGACAAGAAGGGAAAAGTTGGGGCTGGGGGTGGAGAGCTCCCTTACGTCCTCCCAGCCATCATCCAGCCCTGCGTCCACGCGAGTCCACGAGCCATCACGCCTCTGCGTGCCTCCTCCTCCTTCAGGCACAGCCCTAAAACCACGGACTTGTAGGAGGTTTTTCTTCCCATACGCAAATAAAACAGCCCATAACATCACCTGTACTGCATACCATGAGAGTCTGGACGTATTTCATACAGCAGGAGAGGGATGACTGTTTCAGACCAAAAAAACCCACCTCCTGCTTTGTTCTTCAGGTTCCTGTCTAAAAAAGCGATTTCCAAACTGGAAAAAATAACCCCAACCCACAAAACTGCACTTTTGAGCCCCGGCCGTGCTACCTGTAACTCTTCCAGAAGTGTCATTTTGTGACCCCCAGTTGGGTTCATCCTCACGTCAGTCACTGGGTTTTGGGGACAACTGAACCTCCAGGTCAGTCAGGGGGCCCGATTCCCCAGGGACTGATGGAGTAGCCCTCACGGGAGGAGCTAAGTGGCACCCAGTGTGCACCAACTCCAGAGACACAATAGGGACCATTATGAAATCACAAGCTATGATGCGGATCCAGGCAGCTACTTAAAGCCACGCACCCCTAGACCCTTCCCGCTTGGAAAACTTAGTGCCTGGGGAGAAGCCAGCTCTGCTTTCAGCAAAAACTCTCCAGAACAGAGAAACTTCCTGCATGAGAGGTGTCAGGCTCAAAAGTGCGCAGAAGGAAAACCCTCCACAGGCTCGTTCGCCCTCCTGAGAAGCAAAGCCCATTAGCAGCAGCATGGTTTCTCTCTTTTTCTTTCTAACAGTAGAGCTGAAGCTCTAGCATCCTGAGGATAACGGGAGGTACAAATACGGTAGGGAAAAAGAACATCTTACTGGATCGATGGGTAGATTCAGAAAAAAACCCTGCTACACAGTAGTTTATCCCGACTGCTAGCTAGAACCGAGAAGACTGTTTTTTCCACCTGCGTCGACAGTTCCGGTGAAACATACTACTCGTCTAGGACGGCTGCATCTGAGGAACGAGAATTAGTTATCTGCAATACAAGGAATAACAATGAGTCATTTTGTGTCATGATATTCATCAGACTGCACAGAGAAACAAGAGACAAATGCATTTGAATAACCATGTCTTGTGTTACGTTTTAACCACTTAACATTCCATGAGAAATACCCCAAGAGCTCAAGAAGAAAGAGCAGAAAGACAGGAGACAGGTGAAAGCCGAGAGCGCCAGCTAGACGGAATGAAAGACCCTCTTCCTTCTCTGAAGCTTCAGCAAGGCTTCCTTCACCTGCTGGTTCCTCCGACTGTAAATGACGGGGTTCAAACTGGGGCTGACGAGACTGCAGAAAAGGGAAAGAACTTTCTCCCTCCCAGAGGAGTTACCGCTCCCGGGCCCCGCGTACATGAAGATGGCGTTTCCATAAAAGACACCCGCCGCGGTCGGGTGGGAGCCACACGTGGACAAGGTTTCGTGCCATCCTGGCGCAGAGCGGATGCGCAGATCGGTGGCCGGGGTGTCCAGGGAGGAAATCAGGATTAAGGCTAAAGGCAAGAGGAAGAAGCACACACAGACAGCAAAGATCAGGACTTTATTGGCAGGAGCGGCAGTGCAGGCCAGCTTTAAGACAGCAACAATTTCACAGGAGAAGTGGACAACCTCGCAGGGGCCACAGAAAGGCAGGTGTAAAGCCAGAGAGGCTTGCAGTGTGCCCAATACGAACGCCAAAGCCCACAAAACCGTGGCAAGGGTGAGGCGCAGCCTCCAGATCACGATGAGGGCATAGCGCAGGGGACGGCAGATTGCCACGTAGCGAACATGAGACATCACGGCCAGCAGCACGCACGCTGTAAGTGCAAAGATTAAATAAAGATGGATCTGTGCCCCACACCCAGCACAGGAGAGGGCTCTGCCTTGTCCAAGGAGGCTCCTTAGCATACGGGGGACATTGCTGGAGGCGTAGCAGATGTCCGCGATGGAGAGGTGGCAGAGGAAGAAGTACACGGGGCTGTGGAGGCAGCAGTCCAGGCAGATAAGCAGAAAGACAAGTGCGTTTCCCATCAGAGTGGCAGAGCAGAGGGCAGAGAAAAGGCCAAAGAGGCAGTGCTGCAGGGCTGGGGTGCTGCAGAACCCCAGGAGGACGAATTCTGTGACAGTCGCTTCATTCTGCACGCTGTGCTGGAGGTGAGGCAGCACAAACTGCGACCACGGAGGTCTGGAAGCAAAGGAGCAAGGAAAAGGAAAGAAAAAGGAGAGTTTTCCTAAGAATGTTGTGTCCTTTACTCTTTACGCTGCAGCTCCCTTCTCCCCGTTCTTCCCTCTGACTCCAGTGAAAGGTGCGTACTACCCTCCCCACGCTGAGCGACGTACATCTGAATTGCAAGCTCCAATCTCTCTGCAAACTTTGAGCAGCTTGACCAATCTCGCACAACTTTGCTGCCTAGCTTGCCCTTGAAGTCTTTCTTTTCCTGGGTTGGTTTGGGGTTTTTTTTGCAGGGGGTGGGGAGGGGCAGGGGGTGGTTTTGCTGTTGGAGAAGATAAGATGATGAAGATTGCAGGTGTCGATTAAGGTGAAGTCAGAACAACTTCAAAGCAGCTATTTTAAATTAAGTCCATATTAAAAGGAATGCACAGTTCACAGAAGAATTCCAGTTTTGCCATTAAACCAACCAGCATTTCCAATCCACTGCCGTGTCCTCTTTACCTTCGTGCAATGCATTCCTATTGAATCCTGCAGTTGCTTGATCCGACTCCCCTATCCCAGCAGGGAGGCTACTGCAGGCCCGGGAAGGTCAGGCAGAACGTCACCTTGGTTCCTGCTGTGCAGCTGCTCGCCGTTACCAGTTTCGCAGGGTGCTGGTCAAGGTCCCTGGGCATCCCCTGGCACTTGTCTCCACGCGGCTCTCTGGTCTCCAAGATCTTCCGCCACTTCCAGGATACTTCCTCCAGCCAGGATCTTCACCTTTTCCTTCCTGGGTCCCTTTCTTCTCTTCAAGATCCCTTCTTCTTTCTGGGAACCCTTCTTTTTGCCACCACCTCTTCTTTCTGGAACCCCACGCCCCCCGTTTTCCCAATCTAAGTTGTCTATGTGAGCAGTACGATGCCTGATCAGCCTCCGAATTAAGGCTTCTGTCTCCTAGCTCTTTAGTAACTGTAGGATTCGGGACACGCTGGCTGCGTGTAGCAAGAAGCAGGCTTCTGCTTGACAGCTCAGAATTCAGTTTCAGACATTCACACGCACAGACCTTGCCACACACGTGCACCCCGTCACGTCTTGCCTGGTAACCTTCACAGTTTGAGCCAGTTTTTTGTCTACGGCCGGGCTTCAGACCCAGGGCATGGCCACAGAAGCGCATTCCCCCCGTCAGTCTGTGAGCTGAGCAAGGGAGAGTCAATACTTGTCTGGTGAGCCTCATACCCAGGCAATGTGGGCGACCCCTCTCCTGCGACAGCCCTGGCAAAAGCCACAGCAGGGTGCTCCCTTGCCTCTGCCTAGGTCACCGGGGTTCCCCTGCCTGCCATTGCTCCTTTGTCCTCCTCTGTGTTTGTGGAGATGAACCTTTAACCACACAACCTAACACCTACAACGCCGGGAAAAAGAGAGGCTGCAGAGGGTCCAGCGGGGAAGGTCGCCGATGTAAAATGCTCTTTGTGAGAGGCAGCACACCCAGCTCACCTCCTTGCTCCTGAGCTGCTCTATCGGAAGCACTGCGTGCAGGACGCTCTGCTCAACAGGCTGTGTCTGTCTCTGACTGCCTTGTCCTTGCTGCAGCACCGTGTGCTGGGGGAACGCCACAGAGAGCAAGGAGGACGCTCTTTCCCCAGGAGCAACGGAGGGTGCTCAGCTGAGTGCTGCTGCAGGGGCCAAAGTGGGGCAGGCAGGCAGGCAGGGGAAGGCAGGAACGAGGGAGCTGGGAGGAACCGGCCAGTCTGGGAGATGCCCGAGAGGCTCGAAAACCCTGTAAGCACAGGACGAGCTCACAGGAGGTTCAACGTGAGGCCCTGTGCTTAACCATGCCCTCCAGATCTGGACCTTCTCTGCTTCCCGAGTTACCGTGCAGTTTAACAGCCTGGTGCAGAGATCCTGACTGGGAGATCACTGTACCTCCAGGAGTTAGGGATCCACCTAACAGTTAACCTGAGCGGGTGCAGGTCTGTGCTGCGCTGTACCTACAGCGTGGCCTTCAGGCTGTGTCCCTACACATGCCCCTTGGCCGCAGGATAAACGGAGCTGGTTGACTGTGACAGAGGAGCCTCCAGGCAGCTCCTGCTTGGTACCAGCGATTACGCCACCTGCGCGGCCCTGCCGTTATCTAAAGTGCAGCAAGAAGTCCGCGCGTGAACATCCTTTATGCATGGAGTTGTTTTCTTCTAAGAAAAGTTGTACGACACCGTGAATGACCAAAAAGGAGGAACTTCTCCACAGGCAGGATCTGTACAGTGTGCCAAGGGAAAATCCATCTGGGGTCTGCCCAATGCTGCATGAACGCAGGGTCCCCAGCATCTGAAGGGACCTAAGATTTACTTGCTACCTAGATGCCTCTTCTTGCTGCCTGTATGCCTTCTTCCTGGCTACGTCGCCTCCCAAGAGCTTGCCCACCCCCAGCCTACTGGGGAGGGGGGGAATGGTAGAGAGACAGCCCTGATGCTGTGCCAGCACTGCTCAGCCATGGCCAAAACACTGCTGTGTTATCAACAGCTTTCTAGCTACCAGTACAGAGCACAGCACCACGAGGGCTGCTGTGGGGTAAAGGAACTCCAACTCAGCCAGACCCAATAGAGAAGGAAAGTGGAGGAACAACAGAGGGGGCAGCCCAGGGACACAGAGCCCCAGGTCTCATCTGGCCGCTCCTGTGACCATACGGTGTATTCAAAATCAAATACCTGAAGTGCTTCCTTAGACGCAGTTTACAGCCAGGGGACAAGAAGGTGGCAGTTCTGCATTTTGCAGCTCCCAGGCTGATGGCAGAGCCAAAGCAAAAAAAAAAAAACAAACAACAAAAACCAAACCAACCAAGAGAGGTAAGACTGGAGGCAAGGGGGCAAATGCTTTTCTTTCACCTTAGGCCAACTGCTCGGACGCTCTCTATGCTGCCCTGCCACAGAGGGCATCCCTCTCGTACCAGTAAGAGACATAAGAGCGAATTAAAGCCAGGACCCCAAACCAGACCAAAAACCCGGTCATGATGAAGAAGAAAGTGGAGAATGCATCAAACATAACAGAAAATGATTTTGGACATTCCCAGTTTACATTTGGAAAAAAGAGAGAAAAAAAAAGAGGAGGAATTAGGTATTAAAAGAAGAGCACTGAATGATAAAGCAGTAGCAGTCCCTCTACCACTACAAACCCACACCCCCACATGCACGTACGCACACAGACTTAACACCACCAAACTCCCATTGACTGTGACGTTCACCTCAGCTTGCTGGTCTAGAGATACTGAATGCCTGAAGCACACCAAGGAGAACTGAAAACATCTGCATGGCTTTAATGGGAATCCTCCAACTGAAACAAAGCGCTTTCTCCCTCTGTCTGCGTTGGCACATCCCCGAGTCACGCTCTCACTCCTCTCCTTCAAAGTCAAGATTCCTAAACGTGAAAAGCGGGAGTGGGGAATGGCGAAGGGAAGAGAAAAAGAGGGAGAGCATCATCAGTGGAAGACCTGCCAGCTGCTGCTGATTCAGCCCTGTTCGGGGGACCACCCCAGCAGAGAGGAGCTGGTTTGCGTGCCACGGTCCTCACTGCCTGTTCCCAGGGACAGGCCGTTTGCTCAGCCTTGCCGGCCAAAGCGTGGGAGAAGCGTAGGCGTGTGCCGTCGCTTGCAGAGGAGCACGGACACGTTCACATGCAATCCTTTACCTTCTTCCTCCCTGGATTCAAAGGGTTTCTGTCTTCAAAGTGAGAGCCTTCCGTACGGTCGTTTGTGACATTTCATCCAGGATAATAATCTCAGAAGGATCAGTCCTGCAATAAATATTTCACATAGCAATCCGTGATTATGGGAACTGATGCCACCAAGGGCATTAGCATCAGCGAGAGGAACAGCGGAGCCCCGAGAATCAAAGCTCCGCATAAGTGTGGGAGGTTTTGCTGGATGAGGAGTTTTGGGAGGCAAGCCGGGGAGCTGCAGAGCAACAGCTCTGTGCAAAGGCTCTTGCTGGGGTCTAGCCCCGGTCCGGGTTCCTAAGCCACTGCTGGTACAGATCACGCCTGCAACTCCGCATGTGTAAGTATGAGGATCTCCAGCTACCGTAAAGGCACTGATGATGCAAGGTTTGGGGGTCAAACGCGAGTGCTGCAGCCGCTCTGCTTGGGGTGGCTTGCCCTGCGATCACCTCCTGCAGCCCTGCCCCCGAATTTGATTTTCCCACCAAGCTGCCTGCTGGTTTCTGTGGAATGCCCCACCAAGAGGCAAGTGGAGAAAACTCTGCCAAACACCTTCAAGCTAATCTTGCCGGGGGTCCTGGCGCTTGCTGGGGCTTTACCTGTCACTGCCTTGCTTTGGGATATCCACGTCGCTCGTCTTCCCCACGTTCAGCTGAACTGAACTTGCAGCAGCAGCAGCTTCCACCACCCTCCTGGACTCCTGATGTAAAAAAGGGACAAATCACGTTCTCTGTCTTTGGTCAAAGTGGAGATAAGCTGAATGCCCAGCACAAACTTAGCAGTCTGCCCTCCCCTTCTGCCCCTTGGCAGCTATAGGTATTAGTGCAGCAGGGGAGAAACCGTTCACTCCAAAGATTTCGGGGCAGGGGGATTGTGTGTTCAAAACACGATTATGAGCAAATCTTGCCAGCAGCAGCAGCAGCATCTAATAATAATCATCATAATGATAATGACCTTTGTGAAAAACGACTCGTTTTAAAAATTACACCTGTATTCAAGTGTTCAGCTCACTGCTACTTGAGGAAACAAAGGTTACAACGTGGGACCCAGCCTATTGGGATCTATTTCGACTGAGTGCTGATCTTCCCCCAACGTTTCCAGACAAGCTGAAAGAGAAACAGGCAATCTCACAGCCCGACGGAGATGTCCAGCCCCGAGGACCCAGCAAGCCTTACCTCTTCTTCTTCTCCAGCTTCATTTCTGGCATCGTCCAACTTCTTCTTCCTTTCTGGCATAAGGTCATCCAGAAAGCTGAGCTCTCGCTTTGAGAAGCAGAAATCCATCGCTTTCCGGACAAAGACGAGAGCCAAAACCTTCGCGAGTAAGAGGGAAGATGCGGTGAGCTCAGAGACGATGCCACCTCTCACTCCAACGCTGCAAACACCCCGCTGCCGAGCGGCGGCAGCTCTTACCATCATGGGAAAGATGATGGCGGCACGGGACACCTTGATGGTCCAGAGCAGGACGAGGCAGGTCAGCTGGATCACCGTGAACAAATGCACCTTTCGCAAGGGCACGTGCCGCAGGTAGATGAAATCCGGCTGGTGTTTCGCCGGCATCCAAAACAGCTTCAGGCGATCAAAGAACTGCAAAACAAAAGGGAGAGGTTGCCACCTTGGGACTGCGGCAAGGTTCTGGCCCTCTCGAGACGGGGAGGCAGTTTGCAGCATCTCGCTTGCCGTCAGAAATCCTGGATCCCACCGCGTTCCTCCTGGGAGCAGCACCCATTTTCCCTTTGCTCCATCTATCAACCGGCTTGCCCCCGAGAGCTGCCCACCAAACGGCAACTATTCCATGCCATTCCATTAGTAGCATTTCTCGGCCCACTGAATCCCCCAAGCGAGGATTTCCACCAGTGGTAGAAACTGCCTTCCCTTTGCACTGAATTCCCCCGCTTTCACGTAACCAAACACTGACCTGCCCTAAACCCTGAAACAGAGAGCGCTGAACTTGCCTGGTCCTCCCAGCCCTATATACCTCCTGTGCCTCCACCAATCTTTTGCTTACACAAAAGACTTTCATTGCTTGCTCTGCGAGAAGTTTTTCCCATGCCACTGCTTTTTTTCCCTGCTGCTACGGAGACAAAATACCAGGGAGCCGACACGCTGCACGCTGTAAAAGAGTCCGTACCTGAATTCCTCTGAGCGACGACACACCCATGTAGAGAAAGACGCCATAAAGCACAGGCATTGGTATAAACTGGGGGGGGAGAAAGAAAAAAAAAAAAGAATGCAATCGTTTCTTTTTCTATATTGCATTTTCAGTATTACCACCCTCTTCCACAGGCACTGCCTAAAATTGCTTGAAGCTTTCCAGCTTCCATTCAGGCTTAGAGATGGGTCAGATTTTAACCATTAAAGATTTTGTGCGCACGAGTGAGCTAAGGCTGTGCTTTAGGCTGAACTTTGGAGTTACCTCTCCTCAGAATAATCCTATTTTCCAGAAAGCTTGGAGGAAAATAGGCAATTTCACCCGTGCTGCCCTATGCCGCAGTCCGTGGCAGCAGAAAAACACTTCTGCCTATTCTTGGGGCAACAGGCAAAGGCCACATGCCTCCTTTTAGCCTAGAGACGAGATTACTTTGTGGGAGGAACGTGCAAGGAAGCCCACGGGGATGACCTCAGTGTGTTTAGCTCCTGGGAATGGCTGCTCCGGGGCATTTGGGCAGCAAATTGCAGCCAGTAAAGGGCTGCCTGTTTGAAAGAGAGCAGATGTGCTGGTCTGAATATGCTCAACTGTAACCCATAAACATGGGCGGGCCTGAAAGACACCCGAAAATTCAAGCAGTTGCGTTGCTCGCTCGCCTCGAGCACACCAAACGGGGGCCTGAAGGGCTGCAAAGCCTAACCGAGGCTGGTTCCCACCGTGGGTCGAGCCCCAAGGGTTGGGATCACCTCCTCCTCCTCCGCTCCACAACTAACTCCTCAGGCCTGCAGAGAGGGGACTGGTTTTCTGTAACCTCCAACAAGCTCGCGGTTGTTGGGTGGTTTGCATTTTCCTCTCACCTTTAACACGGAAGTGAAGAAGACGGAGCAGCCCATGAGCACAAAGATCAGCAAGCCAGTGACTCTCTGCTCTCGTATCCCCAGAAACTTGGGTTGTTCTCCTGGAGCTGAGCAGTCAGACTCTACTTTGAGGCTATTCACGTGGGTGATGGACAGGACGGTCGCAGCCACAAACCAGGGCAGCCCCATCACAGAGCACACCCCGAGCATCACGGCCACCACAAAAAGGTCCAGGTGGTACCCGCATCCTTTCTGCAGGCAGGAAAACAAGAAACAGAGCATCCCATAGCACAAGAGCAAGGAGAACGTCGCAAGGCAGACTCAAACCCGGCTCGAGCACAAGTCAACTTCTTCAGAATTTAAAACAAGAAATGGAAACAAGTAAGGGTGTATGCAAGCTTTGCACACGCACCTGGCATGAAAATCGGGCAGGAGTTCAGATGCAAGGGATATGGGGAGCTTGTGCGATACATACTTCTCCAAAAAAAAAAAAAAAACCACCCCACAACCCAAAACCACCAAACCATTTTTTTCACTCACAAAGAAAATTCTACCACTTGCAAGGAAGGCGTGACTCTGAGTTATCCCTGGCAGCGCATCAAAACAATTCATTCCCCGCACCTGCTGCTGCTGCCATTTTAAAACAAAAAGGCGCTTCTATATTGCTCCAAGATTAATTTGCTCCTCCAAAAGGTTGCTCATCTGAACTGCCCTGTCACTTGCTCCCTGCATCATCGTTAATCCAGGAGAGCATCCTGCCACGCAGCCTGGCCTTGTCCCAAACCAATGCCTTCAGAAAGCATCGGGAATAAGAGCTTCTCCCCAGACCTGCAGCCCAGAAGGGGCTGGGGCTGGGGTCATCTCTCGCAGGCCCTTACCTTCAGCTTGTGCTCCTTCCTGTTCACAATAACGGCACTGATCTGCTGGTCCATGAATATCAAGATGGTGCAGAGCAGAGCTGGGACGAGCGCAGCCAACACCGTCCACCAAGGGTTGGGTCCTATGGGGTTGATGAACCACCCGCGGTCGTCTCTGGTAGGCTGCAACAAAGCCCACACGTCAGCATCGTCTCCCAGCCCAGGCACTCCACTGGCTTTCATTTTCCCCTCCCTCCCTGTGTCAGAGCACCTCCCAGCCCTGGCTTCACGTCCCCCTCTCCCGTGGGCTTCAGCAGTGCCGGTGTCCTCTTTGCAAGCACCTCTAGATACTTCTCCTGTAGGTATCTAGTTTTGGGGCCATCTTCTCGGTTCCAGGAGGAAGCAAGGCACTTGGAGGTGGAAGAGGAGATGCTCACACCCCCAGCATCTCCTCCAGACTCAGCCCTGCCCTGCCCCGGCATCACCTTGTGGCACCCCCACGTGCCAAAACACCCCAGTACCTTGAACGCATGGGGGACCTGGAGCTTCGGCGATGGGATCCCAGCCACAAAGTCAAGGAGCACCATGATGACGATGGTGAGGAAGACAGCAAAGTCGCTCACTGTGGACCGTACCTGGGGCAAGAAACCAGAGGTGAAAGGGGCATGGCAAACAGGGCCGTAACGTGAGATGCCAGAGTTGCAGACATCCACAACGTTAGGCTGGTTAACCAAATCCCACCACCCCTCTGAGCACATGCAGCCTGATCCCTTGCTTAGATACTGTTGCTGTGTTTGTCCCTGTGACATCTGGTGTCAGACAATAAAAAAAGCTTAATTAGGTGGACAAGGGTTGGTTTAAGTCAAAACCTAAAAATAATAATAATAATATTAAAAATAAGAAAACAGATGTCTGCCACTACAGCTACACTCACAGCTACAATGGCAACAAGGCACTGAGGCATCCTTTAGTCCTCAAAAGGAAGCTCCTCATTCGAATCTACTTTCCGCTCGAGCACATAATGCGCAGAAGGTAAGGAAAAAAAAACCAAAACCCCAACCCCCAAAACTTTGGGAAACCTGACTTCCTACTACCTGAGGAGGAAAAATAAAAAAAAAAAAAAAAAAAAAAAAATCTTCAATCTGGGGCAGGTCACGAGGCAGGTGGGAAATGCTACGATGATTTTGCACTCATGGAAATGAGTGCGGGACGTCCAAGCTCTTGGAGAGCTTGGCCTGCAAGGCCAACGTTTCCCAGCTTGACCAAGGCGGGGCAAATACTGCTTAGTGCTCCAGGAAAGCCATTTTGGGAAACGAGTGTGGAGATGGATGCTGGCCACCATCTTCTACTTACTCTGGTTGGAAAGTAGCGGCTGGTTTTAAACTTCTTCAAGAAGCCTGACAGGGCAAAGGTGGCGAAGAAGAGGATGCAGCACCAGAGGAACACGTCAGGCGTGTAGGGGCCGTCGCGTCCACAGGCAGGTCCTTGAAACTCCCCACGCAAATACCGACATTCCTGGAGAGACAGAGTGTCAGGACACAAAGGCAGTGCACGTGCGGCAGGGAAACCTCGCATAGCTAGGGGGTTTTGAGGACCTCGGTCCAAGATCCACGACCCTGTAACTGCTCCTGCCAATGGAGATTTATATTTAATGAGCAGCAGCAGCTGAACAAGTGACACATCGAACTACAGAGCGGAGAAATGAGACGTGAGGGGACGCCATACCACACACCCTCGGCACATCCTCTGCCTGCCATTCGAGCAATCGTGGCTAAAGAAGACACCAGAGGGGAAGGAAACACTGGAAACTCTTGGGGATAGAGAGAGAGGCAAGAGGGAAGGAGGGCTAAAGACAACCATGGCAGGAAAGGAGGAGAAGAGACAAATCGTCCCTTCCCAGGGGAGGGCTCGCAGAACCTGGCCAAGAGGGGATGAAGGCCACCGTAAGAGCCTGCCGCCCTAGGCCCGGGCTCTGCTTCCAGCAACAACAGCCTGAGAGGCTGCTCAGACATTTATGCATGGACCTACAGACAGCACTGAATGAGAAAGCAAGGCCTGGAGTTACTAGGAACCCATTAAGGAGGCCAATGACTACCTTTCAAGCATGAACTTAAGTCCTACAACTTCTACAGTAATCAAACCACCCACTACTTAACCTTCCTCCCAGTCAGAAGTACTGTCCTGCAACAGGCTTGAGGGGGACACTTGCTACCCACAATGCTGGGGACCAGGTAGACTGGGACAAGGTGGACTCTCCTCCCCAGGACCAAGCAGGTTCAAAGCACACGCTAGATCTAAGCAAGGACTTTTCCGAGCAGCACTAGCACAGTTTGAAGCCCATCATTCCCTGAAGGGCTCTGACTTTTGCACCATGCAAATGCCCCCGGACCCCATGGCCGCGGCGCGAGGAAGCAGTGGCTCGGGGCACTTACGGTCACCGTGAGGTTTTCCCAGGCTATGCCAGACACGTTGATCTTGTTGCTCGCCCAGAAACGCAGCGTTTCGTTGCTGGGATGGGTCGGTGCCTCACACTTACAGCTGGCAGGAGAGAAGCCAAGACGGGGGGGGTAAGGGAAAGGCGATGGAGGTGCAGCCCGGAGCTCCTGCCAAGGGGCAGCATCTTTCTCAGGGGGAAAAAAAACCCACTAGTAGCTGGTGAGGAAGTCCAGCTTGCTGTGCATGTGCACAGGGTAGGTGTCTCGCAGGTGACTCAGCTTCTCCAGAGCCTCGTAGATGAAGATGATGCAGATGAGGGAGGCAAAGGCTTCTTCCGTGAAGCGGGTGACGTAGCACACCAAACAGCTGGCGTCGGTGGCCACCAGCACTATGCACAAGAAGGCGGTCCACAGCCCAATGCACGCCCGCAGAGACAGATAGGAGAGCGCGTACTCCCTGCAAAAGCAAAATGAAACAAAGGCTGGAAAGGCCAGCAAGAGGCCCTGAGCCATGCCTGCCTTCGGGGAAAGCGGGGAGCAATTTTGGAGCGTGTCAAGGCTGCGGATGGGAAATGCCGTTTCCATGTACTACCACAGAGAGCCTCGGGGCTGTGGTGTAGGGTGTAGACCCACAGGAGGAGAGGCCAATTACTTAGTTACCACTGCTGAACAAGGATCTTGTGTTAACACCTTGGAGGCTGCTCGAGGTCAGGTCCCTCTTGGGCCAGGTGGTGTTCTCCCACATCACCCTGACGCCCTAACACTGAAACCAGCTGGGTGTGCACCCAGTCACCTGCTGCCAGCAAGCTGGGGCTTAATAATAAACCTTATGGCAATATAAGGGTGGTTTATCTCCCATCAAAGCCATCGCAACAAAAGGACTGTCACTAAAATCTAGCAACTACCCCTAAGAAAAAGAAAAGAAAAGAAAAGAAAAGCATCTTTTCTCCATCACTGCCCCCTTCTGAAGGCTTTCGCAGCACCCAGCTGCGGCAGCCAGCCTTACTTGCAGAATTTGTAGAGGATCTTCTCGAACACGAGCACGGGTCCCGTGCTGCCGAGGATGGTGAGAGGTTGGCCGGCAAAGAGGCAATACACCACGCCGGCCATGGACGCGCCCAGCAGCGACTCCATGGCACTCTGTCCGGGGAAGAGAGGCAGCCGTGAGTAAATAAATCGTTAGGGAGAAACAACAACCAAAGCCCATTCACTGCAGCAAGGACTTTGGCCTGAGTTTGATCCTCCCCCATGGCCCCCAACAGAGAGAGGTGCTCACTATGTGGCCATTGGTCGCCTCCCCCAGCAGTCCCCCGAAGGTGATGACAGGGGACATGCAGGCACAGTAGAGGAAGAGGAAGGACGCCAGGCACTGCAGGCTCAGACCATCCCGGAAGTCGCTCCAGAACCACGGGGCTTTCCGCTTCACGTCCAGGGTCAAACCTCCAAAGAGCCTGCAGGAAGGAAAAAGAAGAGAGTCTGTTCTCTTGGAGGAACACGCTGACTTTGCTTTGCTGCAGAAGGGCAATCACAAGCACAGAGCAACTTCCGTGGCTAAAAAGAAGCACTCTCCTTCATCCCAAATCAAGGAAACCTGCGTGCAATGGTGATGGCTGGGGCTGAGCCCAGCTGCCCAGATCTCCCCCCTGCCCAGCCCAGGGGACCAAGCTGGTCATGTGGAGCCCCTTCACTGAACCAGCTAACCCCAAAGACCTGCTAGAAGGGAAGGTGCATGCTCAGATTTGAGGGGCAAACAGAAAAAAAACACCCAAACTATTAAAGCTCCCACCTTCCCGTCCGCTGCAGTTCAGGGCCACAGTGTTTCTCCAGCGTGCTGTGAGAAGCACCGTCATCAAGAGCTCCTGGCGTCTTCCTTTTTTCCTGTTAAAATGGAAGTAAGATAAAGCTATGGACTTGCAACCACTGGCTCGTTTTGCTTCTGGTCTGGCTCTGTGACTGTGTCAGAGCAGGACCTTGTGAATTTGGGCCCCTGAACAGCATCCCCAGCTGTCCTGCCCGTCCCCCTCGCGCCTCCCGCCGACGCGTCACCCACCTGCGAAGGGACGTTTTTCGGGGGCTCGATGCGGATCGATGGATCCCACTCTCCTGGCGGCAAGACCGTGACCTGATCCAGAAACTCGTCGATGCCAGCCACCAGGTCAGCCCCGTTCTTGGCTTTATAGGCAACGTCACGGAAAACCTGCCAATAGAAGACGACCTGGTGAGAGGACAACCCAGCTCGGATGTCCTAACCAGTGCAATAAACTCTTGCCTAAACGCAAGGCTTTTCCCCCAAAATTTCCTGCTGGAAAGGGCAGGAAATATTCCCCCAAAAGGAAAAAATCTGTGCATCATGGCATTTGTAATCGTCTCCCCCACGAGGCCCCTGTCCCCCATGGCACACCATACCCTTCTGCTTAAAGAGCAAGAGAAGTTTTACTGGCCCTGGCAATGCCACCACTGGGGACAGCGTGCTGGGGACCCCGGCGAGAAGGATGAGGTGCAGGATGCACCCCGGGTGGGATTTCAGCCTCCAGGATGTGGCGTGATGCAAATCTGCGTGTTTGCTTTGGGGTGAGAAAGAGGGCTGGGCTGTTTGGAGAGCTGCGGGCAGCTGGGACAGCAAATCCTCTTCCTCACTACTTCAGAGACAGGGAGAGCTGAAGAAAGGCAAAAATGACCCGGAGCTATCTCATCTTGTCGCACCTCATCCGTCATGATAGTGGCCATGGACCTGCCGATCTCATGGTACTGATGGGCTTTTCCTTCTGGCCCAAGCAAAACAAACAGGAACCTGGGCAGGAAAAACAAAATGAGAGAGAGAAAAAGGTGTCCTTGCTCCGAGAGCACCCAAGGAAAGCCCTGGCAGCTCCCAGCCCAGAGCGTGGCTCAAGACGGGACACGTAGGCTCAGCGACGCCGCGATGAATTTGAAATTCTTCCAAGCCGACGGCAAATTTAATTTGGGGGCCAACTTTCATTACAATTGGCCGATGGGTTTAAAAGCTACAGCAGGGAATGGAGAAACGAAGGCGAGGAGATGTGGGTGGGGGAAACGTGCTTGCTCCCCCTCCCACTCGCCTTGTTCCCTTGGGACACCAAACTGATGCCTGCAACTTGATCTTTGGTTGGGTGTCTTTTTTACGGAAAAAAATTTGCGCTTCTCATTCGCACCTTGTTGGGATGGGAACTTCTGTCATGCCTGAGAGGAGGACAGCCGGGCTCAGGCGGACAAATGCCACGATGGGCTGGTGAAGGAAATCCAGCTCTCCTACCAGCACGTTGGATGCTTCAGCCCCGGTGGGAATTTTCTTCATGAAGTGCAGCTCCGCCTGGGCACGACAAGCGATTTTCAGGCAATTACCCCAACAGCAAAGCCCACAGCGCTCTGCAGCACACTCTGCAGCCAAGTTTGCAAGAGCAAAGCCGGCCCTAAAGGCGTAAGAAAGCTGCGAGTGTCTCACCTTGCTTAAATCCATTGCTCTGCTCTCAGGGTTCACCCCATCTTTAGCTTCCGCAGCGGTGGGAGAAGGACAAGGGGTGATTGTTTGGGCTGGTAGGAAGAAGAAAGACACTCAGAAAGATGGGCAAGGAGCAACTGGGACGCTTCTCCTTTGCCCGGACAAGTCTAATGGGGCCACAGCCCTGCAGAAACCCTCACCTGGCTTGTAGAGGAGGTGCAGGTCTGACTGCCTCTTGCTCACGTCAGCAAACGAGCAGACAGCGGGGAGAAGGTTGGTTGTCTTCTCGTTCTGATGGTGGTGCTTCCTCAAAAGGACTTCTCGAACCTGCGCCCGCATGTGCTCGTCAAACTCCGTGGACTGTTCTTGCTGGGCCAGGATCATATCTGAGGATGGCAAAGGGAAACGAAGCCGTCAGAGCAGAAACCCCAACAAGTCCCGACCCCCAAAGCCCCCAGGGAAGGCTGTGCCACACAGGCTGCACCCTAATGCCGGCTCAGCCTTGCACAGCAAGGCCTTTTAACAATGTTCAGCCTTTGCAGCGAAAACGAGAATTTTCTTTTGCTAAGAAACATCATCCAAGTGCTTATTCATCATTCCGCTAAGATAAATATTGCCCATTCTAAATAACGCAATTTTCTTGCCCGACCTGGCCTTTCTGACTCTACACGTTTACCCAAATTATAAGCAATCTAGAGCACAGACGTTCCCAGAGTTTCCCGTGCTGATCGAGTGCAATTTGCCGAGCCCAGGGAGAAACGTGCTAAGAACGGCTCCGACTTCTCCAGCCCTTGAAAGGGCTGAATGGAGACCTGCCGCCAGCCAAAGATAACTTCTCCAAAGCGGCTTTTGCAATTAACTTCAAGTATCTTCCCCACAGGAATACACTGCTTGGTCATCGCCAGATAACCTCTGCCTTAAAACTCTTCAATGCTGGATGTTAAGGCAAAAGTAAGAAAAAGAATGCGAGGAAACAGCTTGTAAGAAATCGTTCCCTTAAGGAGGTTCAGCTCTTACGCGGACTCCGTATTTCTAAGAGCAGCCTGCTAAGCCCTGACACACGCTCCTTTTTGGCTGCAGAACATTCTCTAGTGGCTTCTCCAGCCCCACAAACTGCTTTCAAAAGGACCCCGTATGGGAAGAAAAAAACGGTGCGACTGTTGCACGCCCAGTCTACATCCAAAAACAGCTCATGAGAAAAACACAGTGGGACTTCTGGAAAAGGACGTGCCATTAGGGCAGGGTCTGATGTGGGAGTGAAGAGCTGAGCTCGGCCGTTCCCGGAGGGATGCAGTGCCCACGGTACCTGCAATCTCTTCGATGCTGTTGGCACAAATGTCCAGCAGCACCGACCCGTTGCTGATGCAGCTCCTCAGCTCGGAGAGGCTGTGCAAGGACAGCGTGCCAACGTAGGGCTTGCTCCAGCGCTCGCCGCCATCTTCCACGTCCTCCTCAAACTTCAGCCACCTGTGGACATCGGGTGCGATCAGCCCCATTGCAAGAAAACAGCCCCAGCTCTGCAACCCCTTTGACAGAGCCACGGGGTGGCAAGAGGAGAAGGCTCCTCGTGCCGCCACCTGCAGCTGCAAAAGCTTCGCGTCCTGGAGGGGAGAAAGCAGAGCCCACGGGCGCTGCCGGTGCGGGGACTCCTCTCCCACCGCAGCCAAGCAGCAGGGATTTACCTTGCCGTTTCCTTCCACTCGGCATCTCGGCCCTCTTTTACACAGATCTCATCCAGCTCGGAGAACAAGTGGTGAGGGACATGCTGCTCGTCCTCCTTGGTCCTGAGAATGAACTGCACCCGCTGGGACGGGGAGCCTGGGGGCAGAAGGCAAAGACCCATCCCGTTACCGCGCCTCAACACAGCTCATCACGCTCACGTGCAAAGTGGCCATCAGCACCAGTGCAGCCATAAACACTGGGCTGGCCCCTCTCCTCTGCGTCTGTCTGGGCTTGCACAGAGCCATGGAGAAGGAGAAGCATCTAGTCCACCTCTGCATAAGGATGGGCTGCTTTCCTTCCCCACATTGCCATTTTTAAAGCCAGGATCCCTCTAAGGAAGACGAGCCTACACCCATTAGGCATTTAACTGCATTAAAAAAAAAACCCCAACCAACCAACAAAAAAAAGAAAACTTGGGAAAAAGAGGGTGTTGCTCAATAAGGCCACTTTCCCTCGGAAGAACAGCAACTCACTCAAACTAGCCACGGGGACCTGCTCGCAGAAGGCCCCAGCGCCCACGTTGCCCCCAGGAGTTTAGCGAATGCCGCGGTGGGACTTACAGTGGTAGCCCTGCTCCGTCGGGGCAGAGTCCTTCTCCCGTTCCCCTTCCCGATGCTTCTGGCTGTGGCGTCGGTGATGCCGGTGGCTCTGCCTAACCAGTGGCATCCACGCGCCCACATACAGGGTCCGGTGGCCTGCGAAAAGCGAAAAAGCGGCGTGTTTTGCAGCACTCTCGGCATTGCAGCAATGGTTGAGGTGGCCGGTGCCTTGCTAAGCCACGGTTAAATCCCAGGAGCAACACCACCTTCCCTTAATCTTATTTTCACCGGACCTCCTTTTTTGCAAGCCTATTTTACTCGAGCTTTGCAACAACACAGCAACAACAAGCGTTGGCTCCGCCTCATCTAAAAGTGCCCTGAAAGTATCGGACCTCTTCTCAAATTCCAGCTTCGGCTGGACAACACTCAGACTTGCTCATTAAGCAGCAACACAAGCTAATTATTGTCAAAATCTCTGTATGGCACGAGGCGACAAGAGACGGTCAAATCAGTCCCATCGTAATGAACTCCAGAACAAAAAAAGAAAATCACAGCCCCGCGTCTGCAGCCCTGAAATGATTCTCCTGACCTCTCCAAGCCAGGAGCAGCCTCTGCGAGAAAAAAAGCCGTCAATTATCGAGCCCCGTGGCTACAACTCACACCGTGGCCTCCCGGGGGCCTTTTTCCCTCCGTTTAAAAAGCCGTAATAGTAAAAAACCTGACAATAACTGTGCTGCTTTATTGAGAAGCGCGGCACGTTTTGCTGCACGTGATGCGACACCCAACAAGGCACACTGGAGAGACTTTGTGCAATGGGAAAACGCGCTGGGCTGGTGGCTCCTCTACCAGGATCTCAGCAGAGACTCACCTTCCAACTCCTCCTTCTCATAGCAAATACTGACAGCGTTGCTCCTTCTTCCCCGGTCGATCACTGCCTCCTCGTCATGTCTCTGTTTAGCAACGACAAGAAGGGAAAAGTTGGGGCTGGGGGTGGAGAGCTCCCTTACGTCCTCCCAGCCATCATCCAGCCCTGCGTCCACGCGAGTCCACGAGCCATCACGCCTCTGCGTGCCTCCTCCTCCTTCAGGCACAGCCCTAAAACCACGGACTTGTAGGAGGTTTTTCTTCCCATACGCAAATAAAACAGCCCATAACATCACCTGTACTGCATACCATGAGAGTCTGGACGTATTTCATACAGCAGGAGAGGGATGACTGTTTCAGACCAAAAAAACCCACCTCCTGCTTTGTTCTTCAGGTTCCTGTCTAAAAAAGCGATTTCCAAACTGGAAAAAATAACCCCAACCCACAAAACTGCACTTTTGAGCCCCGGCCGTGCTACCTGTAACTCTTCCAGAAGTGTCATTTTGTGACCCCCAGTTGGGTTCATCCTCACGTCAGTCACTGGGTTTTGGGGACAACTGAACCTCCAGGTCAGTCAGGGGGCCCGATTCCCCAGGGACTGATGGAGTAGCCCTCACGGGAGGAGCTAAGTGGCACCCAGTGTGCACCAACTCCAGAGACACAATAGGGACCATTATGAAATCACAAGCTATGATGCGGATCCAGGCAGCTACTTAAAGCCACGCACCCCTAGACCCTTCCCGCTTGGAAAACTTAGTGCCTGGGGAGAAGCCAGCTCTGCTTTCAGCAAAAACTCTCCAGAACAGAGAAACTTCCTGCATGAGAGGTGTCAGGCTCAAAAGTGCGCAGAAGGAAAACCCTCCACAGGCTCGTTCGCCCTCCTGAGAAGCAAAGCCCATTAGCAGCAGCATGGTTTCTCTCTTTTTCTTTCTAACAGTAGAGCTGAAGCTCTAGCATCCTGAGGATAACGGGAGGTACAAATACGGTAGGGAAAAAGAACATCTTACTGGATCGATGGGTAGATTCAGAAAAAAACCCTGCTACACAGTAGTTTATCCCGACTGCTAGCTAGAACCGAGAAGACTGTTTTTTCCACCTGCGTCGACAGTTCCGGTGAAACATACTACTCGTCTAGGACGGCTGCATCTGAGGAACGAGAATTAGTTATCTGCAATACAAGGAATAACAATGAGTCATTTTGTGTCATGATATTCATCAGACTGCACAGAGAAACAAGAGACAAATGCATTTGAATAACCATGTCTTGTGTTACGTTTTAACCACTTAACATTCCATGAGAAATACCCCAAGAGCTCAAGAAGAAAGAGCAGAAAGACAGGAGACAGGTGAAAGCCGAGAGCGCCAGCTAGACGGAATGAAAGACCCTCTTCCTTCTCTGAAGCTTCAGCAAGGCTTCCTTCACCTGCTGGTTCCTCCGACTGTAAATGACGGGGTTCAAACTGGGGCTGACGAGACTGCAGAAAAGGGAAAGAACTTTCTCCCTCCCAGAGGAGTTACCGCTCCCGGGCCCCGCGTACATGAAGATGGCGTTTCCATAAAAGACACCCGCCGCGGTCGGGTGGGAGCCACACGTGGACAAGGTTTCGTGCCATCCTGGCGCAGAGCGGATGCGCAGATCGGTGGCCGGGGTGTCCAGGGAGGAAATCAGGATTAAGGCTAAAGGCAAGAGGAAGAAGCACACACAGACAGCAAAGATCAGGACTTTATTGGCAGGAGCGGCAGTGCAGGCCAGCTTTAAGACAGCAACAATTTCACAGGAGAAGTGGACAACCTCGCAGGGGCCACAGAAAGGCAGGTGTAAAGCCAGAGAGGCTTGCAGTGTGCCCAATACGAACGCCAAAGCCCACAAAACCGTGGCAAGGGTGAGGCGCAGCCTCCAGATCACGATGAGGGCATAGCGCAGGGGACGGCAGATTGCCACGTAGCGAACATGAGACATCACGGCCAGCAGCACGCACGCTGTAAGTGCAAAGATTAAATAAAGATGGATCTGTGCCCCACACCCAGCACAGGAGAGGGCTCTGCCTTGTCCAAGGAGGCTCCTTAGCATACGGGGGACATTGCTGGAGGCGTAGCAGATGTCCGCGATGGAGAGGTGGCGGAGGAAGAAGTACACGGGGCTGTGGAGGCAGCAGTCCAGGCAGATAAGCAGAAAGACAAGTGCGTTTCCCATCAGAGTGGCAGAGCAGAGGGCAGAGAAAAGGCCAAAGAGGCAGTGCTGCAGGGCTGGGGTGCTGCAGAACCCCAGGAGGACGAATTCTGTGACAGTCGCTTCATTCTGCACGCTGTGCTGGAGGTGAGGCAGCACAAACTGCGACCACGGAGGTCTGGAAGCAAAGGAGCAAGGAAAAGGAAAGAAAAAGGAGAGTTTTCCTAAGAATGTTGTGTCCTTTACTCTTTACGCTGCAGCTCCCTTCTCCCCGTTCTTCCCTCTGACTCCAGTGAAAGGTGCGTACTACCCTCCCCACGCTGAGCGACGTACATCTGAATTGCAAGCTCCAATCTCTCTGCAAACTTTGAGCAGCTTGACCAATCTCACACAACTTTGCTGCCTAGCTTGCCCTTGAAGTCTTTCTTTTCCTGGGTTGGTTTGGGGTTTTTTTTGCAGGGGGTGGGGAGGGGCAGGGGGTGGTTTTGCTGTTGGAGAAGATAAGATGATGAAGATTGCAGGTGTCGATTAAGGTGAAGTCAGAACAACTTCAAAGCAGCTATTTTAAATTAAGTCCATATTAAAAGGAATGCACAGTTCACAGAAGAATTCCAGTTTTACCATTAAACCAACCAGCATTTCCAATCCACTGCCGTGTCCTCTTTACCTTCGTGCAATGCATTCCTATTGAATCCTGCAGTTGCTTGATCCGACTCCCCTATCCCAGCAGGGAGGCTACTGCAGGCCCGGGAAGGTCAGGCAGAACGTCACCTTGGTTCCTGCTGTGCAGCTGCTCGCCGTTACCAGTTTCGCAGGGTGCTGGTCAAGGTCCCTGGGCATCCCCTGGCACTTGTCTCCACGCGGCTCTCTGGTCTCCAAGATCTTCCGCCACTTCCAGGATACTTCCTCCAGCCAGGATCTTCACCTTTTCCTTCCTGGGTCCCTTTCTTCTCTTCAAGATCCCTTCTTCTTTCTGGGAACCCTTCTTTTTGCCACCACCTCTTCTTTCTGGAACCCCACGCCCCCCGTTTTCCCAATCTAAGTTGTCTATGTGAGCAGTACGATGCCTGATCAGCCTCCGAATTAAGGCTTCTGTCTCCTAGCTCTTTAGTAACTGTAGGATTCGGGACACGCTGGCTGCGTGTAGCAAGAAGCAGGCTTCTGCTTGACAGCTCAGAATTCAGTTTCAGACATTCACACGCACAGACCTTGCCACACACGTGCACCCCGTCACGTCTTGCCTGGTAACCTTCACAGTTTGAGCCAGTTTTTTGTCTACGGCCGGGCTTCAGACCCAGGGCATGGCCACAGAAGCGCATTCCCCCCGTCAGTCTGTGAGCTGAGCAAGGGAGAGTCAATACTTGTCTGGTGAGCCTCATACCCAGGCAATGTGGGCGACCCCTCTCCTGCGACAGCCCTGGCAAAAGCCACAGCAGGGTGCTCCCTTGCCTCTGCCTAGGTCACCGGGGTTCCCCTGCCTGCCATTGCTCCTTTGTCCTCCTCTGTGTTTGTGGAGATGAACCTTTAACCACACAACCTAACACCTACAACGCCGGGAAAAAGAGAGGCTGCAGAGGGTCCAGCGGGGAAGGTCGCCGATGTAAAATGCTCTTTGTGAGAGGCAGCACACCCAGCTCACCTCCTTGCTCCTGAGCTGCTCTATCGGAAGCACTGCGTGCAGGACGCTCTGCTCAACAGGCTGTGTCTGTCTCTGACTGCCTTGTCCTTGCTGCAGCACCGTGTGCTGGGGGAACGCCACGGAGAGCAAGGAGGACGCTCTTTCCCCAGGAGCAACGGAGGGTGCTCAGCTGAGTGCTGCTGCAGGGGCCAAAGTGGGGCAGGCAGGCAGGCAGGGGAAGGCAGGAACGAGGGAGCTGGGAGGAACCGGCCAGTCTGGGAGATGCCCGAGAGGCTCGAGAACCCTGTAAGCACAGGACGAGCTCACAGGAGGTTCAACGTGAGGCCCTGTGCTTAACCATGCCCTCCAGATCTGGACCTTCTCTGCTTCCCGAGTTACCGTGCAGTTTAACAGCCTGGTGCAGAGATCCTGACTGGGAGATCACTGTACATCCAGGAGTTAGGGATCCACCTAACAGTTAACCTGAGCGGGTGCAGGTCTGTGCTGCGCTGTACCTACAGCGTGGCCTTCAGGCTGTGTCCCTACACATGCCCCTTGGCCGCAGGATAAACGGAGCTGGTTGACTGTGACAGAGGAGCCTCCAGGCAGCTCCTGCTTGGTACCAGCGATTACGCCACCTGCGCGGCCCTGCCGTTATCTAAAGTGCAGCAAGAAGTCCGCGCGTGAACATCCTTTATGCATGGAGTTGTTTTCTTCTAAGAAAAGTTGTACGACACCGTGAATGACCAAAAAGGAGGAACTTCTCCACAGGCAGGATCTGTACAGTGTGCCAAGGGAAAATCCGTCTGGGGTCTGCCCAATGCTGCATGAACGCAGGGTCCCCAGCATCTGAAGGGACCTAAGATTTACTTGCTACCTAGATGCCTCTTCTTGCTGCCTGTATGCCTTCTTCCTGGCTACGTCGCCTCCCAAGAGCTTGCCCACCCCCAGCCTACTGGGGAGGGGGGGAATGGTAGAGAGACAGCCCTGATGCTGTGCCAGCACTGCTCAGCCATGGCCAAAACACTGCTGTGTTATCAACAGCTTTCTAGCTACCAGTACAGAGCACAGCACCACGAGGGCTGCTGTGGGGTAAAGGAACTCCAACTCAGCCAGACCCAATAGAGAAGGAAAGTGGAGGAACAACAGAGGGGGCAGCCCAGGGACACAGAGCCCCAGGTCTCATCCGGCCGCTCCTGTGACCATACGGTGTATTCAAAATCAAATACCTGAAGTGCTTCCTTAGACGCAGTTTACAGCCAGGGGACAAGAAGGTGGCAGTTCTGCATTTTGCAGCTCCCAGGCTGATGGCAGAGCCAAAGCAAAAAAAAAACCCAAACAACAAAAACCAAACCAACCAAGAGAGGTAAGACTGGAGGCAAGGGGGCAAATGCTTTTCTTTCACCTTAGGCCAACTGCTCGGACGCTCTCTATGCTGCCCTGCCACAGAGGGCATCCCTCTCGTACCAGTAAGAGACATAAGAGCGAATTAAAGCCAGGACCCCAAACCAGACCAAAAACCCGGTCATGATGAAGAAGAAAGTGGAGAATGCATCAAACATAACAGAAAATGATTTTGGACATTCCCAGTTTACATTTGGAAAAAAGAGAGAAAAAAAAAGAGGAGGAATTAGGTATTAAAAGAAGAGCACTGAATGATAAAGCAGTAGCAGTCCCTCTACCACTACAAACCCACACCCCCACACGCACGTACGCACACAGACTTAACACCACCAAACTCCCATTGACTGTGATGTTCACCTCAGCTTGCTGGTCTAGAGATACTGAATGCCTGAAGCACACCAAGGAGAACTGAAAACATCTGCATGGCTTTAATGGGAATCCTCCAACTGAAACAAAGCGCTTTCTCCCTCTGTCTGCGTTGGCACATCCCCGAGTCACGCTCTCACTCCTCTCCTTCAAAGTCAAGATTCCTAAACGTGAAAAGCGGGAGTGGGGAATGGCGAAGGGAAGAGAAAAAGAGGGAGAGCATCATCAGTGGAAGACCTGCCAGCTGCTGCTGATTCAGCCCTGTTCGGGGGACCACCCCAGCAGAGAGGAGCTGGTTTGCGTGCCACGGTCCTCACTGCCTGTTCCCAGGGACAGGCCGTTTGCTCAGCCTTGCCGGCCAAAGCGTGGGAGAAGCGTAGGCGTGTGCCGTCGCTTGCAGAGGAGCACGGACACGTTCACGTGCAATCCTTTACCTTCTTCCTCCCTGGATTCAAAGGGTTTCTGTCTTCAAAGTGAGAGCCTTCCGTACGGTCGTTTGTGACATTTCATCCAGGATAATAATCTCAGAAGGATCAGTCCTGCAATAAGTATTTCACATAGCAATCCATGATTATGGGAACTGATGCCACCAAGGGCATTAGCATCAGCAAGAGGAACAGCGGAGCCCCGAGAATCAAAGCTCCGCATAAGTGTGGGAGGTTTTGCTGGATGAGGAGTTTTGGGAGGCAAGCCGGGGAGCTGCAGAGCAACAGCTCTGTGCAAAGGCTCTCGCTGGGGTCTAGCCCCGGTGCGGGTTCCTAAGCCACTGCTGGTACAGATCACGCCTGCAACTCCGCATGTGTAAGTATGAGGATCTCCAGCTACCGTAAAGGCACTGATGATGCAAGGTTTGGGGGTCAAACGCGAGTGCTGCAGCCGCTCTGCTTGGGGTGGCTTGCCCTGCGATCACCTCCTGCAGCCCTGCCCCCGAATTTGATTTTCCCACCAAGCTGCCTGCTGGTTTCTGTGGAATGCCCCACCAAGAGGCAAGTGGAGAAAACTCTGCCAAACACCTTCAAGCTAATCTTGCCGGGGGTCCTGGCGCTTGCTGGGGCTTTACCTGTCACTGCCTTGCTTTGGGATATCCACGTCGCTCGTCTTCCCCACGTTCAGCTGAACTGAACTTGCAGCAGCAGCAGCTTCCACCGCCCTCCTGGACTCCTGATGTAAAAAAGGGACAAATCACGTTCTCTGTCTTTGGTCAAAGTGGAGATAAGCTGAATGCCCAGCACAAACTTAGCAGTCTGCCCTCCCCTTCTGCCCCTTGGCAGCTATAGGTATTAGTGCAGCAGGGGAGAAACCGTTCACTCCAAAGATTTCGGGGCAGGGGGATTGTGTGTTCAAAACACGATTATGAGCAAATCTTGCCAGCAGCAGCAGCAGCATCTAATAATAATCATCATAATGATAATGACCTTTGTGAAAAACGACTCGTTTTAAAAATTACACCTGTATTCAAGTGTTCAGCTCACTGCTACTTGAGGAAACAAAGGTTACAACGTGGGACCCAGCCTATTGGGATCTATTTCGACTGAGTGCTGATCTTCCCCCAACGTTTCCAGACAAGCTGAAAGAGAAACAGGCAATCTCACAGCCCGACGGAGATGTCCAGCCCCGAGGACCCAGCAAGCCTTACCTCTTCTTCTTCTCCAGCTTCATTTCTGGCATCGTCCAACTTCTTCTTCCTTTCTGGCATAAGGTCATCCAGAAAGCTGAGCTCTCGCTTTGAGAAGCAGAAATCCATCGCTTTCCGGACAAAGACGAGAGCCAAAACCTTCGCGAGTAAGAGGGAAGATGCGGTGAGCTCAGAGACGATGCCACCTCTCACTCCAACGCTGCAAACACCCCGCTGCCGAGCGGCGGCAGCTCTTACCATCATGGGAAAGATGATGGCGGCACGGGACACCTTGATGGTCCAGAGCAGGACGAGGCAGGTCAGCTGGATCACCGTGAACAAATGCACCTTTCGCAAGGGCACGTGCCGCAGGTAGATGAAATCCGGCTGGTGTTTCGCCGGCATCCAAAACAGCTTCAAGCGATCAAAGAACTGCAAAACAAAAGGGAGAGGTTGCCACCTTGGGACTGCGGCAAGGTTCTGGCCCTCTCGAGACGGGGAGGCAGTTTGCAGCATCTCGCTTGCCGTCAGAAATCCTGGATCCCACCGCGTTCCTCCTGGGAGCAGCACCCATTTTCCCTTTGCTCCATCTATCAACCGGCTTGCCCCCGAGAGCTGCCCACCAAACGGCAACTATTCCATGCCATTCCATTAGTAGCATTTCTCGGCCCACTGAATCCCCCAAGCGAGGATTTCCACCAGTGGTAGAAACTGCCTTCCCTTTGCACTGAATTCCCCCGCTTTCACGTAACCAAACACTGACCTGCCCTAAACCCTGAAACAGAGAGCGCTGAACTTGCCTGGTCCTCCCAGCCCTATATACCTCCTGTGCCTCCACCAATCTTTTGCTTACACAAAAGACTTTCATTGCTTGCTCTGCGAGAAGTTTTTCCCATGCCACTGCTTTTTTTCCCTGCTGCTACGGAGACAAAATACCAGGGAGCCGACACGCTGCACGCTGTAAAAGAGTCCGTACCTGAATTCCTCTGAGCGACGACACACCCATGTAGAGAAAGACGCCATAAAGCACAGGCATTGGTATAAACTGGGGGGGGAGAAAGAAAAAAAAAAAGAATGCAATCGTTTCTTTTTCTATATTGCATTTTCAGTATTAGCACCCTCTTCCACAGGCACTGCCTAAAATTGCTTGAAGCTTTCCAGCTTCCATTCAGGCTTAGAGATGGGTCAGATTTTAACCATTAAAGATTTTGTGCGCACGAGTGAGCTAAGGCTCTGCTTTAGGCTGAACTTTGGAGTTACCTCTCCTCAGAATAATCCTATTTTCCAGAAAGCTTGGAGGAAAATAGGCAATTTCACCCGTGCTGCCCTATGCCGCAGTCCGTGGCAGCAGAAAAACACTTCTGCCTATTCTTGGGGCAACAGGCAAAGGCCGCAGGCCTCCTTTTAGCCTAGAGACGAGATTACTTTGTGGGAGGAACGTGCAAGGAAGCTCACGGGGATGACCTCAGTGTGTTTAGCTCCTGGGAATGGCTCCTCCGGGGCATTTGGGCAGCAAATTGCAGCCAGTAAAGGGCTGCCTGTTTGAAAGAGAGCAGATGTGCTGGTCTGAATATGCTCAACTGTAACCCATAAACATGGGCGGGCCTGAAAGACACCCGAAAATTCAAGCAGTTGCGTTGCTCGCTCGCCTCGAGCACACCAAACGGGGGCCTGAAGGGCTGCAAAGCCTAACCGAGGCTGGTTCCCACCGTGGGTCGAGCCCCAAGGGTTGGGATCACCTCCTCCTCCTCCGCTCCACAACTAACTCCTCAGGCCTGCAGAGAGGGGACTGGTTTTCTGTAACCTCCAACAAGCTCGCGGTTGTTGGGTGGTTTGCATTTTCCTCTCACCTTTAACACGGAAGTGAAGAAGACGGAGCAGCCCATGAGCACAAAGATCAGCAAGCCAGTGACTCTCTGCTCTCGTATCCCCAGAAACTTGGGTTGTTCTCCTGGAGCTGAGCAGTCAGACTCTACTTTGAGGCTATTCACGTGGGTGATGGACAGGACGGTCGCAGCCACAAACCAGGGCAGCCCCATCACAGAGCACACCCCGAGCATCACGGCCACCACAAAAAGGTCCAGGTGGTACCCGCATCCTTTCTGCAGGCAGGAAAACAAGAAACAGAGCATCCCATAGCACAAGAGCAAGGAGAACGTCGCAAGGCAGACTCAAACCCGGCTCGAGCACAAGTCAACTTCTTCAGAATTTAAAACAAGAAATGGAAACAAGTAAGGGTGTATGCAAGCTTTGCACACGCACCTGGCATGAAAATCGGGCAGGAGTTCAGATGCAAGGGATATGGGGAGCTTGTGCGATACATACTTCTCCAAAAAAAAAAAAAAGCCACCCCACAACCCAAAACCACCAAACCATTTTTTTCACTCACAAAGAAAATTCTACCACTTGCAAGGAAGGCGTGACTCTGAGTTATCCCTGGCAGCGCATCAAAACAATTCATTCCCCGCACCTGCTGCTGCTGCCATTTTAAAACAAAAAGGCGCTTCTATATTGCTCCAAGATTAATTTGCTCCTCCAAAAGGTTGCTCATCTGAACTGCCCTGTCACTTGCTCCCTGCATCATCGTTAATCCAGGAGAGCATCCTGCCACGCAGCCTGGCCTTGTCCCAAACCAATGCCTTCAGAAAGCATCGGGAATAAGAGCTTCTCCCCAGACCTGCAGCCCAGAAGGGGCTGGGGCTGGGGTCATCTCTCGCAGGCCCTTACCTTCAGCTTGTGCTCCTTCCTGTTCACAATAACGGCACTGATCTGCTGGTCCATGAATATCAAGATGGTGCAGAGCAGAGCTGGGACGAGCGCAGCCAACACCGTCCACCAAGGGTTGGGTCCTATGGGGTTGATGAACCACCCGCGGTCGTCTCTGGTAGGCTGCAACAAAGCCCACACGTCAGCATCGTCTCCCAGCCCAGGCACTCCACTGGCTTTCATTTTCCCCTCCCTCCCTGTGTCAGAGCACCTCCCAGCCCTGGCTTCACGTCCCCCTCTCCCGTGGGCTTCAGCAGTGCCGGTGTCCTCTTTGCAAGCACCTCTAGATACTTCTCCTGTAGGTATCTAGTTTTGGGGCCATCTTCTCGGTTCCAGGAGGAAGCAAGGCACTTGGAGGTGGAAGAGGAGATGCTCACACCCCCAGCATCTCCTCCAGACTCAGCCCTGCCCTGCCCCGGCATCACCTTGTGGCACCCCCACGTGCCAAAACACCCCAGTACCTTGAACGCATGGGGGACCTGGAGCTTCGGCGATGGGATCCCAGCCACAAAGTCAAGGAGCACCATGATGACGATGGTGAGGAAGACAGCAAAGTCGCTCACTGTGGACCGTACCTGGGGCAAGAAACCAGAGGTGAAAGGGGCATGGCAAACAGGGCCGTAACGTGAGATGCCAGAGTTGCAGACATCCACAACGTTAGGCTGGTTAACCAAATCCCACCACCCCTCTGAGCACATGCAGCCTGATCCCTTGCTTAGATACTGTTGCTGTGTTTGTCCCTGTGACATCTGGTGTCAGACAATAAAAAAAGCTTAATTAGGTGGACAAGGGTTGGTTTAAGTCAAAACCTAAAAATAATAATAATAATATTAAAAATAAGAAAACAGATGTCTGCCACTACAGCTACACTCACAGCTACAATGGCAACAAGGCACTGAGGCATCCTTTAGTCCTCAAAAGGAAGCTCCTCATTCGAATCTACTTTCCGCTCGAGCACATAATGCGCAGAAGGTAAGGAAAAAAAAACCAAAACCCCAACCCCCAAAACTTTGGGAAACCTGACTTCCTACTACCTGAGGAGGAAAAATAAAAAAAAAAAAAAAAAAAAAAATCTTCAATCTGGGGCAGGTCACGAGGCAGGTGGGAAATGCTACGATGATTTTGCACTCATGGAAATGAGTGCGGGACGTCCAAGCTCTTGGAGAGCTTGGCCTGCAAGGCCAACGTTTCCCAGCTTGACCAAGGCGGGGCAAATACTGCTTAGTGCTCCAGGAAAGCCATTTTGGGAAACGAGTGTGGAGATGGATGCTGGCCACCATCTTCTACTTACTCTGGTTGGAAAGTAGCGGCTGGTTTTAAACTTCTTCAAGAAGCCTGACAGGGCAAAGGTGGCGAAGAAGAGGATGCAGCACCAGAGGAACACGTCAGGCGTGTAGGGGCCGTCGCGTCCACAGGCAGGTCCTTGAAACTCCCCACGCAAATACCGACATTCCTGGAGAGACAGAGCGTCAGGACACAAAGGCAGTGCACGTGCGGCAGGGAAACCTCGCATAGCTAGGGGGTTTTGAGGACCTCGGTCCAAGATCCACGACCCTGTAACTGCTCCTGCCAATGGAGATTTATATTTAATGAGCAGCAGCAGCTGAACAAGTGACACATCGAACTACAGAGCGGAGAAATGAGACGTGAGGGGACGCCATACCACACACCCTCGGCACATCCTCTGCCTGCCATTCGAGCAATCGTGGCTAAAGAAGACACCAGAGGGGAAGGAAACACTGGAAACTCTTGGGGATAGAGAGAGAGGCAAGAGGGAAGGAGGGCTAAAGACAACCATGGCAGGAAAGGAGGAGAAGAGACAAATCGTCCCTTCCCAGGGGAGGGCTCGCAGAACCTGGCCAAGAGGGGATGAAGGCCACCGTAAGAGCCTGCCGCCCTAGGCCCGGGCTCTGCTTCCAGCAACAACAGCCTGAGAGGCTGCTCAGACATTTATGCATGGACCTACAGACAGCACTGAATGAGAAAGCAAGGCCTGGAGTTACTAGGAACCCATTAAGGAGGCCAATTACTACCTTTCAAGCATGAACTTAAGTCCTACAACTTCTACAGTAATCAAACCACCCACTACTTAACCTTCCTCCCAGTCAGAAGTACTGTCCTGCAACAGGCTTGAGGGGGACACTTGCTACCCACAATGCTGGGGACCAGGTAGACTGGGACAAGGTGGACTCTCCTCCCCAGGACCAAGCAGGTTCAAAGCACACGCTAGATCTAAGCAAGGACTTTTCCGAGCAGCACTAGCACAGTTTGAAGCCCATCATTCCCTGAAGGGCTCTGACTTTTGCACCATGCAAATGCCCCCGGACCCCATGGCCGCGGCGCGAGGAAGCAGTGGCTCAGGGCACTTACGGTCACCGTGAGGTTTTCCCAGGCTATGCCAGACACGTTGATCTTGTTGCTCGCCCAGAAACGCAGCGTTTCGTTGCTGGGATGGGTCGGTGCCTCACACTTACAGCTGGCAGGAGAGAAGCCAAGACGGGGGGGGTAAGGGAAAGGCGATGGAGGTGCAGCCCGGAGCTCCTGCCAAGGGGCAGCATCTTTCTCAGGGGGAAAAAAAACCCACTAGTAGCTGGTGAGGAAGTCCAGCTTGCTGTGCATGTGCACAGGGTAGGTGTCTCGCAGGTGACTCAGCTTCTCCAGAGCCTCGTAGATGAAGATGATGCAGATGAGGGAGGCAAAGGCTTCTTCCGTGAAGCGGGTGACGTAGCACACCAAACAGCTGGCGTCGGTGGCCACCAGCACTATGCACAAGAAGGCGGTCCACAGCCCAATGCACGCCCGCAGAGACAGATAGGAGAGCGCGTACTCCCTGCGAAAGCAAAATGAAACAAAGGCTGGAAAGGCCAGCAAGAGGCCCTGAGCCATGCCTGCCTTCGGGGAAAGCGGGGAGCAATTTTGGAGCGTGTCAAGGCTGCGGATGGGAAATGCCGTTTCCATGTACTACCACAGAGAGCCTCGGGGCTGTGGTGTAGGGTGTAGACCCACAGGAGGAGAGGCCAATTACTTAGTTACCACTGCTGAACAAGGATCTTGTGTTAACACCTTGGAGGCTGCTCGAGGTCAGGTCCCTCTTGGGCCAGGTGGTGTTCTCCCACATCACCCTGACGCCCTAACACTGAAACCAGCTGGGTGTGCACCCAGTCACCTGCTGCCAGCAAGCTGGGGCTTAATAATAAACCTTATGGCAATATAAGGGTGGTTTATCTCCCATCAAAGCCATCGCAACAAAAGGACTGTCACTAAAATCTAGCAACTACCCCTAAGAAAAAGAAAAGAAAAGAAAAGAAAAGCATCTTTTCTCCATCACTGCCCCCTTCTGAAGGCTCTCGCAGCACCCAGCTGCGGCAGCCAGCCTTACTTGCAGAATTTGTAGAGGATCTTCTCGAACACGAGCACGGGTCCCGTGCTGCCGAGGATGGTGAGAGGTTGGCCGGCAAAGAGGCAATACACCACGCCGGCCATGGACGCGCCCAGCAGCGACTCCATGGCACTCTGTCCGGGGAAGAGAGGCAGCCGTGAGTAAATAAATCGTTAGGGAGAAACAACAACCAAAGCCCATTCACTGCAGCAAGGACTTTGGCCTGAGTTTGATCCTCCCCCATGGCCCCCAACAGAGAGAGGGGCTCACTATGTGGCCATTGGTCGCCTCCCCCAGCAGTCCCCCGAAGGTGATGACAGGGGACATGCAGGCACAGTAGAGGAAGAGGAAGGACGCCAGGCACTGCAGGCTCAGACCATCCCGGAAGTCGCTCCAGAACCACGGGGCTTTCCGCTTCACGTCCAGGGTCAAACCTCCAAAGAGCCTGCAGGAAGGAAAAAGAAGAGAGTCTGTTCTCTTGGAGGAACACGCTGACTTTGCTTTGCTGCAGAAGGGCAATCACAAGCACAGAGCAACTTCCGTGGCTAAAAAGAAGCACTCTCCTTCATCCCAAATCAAGGAAACCTGCGTGCAATGGTGATGGCTGGGGCTGAGCCCAGCTGCCCAGATCTCCCCCCTGCCCAGCCCAGGGGACCAAGCTGGTCATGTGGAGCCCCTTCACTGAACCAGCTAACCCCAAAGACCTGCTAGAAGGGAAGGTGCATGCTCAGATTTGAGGGGCAAACAGAAAAAAAACACCCAAACTATTAAAGCTCCCACCTTCCCGTCCGCTGCAGTTCAGGGCCACAGTGTTTCTCCAGCGTGCTGTGAGAAGCACCGTCATCAAGAGCTCCTGGCGTCTTCCTTTTTTCCTGTTAAAATGGAAGTAAGATAAAGCTATGGACTTGCAACCACTGGCTCGTTTTGCTTCTGGTCTGGCTCTGTGACTGTGTCAGAGCGGGACCTTGTGAATTTGGGCCCCTGAACAGCATCCCCAGCTGTCCTGCCCGTCCCCCTCGCGCCTCCCGCCGACGCGTCACCCACCTGCGAAGGGACGTTTTTCGGGGGCTCGATTCGGATTGATGGATCCCACTCTCCTGGCGGCAAGACCGTGACCTGATCCAGAAACTCGTCGATGCCAGCCACCAGGTCAGCCCCGTTCTTGGCTTTATAGGCAACGTCACGGAAAACCTGCCAATAGAAGACGACCTGGTGAGAGGACAACCCAGCTCGGATGTCCTAACCAGTGCAATAAACTCTTGCCTAAACGCAAGGCTTTTCCCCCAAAATTTCCTGCTGGAAAGGGCAGGAAATATTCCCCCAAAAGGAAAAAATCTGTGCATCATGGCATTTGTAATCGTCTCCCCCACGAGGCCCCTGTCCCCCATGGCACACCATACCCTTCTGCTTAAAGAGCAAGAGAAGTTTTACTGGCCCTGGCAATGCCACCACTGGGGACAGCGTGCTGGGGACCCCGGCGAGAAGGATGAGGTGCAGGATGCACCCCGGGTGGGATTTCAGCCTCCAGGATGTGGCGTGATGCAAATCTGCGTGTTTGCTTTGGGGTGAGAAAGAGGGCTGGGCTGTTTGGAGAGCTGCGGGCAGCTGGGACAGCAAATCCTCTTCCTCACTACTTCAGAGACAGGGAGAGCTGAAGAAAGGCAAAAATGACCCGGAGCTATCTCATCTTGTCGCACCTCATCCGTCATGATAGTGGCCATGGACCTGCCGATCTCATGGTACTGATGGGCTTTTCCTTCTGGCCCAAGCAAAACAAACAGGAACCTGGGCAGGAAAAACAAAATGAGAGAGAGAAGAAGGTGTCCTTGCTCCGAGAGCACCCAAGGAAAGCCCTGGCAGCTCCCAGCCCAGAGCGTGGCTCAAGACGGGACACGTAGGCTCAGCGACGCCGCGATGAATTTGAAATTCTTCCAAGCCGACGGCAAATTTAATTTGGGGGCCAACTTTCATTACAATTGGCCGATGGGTTTAAAAGCTACAGCAGGGAATGGAGAAACGAAGGCGAGGAGATGTGGGTGGGGGAAACGTGCTTGCTCCCCCTCCCACTCGCCTTGTTCCCTTGGGACACCAAACTGATGCCTGCAACTTGATCTTTGGTTGGGTGTCTTTTTTACGGAAAAAAATTTGCGCTTCTCATTCGCACCTTGTTGGGATGGGAACTTCTGTCATGCCTGAGAGGAGGACAGCCGGGCTCAGGCGGACAAATGCCACGATGGGCTGGTGAAGGAAATCCAGCTCTCCTACCAGCACGTTGGATGCTTCAGCCCCGGTGGGAATTTTCTTCATGAAGTGCAGCTCCGCCTGGGCACGACAAGCGATTTTCAGGCAATTACCCCAACAGCAAAGCCCACAGCGCTCTGCAGCACACTCTGCAGCCAAGTTTGCAAGAGCAAAGCCGGCCCTAAAGGCGTAAGAAAGCTGCGAGTGTCTCACCTTGCTTAAATCCATTGCTCTGCTCTCAGGGTTCACCCCATCTTTAGCTTCCGCAGCGGTGGGAGAAGGACAAGGGGTGATTGTTTGGGCTGGTAGGAAGAAGAAAGACACTCAGAAAGATGGGCAAGGAGCAACTGGGACGCTTCTCCTTTGCCCGGACAAGTCTAATGGGGCCACAGCCCTGCAGAAACCCTCACCTGGCTTGTAGAGGAGGTGCAGGTCTGACTGCCTCTTGCTCACGTCAGCAAACGAGCAGACAGCGGGGAGAAGGTTGGTTGTCTTCTCGTTCTGATGGTGGTGCTTCCTCAAAAGGACTTCTCGAACCTGCGCCCGCATGTGCTCGTCAAACTCCGTGGACTGTTCTTGCTGGGCCAGGATCATATCTGAGGATGGCAAAGGGAAACGAAGCCGTCAGAGCAGAAACCCCAACAAGTCCCGACCCCCAAAGCCCCCAGGGAAGGCTGTGCCACACAGGCTGCACCCTAATGCCGGCTCAGCCTTGCACAGCAAGGCCTTTTAACAATGTTCAGCCTTTGCAGCGAAAACGAGAATTTTCTTTTGCTAAGAAACATCATCCAAGTGCTTATTCATCATTCCGCTAAGATAAATATTGCCCATTCTAAATAACGCAATTTTCTTGCCCGACCTGGCCTTTCTGACTCTACACGTTTACCCAAATTATAAGCAATCTAGAGCACAGACGTTCCCAGAGTTTCCCGTGCTGATCGAGTGCAATTTGCCGAGCCCAGGGAGAAACGTGCTAAGAACGGCTCCGACTTCTCCAGCCCTTGAAAGGGCTGAATGGAGACCTGCCGCCAGCCAAAGATAACTTCTCCAAAGCGGCTTTTGCAATTAACTTCAAGTATCTTCCCCACAGGAATACACTGCTTGGTCATCGCCAGATAACCTCTGCCTTAAAACTCTTCAATGCTGGATGTTAAGGCAAAAGTAAGAAAAAGAATGCGAGGAAACAGCTTGTAAGAAATCGTTCCCTTAAGGAGGTTCAGCTCTTACGCGGACTCCGTATTTCTAAGAGCAGCCTGCTAAGCCCTGACACACGCTCCTTTTTGGCTGCAGAACATTCTCTAGTGGCTTCTCCAGCCCCACAAACTGCTTTCAAAAGGACCCCGTATGGGAAGAAAAAAACGGTGCGACTGTTGCACGCCCAGTCTACATCCAAAAACAGCTCATGAGAAAAACACAGTGGGACTTCTGGAAAAGGACGTGCCATTAGGGCAGGGTCTGATGTGGGAGTGAAGAGCTGAGCTCGGCCGTTCCCGGAGGGATGCAGTGCCCACGGTACCTGCAATCTCTTCGATGCTGTTGGCACAAATGTCCAGCAGCACCGACCCGTTGCTGATGCAGCTCCTCAGCTCGGAGAGGCTGTGCAAGGACAGCGTGCCAACGTAGGGCTTGCTCCAGCGCTCGCCGCCATCTTCCACGTCCTCCTCAAACTTCAGCCACCTGTGGACATCGGGTGCGATCAGCCCCATTGCAAGAAAACAGCCCCAGCTCTGCAACCCCTTTGACAGAGCCACGGGGTGGCAAGAGGAGAAGGCTCCTCGTGCCGCCACCTGCAGCTGCAAAAGCTTCGCGTCCTGGAGGGGAGAAAGCAGAGCCCACGGGCGCTGCCGGTGCGGGGACTCCTCTCCCACCGCAGCCAAGCAGCAGGGATTTACCTTGCCGTTTCCTTCCACTCGGCATCTCGGCCCTCTTTTACACAGATCTCATCCAGCTCGGAGAACAAGTGGTGAGGGACATGCTGCTCGTCCTCCTTGGTCCTGAGAATGAACTGCACCCGCTGGGACGGGGAGCCTGGGGGCAGAAGGCAAAGACCCATCCCGTTACCGCGCCTCAACACAGCTCATCACGCTCACGTGCAAAGTGGCCATCAGCACCAGTGCAGCCATAAACACTGGGCTGGCCCCTCTCCTCTGCGTCTGTCTGGGCTTGCACAGAGCCATGGAGAAGGAGAAGCATCTAGTCCACCTCTGCATAAGGATGGGCTGCTTTCCTTCCCCACATTGCCATTTTTAAAGCCAGGATCCCTCTAAGGAAGACGAGCCTACACCCATTAGGCATTTAACTGCATTAAAAAAAAAACCCCAACCAACCAACAAAAAAAAGAAAACTTGGGAAAAAGAGGGTGTTGCTCAATAAGGCCACTTTCCCTCGGAAGAACAGCAACTCACTCAAACTAGCCACGGGGACCTGCTCGCAGAAGGCCCCAGCGCCCACGTTGCCCCCAGGAGTTTAGCGAATGCCGCGGTGGGACTTACAGTGGTAGCCCTGCTCCGTCGGGGCAGAGTCCTTCTCCCGTTCCCCTTCCCGATGCTTCTGGCTGTGGCGTCGGTGATGCCGGTGGCTCTGCCTAACCAGTGGCATCCACGCGCCCACGTACAGGGTCCGGTGGCCTGCGAAAAGCGAAAAAGCGGCGTGTTTTGCAGCACTCTCGGCATTGCAGCAATGGCTGAGGTGGCCGGTGCCTTGCTAAGCCACGGTTAAATCCCAGGAGCAACACCACCTTCCCTTAATCTTATTTTCACCGGACCTCCTTTTTTGCAAGCCTATTTTACTCGAGCTTTGCAACAACACAGCAACAACAAGCGTTGGCTCCGCCTCATCTAAAAGTGCCCTGAAAGTATCGGACCTCTTCTCAAATTCCAGCTTCGGCTGGACAACACTCAGACTTGCTCATTAAGCAGCAACACAAGCTAATTATTGTCAAAATCTCTGTATGGCACGAGGCGACAAGAGACGGTCAAATCAGTCCCATCGTAATGAACTCCAGAACAAAAAAAGAAAATCACAGCCCCGCGTCTGCAGCCCTGAAATGATTCTCCTGACCTCTCCAAGCCAGGAGCAGCCTCTGCGAGAAAAAAAGCCGTCAATTATCGAGCCCCGTGGCTACAACTCACACCGTGGCCTCCCGGGGGCCTTTTTCCCTCCGTTTAAAAAGCCGTAATAGTAAAAAACCTGACAATAACTGTGCTGCTTTATTGAGAAGCGCGGCACGTTTTGCTGCACGTGATGCGACACCCAACAAGGCACACTGGAGAGACTTTGTGCAATGGGAAAACGCGCTGGGCTGGTGGCTCCTCTACCAGGATCTCAGCAGAGACTCACCTTCCAACTCCTCCTTCTCATAGCAAATACTGACAGCGTTGCTCCTTCTTCCCCGGTCGATCACTGCCTCCTCGTCATGTCTCTGTTTAGCAACGACAAGAAGGGAAAAGTTGGGGCTGGGGGTGGAGAGCTCCCTTACGTCCTCCCAGCCATCATCCAGCCCTGCGTCCACGCGAGTCCACGAGCCATCACGCCTCTGCGTGCCTCCTCCTCCTTCAGGCACAGCCCTAAAACCACGGACTTGTAGGAGGTTTTTCTTCCCATACGCAAATAAAACAGCCCATAACATCACCTGTACTGCATACCATGAGAGTCTGGACGTATTTCATACAGCAGGAGAGGGATGACTGTTTCAGACCAAAAAAACCCACCTCCTGCTTTGTTCTTCAGGTTCCTGTCTAAAAAAGCGATTTCCAAACTGGAAAAAATAACCCCAACCCACAAAACTGCACTTTTGAGCCCCGGCCGTGCTACCTGTAACTCTTCCAGAAGTGTCATTTTGTGACCCCCAGTTGGGTTCATCCTCACGTCAGTCACTGGGTTTTGGGGACAACTGAACCTCCAGGTCAGTCAGGGGGCCCGATTCCCCAGGGACTGATGGAGTAGCCCTCACGGGAGGAGCTAAGTGGCACCCAGTGTGCACCAACTCCAGAGACACAATAGGGACCATTATGAAATCACAAGCTATGATGCGGATCCAGGCAGCTACTTAAAGCCACGCACCCCTAGACCCTTCCCGCTTGGAAAACTTAGTGCCTGGGGAGAAGCCAGCTCTGCTTTCAGCAAAAACTCTCCAGAACAGAGAAACTTCCTGCATGAGAGGTGTCAGGCTCAAAAGTGCGCAGAAGGAAAACCCTCCACAGGCTCGTTCGCCCTCCTGAGAAGCAAAGCCCATTAGCAGCAGCATGGTTTCTCTCTTTTTCTTTCTAACAGTAGAGCTGAAGCTCTAGCATCCTGAGGATAACGGGAGGTACAAATACGGTAGGGAAAAAGAACATCTTACTGGATCGATGGGTAGATTCAGAAAAAAACCCTGCTACACAGTAGTTTATCCCGACTGCTAGCTAGAACCGAGAAGACTGTTTTTTCCACCTGCGTCGACAGTTCCGGTGAAACATACTACTCGTCTAGGACGGCTGCATCTGAGGAACGAGAATTAGTTATCTGCAATACAAGGAATAACAATGAGTCATTTTGTGTCATGATATTCATCAGACTGCACAGAGAAACAAGAGACAAATGCATTTGAATAACCATGTCTTGTGTTACGTTTTAACCACTTAACATTCCATGAGAAATACCCCAAGAGCTCAAGAAGAAAGAGCAGAAAGACAGGAGACAGGTGAAAGCCGAGAGCGCCAGCTAGACGGAATGAAAGACCCTCTTCCTTCTCTGAAGCTTCAGCAAGGCTTCCTTCACCTGCTGGTTCCTCCGACTGTAAATGACGGGGTTCAAACTGGGGCTGACGAGACTGCAGAAAAGGGAAAGAACTTTCTCCCTCCCAGAGGAGTTACCGCTCCCGGGCCCCGCGTACATGAAGATGGCGTTTCCATAAAAGACACCCGCCGCGGTCGGGTGGGAGCCACACGTGGACAAGGTTTCGTGCCATCCTGGCGCAGAGCGGATGCGCAGATCGGTGGCCGGGGTGTCCAGGGAGGAAATCAGGATTAAGGCTAAAGGCAAGAGGAAGAAGCACACACAGACAGCAAAGATCAGGACTTTATTGGCAGGAGCGGCAGTGCAGGCCAGCTTTAAGACAGCAACAATTTCACAGGAGAAGTGGACAACCTCGCAGGGGCCACAGAAAGGCAGGTGTAAAGCCAGAGAGGCTTGCAGTGTGCCCAATACGAACGCCAAAGCCCACAAAACCGTGGCAAGGGTGAGGCGCAGCCTCCAGATCACGATGAGGGCATAGCGCAGGGGACGGCAGATTGCCACGTAGCGAACATGAGACATCACGGCCAGCAGCACGCACGCTGTAAGTGCAAAGATTAAATAAAGATGGATCTGTGCCCCACACCCAGCACAGGAGAGGGCTCTGCCTTGTCCAAGGAGGCTCCTTAGCATACGGGGGACATTGCTGGAGGCGTAGCAGATGTCCGCGATGGAGAGGTGGCAGAGGAAGAAGTACACGGGGCTGTGGAGGCAGCAGTCCAGGCAGATAAGCAGAAAGACAAGTGCGTTTCCCATCAGAGTGGCAGAGCAGAGGGCAGAGAAAAGGCCAAAGAGGCAGTGCTGCAGGGCTGGGGTGCTGCAGAACCCCAGGAGGACGAATTCTGTGACAGTCGCTTCATTCTGCACGCTGTGCTGGAGGTGAGGCAGCACAAACTGCGACCACGGAGGTCTGGAAGCAAAGGAGCAAGGAAAAGGAAAGAAAAAGGAGAGTTTTCCTAAGAATGTTGTGTCCTTTACTCTTTACGCTGCAGCTCCCTTCTCCCCGTTCTTCCCTCTGACTCCAGTGAAAGGTGCGTACTACCCTCCCCACGCTGAGCGACGTACATCTGAATTGCAAGCTCCAATCTCTCTGCAAACTTTGAGCAGCTTGACCAATCTCGCACAACTTTGCTGCCTAGCTTGCCCTTGAAGTCTTTCTTTTCCTGGGTTGGTTTGGGGTTTTTTTTGCAGGGGGTGGGGAGGGGCAGGGGGTGGTTTTGCTGTTGGAGAAGATAAGATGATGAAGATTGCAGGTGTCGATTAAGGTGAAGTCAGAACAACTTCAAAGCAGCTATTTTAAATTAAGTCCATATTAAAAGGAATGCACAGTTCACAGAAGAATTCCAGTTTTGCCATTAAACCAACCAGCATTTCCAATCCACTGCCGTGTCCTCTTTACCTTCGTGCAATGCATTCCTATTGAATCCTGCAGTTGCTTGATCCGACTCCCCTATCCCAGCAGGGAGGCTACTGCAGGCCCGGGAAGGTCAGGCAGAACGTCACCTTGGTTCCTGCTGTGCAGCTGCTCGCCGTTACCAGTTTCGCAGGGTGCTGGTCAAGGTCCCTGGGCATCCCCTGGCACTTGTCTCCACGCGGCTCTCTGGTCTCCAAGATCTTCCGCCACTTCCAGGATACTTCCTCCAGCCAGGATCTTCACCTTTTCCTTCCTGGGTCCCTTTCTTCTCTTCAAGATCCCTTCTTCTTTCTGGGAACCCTTCTTTTTGCCACCACCTCTTCTTTCTGGAACCCCACGCCCCCCGTTTTCCCAATCTAAGTTGTCTATGTGAGCAGTACGATGCCTGATCAGCCTCCGAATTAAGGCTTCTGGCTCCTAGCTCTTTAGTAACTGTAGGATTCGGGACACGCTGGCTGCGTGTAGCAAGAAGCAGGCTTCTGCTTGACAGCTCAGAATTCAGTTTCAGACATTCACACGCACAGACCTTGCCACACACGTGCACCCCGTCACGTCTTGCCTGGTAACCTTCACAGTTTGAGCCAGTTTTTTGTCTACGGCCGGGCTTCAGACCCAGGGCATGGCCACAGAAGCGCATCCCCCCCGTCAGTCTGTGAGCTGAGCAAGGGAGAGTCAATACTTGTCTGGTGAGCCTCATACCCAGGCAATGTGGGCGACCCCTCTCCTGCGACAGCCCTGGCAAAAGCCACAGCAGGGTGCTCCCTTGCCTCTGCCTAGGTCACCGGGGTTCCCCTGCCTGCCATTGCTCCTTTGTCCTCCTCTGTGTTTGTGGAGATGAACCTTTAACCACACAACCTAACACCTACAACGCCGGGAAAAAGAGAGGCTGCAGAGGGTCCAGCGGGGAAGGTCGCCGATGTAAAATGCTCTTTGTGAGAGGCAGCACACCCAGCTCACCTCCTTGCTCCTGAGCTGCTCTATCGGAAGCACTGCGTGCAGGACGCTCTGCTCAACAGGCTGTGTCTGTCTCTGACTGCCTTGTCCTTGCTGCAGCACCGTGTGCTGGGGGAACGCCACGGAGAGCAAGGAGGACGCTCTTTCCCCAGGAGCAACGGAGGGTGCTCAGCTGAGTGCTGCTGCAGGGGCCAAAGTGGGGCAGGCAGGCAGGCAGGGGAAGGCAGGAACGAGGGAGCTGGGAGGAACCGGCCAGTCTGGGAGATGCCCGAGAGGCTCGAGAACCCTGTAAGCACAGGACGAGCTCACAGGAGGTTCAACGTGAGGCCCTGTGCTTAACCATGCCCTCCAGATCTGGACCTTCTCTGCTTCCCGAGTTACCGTGCAGTTTAACAGCCTGGTGCAGAGATCCTGACTGGGAGATCACTGTACCTCCAGGAGTTAGGGATCCACCTAACAGTTAACCTGAGCGGGTGCAGGTCTGTGCTGCGCTGTACCTACAGCGTGGCCTTCAGGCTGTGTCCCTACACATGCCCCTTGGCCGCAGGATAAACGGAGCTGGTTGACTGTGACAGAGGAGCCTCCAGGCAGCTCCTGCTTGGTACCAGCGATTACGCCACCTGCGCGGCCCTGCCGTTATCTAAAGTGCAGCAAGAAGTCCGCGCGTGAACATCCTTTATGCATGGAGTTGTTTTCTTCTAAGAAAAGTTGTACGACACCGTGAATGACCAAAAAGGAGGAACTTCTCCACAGGCAGGATCTGTACAGTGTGCCAAGGGAAAATCCGTCTGGGGTCTGCCCAATGCTGCATGAACGCAGGGTCCCCAGCATCTGAAGGGACCTAAGATTTACTTGCTACCTAGATGCCTCTTCTTGCTGCCTGTATGCCTTCTTCCTGGCTACGTCGCCTCCCAAGAGCTTGCCCACCCCCAGCCTACTGGGGAGGGGGGGAATGGTAGAGAGACAGCCCTGATGCTGTGCCAGCACTGCTCAGCCATGGCCAAAACACTGCTGTGTTATCAACAGCTTTCTAGCTACCAGTACAGAGCACAGCACCACGAGGGCTGCTGTGGGGTAAAGGAACTCCAACTCAGCCAGACCCAATAGAGAAGGAAAGTGGAGGAACAACAGAGGGGGCAGCCCAGGGACACAGAGCCCCAGGTCTCATCCGGCCGCTCCTGTGACCATACGGTGTATTCAAAATCAAATACCTGAAGTGCTTCCTTAGACGCAGTTTACAGCCAGGGGACAAGAAGGTGGCAGTTCTGCATTTTGCAGCTCCCAGGCTGATGGCAGAGCCAAAGCAAAAAAAAAAACCAAACAACAAAAACCAAACCAACCAAGAGAGGTAAGACTGGAGGCAAGGGGGCAAATGCTTTTCTTTCACCTTAGGCCAACTGCTCGGACGCTCTCTATGCTGCCCTGCCACAGAGGGCATCCCTCTCGTACCAGTAAGAGACATAAGAGCGAATTAAAGCCAGGACCCCAAACCAGACCAAAAACCCGGTCATGATGAAGAAGAAAGTGGAGAATGCATCAAACATAACAGAAAATGATTTTGGACATTCCCAGTTTACATTTGGAAAAAAGAGAGAAAAAAAAAGAGGAGGAATTAGGTATTAAAAGAAGAGCACTGAATGATAAAGCAGTAGCAGTCCCTCTACCACTACAAACCCACACCCCCACACGCACGTACGCACACAGACTTAACACCACCAAACTCCCATTGACTGTGATGTTCACCTCAGCTTGCTGGTCTAGAGATACTGAATGCCTGAAGCACACCAAGGAGAACTGAAAACATCTGCATGGCTTTAATGGGAATCCTCCAACTGAAACAAAGCGCTTTCTCCCTCTGTCTGCGTTGGCACATCCCCGAGTCACGCTCTCACTCCTCTCCTTCAAAGTCAAGATTCCTAAACGTGAAAAGCGGGAGTGGGGAATGGCGATGGGAAGAGAAAAAGAGGGAGAGCATCATCAGTGGAAGACCTGCCAGCTGCTGCTGATTCAGCCCTGTTCGGGGGACCACCCCAGCAGAGAGGAGCTGGTTTGCGTGCCACGGTCCTCACTGCCTGTTCCCAGGGACAGGCCGTTTGCTCAGCCTTGCCGGCCAAAGCGTGGGAGAAGCGTAGGCGTGTGCCGTCGCTTGCAGAGGAGCACGGACACGTTCACGTGCAATCCTTTACCTTCTTCCTCCCTGGATTCAAAGGGTTTCTGTCTTCAAAGTGAGAGCCTTCCGTACGGTCGTTTGTGACATTTCATCCAGGATAATAATCTCAGAAGGATCAGTCCTGCAATAAATATTTCACATAGCAATCCGTGATTATGGGAACTGATGCCACCAAGGGCATTAGCATCAGCAAGAGGAACAGCGGAGCCCCGAGAATCAAAGCTCCGCATAAGTGTGGGAGGTTTTGCTGGATGAGGAGTTTTGGGAGGCAAGCCGGGGAGCTGCAGAGCAACAGCTCTGTGCAAAGGCTCTCGCTGGGGTCTAGCCCCGGTGCGGGTTCCTAAGCCACTGCTGGTACAGATCACGCCTGCAACTCCGCATGTGTAAGTATGAGGATCTCCAGCTACCGTAAAGGCACTGATGATGCAAGGTTTGGGGGTCAAACGCGAGTGCTGCAGCCGCTCTGCTTGGGGTGGCTTGCCCTGCGATCACCTCCTGCAGCCCTGCCCCCGAATTTGATTTGCCCACCAAGCTGCCTGCTGGTTTCTGTGGAATGCCCCACCAAGAGGCAAGTGGAGAAAACTCTGCCAAACACCTTCAAGCTAATCTTGCCGGGGGTCCTGGCGCTTGCTGGGGCTTTACCTGTCACTGCCTTGCTTTGGGATATCCACGTCGCTCGTCTTCCCCACGTTCAGCTGAACTGAACTTGCAGCAGCAGCAGCTTCCACCACCCTCCTGGACTCCTGATGTAAAAAAGGGACAAATCACGTTCTCTGTCTTTGGTCAAAGTGGAGATAAGCTGAATGCCCAGCACAAACTTAGCAGTCTGCCCTCCCCTTCTGCCCCTTGGCAGCTATAGGTATTAGTGCAGCAGGGGAGAAACCGTTCACTCCAAAGATTTCGGGGCAGGGGGATTGTGTGTTCAAAACACGATTATGAGCAAATCTTGCCAGCAGCAGCAGCAGCATCTAATAATAATCATCATAATGATAATGACCTTTGTGAAAAACGACTCGTTTTAAAAATTACACCTGTATTCAAGTGTTCAGCTCACTGCTACTTGAGGAAACAAAGGTTACAACGTGGGACCCAGCCTATTGGGATCTATTTCGACTGAGTGCTGATCTTCCCCCAACGTTTCCAGACAAGCTGAAAGAGAAACAGGCAATCTCACAGCCCGACGGAGATGTCCAGCCCCGAGGACCCAGCAAGCCTTACCTCTTCTTCTTCTCCAGCTTCATTTCTGGCATCGTCCAACTTCTTCTTCCTTTCTGGCATAAGGTCATCCAGAAAGCTGAGCTCTCGCTTTGAGAAGCAGAAATCCATCGCTTTCCGGACAAAGACGAGAGCCAAAACCTTCGCGAGTAAGAGGGAAGATGCGGTGAGCTCAGAGACGATGCCACCTCTCACTCCAACGCTGCAAACACCCCGCTGCCGAGCGGCGGCAGCTCTTACCATCATGGGAAAGATGATGGCGGCACGGGACACCTTGATGGTCCAGAGCAGGACGAGGCAGGTCAGCTGGATCACCGTGAACAAATGCACCTTTCGCAAGGGCACGTGCCGCAGGTAGATGAAATCCGGCTGGTGTTTCGCCGGCATCCAAAACAGCTTCAGGCGATCAAAGAACTGCAAAACAAAAGGGAGAGGTTGCCACCTTGGGACTGCGGCAAGGTTCTGGCCCTCTCGAGACGGGGAGGCAGTTTGCAGCATCTCGCTTGCCGTCAGAAATCCTGGATCCCACCGCGTTCCTCCTGGGAGCAGCACCCATTTTCCCTTTGCTCCATCTATCAACCGGCTTGCCCCCGAGAGCTGCCCACCAAACGGCAACTATTCCATGCCATTCCATTAGTAGCATTTCTCGGCCCACTGAATCCCCCAAGCGAGGATTTCCACCAGTGGTAGAAACTGCCTTCCCTTTGCACTGAATTCCCCCGCTTTCACGTAACCAAACACTGACCTGCCCTAAACCCTGAAACAGAGAGCGCTGAACTTGCCTGGTCCTCCCAGCCCTATATACCTCCTGTGCCTCCACCAATCTTTTGCTTACACAAAAGACTTTCATTGCTTGCTCTGCGAGAAGTTTTTCCCATGCCACTGCTTTTTTTCCCTGCTGCTACGGAGACAAAATACCAGGGAGCCGACACGCTGCACGCTGTAAAAGAGTCCGTACCTGAATTCCTCTGAGCGACGACACACCCATGTAGAGAAAGACGCCATAAAGCACAGGCATTGGTATAAACTGGGGGGGGAGAAAGAAAAAAAAAAAAGAATGCAATCGTTTCTTTTTCTATATTGCATTTTCAGTATTACCACCCTCTTCCACAGGCACTGCCTAAAATTGCTTGAAGCTTTCCAGCTTCCATTCAGGCTTAGAGATGGGTCAGATTTTAACCATTAAAGATTTTGTGCGCACGAGTGAGCTAAGGCTCTGCTTTAGGCTGAACTTTGGAGTTACCTCTCCTCAGAATAATCCTATTTTCCAGAAAGCTTGGAGGAAAATAGGCAATTTCACCCGTGCTGCCCTATGCCGCAGTCCGTGGCAGCAGAAAAACACTTCTGCCTATTCTTGGGGCAACAGGCAAAGGCCACATGCCTCCTTTTAGCCTAGAGACGAGATTACTTTGTGGGAGGAACGTGCAAGGAAGCCCACGGGGATGACCTCAGTGTGTTTAGCTCCTGGGAATGGCTGCTCCGGGGCATTTGGGCAGCAAATTGCAGCCAGTAAAGGGCTGCCTGTTTGAAAGAGAGCAGATGTGCTGGTCTGAATATGCTCAACTGTAACCCATAAACATGGGCGGGCCTGAAAGACACCCGAAAATTCAAGCAGTTGCGTTGCTCGCTCGCCTCGAGCACACCAAACGGGGGCCTGAAGGGCTGCAAAGCCTAACCGAGGCTGGTTCCCACCGTGGGTCGAGCCCCAAGGGTTGGGATCACCTCCTCCTCCTCCGCTCCACAACTAACTCCTCAGGCCTGCAGAGAGGGGACTGGTTTTCTGTAACCTCCAACAAGCTCGCGGTTGTTGGGTGGTTTGCATTTTCCTCTCACCTTTAACACGGAAGTGAAGAAGACGGAGCAGCCCATGAGCACAAAGATCAGCAAGCCAGTGACTCTCTGCTCTCGTATCCCCAGAAACTTGGGTTGTTCTCCTGGAGCTGAGCAGTCAGACTCTACTTTGAGGCTATTCACGTGGGTGATGGACAGGACGGTCGCAGCCACAAACCAGGGCAGCCCCATCACAGAGCACACCCCGAGCATCACGGCCACCACAAAAAGGTCCAGGTGGTACCCGCATCCTTTCTGCAGGCAGGAAAACAAGAAACAGAGCATCCCATAGCACAAGAGCAAGGAGAACGTCGCAAGGCAGACTCAAACCCGGCTCGAGCACAAGTCAACTTCTTCAGAATTTAAAACAAGAAATGGAAACAAGTAAGGGTGTATGCAAGCTTTGCACACGCACCTGGCATGAAAATCGGGCAGGAGTTCAGATGCAAGGGATATGGGGAGCTTGTGCGATACATACTTCTCCAAAAAAAAAAAAAAAGCCACCCCACAACCCAAAACCACCAAACCATTTTTTTCACTCACAAAGAAAATTCTACCACTTGCAAGGAAGGCGTGACTCTGAGTTATCCCTGGCAGCGCATCAAAACAATTCATTCCCCGCACCTGCTGCTGCTGCCATTTTAAAACAAAAAGGCGCTTCTATATTGCTCCAAGATTAATTTGCTCCTCCAAAAGGTTGCTCATCTGAACTGCCCTGTCACTTGCTCCCTGCATCATCGTTAATCCAGGAGAGCATCCTGCCACGCAGCCTGGCCTTGTCCCAAACCAATGCCTTCAGAAAGCATTGGGAATAAGAGCTTCTCCCCAGACCTGCAGCCCAGAAGGGGCTGGGGCTGGGGTCATCTCTCGCAGGCCCTTACCTTCAGCTTGTGCTCCTTCCTGTTCACAATAACGGCACTGATCTGCTGGTCCATGAATATCAAGATGGTGCAGAGCAGAGCTGGGACGAGCGCAGCCAACACCGTCCACCAAGGGTTGGGTCCTATGGGGTTGATGAACCACCCGCGGTCGTCTCTGGTAGGCTGCAACAAAGCCCACACGTCAGCATCGTCTCCCAGCCCAGGCACTCCACTGGCTTTCATTTTCCCCTCCCTCCCTGTGTCAGAGCACCTCCCAGCCCTGGCTTCACGTCCCCCTCTCCCGTGGGCTTCAGCAGTGCCGGTGTCCTCTTTGCAAGCACCTCTAGATACTTCTCCTGTAGGTATCTAGTTTTGGGGCCATCTTCTCGGTTCCAGGAGGAAGCAAGGCACTTGGAGGTGGAAGAGGAGATGCTCACACCCCCAGCATCTCCTCCAGACTCAGCCCTGCCCCGCCCCGGCATCACCTTGTGGCACCCCCACGTGCCAAAACACCCCAGTACCTTGAACGCATGGGGGACCTGGAGCTTCGGCGATGGGATCCCAGCCACAAAGTCAAGGAGCACCATGATGACGATGGTGAGGAAGACAGCAAAGTCGCTCACTGTGGACCGTACCTGGGGCAAGAAACCAGAGGTGAAAGGGGCATGGCAAACAGGGCCGTAACGTGAGATGCCAGAGTTGCAGACATCCACAACGTTAGGCTGGTTAACCAAATCCCACCACCCCTCTGAGCACATGCAGCCTGATCCCTTGCTTAGATACTGTTGCTGTGTTTGTCCCTGTGACATCTGGTGTCAGACAATAAAAAAAGCTTAATTAGGTGGACAAGGGTTGGTTTAAGTCAAAACCTAAAAATAATAATAATAATATTAAAAATAAGAAAACAGATGTCTGCCACTACAGCTACACTCACAGCTACAATGGCAACAAGGCACTGAGGCATCCTTTAGTCCTCAAAAGGAAGCTCCTCATTCGAATCTACTTTCCGCTCGAGCACATAATGCGCAGAAGGTAAGGAAAAAAAAACCAAAACCCCAACCCCCAAAACTTTGGGAAACCTGACTTCCTACTACCTGAGGAGGAAAAATAAAAAAAAAAAAAAAAAAAAAAAAAATCTTCAATCTGGGGCAGGTCACGAGGCAGGTGGGAAATGCTACGATGATTTTGCACTCATGGAAATGAGTGCGGGACGTCCAAGCTCTTGGAGAGCTTGGCCTGCAAGGCCAACGTTTCCCAGCTTGACCAAGGCGGGGCAAATACTGCTTAGTGCTCCAGGAAAGCCATTTTGGGAAACGAGTGTGGAGATGGATGCTGGCCACCATCTTCTACTTACTCTGGTTGGAAAGTAGCGGCTGGTTTTAAACTTCTTCAAGAAGCCTGACAGGGCAAAGGTGGCGAAGAAGAGGATGCAGCACCAGAGGAACACGTCAGGCGTGTAGGGGCCGTCGCGTCCACAGGCAGGTCCTTGAAACTCCCCACGCAAATACCGACATTCCTGGAGAGACAGAGCGTCAGGACACAAAGGCAGTGCACGTGCGGCAGGGAAACCTCGCATAGCTAGGGGGTTTTGAGGACCTCGGTCCAAGATCCACGACCCTGTAACTGCTCCTGCCAATGGAGATTTATATTTAATGAGCAGCAGCAGCTGAACAAGTGACACATCGAACTACAGAGCGGAGAAATGAGACGTGAGGGGACGCCATACCACACACCCTCGGCACATCCTCTGCCTGCCATTCGAGCAATCGTGGCTAAAGAAGACACCAGAGGGGAAGGAAACACTGGAAACTCTTGGGGATAGAGAGAGAGGCAAGAGGGAAGGAGGGCTAAAGACAACCATGGCAGGAAAGGAGGAGAAGAGACAAATCGTCCCTTCCCAGGGGAGGGCTCGCAGAACCTGGCCAAGAGGGGATGAAGGCCACCGTAAGAGCCTGCCGCCCTAGGCCCGGGCTCTGCTTCCAGCAACAACAGCCTGAGAGGCTGCTCAGACATTTATGCATGGACCTACAGACAGCACTGAATGAGAAAGCAAGGCCTGGAGTTACTAGGAACCCATTAAGGAGGCCAATGACTACCTTTCAAGCATGAACTTAAGTCCTACAACTTCTACAGTAATCAAACCACCCACTACTTAACCTTCCTCCCAGTCAGAAGTACTGTCCTGCAACAGGCTTGAGGGGGACACTTGCTACCCACAATGCTGGGGACCAGGTAGACTGGGACAAGGTGGACTCTCCTCCCCAGGACCAAGCAGGTTCAAAGCACACGCTAGATCTAAGCAAGGACTTTTCCGAGCAGCACTAGCACAGTTTGAAGCCCATCATTCCCTGAAGGGCTCTGACTTTTGCACCATGCAAATGCCCCCGGACCCCATGGCCGCGGCGCGAGGAAGCAGTGGCTCGGGGCACTTACGGTCACCGTGAGGTTTTCCCAGGCTATGCCAGACACGTTGATCTTGTTGCTCGCCCAGAAACGCAGCGTTTCGTTGCTGGGATGGGTCGGTGCCTCACACTTACAGCTGGCAGGAGAGAAGCCAAGACGGGGGGGGTAAGGGAAAGGCGATGGAGGTGCAGCCCAGAGCTCCTGCCAAGGGGCAGCATCTTTCTCAGGGGGAAAAAAAACCCACTAGTAGCTGGTGAGGAAGTCCAGCTTGCTGTGCATGTGCACAGGGTAGGTGTCTCGCAGGTGACTCAGCTTCTCCAGAGCCTCGTAGATGAAGATGATGCAGATGAGGGAGGCAAAGGCTTCTTCCGTGAAGCGGGTGACGTAGCACACCAAACAGCTGGCGTCGGTGGCCACCAGCACTATGCACAAGAAGGCGGTCCACAGCCCAATGCACGCCCGCAGAGACAGATAGGAGAGCGCGTACTCCCTGCGAAAGCAAAATGAAACAAAGGCTGGAAAGGCCAGCAAGAGGCCCTGAGCCATGCCTGCCTTCGGGGAAAGCGGGGAGCAATTTTGGAGCGTGTCAAGGCTGCGGATGGGAAATGCCGTTTCCATGTACTACCACAGAGAGCCTCGGGGCTGTGGTGTAGGGTGTAGACCCACAGGAGGAGAGGCCAATTACTTAGTTACCACTGCTGAACAAGGATCTTGTGTTAACACCTTGGAGGCTGCTCGAGGTCAGGTCCCTCTTGGGCCAGGTGGTGTTCTCCCACATCACCCTGACGCCCTAACACTGAAACCAGCTGGGTGTGCACCCAGTCACCTGCTGCCAGCAAGCTGGGGCTTAATAATAAACCTTATGGCAATATAAGGGTGGTTTATCTCCCATCAAAGCCATCGCAACAAAAGGACTGTCACTAAAATCTAGCAACTACCCCTAAGAAAAAGAAAAGAAAAGAAAAGAAAAGCATCTTTTCTCCATCACTGCCCCCTTCTGAAGGCTCTCGCAGCACCCAGCTGCGGCAGCCAGCCTTACTTGCAGAATTTGTAGAGGATCTTCTCGAACACGAGCACGGGTCCCGTGCTGCCGAGGATGGTGAGAGGTTGGCCGGCAAAGAGGCAATACACCACGCCGGCCATGGACGCGCCCAGCAGCGACTCCATGGCACTCTGTCCGGGGAAGAGAGGCAGCCGTGAGTAAATAAATCGTTAGGGAGAAACAACAACCAAAGCCCATTCACTGCAGCAAGGACTTTGGCCTGAGTTTGATCCTCCCCCATGGCCCCCAACAGAGAGAGGGGCTCACTATGTGGCCATTGGTCGCCTCCCCCAGCAGTCCCCCGAAGGTGATGACAGGGGACATGCAGGCACAGTAGAGGAAGAGGAAGGACGCCAGGCACTGCAGGCTCAGACCATCCCGGAAGTCGCTCCAGAACCACGGGGCTTTCCGCTTCACGTCCAGGGTCAAACCTCCAAAGAGCCTGCAGGAAGGAAAAAGAAGAGAGTCTGTTCTCTTGGAGGAACACGCTGACTTTGCTTTGCTGCAGAAGGGCAATCACAAGCACAGAGCAACTTCCGTGGCTAAAAAGAAGCACTCTCCTTCATCCCAAATCAAGGAAACCTGCGTGCAATGGTGATGGCTGGGGCTGAGCCCAGCTGCCCAGATCTCCCCCCTGCCCAGCCCAGGGGACCAAGCTGGTCATGTGGAGCCCCTTCACTGAACCAGCTAACCCCAAAGACCTGCTAGAAGGGAAGGTGCATGCTCAGATTTGAGGGGCAAACAGAAAAAAAACACCCAAACTATTAAAGCTCCCACCTTCCCGTCCGCTGCAGTTCAGGGCCACAGTGTTTCTCCAGCGTGCTGTGAGAAGCACCGTCATCAAGAGCTCCTGGCGTCTTCCTTTTTTCCTGTTAAAATGGAAGTAAGATAAAGCTATGGACTTGCAACCACTGGCTCGTTTTGCTTCTGGTCTGGCTCTGTGACTGTGTCAGAGCAGGACCTTGTGAATTTGGGCCCCTGAACAGCATCCCCAGCTGTCCTGCCCGTCCCCCTCGTGCCTCCCGCCGACGCGTCACCCACCTGCGAAGGGACGTTTTTCGGGGGCTCGATTCGGATCGATGGATCCCACTCTCCTAGCGGCAAGACCGTGACCTGATCCAGAAACTCGTCGATGCCAGCCACCAGGTCAGCCCCGTTCTTGGCTTTATAGGCAACGTCACGGAAAACCTGCCAATAGAAGACGACCTGGTGAGAGGACAACCCAGCTCGGATGTCCTAACCAGTGCAATAAACTCTTGCCTAAACGCAAGGCTTTTTCCCCAAAATTTCCTGCTGGAAAGGGCAGGAAATATTCCCCCAAAAGGAAAAAATCTGTGCATCACGGCATTTGTAATCGTCTCCCCCACAAGGCCCCCGTCCCCCATGGCACACCATACCCTTCTGCTTAAAGAGCAAGAGAAGTTTTACTGGCCCTGGCAATGCCACCACTGGGGACAGCGTGCTGGGGACCCCGGCGAGAAGGATGAGGTGCAGGATGCACCCCGGGTGGGATTTCAGCCTCCAGGATGTGGCGTGATGCAAATCTGCGTGTTTGCTTTGGGGTGAGAAAGAGGGCTGGGCTGTTTGGAGAGCTGCGGGCAGCTGGGACAGCAAATCCTCTTCCTCACTACTTCAGAGACAGGGAGAGCTGAAGAAAGGCAAAAATGACCCGGAGCTATCTCATCTTGTCGCACCTCATCCGTCATGATAGTGGCCATGGACCTGCCGATCTCATGGTACTGATGGGCTTTTCCTTCTGGCCCAAGCAAAACAAACAGGAACCTGGGCAGGAAAAACAAAATGAGAGAGAGAAAAAGGTGTCCTTGCTCCGAGAGCACCCAAGGAAAGCCCTGGCAGCTCCCAGCCCAGAGCGTGGCTCAAGACGGGACACGTAGGCTCAGCGACGCCGCGATGAATTTGAAATTCTTCCAAGCCGACGGCAAATTTAATTTGGGGGCCAACTTTCATTACAATTGGCCGATGGGTTTAAAAGCTACAGCAGGGAATGGAGAAACGAAGGCGAGGAGATGTGGGTGGGGGAAACGTGCTTGCTCCCCCTCCCACTCGCCTTGTTCCCTTGGGACACCAAACTGATGCCTGCAACTTGATCTTTGGTTGGGTGTCTTTTTTACGGAAAAAAATTTGCGCTTCTCATTCGCACCTTGTTGGGATGGGAACTTCTGTCATGCCTGAGAGGAGGACAGCCGGGCTCAGGCGGACAAATGCCACGATGGGCTGGTGAAGGAAATCCAGCTCTCCTACCAGCACGTTGGATGCTTCAGCCCCGGTGGGAATTTTCTTCATGAAGTGCAGCTCCGCCTGGGCACGACAAGCGATTTTCAGGCAATTACCCCAACAGCAAAGCCCACAGCGCTCTGCAGCACACTCTGCAGCCAAGTCTGCAAGAGCAAAGCCGGCCCTAAAGGCGTAAGAAAGCTGCGAGTGTCTCACCTTGCTTAAATCCATTGCTCTGCTCTCAGGGTTCACCCCATCTTTAGCTTCCGCAGCGGTGGGAGAAGGACAAGGGGTGATTGTTTGGGCTGGTAGGAAGAAGAAAGACACTCAGAAAGATGGGCAAGGAGCAACTGGGACGCTTCTCCTTTGCCCGGACAAGTCTAATGGGGCCACAGCCCTGCAGAAACCCTCACCTGGCTTGTAGAGGAGGTGCAGGTCTGACTGCCTCTTGCTCACGTCAGCAAACGAGCAGACAGCGGGGAGAAGGTTGGTTGTCTTCTCGTTCTGATGGTGGTGCTTCCTCAAAAGGACTTCTCGAACCTGCGCCCGCATGTGCTCGTCAAACTCCGTGGACTGTTCTTGCTGGGCCAGGATCATATCTGAGGATGGCAAAGGGAAACGAAGCCGTCAGAGCAGAAACCCCAACAAGTCCCGACCCCCAAAGCCCCCAGGGAAGGCTGTGCCACACAGGCTGCACCCTAATGCCGGCTCAGCCTTGCACAGCAAGGCCTTTTAACAATGTTCAGCCTTTGCAGCGAAAACGAGAATTTTCTTTTGCTAAGAAACATCATCCAAGTGCTTATTCATCATTCCGCTAAGATAAATATTGCCCATTCTAAATAACGCAATTTTCTTGCCCGACCTGGCCTTTCTGACTCTACACGTTTACCCAAATTATAAGCAATCTAGAGCACAGACGTTCCCAGAGTTTCCCGTGCTGATCGAGTGCAATTTGCCGAGCCCAGGGAGAAACGTGCTAAGAACGGCTCCGACTTCTCCAGCCCTTGAAAGGGCTGAATGGAGACCTGCCGCCAGCCAAAGATAACTTCTCCAAAGCGGCTTTTGCAATTAACTTCAAGTATCTTCCCCACAGGAATACACTGCTTGGTCATCGCCAGATAACCTCTGCCTTAAAACTCTTCAATGCTGGATGTTAAGGCAAAAGTAAGAAAAAGAATGCGAGGAAACAGCTTGTAAGAAATCGTTCCCTTAAGGAGGTTCAGCTCTTACGCGGACTCCGTATTTCTAAGAGCAGCCTGCTAAGCCCTGACACACGCTCCTTTTTGGCTGCAGAACATTCTCTAGTGGCTTCTCCAGCCCCACAAACTGCTTTCAAAAGGACCCCGTATGGGAAGAAAAAAACGGTGCGACTGTTGCACGCCCAGTCTACATCCAAAAACAGCTCATGAGAAAAACACAGTGGGACTTCTGGAAAAGGACGTGCCATTAGGGCAGGGTCTGATGTGGGAGTGAAGAGCTGAGCTCGGCCGTTCCCGGAGGGATGCAGTGCCCACGGTACCTGCAATCTCTTCGATGCTGTTGGCACAAATGTCCAGCAGCACCGACCCGTTGCTGATGCAGCTCCTCAGCTCGGAGAGGCTGTGCAAGGACAGCGTGCCAACGTAGGGCTTGCTCCAGCGCTCGCCGCCATCTTCCACGTCCTCCTCAAACTTCAGCCACCTGTGGACATCGGGTGCGATCAGCCCCATTGCAAGAAAACAGCCCCAGCTCTGCAACCCCTTTGACAGAGCCACGGGGTGGCAAGAGGAGAAGGCTCCTCGTGCCGCCACCTGCAGCTGCAAAAGCTTCGCGTCCTGGAGGGGAGAAAGCAGAGCCCACGGGCGCTGCCGGTGCGGGGACTCCTCTCCCACCGCAGCCAAGCAGCAGGGATTTACCTTGCCGTTTCCTTCCACTCGGCATCTCGGCCCTCTTTTACACAGATCTCATCCAGCTCGGAGAACAAGTGGTGAGGGACATGCTGCTCGTCCTCCTTGGTCCTGAGAATGAACTGCACCCGCTGGGACGGGGAGCCTGGGGGCAGAAGGCAAAGACCCATCCCGTTACCGCGCCTCAACACAGCTCATCACGCTCACGTGCAAAGTGGCCATCAGCACCAGTGCAGCCATAAACACTGGGCTGGCCCCTCTCCTCTGCGTCTGTCTGGGCTTGCACAGAGCCATGGAGAAGGAGAAGCATCTAGTCCACCTCTGCATAAGGATGGGCTGCTTTCCTTCCCCACATTGCCATTTTTAAAGCCAGGATCCCTCTAAGGAAGACGAGCCTACACCCATTAGGCATTTAACTGCATTAAAAAAAAAACCCCAACCAACCAACAAAAAAAAGAAAACTTGGGAAAAAGAGGGTGTTGCTCAATAAGGCCACTTTCCCTCGGAAGAACAGCAACTCACTCAAACTAGCCACGGGGACCTGCTCGCAGAAGGCCCCAGCGCCCACGTTGCCCCCAGGAGTTTAGCGAATGCCGCGGTGGGACTTACAGTGGTAGCCCTGCTCCGTCGGGGCAGAGTCCTTCTCCCGTTCCCCTTCCCGATGCTTCTGGCTGTGGCGTCGGTGATGCCGGTGGCTCTGCCTAACCAGTGGCATCCACGCGCCCACGTACAGGGTCCGGTGGCCTGCGAAAAGCGAAAAAGCGGCGTGTTTTGCAGCACTCTCGGCATTGCAGCAATGGTTGAGGTGGCCGGTGCCTTGCTAAGCCACGGTTAAATCCCAGGAGCAACACCACCTTCCCTTAATCTTATTTTCACCGGACCTCCTTTTTTGCAAGCCTATTTTACTCGAGCTTTGCAACAACACAGCAACAACAAGCGTTGGCTCCGCCTCATCTAAAAGTGCCCTGAAAGTATCGGACCTCTTCTCAAATTCCAGCTTCGGCTGGACAACACTCAGACTTGCTCATTAAGCAGCAACACAAGCTAATTATTGTCAAAATCTCTGTATGGCACGAGGCGACAAGAGACGGTCAAATCAGTCCCATCGTAATGAACTCCAGAACAAAAAAAGAAAATCACAGCCCCGCGTCTGCAGCCCTGAAATGATTCTCCTGACCTCTCCAAGCCAGGAGCAGCCTCTGCGAGAAAAAAAGCCGTCAATTATCGAGCCCCGTGGCTACAACTCACACCGTGGCCTCCCGGGGGCCTTTTTCCCTCCGTTTAAAAAGCCGTAATAGTAAAAAACCTGACAATAACTGTGCTGCTTTATTGAGAAGCGCGGCACGTTTTGCTGCACGTGATGCGACACCCAACAAGGCACACTGGAGAGACTTTGTGCAATGGGAAAACGCGCTGGGCTGGTGGCTCCTCTACCAGGATCTCAGCAGAGACTCACCTTCCAACTCCTCCTTCTCATAGCAAATACTGACAGCGTTGCTCCTTCTTCCCCGGTCGATCACTGCCTCCTCGTCATGTCTCTGTTTAGCAACGACAAGAAGGGAAAAGTTGGGGCTGGGGGTGGAGAGCTCCCTTACGTCCTCCCAGCCATCATCCAGCCCTGCGTCCACGCGAGTCCACGAGCCATCACGCCTCTGCGTGCCTCCTCCTCCTTCAGGCACAGCCCTAAAACCACGGACTTGTAGGAGGTTTTTCTTCCCATACGCAAATAAAACAGCCCATAACATCACCTGTACTGCATACCATGAGAGTCTGGACGTATTTCATACAGCAGGAGAGGGATGACTGTTTCAGACCAAAAAAACCCACCTCCTGCTTTGTTCTTCAGGTTCCTGTCTAAAAAAGCGATTTCCAAACTGGAAAAAATAACCCCAACCCACAAAACTGCACTTTTGAGCCCCGGCCGTGCTACCTGTAACTCTTCCAGAAGTGTCATTTTGTGACCCCCAGTTGGGTTCATCCTCACGTCAGTCACTGGGTTTTGGGGACAACTGAACCTCCAGGTCAGTCAGGGGGCCCGATTCCCCAGGGACTGATGGAGTAGCCCTCACGGGAGGAGCTAAGTGGCACCCAGTGTGCACCAGCTCCAGAGACACAATAGGGACCATTATGAAATCACAAGCTATGATGCGGATCCAGGCAGCTACTTAAAGCCACGCACCCCTAGACCCTTCCCGCTTGGAAAACTTAGTGCCTGGGGAGAAGCCAGCTCTGCTTTCAGCAAAAACTCTCCAGAACAGAGAAACTTCCTGCATGAGAGGTGTCAGGCTCAAAAGTGCGCAGAAGGAAAACCCTCCACAGGCTCGTTCGCCCTCCTGAGAAGCAAAGCCCATTAGCAGCAGCATGGTTTCTCTCTTTTTCTTTCTAACAGTAGAGCTGAAGCTCTAGCATCCTGAGGATAACGGGAGGTACAAATACGGTAGGGAAAAAGAACATCTTACTGGATCGATGGGTAGATTCAGAAAAAAACCCTGCTACACAGTAGTTTATCCCGACTGCTAGCTAGAACCGAGAAGACTGTTTTTTCCACCTGCGTCGACAGTTCCGGTGAAACATACTACTCGTCTAGGACGGCTGCATCTGAGGAACGAGAATTAGTTATCTGCAATACAAGGAATAACAATGAGTCATTTTGTGTCATGATATTCATCAGACTGCACAGAGAAACAAGAGACAAATGCATTTGAATAACCATGTCTTGTGTTACGTTTTAACCACTTAACATTCCATGAGAAATACCCCAAGAGCTCAAGAAGAAAGAGCAGAAAGACAGGAGACAGGTGAAAGCCGAGAGCGCCAGCTAGACGGAATGAAAGACCCTCTTCCTTCTCTGAAGCTTCAGCAAGGCTTCCTTCACCTGCTGGTTCCTCCGACTGTAAATGACGGGGTTCAAACTGGGGCTGACGAGACTGCAGAAAAGGGAAAGAACTTTCTCCCTCCCAGAGGAGTTACCGCTCCCGGGCCCCGCGTACATGAAGATGGCGTTTCCATAAAAGACACCCGCCGCGGTCGGGTGGGAGCCACACGTGGACAAGGTTTCGTGCCATCCTGGCGCAGAGCGGATGCGCAGATCGGTGGCCGGGGTGTCCAGGGAGGAAATCAGGATTAAGGCTAAAGGCAAGAGGAAGAAGCACACACAGACAGCAAAGATCAGGACTTTATTGGCAGGAGCGGCAGTGCAGGCCAGCTTTAAGACAGCAACAATTTCACAGGAGAAGTGGACAACCTCGCAGGGGCCACAGAAAGGCAGGTGTAAAGCCAGAGAGGCTTGCAGTGTGCCCAATACGAACGCCAAAGCCCACAAAACCGTGGCAAGGGTGAGGCGCAGCCTCCAGATCACGATGAGGGCATAGCGCAGGGGACGGCAGATTGCCACGTAGCGAACATGAGACATCACGGCCAGCAGCACGCACGCTGTAAGTGCAAAGATTAAATAAAGATGGATCTGTGCCCCACACCCAGCACAGGAGAGGGCTCTGCCTTGTCCAAGGAGGCTCCTTAGCATACGGGGGACATTGCTGGAGGCGTAGCAGATGTCCGCGATGGAGAGGTGGCGGAGGAAGAAGTACACGGGGCTGTGGAGGCAGCAGTCCAGGCAGATAAGCAGAAAGACAAGTGCGTTTCCCATCAGAGTGGCAGAGCAGAGGGCAGAGAAAAGGCCAAAGAGGCAGTGCTGCAGGGCTGGGGTGCTGCAGAACCCCAGGAGGACGAATTCTGTGACAGTCGCTTCATTCTGCACGCTGTGCTGGAGGTGAGGCAGCACAAACTGCGACCACGGAGGTCTGGAAGCAAAGGAGCAAGGAAAAGGAAAGAAAAAGGAGAGTTTTCCTAAGAATGTTGTGTCCTTTACTCTTTACGCTGCAGCTCCCTTCTCCCCGTTCTTCCCTCTGACTCCAGTGAAAGGTGCGTACTACCCTCCCCACGCTGAGCGACGTACATCTGAATTGCAAGCTCCAATCTCTCTGCAAACTTTGAGCAGCTTGACCAATCTCGCACAACTTTGCTGCCTAGCTTGCCCTTGAAGTCTTTCTTTTCCTGGGTTGGTTTGGGGTTTTTTTTGCAGGGGGTGGGGAGGGGCAGGGGGTGGTTTTGCTGTTGGAGAAGATAAGATGATGAAGATTGCAGGTGTCGATTAAGGTGAAGTCAGAACAACTTCAAAGCAGCTATTTTAAATTAAGTCCATATTAAAAGGAATGCACAGTTCACAGAAGAATTCCAGTTTTACCATTAAACCAACCAGCATTTCCAATCCACTGCCGTGTCCTCTTTACCTTCGTGCAATGCATTCCTATTGAATCCTGCAGTTGCTTGATCCGACTCCCCTATCCCAGCAGGGAGGCTACTGCGGGCCCGGGAAGGTCAGGCAGAACGTCACCTTGGTTCCTGCTGTGCAGCTGCTCGCCGTTACCAGTTTCGCAGGGTGCTGGTCAAGGTCCCTGGGCATCCCCTGGCACTTGTCTCCACGCGGCTCTCTGGTCTCCAAGATCTTCCGCCACTTCCAGGATACTTCCTCCAGCCAGGATCTTCACCTTTTCCTTCCTGGGTCCCTTTCTTCTCTTCAAGATCCCTTCTTCTTTCTGGGAACCCTTCTTTTTGCCACCACCTCTTCTTTCTGGAACCCCACGCCCCCCGTTTTCCCAATCTAAGTTGTCTATGTGAGCAGTACGATGCCTGATCAGCCTCCGAATTAAGGCTTCTGTCTCCTAGCTCTTTAGTAACTGTAGGATTCGGGACACGCTGGCTGCGTGTAGCAAGAAGCAGGCTTCTGCTTGACAGCTCAGAATTCAGTTTCAGACATTCACACGCACAGACCTTGCCACACACGTGCACCCCGTCACGTCTTGCCTGGTAACCTTCACAGTTTGAGCCAGTTTTTTGTCTACGGCCGGGCTTCAGACCCAGGGCATGGCCACAGAAGCGCATTCCCCCCGTCAGTCTGTGAGCTGAGCAAGGGAGAGTCAATACTTGTCTGGTGAGCCTCATACCCAGGCAATGTGGGCGACCCCTCTCCTGCGACAGCCCTGGCAAAAGCCACAGCAGGGTGCTCCCTTGCCTCTGCCTAGGTCACCGGGGTTCCCCTGCCTGCCATTGCTCCTTTGTCCTCCTCTGTGTTTGTGGAGATGAACCTTTAACCACACAACCTAACACCTACAACGCCGGGAAAAAGAGAGGCTGCAGAGGGTCCAGCGGGGAAGGTCGCCGATGTAAAATGCTCTTTGTGAGAGGCAGCACACCCAGCTCACCTCCTTGCTCCTGAGCTGCTCTATCGGAAGCACTGCGTGCAGGACGCTCTGCTCAACAGGCTGTGTCTGTCTCTGACTGCCTTGTCCTTGCTGCAGCACCGTGTGCTGGGGGAACGCCACGGAGAGCAAGGAGGACGCTCTTTCCCCAGGAGCAACGGAGGGTGCTCAGCTGAGTGCTGCTGCAGGGGCCAAAGTGGGGCAGGCAGGCAGGCAGGCAGGGGAAGGCAGGAACGAGGGAGCTGGGAGGAACCGGCCAGTCTGGGAGATGCCCGAGAGGCTCGAGAACCCTGTAAGCACAGGACGAGCTCACAGGAGGTTCAACGTGAGGCCCTGTGCTTAACCATGCCCTCCAGATCTGGACCTTCTCTGCTTCCCGAGTTACCGTGCAGTTTAACAGCCTGGTGCAGAGATCCTGACTGGGAGATCACTGTACCTCCAGGAGTTAGGGATCCACCTAACAGTTAACCTGAGCGGGTGCAGGTCTGTGCTGCGCTGTACCTACAGCGTGGCCTTCAGGCTGTGTCCCTACACATGCCCCTTGGCCGCAGGATAAACGGAGCTGGTTGACTGTGACAGAGGAGCCTCCAGGCAGCTCCTGCTTGGTACCAGCGATTACGCCACCTGCGCGGCCCTGCCGTTATCTAAAGTGCAGCAAGAAGTCCGCGCGTGAACATCCTTTATGCATGGAGTTGTTTTCTTCTAAGAAAAGTTGTACGACACCGTGAATGACCAAAAAGGAGGAACTTCTCCACAGGCAGGATCTGTACAGTGTGCCAAGGGAAAATCCGTCTGGGGTCTGCCCAATGCTGCATGAACGCAGGGTCCCCAGCATCTGAAGGGACCTAAGATTTACTTGCTACCTAGATGCCTCTTCTTGCTGCCTGTATGCCTTCTTCCTGGCTACGTCGCCTCCCAAGAGCTTGCCCACCCCCAGCCTACTGGGGAGGGGGGGAATGGTAGAGAGACAGCCCTGATGCTGTGCCAGCACTGCTCAGCCATGGCCAAAACACTGCTGTGTTATCAACAGCTTTCTAGCTACCAGTACAGAGCACAGCACCACGAGGGCTGCTGTGGGGTAAAGGAACTCCAACTCAGCCAGACCCAATAGAGAAGGAAAGTGGAGGAACAACAGAGGGGGCAGCCCAGGGACACAGAGCCCCAGGTCTCATCTGGCCGCTCCTGTGACCATACGGTGTATTCAAAATCAAATACCTGAAGTGCTTCCTTAGACGCAGTTTACAGCCAGGGGACAAGAAGGTGGCAGTTCTGCATTTTGCAGCTCCCAGGCTGATGGCAGAGCCAAAGCAAAAAAAAAAAAACAAACAACAAAAACCAAACCAACCAAGAGAGGTAAGACTGGAGGCAAGGGGGCAAATGCTTTTCTTTCACCTTAGGCCAACTGCTCGGACGCTCTCTATGCTGCCCTGCCACAGAGGGCATCCCTCTCGTACCAGTAAGAGACATAAGAGCGAATTAAAGCCAGGACCCCAAACCAGACCAAAAACCCGGTCATGATGAAGAAGAAAGTGGAGAATGCATCAAACATAACAGAAAATGATTTTGGACATTCCCAGTTTACATTTGGAAAAAAGAGAGAAAAAAAAAGAGGAGGAATTAGGTATTAAAAGAAGAGCACTGAATGATAAAGCAGTAGCAGTCCCTCTACCACTACAAACCCACACCCCCACACGCACGTACGCACACAGACTTAACACCACCAAACTCCCATTGACTGTGACGTTCACCTCAGCTTGCTGGTCTAGAGATACTGAATGCCTGAAGCACACCAAGGAGAACTGAAAACATCTGCATGGCTTTAATGGGAATCCTCCAACTGAAACAAAGCGCTTTCTCCCTCTGTCTGCGTTGGCACATCCCCGAGTCACGCTCTCACTCCTCTCCTTCAAAGTCAAGATTCCTAAACGTGAAAAGCGGGAGTGGGGAATGGCGAAGGGAAGAGAAAAAGAGGCAGAGCATCATCAGTGGAAGACCTGCCAGCTGCTGCTGATTCAGCCCTGTTCGGGGGACCACCCCAGCAGAGAGGAGCTGGTTTGCGTGCCACGGTCCTCACTGCCTGTTCCCAGGGACAGGCCGTTTGCTCAGCCTTGCCGGCCAAAGCGTGGGAGAAGCGTAGGCGTGTGCCGTCGCTTGCAGAGGAGCACGGACACGTTCACGTGCAATCCTTTACCTTCTTCCTCCCTGGATTCAAAGGGTTTCTGTCTTCAAAGTGAGAGCCTTCCGTACGGTCGTTTGTGACATTTCATCCAGGATAATAATCTCAGAAGGATCAGTCCTGCAATAAATATTTCACATAGCAATCCGTGATTATGGGAACTGATGCCACCAAGGGCATTAGCATCAGCGAGAGGAACAGCGGAGCCCCGAGAATCAAAGCTCCGCATAAGTGTGGGAGGTTTTGCTGGATGAGGAGTTTTGGGAGGCAAGCCGGGGAGCTGCAGAGCAACAGCTCTGTGCAAAGGCTCTTGCTGGGGTCTAGCCCCGGTGCGGGTTCCTAAGCCACTGCTGGTACAGATCACGCCTGCAACTCCGCATGTGTAAGTATGAGGATCTCCAGCTACCGTAAAGGCACTGATGATGCAAGGTTTGGGGGTCAAACGCGAGGGCTGCAGCCGCTCTGCTTGGGGTGGCTTGCCCTGCGATCACCTCCTGCAGCCCTGCCCCCGAATTTGATTTGCCCACCAAGCTGCCTGCTGGTTTCTGTGGAATGCCCCACCAAGAGGCAAGTGGAGAAAACTCTGCCAAACACCTTCAAGCTAATCTTGCCGGGGGTCCTGGCGCTTGCTGGGGCTTTACCTGTCACTGCCTTGCTTTGGGATATCCACGTCGCTCGTCTTCCCCACGTTCAGCTGAACTGAACTTGCAGCAGCAGCAGCTTCCACCGCCCTCCTGGACTCCTGATGTAAAAAAGGGACAAATCACGTTCTCTGTCTTTGGTCAAAGTGGAGATAAGCTGAATGCCCAGCACAAACTTAGCAGTCTGCCCTCCCCTTCTGCCCCTTGGCAGCTATAGGTATTAGTGCAGCAGGGGAGAAACCGTTCACTCCAAAGATTTCGGGGCAGGGGGATTGTGTGTTCAAAACACGATTATGAGCAAATCTTGCCAGCAGCAGCAGCAGCATCTAATAATAATCATCATAATGATAATGACCTTTGTGAAAAACGACTCGTTTTAAAAATTACACCTGTATTCAAGTGTTCAGCTCACTGCTACTTGAGGAAACAAAGGTTACAACGTGGGACCCAGCCTATTGGGATCTATTTCGACTGAGTGCTGATCTTCCCCCAACGTTTCCAGACAAGCTGAAAGAGAAACAGGCAATCTCACAGCCCGACGGAGATGTCCAGCCCCGAGGACCCAGCAAGCCTTACCTCTTCTTCTTCTCCAGCTTCATTTCTGGCATCGTCCAACTTCTTCTTCCTTTCTGGCATAAGGTCATCCAGAAAGCTGAGCTCTCGCTTTGAGAAGCAGAAATCCATCGCTTTCCGGACAAAGACGAGAGCCAAAACCTTCGCGAGTAAGAGGGAAGATGCGGTGAGCTCAGAGACGATGCCACCTCTCACTCCAACGCTGCAAACACCCCGCTGCCGAGCGGCGGCAGCTCTTACCATCATGGGAAAGATGATGGCGGCACGGGACACCTTGATGGTCCAGAGCAGGACGAGGCAGGTCAGCTGGATCACCGTGAACAAATGCACCTTTCGCAAGGGCACGTGCCGCAGGTAGATGAAATCCGGCTGGTGTTTCGCCGGCATCCAAAACAGCTTCAGGCGATCAAAGAACTGCAAAACAAAAGGGAGAGGTTGCCACCTTGGGACTGCGGCAAGGTTCTGGCCCTCTCGAGACGGGGAGGCAGTTTGCAGCATCTCGCTTGCCGTCAGAAATCCTGGATCCCACCGCGTTCCTCCTGGGAGCAGCACCCATTTTCCCTTTGCTCCATCTATCAACCGGCTTGCCCCCGAGAGCTGCCCACCAAACGGCAACTATTCCATGCCATTCCATTAGTAGCATTTCTCGGCCCACTGAATCCCCCAAGCGAGGATTTCCACCAGTGGTAGAAACTGCCTTCCCTTTGCACTGAATTCCCCCGCTTTCACGTAACCAAACACTGACCTGCCCTAAACCCTGAAACAGAGAGCGCTGAACTTGCCTGGTCCTCCCAGCCCTATATACCTCCTGTGCCTCCACCAATCTTTTGCTTACACAAAAGACTTTCATTGCTTGCTCTGCGAGAAGTTTTTCCCATGCCACTGCTTTTTTTCCCTGCTGCTACGGAGACAAAATACCAGGGAGCCGACACGCTGCACGCTGTAAAAGAGTCCGTACCTGAATTCCTCTGAGCGACGACACACCCATGTAGAGAAAGACGCCATAAAGCACAGGCATTGGTATAAACTGGGGGGGGAGAAAGAAAAAAAAAAAAGAATGCAATCGTTTCTTTTTCTATATTGCATTTTCAGTATTACCACCCTCTTCCACAGGCACTGCCTAAAATTGCTTGAAGCTTTCCAGCTTCCATTCAGGCTTAGAGATGGGTCAGATTTTAACCATTAAAGATTTTGTGCGCACGAGTGAGCTAAGGCTCTGCTTTAGGCTGAACTTTGGAGTTACCTCTCCTCAGAATAATCCTATTTTCCAGAAAGCTTGGAGGAAAATAGGCAATTTCACCCGTGCTGCCCTATGCCGCAGTCCGTGGCGGCAGAAAAACACTTCTGCCTATTCTTGGGGCAACAGGCAAAGGCCACATGCCTCCTTTTAGCCTAGAGACGAGATTACTTTGTGGGAGGAACGTGCAAGGAAGCCCACGGGGATGACCTCAGTGTGTTTAGCTCCTGGGAATGGCTGCTCCGGGGCATTTGGGCAGCAAATTGCAGCCAGTAAAGGGCTGCCTGTTTGAAAGAGAGCAGATGTGCTGGTCTGAATATGCTCAACTGTAACCCATAAACATGGGCGGGCCTGAAAGACACCCGAAAATTCAAGCAGTTGCGTTGCTCGCTCGCCTCGAGCACACCAAACGGGGGCCTGAAGGGCTGCAAAGCCTAACCGAGGCTGGTTCCCACCGTGGGTCGAGCCCCAAGGGTTGGGATCACCTCCTCCTCCTCCGCTCCACAACTAACTCCTCAGGCCTGCAGGGAGGGGACTGGTTTTCTGTAACCTCCAACAAGCTCGCGGTTGTTGGGTGGTTTGCATTTTCCTCTCACCTTTAACACGGAAGTGAAGAAGACGGAGCAGCCCATGAGCACAAAGATCAGCAAGCCAGTGACTCTCTGCTCTCGTATCCCCAGAAACTTGGGTTGTTCTCCTGGAGCTGAGCAGTCAGACTCTACTTTGAGGCTATTCACGTGGGTGATGGACAGGACGGTCGCAGCCACAAACCAGGGCAGCCCCATCACAGAGCACACCCCGAGCATCACGGCCACCACAAAAAGGTCCAGGTGGTACCCGCATCCTTTCTGCAGGCAGGAAAACAAGAAACAGAGCATCCCATAGCACAAGAGCAAGGAGAACGTCGCAAGGCAGACTCAAACCCGGCTCGAGCACAAGTCAACTTCTTCAGAATTTAAAACAAGAAATGGAAACAAGTAAGGGTGTATGCAAGCTTTGCACACGCACCTGGCATGAAAATCGGGCAGGAGTTCAGATGCAAGGGATATGGGGAGCTTGTGCGATACATACTTCTCCAAAAAAAAAAAAAAAGCCACCCCACAACCCAAAACCACCAAACCATTTTTTTCACTCACAAAGAAAATTCTACCACTTGCAAGGAAGGCGTGACTCTGAGTTATCCCTGGCAGCGCATCAAAACAATTCATTCCCCGCACCTGCTGCTGCTGCCATTTTAAAACAAAAAGGCGCTTCTATATTGCTCCAAGATTAATTTGCTCCTCCAAAAGGTTGCTCATCTGAACTGCCCTGTCACTTGCTCCCTGCATCATCGTTAATCCAGGAGAGCATCCTGCCACGCAGCCTGGCCTTGTCCCAAACCAATGCCTTCAGAAAGCATCGGGAATAAGAGCTTCTCCCCAGACCTGCAGCCCAGAAGGGGCTGGGGCTGGGGTCATCTCTCGCAGGCCCTTACCTTCAGCTTGTGCTCCTTCCTGTTCACAATAACGGCACTGATCTGCTGGTCCATGAATATCAAGATGGTGCAGAGCAGAGCTGGGACGAGCGCAGCCAACACCGTCCACCAAGGGTTGGGTCCTATGGGGTTGATGAACCACCCGCGGTCGTCTCTGGTAGGCTGCAACAAAGCCCACACGTCAGCATCGTCTCCCAGCCCAGGCACTCCACTGGCTTTCATTTTCCCCTCCCTCCCTGTGTCAGAGCACCTCCCAGCCCTGGCTTCACGTCCCCCTCTCCCGTGGGCTTCAGCAGTGCCGGTGTCCTCTTTGCAAGCACCTCTAGATACTTCTCCTGTAGGTATCTAGTTTTGGGGCCATCTTCTCGGTTCCAGGAGGAAGCAAGGCACTTGGAGGTGGAAGAGGAGATGCTCACACCCCCAGCATCTCCTCCAGACTCAGCCCTGCCCTGCCCCGGCATCACCTTGTGGCACCCCCACGTGCCAAAACACCCCAGTACCTTGAACGCATGGGGGACCTGGAGCTTCGGCGATGGGATCCCAGCCACAAAGTCAAGGAGCACCATGATGACGATGGTGAGGAAGACAGCAAAGTCGCTCACTGTGGACCGTACCTGGGGCAAGAAACCAGAGGTGAAAGGGGCATGGCAAACAGGGCCGTAACGTGAGATGCCAGAGTTGCAGACATCCACAACGTTAGGCTGGTTAACCAAATCCCACCACCCCTCTGAGCACATGCAGCCTGATCCCTTGCTTAGATACTGTTGCTGTGTTTGTCCCTGTGACATCTGGTGTCAGACAATAAAAAAAGCTTAATTAGGTGGACAAGGGTTGGTTTAAGTCAAAACCTAAAAATAATAATAATAATATTAAAAATAAGAAAACAGATGTCTGCCACTACAGCTACACTCACAGCTACAATGGCAACAAGGCACTGAGGCATCCTTTAGTCCTCAAAAGGAAGCTCCTCATTCGAATCTACTTTCCGCTCGAGCACATAATGCGCAGAAGGTAAGGAAAAAAAAACCAAAACCCCAACCCCCAAAACTTTGGGAAACCTGACTTCCTACTACCTGAGGAGGAAAAATAAAAATAAAAAAAAAAAAAAAAAATCTTCAATCTGGGGCAGGTCACGAGGCAGGTGGGAAATGCTACGATGATTTTGCACTCATGGAAATGAGTGCGGGACGTCCAAGCTCTTGGAGAGCTTGGCCTGCAAGGCCAACGTTTCCCAGCTTGACCAAGGCGGGGCAAATACTGCTTAGTGCTCCAGGAAAGCCATTTTGGGAAACGAGTGTGGAGATGGATGCTGGCCACCATCTTCTACTTACTCTGGTTGGAAAGTAGCGGCTGGTTTTAAACTTCTTCAAGAAGCCTGACAGGGCAAAGGTGGCGAAGAAGAGGATGCAGCACCAGAGGAACACGTCAGGCGTGTAGGGGCCGTCGCGTCCACAGGCAGGTCCTTGAAACTCCCCACGCAAATACCGACATTCCTGGAGAGACAGAGCGTCAGGACACAAAGGCAGTGCACGTGCGGCAGGGAAACCTCGCATAGCTAGGGGGTTTTGAGGACCTCGGTCCAAGATCCACGACCCTGTAACTGCTCCTGCCAATGGAGATTTATATTTAATGAGCAGCAGCAGCTGAACAAGTGACACATCGAACTACAGAGCGGAGAAATGAGACGTGAGGGGACGCCATACCACACACCCTCGGCACATCCTCTGCCTGCCATTCGAGCAATCGTGGCTAAAGAAGACACCAGAGGGGAAGGAAACACTGGAAACTCTTGGGGATAGAGAGAGAGGCAAGAGGGAAGGAGGGCTAAAGACAACCATGGCAGGAAAGGAGGAGAAGAGACAAATCGTCCCTTCCCAGGGGAGGGCTCGCAGAACCTGGCCAAGAGGGGATGAAGGCCACCGTAAGAGCCTGCCGCCCTAGGCCCGGGCTCTGCTTCCAGCAACAACAGCCTGAGAGGCTGCTCAGACATTTATGCATGGACCTACAGACAGCACTGAATGAGAAAGCAAGGCCTGGAGTTACTAGGAACCCATTAAGGAGGCCAATTACTACCTTTCAAGCATGAACTTAAGTCCTACAACTTCTACAGTAATCAAACCACCCACTACTTAACCTTCCTCCCAGTCAGAAGTACTGTCCTGCAACAGGCTTGAGGGGGACACTTGCTACCCACAATGCTGGGGACCAGGTAGACTGGGACAAGGTGGACTCTCCTCCCCAGGACCAAGCAGGTTCAAAGCACACGCTAGATCTAAGCAAGGACTTTTCCGAGCAGCACTAGCACAGTTTGAAGCCCATCATTCCCTGAAGGGCTCTGACTTTTGCACCATGCAAATGCCCCCGGACCCCATGGCCGCGGCGCGAGGAAGCAGTGGCTCGGGGCACTTACGGTCACCGTGAGGTTTTCCCAGGCTATGCCAGACACGTTGATCTTGTTGCTCGCCCAGAAACGCAGCGTTTCGTTGCTGGGATGGGTCGGTGCCTCACACTTACAGCTGGCAGGAGAGAAGCCAAGACGGGGGGGGTAAGGGAAAGGCGATGGAGGTGCAGCCCGGAGCTCCTGCCAAGGGGCAGCATCTTTCTCAGGGGGAAAAAAAACCCACTAGTAGCTGGTGAGGAAGTCCAGCTTGCTGTGCATGTGCACAGGGTAGGTGTCTCGCAGGTGACTCAGCTTCTCCAGAGCCTCGTAGATGAAGATGATGCAGATGAGGGAGGCAAAGGCTTCTTCCGTGAAGCGGGTGACGTAGCACACCAAACAGCTGGCGTCGGTGGCCACCAGCACTATGCACAAGAAGGCGGTCCACAGCCCAATGCACGCCCGCAGAGACAGATAGGAGAGCGCGTACTCCCTGCGAAAGCAAAATGAAACAAAGGCTGGAAAGGCCAGCAAGAGGCCCTGAGCCATGCCTGCCTTCGGGGAAAGCGGGGAGCAATTTTGGAGCGTGTCAAGGCTGCGGATGGGAAATGCCGTTTCCATGTACTACCACAGAGAGCCTCGGGGCTGTGGTGTAGGGTGTAGACCCACAGGAGGAGAGGCCAATTACTTAGTTACCACTGCTGAACAAGGATCTTGTGTTAACACCTTGGAGGCTGCTCGAGGTCAGGTCCCTCTTGGGCCAGGTGGTGTTCTCCCACATCACCCTGACGCCCTAACACTGAAACCAGCTGGGTGTGCACCCAGTCACCTGCTGCCAGCAAGCTGGGGCTTAATAATAAACCTTATGGCAATATAAGGGTGGTTTATCTCCCATCAAAGCCATCGCAACAAAAGGACTGTCACTAAAATCTAGCAACTACCCCTAAGAAAAAGAAAAGAAAAGAAAAGAAAAGCATCTTTTCTCCATCACTGCCCCCTTCTGAAGGCTCTCGCAGCACCCAGCTGCGGCAGCCAGCCTTACTTGCAGAATTTGTAGAGGATCTTCTCGAACACGAGCACGGGTCCCGTGCTGCCGAGGATGGTGAGAGGTTGGCCGGCAAAGAGGCAATACACCACGCCGGCCATGGACGCGCCCAGCAGCGACTCCATGGCACTCTGTCCGGGGAAGAGAGGCAGCCGTGAGTAAATAAATCGTTAGGGAGAAACAACAACCAAAGCCCATTCACTGCAGCAAGGACTTTGGCCTGAGTTTGATCCTCCCCCATGGCCCCCAACAGAGAGAGGGGCTCACTATGTGGCCATTGGTCGCCTCCCCCAGCAGTCCCCCGAAGGTGATGACAGGGGACATGCAGGCACAGTAGAGGAAGAGGAAGGACGCCAGGCACTGCAGGCTCAGACCATCCCGGAAGTCGCTCCAGAACCACGGGGCTTTCCGCTTCACGTCCAGGGTCAAACCTCCAAAGAGCCTGCAGGAAGGAAAAAGAAGAGAGTCTGTTCTCTTGGAGGAACACGCTGACTTTGCTTTGCTGCAGAAGGGCAATCACAAGCACAGAGCAACTTCCGTGGCTAAAAAGAAGCACTCTCCTTCATCCCAAATCAAGGAAACCTGCGTGCAATGGTGATGGCTGGGGCTGAGCCCAGCTGCCCAGATCTCCCCCCTGCCCAGCCCAGGGGACCAAGCTGGTCATGTGGAGCCCCTTCACTGAACCAGCTAACCCCAAAGACCTGCTAGAAGGGAAGGTGCATGCTCAGATTTGAGGGGCAAACAGAAAAAAAACACCCAAACTATTAAAGCTCCCACCTTCCCGTCCGCTGCAGTTCAGGGCCACAGTGTTTCTCCAGCGTGCTGTGAGAAGCACCGTCATCAAGAGCTCCTGGCGTCTTCCTTTTTTCCTGTTAAAATGGAAGTAAGATAAAGCTATGGACTTGCAACCACTGGCTCGTTTTGCTTCTGGTCTGGCTCTGTGACTGTGTCAGAGCAGGACCTTGTGAATTTGGGCCCCTGAACAGCATCCCCAGCTGTCCTGCCCGTCCCCCTCGCGCCTCCCGCCGACGCGTCACCCACCTGCGAAGGGACGTTTTTCGGGGGCTCGATTCGGATCGATGGATCCCACTCTCCTGGCGGCAAGACCGTGACCTGATCCAGAAACTCGTCGATGCCAGCCACCAGGTCAGCCCCGTTCTTGGCTTTATAGGCAACGTCACGGAAAACCTGCCAATAGAAGACGACCTGGTGAGAGGACAACCCAGCTCGGATGTCCTAACCAGTGCAATAAACTCTTGCCTAAACGCAAGGCTTTTTCCCCAAAATTTCCTGCTGGAAAGGGCAGGAAATATTCCCCCAAAAGGAAAAAATCTGTGCATCATGGCATTTGTAATCGTCTCCCCCACGAGGCCCCTGTCCCCCATGGCACACCATACCCTTCTGCTTAAAGAGCAAGAGAAGTTTTACTGGCCCTGGCAATGCCACCACTGGGGACAGCGTGCTGGGGACCCCGGCGAGAAGGATGAGGTGCAGGATGCACCCCAGGTGGGATTTCAGCCTCCAGGATGTGGCGTGATGCAAATCTGCGTGTTTGCTTTGGGGTGAGAAAGAGGGCTGGGCTGTTTGGAGAGCTGCGGGCAGCTGGGACAGCAAATCCTCTTCCTCACTACTTCAGAGACAGGGAGAGCTGAAGAAAGGCAAAAATGACCCGGAGCTATCTCATCTTGTCGCACCTCATCCGTCATGATAGTGGCCATGGACCTGCCGATCTCATGGTACTGATGGGCTTTTCCTTCTGGCCCAAGCAAAACAAACAGGAACCTGGGCAGGAAAAACAAAATGAGAGAGAGAAAAAGGTGTCCTTGCTCCGAGAGCACCCAAGGAAAGCCCTGGCAGCTCCCAGCCCAGAGCGTGGCTCAAGACGGGACACGTAGGCTCAGCGACGCCGCGATGAATTTGAAATTCTTCCAAGCCGACGGCAAATTTAATTTGGGGGCCAACTTTCATTACAATTGGCCGATGGGTTTAAAAGCTACAGCAGGGAATGGAGAAACGAAGGCGAGGAGATGTGGGTGGGGGAAACGTGCTTGCTCCCCCTCCCACTCGCCTTGTTCCCTTGGGACACCAAACTGATGCCTGCAACTTGATCTTTGGTTGGGTGTCTTTTTTACGGAAAAAAATTTGCGCTTCTCATTCGCACCTTGTTGGGATGGGAACTTCTGTCATGCCTGAGAGGAGGACAGCCGGGCTCAGGCGGACAAATGCCACGATGGGCTGGTGAAGGAAATCCAGCTCTCCTACCAGCACGTTGGATGCTTCAGCCCCGGTGGGAATTTTCTTCATGAAGTGCAGCTCCGCCTGGGCACGACAAGCGATTTTCAGGCAATTACCCCAACAGCAAAGCCCACAGCGCTCTGCAGCACACTCTGCAGCCAAGTTTGCAAGAGCAAAGCCGGCCCTAAAGGCGTAAGAAAGCTGCGAGTGTCTCACCTTGCTTAAATCCATTGCTCTGCTCTCAGGGTTCACCCCATCTTTAGCTTCCGCAGCGGTGGGAGAAGGACAAGGGGTGATTGTTTGGGCTGGTAGGAAGAAGAAAGACACTCAGAAAGATGGGCAAGGAGCAACTGGGACGCTTCTCCTTTGCCCGGACAAGTCTAATGGGGCCACAGCCCTGCAGAAACCCTCACCTGGCTTGTAGAGGAGGTGCAGGTCTGACTGCCTCTTGCTCACGTCAGCAAACGAGCAGACAGCGGGGAGAAGGTTGGTTGTCTTCTTGTTCTGATGGTGGTGCTTCCTCAAAAGGACTTCTCGAACCTGCGCCCGCATGTGCTCGTCAAACTCCGTGGACTGTTCTTGCTGGGCCAGGATCATATCTGAGGATGGCAAAGGGAAACGAAGCCGTCAGAGCAGAAACCCCAACAAGTCCCGACCCCCAAAGCCCCCAGGGAAGGCTGTGCCACACAGGCTGCACCCTAATGCCGGCTCAGCCTTGCACAGCAAGGCCTTTTAACAATGTTCAGCCTTTGCAGCGAAAACGAGAATTTTCTTTTGCTAAGAAACATCATCCAAGTGCTTATTCATCATTCCGCTAAGATAAATATTGCCCATTCTAAATAACGCAATTTTCTTGCCTGACCTGGCCTTTCTGACTCTACACGTTTACCCAAATTATAAGCAATCTAGAGCACAGACGTTCCCAGAGTTTCCCGTGCTGATCGAGTGCAATTTGCCGAGCCCAGGGAGAAACGTGCTAAGAACGGCTCCGACTTCTCCAGCCCTTGAAAGGGCTGAATGGAGACCTGCCGCCAGCCAAAGATAACTTCTCCAAAGCGGCTTTTGCAATTAACTTCAAGTATCTTCCCCACAGGAATACACTGCTTGGTCATCGCCAGATAACCTCTGCCTTAAAACTCTTCAATGCTGGATGTTAAGGCAAAAGTAAGAAAAAGAATGCGAGGAAACAGCTTGTAAGAAATCGTTCCCTTAAGGAGGTTCAGCTCTTACGCGGACTCCGTATTTCTAAGAGCAGCCTGCTAAGCCCTGACACACGCTCCTTTTTGGCTGCAGAACATTCTCTAGTGGCTTCTCCAGCCCCACAAACTGCTTTCAAAAGGACCCCGTATGGGAAGAAAAAAACGGTGCGACTGTTGCACGCCCAGTCTACATCCAAAAACAGCTCATGAGAAAAACACAGTGGGACTTCTGGAAAAGGACGTGCCATTAGGGCAGGGTCTGATGTGGGAGTGAAGAGCTGAGCTCGGCCGTTCCCGGAGGGATGCAGTGCCCACGGTACCTGCAATCTCTTCGATGCTGTTGGCACAAATGTCCAGCAGCACCGACCCGTTGCTGATGCAGCTCCTCAGCTCGGAGAGGCTGTGCAAGGACAGCGTGCCAACGTAGGGCTTGCTCCAGCGCTCGCCGCCATCTTCCACGTCCTCCTCAAACTTCAGCCACCTGTGGACATCGGGTGCGATCAGCCCCATTGCAAGAAAACAGCCCCAGCTCTGCAACCCCTTTGACAGAGCCACGGGGTGGCAAGAGGAGAAGGCTCCTCGTGCCGCCACCTGCAGCTGCAAAAGCTTCGCGTCCTGGAGGGGAGAAAGCAGAGCCCACGGGCGCTGCCGGTGCGGGGACTCCTCTCCCACCGCAGCCAAGCAGCAGGGATTTACCTTGCCGTTTCCTTCCACTCGGCATCTCGGCCCTCTTTTACACAGATCTCATCCAGCTCGGAGAACAAGTGGTGAGGGACATGCTGCTCGTCCTCCTTGGTCCTGAGAATGAACTGCACCCGCTGGGACGGGGAGCCTGGGGGCAGAAGGCAAAGACCCATCCCGTTACCGCGCCTCAACACAGCTCATCACGCTCACGTGCAAAGTGGCCATCAGCACCAGTGCAGCCATAAACACTGGGCTGGCCCCTCTCCTCTGCGTCTGTCTGGGCTTGCACAGAGCCATGGAGAAGGAGAAGCATCTAGTCCACCTCTGCATAAGGATGGGCTGCTTTCCTTCCCCACATTGCCATTTTTAAAGCCAGGATCCCTCTAAGGAAGACGAGCCTACACCCATTAGGCATTTAACTGCATTAAAAAAAAAACCCCAACCAACCAACAAAAAAAAGAAAACTTGGGAAAAAGAGGGTGTTGCTCAATAAGGCCACTTTCCCTCGGAAGAACAGCAACTCACTCAAACTAGCCACGGGGACCTGCTCGCAGAAGGCCCCAGCGCCCACGTTGCCCCCAGGAGTTTAGCGAATGCCGCGGTGGGACTTACAGTGGTAGCCCTGCTCCGTCGGGGCAGAGTCCTTCTCCCGTTCCCCTTCCCGATGCTTCTGGCTGTGGCGTCGGTGATGCCGGTGGCTCTGCCTAACCAGTGGCATCCACGCGCCCACGTACAGGGTCCGGTGGCCTGCGAAAAGCGAAAAAGCGGCGTGTTTTGCAGCACTCTCGGCATTGCAGCAATGGTTGAGGTGGCCGGTGCCTTGCTAAGCCACGGTTAAATCCCAGGAGCAACACCACCTTCCCTTAATCTTATTTTCACCGGACCTCCTTTTTTGCAAGCCTATTTTACTCGAGCTTTGCAACAACACAGCAACAACAAGCGTTGGCTCCGCCTCATCTAAAAGTGCCCTGAAAGTATCGGACCTCTTCTCAAATTCCAGCTTCGGCTGGACAACACTCAGACTTGCTCATTAAGCAGCAACACAAGCTAATTATTGTCAAAATCTCTGTATGGCACGAGGCGACAAGAGACGGTCAAATCAGTCCCATCGTAATGAACTCCAGAACAAAAAAAGAAAATCACAGCCCCGCGTCTGCAGCCCTGAAATGATTCTCCTGACCTCTCCAAGCCAGGAGCAGCCTCTGCGAGAAAAAAAGCCGTCAATTATCGAGCCCCGTGGCTACAACTCACACCGTGGCCTCCCGGGGGCCTTTTTCCCTCCGTTTAAAAAGCCGTAATAGTAAAAAACCTGACAATAACTGTGCTGCTTTATTGAGAAGCGCGGCACGTTTTGCTGCACGTGATGCGACACCCAACAAGGCACACTGGAGAGACTTTGTGCAATGGGAAAACGCGCTGGGCTGGTGGCTCCTCTACCAGGATCTCAGCAGAGACTCACCTTCCAACTCCTCCTTCTCATAGCAAATACTGACAGCGTTGCTCCTTCTTCCCCGGTCGATCACTGCCTCCTCGTCATGTCTCTGTTTAGCAACGACAAGAAGGGAAAAGTTGGGGCTGGGGGTGGAGAGCTCCCTTACGTCCTCCCAGCCATCATCCAGCCCTGCGTCCACGCGAGTCCACGAGCCATCACGCCTCTGCGTGCCTCCTCCTCCTTCAGGCACAGCCCTAAAACCACGGACTTGTAGGAGGTTTTTCTTCCCATACGCAAATAAAACAGCCCATAACATCACCTGTACTGCATACCATGAGAGTCTGGACGTATTTCATACAGCAGGAGAGGGATGACTGTTTCAGACCAAAAAAACCCACCTCCTGCTTTGTTCTTCAGGTTCCTGTCTAAAAAAGCGATTTCCAAACTGGAAAAAATAACCCCAACCCACAAAACTGCACTTTTGAGCCCCGGCCGTGCTACCTGTAACTCTTCCAGAAGTGTCATTTTGTGACCCCCAGTTGGGTTCATCCTCACGTCAGTCACTGGGTTTTGGGGACAACTGAACCTCCAGGTCAGTCAGGGGGCCCGATTCCCCAGGGACTGATGGAGTAGCCCTCACGGGAGGAGCTAAGTGGCACCCAGTGTGCACCAACTCCAGAGACACAATAGGGACCATTATGAAATCACAAGCTATGATGCGGATCCAGGCAGCTACTTAAAGCCACGCACCCCTAGACCCTTCCCGCTTGGAAAACTTAGTGCCTGGGGAGAAGCCAGCTCTGCTTTCAGCAAAAACTCTCCAGAACAGAGAAACTTCCTGCATGAGAGGTGTCAGGCTCAAAAGTGCGCAGAAGGAAAACCCTCCACAGGCTCGTTCGCCCTCCTGAGAAGCAAAGCCCATTAGCAGCAGCATGGTTTCTCTCTTTTTCTTTCTAACAGTAGAGCTGAAGCTCTAGCATCCTGAGGATAACGGGAGGTACAAATACGGTAGGGAAAAAGAACATCTTACTGGATCGATGGGTAGATTCAGAAAAAAACCCTGCTACACAGTAGTTTATCCCGACTGCTAGCTAGAACCGAGAAGACTGTTTTTTCCACCTGCGTCGACAGTTCCGGTGAAACATACTACTCGTCTAGGACGGCTGCATCTGAGGAACGAGAATTAGTTATCTGCAATACAAGGAATAACAATGAGTCATTTTGTGTCATGATATTCATCAGACTGCACAGAGAAACAAGAGACAAATGCATTTGAATAACCATGTCTTGTGTTACGTTTTAACCACTTAACATTCCATGAGAAATACCCCAAGAGCTCAAGAAGAAAGAGCAGAAAGACAGGAGACAGGTGAAAGCCGAGAGCACCAGCTAGACGGAATGAAAGACCCTCTTCCTTCTCTGAAGCTTCAGCAAGGCTTCCTTCACCTGCTGGTTCCTCCGACTGTAAATGACGGGGTTCAAACTGGGGCTGACGAGACTGCAGAAAAGGGAAAGAACTTTCTCCCTCCCAGAGGAGTTACCGCTCCCGGGCCCCGCGTACATGAAGATGGCGTTTCCATAAAAGACACCCGCCGCGGTCGGGTGGGAGCCACACGTGGACAAGGTTTCGTGCCATCCTGGCGCAGAGCGGATGCGCAGATCGGTGGCCGGGGTGTCCAGGGAGGAAATCAGGATTAAGGCTAAAGGCAAGAGGAAGAAGCACACACAGACAGCAAAGATCAGGACTTTATTGGCAGGAGCGGCAGTGCAGGCCAGCTTTAAGACAGCAACAATTTCACAGGAGAAGTGGACAACCTCGCAGGGGCCACAGAAAGGCAGGTGTAAAGCCAGAGAGGCTTGCAGTGTGCCCAATACGAACGCCAAAGCCCACAAAACCGTGGCAAGGGTGAGGCGCAGCCTCCAGATCACGATGAGGGCATAGCGCAGGGGACGGCAGATTGCCACGTAGCGAACATGAGACATCACGGCCAGCAGCACGCACGCTGTAAGTGCAAAGATTAAATAAAGATGGATCTGTGCCCCACACCCAGCACAGGAGAGGGCTCTGCCTTGTCCAAGGAGGCTCCTTAGCATACGGGGGACATTGCTGGAGGCGTAGCAGATGTCCGCGATGGAGAGGTGGCGGAGGAAGAAGTACACGGGGCTGTGGAGGCAGCAGTCCAGGCAGATAAGCAGAAAGACAAGTGCGTTTCCCATCAGAGTGGCAGAGCAGAGGGCAGAGAAAAGGCCAAAGAGGCAGTGCTGCAGGGCTGGGGTGCTGCAGAACCCCAGGAGGACGAATTCTGTGACAGTCGCTTCATTCTGCACGCTGTGCTGGAGGTGAGGCAGCACAAACTGCGACCACGGAGGTCTGGAAGCAAAGGAGCAAGGAAAAGGAAAGAAAAAGGAGAGTTTTCCTAAGAATGTTGTGTCCTTTACTCTTTACGCTGCAGCTCCCTTCTCCCCGTTCTTCCCTCTGACTCCAGTGAAAGGTGCGTACTACCCTCCCCACGCTGAGCGACGTACATCTGAATTGCAAGCTCCAATCTCTCTGCAAACTTTGAGCAGCTTGACCAATCTCACACAACTTTGCTGCCTAGCTTGCCCTTGAAGTCTTTCTTTTCCTGGGTTGGTTTGGGGTTTTTTTTGCAGGGGGTGGGGAGGGGCAGGGGGTGGTTTTGCTGTTGGAGAAGATAAGATGATGAAGATTGCAGGTGTCGATTAAGGTGAAGTCAGAACAACTTCAAAGCAGCTATTTTAAATTAAGTCCATATTAAAAGGAATGCACAGTTCACAGAAGAATTCCAGTTTTACCATTAAACCAACCAGCATTTCCAATCCACTGCCGTGTCCTCTTTACCTTCGTGCAATGCATTCCTATTGAATCCTGCAGTTGCTTGATCCGACTCCCCTATCCCAGCAGGGAGGCTACTGCGGGCCCGGGAAGGTCAGGCAGAACGTCACCTTGGTTCCTGCTGTGCAGCTGCTCGCCGTTACCAGTTTCGCAGGGTGCTGGTCAAGGTCCCTGGGCATCCCCTGGCACTTGTCTCCACGCGGCTCTCTGGTCTCCAAGATCTTCCGCCACTTCCAGGATACTTCCTCCAGCCAGGATCTTCACCTTTTCCTTCCTGGGTCCCTTTCTTCTCTTCAAGATCCCTTCTTCTTTCTGGGAACCCTTCTTTTTGCCACCACCTCTTCTTTCTGGAACCCCACGCCCCCCGTTTTCCCAATCTAAGTTGTCTATGTGAGCAGTACGATGCCTGATCAGCCTCCGAATTAAGGCTTCTGGCTCCTAGCTCTTTAGTAACTGTAGGATTCGGGACACGCTGGCTGCGTGTAGCAAGAAGCAGGCTTCTGCTTGACAGCTCAGAATTCAGTTTCAGACATTCACACGCACAGACCTTGCCACACACGTGCACCCCGTCACGTCTTGCCTGGTAACCTTCACAGTTTGAGCCAGTTTTTTGTCTACGGCCGGGCTTCAGACCCAGGGCATGGCCACAGAAGCGCATTCCCCCCGTCAGTCTGTGAGCTGAGCAAGGGAGAGTCAATACTTGTCTGGTGAGCCTCATACCCAGGCAATGTGGGCGACCCCTCTCCTGCGACAGCCCTGGCAAAAGCCACAGCAGGGTGCTCCCTTGCCTCTGCCTAGGTCACCGGGGTTCCCCTGCCTGCCATTGCTCCTTTGTCCTCCTCTGTGTTTGTGGAGATGAACCTTTAACCACACAACCTAACACCTACAACGCCGGGAAAAAGAGAGGCTGCAGAGGGTCCAGCGGGGAAGGTCGCCGATGTAAAATGCTCTTTGTGAGAGGCAGCACACCCAGCTCACCTCCTTGCTCCTGAGCTGCTCTATCGGAAGCACTGCGTGCAGGACGCTCTGCTCAACAGGCTGTGTCTGTCTCTGACTGCCTTGTCCTTGCTGCAGCACCGTGTGCTGGGGGAACGCCATGGAGAGCAAGGAGGACGCTCTTTCCCCAGGAGCAACGGAGGGTGCTCAGCTGAGTGCTGCTGCAGGGGCCAAAGTGGGGCAGGCAGGCAGGCAGGGGAAGGCAGGAACGAGGGAGCTGGGAGGAACCGGCCAGTCTGGGAGATGCCCGAGAGGCTCGAGAACCCTGTAAGCACAGGACGAGCTCACAGGAGGTTCAACGTGAGGCCCTGTGCTTAACCATGCCCTCCAGATCTGGACCTTCTCTGCTTCCCGAGTTACCGTGCAGTTTAACAGCCTGGTGCAGAGATCCTGACTGGGAGATCACTGTACCTCCAGGAGTTAGGGATCCACCTAACAGTTAACCTGAGCGGGTGCAGGTCTGTGCTGCGCTGTACCTACAGCGTGGCCTTCAGGCTGTGTCCCTACACATGCCCCTTGGCCGCAGGATAAACGGAGCTGGTTGACTGTGACAGAGGAGCCTCCAGGCAGCTCCTGCTTGGTACCAGCGATTACGCCACCTGCGCGGCCCTGCCGTTATCTAAAGTGCAGCAAGAAGTCCGCGCGTGAACATCCTTTATGCATGGAGTTGTTTTCTTCTAAGAAAAGTTGTACGACACCGTGAATGACCAAAAAGGAGGAACTTCTCCACAGGCAGGATCTGTACAGTGTGCCAAGGGAAAATCCGTCTGGGGTCTGCCCAATGCTGCATGAACGCAGGGTCCCCAGCATCTGAAGGGACCTAAGATTTACTTGCTACCTAGATGCCTCTTCTTGCTGCCTGTATGCCTTCTTCCTGGCTACGTCGCCTCCCAAGAGCTTGCCCACCCCCAGCCTACTGGGGAGGGGGGGAATGGTAGAGAGACAGCCCTGATGCTGTGCCAGCACTGCTCAGCCATGGCCAAAACACTGCTGTGTTATCAACAGCTTTCTAGCTACCAGTACAGAGCACAGCACCACGAGGGCTGCTGTGGGGTAAAGGAACTCCAACTCAGCCAGACCCAATAGAGAAGGAAAGTGGAGGAACAACAGAGGGGGCAGCCCAGGGACACAGAGCCCCAGGTCTCATCTGGCCGCTCCTGTGACCATACGGTGTATTCAAAATCAAATACCTGAAGTGCTTCCTTAGACGCAGTTTACAGCCAGGGGACAAGAAGGTGGCAGTTCTGCATTTTGCAGCTCCCAGGCTGATGGCAGAGCCAAAGCAAAAAAAAAAAAACAAACAACAAAAACCAAACCAACCAAGAGAGGTAAGACTGGAGGCAAGGGGGCAAATGCTTTTCTTTCACCTTAGGCCAACTGCTCGGACGCTCTCTATGCTGCCCTGCCACAGAGGGCATCCCTCTCGTACCAGTAAGAGACATAAGAGCGAATTAAAGCCAGGACCCCAAACCAGACCAAAAACCCGGTCATGATGAAGAAGAAAGTGGAGAATGCATCAAACATAACAGAAAATGATTTTGGACATTCCCAGTTTACATTTGGAAAAAAGAGAGAAAAAAAAAGAGGAGGAATTAGGTATTAAAAGAAGAGCACTGAATGATAAAGCAGTAGCAGTCCCTCTACCACTACAAACCCACACCCCCACACGCACGTACGCACACAGACTTAACACCACCAAACTCCCATTGACTGTGACGTTCACCTCAGCTTGCTGGTCTAGAGATACTGAATGCCTGAAGCACACCAAGGAGAACTGAAAACATCTGCATGGCTTTAATGGGAATCCTCCAACTGAAAGCGCTTTCTCCCTCTGTCTGCGTTGGCACATCCCCGAGTCACGCTCTCACTCCTCTCCTTCAAAGTCAAGATTCCTAAACGTGAAAAGCGGGAGTGGGGAATGGCGATGGGAAGAGAAAAAGAGGGAGAGCATCATCAGTGGAAGACCTGCCAGCTGCTGCTGATTCAGCCCTGTTCGGGGGACCACCCCAGCAGAGAGGAGCTGGTTTGCGTGCCACGGTCCTCACTGCCTGTTCCCAGGGACAGGCCGTTTGCTCAGCCTTGCCGGCCAAAGCGTGGGAGAAGCGTAGGCGTGTGCCGTCGCTTGCAGAGGAGCACGGACACGTTCACGTGCAATCCTTTACCTTCTTCCTCCCTGGATTCAAAGGGTTTCTGTCTTCAAAGTGAGAGCCTTCCGTACGGTCGTTTGTGACATTTCATCCAGGATAATAATCTCAGAAGGATCAGTCCTGCAATAAATATTTCACATAGCAATCCGTGATTATGGGAACTGATGCCACCAAGGGCATTAGCATCAGCGAGAGGAACAGCGGAGCCCCGAGAATCAAAGCTCCGCATAAGTGTGGGAGGTTTTGCTGGATGAGGAGTTTTGGGAGGCAAGCCGGGGAGCTGCAGAGCAACAGCTCTGTGCAAAGGCTCTTGCTGGGGTCTAGCCCCGGTCCGGGTTCCTAAGCCACTGCTGGTACAGATCACGCCTGCAACTCCGCATGTGTAAGTATGAGGATCTCCAGCTACCGTAAAGGCACTGATGATGCAAGGTTTGGGGGTCAAACGCGAGTGCTGCAGCCGCTCTGCTTGGGGTGGCTTGCCCTGCGATCACCTCCTGCAGCCCTGCCCCCGAATTTGATTTTCCCACCAAGCTGCCTGCTGGTTTCTGTGGAATGCCCCACCAAGAGGCAAGTGGAGAAAACTCTGCCAAACACCTTCAAGCTAATCTTGCCGGGGGTCCTGGCGCTTGCTGGGGCTTTACCTGTCACTGCCTTGCTTTGGGATATCCACGTCGCTCGTCTTCCCCACGTTCAGCTGAACTGAACTTGCAGCAGCAGCAGCTTCCACCGCCCTCCTGGACTCCTGATGTAAAAAAGGGACAAATCACGTTCTCTGTCTTTGGTCAAAGTGGAGATAAGCTGAATGCCCAGCACAAACTTAGCAGTCTGCCCTCCCCTTCTGCCCCTTGGCAGCTATAGGTATTAGTGCAGCAGGGGAGAAACCGTTCACTCCAAAGATTTCGGGGCAGGGGGATTGTGTGTTCAAAACACGATTATGAGCAAATCTTGCCAGCAGCAGCAGCAGCATCTAATAATAATCATCATAATGATAATGACCTTTGTGAAAAACGACTCGTTTTAAAAATTACACCTGTATTCAAGTGTTCAGCTCACTGCTACTTGAGGAAACAAAGGTTACAACGTGGGACCCAGCCTATTGGGATCTATTTCGACTGAGTGCTGATCTTCCCCCAACGTTTCCAGACAAGCTGAAAGAGAAACAGGCAATCTCACAGCCCGACGGAGATGTCCAGCCCCGAGGACCCAGCAAGCCTTACCTCTTCTTCTTCTCCAGCTTCATTTCTGGCATCGTCCAACTTCTTCTTCCTTTCTGGCATAAGGTCATCCAGAAAGCTGAGCTCTCGCTTTGAGAAGCAGAAATCCATCGCTTTCCGGACAAAGACGAGAGCCAAAACCTTCGCGAGTAAGAGGGAAGATGCGGTGAGCTCAGAGACGATGCCACCTCTCACTCCAACGCTGCAAACACCCCGCTGCCGAGCGGCGGCAGCTCTTACCATCATGGGAAAGATGATGGCGGCACGGGACACCTTGATGGTCCAGAGCAGGACGAGGCAGGTCAGCTGGATCACCGTGAACAAATGCACCTTTCGCAAGGGCACGTGCCGCAGGTAGATGAAATCCGGCTGGTGTTTCGCCGGCATCCAAAACAGCTTCAGGCGATCAAAGAACTGCAAAACAAAAGGGAGAGGTTGCCACCTTGGGACTGCGGCAAGGTTCTGGCCCTCTCGAGACGGGGAGGCAGTTTGCAGCATCTCGCTTGCCGTCAGAAATCCTGGATCCCACCGCGTTCCTCCTGGGAGCAGCACCCATTTTCCCTTTGCTCCATCTATCAACCGGCTTGCCCCCGAGAGCTGCCCACCAAACGGCAACTATTCCATGCCATTCCATTAGTAGCATTTCTCGGCCCACTGAATCCCCCAAGCGAGGATTTCCACCAGTGGTAGAAACTGCCTTCCCTTTGCACTGAATTCCCCCGCTTTCACGTAACCAAACACTGACCTGCCCTAAACCCTGAAACAGAGAGCGCTGAACTTGCCTGGTCCTCCCAGCCCTATATACCTCCTGTGCCTCCACCAATCTTTTGCTTACACAAAAGACTTTCATTGCTTGCTCTGCGAGAAGTTTTTCCCATGCCACTGCTTTTTTTCCCTGCTGCTACGGAGACAAAATACCAGGGAGCCGACACGCTGCACGCTGTAAAAGAGTCCGTACCTGAATTCCTCTGAGCGACGACACACCCATGTAGAGAAAGACGCCATAAAGCACAGGCATTGGTATAAACTGGGGGGGGAGAAAGAAAAAAAAAAAAGAATGCAATCGTTTCTTTTTCTATATTGCATTTTCAGTATTACCACCCTCTTCCACAGGCACTGCCTAAAATTGCTTGAAGCTTTCCAGCTTCCATTCAGGCTTAGAGATGGGTCAGATTTTAACCATTAAAGATTTTGTGCGCACGAGTGAGCTAAGGCTGTGCTTTAGGCTGAACTTTGGAGTTACCTCTCCTCAGAATAATCCTATTTTCCAGAAAGCTTGGAGGAAAATAGGCAATTTCACCCGTGCTGCCCTATGCCGCAGTCCGTGGCGGCAGAAAAACACTTCTGCCTATTCTTGGGGCAACAGGCAAAGGCCACATGCCTCCTTTTAGCCTAGAGACGAGATTACTTTGTGGGAGGAACGTGCAAGGAAGCCCACGGGGATGACCTCAGTGTGTTTAGCTCCTGGGAATGGCTGCTCCGGGGCATTTGGGCAGCAAATTGCAGCCAGTAAAGGGCTGCCTGTTTGAAAGAGAGCAGATGTGCTGGTCTGAATATGCTCAACTGTAACCCATAAACATGGGCGGGCCTGAAAGACACCCGAAAATTCAAGCAGTTGCGTTGCTCGCTCGCCTCGAGCACACCAAACGGGGGCCTGAAGGGCTGCAAAGCCTAACCGAGGCTGGTTCCCACCGTGGGTCGAGCCCCAAGGGTTGGGATCACCTCCTCCTCCTCCGCTCCACAACTAACTCCTCAGGCCTGCAGAGAGGGGACTGGTTTTCTGTAACCTCCAACAAGCTCGCGGTTGTTGGGTGGTTTGCATTTTCCTCTCACCTTTAACACGGAAGTGAAGAAGACGGAGCAGCCCATGAGCACAAAGATCAGCAAGCCAGTGACTCTCTGCTCTCGTATCCCCAGAAACTTGGGTTGTTCTCCTGGAGCTGAGCAGTCAGACTCTACTTTGAGGCTATTCACGTGGGTGATGGACAGGACGGTCGCAGCCACAAACCAGGGCAGCCCCATCACAGAGCACACCCCGAGCATCACGGCCACCACAAAAAGGTCCAGGTGGTACCCGCATCCTTTCTGCAGGCAGGAAAACAAGAAACAGAGCATCCCATAGCACAAGAGCAAGGAGAACGTCGCAAGGCAGACTCAAACCCGGCTCGAGCACAAGTCAACTTCTTCAGAATTTAAAACAAGAAATGGAAACAAGTAAGGGTGTATGCAAGCTTTGCACACGCACCTGGCATGAAAATCGGGCAGGAGTTCAGATGCAAGGGATATGGGGAGCTTGTGCGATACATACTTCTCCAAAAAAAAAAAAAAAGCCACCCCACAACCCAAAACCACCAAACCATTTTTTTCACTCACAAAGAAAATTCTACCACTTGCAAGGAAGGCGTGACTCTGAGTTATCCCTGGCAGCGCATCAAAACAATTCATTCCCCGCACCTGCTGCTGCTGCCATTTTAAAACAAAAAGGCGCTTCTATATTGCTCCAAGATTAATTTGCTCCTCCAAAAGGTTGCTCATCTGAACTGCCCTGTCACTTGCTCCCTGCATCATCGTTAATCCAGGAGAGCATCCTGCCACGCAGCCTGGCCTTGTCCCAAACCAATGCCTTCAGAAAGCATCGGGAATAAGAGCTTCTCCCCAGACCTGCAGCCCAGAAGGGGCTGGGGCTGGGGTCATCTCTCGCAGGCCCTTACCTTCAGCTTGTGCTCCTTCCTGTTCACAATAACGGCACTGATCTGCTGGTCCATGAATATCAAGATGGTGCAGAGCAGAGCTGGGACGAGCGCAGCCAACACCGTCCACCAAGGGTTGGGTCCTATGGGGTTGATGAACCACCCGCGGTCGTCTCTGGTAGGCTGCAACAAAGCCCACACGTCAGCATCGTCTCCCAGCCCAGGCACTCCACTGGCTTTCATTTTCCCCTCCCTCCCTGTGTCAGAGCACCTCCCAGCCCTGGCTTCACGTCCCCCTCTCCCGTGGGCTTCAGCAGTGCCGGTGTCCTCTTTGCAAGCACCTCTAGATACTTCTCCTGTAGGTATCTAGTTTTGGGGCCATCTTCTCGGTTCCAGGAGGAAGCAAGGCACTTGGAGGTGGAAGAGGAGATGCTCACACCCCCAGCATCTCCTCCAGACTCAGCCCTGCCCTGCCCCGGCATCACCTTGTGGCACCCCCACGTGCCAAAACACCCCAGTACCTTGAACGCATGGGGGACCTGGAGCTTCGGCGATGGGATCCCAGCCACAAAGTCAAGGAGCACCATGATGACGATGGTGAGGAAGACAGCAAAGTCGCTCACTGTGGACCGTACCTGGGGCAAGAAACCAGAGGTGAAAGGGGCATGGCAAACAGGGCCGTAACGTGAGATGCCAGAGTTGCAGACATCCACAACGTTAGGCTGGTTAACCAAATCCCACCACCCCTCTGAGCACATGCAGCCTGATCCCTTGCTTAGATACTGTTGCTGTGTTTGTCCCTGTGACATCTGGTGTCAGACAATAAAAAAAGCTTAATTAGGTGGACAAGGGTTGGTTTAAGTCAAAACCTAAAAATAATAATAATAATATTAAAAATAAGAAAACAGATGTCTGCCACTACAGCTACACTCACAGCTACAATGGCAACAAGGCACTGAGGCATCCTTTAGTCCTCAAAAGGAAGCTCCTCATTCGAATCTACTTTCCGCTCGAGCACATAATGCGCAGAAGGTAAGGAAAAAAAAACCAAAACCCCAACCCCCAAAACTTTGGGAAACCTGACTTCCTACTACCTGAGGAGGAAAAATAAAAAAAAAAAAAAAAAAAAAAAAAATCTTCAATCTGGGGCAGGTCACGAGGCAGGTGGGAAATGCTACGATGATTTTGCACTCATGGAAATGAGTGCGGGACGTCCAAGCTCTTGGAGAGCTTGGCCTGCAAGGCCAACGTTTCCCAGCTTGACCAAGGCGGGGCAAATACTGCTTAGTGCTCCAGGAAAGCCATTTTGGGAAACGAGTGTGGAGATGGATGCTGGCCACCATCTTCTACTTACTCTGGTTGGAAAGTAGCGGCTGGTTTTAAACTTCTTCAAGAAGCCTGACAGGGCAAAGGTGGCGAAGAAGAGGATGCAGCACCAGAGGAACACGTCAGGCGTGTAGGGGCCGTCGCGTCCACAGGCAGGTCCTTGAAACTCCCCACGCAAATACCGACATTCCTGGAGAGACAGAGCGTCAGGACACAAAGGCAGTGCACGTGCGGCAGGGAAACCTCGCATAGCTAGGGGGTTTTGAGGACCTCGGTCCAAGATCCACGACCCTGTAACTGCTCCTGCCAATGGAGATTTATATTTAATGAGCAGCAGCAGCTGAACAAGTGACACATCGAACTACAGAGCGGAGAAATGAGACGTGAGGGGACGCCATACCACACACCCTCGGCACATCCTCTGCCTGCCATTCGAGCAATCGTGGCTAAAGAAGACACCAGAGGGGAAGGAAACACTGGAAACTCTTGGGGATAGAGAGAGAGGCAAGAGGGAAGGAGGGCTAAAGACAACCATGGCAGGAAAGGAGGAGAAGAGACAAATCGTCCCTTCCCAGGGGAGGGCTCGCAGAACCTGGCCAAGAGGGGATGAAGGCCACCGTAAGAGCCTGCCGCCCTAGGCCCGGGCTCTGCTTCCAGCAACAACAGCCTGAGAGGCTGCTCAGACATTTATGCATGGACCTACAGACAGCACTGAATGAGAAAGCAAGGCCTGGAGTTACTAGGAACCCATTAAGGAGGCCAATGACTACCTTTCAAGCATGAACTTAAGTCCTACAACTTCTACAGTAATCAAACCACCCACTACTTAACCTTCCTCCCAGTCAGAAGTACTGTCCTGCAACAGGCTTGAGGGGGACACTTGCTACCCACAATGCTGGGGACCAGGTAGACTGGGACAAGGTGGACTCTCCTCCCCAGGACCAAGCAGGTTCAAAGCACACGCTAGATCTAAGCAAGGACTTTTCCGAGCAGCACTAGCACAGTTTGAAGCCCATCATTCCCTGAAGGGCTCTGACTTTTGCACCATGCAAATGCCCCCGGACCCCATGGCCGCGGCGCGAGGAAGCAGTGGCTCGGGGCACTTACGGTCACCGTGAGGTTTTCCCAGGCTATGCCAGACACGTTGATCTTGTTGCTCGCCCAGAAACGCAGCGTTTCGTTGCTGGGATGGGTCGGTGCCTCACACTTACAGCTGGCAGGAGAGAAGCCAAGACGGGGGGGGTAAGGGAAAGGCGATGGAGGTGCAGCCCGGAGCTCCTGCCAAGGGGCAGCATCTTTCTCAGGGGGAAAAAAAACCCACTAGTAGCTGGTGAGGAAGTCCAGCTTGCTGTGCATGTGCACAGGGTAGGTGTCTCGCAGGTGACTCAGCTTCTCCAGAGCCTCGTAGATGAAGATGATGCAGATGAGGGAGGCAAAGGCTTCTTCCGTGAAGCGGGTGACGTAGCACACCAAACAGCTGGCGTCGGTGGCCACCAGCACTATGCACAAGAAGGCGGTCCACAGCCCAATGCACGCCCGCAGAGACAGATAGGAGAGCGCGTACTCCCTGCGAAAGCAAAATGAAACAAAGGCTGGAAAGGCCAGCAAGAGGCCCTGAGCCATGCCTGCCTTCGGGGAAAGCGGGGAGCAATTTTGGAGCGTGTCAAGGCTGCGGATGGGAAATGCCGTTTCCATGTACTACCACAGAGAGCCTCGGGGCTGTGGTGTAGGGTGTAGACCCACAGGAGGAGAGGCCAATTACTTAGTTACCACTGCTGAACAAGGATCTTGTGTTAACACCTTGGAGGCTGCTCGAGGTCAGGTCCCTCTTGGGCCAGGTGGTGTTCTCCCACATCACCCTGACGCCCTAACACTGAAACCAGCTGGGTGTGCACCCAGTCACCTGCTGCCAGCAAGCTGGGGCTTAATAATAAACCTTATGGCAATATAAGGGTGGTTTATCTCCCATCAAAGCCATCGCAACAAAAGGACTGTCACTAAAATCTAGCAACTACCCCTAAGAAAAAGAAAAGAAAAGAAAAGAAAAGCATCTTTTCTCCATCACTGCCCCCTTCTGAAGGCTCTCGCAGCACCCAGCTGCGGCAGCCAGCCTTACTTGCAGAATTTGTAGAGGATCTTCTCGAACACGAGCACGGGTCCCGTGCTGCCGAGGATGGTGAGAGGTTGGCCGGCAAAGAGGCAATACACCACGCCGGCCATGGACGCGCCCAGCAGCGACTCCATGGCACTCTGTCCGGGGAAGAGAGGCAGCCGTGAGTAAATAAATCGTTAGGGAGAAACAACAACCAAAGCCCATTCACTGCAGCAAGGACTTTGGCCTGAGTTTGATCCTCCCCCATGGCCCCCAACAGAGAGAGGTGCTCACTATGTGGCCATTGGTCGCCTCCCCCAGCAGTCCCCCGAAGGTGATGACAGGGGACATGCAGGCACAGTAGAGGAAGAGGAAGGACGCCAGGCACTGCAGGCTCAGACCATCCCGGAAGTCGCTCCAGAACCACGGGGCTTTCCGCTTCACGTCCAGGGTCAAACCTCCAAAGAGCCTGCAGGAAGGAAAAAGAAGAGAGTCTGTTCTCTTGGAGGAACACGCTGACTTTGCTTTGCTGCAGAAGGGCAATCACAAGCACAGAGCAACTTCCGTGGCTAAAAAGAAGCACTCTCCTTCATCCCAAATCAAGGAAACCTGCGTGCAATGGTGATGGCTGGGGCTGAGCCCAGCTGCCCAGACCTCCCCCCTGCCCAGCCCAGGGGACCAAGCTGGTCATGTGGAGCCCCTTCACTGAACCAGCTAACCCCAAAGACCTGCTAGAAGGGAAGGTGCGTGCTCAGATTTGAGGGGCAACAGAAGAAAAACACCCAAACTATTAAAGCTCCCACCTTCCCGTCCGCTGCAGTTCAGGGCCACAGTGTTTCTCCAGCATGCTGTGAGAAGCACCGTCATCAAGAGCTCCTGGCATCTTCCTTTTTTCCTGTTAAAACGGAAGTAAGATAAAGCTATGGACTTGCAACCACTGGCTCGTTTTGCTTCTGGTCTGGCTCTGTGACTGTGTCAGAGCGGGACCTTGTGAATTTGGGCCCCTGAACAGCGTCCCCAGCTGTCCTGCCCGTCCCCCTTGCGCCTCCCGCCGACGCAGCACCCACCTGCGAAGGGACGTTTTTCGGGGGCTCGATTCGGATCGATGGATCCCACTCTCCTGGCGGCAAGACCGTGACCTGATCCAGAAACTCGTCGATGCCAGCCACCAGGTCAGCCCCGTTCTTGGCTTTATAGGCAACGTCACGGAAAACCTGCCAATAGAAGACGACCTGGTGAGAGGACAACCCAGCTCGGATGTCCTAACCAGTGCAATAAACTCTTGCCTAAACGCAAGGCTTTTCCCCCAAAATTTCCTGCTGGAAAGGGCAGGAAATATTCCCCCAAAAGGAAAAAATCTGTGCATCATGGCATTTGTAATCGTCTCCCCCACGAGGCCCCTGTCCCCCATGGCACACCATACCCTTCTGCTTAAAGAGCAAGAGAAGTTTTACTGGCCCTGGCAATGCCACCACTGGGGACAGCGTGCTGGGGACCCCGGCGAGAAGGATGAGGTGCAGGATGCACCCCGGGTGGGATTTCAGCCTCCAGGATGTGGCGTGATGCAAATCTGCGTGTTTGCTTTGGGGTGAGAAAGAGGGCTGGGCTGTTTGGAGAGCTGCGGGCAGCTGGGACAGCAAATCCTCTTCCTCACTACTTCAGAGACAGGGAGAGCTGAAGAAAGGCAAAAATGACCCAGAGCTATCTCATCTTGTCGCACCTCATCCGTCATGATAGTGGCCATGGACCTGCCGATCTCATGGTACTGATGGGCTTTTCCTTCTGGCCCAAGCAAAACAAACAGGAACCTGGGCAGGAAAAACAAAATGAGAGAGAGAAGAAGGTGTCCTTGCTCCGAGAGCACCCAAGGAAAGCCCTGGCAGCTCCCAGCCCAGAGCGTGGCTCAAGACGGGACACGTAGGCTCAGCGACGCCGCGATGAATTTGAAATTCTTCCAAGCCGACGGCAAATTTAATTTGGGGGCCAACTTTCATTACAATTGGCCGATGGGTTTAAAAGCTACAGCAGGGAATGGAGAAACGAAGGCGAGGAGATGTGGGTGGGGGAAACGTGCTTGCTCCCCCTCCCACTCGCCTTGTTCCCTTGGGACACCAAACTGATGCCTGCAACTTGATCTTTGGTTGGGTGTCTTTTTTACGGAAAAAAATTTGCGCTTCTCATTCGCACCTTGTTGGGATGGGAACTTCTGTCATGCCTGAGAGGAGGACAGCCGGGCTCAGGCGGACAAATGCCACGATGGGCTGGTGAAGGAAATCCAGCTCTCCTACCAGCACGTTGGATGCTTCAGCCCCGGTGGGAATTTTCTTCATGAAGTGCAGCTCCGCCTGGGCACGACAAGCGATTTTCAGGCAATTACCCCAACAGCAAAGCCCACAGCGCTCTGCAGCACACTCTGCAGCCAAGTTTGCAAGAGCAAAGCCGGCCCTAAAGGCGTAAGAAAGCTGCGAGTGTCTCACCTTGCTTAAATCCATTGCTCTGCTCTCAGGGTTCACCCCATCTTTAGCTTCCGCAGCGGTGGGAGAAGGACAAGGGGTGATTGTTTGGGCTGGTAGGAAGAAGAAAGACACTCAGAAAGATGGGCAAGGAGCAACTGGGACGCTTCTCCTTTGCCCGGACAAGTCTAATGGGGCCACAGCCCTGCAGAAACCCTCACCTGGCTTGTAGAGGAGGTGCAGGTCTGACTGCCTCTTGCTCACGTCAGCAAACGAGCAGACAGCGGGGAGAAGGTTGGTTGTCTTCTCGTTCTGATGGTGGTGCTTCCTCAAAAGGACTTCTCGAACCTGCGCCCGCATGTGCTCGTCAAACTCCGTGGACTGTTCTTGCTGGGCCAGGATCATATCTGAGGATGGCAAAGGGAAACGAAGCCGTCAGAGCAGAAACCCCAACAAGTCCCGACCCCCAAAGCCCCCAGGGAAGGCTGTGCCACACAGGCTGCACCCTAATGCCGGCTCAGCCTTGCACAGCAAGGCCTTTTAACAATGTTCAGCCTTTGCAGCGAAAACGAGAATTTTCTTTTGCTAAGAAACATCATCCAAGTGCTTATTCATCATTCCGCTAAGATAAATATTGCCCATTCTAAATAACGCAATTTTCTTGCCCGACCTGGCCTTTCTGACTCTACACGTTTACCCAAATTATAAGCAATCTAGAGCACAGACGTTCCCAGAGTTTCCCGTGCTGATCGAGTGCAATTTGCCGAGCCCAGGGAGAAACGTGCTAAGAACGGCTCCGACTTCTCCAGCCCTTGAAAGGGCTGAATGGAGACCTGCCGCCAGCCAAAGATAACTTCTCCAAAGCGGCTTTTGCAATTAACTTCAAGTATCTTCCCCACAGGAATACACTGCTTGGTCATCGCCAGATAACCTCTGCCTTAAAACTCTTCAATGCTGGATGTTAAGGCAAAAGTAAGAAAAAGAATGCGAGGAAACAGCTTGTAAGAAATCGTTCCCTTAAGGAGGTTCAGCTCTTACGCGGACTCCGTATTTCTAAGAGCAGCCTGCTAAGCCCTGACACACGCTCCTTTTTGGCTGCAGAACATTCTCTAGTGGCTTCTCCAGCCCCACAAACTGCTTTCAAAAGGACCCCGTATGGGAAGAAAAAAACGGTGCGACTGTTGCACGCCCAGTCTACATCCAAAAACAGCTCATGAGAAAAACACAGTGGGACTTCTGGAAAAGGACGTGCCATTAGGGCAGGGTCTGATGTGGGAGTGAAGAGCTGAGCTCGGCCGTTCCCGGAGGGATGCAGTGCCCACGGTACCTGCAATCTCTTCGATGCTGTTGGCACAAATGTCCAGCAGCACCGACCCGTTGCTGATGCAGCTCCTCAGCTCGGAGAGGCTGTGCAAGGACAGCGTGCCAACGTAGGGCTTGCTCCAGCGCTCGCCGCCATCTTCCACGTCCTCCTCAAACTTCAGCCACCTGTGGACATCGGGTGCGATCAGCCCCATTGCAAGAAAACAGCCCCAGCTCTGCAACCCCTTTGACAGAGCCACGGGGTGGCAAGAGGAGAAGGCTCCTCGTGCCGCCACCTGCAGCTGCAAAAGCTTCGCGTCCTGGAGGGGAGAAAGCAGAGCCCACGGGCGCTGCCGGTGCGGGGACTCCTCTCCCACCGCAGCCAAGCAGCAGGGATTTACCTTGCCGTTTCCTTCCACTCGGCATCTCGGCCCTCTTTTACACAGATCTCATCCAGCTCGGAGAACAAGTGGTGAGGGACATGCTGCTCGTCCTCCTTGGTCCTGAGAATGAACTGCACCCGCTGGGACGGGGAGCCTGGGGGCAGAAGGCAAAGACCCATCCCGTTACCGCGCCTCAACACAGCTCATCACGCTCACGTGCAAAGTGGCCATCAGCACCAGTGCAGCCATAAACACTGGGCTGGCCCCTCTCCTCTGCGTCTGTCTGGGCTTGCACAGAGCCATGGAGAAGGAGAAGCATCTAGTCCACCTCTGCATAAGGATGGGCTGCTTTCCTTCCCCACATTGCCATTTTTAAAGCCAGGATCCCTCTAAGGAAGACGAGCCTACACCCATTAGGCATTTAACTGCATTAAAAAAAAAACCCCAACCAACCAACAAAAAAAAGAAAACTTGGGAAAAAGAGGGTGTTGCTCAATAAGGCCACTTTCCCTCGGAAGAACAGCAACTCACTCAAACTAGCCACGGGGACCTGCTCGCAGAAGGCCCCAGCGCCCACGTTGCCCCCAGGAGTTTAGCGAATGCCGCGGTGGGACTTACAGTGGTAGCCCTGCTCCGTCGGGGCAGAGTCCTTCTCCCGTTCCCCTTCCCGATGCTTCTGGCTGTGGCGTCGGTGATGCCGGTGGCTCTGCCTAACCAGTGGCATCCACGCGCCCACGTACAGGGTCCGGTGGCCTGCGAAAAGCGAAAAAGCGGCGTGTTTTGCAGCACTCTCGGCATTGCAGCAATGGTTGAGGTGGCCGGTGCCTTGCTAAGCCACGGTTAAATCCCAGGAGCAACACCACCTTCCCTTAATCTTATTTTCACCGGACCTCCTTTTTTGCAAGCCTATTTTACTCGAGCTTTGCAACAACACAGCAACAACAAGCGTTGGCTCCGCCTCATCTAAAAGTGCCCTGAAAGTATCGGACCTCTTCTCAAATTCCAGCTTCGGCTGGACAACACTCAGACTTGCTCATTAAGCAGCAACACAAGCTAATTATTGTCAAAATCTCTGTATGGCACGAGGCGACAAGAGACGGTCAAATCAGTCCCATCGTAATGAACTCCAGAACAAAAAAAGAAAATCACAGCCCCGCGTCTGCAGCCCTGAAATGATTCTCCTGACCTCTCCAAGCCAGGAGCAGCCTCTGCGAGAAAAAAAGCCGTCAATTATCGAGCCCCGTGGCTACAACTCACACCGTGGCCTCCCGGGGGCCTTTTTCCCTCCGTTTAAAAAGCCGTAATAGTAAAAAACCTGACAATAACTGTGCTGCTTTATTGAGAAGCGCGGCACGTTTTGCTGCACGTGATGCGACACCCAACAAGGCACACTGGAGAGACTTTGTGCAATGGGAAAACGCGCTGGGCTGGTGGCTCCTCTACCAGGATCTCAGCAGAGACTCACCTTCCAACTCCTCCTTCTCATAGCAAATACTGACAGCGTTGCTCCTTCTTCCCCGGTCGATCACTGCCTCCTCGTCATGTCTCTGTTTAGCAACGACAAGAAGGGAAAAGTTGGGGCTGGGGGTGGAGAGCTCCCTTACGTCCTCCCAGCCATCATCCAGCCCTGCGTCCACGCGAGTCCACGAGCCATCACGCCTCTGCGTGCCTCCTCCTCCTTCAGGCACAGCCCTAAAACCACGGACTTGTAGGAGGTTTTTCTTCCCATACGCAAATAAAACAGCCCATAACATCACCTGTACTGCATACCATGAGAGTCTGGACGTATTTCATACAGCAGGAGAGGGATGACTGTTTCAGACCAAAAAAACCCACCTCCTGCTTTGTTCTTCAGGTTCCTGTCTAAAAAAGCGATTTCCAAACTGGAAAAAATAACCCCAACCCACAAAACTGCACTTTTGAGCCCCGGCCGTGCTACCTGTAACTCTTCCAGAAGTGTCATTTTGTGACCCCCAGTTGGGTTCATCCTCACGTCAGTCACTGGGTTTTGGGGACAACTGAACCTCCAGGTCAGTCAGGGGGCCCGATTCCCCAGGGACTGATGGAGTAGCCCTCACGGGAGGAGCTAAGTGGCACCCAGTGTGCACCAACTCCAGAGACACAATAGGGACCATTATGAAATCACAAGCTATGATGCGGATCCAGGCAGCTACTTAAAGCCACGCACCCCTAGACCCTTCCCGCTTGGAAAACTTAGTGCCTGGGGAGAAGCCAGCTCTGCTTTCAGCAAAAACTCTCCAGAACAGAGAAACTTCCTGCATGAGAGGTGTCAGGCTCAAAAGTGCGCAGAAGGAAAACCCTCCACAGGCTCGTTCGCCCTCCTGAGAAGCAAAGCCCATTAGCAGCAGCATGGTTTCTCTCTTTTTCTTTCTAACAGTAGAGCTGAAGCTCTAGCATCCTGAGGATAACGGGAGGTACAAATACGGTAGGGAAAAAGAACATCTTACTGGATCGATGGGTAGATTCAGAAAAAAACCCTGCTACACAGTAGTTTATCCCGACTGCTAGCTAGAACCGAGAAGACTGTTTTTTCCACCTGCGTCGACAGTTCCGGTGAAACATACTACTCGTCTAGGACGGCTGCATCTGAGGAACGAGAATTAGTTATCTGCAATACAAGGAATAACAATGAGTCATTTTGTGTCATGATATTCATCAGACTGCACAGAGAAACAAGAGACAAATGCATTTGAATAACCATGTCTTGTGTTACGTTTTAACCACTTAACATTCCATGAGAAATACCCCAAGAGCTCAAGAAGAAAGAGCAGAAAGACAGGAGACAGGTGAAAGCCGAGAGCGCCAGCTAGACGGAATGAAAGACCCTCTTCCTTCTCTGAAGCTTCAGCAAGGCTTCCTTCACCTGCTTGTTCCTCCGACTGTAAATGACGGGGTTCAAACTGGGGCTGACGAGACTGCAGAAAAGGGAAAGAACTTTCTCCCTCCCAGAGGAGTTACCGCTCCCGGGCCCCGCGTACATGAAGATGGCGTTTCCATAAAAGACACCCGCCGCGGTCGGGTGGGAGCCACACGTGGACAAGGTTTCGTGCCATCCTGGCGCAGAGCGGATGCGCAGATCGGTGGCCGGGGTGTCCAGGGAGGAAATCAGGATTAAGGCTAAAGGCAAGAGGAAGAAGCACACACAGACAGCAAAGATCAGGACTTTATTGGCAGGAGCGGCAGTGCAGGCCAGCTTTAAGACAGCAACAATTTCACAGGAGAAGTGGACAACCTCGCAGGGGCCACAGAAAGGCAGGTGTAAAGCCAGAGAGGCTTGCAGTGTGCCCAATACGAACGCCAAAGCCCACAAAACCGTGGCAAGGGTGAGGCGCAGCCTCCAGATCACGATGAGGGCATAGCGCAGGGGACGGCAGATTGCCACGTAGCGAACATGAGACATCACGGCCAGCAGCACGCACGCTGTAAGTGCAAAGATTAAATAAAGATGGATCTGTGCCCCACACCCAGCACAGGAGAGGGCTCTGCCTTGTCCAAGGAGGCTCCTTAGCATACGGGGGACATTGCTGGAGGCGTAGCAGATGTCCCCGATGGAGAAGTGGCAGAGGAAGAAGTACACGGGGCTGTGGAGGCAGCAGTCCAGGCAGATAAGCAGAAAGACAAGTGCGTTTCCCATCAGAGTGGCAGAGCAGAGGGCAGAGAAAAGGCCAAAGAGGCAGTGCTGCAGGGCTGGGGTGCTGCAGAACCCCAGGAGGACGAATTCTGTGACAGTCGCTTCATTCTGCACGCTGTGCTGGAGGTGAGGCAGCACAAACTGCGACCACGGAGGTCTGGAAGCAAAGGAGCAAGGAAAAGGAAAGAAAAAGGAGAGTTTTCCTAAGAATGTTGTGTCCTTTACTCTTTACGCTGCAGCTCCCTTCTCCCCGTTCTTCCCTCTGACTCCAGTGAAAGGTGCGTACTACCCTCCCCACGCTGAGCGACGTACATCTGAATTGCAAGCTCCAATCTCTCTGCAAACTTTGAGCAGCTTGACCAATCTCGCACAACTTTGCTGCCTAGCTTGCCCTTGAAGTCTTTCTTTTCCTGGGTTGGTTTGGGGTTTTTTTTGCAGGGGGTGGGGAGGGGCAGGGGGTGGTTTTGCTGTTGGAGAAGATAAGATGATGAAGATTGCAGGTGTCGATTAAGGTGAAGTCAGAACAACTTCAAAGCAGCTATTTTAAATTAAGTCCATATTAAAAGGAATGCACAGTTCACAGAAGAATTCCAGTTTTACCATTAAACCAACCAGCATTTCCAATCCACTGCCGTGTCCTCTTTACCTTCGTGCAATGCATTCCTATTGAATCCTGCAGTTGCTTGATCCGACTCCCCTATCCCAGCAGGGAGGCTACTGCAGGCCCGGGAAGGTCAGGCAGAACGTCACCTTGGTTCCTGCTGTGCAGCTGCTCGCCGTTACCAGTTTCGCAGGGTGCTGGTCAAGGTCCCTGGGCATCCCCTGGCACTTGTCTCCACGCGGCTCTCTGGTCTCCAAGATCTTCCGCCACTTCCAGGATACTTCCTCCAGCCAGGATCTTCACCTTTTCCTTCCTGGGTCCCTTTCTTCTCTTCAAGATCCCTTCTTCTTTCTGGGAACCCTTCTTTTTGCCACCACCTCTTCTTTCTGGAACCCCACGCCCCCCGTTTTCCCAATCTAAGTTGTCTATGTGAGCAGTACGATGCCTGATCAGCCTCCGAATTAAGGCTTCTGGCTCCTAGCTCTTTAGTAACTGTAGGATTCGGGACACGCTGGCTGCGTGTAGCAAGAAGCAGGCTTCTGCTTGACAGCTCAGAATTCAGTTTCAGACATTCACACGCACAGACCTTGCCACACACGTGCACCCCGTCACGTCTTGCCTGGTAACCTTCACAGTTTGAGCCAGTTTTTTGTCTACGGCCGGGCTTCAGACCCAGGGCATGGCCACAGAAGCGCATTCCCCCCGTCAGTCTGTGAGCTGAGCAAGGGAGAGTCAATACTTGTCTGGTGAGCCTCATACCCAGGCAATGTGGGCGACCCCTCTCCTGCGACAGCCCTGGCAAAAGCCACAGCAGGGTGCTCCCTTGCCTCTGCCTAGGTCACCGGGGTTCCCCTGCCTGCCATTGCTCCTTTGTCCTCCTCTGTGTTTGTGGAGATGAACCTTTAACCACACAACCTAACACCTACAACGCCGGGAAAAAGAGAGGCTGCAGAGGGTCCAGCGGGGAAGGTCGCCGATGTAAAATGCTCTTTGTGAGAGGCAGCACACCCAGCTCACCTCCTTGCTCCTGAGCTGCTCTATCGGAAGCACTGCGTGCAGGACGCTCTGCTCAACAGGCTGTGTCTGTCTCTGACTGCCTTGTCCTTGCTGCAGCACCGTGTGCTGGGGGAACGCCACAGAGAGCAAGGAGGACGCTCTTTCCCCAGGAGCAACGGAGGGTGCTCAGCTGAGTGCTGCTGCAGGGGCCAAAGTGGGGCAGGCAGGCAGGCAGGGGAAGGCAGGAACGAGGGAGCTGGGAGGAACCGGCCAGTCTGGGAGATGCCCGAGAGGCTCGAGAACCCTGTAAGCACAGGACGAGCTCACAGGAGGTTCAACGTGAGGCCCTGTGCTTAACCATGCCCTCCAGATCTGGACCTTCTCTGCTTCCCGAGTTACCGTGCAGTTTAACAGCCTGGTGCAGAGATCCTGACTGGGAGATCACTGTACCTCCAGGAGTTAGGGATCCACCTAACAGTTAACCTGAGCGGGTGCAGGTCTGTGCTGCGCTGTACCTACAGCGTGGCCTTCAGGCTGTGTCCCTACACATGCCCCTTGGCCGCAGGATAAACGGAGCTGGTTGACTGTGACAGAGGAGCCTCCAGGCAGCTCCTGCTTGGTACCAGCGATTACGCCACCTGCGCGGCCCTGCCGTTATCTAAAGTGCAGCAAGAAGTCCGCGCGTGAACATCCTTTATGCATGGAGTTGTTTTCTTCTAAGAAAAGTTGTACGACACCGTGAATGACCAAAAAGGAGGAACTTCTCCACAGGCAGGATCTGTACAGTGTGCCAAGGGAAAATCCGTCTGGGGTCTGCCCAATGCTGCATGAACGCAGGGTCCCCAGCATCTGAAGGGACCTAAGATTTACTTGCTACCTAGATGCCTCTTCTTGCTGCCTGTATGCCTTCTTCCTGGCTACGTCGCCTCCCAAGAGCTTGCCCACCCCCAGCCTACTGGGGAGGGGGGGAATGGTAGAGAGACAGCCCTGATGCTGTGCCAGCACTGCTCAGCCATGGCCAAAACACTGCTGTGTTATCAACAGCTTTCTAGCTACCAGTACAGAGCACAGCACCACGAGGGCTGCTGTGGGGTAAAGGAACTCCAACTCAGCCAGACCCAATAGAGAAGGAAAGTGGAGGAACAACAGAGGGGGCAGCCCAGGGACACAGAGCCCCAGGTCTCATCCGGCCGCTCCTGTGACCATACGGTGTATTCAAAATCAAATACCTGAAGTGCTTCCTTAGACGCAGTTTACAGCCAGGGGACAAGAAGGTGGCAGTTCTGCATTTTGCAGCTCCCAGGCTGATGGCAGAGCCAAAGCAAAAAAAAAACCCAAACAACAAAAACCAAACCAACCAAGAGAGGTAAGACTGGAGGCAAGGGGGCAAATGCTTTTCTTTCACCTTAGGCCAACTGCTCGGACGCTCTCTATGCTGCCCTGCCACAGAGGGCATCCCTCTCGTACCAGTAAGAGACATAAGAGCGAATTAAAGCCAGGACCCCAAACCAGACCAAAAACCCGGTCATGATGAAGAAGAAAGTGGAGAATGCATCAAACATAACAGAAAATGATTTTGGACATTCCCAGTTTACATTTGGAAAAAAGAGAGAAAAAAAAAGAGGAGGAATTAGGTATTAAAAGAAGAGCACTGAATGATAAAGCAGTAGCAGTCCCTCTACCACTACAAACCCACACCCCCACACGCACGTACGCACACAGACTTAACACCACCAAACTCCCATTGACTGTGATGTTCACCTCAGCTTGCTGGTCTAGAGATACTGAATGCCTGAAGCACACCAAGGAGAACTGAAAACATCTGCATGGCTTTAATGGGAATCCTCCAACTGAAACAAAGCGCTTTCTCCCTCTGTCTGCGTTGGCACATCCCCGAGTCACGCTCTCACTCCTCTCCTTCAAAGTCAAGATTCCTAAACGTGAAAAGCGGGAGTGGGGAATGGCGAAGGGAAGAGAAAAAGAGGGAGAGCATCATCAGTGGAAGACCTGCCAGCTGCTGCTGATTCAGCCCTGTTCGGGGGACCACCCCAGCAGAGAGGAGCTGGTTTGCGTGCCACGGTCCTCACTGCCTGTTCCCAGGGACAGGCCGTTTGCTCAGCCTTGCCGGCCAAAGCGTGGGAGAAGCGTAGGCGTGTGCCGTCGCTTGCAGAGGAGCACGGACACGTTCACGTGCAATCCTTTACCTTCTTCCTCCCTGGATTCAAAGGGTTTCTGTCTTCAAAGTGAGAGCCTTCCGTACGGTCGTTTGTGACATTTCATCCAGGATAATAATCTCAGAAGGATCAGTCCTGCAATAAGTATTTCACATAGCAATCCATGATTATGGGAACTGATGCCACCAAGGGCATTAGCATCAGCAAGAGGAACAGCGGAGCCCCGAGAATCAAAGCTCCGCATAAGTGTGGGAGGTTTTGCTGGATGAGGAGTTTTGGGAGGCAAGCCGGGGAGCTGCAGAGCAACAGCTCTGTGCAAAGGCTCTCGCTGGGGTCTAGCCCCGGTGCGGGTTCCTAAGCCACTGCTGGTACAGATCACGCCTGCAACTCCGCATGTGTAAGTATGAGGATCTCCAGCTACCGTAAAGGCACTGATGATGCAAGGTTTGGGGGTCAAACGCGAGTGCTGCAGCCGCTCTGCTTGGGGTGGCTTGCCCTGCGATCACCTCCTGCAGCCCTGCCCCCGAATTTGATTTTCCCACCAAGCTGCCTGCTGGTTTCTGTGGAATGCCCCACCAAGAGGCAAGTGGAGAAAACTCTGCCAAACACCTTCAAGCTAATCTTGCCGGGGGTCCTGGCGCTTGCTGGGGCTTTACCTGTCACTGCCTTGCTTTGGGATATCCACGTCGCTCGTCTTCCCCACGTTCAGCTGAACTGAACTTGCAGCAGCAGCAGCTTCCACCGCCCTCCTGGACTCCTGATGTAAAAAAGGGACAAATCACGTTCTCTGTCTTTGGTCAAAGTGGAGATAAGCTGAATGCCCAGCACAAACTTAGCAGTCTGCCCTCCCCTTCTGCCCCTTGGCAGCTATAGGTATTAGTGCAGCAGGGGAGAAACCGTTCACTCCAAAGATTTCGGGGCAGGGGGATTGTGTGTTCAAAACACGATTATGAGCAAATCTTGCCAGCAGCAGCAGCAGCATCTAATAATAATCATCATAATGATAATGACCTTTGTGAAAAACGACTCGTTTTAAAAATTACACCTGTATTCAAGTGTTCAGCTCACTGCTACTTGAGGAAACAAAGGTTACAACGTGGGACCCAGCCTATTGGGATCTATTTCGACTGAGTGCTGATCTTCCCCCAACGTTTCCAGACAAGCTGAAAGAGAAACAGGCAATCTCACAGCCCGACGGAGATGTCCAGCCCCGAGGACCCAGCAAGCCTTACCTCTTCTTCTTCTCCAGCTTCATTTCTGGCATCGTCCAACTTCTTCTTCCTTTCTGGCATAAGGTCATCCAGAAAGCTGAGCTCTCGCTTTGAGAAGCAGAAATCCATCGCTTTCCGGACAAAGACGAGAGCCAAAACCTTCGCGAGTAAGAGGGAAGATGCGGTGAGCTCAGAGACGATGCCACCTCTCACTCCAACGCTGCAAACACCCCGCTGCCGAGCGGCGGCAGCTCTTACCATCATGGGAAAGATGATGGCGGCACGGGACACCTTGATGGTCCAGAGCAGGACGAGGCAGGTCAGCTGGATCACCGTGAACAAATGCACCTTTCGCAAGGGCACGTGCCGCAGGTAGATGAAATCTGGCTGGTGTTTCGCCGGCATCCAAAACAGCTTCAAGCGATCAAAGAACTGCAAAACAAAAGGGAGAGGTTGCCACCTTGGGACTGCGGCAAGGTTCTGGCCCTCTCGAGACGGGGAGGCAGTTTGCAGCATCTCGCTTGCCGTCAGAAATCCTGGATCCCACCGCGTTCCTCCTGGGAGCAGCACCCATTTTCCCTTTGCTCCATCTATCAACCGGCTTGCCCCCGAGAGCTGCCCACCAAACGGCAACTATTCCATGCCATTCCATTAGTAGCATTTCTCGGCCCACTGAATCCCCCAAGCGAGGATTTCCACCAGTGGTAGAAACTGCCTTCCCTTTGCACTGAATTCCCCCGCTTTCACGTAACCAAACACTGACCTGCCCTAAACCCTGAAACAGAGAGCGCTGAACTTGCCTGGTCCTCCCAGCCCTATATACCTCCTGTGCCTCCACCAATCTTTTGCTTACACAAAAGACTTTCATTGCTTGCTCTGCGAGAAGTTTTTCCCATGCCACTGCTTTTTTTCCCTGCTGCTACGGAGACAAAATACCAGGGAGCCGACACGCTGCACGCTGTAAAAGAGTCCGTACCTGAATTCCTCTGAGCGACGACACACCCATGTAGAGAAAGACGCCATAAAGCACAGGCATTGGTATAAACTGGGGGGGGAGAAAGAAAAAAAAAAAAGAATGCAATCGTTTCTTTTTCTATATTGCATTTTCAGTATTAGCACCCTCTTCCACAGGCACTGCCTAAAATTGCTTGAAGCTTTCCAGCTTCCATTCAGGCTTAGAGATGGGTCAGATTTTAACCATTAAAGATTTTGTGCGCACGAGTGAGCTAAGGCTGTGCTTTAGGCTGAACTTTGGAGTTACCTCTCCTCAGAATAATCCTATTTTCCAGAAAGCTTGGAGGAAAATAGGCAATTTCACCCGTGCTGCCCTATGCCGCAGTCCGTGGCAGCAGAAAAACACTTCTGCCTATTCTTGGGGCAACAGGCAAAGGCCGCAGGCCTCCTTTTAGCCTAGAGACGAGATTACTTTGTGGGAGGAACGTGCAAGGAAGCTCACGGGGATGACCTCAGTGTGTTTAGCTCCTGGGAATGGCTCCTCCGGGGCATTTGGGCAGCAAATTGCAGCCAGTAAAGGGCTGCCTGTTTGAAAGAGAGCAGATGTGCTGGTCTGAATATGCTCAACTGTAACCCATAAACATGGGCGGGCCTGAAAGACACCCGAAAATTCAAGCAGTTGCGTTGCTCGCTCGCCTCGAGCACACCAAACGGGGGCCTGAAGGGCTGCAAAGCCTAACCGAGGCTGGTTCCCACCGTGGGTCGAGCCCCAAGGGTTGGGATCACCTCCTCCTCCTCCGCTCCACAACTAACTCCTCAGGCCTGCAGAGAGGGGACTGGTTTTCTGTAACCTCCAACAAGCTCGCGGTTGTTGGGTGGTTTGCATTTTCCTCTCACCTTTAACACGGAAGTGAAGAAGACGGAGCAGCCCATGAGCACAAAGATCAGCAAGCCAGTGACTCTCTGCTCTCGTATCCCCAGAAACTTGGGTTGTTCTCCTGGAGCTGAGCAGTCAGACTCTACTTTGAGGCTATTCACGTGGGTGATGGACAGGACGGTCGCAGCCACAAACCAGGGCAGCCCCATCACAGAGCACACCCCGAGCATCACGGCCACCACAAAAAGGTCCAGGTGGTACCCGCATCCTTTCTGCAGGCAGGAAAACAAGAAACAGAGCATCCCATAGCACAAGAGCAAGGAGAACGTCGCAAGGCAGACTCAAACCCGGCTCGAGCACAAGTCAACTTCTTCAGAATTTAAAACAAGAAATGGAAACAAGTAAGGGTGTATGCAAGCTTTGCACACGCACCTGGCATGAAAATCGGGCAGGAGTTCAGATGCAAGGGATATGGGGAGCTTGTGCGATACATACTTCTCCAAAAAAAAAAAAAAAGCCACCCCACAACCCAAAACCACCAAACCATTTTTTTCACTCACAAAGAAAATTCTACCACTTGCAAGGAAGGCGTGACTCTGAGTTATCCCTGGCAGCGCATCAAAACAATTCATTCCCCGCACCTGCTGCTGCTGCCATTTTAAAACAAAAAGGCGCTTCTATATTGCTCCAAGATTAATTTGCTCCTCCAAAAGGTTGCTCATCTGAACTGCCCTGTCACTTGCTCCCTGCATCATCGTTAATCCAGGAGAGCATCCTGCCACGCAGCCTGGCCTTGTCCCAAACCAATGCCTTCAGAAAGCATCGGGAATAAGAGCTTCTCCCCAGACCTGCAGCCCAGAAGGGGCTGGGGCTGGGGTCATCTCTCGCAGGCCCTTACCTTCAGCTTGTGCTCCTTCCTGTTCACAATAACGGCACTGATCTGCTGGTCCATGAATATCAAGATGGTGCAGAGCAGAGCTGGGACGAGCGCAGCCAACACCGTCCACCAAGGGTTGGGTCCTATGGGGTTGATGAACCACCCGCGGTCGTCTCTGGTAGGCTGCAACAAAGCCCACACGTCAGCATCGTCTCCCAGCCCAGGCACTCCACTGGCTTTCATTTTCCCCTCCCTCCCTGTGTCAGAGCACCTCCCAGCCCTGGCTTCACGTCCCCCTCTCCCGTGGGCTTCAGCAGTGCCGGTGTCCTCTTTGCAAGCACCTCTAGATACTTCTCCTGTAGGTATCTAGTTTTGGGGCCATCTTCTCGGTTCCAGGAGGAAGCAAGGCACTTGGAGGTGGAAGAGGAGATGCTCACACCCCCAGCATCTCCTCCAGACTCAGCCCTGCCCTGCCCCGGCATCACCTTGTGGCACCCCCACGTGCCAAAACACCCCAGTACCTTGAACGCATGGGGGACCTGGAGCTTCGGCGATGGGATCCCAGCCACAAAGTCAAGGAGCACCATGATGACGATGGTGAGGAAGACAGCAAAGTCGCTCACTGTGGACCGTACCTGGGGCAAGAAACCAGAGGTGAAAGGGGCATGGCAAACAGGGCCGTAACGTGAGATGCCAGAGTTGCAGACATCCACAACGTTAGGCTGGTTAACCAAATCCCACCACCCCTCTGAGCACATGCAGCCTGATCCCTTGCTTAGATACTGTTGCTGTGTTTGTCCCTGTGACATCTGGTGTCAGACAATAAAAAAAGCTTAATTAGGTGGACAAGGGTTGGTTTAAGTCAAAACCTAAAAATAATAATAATAATATTAAAAATAAGAAAACAGATGTCTGCCACTACAGCTACACTCACAGCTACAATGGCAACAAGGCACTGAGGCATCCTTTAGTCCTCAAAAGGAAGCTCCTCATTCGAATCTACTTTCCGCTCGAGCACATAATGCGCAGAAGGTAAGGAAAAAAAAACCAAAACCCCAACCCCCAAAACTTTGGGAAACCTGACTTCCTACTACCTGAGGAGGAAAAATAAAAAAAAAAAAAAAAAAAAAAAAATCTTCAATCTGGGGCAGGTCACGAGGCAGGTGGGAAATGCTACGATGATTTTGCACTCATGGAAATGAGTGCGGGACGTCCAAGCTCTTGGAGAGCTTGGCCTGCAAGGCCAACGTTTCCCAGCTTGACCAAGGCGGGGCAAATACTGCTTAGTGCTCCAGGAAAGCCATTTTGGGAAACGAGTGTGGAGATGGATGCTGGCCACCATCTTCTACTTACTCTGGTTGGAAAGTAGCGGCTGGTTTTAAACTTCTTCAAGAAGCCTGACAGGGCAAAGGTGGCGAAGAAGAGGATGCAGCACCAGAGGAACACGTCAGGCGTGTAGGGGCCGTCGCGTCCACAGGCAGGTCCTTGAAACTCCCCACGCAAATACCGACATTCCTGGAGAGACAGAGCGTCAGGACACAAAGGCAGTGCACGTGCGGCAGGGAAACCTCGCATAGCTAGGGGGTTTTGAGGACCTCGGTCCAAGATCCACGACCCTGTAACTGCTCCTGCCAATGGAGATTTATATTTAATGAGCAGCAGCAGCTGAACAAGTGACACATCGAACTACAGAGCGGAGAAATGAGACGTGAGGGGACGCCATACCACACACCCTCGGCACATCCTCTGCCTGCCATTCGAGCAATCGTGGCTAAAGAAGACACCAGAGGGGAAGGAAACACTGGAAACTCTTGGGGATAGAGAGAGAGGCAAGAGGGAAGGAGGGCTAAAGACAACCATGGCAGGAAAGGAGGAGAAGAGACAAATCGTCCCTTCCCAGGGGAGGGCTCGCAGAACCTGGCCAAGAGGGGATGAAGGCCACCGTAAGAGCCTGCCGCCCTAGGCCCGGGCTCTGCTTCCAGCAACAACAGCCTGAGAGGCTGCTCAGACATTTATGCATGGACCTACAGACAGCACTGAATGAGAAAGCAAGGCCTGGAGTTACTAGGAACCCATTAAGGAGGCCAATGACTACCTTTCAAGCATGAACTTAAGTCCTACAACTTCTACAGTAATCAAACCACCCACTACTTAACCTTCCTCCCAGTCAGAAGTACTGTCCTGCAACAGGCTTGAGGGGGACACTTGCTACCCACAATGCTGGGGACCAGGTAGACTGGGACAAGGTGGACTCTCCTCCCCAGGACCAAGCAGGTTCAAAGCACACGCTAGATCTAAGCAAGGACTTTTCCGAGCAGCACTAGCACAGTTTGAAGCCCATCATTCCCTGAAGGGCTCTGACTTTTGCACCATGCAAATGCCCCCGGACCCCATGGCCGCGGCGCGAGGAAGCAGTGGCTCGGGGCACTTACGGTCACCGTGAGGTTTTCCCAGGCTATGCCAGACACGTTGATCTTGTTGCTCGCCCAGAAACGCAGCGTTTCGTTGCTGGGATGGGTCGGTGCCTCACACTTACAGCTGGCAGGAGAGAAGCCAAGACGGGGGGGGTAAGGGAAAGGCGATGGAGGTGCAGCCCGGAGCTCCTGCCAAGGGGCAGCATCTTTCTCAGGGGGAAAAAAAACCCACTAGTAGCTGGTGAGGAAGTCCAGCTTGCTGTGCATGTGCACAGGGTAGGTGTCTCGCAGGTGACTCAGCTTCTCCAGAGCCTCGTAGATGAAGATGATGCAGATGAGGGAGGCAAAGGCTTCTTCCGTGAAGCGGGTGACGTAGCACACCAAACAGCTGGCGTCGGTGGCCACCAGCACTATGCACAAGAAGGCGGTCCACAGCCCAATGCACGCCCGCAGAGACAGATAGGAGAGCGCGTACTCCCTGCGAAAGCAAAATGAAACAAAGGCTGGAAAGGCCAGCAAGAGGCCCTGAGCCATGCCTGCCTTCGGGGAAAGCGGGGAGCAATTTTGGAGCGTGTCAAGGCTGCGGATGGGAAATGCCGTTTCCATGTACTACCACAGAGAGCCTCGGGACTGTGGTGTAGGGTGTAGACCCACAGGAGGAGAGGCCAATTACTTAGTTACCACTGCTGAACAAGGATCTTGTGTTAACACCTTGGAGGCTGCTCGAGGTCAGGTCCCTCTTGGGCCAGGTGGTGTTCTCCCACATCACCCTGACGCCCTAACACTGAAACCAGCTGGGTGTGCACCCAGTCACCTGCTGCCAGCAAGCTGGGGCTTAATAATAAACCTTATGGCAATATAAGGGTGGTTTATCTCCCATCAAAGCCATCGCAACAAAAGGACTGTCACTAAAATCTAGCAACTACCCCTAAGAAAAAGAAAAGAAAAGAAAAGCATCTTTTCTCCATCACTGCCCCCTTCTGAAGGCTCTCGCAGCACCCAGCTGCGGCAGCCAGCCTTACTTGCAGAATTTGTAGAGGATCTTCTCGAACACGAGCACGGGTCCCGTGCTGCCGAGGATGGTGAGAGGTTGGCCGGCAAAGAGGCAATACACCACGCCGGCCATGGACGCGCCCAGCAGCGACTCCATGGCACTCTGTCCGGGGAAGAGAGGCAGCCGTGAGTAAATAAATCGTTAGGGAGAAACAACAACCAAAGCCCATTCACTGCAGCAAGGACTTTGGCCTGAGTTTGATCCTCCCCCATGGCCCCCAACAGAGAGAGGTGCTCACTATGTGGCCATTGGTCGCCTCCCCCAGCAGTCCCCCGAAGGTGATGACAGGGGACATGCAGGCACAGTAGAGGAAGAGGAAGGACGCCAGGCACTGCAGGCTCAGACCATCCCGGAAGTCACTCCAGAACCACGGGGCTTTCCGCTTCATGTCCAGGGTCAAACCTCCAAAGAGCCTGCAGGAAGGAAAAAGAAGAGAGTCTGTTCTCTTGGAGGAACACGCTGACTTTGCTTTGCTGCAGAAGGGCAATCACAAGCACAGAGCAACTTCCGTGGCTAAAAAGAAGCACTCTCCTTCATCCCAAATCAAGGAAACCTGCGTGCAATGGTGATGGCTGGGGCTGAGCCCAGCTGCCCAGACCTCCCCCCTGCCCAGCCCAGGGGACCAAGCTGGTCATGTGGAGCCCCTTCACTGAACCAGCTAACCCCAAAGACCTGCTAGAAGGGAAGGTGCATGCTCAGATTTGAGGGGCAACAGAAGAAAAACACCCAAACTATTAAAGCTCCCACCTTCCCGTCCGCTGCAGTTCGGGGCCACAGTGTTTCTCCAGCATGCTGTGAGAAGCACCGTCATCAAGAGCTCCTGGCATCTTCCTTTTTTCCTGTTAAAACGGAAGTAAGATAAAGCTATGGACTTGCAACCACTGGCTCGTTTTGCTTCTGGTCTGGCTCTGTGACTGTGTCAGAGCGGGACCTTGTGAATTTGGGCCCCTGAACAGCGTCCCCAGCTGTCCTGCCCGTCCCCCTTGCGCCTCCCGCCGACGCAGCACCCACCTGCGAAGGGACGTTTTTCGGGGGCTCGATTCGGATCGATGGATCCCACTCTCCTGGCGGCAAGACCGTGACCTGATCCAGAAACTCGTCGATGCCAGCCACCAGGTCAGCCCCGTTCTTGGCTTTATAGGCAACGTCACGGAAAACCTGCCAATAGAAGACGACCTGGTGAGAGGACAACCCAGCTCGGATGTCCTAACCAGTGCAATAAACTCTTGCCTAAACGCAAGGCTTTTTCCCCAAAATTTCCTGCTGGAAAGGGCAGGAAATATTCCCCCAAAAGGAAAAAATCTGTGCATCATGGCATTTGTAATCGTCTCCCCCACGAGGCCCCTGTCCCCCATGGCACACCATACCCTTCTGCTTAAAGAGCAAGAGAAGTTTTACTGGCCCTGGCAATGCCACCACTGGGGACAGCGTGCTGGGGACCCCGGCGAGAAGGATGAGGTGCAGGATGCACCCCGGGTGGGATTTCAGCCTCCAGGATGTGGCGTGATGCAAATCTGCGTGTTTGCTTTGGGGTGAGAAAGAGGGCTGGGCTGTTTGGAGAGCTGCGGGCAGCTGGGACAGCAAATCCTCTTCCTCACTACTTCAGAGACAGGGAGAGCTGAAGAAAGGCAAAAATGACCCAGAGCTATCTCATCTTGTCGCACCTCATCCGTCATGATAGTGGCCATGGACCTGCCGATCTCATGGTACTGATGGGCTTTTCCTTCTGGCCCAAGCAAAACAAACAGGAACCTGGGCAGGAAAAACAAAATGAGAGAGAGAAGAAGGTGTCCTTGCTCCGAGAGCACCCAAGGAAAGCCCTGGCAGCTCCCAGCCCAGAGCGTGGCTCAAGACGGGACACGTAGGCTCAGCGACGCCGCGATGAATTTGAAATTCTTCCAAGCCGACGGCAAATTTAATTTGGGGGCCAACTTTCATTACAATTGGCCGATGGGTTTAAAAGCTACAGCAGGGAATGGAGAAACGAAGGCGAGGAGATGTGGGTGGGGGAAACGTGCTTGCTCCCCCTCCCACTCGCCTTGTTCCCTTGGGACACCAAACTGATGCCTGCAACTTGATCTTTGGTTGGGTGTCTTTTTTACGGAAAAAAATTTGCGCTTCTCATTCGCACCTTGTTGGGATGGGAACTTCTGTCATGCCTGAGAGGAGGACAGCCGGGCTCAGGCGGACAAATGCCACGATGGGCTGGTGAAGGAAATCCAGCTCTCCTACCAGCACGTTGGATGCTTCAGCCCCGGTGGGAATTTTCTTCATGAAGTGCAGCTCCGCCTGGGCACGACAAGCGATTTTCAGGCAATTACCCCAACAGCAAAGCCCACAGCGCTCTGCAGCACACTCTGCAGCCAAGTTTGCAAGAGCAAAGCCGGCCCTAAAGGCGTAAGAAAGCTGCGAGTGTCTCACCTTGCTTAAATCCATTGCTCTGCTCTCAGGGTTCACCCCATCTTTAGCTTCCGCAGCGGTGGGAGAAGGACAAGGGGTGATTGTTTGGGCTGGTAGGAAGAAGAAAGACACTCAGAAAGATGGGCAAGGAGCAACTGGGACGCTTCTCCTTTGCCCGGACAAGTCTAATGGGGCCACAGCCCTGCAGAAACCCTCACCTGGCTTGTAGAGGAGGTGCAGGTCTGACTGCCTCTTGCTCACGTCAGCAAACGAGCAGACAGCGGGGAGAAGGTTGGTTGTCTTCTCGTTCTGATGGTGGTGCTTCCTCAAAAGGACTTCTCGAACCTGCGCCCGCATGTGCTCGTCAAACTCCGTGGACTGTTCTTGCTGGGCCAGGATCATATCTGAGGATGGCAAAGGGAAACGAAGCCGTCAGAGCAGAAACCCCAACAAGTCCCGACCCCCAAAGCCCCCAGGGAAGGCTGTGCCACACAGGCTGCACCCTAATGCCGGCTCAGCCTTGCACAGCAAGGCCTTTTAACAATGTTCAGCCTTTGCAGCGAAAACGAGAATTTTCTTTTGCTAAGAAACATCATCCAAGTGCTTATTCATCATTCCGCTAAGATAAATATTGCCCATTCTAAATAACGCAATTTTCTTGCCCGACCTGGCCTTTCTGACTCTACACGTTTACCCAAATTATAAGCAATCTAGAGCACAGACGTTCCCAGAGTTTCCCGTGCTGATCGAGTGCAATTTGCCGAGCCCAGGGAGAAACGTGCTAAGAACGGCTCCGACTTCTCCAGCCCTTGAAAGGGCTGAATGGAGACCTGCCGCCAGCCAAAGATAACTTCTCCAAAGCGGCTTTTGCAATTAACTTCAAGTATCTTCCCCACAGGAATACACTGCTTGGTCATCGCCAGATAACCTCTGCCTTAAAACTCTTCAATGCTGGATGTTAAGGCAAAAGTAAGAAAAAGAATGCGAGGAAACAGCTTGTAAGAAATCGTTCCCTTAAGGAGGTTCAGCTCTTACGCGGACTCCGTATTTCTAAGAGCAGCCTGCTAAGCCCTGACACACGCTCCTTTTTGGCTGCAGAACATTCTCTAGTGGCTTCTCCAGCCCCACAAACTGCTTTCAAAAGGACCCCGTATGGGAAGAAAAAAACGGTGCGACTGTTGCACGCCCAGTCTACATCCAAAAACAGCTCATGAGAAAAACACAGTGGGACTTCTGGAAAAGGACATGCCATTAGGGCAGGGTCTGATGTGGGAGTGAAGAGCTGAGCTCGGCCGTTCCCGGAGGGATGCAGTGCCCACGGTACCTGCAATCTCTTCGATGCTGTTGGCACAAATGTCCAGCAGCACCGACCCGTTGCTGATGCAGCTCCTCAGCTCGGAGAGGCTGTGCAAGGACAGCGTGCCAACGTAGGGCTTGCTCCAGCGCTCGCCGCCATCTTCCACGTCCTCCTCAAACTTCAGCCACCTGTGGACATCGGGTGCGATCAGCCCCATTGCAAGAAAACAGCCCCAGCTCTGCAACCCCTTTGACAGAGCCACGGGGTGGCAAGAGGAGAAGGCTCCTCGTGCCGCCACCTGCAGCTGCAAAAGCTTCGCGTCCTGGAGGGGAGAAAGCAGAGCCCACGGGCGCTGCCGGTGCGGGGACTCCTCTCCCACCGCAGCCAAGCAGCAGGGATTTACCTTGCCGTTTCCTTCCACTCGGCATCTCGGCCCTCTTTTACACAGATCTCATCCAGCTCGGAGAACAAGTGGTGAGGGACATGCTGCTCGTCCTCCTTGGTCCTGAGAATGAACTGCACCCGCTGGGACGGGGAGCCTGGGGGCAGAAGGCAAAGACCCATCCCGTTACCGCGCCTCAACACAGCTCATCACGCTCACGTGCAAAGTGGCCATCAGCACCAGTGCAGCCATAAACACTGGGCTGGCCCCTCTCCTCTGCGTCTGTCTGGGCTTGCACAGAGCCATGGAGAAGGAGAAGCATCTAGTCCACCTCTGCATAAGGATGGGCTGCTTTCCTTCCCCACATTGCCATTTTTAAAGCCAGGATCCCTCTAAGGAAGACGAGCCTACACCCATTAGGCATTTAACTGCATTAAAAAAAAAACCCCAACCAACCAACAAAAAAAAGAAAACTTGGGAAAAAGAGGGTGTTGCTCAATAAGGCCACTTTCCCTCGGAAGAACAGCAACTCACTCAAACTAGCCACGGGGACCTGCTCGCAGAAGGCCCCAGCGCCCACGTTGCCCCCAGGAGTTTAGCGAATGCCGCGGTGGGACTTACAGTGGTAGCCCTGCTCCGTCGGGGCAGAGTCCTTCTCCCGTTCCCCTTCCCGATGCTTCTGGCTGTGGCGTCGGTGATGCCGGTGGCTCTGCCTAACCAGTGGCATCCACGCGCCCACGTACAGGGTCCGGTGGCCTGCGAAAAGCGAAAAAGCGGCGTGTTTTGCAGCACTCTCGGCATTGCAGCAATGGTTGAGGTGGCCGGTGCCTTGCTAAGCCACGGTTAAATCCCAGGAGCAACACCACCTTCCCTTAATCTTATTTTCACCGGACCTCCTTTTTTGCAAGCCTATTTTACTCGAGCTTTGCAACAACACAGCAACAACAAGCGTTGGCTCCGCCTCATCTAAAAGTGCCCTGAAAGTATCGGACCTCTTCTCAAATTCCAGCTTCGGCTGGACAACACTCAGACTTGCTCATTAAGCAGCAACACAAGCTAATTATTGTCAAAATCTCTGTATGGCACGAGGCGACAAGAGACGGTCAAATCAGTCCCATCGTAATGAACTCCAGAACAAAAAAAGAAAATCACAGCCCCGCGTCTGCAGCCCTGAAATGATTCTCCTGACCTCTCCAAGCCAGGAGCAGCCTCTGCGAGAAAAAAAGCCGTCAATTATCGAGCCCCGTGGCTACAACTCACACCGTGGCCTCCCGGGGGCCTTTTTCCCTCCGTTTAAAAAGCCGTAATAGTAAAAAACCTGACAATAACTGTGCTGCTTTATTGAGAAGCGCGGCACGTTTTGCTGCACGTGATGCGACACCCAACAAGGCACACTGGAGAGACTTTGTGCAATGGGAAAACGCGCTGGGCTGGTGGCTCCTCTACCAGGATCTCAGCAGAGACTCACCTTCCAACTCCTCCTTCTCATAGCAAATACTGACAGCGTTGCTCCTTCTTCCCCGGTCGATCACTGCCTCCTCGTCATGTCTCTGTTTAGCAACGACAAGAAGGGAAAAGTTGGGGCTGGGGGTGGAGAGCTCCCTTACGTCCTCCCAGCCATCATCCAGCCCTGCGTCCACGCGAGTCCACGAGCCATCACGCCTCTGCGTGCCTCCTCCTCCTTCAGGCACAGCCCTAAAACCACGGACTTGTAGGAGGTTTTTCTTCCCATACGCAAATAAAACAGCCCATAACATCACCTGTACTGCATACCATGAGAGTCTGGACGTATTTCATACAGCAGGAGAGGGATGACTGTTTCAGACCAAAAAAACCCACCTCCTGCTTTGTTCTTCAGGTTCCTGTCTAAAAAAGCGATTTCCAAACTGGAAAAAATAACCCCAACCCACAAAACTGCACTTTTGAGCCCCGGCCGTGCTACCTGTAACTCTTCCAGAAGTGTCATTTTGTGACCCCCAGTTGGGTTCATCCTCACGTCAGTCACTGGGTTTTGGGGACAACTGAACCTCCAGGTCAGTCAGGGGGCCCGATTCCCCAGGGACTGATGGAGTAGCCCTCACGGGAGGAGCTAAGTGGCACCCAGTGTGCACCAACTCCAGAGACACAATAGGGACCATTATGAAATCACAAGCTATGATGCGGATCCAGGCAGCTACTTAAAGCCACGCACCCCTAGACCCTTCCCGCTTGGAAAACTTAGTGCCTGGGGAGAAGCCAGCTCTGCTTTCAGCAAAAACTCTCCAGAACAGAGAAACTTCCTGCATGAGAGGTGTCAGGCTCAAAAGTGCGCAGAACGAAAACCCTCCACAGGCTCGTTCGCCCTCCTGAGAAGCAAAGCCCATTAGCAGCAGCATGGTTTCTCTCTTTTTCTTTCTAACAGTAGAGCTGAAGCTCTAGCATCCTGAGGATAACGGGAGGTACAAATACGGTAGGGAAAAAGAACATCTTACTGGATCGATGGGTAGATTCAGAAAAAAACCCTGCTACACAGTAGTTTATCCCGACTGCTAGCTAGAACCGAGAAGACTGTTTTTTCCACCTGCGTCGACAGTTCCGGTGAAACATACTACTCGTCTAGGACGGCTGCATCTGAGGAACGAGAATTAGTTATCTGCAATACAAGGAATAACAATGAGTCATTTTGTGTCATGATATTCATCAGACTGCACAGAGAAACAAGAGACAAATGCATTTGAATAACCATGTCTTGTGTTACGTTTTAACCACTTAACATTCCATGAGAAATACCCCAAGAGCTCAAGAAGAAAGAGCAGAAAGACAGGAGACAGGTGAAAGCCGAGAGCGCCAGCTAGACGGAATGAAAGACCCTCTTCCTTCTCTGAAGCTTCAGCAAGGCTTCCTTCACCTGCTTGTTCCTCCGACTGTAAATGACGGGGTTCAAACTGGGGCTGACGAGACTGCAGAAAAGGGAAAGAACTTTCTCCCTCCCAGAGGAGTTACCGCTCCCGGGCCCCGCGTACATGAAGATGGCGTTTCCATAAAAGACACCCGCCGCGGTCGGGTGGGAGCCACACGTGGACAAGGTTTCGTGCCATCCTGGCGCAGAGCGGATGCGCAGATCGGTGGCCGGGGTGTCCAGGGAGGAAATCAGGATTAAGGCTAAAGGCAAGAGGAAGAAGCACACACAGACAGCAAAGATCAGGACTTTATTGGCAGGAGCGGCAGTGCAGGCCAGCTTTAAGACAGCAACAATTTCACAGGAGAAGTGGACAACCTCGCAGGGGCCACAGAAAGGCAGGTGTAAAGCCAGAGAGGCTTGCAGTGTGCCCAATACGAACGCCAAAGCCCACAAAACCGTGGCAAGGGTGAGGCGCAGCCTCCAGATCACGATGAGGGCATAGCGCAGGGGACGGCAGATTGCCACGTAGCGAACATGAGACATCACGGCCAGCAGCACGCACGCTGTAAGTGCAAAGATTAAATAAAGATGGATCTGTGCCCCACACCCAGCACAGGAGAGGGCTCTGCCTTGTCCAAGGAGGCTCCTTAGCATACGGGGGACATTGCTGGAGGCGTAGCAGATGTCCGCGATGGAGAGGTGGCGGAGGAAGAAGTACACGGGGCTGTGGAGGCAGCAGTCCAGGCAGATAAGCAGAAAGACAAGTGCGTTTCCCATCAGAGTGGCAGAGCAGAGGGCAGAGAAAAGGCCAAAGAGGCAGTGCTGCAGGGCTGGGGTGCTGCAGAACCCCAGGAGGACGAATTCTGTGACAGTCGCTTCATTCTGCACGCTGTGCTGGAGGTGAGGCAGCACAAACTGCGACCACGGAGGTCTGGAAGCAAAGGAGCAAGGAAAAGGAAAGAAAAAGGAGAGTTTTCCTAAGAATGTTGTGTCCTTTACTCTTTACGCTGCAGCTCCCTTCTCCCCGTTCTTCCCTCTGACTCCAGTGAAAGGTGCGTACTACCCTCCCCACGCTGAGCGACGTACATCTGAATTGCAAGCTCCAATCTCTCTGCAAACTTTGAGCAGCTTGACCAATCTCGCACAACTTTGCTGCCTAGCTTGCCCTTGAAGTCTTTCTTTTCCTGGGTTGGTTTGGGGTTTTTTTTGCAGGGGGTGGGGAGGGGCAGGGGGTGGTTTTGCTGTTGGAGAAGATAAGATGATGAAGATTGCAGGTGTCGATTAAGGTGAAGTCAGAACAACTTCAAAGCAGCTATTTTAAATTAAGTCCATATTAAAAGGAATGCACAGTTCACAGAAGAATTCCAGTTTTACCATTAAACCAACCAGCATTTCCAATCCACTGCCGTGTCCTCTTTACCTTCGTGCAATGCATTCCTATTGAATCCTGCAGTTGCTTGATCCGACTCCCCTATCCCAGCAGGGAGGCTACTGCAGGCCCGGGAAGGTCAGGCAGAACGTCACCTTGGTTCCTGCTGTGCAGCTGCTCGCCGTTACCAGTTTCGCAGGGTGCTGGTCAAGGTCCCTGGGCATCCCCTGGCACTTGTCTCCACGCGGCTCTCTGGTCTCCAAGATCTTCCGCCACTTCCAGGATACTTCCTCCAGCCAGGATCTTCACCTTTTCCTTCCTGGGTCCCTTTCTTCTCTTCAAGATCCCTTCTTCTTTCTGGGAACCCTTCTTTTTGCCACCACCTCTTCTTTCTGGAACCCCACGCCCCCCGTTTTCCCAATCTAAGTTGTCTATGTGAGCAGTACGATGCCTGATCAGCCTCCGAATTAAGGCTTCTGTCTCCTAGCTCTTTAGTAACTGTAGGATTCGGGACACGCTGGTTGCGTGTAGCAAGAAGCAGGCTTCTGCTTGACAGCTCAGAATTCAGTTTCAGACATTCACACGCACAGACCTTGCCACACACGTGCACCCCGTCACGTCTTGCCTGGTAACCTTCACAGTTTGAGCCAGTTTTTTGTCTACGGCCGGGCTTCAGACCCAGGGCATGGCCACAGAAGCGCATTCCCCCCGTCAGTCTGTGAGCTGAGCAAGGGAGAGTCAATACTTGTCTGGTGAGCCTCATACCCAGGCAATGTGGGCGACCCCTCTCCTGCGACAGCCCTGGCAAAAGCCACAGCAGGGTGCTCCCTTGCCTCTGCCTAGGTCACCGGGGTTCCCCTGCCTGCCATTGCTCCTTTGTCCTCCTCTGTGTTTGTGGAGATGAACCTTTAACCACACAACCTAACACCTACAACGCCGGGAAAAAGAGAGGCTGCAGAGGGTCCAGCGGGGAAGGTCGCCGATGTAAAATGCTCTTTGTGAGAGGCAGCACACCCAGCTCACCTCCTTGCTCCTGAGCTGCTCTATCGGAAGCACTGCGTGCAGGACGCTCTGCTCAACAGGCTGTGTCTGTCTCTGACTGCCTTGTCCTTGCTGCAGCACCGTGTGCTGGGGGAACGCCACGGAGAGCAAGGAGGACGCTCTTTCCCCAGGAGCAACGGAGGGTGCTCAGCTGAGTGCTGCTGCAGGGGCCAAAGTGGGGCAGGCAGGCAGGCAGGGGAAGGCAGGAACGAGGGAGCTGGGAGGAACCGGCCAGTCTGGGAGATGCCCGAGAGGCTCGAAAACCCTGTAAGCACAGGACGAGCTCACAGGAGGTTCAACGTGAGGCCCTGTGCTTAACCATGCCCTCCAGATCTGGACCTTCTCTGCTTCCCGAGTTACCGTGCAGTTTAACAGCCTGGTGCAGAGATCCTGACTGGGAGATCACTGTACCTCCAGGAGTTAGGGATCCACCTAACAGTTAACCTGAGCGGGTGCAGGTCTGTGCTGCGCTGTACCTACAGCGTGGCCTTCAGGCTGTGTCCCTACACATGCCCCTTGGCCGCAGGATAAACGGAGCTGGTTGACTGTGACAGAGGAGCCTCCAGGCAGCTCCTGCTTGGTACCAGCGATTACGCCACCTGCGCGGCCCTGCCGTTATCTAAAGTGCAGCAAGAAGTCCGCGCGTGAACATCCTTTATGCATGGAGTTGTTTTCTTCTAAGAAAAGTTGTACGACACCGTGAATGACCAAAAAGGAGGAACTTCTCCACAGGCAGGATCTGTACAGTGTGCCAAGGGAAAATCCATCTGGGGTCTGCCCAATGCTGCATGAACGCAGGGTCCCCAGCATCTGAAGGGACCTAAGATTTACTTGCTACCTAGATGCCTCTTCTTGCTGCCTGTATGCCTTCTTCCTGGCTACGTCGCCTCCCAAGAGCTTGCCCACCCCCAGCCTACTGGGGAGGGGGGGAATGGTAGAGAGACAGCCCTGATGCTGTGCCAGCACTGCTCAGCCATGGCCAAAACACTGCTGTGTTATCAACAGCTTTCTAGCTACCAGTACAGAGCACAGCACCACGAGGGCTGCTGTGGGGTAAAGGAACTCCAACTCAGCCAGACCCAATAGAGAAGGAAAGTGGAGGAACAACAGAGGGGGCAGCCCAGGGACACAGAGCCCCAGGTCTCATCCGGCCGCTCCTGTGACCATACGGTGTATTCAAAATCAAATACCTGAAGTGCTTCCTTAGACGCAGTTTACAGCCAGGGGACAAGAAGGTGGCAGTTCTGCATTTTGCAGCTCCCAGGCTGATGGCAGAGCCAAAGCAAAAAAAAAACCCAAACAACAAAAACCAAACCAACCAAGAGAGGTAAGACTGGAGGCAAGGGGGCAAATGCTTTTCTTTCACCTTAGGCCAACTGCTCGGACGCTCTCTATGCTGCCCTGCCACAGAGGGCATCCCTCTCGTACCAGTAAGAGACATAAGAGCGAATTAAAGCCAGGACCCCAAACCAGACCAAAAACCCGGTCATGATGAAGAAGAAAGTGGAGAATGCATCAAACATAACAGAAAATGATTTTGGACATTCCCAGTTTACATTTGGAAAAAAGAGAGAAAAAAAAAGAGGAGGAATTAGGTATTAAAAGAAGAGCACTGAATGATAAAGCAGTAGCAGTCCCTCTACCACTACAAACCCACACCCCCACACGCACGTACGCACACAGACTTAACACCACCAAACTCCCATTGACTGTGATGTTCACCTCAGCTTGCTGGTCTAGAGATACTGAATGCCTGAAGCACACCAAGGAGAACTGAAAACATCTGCATGGCTTTAATGGGAATCCTCCAACTGAAACAAAGCGCTTTCTCCCTCTGTCTGCGTTGGCACATCCCCGAGTCACGCTCTCACTCCTCTCCTTCAAAGTCAAGATTCCTAAACGTGAAAAGCGGGAGTGGGGAATGGCGAAGGGAAGAGAAAAAGAGGCAGAGCATCATCAGTGGAAGACCTGCCAGCTGCTGCTGATTCAGCCCTGTTCGGGGGACCACCCCAGCAGAGAGGAGCTGGTTTGCGTGCCACGGTCCTCACTGCCTGTTCCCAGGGACAGGCCGTTTGCTCAGCCTTGCCGGCCAAAGCGTGGGAGAAGCGTAGGCGTGTGCCGTCGCTTGCAGAGGAGCACGGTCACGTTCACGTGCAATCCTTTACCTTCTTCCTCCCTGGATTCAAAGGGTTTCTGTCTTCAAAGTGAGAGCCTTCCGTACGGTCGTTTGTGACATTTCATCCAGGATAATAATCTCAGAAGGATCAGTCCTGCAATAAATATTTCACATAGCAATCCGTGATTATGGGAACTGATGCCACCAAGGGCATTAGCATCAGCGAGAGGAACAGCGGAGCCCCGAGAATCAAAGCTCCGCATAAGTGTGGGAGGTTTTGCTGGATGAGGAGTTTTGGGAGGCAAGCCGGGGAGCTGCAGAGCAACAGCTCTGTGCAAAGGCTCTTGCTGGGGTCTAGCCCCGGTGCGGGTTCCTAAGCCACTGCTGGTACAGATCACGCCTGCAACTCCGCATGTGTAAGTATGAGGATCTCCAGCTACCGTAAAGGCACTGATGATGCAAGGTTTGGGGGTCAAACGCGAGTGCTGCAGCCGCTCTGCTTGGGGTGGCTTGCCCTGCGATCACCTCCTGCAGCCCTGCCCCCGAATTTGATTTTCCCACCAAGCTGCCTGCTGGTTTCTGTGGAATGCCCCACCAAGAGGCAAGTGGAGAAAACTCTGCCAAACACCTTCAAGCTAATCTTGCCGGGGGTCCTGGCGCTTGCTGGGGCTTTACCTGTCACTGCCTTGCTTTGGGATATCCACGTCGCTCGTCTTCCCCACGTTCAGCTGAACTGAACTTGCAGCAGCAGCAGCTTCCACCACCCTCCTGGACTCCTGATGTAAAAAAGGGACAAATCACGTTCTCTGTCTTTGGTCAAAGTGGAGATAAGCTGAATGCCCAGCACAAACTTAGCAGTCTGCCCTCCCCTTCTGCCCCTTGGCAGCTATAGGTATTAGTGCAGCAGGGGAGAAACCGTTCACTCCAAAGATTTCGGGGCAGGGGGATTGTGTGTTCAAAACACGATTATGAGCAAATCTTGCCAGCAGCAGCAGCAGCATCTAATAATAATCATCATAATGATAATGACCTTTGTGAAAAACGACTCGTTTTAAAAATTACACCTGTATTCAAGTGTTCAGCTCACTGCTACTTGAGGAAACAAAGGTTACAACGTGGGACCCAGCCTATTGGGATCTATTTCGATTGAGTGCTGATCTTCCCCCAACGTTTCCAGACAAGCTGAAAGAGAAACAGGCAATCTCACAGCCCGACGGAGATGTCCAGCCCCGAGGACCCAGCAAGCCTTACCTCTTCTTCTTCTCCAGCTTCATTTCTGGCATCGTCCAACTTCTTCTTCCTTTCTGGCATAAGGTCATCCAGAAAGCTGAGCTCTCGCTTTGAGAAGCAGAAATCCATCGCTTTCCGGACAAAGACGAGAGCCAAAACCTTCGCGAGTAAGAGGGAAGATGCGGTGAGCTCAGAGACGATGCCACCTCTCACTCCAACGCTGCAAACACCCCGCTGCCGAGCGGCGGCAGCTCTTACCATCATGGGAAAGATGATGGCGGCACGGGACACCTTGATGGTCCAGAGCAGGACGAGGCAGGTCAGCTGGATCACCGTGAACAAATGCACCTTTCGCAAGGGCACGTGCCGCAGGTAGATGAAATCCGGCTGGTGTTTCGCCGGCATCCAAAACAGCTTCAAGCGATCAAAGAACTGCAAAACAAAAGGGAGAGGTTGCCACCTTGGGACTGCGGCAAGGTTCTGGCCCTCTCGAGACGGGGAGGCAGTTTGCAGCATCTCGCTTGCCGTCAGAAATCCTGGATCCCACCGCGTTCCTCCTGGGAGCAGCACCCATTTTCCCTTTGCTCCATCTATCAACCGGCTTGCCCCCGAGAGCTGCCCACCAAACGGCAACTATTCCATGCCATTCCATTAGTAGCATTTCTCGGCCCACTGAATCCCCCAAGCGAGGATTTCCACCAGTGGTAGAAACTGCCTTCCCTTTGCACTGAATTCCCCCGCTTTCACGTAACCAAACACTGACCTGCCCTAAACCCTGAAACAGAGAGCGCTGAACTTGCCTGGTCCTCCCAGCCCTATATACCTCCTGTGCCTCCACCAATCTTTTGCTTACACAAAAGACTTTCATTGCTTGCTCTGCAAGAAGTTTTTCCCATGCCACTGCTTTTTTTCCCTGCTGCTACGGAGACAAAATACCAGGGAGCCGACACGCTGCACGCTGTAAAAGAGTCCGTACCTGAATTCCTCTGAGCGACGACACACCCATGTAGAGAAAGACGCCATAAAGCACAGGCATTGGTATAAACTGGGGGGGGAGAAAGAAAAAAAAAAAAGAATGCAATCGTTTCTTTTTCTATATTGCATTTTCAGTATTAGCACCCTCTTCCACAGGCACTGCCTAAAATTGCTTGAAGCTTTCCAGCTTCCATTCAGGCTTAGAGATGGGTCAGATTTTAACCATTAAAGATTTTGTGCGCACGAGTGAGCTAAGGCTCTGCTTTAGGCTGAACTTTGGAGTTACCTCTCCTCAGAATAATCCTATTTTCCAGAAAGCTTGGAGGAAAATAGGCAATTTCACCCGTGCTGCCCTATGCCGCAGTCCGTGGCAGCAGAAAAACACTTCTGCCTATTCTTGGGGCAACAGGCAAAGGCCACATGCCTCCTTTTAGCCTAGAGACGAGATTACTTTGTGGGAGGAACGTGCAAGGAAGCCCACGGGGATGACCTCAGTGTGTTTAGCTCCTGGGAATGGCTGCTCCGGGGCATTTGGGCAGCAAATTGCAGCCAGTAAAGGGCTGCCTGTTTGAAAGAGAGCAGATGTGCTGGTCTGAATATGCTCAACTGTAACCCATAAACATGGGCGGGCCTGAAAGACACCCGAAAATTCAAGCAGTTGCGTTGCTCGCTCGCCTCGAGCACACCAAACGGGGGCCTGAAGGGCTGCAAAGCCTAACCGAGGCTGGTTCCCACCGTGGGTCGAGCCCCAAGGGTTGGGATCACCTCCTCCTCCTCCGCTCCACAACTAACTCCTCAGGCCTGCAGAGAGGGGACTGGTTTTCTGTAACCTCCAACAAGCTCGCGGTTGTTGGGTGGTTTGCATTTTCCTCTCACCTTTAACACGGAAGTGAAGAAGACGGAGCAGCCCATGAGCACAAAGATCAGCAAGCCAGTGACTCTCTGCTCTCGTATCCCCAGAAACTTGGGTTGTTCTCCTGGAGCTGAGCAGTCAGACTCTACTTTGAGGCTATTCACGTGGGTGATGGACAGGACGGTCGCAGCCACAAACCAGGGCAGCCCCATCACAGAGCACACCCCGAGCATCACGGCCACCACAAAAAGGTCCAGGTGGTACCCGCATCCTTTCTGCAGGCAGGAAAACAAGAAACAGAGCATCCCATAGCACAAGAGCAAGGAGAACGTCGCAAGGCAGACTCAAACCCGGCTCGAGCACAAGTCAACTTCTTCAGAATTTAAAACAAGAAATGGAAACAAGTAAGGGTGTATGCAAGCTTTGCACACGCACCTGGCATGAAAATCGGGCAGGAGTTCAGATGCAAGGGATATGGGGAGCTTGTGCGATACATACTTCTCCAAAAAAAAAAAAAAAGCCACCCCACAACCCAAAACCACCAAACCATTTTTTTCACTCACAAAGAAAATTCTACCACTTGCAAGGAAGGCGTGACTCTGAGTTATCCCTGGCAGCGCATCAAAACAATTCATTCCCCGCACCTGCTGCTGCTGCCATTTTAAAACAAAAAGGCGCTTCTATATTGCTCCAAGATTAATTTGCTCCTCCAAAAGGTTGCTCATCTGAACTGCCCTGTCACTTGCTCCCTGCATCATCGTTAATCCAGGAGAGCATCCTGCCACGCAGCCTGGCCTTGTCCCAAACCAATGCCTTCAGAAAGCATCGGGAATAAGAGCTTCTCCCCAGACCTGCAGCCCAGAAGGGGCTGGGGCTGGGGTCATCTCTCGCAGGCCCTTACCTTCAGCTTGTGCTCCTTCCTGTTCACAATAACGGCACTGATCTGCTGGTCCATGAATATCAAGATGGTGCAGAGCAGAGCTGGGACGAGCGCAGCCAACACCGTCCACCAAGGGTTGGGTCCTATGGGGTTGATGAACCACCCGCGGTCGTCTCTGGTAGGCTGCAACAAAGCCCACACGTCAGCATCGTCTCCCAGCCCAGGCACTCCACTGGCTTTCATTTTCCCCTCCCTCCCTGTGTCAGAGCACCTCCCAGCCCTGGCTTCACGTCCCCCTCTCCCGTGGGCTTCAGCAGTGCCGGTGTCCTCTTTGCAAGCACCTCTAGATACTTCTCCTGTAGGTATCTAGTTTTGGGGCCATCTTCTCGGTTCCAGGAGGAAGCAAGGCACTTGGAGGTGGAAGAGGAGATGCTCACACCCCCAGCATCTCCTCCAGACTCAGCCCTGCCCTGCCCCGGCATCACCTTGTGGCACCCCCACGTGCCAAAACACCCCAGTACCTTGAACGCATGGGGGACCTGGAGCTTCGGCGATGGGATCCCAGCCACAAAGTCAAGGAGCACCATGATGACGATGGTGAGGAAGACAGCAAAGTCGCTCACTGTGGACCGTACCTGGGGCAAGAAACCAGAGGTGAAAGGGGCATGGCAAACAGGGCCGTAACGTGAGATGCCAGAGTTGCAGACATCCACAACGTTAGGCTGGTTAACCAAATCCCACCACCCCTCTGAGCACATGCAGCCTGATCCCTTGCTTAGATACTGTTGCTGTGTTTGTCCCTGTGACATCTGGTGTCAGACAATAAAAAAAGCTTAATTAGGTGGACAAGGGTTGGTTTAAGTCAAAACCTAAAAATAATAATAATAATATTAAAAATAAGAAAACAGATGTCTGCCACTACAGCTACACTCACAGCTACAATGGCAACAAGGCACTGAGGCATCCTTTAGCCCTCAAAAGGAAGCTCCTCATTCGAATCTACTTTCCGCTCGAGCACATAATGCGCAGAAGGTAAGGAAAAAAAAACCAAAACCCCAACCCCCAAAACTTTGGGAAACCTGACTTCCTACTACCTGAGGAGGAAAAATAAAAAAAAAAAAAAAAAAAAAAAAAATCTTCAATCTGGGGCAGGTCACGAGGCAGGTGGGAAATGCTACGATGATTTTGCACTCATGGAAATGAGTGCGGGACGTCCAAGCTCTTGGAGAGCTTGGCCTGCAAGGCCAACGTTTCCCAGCTTGACCAAGGCGGGGCAAATACTGCTTAGTGCTCCAGGAAAGCCATTTTGGGAAACGAGTGTGGAGATGGATGCTGGCCACCATCTTCTACTTACTCTGGTTGGAAAGTAGCGGCTGGTTTTAAACTTCTTCAAGAAGCCTGACAGGGCAAAGGTGGCGAAGAAGAGGATGCAGCACCAGAGGAACACGTCAGGCGTGTAGGGGCCGTCGCGTCCACAGGCAGGTCCTTGAAACTCCCCACGCAAATACCGACATTCCTGGAGAGACAGAGCGTCAGGACACAAAGGCAGTGCACGTGCGGCAGGGAAACCTCGCATAGCTAGGGGGTTTTGAGGACCTCGGTCCAAGATCCACGACCCTGTAACTGCTCCTGCCAATGGAGATTTATATTTAATGAGCAGCAGCAGCTGAACAAGTGACACATCGAACTACAGAGCGGAGAAATGAGACGTGAGGGGACGCCATACCACACACCCTCGGCACATCCTCTGCCTGCCATTCGAGCAATCGTGGCTAAAGAAGACACCAGAGGGGAAGGAAACACTGGAAACTCTTGGGGATAGAGAGAGAGGCAAGAGGGAAGGAGGGCTAAAGACAACCATGGCAGGAAAGGAGGAGAAGAGACAAATCGTCCCTTCCCAGGGGAGGGCTCGCAGAACCTGGCCAAGAGGGGATGAAGGCCACCGTAAGAGCCTGCCGCCCTAGGCCCGGGCTCTGCTTCCAGCAACAACAGCCTGAGAGGCTGCTCAGACATTTATGCATGGACCTACAGACAGCACTGAATGAGAAAGCAAGGCCTGGAGTTACTAGGAACCCATTAAGGAGGCCAATGACTACCTTTCAAGCATGAACTTAAGTCCTACAACTTCTACAGTAATCAAACCACCCACTACTTAACCTTCCTCCCAGTCAGAAGTACTGTCCTGCAACAGGCTTGAGGGGGACACTTGCTACCCACAATGCTGGGGACCAGGTAGACTGGGACAAGGTGGACTCTCCTCCCCAGGACCAAGCAGGTTCAAAGCACACGCTAGATCTAAGCAAGGACTTTTCCGAGCAGCACTAGCACAGTTTGAAGCCCATCATTCCCTGAAGGGCTCTGACTTTTGCACCATGCAAATGCCCCCGGACCCCATGGCCGCGGCGCGAGGAAGCAGTGGCTCGGGGCACTTACGGTCACCGTGAGGTTTTCCCAGGCTATGCCAGACACGTTGATCTTGTTGCTCGCCCAGAAACGCAGCGTTTCGTTGCTGGGATGGGTCGGTGCCTCACACTTACAGCTGGCAGGAGAGAAGCCAAGACGGGGGGGGTAAGGGAAAGGCGATGGAGGTGCAGCCCGGAGCTCCTGCCAAGGGGCAGCATCTTTCTCAGGGGGAAAAAAAACCCACTAGTAGCTGGTGAGGAAGTCCAGCTTGCTGTGCATGTGCACAGGGTAGGTGTCTCGCAGGTGACTCAGCTTCTCCAGAGCCTCGTAGATGAAGATGATGCAGATGAGGGAGGCAAAGGCTTCTTCCGTGAAGCGGGTGACGTAGCACACCAAACAGCTGGCGTCGGTGGCCACCAGCACTATGCACAAGAAGGCGGTCCACAGCCCAATGCACGCCCGCAGAGACAGATAGGAGAGCGCGTACTCCCTGCGAAAGCAAAATGAAACAAAGGCTGGAAAGGCCAGCAAGAGGCCCTGAGCCATGCCTGCCTTCGGGGAAAGCGGGGAGCAATTTTGGAGCGTGTCAAGGCTGCGGATGGGAAATGCCGTTTCCATGTACTACCACAGAGAGCCTCGGGGCTGTGGTGTAGGGTGTAGACCCACAGGAGGAGAGGCCAATTACTTAGTTACCACTGCTGAACAAGGATCTTGTGTTAACACCTTGGAGGCTGCTCGAGGTCAGGTCCCTCTTGGGCCAGGTGGTGTTCTCCCACATCACCCTGACGCCCTAACACTGAAACCAGCTGGGTGTGCACCCAGTCACCTGCTGCCAGCAAGCTGGGGCTTAATAATAAACCTTATGGCAATATAAGGGTGGTTTATCTCCCATCAAAGCCATCGCAACAAAAGGACTGTCACTAAAATCTAGCAACTACCCCTAAGAAAAAGAAAAGAAAAGAAAAGAAAAGCATCTTTTCTCCATCACTGCCCCCTTCTGAAGGCTCTCGCAGCACCCAGCTGCGGCAGCCAGCCTTACTTGCAGAATTTGTAGAGGATCTTCTCGAACACGAGCACGGGTCCCGTGCTGCCGAGGATGGTGAGAGGTTGGCCGGCAAAGAGGCAATACACCACGCCGGCCATGGACGCGCCCAGCAGCGACTCCATGGCACTCTGTCCGGGGAAGAGAGGCAGCCGTGAGTAAATAAATCGTTAGGGAGAAACAACAACCAAAGCCCATTCACTGCAGCAAGGACTTTGGCCTGAGTTTGATCCTCCCCCATGGCCCCCAACAGAGAGAGGGGCTCACTATGTGGCCATTGGTCGCCTCCCCCAGCAGTCCCCCGAAGGTGATGACAGGGGACATGCAGGCACAGTAGAGGAAGAGGAAGGACGCCAGGCACTGCAGGCTCAGACCATCCCGGAAGTCGCTCCAGAACCACGGGGCTTTCCGCTTCACGTCCAGGGTCAAACCTCCAAAGAGCCTGCAGGAAGGAAAAAGAAGAGAGTCTGTTCTCTTGGAGGAACACGCTGACTTTGCTTTGCTGCAGAAGGGCAATCACAAGCACAGAGCAACTTCCGTGGCTAAAAAGAAGCACTCTCCTTCATCCCAAATCAAGGAAACCTGCGTGCAATGGTGATGGCTGGGGCTGAGCCCAGCTGCCCAGATCTCCCCCCTGCCCAGCCCAGGGGACCAAGCTGGTCATGTGGAGCCCCTTCACTGAACCAGCTAACCCCAAAGACCTGCTAGAAGGGAAGGTGCATGCTCAGATTTGAGGGGCAAACAGAAAAAAAACACCCAAACTATTAAAGCTCCCACCTTCCCGTCCGCTGCAGTTCAGGGCCACAGTGTTTCTCCAGCGTGCTGTGAGAAGCACCGTCATCAAGAGCTCCTGGCGTCTTCCTTTTTTCCTGTTAAAATGGAAGTAAGATAAAGCTATGGACTTGCAACCACTGGCTCGTTTTGCTTCTGGTCTGGCTCTGTGACTGTGTCAGAGCAGGACCTTGTGAATTTGGGCCCCTGAACAGCATCCCCAGCTGTCCTGCCCGTCCCCCTCGCGCCTCCCGCCGACGCGTCACCCACCTGCGAAGGGACGTTTTTCGGGGGCTCGATTCGGATCGATGGATCCCACTCTCCTGGCGGCAAGACCGTGACCTGATCCAGAAACTCGTCGATGCCAGCCACCAGGTCAGCCCCGTTCTTGGCTTTATAGGCAACGTCACGGAAAACCTGCCAATAGAAGACGACCTGGTGAGAGGACAACCCAGCTCGGATGTCCTAACCAGTGCAATAAACTCTTGCCTAAACGCAAGGCTTTTCCCCCAAAATTTCCTGCTGGAAAGGGCAGGAAATATTCCCCCAAAAGGAAAAAATCTGTGCATCATGGCATTTGTAATCGTCTCCCCCACGAGGCCCCTGTCCCCCATGGCACACCATACCCTTCTGCTTAAAGAGCAAGAGAAGTTTTACTGGCCCTGGCAATGCCACCACTGGGGACAGCGTGCTGGGGACCCCGGCGAGAAGGATGAGGTGCAGGATGCACCCCGGGTGGGATTTCAGCCTCCAGGATGTGGCGTGATGCAAATCTGCGTGTTTGCTTTGGGGTGAGAAAGAGGGCTGGGCTGTTTGGAGAGCTGCGGGCAGCTGGGACAGCAAATCCTCTTCCTCACTACTTCAGAGACAGGGAGAGCTGAAGAAAGGCAAAAATGACCCGGAGCTATCTCATCTTGTCGCACCTCATCCGTCATGATAGTGGCCATGGACCTGCCGATCTCATGGTACTGATGGGCTTTTCCTTCTGGCCCAAGCAAAACAAACAGGAACCTGGGCAGGAAAAACAAAATGAGAGAGAGAAAAAGGTGTCCTTGCTCCGAGAGCACCCAAGGAAAGCCCTGGCAGCTCCCAGCCCAGAGCGTGGCTCAAGACGGGACACGTAGGCTCAGCGACGCCGCGATGAATTTGAAATTCTTCCAAGCCGACGGCAAATTTAATTTGGGGGCCAACTTTCATTACAATTGGCCGATGGGTTTAAAAGCTACAGCAGGGAATGGAGAAACGAAGGCGAGGAGATGTGGGTGGGGGAAACGTGCTTGCTCCCCCTCCCACTCGCCTTGTTCCCTTGGGACACCAAACTGATGCCTGCAACTTGATCTTTGGTTGGGTGTCTTTTTTACGGAAAAAAATTTGCGCTTCTCATTCGCACCTTGTTGGGATGGGAACTTCTGTCATGCCTGAGAGGAGGACAGCCGGGCTCAGGCGGACAAATGCCACGATGGGCTGGTGAAGGAAATCCAGCTCTCCTACCAGCACGTTGGATGCTTCAGCCCCGGTGGGAATTTTCTTCATGAAGTGCAGCTCCGCCTGGGCACGACAAGCGATTTTCAGGCAATTACCCCAACAGCAAAGCCCACAGCGCTCTGCAGCACACTCTGCAGCCAAGTTTGCAAGAGCAAAGCCGGCCCTAAAGGCGTAAGAAAGCTGCGAGTGTCTCACCTTGCTTAAATCCATTGCTCTGCTCTCAGGGTTCACCCCATCTTTAGCTTCCGCAGCGGTGGGAGAAGGACAAGGGGTGATTGTTTGGGCTGGTAGGAAGAAGAAAGACACTCAGAAAGATGGGCAAGGAGCAACTGGGACGCTTCTCCTTTGCCCGGACAAGTCTAATGGGGCCACAGCCCTGCAGAAACCCTCACCTGGCTTGTAGAGGAGGTGCAGGTCTGACTGCCTCTTGCTCACGTCAGCAAACGAGCAGACAGCGGGGAGAAGGTTGGTTGTCTTCTCGTTCTGATGGTGGTGCTTCCTCAAAAGGACTTCTCGAACCTGCGCCCGCATGTGCTCGTCAAACTCCGTGGACTGTTCTTGCTGGGCCAGGATCATATCTGAGGATGGCAAAGGGAAACGAAGCCGTCAGAGCAGAAACCCCAACAAGTCCCGACCCCCAAAGCCCCCAGGGAAGGCTGTGCCACACAGGCTGCACCCTAATGCCGGCTCAGCCTTGCACAGCAAGGCCTTTTAACAATGTTCAGCCTTTGCAGCGAAAACGAGAATTTTCTTTTGCTAAGAAACATCATCCAAGTGCTTATTCATCATTCCGCTAAGATAAATATTGCCCATTCTAAATAACGCAATTTTCTTGCCCGACCTGGCCTTTCTGACTCTACACGTTTACCCAAATTATAAGCAATCTAGAGCACAGACGTTCCCAGAGTTTCCCGTGCTGATCGAGTGCAATTTGCCGAGCCCAGGGAGAAACGTGCTAAGAACGGCTCCGACTTCTCCAGCCCTTGAAAGGGCTGAATGGAGACCTGCCGCCAGCCAAAGATAACTTCTCCAAAGCGGCTTTTGCAATTAACTTCAAGTATCTTCCCCACAGGAATACACTGCTTGGTCATCGCCAGATAACCTCTGCCTTAAAACTCTTCAATGCTGGATGTTAAGGCAAAAGTAAGAAAAAGAATGCGAGGAAACAGCTTGTAAGAAATCGTTCCCTTAAGGAGGTTCAGCTCTTACGCGGACTCCGTATTTCTAAGAGCAGCCTGCTAAGCCCTGACACACGCTCCTTTTTGGCTGCAGAACATTCTCTAGTGGCTTCTCCAGCCCCACAAACTGCTTTCAAAAGGACCCCGTATGGGAAGAAAAAAACGGTGCGACTGTTGCACGCCCAGTCTACATCCAAAAACAGCTCATGAGAAAAACACAGTGGGACTTCTGGAAAAGGACGTGCCATTAGGGCAGGGTCTGATGTGGGAGTGAAGAGCTGAGCTCGGCCGTTCCCGGAGGGATGCAGCGCCCACGGTACCTGCAATCTCTTCGATGCTGTTGGCACAAATGTCCAGCAGCACCGACCCGTTGCTGATGCAGCTCCTCAGCTCGGAGAGGCTGTGCAAGGACAGCGTGCCAACGTAGGGCTTGCTCCAGCGCTCGCCGCCATCTTCCACGTCCTCCTCAAACTTCAGCCACCTGTGGACATCGGGTGCGATCAGCCCCATTGCAAGAAAACAGCCCCAGCTCTGCAACCCCTTTGACAGAGCCACGGGGTGGCAAGAGGAGAAGGCTCCTCGTGCCGCCACCTGCAGCTGCAAAAGCTTCGCGTCCTGGAGGGGAGAAAGCAGAGCCCACGGGCGCTGCCGGTGCGGGGACTCCTCTCCCACCGCAGCCAAGCAGCAGGGATTTACCTTGCCGTTTCCTTCCACTCGGCATCTCGGCCCTCTTTTACACAGATCTCATCCAGCTCGGAGAACAAGTGGTGAGGGACATGCTGCTCGTCCTCCTTGGTCCTGAGAATGAACTGCACCCGCTGGGACGGGGAGCCTGGGGGCAGAAGGCAAAGACCCATCCCGTTACCGCGCCTCAACACAGCTCATCACGCTCACGTGCAAAGTGGCCATCAGCACCAGTGCAGCCATAAACACTGGGCTGGCCCCTCTCCTCTGCGTCTGTCTGGGCTTGCACAGAGCCATGGAGAAGGAGAAGCATCTAGTCCACCTCTGCATAAGGATGGGCTGCTTTCCTTCCCCACATTGCCATTTTTAAAGCCAGGATCCCTCTAAGGAAGACGAGCCTACACCCATTAGGCATTTAACTGCATTAAAAAAAAAACCCCAACCAACCAACAAAAAAAAGAAAACTTGGGAAAAAGAGGGTGTTGCTCAATAAGGCCACTTTCCCTCGGAAGAACAGCAACTCACTCAAACTAGCCACGGGGACCTGCTCGCAGAAGGCCCCAGCGCCCACGTTGCCCCCAGGAGTTTAGCGAATGCCGCGGTGGGACTTACAGTGGTAGCCCTGCTCCGTCGGGGCAGAGTCCTTCTCCCGTTCCCCTTCCCGATGCTTCTGGCTGTGGCGTCGGTGATGCCGGTGGCTCTGCCTAACCAGTGGCATCCACGCGCCCACGTACAGGGTCCGGTGGCCTGCGAAAAGCGAAAAAGCGGCGTGTTTTGCAGCACTCTCGGCATTGCAGCAATGGTTGAGGTGGCCGGTGCCTTGCTAAGCCACGGTTAAATCCCAGGAGCAACACCACCTTCCCTTAATCTTATTTTCACCGGACCTCCTTTTTTGCAAGCCTATTTTACTCGAGCTTTGCAACAACACAGCAACAACAAGCGTTGGCTCCGCCTCATCTAAAAGTGCCCTGAAAGTATCGGACCTCTTCTCAAATTCCAGCTTCGGCTGGACAACACTCAGACTTGCTCATTAAGCAGCAACACAAGCTAATTATTGTCAAAATCTCTGTACGGCACGAGGCGACAAGAGACGGTCAAATCAGTCCCATCGTAATGAACTCCAGAACAAAAAAAGAAAATCACAGCCCCGCGTCTGCAGCCCTGAAATGATTCTCCTGACCTCTCCAAGCCAGGAGCAGCCTCTGCGAGAAAAAAAGCCGTCAATTATCGAGCCCCGTGGCTACAACTCACACCGTGGCCTCCCGGGGGCCTTTTTCCCTCCGTTTAAAAAGCCGTAATAGTAAAAAACCTGACAATAACTGTGCTGCTTTATTGAGAAGCGCGGCACGTTTTGCTGCACGTGATGCGACACCCAACAAGGCACACTGGAGAGACTTTGTGCAATGGGAAAACGCGCTGGGCTGGTGGCTCCTCTACCAGGATCTCAGCAGAGACTCACCTTCCAACTCCTCCTTCTCATAGCAAATACTGACAGCGTTGCTCCTTCTTCCCCGGTCGATCACTGCCTCCTCGTCATGTCTCTGTTTAGCAACGACAAGAAGGGAAAAGTTGGGGCTGGGGGTGGAGAGCTCCCTTACGTCCTCCCAGCCATCATCCAGCCCTGCGTCCACGCGAGTCCACGAGCCATCACGCCTCTGCGTGCCTCCTCCTCCTTCAGGCACAGCCCTAAAACCACGGACTTGTAGGAGGTTTTTCTTCCCATACGCAAATAAAACAGCCCATAACATCACCTGTACTGCATACCATGAGAGTCTGGACGTATTTCATACAGCAGGAGAGGGATGACTGTTTCAGACCAAAAAAACCCACCTCCTGCTTTGTTCTTCAGGTTCCTGTCTAAAAAAGCGATTTCCAAACTGGAAAAAATAACCCCAACCCACAAAACTGCACTTTTGAGCCCCGGCCGTGCTACCTGTAACTCTTCCAGAAGTGTCATTTTGTGACCCCCAGTTGGGTTCATCCTCACGTCAGTCACTGGGTTTTGGGGACAACTGAACCTCCAGGTCAGTCAGGGGGCCCGATTCCCCAGGGACTGATGGAGTAGCCCTCACGGGAGGAGCTAAGTGGCACCCAGTGTGCACCAACTCCAGAGACACAATAGGGACCATTATGAAATCACAAGCTATGATGCGGATCCAGGCAGCTACTTAAAGCCACGCACCCCTAGACCCTTCCCGCTTGGAAAACTTAGTGCCTGGGGAGAAGCCAGCTCTGCTTTCAGCAAAAACTCTCCAGAACAGAGAAACTTCCTGCATGAGAGGTGTCAGGCTCAAAAGTGCGCAGAAGGAAAACCCTCCACAGGCTCGTTCGCCCTCCTGAGAAGCAAAGCCCATTAGCAGCAGCATGGTTTCTCTCTTTTTCTTTCTAACAGTAGAGCTGAAGCTCTAGCATCCTGAGGATAACGGGAGGTACAAATACGGTAGGGAAAAAGAACATCTTACTGGATCGATGGGTAGATTCAGAAAAAAACCCTGCTACACAGTAGTTTATCCCGACTGCTAGCTAGAACCGAGAAGACTGTTTTTTCCACCTGCGTCGACAGTTCCGGTGAAACATACTACTCGTCTAGGACGGCTGCATCTGAGGAACGAGAATTAGTTATCTGCAATACAAGGAATAACAATGAGTCATTTTGTGTCATGATATTCATCAGACTGCACAGAGAAACAAGAGACAAATGCATTTGAATAACCATGTCTTGTGTTACGTTTTAACCACTTAACATTCCATGAGAAATACCCCAAGAGCTCAAGAAGAAAGAGCAGAAAGACAGGAGACAGGTGAAAGCCGAGAGCGCCAGCTAGACGGAATGAAAGACCCTCTTCCTTCTCTGAAGCTTCAGCAAGGCTTCCTTCACCTGCTGGTTCCTCCGACTGTAAATGACGGGGTTCAAACTGGGGCTGACGAGACTGCAGAAAAGGGAAAGAACTTTCTCCCTCCCAGAGGAGTTACCGCTCCCGGGCCCCGCGTACATGAAGATGGCGTTTCCATAAAAGACACCCGCCGCGGTCGGGTGGGAGCCACACGTGGACAAGGTTTCGTGCCATCCTGGCGCAGAGCGGATGCGCAGATCGGTGGCCGGGGTGTCCAGGGAGGAAATCAGGATTAAGGCTAAAGGCAAGAGGAAGAAGCACACACAGACAGCAAAGATCAGGACTTTATTGGCAGGAGCGGCAGTGCAGGCCAGCTTTAAGACAGCAACAATTTCACAGGAGAAGTGGACAACCTCGCAGGGGCCACAGAAAGGCAGGTGTAAAGCCAGAGAGGCTTGCAGTGTGCCCAATACGAACGCCAAAGCCCACAAAACCGTGGCAAGGGTGAGGCGCAGCCTCCAGATCACGATGAGGGCATAGCGCAGGGGACGGCAGATTGCCACGTAGCGAACATGAGACATCACGGCCAGCAGCACGCACGCTGTAAGTGCAAAGATTAAATAAAGATGGATCTGTGCCCCACACCCAGCACAGGAGAGGGCTCTGCCTTGTCCAAGGAGGCTCCTTAGCATACGGGGGACATTGCTGGAGGCGTAGCAGATGTCCGCGATGGAGAGGTGGCAGAGGAAGAAGTACACGGGGCTGTGGAGGCAGCAGTCCAGGCAGATAAGCAGAAAGACAAGTGCGTTTCCCATCAGAGTGGCAGAGCAGAGGGCAGAGAAAAGGCCAAAGAGGCAGTGCTGCAGGGCTGGGGTGCTGCAGAACCCCAGGAGGACGAATTCTGTGACAGTCGCTTCATTCTGCACGCTGTGCTGGAGGTGAGGCAGCACAAACTGCGACCACGGAGGTCTGGAAGCAAAGGAGCAAGGAAAAGGAAAGAAAAAGGAGAGTTTTCCTAAGAATGTTGTGTCCTTTACTCTTTACGCTGCAGCTCCCTTCTCCCCGTTCTTCCCTCTGACTCCAGTGAAAGGTGCGTACTACCCTCCCCACGCTGAGCGACGTACATCTGAATTGCAAGCTCCAATCTCTCTGCAAACTTTGAGCAGCTTGACCAATCTCACACAACTTTGCTGCCTAGCTTGCCCTTGAAGTCTTTCTTTTCCTGGGTTGGTTTGGGGTTTTTTTTGCAGGGGGTGGGGAGGGGCAGGGGGTGGTTTTGCTGTTGGAGAAGATAAGATGATGAAGATTGCAGGTGTCGATTAAGGTGAAGTCAGAACAACTTCAAAGCAGCTATTTTAAATTAAGTCCATATTAAAAGGAATGCACAGTTCACAGAAGAATTCCAGTTTTGCCATTAAACCAACCAGCATTTCCAATCCACTGCCGTGTCCTCTTTACCTTCGTGCAATGCATTCCTATTGAATCCTGCAGTTGCTTGATCCGACTCCCCTATCCCAGCAGGGAGGCTACTGCAGGCCCGGGAAGGTCAGGCAGAACGTCACCTTGGTTCCTGCTGTGCAGCTGCTCGCCGTTACCAGTTTCGCAGGGTGCTGGTCAAGGTCCCTGGGCATCCCCTGGCACTTGTCTCCACGCGGCTCTCTGGTCTCCAAGATCTTCCGCCACTTCCAGGATACTTCCTCCAGCCAGGATCTTCACCTTTTCCTTCCTGGGTCCCTTTCTTCTCTTCAAGATCCCTTCTTCTTTCTGGGAACCCTTCTTTTTGCCACCACCTCTTCTTTCTGGAACCCCACGCCCCCAGTTTTCCCAATCTAAGTTGTCTATGTGAGCAGTACGATGCCTGATCAGCCTCCGAATTAAGGCTTCTGTCTCCTAGCTCTTTAGTAACTGTAGGATTCGGGACACGCTGGCTGCGTGTAGCAAGAAGCAGGCTTCTGCTTGACAGCTCAGAATTCAGTTTCAGACATTCACACGCACAGACCTTGCCACACACGTGCACCCCGTCACGTCTTGCCTGGTAACCTTCACAGTTTGAGCCAGTTTTTTGTCTACGGCCGGGCTTCAGACCCAGGGCATGGCCACAGAAGCGCATTCCCCCCGTCAGTCTGTGAGCTGAGCAAGGGAGAGTCAATACTTGTCTGGTGAGCCTCATACCCAGGCAATGTGGGCGACCCCTCTCCTGCGACAGCCCTGGCAAAAGCCACAGCAGGGTGCTCCCTTGCCTCTGCCTAGGTCACCGGGGTTCCCCTGCCTGCCATTGCTCCTTTGTCCTCCTCTGTGTTTGTGGAGATGAACCTTTAACCACACAACCTAACACCTACAACGCCGGGAAAAAGAGAGGCTGCAGAGGGTCCAGCGGGGAAGGTCGCCGATGTAAAATGCTCTTTGTGAGAGGCAGCACACCCAGCTCACCTCCTTGCTCCTGAGCTGCTCTATCGGAAGCACTGCGTGCAGGACGCTCTGCTCAACAGGCTGTGTCTGTCTCTGACTGCCTTGTCCTTGCTGCAGCACCGTGTGCTGGGGGAACGCCACGGAGAGCAAGGAGGACGCTCTTTCCCCAGGAGCAACGGAGGGTGCTCAGCTGAGTGCTGCTGCAGGGGCCAAAGTGGGGCAGGCAGGCAGGCAGGGGAAGGCAGGAACGAGGGAGCTGGGAGGAACCGGCCAGTCTGGGAGATGCCCGAGAGGCTCGAGAACCCTGTAAGCACAGGACGAGCTCACAGGAGGTTCAACGTGAGGCCCTGTGCTTAACCATGCCCTCCAGATCTGGACCTTCTCTGCTTCCCGAGTTACCGTGCAGTTTAACAGCCTGGTGCAGAGATCCTGACTGGGAGATCACTGTACCTCCAGGAGTTAGGGATCCACCTAACAGTTAACCTGAGCGGGTGCAGGTCTGTGCTGCGCTGTACCTACAGCGTGGCCTTCAGGCTGTGTCCCTACACATGCCCCTTGGCCGCAGGATAAACGGAGCTGGTTGACTGTGACAGAGGAGCCTCCAGGCAGCTCCTGCTTGGTACCAGCGATTACGCCACCTGCGCGGCCCTGCCGTTATCTAAAGTGCAGCAAGAAGTCCGCGCGTGAACATCCTTTATGCATGGAGTTGTTTTCTTCTAAGAAAAGTTGTACGACACCGTGAATGACCAAAAAGGAGGAACTTCTCCACAGGCAGGATCTGTACAGTGTGCCAAGGGAAAATCCGTCTGGGGTCTGCCCAATGCTGCATGAACGCAGGGTCCCCAGCATCTGAAGGGACCTAAGATTTACTTGCTACCTAGATGCCTCTTCTTGCTGCCTGTATGCCTTCTTCCTGGCTACGTCGCCTCCCAAGAGCTTGCCCACCCCCAGCCTACTGGGGAGGGGGGGAATGGTAGAGAGACAGCCCTGATGCTGTGCCAGCACTGCTCAGCCATGGCCAAAACACTGCTGTGTTATCAACAGCTTTCTAGCTACCAGTACAGAGCACAGCACCACGAGGGCTGCTGTGGGGTAAAGGAACTCCAACTCAGCCAGACCCAATAGAGAAGGAAAGTGGAGGAACAACAGAGGGGGCAGCCCAGGGACACAGAGCCCCAGGTCTCATCCGGCCGCTCCTGTGACCATACGGTGTATTCAAAATCAAATACCTGAAGTGCTTCCTTAGACGCAGTTTACAGCCAGGGGACAAGAAGGTGGCAGTTCTGCATTTTGCAGCTCCCAGGCTGATGGCAGAGCCAAAGCAAAAAAAAAAACCAAACAACAAAAACCAAACCAACCAAGAGAGGTAAGACTGGAGGCAAGGGGGCAAATGCTTTTCTTTCACCTTAGGCCAACTGCTCGGACGCTCTCTATGCTGCCCTGCCACAGAGGGCATCCCTCTCGTACCAGTAAGAGACATAAGAGCGAATTAAAGCCAGGACCCCAAACCAGACCAAAAACCCGGTCATGATGAAGAAGAAAGTGGAGAATGCATCAAACATAACAGAAAATGATTTTGGACATTCCCAGTTTACATTTGGAAAAAAGAGAGAAAAAAAAAGAGGAGGAATTAGGTATTAAAAGAAGAGCACTGAATGATAAAGCAGTAGCAGTCCCTCTACCACTACAAACCCACACCCCCACACGCACGTACGCACACAGACTTAACACCACCAAACTCCCATTGACTGTGATGTTCACCTCAGCTTGCTGGTCTAGAGATACTGAATGCCTGAAGCACACCAAGGAGAACTGAAAACATCTGCATGGCTTTAATGGGAATCCTCCAACTGAAACAAAGCGCTTTCTCCCTCTGTCTGCGTTGGCACATCCCCGAGTCACGCTCTCACTCCTCTCCTTCAAAGTCAAGATTCCTAAACGTGAAAAGCGGGAGTGGGGAATGGCGAAGGGAAGAGAAAAAGAGGGAGAGCATCATCAGTGGAAGACCTGCCAGCTGCTGCTGATTCAGCCCTGTTCGGGGGACCACCCCAGCAGAGAGGAGCTGGTTTGCGTGCCACGGTCCTCACTGCCTGTTCCCAGGGACAGGCCGTTTGCTCAGCCTTGCCGGCCAAAGCGTGGGAGAAGCGTAGGCGTGTGCCGTCGCTTGCAGAGGAGCACGGACACGTTCACGTGCAATCCTTTACCTTCTTCCTCCCTGGATTCAAAGGGTTTCTGTCTTCAAAGTGAGAGCCTTCCGTACGGTCGTTTGTGACATTTCATCCAGGATAATAATCTCAGAAGGATCAGTCCTGCAATAAATATTTCACATAGCAATCCGTGATTATGGGAACTGATGCCACCAAGGGCATTAACATCAGCGAGAGGAACAGCGGAGCCCCGAGAATCAAAGCTCCGCATAAGTGTGGGAGGTTTTGCTGGATGAGGAGTTTTGGGAGGCAAGCCGGGGAGCTGCAGAGCAACAGCTCTGTGCAAAGGCTCTTGCTGGGGTCTAGCCCCGGTGCGGGTTCCTAAGCCACTGCTGGTACAGATCACGCCTGCAACTCCGCATGTGTAAGTATGAGGATCTCCAGCTACCGTAAAGGCACTGATGATGCAAGGTTTGGGGGTCAAACGCGAGGGCTGCAGCCGCTCTGCTTGGGGTGGCTTGCCCTGCGATCACCTCCTGCAGCCCTGCCCCCGAATTTGATTTTCCCACCAAGCTGCCTGCTGGTTTCTGTGGAATGCCCCACCAAGAGGCAAGTGGAGAAAACTCTGCCAAACACCTTCAAGCTAATCTTGCCGGGGGTCCTGGCGCTTGCTGGGGCTTTACCTGTCACTGCCTTGCTTTGGGATATCCACGTCGCTCGTCTTCCCCACGTTCAGCTGAACTGAACTTGCAGCAGCAGCAGCTTCCACCACCCTCCTGGACTCCTGATGTAAAAAAGGGACAAATCACGTTCTCTGTCTTTGGTCAAAGTGGAGATAAGCTGAATGCCCAGCACAAACTTAGCAGTCTGCCCTCCCCTTCTGCCCCTTGGCAGCTATAGGTATTAGTGCAGCAGGGGAGAAACCGTTCACTCCAAAGATTTCGGGGCAGGGGGATTGTGTGTTCAAAACACGATTATGAGCAAATCTTGCCAGCAGCAGCAGCAGCATCTAATAATAATCATCATAATGATAATGACCTTTGTGAAAAACGACTCGTTTTAAAAATTACACCTGTATTCAAGTGTTCAGCTCACTGCTACTTGAGGAAACAAAGGTTACAACGTGGGACCCAGCCTATTGGGATCTATTTCGACTGAGTGCTGATCTTCCCCCAACGTTTCCAGACAAGCTGAAAGAGAAACAGGCAATCTCACAGCCCGACGGAGATGTCCAGCCCCGAGGACCCAGCAAGCCTTACCTCTTCTTCTTCTCCAGCTTCATTTCTGGCATCGTCCAACTTCTTCTTCCTTTCTGGCATAAGGTCATCCAGAAAGCTGAGCTCTCGCTTTGAGAAGCAGAAATCCATCGCTTTCCGGACAAAGACGAGAGCCAAAACCTTCGCGAGTAAGAGGGAAGATGCGGTGAGCTCAGAGACGATGCCACCTCTCACTCCAACGCTGCAAACACCCCGCTGCCGAGCGGCGGCAGCTCTTACCATCATGGGAAAGATGATGGCGGCACGGGACACCTTGATGGTCCAGAGCAGGACGAGGCAGGTCAGCTGGATCACCGTGAACAAATGCACCTTTCGCAAGGGCACGTGCCGCAGGTAGATGAAATCCGGCTGGTGTTTCGCCGGCATCCAAAACAGCTTCAAGCGATCAAAGAACTGCAAAACAAAAGGGAGAGGTTGCCACCTTGGGACTGCGGCAAGGTTCTGGCCCTCTCGAGACGGGGAGGCAGTTTGCAGCATCTCGCTTGCCGTCAGAAATCCTGGATCCCACCGCGTTCCTCCTGGGAGCAGCACCCATTTTCCCTTTGCTCCATCTATCAACCGGCTTGCCCCCGAGAGCTGCCCACCAAACGGCAACTATTCCATGCCATTCCATTAGTAGCATTTCTCGGCCCACTGAATCCCCCAAGCGAGGATTTCCACCAGTGGTAGAAACTGCCTTCCCTTTGCACTGAATTCCCCCGCTTTCACGTAACCAAACACTGACCTGCCCTAAACCCTGAAACAGAGAGCGCTGAACTTGCCTGGTCCTCCCAGCCCTATATACCTCCTGTGCCTCCACCAATCTTTTGCTTACACAAAAGACTTTCATTGCTTGCTCTGCGAGAAGTTTTTCCCATGCCACTGCTTTTTTTCCCTGCTGCTACGGAGACAAAATACCAGGGAGCCGACACGCTGCACGCTGTAAAAGAGTCCGTACCTGAATTCCTCTGAGCGACGACACACCCATGTAGAGAAAGACGCCATAAAGCACAGGCATTGGTATAAACTGGGGGGGGAGAAAGAAAAAAAAAAAAGAATGCAATCGTTTCTTTTTCTATATTGCATTTTCAGTATTACCACCCTCTTCCACAGGCACTGCCTAAAATTGCTTGAAGCTTTCCAGCTTCCATTCAGGCTTAGAGATGGGTCAGATTTTAACCATTAAAGATTTTGTGCGCACGAGTGAGCTAAGGCTGTGCTTTAGGCTGAACTTTGGAGTTACCTCTCCTCAGAATAATCCTATTTTCCAGAAAGCTTGGAGGAAAATAGGCAATTTCACCCGTGCTGCCCTATGCCGCAGTCCGTGGCAGCAGAAAAACACTTCTGCCTATTCTTGGGGCAACAGGCAAAGGCCACATGCCTCCTTTTAGCCTAGAGACGAGATTACTTTGTGGGAGGAACGTGCAAGGAAGCCCACGGGGATGACCTCAGTGTGTTTAGCTCCTGGGAATGGCTGCTCCGGGGCATTTGGGCAGCAAATTGCAGCCAGTAAAGGGCTGCCTGTTTGAAAGAGAGCAGATGTGCTGGTCTGAATATGCTCAACTGTAACCCATAAACATGGGCGGGCCTGAAAGACACCCGAAAATTCAAGCAGTTGCGTTGCTCGCTCGCCTCGAGCACACCAAACGGGGGCCTGAAGGGCTGCAAAGCCTAACCGAGGCTGGTTCCCACCGTGGGTCGAGCCCCAAGGGTTGGGATCACCTCCTCCTCCTCCGCTCCACAACTAACTCCTCAGGCCTGCAGAGAGGGGACTGGTTTTCTGTAACCTCCAACAAGCTCGCGGTTGTTGGGTGGTTTGCATTTTCCTCTCACCTTTAACACGGAAGTGAAGAAGACGGAGCAGCCCATGAGCACAAAGATCAGCAAGCCAGTGACTCTCTGCTCTCGTATCCCCAGAAACTTGGGTTGTTCTCCTGGAGCTGAGCAGTCAGACTCTACTTTGAGGCTATTCACGTGGGTGATGGACAGGACGGTCGCAGCCACAAACCAGGGCAGCCCCATCACAGAGCACACCCCGAGCATCACGGCCACCACAAAAAGGTCCAGGTGGTACCCGCATCCTTTCTGCAGGCAGGAAAACAAGAAACAGAGCATCCCATAGCACAAGAGCAAGGAGAACGTCGCAAGGCAGACTCAAACCCGGCTCGAGCACAAGTCAACTTCTTCAGAATTTAAAACAAGAAATGGAAACAAGTAAGGGTGTATGCAAGCTTTGCACACGCACCTGGCATGAAAATCGGGCAGGAGTTCAGATGCAAGGGATATGGGGAGCTTGTGCGATACATACTTCTCCAAAAAAAAAAAAAAAACCACCCCACAACCCAAAACCACCAAACCATTTTTTTCACTCACAAAGAAAATTCTACCACTTGCAAGGAAGGCGTGACTCTGAGTTATCCCTGGCAGCGCATCAAAACAATTCATTCCCCGCACCTGCTGCTGCTGCCATTTTAAAACAAAAAGGCGCTTCTATATTGCTCCAAGATTAATTTGCTCCTCCAAAAGGTTGCTCATCTGAACTGCCCTGTCACTTGCTCCCTGCATCATCGTTAATCCAGGAGAGCATCCTGCCACGCAGCCTGGCCTTGTCCCAAACCAATGCCTTCAGAAAGCATCGGGAATAAGAGCTTCTCCCCAGACCTGCAGCCCAGAAGGGGCTGGGGCTGGGGTCATCTCTCGCAGGCCCTTACCTTCAGCTTGTGCTCCTTCCTGTTCACAATAACGGCACTGATCTGCTGGTCCATGAATATCAAGATGGTGCAGAGCAGAGCTGGGACGAGCGCAGCCAACACCGTCCACCAAGGGTTGGGTCCTATGGGGTTGATGAACCACCCGCGGTCGTCTCTGGTAGGCTGCAACAAAGCCCACACGTCAGCATCGTCTCCCAGCCCAGGCACTCCACTGGCTTTCATTTTCCCCTCCCTCCCTGTGTCAGAGCACCTCCCAGCCCTGGCTTCACGTCCCCCTCTCCCGTGGGCTTCAGCAGTGCCGGTGTCCTCTTTGCAAGCACCTCTAGATACTTCTCCTGTAGGTATCTAGTTTTGGGGCCATCTTCTCGGTTCCAGGAGGAAGCAAGGCACTTGGAGGTGGAAGAGGAGATGCTCACACCCCCAGCATCTCCTCCAGACTCAGCCCTGCCCTGCCCCGGCATCACCTTGTGGCACCCCCACGTGCCAAAACACCCCAGTACCTTGAACGCATGGGGGACCTGGAGCTTCGGCGATGGGATCCCAGCCACAAAGTCAAGGAGCACCATGATGACGATGGTGAGGAAGACAGCAAAGTCGCTCACTGTGGACCGTACCTGGGGCAAGAAACCAGAGGTGAAAGGGGCATGGCAAACAGGGCCGTAACGTGAGATGCCAGAGTTGCAGACATCCACAACGTTAGGCTGGTTAACCAAATCCCACCACCCCTCTGAGCACATGCAGCCTGATCCCTTGCTTAGATACTGTTGCTGTGTTTGTCCCTGTGACATCTGGTGTCAGACAATAAAAAAAGCTTAATTAGGTGGACAAGGGTTGGTTTAAGTCAAAACCTAAAAATAATAATAATAATATTAAAAATAAGAAAACAGATGTCTGCCACTACAGCTACACTCACAGCTACAATGGCAACAAGGCACTGAGGCATCCTTTAGTCCTCAAAAGGAAGCTCCTCATTCGAATCTACTTTCCGCTCGAGCACATAATGCGCAGAAGGTAAGGAAAAAAAAACCAAAACCCCAACCCCCAAAACTTTGGGAAACCTGACTTCCTACTACCTGAGGAGGAAAAATAAAAAAAAAAAAAAAAAAAAAAAATCTTCAATCTGGGGCAGGTCACGAGGCAGGTGGGAAATGCTACGATGATTTTGCACTCATGGAAATGAGTGCGGGACGTCCAAGCTCTTGGAGAGCTTGGCCTGCAAGGCCAACGTTTCCCAGCTTGACCAAGGCGGGGCAAATACTGCTTAGTGCTCCAGGAAAGCCATTTTGGGAAACGAGTGTGGAGATGGATGCTGGCCACCATCTTCTACTTACTCTGGTTGGAAAGTAGCGGCTGGTTTTAAACTTCTTCAAGAAGCCTGACAGGGCAAAGGTGGCGAAGAAGAGGATGCAGCACCAGAGGAACACGTCAGGCGTGTAGGGGCCGTCGCGTCCACAGGCAGGTCCTTGAAACTCCCCACGCAAATACCGACATTCCTGGAGAGACAGAGCGTCAGGACACAAAGGCAGTGCACGTGCGGCAGGGAAACCTCGCATAGCTAGGGGGTTTTGAGGACCTCGGTCCAAGATCCACGACCCTGTAACTGCTCCTGCCAATGGAGATTTATATTTAATGAGCAGCAGCAGCTGAACAAGTGACACATCGAACTACAGAGCGGAGAAATGAGACGTGAGGGGACGCCATACCACACACCCTCGGCACATCCTCTGCCTGCCATTCGAGCAATCGTGGCTAAAGAAGACACCAGAGGGGAAGGAAACACTGGAAACTCTTGGGGATAGAGAGAGAGGCAAGAGGGAAGGAGGGCTAAAGACAACCATGGCAGGAAAGGAGGAGAAGAGACAAATCGTCCCTTCCCAGGGGAGGGCTCGCAGAACCTGGCCAAGAGGGGATGAAGGCCACCGTAAGAGCCTGCCGCCCTAGGCCCGGGCTCTGCTTCCAGCAACAACAGCCTGAGAGGCTGCTCAGACATTTATGCATGGACCTACAGACAGCACTGAATGAGAAAGCAAGGCCTGGAGTTACTAGGAACCCATTAAGGAGGCCAATGACTACCTTTCAAGCATGAACTTAAGTCCTACAACTTCTACAGTAATCAAACCACCCACTACTTAACCTTCCTCCCAGTCAGAAGTACTGTCCTGCAACAGGCTTGAGGGGGACACTTGCTACCCACAATGCTGGGGACCAGGTAGACTGGGACAAGGTGGACTCTCCTCCCCAGGACCAAGCAGGTTCAAAGCACACGCTAGATCTAAGCAAGGACTTTTCCGAGCAGCACTAGCACAGTTTGAAGCCCATCATTCCCTGAAGGGCTCTGACTTTTGCACCATGCAAATGCCCCCGGACCCCATGGCCGCGGCGCGAGGAAGCAGTGGCTCGGGGCACTTACGGTCACCGTGAGGTTTTCCCAGGCTATGCCAGACACGTTGATCTTGTTGCTCGCCCAGAAACGCAGCGTTTCGTTGCTGGGATGGGTCGGTGCCTCACACTTACAGCTGGCAGGAGAGAAGCCAAGACGGGGGGGGTAAGGGAAAGGCGATGGAGGTGCAGCCCGGAGCTCCTGCCAAGGGGCAGCATCTTTCTCAGGGGGAAAAAAAACCCACTAGTAGCTGGTGAGGAAGTCCAGCTTGCTGTGCATGTGCACAGGGTAGGTGTCTCGCAGGTGACTCAGCTTCTCCAGAGCCTCGTAGATGAAGATGATGCAGATGAGGGAGGCAAAGGCTTCTTCCGTGAAGCGGGTGACGTAGCACACCAAACAGCTGGCGTCGGTGGCCACCAGCACTATGCACAAGAAGGCGGTCCACAGCCCAATGCACGCCCGCAGAGACAGATAGGAGAGCGCGTACTCCCTGCGAAAGCAAAATGAAACAAAGGCTGGAAAGGCCAGCAAGAGGCCCTGAGCCATGCCTGCCTTCGGGGAAAGCGGGGAGCAATTTTGGAGCGTGTCAAGGCTGCGGATGGGAAATGCCGTTTCCATGTACTACCACAGAGAGCCTCGGGGCTGTGGTGTAGGGTGTAGACCCACAGGAGGAGAGGCCAATTACTTAGTTACCACTGCTGAACAAGGATCTTGTGTTAACACCTTGGAAGCTGCTCGAGGTCAGGTCCCTCTTGGGCCAGGTGGTGTTCTCCCACATCACCCTGACGCCCTAACACTGAAACCAGCTGGGTGTGCACCCAGTCACCTGCTGCCAGCAAGCTGGGGCTTAATAATAAACCTTATGGCAATATAAGGGTGGTTTATCTCCCATCAAAGCCATCGCAACAAAAGGACTGTCACTAAAATCTAGCAACTACCCCTAAGAAAAAGAAAAGAAAAGAAAAGAAAAGCATCTTTTCTCCATCACTGCCCCCTTCTGAAGGCTCTCGCAGCACCCAGCTGCGGCAGCCAGCCTTACTTGCAGAATTTGTAGAGGATCTTCTCGAACACGAGCACGGGTCCCGTGCTGCCGAGGATGGTGAGAGGTTGGCCGGCAAAGAGGCAATACACCACGCCGGCCATGGACGCGCCCAGCAGCGACTCCATGGCACTCTGTCCGGGGAAGAGAGGCAGCCGTGAGTAAATAAATCGTTAGGGAGAAACAACAACCAAAGCCCATTCACTGCAGCAAGGACTTTGGCCTGAGTTTGATCCTCCCCCATGGCCCCCAACAGAGAGAGGGGCTCACTATGTGGCCATTGGTCGCCTCCCCCAGCAGTCCCCCGAAGGTGATGACAGGGGACATGCAGGCACAGTAGAGGAAGAGGAAGGACGCCAGGCACTGCAGGCTCAGACCATCCCGGAAGTCGCTCCAGAACCACGGGGCTTTCCGCTTCACGTCCAGGGTCAAACCTCCAAAGAGCCTGCAGGAAGGAAAAAGAAGAGAGTCTGTTCTCTTGGAGGAACACGCTGACTTTGCTTTGCTGCAGAAGGGCAATCACAAGCACAGAGCAACTTCCGTGGCTAAAAAGAAGCACTCTCCTTCATCCCAAATCAAGGAAACCTGCGTGCAATGGTGATGGCTGGGGCTGAGCCCAGCTGCCCAGATCTCCCCCCTGCCCAGCCCAGGGGACCAAGCTGGTCATGTGGAGCCCCTTCACTGAACCAGCTAACCCCAAAGACCTGCTAGAAGGGAAGGTGCATGCTCAGATTTGAGGGGCAAACAGAAAAAAAACACCCAAACTATTAAAGCTCCCACCTTCCCGTCCGCTGCAGTTCAGGGCCACAGTGTTTCTCCAGCGTGCTGTGAGAAGCACCGTCATCAAGAGCTCCTGGCGTCTTCCTTTTTTCCTGTTAAAATGGAAGTAAGATAAAGCTATGGACTTGCAACCACTGGCTCGTTTTGCTTCTGGTCTGGCTCTGTGACTGTGTCAGAGCAGGACCTTGTGAATTTGGGCCCCTGAACAGCATCCCCAGCTGTCCTGCCCGTCCCCCTCGCGCCTCCCGCCGACGCGTCACCCACCTGCGAAGGGACGTTTTTCGGGGGCTCGATTCGGATCGATGGATCCCACTCTCCTGGCGGCAAGACCGTGACCTGATCCAGAAACTCGTCGATGCCAGCCACCAGGTCAGCCCCGTTCTTGGCTTTATAGGCAACGTCACGGAAAACCTGCCAATAGAAGACGACCTGGTGAGAGGACAACCCAGCTCGGATGTCCTAACCAGTGCAATAAACTCTTGCCTAAACGCAAGGCTTTTTCCCCAAAATTTCCTGCTGGAAAGGGCAGGAAATATTCCCCCAAAAGGAAAAAATCTGTGCATCATGGCATTTGTAATCGTCTCCCCCACGAGGCCCCTGTCCCCCATGGCACACCATACCCTTCTGCTTAAAGAGCAAGAGAAGTTTTACTGGCCCTGGCAATGCCACCACTGGGGACAGCGTGCTGGGGACCCCGGCGAGAAGGATGAGGTGCAGGATGCACCCCGGGTGGGATTTCAGCCTCCAGGATGTGGCGTGATGCAAATCTGCGTGTTTGCTTTGGGGTGAGAAAGAGGGCTGGGCTGTTTGGAGAGCTGCGGGCAGCTGGGACAGCAAATCCTCTTCCTCACTACTTCAGAGACAGGGAGAGCTGAAGAAAGGCAAAAATGACCCGGAGCTATCTCATCTTGTCGCACCTCATCCGTCATGATAGTGGCCATGGACCTGCCGATCTCATGGTACTGATGGGCTTTTCCTTCTGGCCCAAGCAAAACAAACAGGAACCTGGGCAGGAAAAACAAAATGAGAGAGAGAAAAAGGTGTCCTTGCTCCGAGAGCACCCAAGGAAAGCCCTGGCAGCTCCCAGCCCAGAGCGTGGCTCAAGACGGGACACGTAGGCTCAGCGACGCCGCGATGAATTTGAAATTCTTCCAAGCCGACGGCAAATTTAATTTGGGGGCCAACTTTCATTACAATTGGCCGATGGGTTTAAAAGCTACAGCAGGGAATGGAGAAACGAAGGCGAGGAGATGTGGGTGGGGGAAACGTGCTTGCTCCCCCTCCCACTCGCCTTGTTCCCTTGGGACACCAAACTGATGCCTGCAACTTGATCTTTGGTTGGGTGTCTTTTTTACGGAAAAAAATTTGCGCTTCTCATTCGCACCTTGTTGGGATGGGAACTTCTGTCATGCCTGAGAGGAGGACAGCCGGGCTCAGGCGGACAAATGCCACGATGGGCTGGTGAAGGAAATCCAGCTCTCCTACCAGCACGTTGGATGCTTCAGCCCCGGTGGGAATTTTCTTCATGAAGTGCAGCTCCGCCTGGGCACGACAAGCGATTTTCAGGCAATTACCCCAACAGCAAAGCCCACAGCGCTCTGCAGCACACTCTGCAGCCAAGTTTGCAAGAGCAAAGCCGGCCCTAAAGGCGTAAGAAAGCTGCGAGTGTCTCACCTTGCTTAAATCCATTGCTCTGCTCTCAGGGTTCACCCCATCTTTAGCTTCCGCAGCGGTGGGAGAAGGACAAGGGGTGATTGTTTGGGCTGGTAGGAAGAAGAAAGACACTCAGAAAGATGGGCAAGGAGCAACTGGGACGCTTCTCCTTTGCCCGGACAAGTCTAATGGGGCCACAGCCCTGCAGAAACCCTCACCTGGCTTGTAGAGGAGGTGCAGGTCTGACTGCCTCTTGCTCACGTCAGCAAACGAGCAGACAGCGGGGAGAAGGTTGGTTGTCTTCTCGTTCTGATGGTGGTGCTTCCTCAAAAGGACTTCTCGAACCTGCGCCCGCATGTGCTCGTCAAACTCCGTGGACTGTTCTTGCTGGGCCAGGATCATATCTGAGGATGGCAAAGGGAAACGAAGCCGTCAGAGCAGAAACCCCAACAAGTCCCGACCCCCAAAGCCCCCAGGGAAGGCTGTGCCACACAGGCTGCACCCTAATGCCGGCTCAGCCTTGCACAGCAAGGCCTTTTAACAATGTTCAGCCTTTGCAGCGAAAACGAGAATTTTCTTTTGCTAAGAAACATCATCCAAGTGCTTATTCATCATTCCGCTAAGATAAATATTGCCCATTCTAAATAACGCAATTTTCTTGCCCGACCTGGCCTTTCTGACTCTACACGTTTACCCAAATTATAAGCAATCTAGAGCACAGACGTTCCCAGAGTTTCCCGTGCTGATCGAGTGCAATTTGCCGAGCCCAGGGAGAAACGTGCTAAGAACGGCTCCGACTTCTCCAGCCCTTGAAAGGGCTGAATGGAGACCTGCCGCCAGCCAAAGATAACTTCTCCAAAGCGGCTTTTGCAATTAACTTCAAGTATCTTCCCCACAGGAATACACTGCTTGGTCATCGCCAGATAACCTCTGCCTTAAAACTCTTCAATGCTGGATGTTAAGGCAAAAGTAAGAAAAAGAATGCGAGGAAACAGCTTGTAAGAAATCGTTCCCTTAAGGAGGTTCAGCTCTTACGCGGACTCCGTATTTCTAAGAGCAGCCTGCTAAGCCCTGACACACGCTCCTTTTTGGCTGCAGAACATTCTCTAGTGGCTTCTCCAGCCCCACAAACTGCTTTCAAAAGGACCCCGTATGGGAAGAAAAAAACGGTGCGACTGTTGCACGCCCAGTCTACATCCAAAAACAGCTCATGAGAAAAACACAGTGGGACTTCTGGAAAAGGACGTGCCATTAGGGCAGGGTCTGATGTGGGAGTGAAGAGCTGAGCTCGGCCGTTCCCGGAGGGATGCAGCGCCCACGGTACCTGCAATCTCTTCGATGCTGTTGGCACAAATGTCCAGCAGCACCGACCCGTTGCTGATGCAGCTCCTCAGCTCGGAGAGGCTGTGCAAGGACAGCGTGCCAACGTAGGGCTTGCTCCAGCGCTCGCCGCCATCTTCCACGTCCTCCTCAAACTTCAGCCACCTGTGGACATCGGGTGCGATCAGCCCCATTGCAAGAAAACAGCCCCAGCTCTGCAACCCCTTTGACAGAGCCACGGGGTGGCAAGAGGAGAAGGCTCCTCGTGCCGCCACCTGCAGCTGCAAAAGCTTCGCGTCCTGGAGGGGAGAAAGCAGAGCCCACGGGCGCTGCCGGTGCGGGGACTCCTCTCCCACCGCAGCCAAGCAGCAGGGATTTACCTTGCCGTTTCCTTCCACTCGGCATCTCGGCCCTCTTTTACACAGATCTCATCCAGCTCGGAGAACAAGTGGTGAGGGACATGCTGCTCGTCCTCCTTGGTCCTGAGAATGAACTGCACCCGCTGGGACGGGGAGCCTGGGGGCAGAAGGCAAAGACCCATCCCGTTACCGCGCCTCAACACAGCTCATCACGCTCACGTGCAAAGTGGCCATCAGCACCAGTGCAGCCATAAACACTGGGCTGGCCCCTCTCCTCTGCGTCTGTCTGGGCTTGCACAGAGCCATGGAGAAGGAGAAGCATCTAGTCCACCTCTGCATAAGGATGGGCTGCTTTCCTTCCCCACATTGCCATTTTTAAAGCCAGGATCCCTCTAAGGAAGACGAGCCTACACCCATTAGGCATTTAACTGCATTAAAAAAAAAACCCCAACCAACCAACAAAAAAAAGAAAACTTGGGAAAAAGAGGGTGTTGCTCAATAAGGCCACTTTCCCTCGGAAGAACAGCAACTCACTCAAACTAGCCACGGGGACCTGCTCGCAGAAGGCCCCAGCGCCCACGTTGCCCCCAGGAGTTTAGCGAATGCCGCGGTGGGACTTACAGTGGTAGCCCTGCTCCGTCGGGGCAGAGTCCTTCTCCCGTTCCCCTTCCCGATGCTTCTGGCTGTGGCGTCGGTGATGCCGGTGGCTCTGCCTAACCAGTGGCATCCACGCGCCCACGTACAGGGTCCGGTGGCCTGCGAAAAGCGAAAAAGCGGCGTGTTTTGCAGCACTCTCGGCATTGCAGCAATGGTTGAGGTGGCCGGTGCCTTGCTAAGCCACGGTTAAATCCCAGGAGCAACACCACCTTCCCTTAATCTTATTTTCACCGGACCTCCTTTTTTGCAAGCCTATTTTACTCGAGCTTTGCAACAACACAGCAACAACAAGCGTTGGCTCCGCCTCATCTAAAAGTGCCCTGAAAGTATCGGACCTCTTCTCAAATTCCAGCTTCGGCTGGACAACACTCAGACTTGCTCATTAAGCAGCAACACAAGCTAATTATTGTCAAAATCTCTGTACGGCACGAGGCGACAAGAGACGGTCAAATCAGTCCCATCGTAATGAACTCCAGAACAAAAAAAGAAAATCACAGCCCCGCGTCTGCAGCCCTGAAATGATTCTCCTGACCTCTCCAAGCCAGGAGCAGCCTCTGCGAGAAAAAAAGCCGTCAATTATCGAGCCCCGTGGCTACAACTCACACCGTGGCCTCCCGGGGGCCTTTTTCCCTCCGTTTAAAAAGCCGTAATAGTAAAAAACCTGACAATAACTGTGCTGCTTTATTGAGAAGCGCGGCACGTTTTGCTGCACGTGATGCGACACCCAACAAGGCACACTGGAGAGACTTTGTGCAATGGGAAAACGCGCTGGGCTGGTGGCTCCTCTACCAGGATCTCAGCAGAGACTCACCTTCCAACTCCTCCTTCTCATAGCAAATACTGACAGCGTTGCTCCTTCTTCCCCGGTCGATCACTGCCTCCTCGTCATGTCTCTGTTTAGCAACGACAAGAAGGGAAAAGTTGGGGCTGGGGGTGGAGAGCTCCCTTACGTCCTCCCAGCCATCATCCAGCCCTGCGTCCACGCGAGTCCACGAGCCATCACGCCTCTGCGTGCCTCCTCCTCCTTCAGGCACAGCCCTAAAACCACGGACTTGTAGGAGGTTTTTCTTCCCATACGCAAATAAAACAGCCCATAACATCACCTGTACTGCATACCATGAGAGTCTGGACGTATTTCATACAGCAGGAGAGGGATGACTGTTTCAGACCAAAAAAACCCACCTCCTGCTTTGTTCTTCAGGTTCCTGTCTAAAAAAGCGATTTCCAAACTGGAAAAAATAACCCCAACCCACAAAACTGCACTTTTGAGCCCCGGCCGTGCTACCTGTAACTCTTCCAGAAGTGTCATTTTGTGACCCCCAGTTGGGTTCATCCTCACGTCAGTCACTGGGTTTTGGGGACAACTGAACCTCCAGGTCAGTCAGGGGGCCCGATTCCCCAGGGACTGATGGAGTAGCCCTCACGGGAGGAGCTAAGTGGCACCCAGTGTGCACCAACTCCAGAGACACAATAGGGACCATTATGAAATCACAAGCTATGATGCGGATCCAGGCAGCTACTTAAAGCCACGCACCCCTAGACCCTTCCCGCTTGGAAAACTTAGTGCCTGGGGAGAAGCCAGCTCTGCTTTCAGCAAAAACTCTCCAGAACAGAGAAACTTCCTGCATGAGAGGTGTCAGGCTCAAAAGTGCGCAGAAGGAAAACCCTCCACAGGCTCGTTCGCCCTCCTGAGAAGCAAAGCCCATTAGCAGCAGCATGGTTTCTCTCTTTTTCTTTCTAACAGTAGAGCTGAAGCTCTAGCATCCTGAGGATAACGGGAGGTACAAATACGGTAGGGAAAAAGAACATCTTACTGGATCGATGGGTAGATTCAGAAAAAAACCCTGCTACACAGTAGTTTATCCCGACTGCTAGCTAGAACCGAGAAGACTGTTTTTTCCACCTGCGTCGACAGTTCCGGTGAAACATACTACTCGTCTAGGACGGCTGCATCTGAGGAACGAGAATTAGTTATCTGCAATACAAGGAATAACAATGAGTCATTTTGTGTCATGATATTCATCAGACTGCACAGAGAAACAAGAGACAAATGCATTTGAATAACCATGTCTTGTGTTACGTTTTAACCACTTAACATTCCATGAGAAATACCCCAAGAGCTCAAGAAGAAAGAGCAGAAAGACAGGAGACAGGTGAAAGCCGAGAGCGCCAGCTAGACGGAATGAAAGACCCTCTTCCTTCTCTGAAGCTTCAGCAAGGCTTCCTTCACCTGCTGGTTCCTCCGACTGTAAATGACGGGGTTCAAACTGGGGCTGACGAGACTGCAGAAAAGGGAAAGAACTTTCTCCCTCCCAGAGGAGTTACCGCTCCCGGGCCCCGCGTACATGAAGATGGCGTTTCCATAAAAGACACCCGCCGCGGTCGGGTGGGAGCCACACGTGGACAAGGTTTCGTGCCATCCTGGCGCAGAGCGGATGCGCAGATCGGTGGCCGGGGTGTCCAGGGAGGAAATCAGGATTAAGGCTAAAGGCAAGAGGAAGAAGCACACACAGACAGCAAAGATCAGGACTTTATTGGCAGGAGCGGCAGTGCAGGCCAGCTTTAAGACAGCAACAATTTCACAGGAGAAGTGGACAACCTCGCAGGGGCCACAGAAAGGCAGGTGTAAAGCCAGAGAGGCTTGCAGCGTGCCCAATACGAACGCCAAAGCCCACAAAACCGTGGCAAGGGTGAGGCGCAGCCTCCAGATCACGATGAGGGCATAGCGCAGGGGACGGCAGATTGCCACGTAGCGAACATGAGACATCACGGCCAGCAGCACGCACGCTGTAAGTGCAAAGATTAAATAAAGATGGATCTGTGCCCCACACCCAGCACAGGAGAGGGCTCTGCCTTGTCCAAGGAGGCTCCTTAGCATACGGGGGACATTGCTGGAGGCGTAGCAGATGTCCGCGATGGAGAGGTGGCAGAGGAAGAAGTACACGGGGCTGTGGAGGCAGCAGTCCAGGCAGATAAGCAGAAAGACAAGTGCGTTTCCCATCAGAGTGGCAGAGCAGAGGGCAGAGAAAAGGCCAAAGAGGCAGCGCTGCAGGGCTGGGGTGCTGCAGAACCCCAGGAGGACGAATTCTGTGACAGTCGCTTCATTCTGCACGCTGTGCTGGAGGTGAGGCAGCACAAACTGCGACCACGGAGGTCTGGAAGCAAAGGAGCAAGGAAAAGGAAAGAAAAAGGAGAGTTTTCCTAAGAATGTTGTGTCCTTTACTCTTTACGCTGCAGCTCCCTTCTCCCCGTTCTTCCCTCTGACTCCAGTGAAAGGTGCGTACTACCCTCCCCACGCTGAGCGACGTACATCTGAATTGCAAGCTCCAATCTCTCTGCAAACTTTGAGCAGCTTGACCAATCTCGCACAACTTTGCTGCCTAGCTTGCCCTTGAAGTCTTTCTTTTCCTGGGTTGGTTTGGGGTTTTTTTTGCAGGGGGTGGGGAGGGGCAGGGGGTGGTTTTGCTGTTGGAGAAGATAAGATGATGAAGATTGCAGGTGTCGATTAAGGTGAAGTCAGAACAACTTCAAAGCAGCTATTTTAAATTAAGTCCATATTAAAAGGAATGCACAGTTCACAGAAGAATTCCAGTTTTACCATTAAACCAACCAGCATTTCCAATCCACTGCCGTGTCCTCTTTACCTTCGTGCAATGCATTCCTATTGAATCCTGCAGTTGCTTGATCCGACTCCCCTATCCCAGCAGGGAGGCTACTGCAGGCCCGGGAAGGTCAGGCAGAACGTCACCTTGGTTCCTGCTGTGCAGCTGCTCGCCGTTACCAGTTTCGCAGGGTGCTGGTCAAGGTCCCTGGGCATCCCCTGGCACTTGTCTCCACGCGGCTCTCTGGTCTCCAAGATCTTCCGCCACTTCCAGGATACTTCCTCCAGCCAGGATCTTCACCTTTTCCTTCCTGGGTCCCTTTCTTCTCTTCAAGATCCCTTCTTCTTTCTGGGAACCCTTCTTTTTGCCACCACCTCTTCTTTCTGGAACCCCACGCCCCCCGTTTTCCCAATCTAAGTTGTCTATGTGAGCAGTACGATGCCTGATCAGCCTCCGAATTAAGGCTTCTGTCTCCTAGCTCTTTAGTAACTGTAGGATTCGGGACACGCTGGCTGCGTGTAGCAAGAAGCAGGCTTCTGCTTGACAGCTCAGAATTCAGTTTCAGACATTCACACGCACAGACCTTGCCACACACGTGCACCCCGTCACGTCTTGCCTGGTAACCTTCACAGTTTGAGCCAGTTTTTTGTCTACGGCCGGGCTTCAGACCCAGGGCATGGCCACAGAAGCGCATTCCCCCCGTCAGTCTGTGAGCTGAGCAAGGGAGAGTCAATACTTGTCTGGTGAGCCTCATACCCAGGCAATGTGGGCGACCCCTCTCCTGCGACAGCCCTGGCAAAAGCCACAGCAGGGTGCTCCCTTGCCTCTGCCTAGGTCACCGGGGTTCCCCTGCCTGCCATTGCTCCTTTGTCCTCCTCTGTGTTTGTGGAGATGAACCTTTAACCACACAACCTAACACCTACAACGCCGGGAAAAAGAGAGGCTGCAGAGGGTCCAGCGGGGAAGGTCGCCGATGTAAAATGCTCTTTGTGAGAGGCAGCACACCCAGCTCACCTCCTTGCTCCTGAGCTGCTCTATCGGAAGCACTGCGTGCAGGACGCTCTGCTCAACAGGCTGTGTCTGTCTCTGACTGCCTTGTCCTTGCTGCAGCACCGTGTGCTGGGGGAACGCCACGGAGAGCAAGGAGGACGCTCTTTCCCCAGGAGCAACGGAGGGTGCTCAGCTGAGTGCTGCTGCAGGGGCCAAAGTGGGGCAGGCAGGCAGGCAGGGGAAGGCAGGAACGAGGGAGCTGGGAGGAACCGGCCAGTCTGGGAGATGCCCGAGAGGCTCGAAAACCCTGTAAGCACAGGACGAGCTCACAGGAGGTTCAACGTGAGGCCCTGTGCTTAACCATGCCCTCCAGATCTGGACCTTCTCTGCTTCCCGAGTTACCGTGCAGTTTAACAGCCTGGTGCAGAGATCCTGACTGGGAGATCACTGTACCTCCAGGAGTTAGGGATCCACCTAACAGTTAACCTGAGCGGGTGCAGGTCTGTGCTGCGCTGTACCTACAGCGTGGCCTTCAGGCTGTGTCCCTACACATGCCCCTTGGCCGCAGGATAAACGGAGCTGGTTGACTGTGACAGAGGAGCCTCCAGGCAGCTCCTGCTTGGTACCAGCGATTACGCCACCTGCGCGGCCCTGCCGTTATCTAAAGTGCAGCAAGAAGTCCGCGCGTGAACATCCTTTATGCATGGAGTTGTTTTCTTCTAAGAAAAGTTGTACGACACCGTGAATGACCAAAAAGGAGGAACTTCTCCACAGGCAGGATCTGTACAGTGTGCCAAGGGAAAATCCGTCTGGGGTCTGCCCAATGCTGCATGAACGCAGGGTCCCCAGCATCTGAAGGGACCTAAGATTTACTTGCTACCTAGATGCCTCTTCTTGCTGCCTGTATGCCTTCTTCCTGGCTACGTCGCCTCCCAAGAGCTTGCCCACCCCCAGCCTACTGGGGAGGGGGGGAATGGTAGAGAGACAGCCCTGATGCTGTGCCAGCACTGCTCAGCCATGGCCAAAACACTGCTGTGTTATCAACAGCTTTCTAGCTACCAGTACAGAGCACAGCACCACGAGGGCTGCTGTGGGGTAAAGGAACTCCAACTCAGCCAGACCCAATAGAGAAGGAAAGTGGAGGAACAACAGAGGGGGCAGCCCAGGGACACAGAGCCCCAGGTCTCATCCGGCCGCTCCTGTGACCATACGGTGTATTCAAAATCAAATACCTGAAGTGCTTCCTTAGACGCAGTTTACAGCCAGGGGACAAGAAGGTGGCAGTTCTGCATTTTGCAGCTCCCAGGCTGATGGCAGAGCCAAAGCAAAAAAAAAAACCAAACAACAAAAACCAAACCAACCAAGAGAGGTAAGACTGGAGGCAAGGGGGCAAATGCTTTTCTTTCACCTTAGGCCAACTGCTCGGACGCTCTCTATGCTGCCCTGCCACAGAGGGCATCCCTCTCGTACCAGTAAGAGACATAAGAGCGAATTAAAGCCAGGACCCCAAACCAGACCAAAAACCCGGTCATGATGAAGAAGAAAGTGGAGAATGCATCAAACATAACAGAAAATGATTTTGGACATTCCCAGTTTACATTTGGAAAAAAGAGAGAAAAAAAAAGAGGAGGAATTAGGTATTAAAAGAAGAGCACTGAATGATAAAGCAGTAGCAGTCCCTCTACCACTACAAACCCACACCCCCACACGCACGTACGCACACAGACTTAACACCACCAAACTCCCATTGACTGTGATGTTCACCTCAGCTTGCTGGTCTAGAGATACTGAATGCCTGAAGCACACCAAGGAGAACTGAAAACATCTGCATGGCTTTAATGGGAATCCTCCAACTGAAACAAAGCGCTTTCTCCCTCTGTCTGCGTTGGCACATCCCCGAGTCACGCTCTCACTCCTCTCCTTCAAAGTCAAGATTCCTAAACGTGAAAAGCAGGAGTGGGGAATGGCGATGGGAAGAGAAAAAGAGGGAGAGCATCATCAGTGGAAGACCTGCCAGCTGCTGCTGATTCAGCCCTGTTCGGGGGACCACCCCAGCAGAGAGGAGCTGGTTTGCGTGCCACGGTCCTCACTGCCTGTTCCCAGGGACAGGCCGTTTGCTCAGCCTTGCCGGCCAAAGCGTGGGAGAAGCGTAGGCGTGTGCCGTCGCTTGCAGAGGAGCACGGACACGTTCACGTGCAATCCTTTACCTTCTTCCTCCCTGGATTCAAAGGGTTTCTGTCTTCAAAGTGAGAGCCTTCCGTACGGTCGTTTGTGACATTTCATCCAGGATAATAATCTCAGAAGGATCAGTCCTGCAATAAATATTTCACATAGCAATCCGTGATTATGGGAACTGATGCCACCAAGGGCATTAGCATCAGCGAGAGGAACAGCGGAGCCCCGAGAATCAAAGCTCCGCATAAGTGTGGGAGGTTTTGCTGGATGAGGAGTTTTGGGAGGCAAGCCGGGGAGCTGCAGAGCAACAGCTCTGTGCAAAGGCTCTTGCTGGGGTCTAGCCCCGGTGCGGGTTCCTAAGCCACTGCTGGTACAGATCACGCCTGCAACTCCGCATGTGTAAGTATGAGGATCTCCAGCTACCGTAAAGGCACTGATGATGCAAGGTTTGGGGGTCAAACGCGAGGGCTGCAGCCGCTCTGCTTGGGGTGGCTTGCCCTGCGATCACCTCCTGCAGCCCTGCCCCCGAATTTGATTTTCCCACCAAGCTGCCTGCTGGTTTCTGTGGAATGCCCCACCAAGAGGCAAGTGGAGAAAACTCTGCCAAACACCTTCAAGCTAATCTTGCCGGGGGTCCTGGCGCTTGCTGGGGCTTTACCTGTCACTGCCTTGCTTTGGGATATCCACGTCGCTCGTCTTCCCCACGTTCAGCTGAACTGAACTTGCAGCAGCAGCAGCTTCCACCACCCTCCTGGACTCCTGATGTAAAAAAGGGACAAATCACGTTCTCTGTCTTTGGTCAAAGTGGAGATAAGCTGAATGCCCAGCACAAACTTAGCAGTCTGCCCTCCCCTTCTGCCCCTTGGCAGCTATAGGTATTAGTGCAGCAGGGGAGAAACCGTTCACTCCAAAGATTTCGGGGCAGGGGGATTGTGTGTTCAAAACACGATTATGAGCAAATCTTGCCAGCAGCAGCAGCAGCATCTAATAATAATCATCATAATGATAATGACCTTTGTGAAAAACGACTCGTTTTAAAAATTACACCTGTATTCAAGTGTTCAGCTCACTGCTACTTGAGGAAACAAAGGTTACAACGTGGGACCCAGCCTATTGGGATCTATTTCGACTGAGTGCTGATCTTCCCCCAACGTTTCCAGACAAGCTGAAAGAGAAACAGGCAATCTCACAGCCCGACGGAGATGTCCAGCCCCGAGGACCCAGCAAGCCTTACCTCTTCTTCTTCTCCAGCTTCATTTCTGGCATCGTCCAACTTCTTCTTCCTTTCTGGCATAAGGTCATCCAGAAAGCTGAGCTCTCGCTTTGAGAAGCAGAAATCCATCGCTTTCCGGACAAAGACGAGAGCCAAAACCTTCGCGAGTAAGAGGGAAGATGCGGTGAGCTCAGAGACGATGCCACCTCTCACTCCAACGCTGCAAACACCCCGCTGCCGAGCGGCGGCAGCTCTTACCATCATGGGAAAGATGATGGCGGCACGGGACACCTTGATGGTCCAGAGCAGGACGAGGCAGGTCAGCTGGATCACCGTGAACAAATGCACCTTTCGCAAGGGCACGTGCCGCAGGTAGATGAAATCCGGCTGGTGTTTCGCCGGCATCCAAAACAGCTTCAGGCGATCAAAGAACTGCAAAACAAAAGGGAGAGGTTGCCACCTTGGGACTGCGGCAAGGTTCTGGCCCTCTCGAGACGGGGAGGCAGTTTGCAGCATCTCGCTTGCCGTCAGAAATCCTGGATCCCACCGCGTTCCTCCTGGGAGCAGCACCCATTTTCCCTTTGCTCCATCTATCAACCGGCTTGCCCCCGAGAGCTGCCCACCAAACGGCAACTATTCCATGCCATTCCATTAGTAGCATTTCTCGGCCCACTGAATCCCCCAAGCGAGGATTTCCACCAGTGGTAGAAACTGCCTTCCCTTTGCACTGAATTCCCCCGCTTTCACGTAACCAAACACTGACCTGCCCTAAACCCTGAAACAGAGAGCGCTGAACTTGCCTGGTCCTCCCAGCCCTATATACCTCCTGTGCCTCCACCAATCTTTTGCTTACACAAAAGACTTTCATTGCTTGCTCTGCGAGAAGTTTTTCCCATGCCACTGCTTTTTTTCCCTGCTGCTACGGAGACAAAATACCAGGGAGCCGACACGCTGCACGCTGTAAAAGAGTCCGTACCTGAATTCCTCTGAGCGACGACACACCCATGTAGAGAAAGACGCCATAAAGCACAGGCATTGGTATAAACTGGGGGGGGAGAAAGAAAAAAAAAAAAGAATGCAATCGTTTCTTTTTCTATATTGCATTTTCAGTATTAGCACCCTCTTCCACAGGCACTGCCTAAAATTGCTTGAAGCTTTCCAGCTTCCATTCAGGCTTAGAGATGGGTCAGATTTTAACCATTAAAGATTTTGTGCGCACGAGTGAGCTAAGGCTCTGCTTTAGGCTGAACTTTGGAGTTACCTCTCCTCAGAATAATCCTATTTTCCAGAAAGCTTGGAGGAAAATAGGCAATTTCACCCGTGCTGCCCTATGCCGCAGTCCGTGGCGGCAGAAAAACACTTCTGCCTATTCTTGGGGCAACAGGCAAAGGCCACATGCCTCCTTTTAGCCTAGAGACGAGATTACTTTGTGGGAGGAACGTGCAAGGAAGCCCACGGGGATGACCTCAGTGTGTTTAGCTCCTGGGAATGGCTGCTCCGGGGCATTTGGGCAGCAAATTGCAGCCAGTAAAGGGCTGCCTGTTTGAAAGAGAGCAGATGTGCTGGTCTGAATATGCTCAACTGTAACCCATAAACATGGGCGGGCCTGAAAGACACCCGAAAATTCAAGCAGTTGCGTTGCTCGCTCGCCTCGAGCACACCAAACGGGGGCCTGAAGGGCTGCAAAGCCTAACCGAGGCTGGTTCCCACCGTGGGTCGAGCCCCAAGGGTTGGGATCACCTCCTCCTCCTCCGCTCCACAACTAACTCCTCAGGCCTGCAGAGAGGGGACTGGTTTTCTGTAACCTCCAACAAGCTCGCGGTTGTTGGGTGGTTTGCGTTTTCCTCTCACCTTTAACACGGAAGTGAAGAAGACGGAGCAGCCCATGAGCACAAAGATCAGCAAGCCAGTGACTCTCTGCTCTCGTATCCCCAGAAACTTGGGTTGTTCTCCTGGAGCTGAGCAGTCAGACTCTACTTTGAGGCTATTCACGTGGGTGATGGACAGGACGGTCGCAGCCACAAACCAGGGCAGCCCCATCACAGAGCACACCCCGAGCATCACGGCCACCACAAAAAGGTCCAGGTGGTACCCGCATCCTTTCTGCAGGCAGGAAAACAAGAAACAGAGCATCCCATAGCACAAGAGCAAGGAGAACGTCGCAAGGCAGACTCAAACCCGGCTCGAGCACAAGTCAACTTCTTCAGAATTTAAAACAAGAAATGGAAACAAGTAAGGGTGTATGCAAGCTTTGCACACGCACCTGGCATGAAAATCGGGCAGGAGTTCAGATGCAAGGGATATGGGGAGCTTGTGCGATACATACTTCTCCAAAAAAAAAAAAAAAGCCACCCCACAACCCAAAACCACCAAACCATTTTTTTCACTCACAAAGAAAATTCTACCACTTGCAAGGAAGGCGTGACTCTGAGTTATCCCTGGCAGCGCATCAAAACAATTCATTCCCCGCACCTGCTGCTGCTGCCATTTTAAAACAAAAAGGCGCTTCTATATTGCTCCAAGATTAATTTGCTCCTCCAAAAGGTTGCTCATCTGAACTGCCCTGTCACTTGCTCCCTGCATCATCGTTAATCCAGGAGAGCATCCTGCCACGCAGCCTGGCCTTGTCCCAAACCAATGCCTTCAGAAAGCATCGGGAATAAGAGCTTCTCCCCAGACCTGCAGCCCAGAAGGGGCTGGGGCTGGGGTCATCTCTCGCAGGCCCTTACCTTCAGCTTGTGCTCCTTCCTGTTCACAATAACGGCACTGATCTGCTGGTCCATGAATATCAAGATGGTGCAGAGCAGAGCTGGGACGAGCGCAGCCAACACCGTCCACCAAGGGTTGGGTCCTATGGGGTTGATGAACCACCCGCGGTCGTCTCTGGTAGGCTGCAACAAAGCCCACACGTCAGCATCGTCTCCCAGCCCAGGCACTCCACTGGCTTTCATTTTCCCCTCCCTCCCTGTGTCAGAGCACCTCCCAGCCCTGGCTTCACGTCCCCCTCTCCCGTGGGCTTCAGCAGTGCCGGTGTCCTCTTTGCAAGCACCTCTAGATACTTCTCCTGTAGGTATCTAGTTTTGGGGCCATCTTCTCGGTTCCAGGAGGAAGCAAGGCACTTGGAGGTGGAAGAGGAGATGCTCACACCCCCAGCATCTCCTCCAGACTCAGCCCTGCCCCGCCCCGGCATCACCTTGTGGCACCCCCACGTGCCAAAACACCCCAGTACCTTGAACGCATGGGGGACCTGGAGCTTCGGCGATGGGATCCCAGCCACAAAGTCAAGGAGCACCATGATGACGATGGTGAGGAAGACAGCAAAGTCGCTCACTGTGGACCGTACCTGGGGCAAGAAACCAGAGGTGAAAGGGGCATGGCAAACAGGGCCGTAACGTGAGATGCCAGAGTTGCAGACATCCACAACGTTAGGCTGGTTAACCAAATCCCACCACCCCTCTGAGCACATGCAGCCTGATCCCTTGCTTAGATACTGTTGCTGTGTTTGTCCCTGTGACATCTGGTGTCAGACAATAAAAAAAGCTTAATTAGGTGGACAAGGGTTGGTTTAAGTCAAAACCTAAAAATAATAATAATAATATTAAAAATAAGAAAACAGATGTCTGCCACTACAGCTACACTCACAGCTACAATGGCAACAAGGCACTGAGGCATCCTTTAGTCCTCAAAAGGAAGCTCCTCATTCGAATCTACTTTCCGCTCGAGCACATAATGCGCAGAAGGTAAGGAAAAAAAAACCAAAACCCCAACCCCCAAAACTTTGGGAAACCTGACTTCCTACTACCTGAGGAGGAAAAATAAAAAAAAAAAAAAAAAAAAAAAAAATCTTCAATCTGGGGCAGGTCACGAGGCAGGTGGGAAATGCTACGATGATTTTGCACTCATGGAAATGAGTGCGGGACGTCCAAGCTCTTGGAGAGCTTGGCCTGCAAGGCCAACGTTTCCCAGCTTGACCAAGGCGGGGCAAATACTGCTTAGTGCTCCAGGAAAGCCATTTTGGGAAACGAGTGTGGAGATGGATGCTGGCCACCATCTTCTACTTACTCTGGTTGGAAAGTAGCGGCTGGTTTTAAACTTCTTCAAGAAGCCTGACAGGGCAAAGGTGGCGAAGAAGAGGATGCAGCACCAGAGGAACACGTCAGGCGTGTAGGGGCCGTCGCGTCCACAGGCAGGTCCTTGAAACTCCCCACGCAAATACCGACATTCCTGGAGAGACAGAGCGTCAGGACACAAAGGCAGTGCACGTGCGGCAGGGAAACCTCGCATAGCTAGGGGGTTTTGAGGACCTCGGTCCAAGATCCACGACCCTGTAACTGCTCCTGCCAATGGAGATTTATATTTAATGAGCAGCAGCAGCTGAACAAGTGACACATCGAACTACAGAGCGGAGAAATGAGACGTGAGGGGACGCCATACCACACACCCTCGGCACATCCTCTGCCTGCCATTCGAGCAATCGTGGCTAAAGAAGACACCAGAGGGGAAGGAAACACTGGAAACTCTTGGGGATAGAGAGAGAGGCAAGAGGGAAGGAGGGCTAAAGACAACCATGGCAGGAAAGGAGGAGAAGAGACAAATCGTCCCTTCCCAGGGGAGGGCTCGCAGAACCTGGCCAAGAGGGGATGAAGGCCACCGTAAGAGCCTGCCGCCCTAGGCCCGGGCTCTGCTTCCAGCAACAACAGCCTGAGAGGCTGCTCAGACATTTATGCATGGACCTACAGACAGCACTGAATGAGAAAGCAAGGCCTGGAGTTACTAGGAACCCATTAAGGAGGCCAATGACTACCTTTCAAGCATGAACTTAAGTCCTACAACTTCTACAGTAATCAAACCACCCACTACTTAACCTTCCTCCCAGTCAGAAGTACTGTCCTGCAACAGGCTTGAGGGGGACACTTGCTACCCACAATGCTGGGGACCAGGTAGACTGGGACAAGGTGGACTCTCCTCCCCAGGACCAAGCAGGTTCAAAGCACACGCTAGATCTAAGCAAGGACTTTTCCGAGCAGCACTAGCACAGTTTGAAGCCCATCATTCCCTGAAGGGCTCTGACTTTTGCACCATGCAAATGCCCCCGGACCCCATGGCCGCGGCGCGAGGAAGCAGTGGCTCGGGGCACTTACGGTCACCGTGAGGTTTTCCCAGGCTATGCCAGACACGTTGATCTTGTTGCTCGCCCAGAAACGCAGCGTTTCGTTGCTGGGATGGGTCGGTGCCTCACACTTACAGCTGGCAGGAGAGAAGCCAAGACGGGGGGGGTAAGGGAAAGGCGATGGAGGTGCAGCCCGGAGCTCCTGCCAAGGGGCAGCATCTTTCTCAGGGGGAAAAAAAACCCACTAGTAGCTGGTGAGGAAGTCCAGCTTGCTGTGCATGTGCACAGGGTAGGTGTCTCGCAGGTGACTCAGCTTCTCCAGAGCCTCGTAGATGAAGATGATGCAGATGAGGGAGGCAAAGGCTTCTTCCGTGAAGCGGGTGACGTAGCACACCAAACAGCTGGCGTCGGTGGCCACCAGCACTATGCACAAGAAGGCGGTCCACAGCCCAATGCACGCCCGCAGAGACAGATAGGAGAGCGCGTACTCCCTGCGAAAGCAAAATGAAACAAAGGCTGGAAAGGCCAGCAAGAGGCCCTGAGCCATGCCTGCCTTCGGGGAAAGCGGGGAGCAATTTTGGAGCGTGTCAAGGCTGCGGATGGGAAATGCCGTTTCCATGTACTACCACAGAGAGCCTCGGGGCTGTGGTGTAGGGTGTAGACCCACAGGAGGAGAGGCCAATTACTTAGTTACCACTGCTGAACAAGGATCTTGTGTTAACACCTTGGAGGCTGCTCGAGGTCAGGTCCCTCTTGGGCCAGGTGGTGTTCTCCCACATCACCCTGACGCCCTAACACTGAAACCAGCTGGGTGTGCACCCAGTCACCTGCTGCCAGCAAGCTGGGGCTTAATAATAAACCTTATGGCAATATAAGGGTGGTTTATCTCCCATCAAAGCCATCGCAACAAAAGGACTGTCACTAAAATCTAGCAACTACCCCTAAGAAAAAGAAAAGAAAAGAAAAGAAAAGCATCTTTTCTCCATCACTGCCCCCTTCTGAAGGCTCTCGCAGCACCCAGCTGCGGCAGCCAGCCTTACTTGCAGAATTTGTAGAGGATCTTCTCGAACACGAGCACGGGTCCCGTGCTGCCGAGGATGGTGAGAGGTTGGCCGGCAAAGAGGCAATACACCACGCCGGCCATGGACGCGCCCAGCAGCGACTCCATGGCACTCTGTCCGGGGAAGAGAGGCAGCCGTGAGTAAATAAATCGTTAGGGAGAAACAACAACCAAAGCCCATTCACTGCAGCAAGGACTTTGGCCTGAGTTTGATCCTCCCCCATGGCCCCCAACAGAGAGAGGGGCTCACTATGTGGCCATTGGTCGCCTCCCCCAGCAGTCCCCCGAAGGTGATGACAGGGGACATGCAGGCACAGTAGAGGAAGAGGAAGGACGCCAGGCACTGCAGGCTCAGACCATCCCGGAAGTCGCTCCAGAACCACGGGGCTTTCCGCTTCACGTCCAGGGTCAAACCTCCAAAGAGCCTGCAGGAAGGAAAAAGAAGAGAGTCTGTTCTCTTGGAGGAACACGCTGACTTTGCTTTGCTGCAGAAGGGCAATCACAAGCACAGAGCAACTTCCGTGGCTAAAAAGAAGCACTCTCCTTCATCCCAAATCAAGGAAACCTGCGTGCAATGGTGATGGCTGGGGCTGAGCCCAGCTGCCCAGATCTCCCCCCTGCCCAGCCCAGGGGACCAAGCTGGTCATGTGGAGCCCCTTCACTGAACCAGCTAACCCCAAAGACCTGCTAGAAGGGAAGGTGCATGCTCAGATTTGAGGGGCAAACAGAAAAAAAACACCCAAACTATTAAAGCTCCCACCTTCCCGTCCGCTGCAGTTCAGGGCCACAGTGTTTCTCCAGCGTGCTGTGAGAAGCACCGTCATCAAGAGCTCCTGGCGTCTTCCTTTTTTCCTGTTAAAATGGAAGTAAGATAAAGCTATGGACTTGCAACCACTGGCTCGTTTTGCTTCTGGTCTGGCTCTGTGACTGTGTCAGAGCAGGACCTTGTGAATTTGGGCCCCTGAACAGCATCCCCAGCTGTCCTGCCCGTCCCCCTCGCGCCTCCCGCCGACGCGTCACCCACCTGCGAAGGGACGTTTTTCGGGGGCTCGATTCGGATTGATGGATCCCACTCTCCTGGCGGCAAGACCGTGACCTGATCCAGAAACTCGTCGATGCCAGCCACCAGGTCAGCCCCGTTCTTGGCTTTATAGGCAACGTCACGGAAAACCTGCCAATAGAAGACGACCTGGTGAGAGGACAACCCAGCTCGGATGTCCTAACCAGTGCAATAAACTCTTGCCTAAACGCAAGGCTTTTCCCCCAAAATTTCCTGCTGGAAAGGGCAGGAAATATTCCCCCAAAAGGAAAAAATCTGTGCATCATGGCATTTGTAATCGTCTCCCCCACGAGGCCCCTGTCCCCCATGGCACACCATACCCTTCTGCTTAAAGAGCAAGAGAAGTTTTACTGGCCCTGGCAATGCCACCACTGGGGACAGCGTGCTGGGGACCCCGGCGAGAAGGATGAGGTGCAGGATGCACCCCGGGTGGGATTTCAGCCTCCAGGATGTGGCGTGATGCAAATCTGCGTGTTTGCTTTGGGGTGAGAAAGAGGGCTGGGCTGTTTGGAGAGCTGCGGGCAGCTGGGACAGCAAATCCTCTTCCTCACTACTTCAGAGACAGGGAGAGCTGAAGAAAGGCAAAAATGACCCGGAGCTATCTCATCTTGTCGCACCTCATCCGTCATGATAGTGGCCATGGACCTGCCGATCTCATGGTACTGATGGGCTTTTCCTTCTGGCCCAAGCAAAACAAACAGGAACCTGGGCAGGAAAAACAAAATGAGAGAGAGAAAAAGGTGTCCTTGCTCCGAGAGCACCCAAGGAAAGCCCTGGCAGCTCCCAGCCCAGAGCGTGGCTCAAGACAGGACACGTAGGCTCAGCGACGCCGCGATGAATTTGAAATTCTTCCAAGCCGACGGCAAATTTAATTTGGGGGCCAACTTTCATTACAATTGGCCGATGGGTTTAAAAGCTACAGCAGGGAATGGAGAAACGAAGGCGAGGAGATGTGGGTGGGGGAAACGTGCTTGCTCCCCCTCCCACTCGCCTTGTTCCCTTGGGACACCAAACTGATGCCTGCAACTTGATCTTTGGTTGGGTGTCTTTTTTACGGAAAAAAATTTGCGCTTCTCATTCGCACCTTGTTGGGATGGGAACTTCTGTCATGCCTGAGAGGAGGACAGCCGGGCTCAGGCGGACAAATGCCACGATGGGCTGGTGAAGGAAATCCAGCTCTCCTACCAGCACGTTGGATGCTTCAGCCCCGGTGGGAATTTTCTTCATGAAGTGCAGCTCCGCCTGGGCACGACAAGCGATTTTCAGGCAATTACCCCAACAGCAAAGCCCACAGCGCTCTGCAGCACACTCTGCAGCCAAGTCTGCAAGAGCAAAGCCGGCCCTAAAGGCGTAAGAAAGCTGCGAGTGTCTCACCTTGCTTAAATCCATTGCTCTGCTCTCAGGGTTCACCCCATCTTTAGCTTCCGCAGCGGTGGGAGAAGGACAAGGGGTGATTGTTTGGGCTGGTAGGAAGAAGAAAGACACTCAGAAAGATGGGCAAGGAGCAACTGGGACGCTTCTCCTTTGCCCGGACAAGTCTAATGGGGCCACAGCCCTGCAGAAACCCTCACCTGGCTTGTAGAGGAGGTGCAGGTCTGACTGCCTCTTGCTCACGTCAGCAAACGAGCAGACAGCGGGGAGAAGGTTGGTTGTCTTCTTGTTCTGATGGTGGTGCTTCCTCAAAAGGACTTCTCGAACCTGCGCCCGCATGTGCTCGTCAAACTCCGTGGACTGTTCTTGCTGGGCCAGGATCATATCTGAGGATGGCAAAGGGAAACGAAGCCGTCAGAGCAGAAACCCCAACAAGTCCCGACCCCCAAAGCCCCCAGGGAAGGCTGTGCCACACAGGCTGCACCCTAATGCCGGCTCAGCCTTGCACAGCAAGGCCTTTTAACAATGTTCAGCCTTTGCAGCGAAAACGAGAATTTTCTTTTGCTAAGAAACATCATCCAAGTGCTTATTCATCATTCCGCTAAGATAAATATTGCCCATTCTAAATAACGCAATTTTCTTGCCCGACCTGGCCTTTCTGACTCTACACGTTTACCCAAATTATAAGCAATCTAGAGCACAGACGTTCCCAGAGTTTCCCGTGCTGATCGAGTGCAATTTGCCGAGCCCAGGGAGAAACGTGCTAAGAACGGCTCCGACTTCTCCAGCCCTTGAAAGGGCTGAATGGAGACCTGCCGCCAGCCAAAGATAACTTCTCCAAAGCGGCTTTTGCAATTAACTTCAAGTATCTTCCCCACAGGAATACACTGCTTGGTCATCGCCAGATAACCTCTGCCTTAAAACTCTTCAATGCTGGATGTTAAGGCAAAAGTAAGAAAAAGAATGCGAGGAAACAGCTTGTAAGAAATCGTTCCCTTAAGGAGGTTCAGCTCTTACGCAGACTCCGTATTTCTAAGAGCAGCCTGCTAAGCCCTGACACACGCTCCTTTTTGGCTGCAGAACATTCTCTAGTGGCTTCTCCAACCCCACAAACTGCTTTCAAAAGGACCCCGTATGGGAAGAAAAAAATGGTGCGACTGTTGCACGCCCAGTCTACATCCAAAAACAGCTCATGAGAAAAACACAGTGGGACTTCTGGAAAAGGACGTGCCATTAGGGCAGGGTCTGATGTGGGAGTGAAGAGCTGAGCTCGGCCGTTCCCGGAGGGATGCAGTGCCCACGGTACCTGCAATCTCTTCGATGCTGTTGGCACAAATGTCCAGCAGCACCGACCCGTTGCTGATGCAGCTCCTCAGCTCGGAGAGGCTGTGCAAGGACAGCGTGCCAACGTAGGGCTTGCTCCAGCGCTCGCCGCCATCTTCCACGTCCTCCTCAAACTTCAGCCACCTGTGGACATCGGGTGCGATCAGCCCCATTGCAAGAAAACAGCCCCAGCTCTGCAACCCCTTTGACAGAGCCACGGGGTGGCAAGAGGAGAAGGCTCCTCGTGCCGCCACCTGCAGCTGCAAAAGCTTCGCGTCCTGGAGGGGAGAAAGCAGAGCCCACGGGCGCTGCCGGTGCGGGGACTCCTCTCCCACCGCAGCCAAGCAGCAGGGATTTACCTTGCCGTTTCCTTCCACTCGGCATCTCGGCCCTCTTTTACACAGATCTCATCCAGCTCGGAGAACAAGTGGTGAGGGACATGCTGCTCGTCCTCCTTGGTCCTGAGAATGAACTGCACCCGCTGGGACGGGGAGCCTGGGGGCAGAAGGCAAAGACCCATCCCGTTACCGCGCCTCAACACAGCTCATCACGCTCACGTGCAAAGTGGCCATCAGCACCAGTGCAGCCATAAACACTGGGCTGGCCCCTCTCCTCTGCGTCTGTCTGGGCTTGCACAGAGCCATGGAGAAGGAGAAGCATCTAGCCCACCTCTGCATAAGGATGGGCTGCTTTCCTTCCCCACATTGCCATTTTTAAAGCCAGGATCCCTCTAAGGAAGACGAGCCTACACCCATTAGGCATTTAACTGCATTAAAAAAAAAACCCCAACCAACCAACAAAAAAAAGAAAACTTGGGAAAAAGAGGGTGTTGCTCAATAAGGCCACTTTCCCTCGGAAGAACAGCAACTCACTCAAACTAGCCACGGGGACCTGCTCGCAGAAGGCCCCAGCGCCCACGTTGCCCCCAGGAGTTTAGCGAATGCCGCGGTGGGACTTACAGTGGTAGCCCTGCTCCGTCGGGGCAGAGTCCTTCTCCCGTTCCCCTTCCCGATGCTTCTGGCTGTGGCGTCGGTGATGCCGGTGGCTCTGCCTAACCAGTGGCATCCACGCGCCCACGTACAGGGTCCGGTGGCCTGCGAAAAGCGAAAAAGCGGCGTGTTTTGCAGCACTCTCGGCATTGCAGCAATGGTTGAGGTGGCCGGTGCCTTGCTAAGCCACGGTTAAATCCCAGGAGCAACACCACCTTCCCTTAATCTTATTTTCACCGGACCTCCTTTTTTGCAAGCCTATTTTACTCGAGCTTTGCAACAACACAGCAACAACAAGCGTTGGCTCCGCCTCATCTAAAAGTGCCCTGAAAGTATCGGACCTCTTCTCAAATTCCAGCTTCGGCTGGACAACACTCAGACTTGCTCATTAAGCAGCAACACAAGCTAATTATTGTCAAAATCTCTGTACGGCACGAGGCGACAAGAGACGGTCAAATCAGTCCCATCGTAATGAACTCCAGAACAAAAAAAGAAAATCACAGCCCCGCGTCTGCAGCCCTGAAATGATTCTCCTGACCTCTCCAAGCCAGGAGCAGCCTCTGCGAGAAAAAAAGCCGTCAATTATCGAGCCCCGTGGCTACAACTCACACCGTGGCCTCCCGGGGGCCTTTTTCCCTCCGTTTAAAAAGCCGTAATAGTAAAAAACCTGACAATAACTGTGCTGCTTTATTGAGAAGCGCGGCACGTTTTGCTGCACGTGATGCGACACCCAACAAGGCACACTGGAGAGACTTTGTGCAATGGGAAAACGCGCTGGGCTGGTGGCTCCTCTACCAGGATCTCAGCAGAGACTCACCTTCCAACTCCTCCTTCTCATAGCAAATACTGACAGCGTTGCTCCTTCTTCCCCGGTCGATCACTGCCTCCTCGTCATGTCTCTGTTTAGCAACGACAAGAAGGGAAAAGTTGGGGCTGGGGGTGGAGAGCTCCCTTACGTCCTCCCAGCCATCATCCAGCCCTGCGTCCACGCGAGTCCACGAGCCATCACGCCTCTGCGTGCCTCCTCCTCCTTCAGGCACAGCCCTAAAACCACGGACTTGTAGGAGGTTTTTCTTCCCATACGCAAATAAAACAGCCCATAACATCACCTGTACTGCATACCATGAGAGTCTGGACGTATTTCATACAGCAGGAGAGGGATGACTGTTTCAGACCAAAAAAACCCACCTCCTGCTTTGTTCTTCAGGTTCCTGTCTAAAAAAGCGATTTCCAAACTGGAAAAAATAACCCCAACCCACAAAACTGCACTTTTGAGCCCCGGCCGTGCTACCTGTAACTCTTCCAGAAGTGTCATTTTGTGACCCCCAGTTGGGTTCATCCTCACGTCAGTCACTGGGTTTTGGGGACAACTGAACCTCCAGGTCAGTCAGGGGGCCCGATTCCCCAGGGACTGATGGAGTAGCCCTCACGGGAGGAGCTAAGTGGCACCCAGTGTGCACCAACTCCAGAGACACAATAGGGACCATTATGAAATCACAAGCTATGATGCGGATCCAGGCAGCTACTTAAAGCCACGCACCCCTAGACCCTTCCCGCTTGGAAAACTTAGTGCCTGGGGAGAAGCCAGCTCTGCTTTCAGCAAAAACTCTCCAGAACAGAGAAACTTCCTGCATGAGAGGTGTCAGGCTCAAAAGTGCGCAGAAGGAAAACCCTCCACAGGCTCGTTCGCCCTCCTGAGAAGCAAAGCCCATTAGCAGCAGCATGGTTTCTCTCTTTTTCTTTCTAACAGTAGAGCTGAAGCTCTAGCATCCTGAGGATAACGGGAGGTACAAATACGGTAGGGAAAAAGAACATCTTACTGGATCGATGGGTAGATTCAGAAAAAAACCCTGCTACACAGTAGTTTATCCCGACTGCTAGCTAGAACCGAGAAGACTGTTTTTTCCACCTGCGTCGACAGTTCCGGTGAAACATACTACTCGTCTAGGACGGCTGCATCTGAGGAACGAGAATTAGTTATCTGCAATACAAGGAATAACAATGAGTCATTTTGTGTCATGATATTCATCAGACTGCACAGAGAAACAAGAGACAAATGCATTTGAATAACCATGTCTTGTGTTACGTTTTAACCACTTAACATTCCATGAGAAATACCCCAAGAGCTCAAGAAGAAAGAGCAGAAAGACAGGAGACAGGTGAAAGCCGAGAGCGCCAGCTAGACGGAATGAAAGACCCTCTTCCTTCTCTGAAGCTTCAGCAAGGCTTCCTTCACCTGCTTGTTCCTCCGACTGTAAATGACGGGGTTCAAACTGGGGCTGACGAGACTGCAGAAAAGGGAAAGAACTTTCTCCCTCCCAGAGGAGTTACCGCTCCCGGGCCCCGCGTACATGAAGATGGCGTTTCCATAAAAGACACCCGCCGCGGTCGGGTGGGAGCCACACGTGGACAAGGTTTCGTGCCATCCTGGCGCAGAGCGGATGCGCAGATCGGTGGCCGGGGTGTCCAGGGAGGAAATCAGGATTAAGGCTAAAGGCAAGAGGAAGAAGCACACACAGACAGCAAAGATCAGGACTTTATTGGCAGGAGCGGCAGTGCAGGCCAGCTTTAAGACAGCAACAATTTCACAGGAGAAGTGGACAACCTCGCAGGGGCCACAGAAAGGCAGGTGTAAAGCCAGAGAGGCTTGCAGTGTGCCCAATACGAACGCCAAAGCCCACAAAACCGTGGCAAGGGTGAGGCGCAGCCTCCAGATCACGATGAGGGCATAGCGCAGGGGACGGCAGATTGCCACGTAGCGAACATGAGACATCACGGCCAGCAGCACGCACGCTGTAAGTGCAAAGATTAAATAAAGATGGATCTGTGCCCCACACCCAGCACAGGAGAGGGCTCTGCCTTGTCCAAGGAGGCTCCTTAGCATACGGGGGACATTGCTGGAGGCGTAGCAGATGTCCGCGATGGAGAGGTGGCGGAGGAAGAAGTACACGGGGCTGTGGAGGCAGCAGTCCAGGCAGATAAGCAGAAAGACAAGTGCGTTTCCCATCAGAGTGGCAGAGCAGAGGGCAGAGAAAAGGCCAAAGAGGCAGTGCTGCAGGGCTGGGGTGCTGCAGAACCCCAGGAGGACGAATTCTGTGACAGTCGCTTCATTCTGCACGCTGTGCTGGAGGTGAGGCAGCACAAACTGCGACCACGGAGGTCTGGAAGCAAAGGAGCAAGGAAAAGGAAAGAAAAAGGAGAGTTTTCCTAAGAATGTTGTGTCCTTTACTCTTTACGCTGCAGCTCCCTTCTCCCCGTTCTTCCCTCTGACTCCAGTGAAAGGTGCGTACTACCCTCCCCACGCTGAGCGACGTACATCTGAATTGCAAGCTCCAATCTCTCTGCAAACTTTGAGCAGCTTGACCAATCTCGCACAACTTTGCTGCCTAGCTTGCCCTTGAAGTCTTTCTTTTCCTGGGTTGGTTTGGGGTTTTTTTTGCAGGGGGTGGGGAGGGGCAGGGGGTGGTTTTGCTGTTGGAGAAGATAAGATGATGAAGATTGCAGGTGTCGATTAAGGTGAAGTCAGAACAACTTCAAAGCAGCTATTTTAAATTAAGTCCATATTAAAAGGAATGCACAGTTCACAGAAGAATTCCAGTTTTACCATTAAACCAACCAGCATTTCCAATCCACTGCCGTGTCCTCTTTACCTTCGTGCAATGCATTCCTATTGAATCCTGCAGTTGCTTGATCCGACTCCCCTATCCCAGCAGGGAGGCTACTGCAGGCCCGGGAAGGTCAGGCAGAACGTCACCTTTGTTCCTGCTGTGCAGCTGCTCGCCGTTACCAGTTTCGCAGGGTGCTGGTCAAGGTCCCTGGGCATCCCCTGGCACTTGTCTCCACGCGGCTCTCTGGTCTCCAAGATCTTCCGCCACTTCCAGGATACTTCCTCCAGCCAGGATCTTCACCTTTTCCTTCCTGGGTCCCTTTCTTCTCTTCAAGATCCCTTCTTCTTTCTGGGAACCCTTCTTTTTGCCACCACCTCTTCTTTCTGGAACCCCACGCCCCCCGTTTTCCCAATCTAAGTTGTCTATGTGAGCAGTACGATGCCTGATCAGCCTCCGAATTAAGGCTTCTGGCTCCTAGCTCTTTAGTAACTGTAGGATTCGGGACACGCTGGCTGCGTGTAGCAAGAAGCAGGCTTCTGCTTGACAGCTCAGAATTCAGTTTCAGACATTCACACGCACAGACCTTGCCACACACGTGCACCCCGTCACGTCTTGCCTGGTAACCTTCACAGTTTGAGCCAGTTTTTTGTCTACGGCCGGGCTTCAGACCCAGGGCATGGCCACAGAAGCGCATCCCCCCCGTCAGTCTGTGAGCTGAGCAAGGGAGAGTCAATACTTGTCTGGTGAGCCTCATACCCAGGCAATGTGGGCGACCCCTCTCCTGCGACAGCCCTGGCAAAAGCCACAGCAGGGTGCTCCCTTGCCTCTGCCTAGGTCACCGGGGTTCCCCTGCCTGCCATTGCTCCTTTGTCCTCCTCTGTGTTTGTGGAGATGAACCTTTAACCACACAACCTAACACCTACAACGCCGGGAAAAAGAGAGGCTGCAGAGGGTCCAGCGGGGAAGGTCGCCGATGTAAAATGCTCTTTGTGAGAGGCAGCACACCCAGCTCACCTCCTTGCTCCTGAGCTGCTCTATCGGAAGCACTGCGTGCAGGACGCTCTGCTCAACAGGCTGTGTCTGTCTCTGACTGCCTTGTCCTTGCTGCAGCACCGTGTGCTGGGGGAACGCCACAGAGAGCAAGGAGGACGCTCTTTCCCCAGGAGCAACGGAGGGTGCTCAGCTGAGTGCTGCTGCAGGGGCCAAAGTGGGGCAGGCAGGCAGGCAGGGGAAGGCAGGAACGAGGGAGCTGGGAGGAACCGGCCAGTCTGGGAGATGCCCGAGAGGCTCGAGAACCCTGTAAGCACAGGACGAGCTCACAGGAGGTTCAACGTGAGGCCCTGTGCTTAACCATGCCCTCCAGATCTGGACCTTCTCTGCTTCCCGAGTTACCGTGCAGTTTAACAGCCTGGTGCAGAGATCCTGACTGGGAGATCACTGTACCTCCAGGAGTTAGGGATCCACCTAACAGTTAACCTGAGCGGGTGCAGGTCTGTGCTGCGCTGTACCTACAGCGTGGCCTTCAGGCTGTGTCCCTACACATGCCCCTTGGCCGCAGGATAAACGGAGCTGGTTGACTGTGACAGAGGAGCCTCCAGGCAGCTCCTGCTTGGTACCAGCGATTACGCCACCTGCGCGGCCCTGCCGTTATCTAAAGTGCAGCAAGAAGTCCGCGCGTGAACATCCTTTACGCATGGAGTTGTTTTCTTCTAAGAAAAGTTGTACGACACCGTGAATGACCAAAAAGGAGGAACTTCTCCACAGGCAGGATCTGTACAGTGTGCCAAGGGAAAATCCATCTGGGGTCTGCCCAATGCTGCATGAACGCAGGGTCCCCAGCATCTGAAGGGACCTAAGATTTACTTGCTACCTAGATGCCTCTTCTTGCTGCCTGTATGCCTTCTTCCTGGCTACGTCGCCTCCCAAGAGCTTGCCCACCCCCAGCCTACTGGGGAGGGGGGGAATGGTAGAGAGACAGCCCTGATGCTGTGCCAGCACTGCTCAGCCATGGCCAAAACACTGCTGTGTTATCAACAGCTTTCTAGCTACCAGTACAGAGCACAGCACCACGAGGGCTGCTGTGGGGTAAAGGAACTCCAACTCAGCCAGACCCAATAGAGAAGGAAAGTGGAGGAACAACAGAGGGGGCAGCCCAGGGACACAGAGCCCCAGGTCTCATCCGGCCGCTCCTGTGACCATACGGTGTATTCAAAATCAAATACCTGAAGTGCTTCCTTAGACGCAGTTTACAGCCAGGGGACAAGAAGGTGGCAGTTCTGCATTTTGCAGCTCCCAGGCTGATGGCAGAGCCAAAGCAAAAAAAAAAAACAAACAACAAAAACCAAACCAACCAAGAGAGGTAAGACTGGAGGCAAGGGGGCAAATGCTTTTCTTTCACCTTAGGCCAACTGCTCGGACGCTCTCTATGCTGCCCTGCCACAGAGGGCATCCCTCTCGTACCAGTAAGAGACATAAGAGCGAATTAAAGCCAGGACCCCAAACCAGACCAAAAACCCGGTCATGATGAAGAAGAAAGTGGAGAATGCATCAAACATAACAGAAAATGATTTTGGACATTCCCAGTTTACATTTGGAAAAAAGAGAGAAAAAAAAAGAGGAGGAATTAGGTATTAAAAGAAGAGCACTGAATGATAAAGCAGTAGCAGTCCCTCTACCACTACAAACCCACACCCCCACACGCACGTACGCACACAGACTTAACACCACCAAACTCCCATTGACTGTGATGTTCACCTCAGCTTGCTGGTCTAGAGATACTGAATGCCTGAAGCACACCAAGGAGAACTGAAAACATCTGCATGGCTTTAATGGGAATCCTCCAACTGAAACAAAGCGCTTTCTCCCTCTGTCTGCGTTGGCACATCCCCGAGTCACGCTCTCACTCCTCTCCTTCAAAGTCAAGATTCCTAAACGTGAAAAGCGGGAGTGGGGAATGGCGAAGGGAAGAGAAAAAGAGGCAGAGCATCATCAGTGGAAGACCTGCCAGCTGCTGCTGATTCAGCCCTGTTCGGGGGACCACCCCAGCAGAGAGGAGCTGGTTTGCGTGCCACGGTCCTCACTGCCTGTTCCCAGGGACAGGCCGTTTGCTCAGCCTTGCCGGCCAAAGCGTGGGAGAAGCGTAGGCGTGTGCCGTCGCTTGCAGAGGAGCACGGACACGTTCACGTGCAATCCTTTACCTTCTTCCTCCCTGGATTCAAAGGGTTTCTGTCTTCAAAGTGAGAGCCTTCCGTACGGTCGTTTGTGACATTTCATCCAGGATAATAATCTCAGAAGGATCAGTCCTGCAATAAATATTTCACATAGCAATCCGTGATTATGGGAACTGATGCCACCAAGGGCATTAGCATCAGCAAGAGGAACAGCGGAGCCCCGAGAATCAAAGCTCCGCATAAGTGTGGGAGGTTTTGCTGGATGAGGAGTTTTGGGAGGCAAGCCGGGGAGCTGCAGAGCAACAGCTCTGTGCAAAGGCTCTCGCTGGGGTCTAGCCCCGGTGCGGGTTCCTAAGCCACTGCTGGTACAGATCACGCCTGCAACTCCGCATGTGTAAGTATGAGGATCTCCAGCTACCGTAAAGGCACTGATGATGCAAGGTTTGGGGGTCAAACGCGAGTGCTGCAGCCGCTCTGCTTGGGGTGGCTTGCCCTGCGATCACCTCCTGCAGCCCTGCCCCCGAATTTGATTTTCCCACCAAGCTGCCTGCTGGTTTCTGTGGAATGCCCCACCAAGAGGCAAGTGGAGAAAACTCTGCCAAACACCTTCAAGCTAATCTTGCCGGGGGTCCTGGCGCTTGCTGGGGCTTTACCTGTCACTGCCTTGCTTTGGGATATCCACGTCGCTCGTCTTCCCCACGTTCAGCTGAACTGAACTTGCAGCAGCAGCAGCTTCCACCACCCTCCTGGACTCCTGATGTAAAAAAGGGACAAATCACGTTCTCTGTCTTTGGTCAAAGTGGAGATAAGCTGAATGCCCAGCACAAACTTAGCAGTCTGCCCTCCCCTTCTGCCCCTTGGCAGCTATAGGTATTAGTGCAGCAGGGGAGAAACCGTTCACTCCAAAGATTTCGGGGCAGGGGGATTGTGTGTTCAAAACACGATTATGAGCAAATCTTGCCAGCAGCAGCAGCAGCATCTAATAATAATCATCATAATGATAATGACCTTTGTGAAAAACGACTCGTTTTAAAAATTACACCTGTATTCAAGTGTTCAGCTCACTGCTACTTGAGGAAACAAAGGTTACAACGTGGGACCCAGCCTATTGGGATCTATTTCGATTGAGTGCTGATCTTCCCCCAACGTTTCCAGACAAGCTGAAAGAGAAACAGGCAATCTCACAGCCCGACGGAGATGTCCAGCCCCGAGGACCCAGCAAGCCTTACCTCTTCTTCTTCTCCAGCTTCATTTCTGGCATCGTCCAACTTCTTCTTCCTTTCTGGCATAAGGTCATCCAGAAAGCTGAGCTCTCGCTTTGAGAAGCAGAAATCCATCGCTTTCCGGACAAAGACGAGAGCCAAAACCTTCGCGAGTAAGAGGGAAGATGCGGTGAGCTCAGAGACGATGCCACCTCTCACTCCAACGCTGCAAACACCCCGCTGCCGAGCGGCGGCAGCTCTTACCATCATGGGAAAGATGATGGCGGCACGGGACACCTTGATGGTCCAGAGCAGGACGAGGCAGGTCAGCTGGATCACCGTGAACAAATGCACCTTTCGCAAGGGCACGTGCCGCAGGTAGATGAAATCCGGCTGGTGTTTCGCCGGCATCCAAAACAGCTTCAAGCGATCAAAGAACTGCAAAACAAAAGGGAGAGGTTGCCACCTTGGGACTGCGGCAAGGTTCTGGCCCTCTCGAGACGGGGAGGCAGTTTGCAGCATCTCGCTTGCCGTCAGAAATCCTGGATCCCACCGCGTTCCTCCTGGGAGCAGCACCCATTTTCCCTTTGCTCCATCTATCAACCGGCTTGCCCCCGAGAGCTGCCCACCAAACGGCAACTATTCCATGCCATTCCATTAGTAGCATTTCTCGGCCCACTGAATCCCCCAAGCGAGGATTTCCACCAGTGGTAGAAACTGCCTTCCCTTTGCACTGAATTCCCCCGCTTTCACGTAACCAAACACTGACCTGCCCTAAACCCTGAAACAGAGAGCGCTGAACTTGCCTGGTCCTCCCAGCCCTATATACCTCCTGTGCCTCCACCAATCTTTTGCTTACACAAAAGACTTTCATTGCTTGCTCTGCGAGAAGTTTTTCCCATGCCACTGCTTTTTTTCCCTGCTGCTACGGAGACAAAATACCAGGGAGCCGACACGCTGCACGCTGTAAAAGAGTCCGTACCTGAATTCCTCTGAGCGACGACACACCCATGTAGAGAAAGACGCCATAAAGCACAGGCATTGGTATAAACTGGGGGGGGAGAAAGAAAAAAAAAAAAGAATGCAATCGTTTCTTTTTCTATATTGCATTTTCAGTATTACCACCCTCTTCCACAGGCACTGCCTAAAATTGCTTGAAGCTTTCCAGCTTCCATTCAGGCTTAGAGATGGGTCAGATTTTAACCATTAAAGATTTTGTGCGCACGAGTGAGCTAAGGCTCTGCTTTAGGCTGAACTTTGGAGTTACCTCTCCTCAGAATAATCCTATTTTCCAGAAAGCTTGGAGGAAAATAGGCAATTTCACCCGTGCTGCCCTATGCCGCAGTCCGTGGCAGCAGAAAAACACTTCTGCCTATTCTTGGGGCAACAGGCAAAGGCCACATGCCTCCTTTTAGCCTAGAGACGAGATTACTTTGTGGGAGGAACGTGCAAGGAAGCCCACGGGGATGACCTCAGTGTGTTTAGCTCCTGGGAATGGCTGCTCCGGGGCATTTGGGCAGCAAATTGCAGCCAGTAAAGGGCTGCCTGTTTGAAAGAGAGCAGATGTGCTGGTCTGAATATGCTCAACTGTAACCCATAAACATGGGCGGGCCTGAAAGACACCCGAAAATTCAAGCAGTTGCGTTGCTCGCTCGCCTCGAGCACACCAAACGGGGGCCTGAAGGGCTGCAAAGCCTAACCGAGGCTGGTTCCCACCGTGGGTCGAGCCCCAAGGGTTGGGATCACCTCCTCCTCCTCCGCTCCACAACTAACTCCTCAGGCCTGCAGAGAGGGGACTGGTTTTCTGTAACCTCCAACAAGCTCGCGGTTGTTGGGTGGTTTGCATTTTCCTCTCACCTTTAACACGGAAGTGAAGAAGACGGAGCAGCCCATGAGCACAAAGATCAGCAAGCCAGTGACTCTCTGCTCTCGTATCCCCAGAAACTTGGGTTGTTCTCCTGGAGCTGAGCAGTCAGACTCTACTTTGAGGCTATTCACGTGGGTGATGGACAGGACGGTCGCAGCCACAAACCAGGGCAGCCCCATCACAGAGCACACCCCGAGCATCACGGCCACCACAAAAAGGTCCAGGTGGTACCCGCATCCTTTCTGCAGGCAGGAAAACAAGAAACAGAGCATCCCATAGCACAAGAGCAAGGAGAACGTCGCAAGGCAGACTCAAACCCGGCTCGAGCACAAGTCAACTTCTTCAGAATTTAAAACAAGAAATGGAAACAAGTAAGGGTGTATGCAAGCTTTGCACACGCACCTGGCATGAAAATCGGGCAGGAGTTCAGATGCAAGGGATATGGGGAGCTTGTGCGATACATACTTCTCCAAAAAAAAAAAAAAAGCCACCCCACAACCCAAAACCACCAAACCATTTTTTTCACTCACAAAGAAAATTCTACCACTTGCAAGGAAGGCGTGACTCTGAGTTATCCCTGGCAGCGCATCAAAACAATTCATTCCCCGCACCTGCTGCTGCTGCCATTTTAAAACAAAAAGGCGCTTCTATATTGCTCCAAGATTAATTTGCTCCTCCAAAAGGTTGCTCATCTGAACTGCCCTGTCACTTGCTCCCTGCATCATCGTTAATCCAGGAGAGCATCCTGCCACGCAGCCTGGCCTTGTCCCAAACCAATGCCTTCAGAAAGCATCGGGAATAAGAGCTTCTCCCCAGACCTGCAGCCCAGAAGGGGCTGGGGCTGGGGTCATCTCTCGCAGGCCCTTACCTTCAGCTTGTGCTCCTTCCTGTTCACAATAACGGCACTGATCTGCTGGTCCATGAATATCAAGATGGTGCAGAGCAGAGCTGGGACGAGCGCAGCCAACACCGTCCACCAAGGGTTGGGTCCTATGGGGTTGATGAACCACCCGCGGTCGTCTCTGGTAGGCTGCAACAAAGCCCACACGTCAGCATCGTCTCCCAGCCCAGGCACTCCACTGGCTTTCATTTTCCCCTCCCTCCCTGTGTCAGAGCACCTCCCAGCCCTGGCTTCACGTCCCCCTCTCCCGTGGGCTTCAGCAGTGCCGGTGTCCTCTTTGCAAGCACCTCTAGATACTTCTCCTGTAGGTATCTAGTTTTGGGGCCATCTTCTCGGTTCCAGGAGGAAGCAAGGCACTTGGAGGTGGAAGAGGAGATGCTCACACCCCCAGCATCTCCTCCAGACTCAGCCCTGCCCTGCCCCGGCATCACCTTGTGGCACCCCCACGTGCCAAAACACCCCAGTACCTTGAACGCATGGGGGACCTGGAGCTTCGGCGATGGGATCCCAGCCACAAAGTCAAGGAGCACCATGATGACGATGGTGAGGAAGACAGCAAAGTCGCTCACTGTGGACCGTACCTGGGGCAAGAAACCAGAGGTGAAAGGGGCATGGCAAACAGGGCCGTAACGTGAGATGCCAGAGTTGCAGACATCCACAACGTTAGGCTGGTTAACCAAATCCCACCACCCCTCTGAGCACATGCAGCCTGATCCCTTGCTTAGATACTGTTGCTGTGTTTGTCCCTGTGACATCTGGTGTCAGACAATAAAAAAAGCTTAATTAGGTGGACAAGGGTTGGTTTAAGTCAAAACCTAAAAATAATAATAATAATATTAAAAATAAGAAAACAGATGTCTGCCACTACAGCTACACTCACAGCTACAATGGCAACAAGGCACTGAGGCATCCTTTAGTCCTCAAAAGGAAGCTCCTCATTCGAATCTACTTTCCGCTCGAGCACATAATGCGCAGAAGGTAAGGAAAAAAAAACCAAAACCCCAACCCCCAAAACTTTGGGAAACCTGACTTCCTACTACCTGAGGAGGAAAAATAAAAAAAAAAAAAAAAAAAAAAAAAATCTTCAATCTGGGGCAGGTCACGAGGCAGGTGGGAAATGCTACGATGATTTTGCACTCATGGAAATGAGTGCGGGACGTCCAAGCTCTTGGAGAGCTTGGCCTGCAAGGCCAACGTTTCCCAGCTTGACCAAGGCGGGGCAAATACTGCTTAGTGCTCCAGGAAAGCCATTTTGGGAAACGAGTGTGGAGATGGATGCTGGCCACCATCTTCTACTTACTCTGGTTGGAAAGTAGCGGCTGGTTTTAAACTTCTTCAAGAAGCCTGACAGGGCAAAGGTGGCGAAGAAGAGGATGCAGCACCAGAGGAACACGTCAGGCGTGTAGGGGCCGTCGCGTCCACAGGCAGGTCCTTGAAACTCCCCACGCAAATACCGACATTCCTGGAGAGACAGAGCGTCAGGACACAAAGGCAGTGCACGTGCGGCAGGGAAACCTCGCATAGCTAGGGGGTTTTGAGGACCTCGGTCCAAGATCCACGACCCTGTAACTGCTCCTGCCAATGGAGATTTATATTTAATGAGCAGCAGCAGCTGAACAAGTGACACATCGAACTACAGAGCGGAGAAATGAGACGTGAGGGGACGCCATACCACACACCCTCGGCACATCCTCTGCCTGCCATTCGAGCAATCGTGGCTAAAGAAGACACCAGAGGGGAAGGAAACACTGGAAACTTTTGGGGATAGAGAGAGAGGCAAGAGGGAAGGAGGGCTAAAGACAACCATGGCAGGAAAGGAGGAGAAGAGACAAATCGTCCCTTCCCAGGGGAGGGCTCGCAGAACCTGGCCAAGAGGGGATGAAGGCCACCGTAAGAGCCTGCCGCCCTAGGCCCGGGCTCTGCTTCCAGCAACAACAGCCTGAGAGGCTGCTCAGACATTTATGCATGGACCTACAGACAGCACTGAATGAGAAAGCAAGGCCTGGAGTTACTAGGAACCCATTAAGGAGGCCAATGACTACCTTTCAAGCATGAACTTAAGTCCTACAACTTCTACAGTAATCAAACCACCCACTACTTAACCTTCCTCCCAGTCAGAAGTACTGTCCTGCAACAGGCTTGAGGGGGACACTTGCTACCCACAATGCTGGGGACCAGGTAGACTGGGACAAGGTGGACTCTCCTCCCCAGGACCAAGCAGGTTCAAAGCACACGCTAGATCTAAGCAAGGACTTTTCCGAGCAGCACTAGCACAGTTTGAAGCCCATCATTCCCTGAAGGGCTCTGACTTTTGCACCATGCAAATGCCCCCGGACCCCATGGCCGCGGCGCGAGGAAGCAGTGGCTCGGGGCACTTACGGTCACCGTGAGGTTTTCCCAGGCTATGCCAGACACGTTGATCTTGTTGCTCGCCCAGAAACGCAGCGTTTCGTTGCTGGGATGGGTCGGTGCCTCACACTTACAGCTGGCAGGAGAGAAGCCAAGACGGGGGGGGTAAGGGAAAGGCGATGGAGGTGCAGCCCGGAGCTCCTGCCAAGGGGCAGCATCTTTCTCAGGGGGAAAAAAAACCCACTAGTAGCTGGTGAGGAAGTCCAGCTTGCTGTGCATGTGCACAGGGTAGGTGTCTCGCAGGTGACTCAGCTTCTCCAGAGCCTCGTAGATGAAGATGATGCAGATGAGGGAGGCAAAGGCTTCTTCCGTGAAGCGGGTGACGTAGCACACCAAACAGCTGGCGTCGGTGGCCACCAGCACTATGCACAAGAAGGCGGTCCACAGCCCAATGCACGCCCGCAGAGACAGATAGGAGAGCGCGTACTCCCTGCGAAAGCAAAATGAAACAAAGGCTGGAAAGGCCAGCAAGAGGCCCTGAGCCATGCCTGCCTTCGGGGAAAGCGGGGAGCAATTTTGGAGCGTGTCAAGGCTGCGGATGGGAAATGCCGTTTCCATGTACTACCACAGAGAGCCTCGGGGCTGTGGTGTAGGGTGTAGACCCACAGGAGGAGAGGCCAATTACTTAGTTACCACTGCTGAACAAGGATCTTGTGTTAACACCTTGGAGGCTGCTCGAGGTCAGGTCCCTCTTGGGCCAGGTGGTGTTCTCCCACATCACCCTGACGCCCTAACACTGAAACCAGCTGGGTGTGCACCCAGTCACCTGCTGCCAGCAAGCTGGGGCTTAATAATAAACCTTATGGCAATATAAGGGTGGTTTATCTCCCATCAAAGCCATCGCAACAAAAGGACTGTCACTAAAATCTAGCAACTACCCCTAAGAAAAAGAAAAGAAAAGAAAAGAAAAGCATCTTTTCTCCATCACTGCCCCCTTCTGAAGGCTCTCGCAGCACCCAGCTGCGGCAGCCAGCCTTACTTGCAGAATTTGTAGAGGATCTTCTCGAACACGAGCACGGGTCCCGTGCTGCCGAGGATGGTGAGAGGTTGGCCGGCAAAGAGGCAATACACCACGCCGGCCATGGACGCGCCCAGCAGCGACTCCATGGCACTCTGTCCGGGGAAGAGAGGCAGCCGTGAGTAAATAAATCGTTAGGGAGAAACAACAACCAAAGCCCATTCACTGCAGCAAGGACTTTGGCCTGAGTTTGATCCTCCCCCATGGCCCCCAACAGAGAGAGGTGCTCACTATGTGGCCATTGGTCGCCTCCCCCAGCAGTCCCCCGAAGGTGATGACAGGGGACATGCAGGCACAGTAGAGGAAGAGGAAGGACGCCAGGCACTGCAGGCTCAGACCATCCCGGAAGTCGCTCCAGAACCACGGGGCTTTCCGCTTCACGTCCAGGGTCAAACCTCCAAAGAGCCTGCAGGAAGGAAAAAGAAGAGAGTCTGTTCTCTTGGAGGAACACGCTGACTTTGCTTTGCTGCAGAAGGGCAATCACAAGCACAGAGCAACTTCCGTGGCTAAAAAGAAGCACTCTCCTTCATCCCAAATCAAGGAAACCTGCGTGCAATGGTGATGGCTGGGGCTGAGCCCAGCTGCCCAGATCTCCCCCCTGCCCAGCCCAGGGGACCAAGCTGGTCATGTGGAGCCCCTTCACTGAACCAGCTAACCCCAAAGACCTGCTAGAAGGGAAGGTGCATGCTCAGATTTGAGGGGCAAACAGAAAAAAAACACCCAAACTATTAAAGCTCCCACCTTCCCGTCCGCTGCAGTTCAGGGCCACAGTGTTTCTCCAGCGTGCTGTGAGAAGCACCGTCATCAAGAGCTCCTGGCGTCTTCCTTTTTTCCTGTTAAAATGGAAGTAAGATAAAGCTATGGACTTGCAACCACTGGCTCGTTTTGCTTCTGGTCTGGCTCTGTGACTGTGTCAGAGCAGGACCTTGTGAATTTGGGCCCCTGAACAGCATCCCCAGCTGTCCTGCCCGTCCCCCTCGCGCCTCCCGCCGACGCGTCACCCACCTGCGAAGGGACGTTTTTCGGGGGCTCGATTCGGATCGATGGATCCCACTCTCCTGGCGGCAAGACCGTGACCTGATCCAGAAACTCGTCGATGCCAGCCACCAGGTCAGCCCCGTTCTTGGCTTTATAGGCAACGTCACGGAAAACCTGCCAATAGAAGACGACCTGGTGAGAGGACAACCCAGCTCGGATGTCCTAACCAGTGCAATAAACTCTTGCCTAAACGCAAGGCTTTTCCCCCAAAATTTCCTGCTGGAAAGGGCAGGAAATATTCCCCCAAAAGGAAAAAATCTGTGCATCATGGCATTTGTAATCGTCTCCCCCACGAGGCCCCTGTCCCCCATGGCACACCATACCCTTCTGCTTAAAGAGCAAGAGAAGTTTTACTGGCCCTGGCAATGCCACCACTGGGGACAGCGTGCTGGGGACCCCGGCGAGAAGGATGAGGTGCAGGATGCACCCCGGGTGGGATTTCAGCCTCCAGGATGTGGCGTGATGCAAATCTGCGTGTTTGCTTTGGGGTGAGAAAGAGGGCTGGGCTGTTTGGAGAGCTGCGGGCAGCTGGGACAGCAAATCCTCTTCCTCACTACTTCAGAGACAGGGAGAGCTGAAGAAAGGCAAAAATGACCCGGAGCTATCTCATCTTGTCGCACCTCATCCGTCATGATAGTGGCCATGGACCTGCCGATCTCATGGTACTGATGGGCTTTTCCTTCTGGCCCAAGCAAAACAAACAGGAACCTGGGCAGGAAAAACAAAATGAGAGAGAGAAAAAGGTGTCCTTGCTCCGAGAGCACCCAAGGAAAGCCCTGGCAGCTCCCAGCCCAGAGCGTGGCTCAAGACGGGACACGTAGGCTCAGCGACGCCGCGATGAATTTGAAATTCTTCCAAGCCGACGGCAAATTTAATTTGGGGGCCAACTTTCATTACAATTGGCCGATGGGTTTAAAAGCTACAGCAGGGAATGGAGAAACGAAGGCGAGGAGATGTGGGTGGGGGAAACGTGCTTGCTCCCCCTCCCACTCGCCTTGTTCCCTTGGGACACCAAACTGATGCCTGCAACTTGATCTTTGGTTGGGTGTCTTTTTTACGGAAAAAAATTTGCGCTTCTCATTCGCACCTTGTTGGGATGGGAACTTCTGTCATGCCTGAGAGGAGGACAGCCGGGCTCAGGCGGACAAATGCCACGATGGGCTGGTGAAGGAAATCCAGCTCTCCTACCAGCACGTTGGATGCTTCAGCCCCGGTGGGAATTTTCTTCATGAAGTGCAGCTCCGCCTGGGCACGACAAGCGATTTTCAGGCAATTACCCCAACAGCAAAGCCCACAGCGCTCTGCAGCACACTCTGCAGCCAAGTTTGCAAGAGCAAAGCCGGCCCTAAAGGCGTAAGAAAGCTGCGAGTGTCTCACCTTGCTTAAATCCATTGCTCTGCTCTCAGGGTTCACCCCATCTTTAGCTTCCGCAGCGGTGGGAGAAGGACAAGGGGTGATTGTTTGGGCTGGTAGGAAGAAGAAAGACACTCAGAAAGATGGGCAAGGAGCAACTGGGACGCTTCTCCTTTGCCCGGACAAGTCTAATGGGGCCACAGCCCTGCAGAAACCCTCACCTGGCTTGTAGAGGAGGTGCAGGTCTGACTGCCTCTTGCTCACGTCAGCAAACGAGCAGACAGCGGGGAGAAGGTTGGTTGTCTTCTCGTTCTGATGGTGGTGCTTCCTCAAAAGGACTTCTCGAACCTGCGCCCGCATGTGCTCGTCAAACTCCGTGGACTGTTCTTGCTGGGCCAGGATCATATCTGAGGATGGCAAAGGGAAACGAAGCCGTCAGAGCAGAAACCCCAACAAGTCCCGACCCCCAAAGCCCCCAGGGAAGGCTGTGCCACACAGGCTGCACCCTAATGCCGGCTCAGCCTTGCACAGCAAGGCCTTTTAACAATGTTCAGCCTTTGCAGCGAAAACGAGAATTTTCTTTTGCTAAGAAACATCATCCAAGTGCTTATTCATCATTCCGCTAAGATAAATATTGCCCATTCTAAATAACGCAATTTTCTTGCCCGACCTGGCCTTTCTGACTCTACACGTTTACCCAAATTATAAGCAATCTAGAGCACAGACGTTCCCAGAGTTTCCCGTGCTGATCGAGTGCAATTTGCCGAGCCCAGGGAGAAACGTGCTAAGAACGGCTCCGACTTCTCCAGCCCTTGAAAGGGCTGAATGGAGACCTGCCGCCAGCCAAAGATAACTTCTCCAAAGCGGCTTTTGCAATTAACTTCAAGTATCTTCCCCACAGGAATACACTGCTTGGTCATCGCCAGATAACCTCTGCCTTAAAACTCTTCAATGCTGGATGTTAAGGCAAAAGTAAGAAAAAGAATGCGAGGAAACAGCTTGTAAGAAATCGTTCCCTTAAGGAGGTTCAGCTCTTACGCAGACTCCGTATTTCTAAGAGCAGCCTGCTAAGCCCTGACACACGCTCCTTTTTGGCTGCAGAACATTCTCTAGTGGCTTCTCCAACCCCACAAACTGCTTTCAAAAGGACCCCGTATGGGAAGAAAAAAACGGTGCGACTGTTGCACGCCCAGTCTACATCCAAAAACAGCTCATGAGAAAAACACAGTGGGACTTCTGGAAAAGGACGTGCCATTAGGGCAGGGTCTGATGTGGGAGTGAAGAGCTGAGCTCGGCCGTTCCCGGAGGGATGCAGTGCCCACGGTACCTGCAATCTCTTCGATGCTGTTGGCACAAATGTCCAGCAGCACCGACCCGTTGCTGATGCAGCTCCTCAGCTCGGAGAGGCTGTGCAAGGACAGCGTGCCAACGTAGGGCTTGCTCCAGCGCTCGCCGCCATCTTCCACGTCCTCCTCAAACTTCAGCCACCTGTGGACATCGGGTGCGATCAGCCCCATTGCAAGAAAACAGCCCCAGCTCTGCAACCCCTTTGACAGAGCCACGGGGTGGCAAGAGGAGAAGGCTCCTCGTGCCGCCACCTGCAGCTGCAAAAGCTTCGCGTCCTGGAGGGGAGAAAGCAGAGCCCACGGGCGCTGCCGGTGCGGGGACTCCTCTCCCACCGCAGCCAAGCAGCAGGGATTTACCTTGCCGTTTCCTTCCACTCGGCATCTCGGCCCTCTTTTACACAGATCTCATCCAGCTCGGAGAACAAGTGGTGAGGGACATGCTGCTCGTCCTCCTTGGTCCTGAGAATGAACTGCACCCGCTGGGACGGGGAGCCTGGGGGCAGAAGGCAAAGACCCATCCCGTTACCGCGCCTCAACACAGCTCATCACGCTCACGTGCAAAGTGGCCATCAGCACCAGTGCAGCCATAAACACTGGGCTGGCCCCTCTCCTCTGCGTCTGTCTGGGCTTGCACAGAGCCATGGAGAAGGAGAAGCATCTAGTCCACCTCTGCATAAGGATGGGCTGCTTTCCTTCCCCACATTGCCATTTTTAAAGCCAGGATCCCTCTAAGGAAGACGAGCCTACACCCATTAGGCATTTAACTGCATTAAAAAAAAAACCCCAACCAACCAACAAAAAAAAGAAAACTTGGGAAAAAGAGGGTGTTGCTCAATAAGGCCACTTTCCCTCGGAAGAACAGCAACTCACTCAAACTAGCCACGGGGACCTGCTCGCAGAAGGCCCCAGCGCCCACGTTGCCCCCAGGAGTTTAGCGAATGCCGCGGTGGGACTTACAGTGGTAGCCCTGCTCCGTCGGGGCAGAGTCCTTCTCCCGTTCCCCTTCCCGATGCTTCTGGCTGTGGCGTCGGTGATGCCGGTGGCTCTGCCTAACCAGTGGCATCCACGCGCCCACGTACAGGGTCCGGTGGCCTGCGAAAAGCGAAAAAGCGGCGTGTTTTGCAGCACTCTCGGCATTGCAGCAATGGTTGAGGTGGCCGGTGCCTTGCTAAGCCACGGTTAAATCCCAGGAGCAACACCACCTTCCCTTAATCTTATTTTCACCGGACCTCCTTTTTTGCAAGCCTATTTTACTCGAGCTTTGCAACAACACAGCAACAACAAGCGTTGGCTCCGCCTCATCTAAAAGTGCCCTGAAAGTATCGGACCTCTTCTCAAATTCCAGCTTCGGCTGGACAACACTCAGACTTGCTCATTAAGCAGCAACACAAGCTAATTATTGTCAAAATCTCTGTATGGCACGAGGCGACAAGAGACGGTCAAATCAGTCCCATCGTAATGAACTCCAGAACAAAAAAAGAAAATCACAGCCCCGCGTCTGCAGCCCTGAAATGATTCTCCTGACCTCTCCAAGCCAGGAGCAGCCTCTGCGAGAAAAAAAGCCGTCAATTATCGAGCCCCGTGGCTACAACTCACACCGTGGCCTCCCGGGGGCCTTTTTCCCTCCGTTTAAAAAGCCGTAATAGTAAAAAACCTGACAATAACTGTGCTGCTTTATTGAGAAGCGCGGCACGTTTTGCTGCACGTGATGCGACACCCAACAAGGCACACTGGAGAGACTTTGTGCAATGGGAAAACGCGCTGGGCTGGTGGCTCCTCTACCAGGATCTCAGCAGAGACTCACCTTCCAACTCCTCCTTCTCATAGCAAATACTGACAGCGTTGCTCCTTCTTCCCCGGTCGATCACTGCCTCCTCGTCATGTCTCTGTTTAGCAACGACAAGAAGGGAAAAGTTGGGGCTGGGGGTGGAGAGCTCCCTTACGTCCTCCCAGCCATCATCCAGCCCTGCGTCCACGCGAGTCCACGAGCCATCACGCCTCTGCGTGCCTCCTCCTCCTTCAGGCACAGCCCTAAAACCACGGACTTGTAGGAGGTTTTTCTTCCCATACGCAAATAAAACAGCCCATAACATCACCTGTACTGCATACCATGAGAGTCTGGACGTATTTCATACAGCAGGAGAGGGATGACTGTTTCAGACCAAAAAAACCCACCTCCTGCTTTGTTCTTCAGGTTCCTGTCTAAAAAAGCGATTTCCAAACTGGAAAAAATAACCCCAACCCACAAAACTGCACTTTTGAGCCCCGGCCGTGCTACCTGTAACTCTTCCAGAAGTGTCATTTTGTGACCCCCAGTTGGGTTCATCCTCACGTCAGTCACTGGGTTTTGGGGACAACTGAACCTCCAGGTCAGTCAGGGGGCCCGATTCCCCAGGGACTGATGGAGTAGCCCTCACGGGAGGAGCTAAGTGGCACCCAGTGTGCACCAACTCCAGAGACACAATAGGGACCATTATGAAATCACAAGCTATGATGCGGATCCAGGCAGCTACTTAAAGCCACGCACCCCTAGACCCTTCCCGCTTGGAAAACTTAGTGCCTGGGGAGAAGCCAGCTCTGCTTTCAGCAAAAACTCTCCAGAACAGAGAAACTTCCTGCATGAGAGGTGTCAGGCTCAAAAGTGCGCAGAAGGAAAACCCTCCACAGGCTCGTTCGCCCTCCTGAGAAGCAAAGCCCATTAGCAGCAGCATGGTTTCTCTCTTTTTCTTTCTAACAGTAGAGCTGAAGCTCTAGCATCCTGAGGATAACGGGAGGTACAAATACGGTAGGGAAAAAGAACATCTTACTGGATCGATGGGTAGATTCAGAAAAAAACCCTGCTACACAGTAGTTTATCCCGACTGCTAGCTAGAACCGAGAAGACTGTTTTTTCCACCTGCGTCGACAGTTCCGGTGAAACATACTACTCGTCTAGGACGGCTGCATCTGAGGAACGAGAATTAGTTATCTGCAATACAAGGAATAACAATGAGTCATTTTGTGTCATGATATTCATCAGACTGCACAGAGAAACAAGAGACAAATGCATTTGAATAACCATGTCTTGTGTTACGTTTTAACCACTTAACATTCCATGAGAAATACCCCAAGAGCTCAAGAAGAAAGAGCAGAAAGACAGGAGACAGGTGAAAGCCGAGAGCGCCAGCTAGATGGAATGAAAGACCCTCTTCCTTCTCTGAAGCTTCAGCAAGGCTTCCTTCACCTGCTGGTTCCTCCGACTGTAAATGACGGGGTTCAAACTGGGGCTGACGAGACTGCAGAAAAGGGAAAGAACTTTCTCCCTCCCAGAGGAGTTACCGCTCCCGGGCCCCGCGTACATGAAGATGGCGTTTCCATAAAAGACACCCGCCGCGGTCGGGTGGGAGCCACACGTGGACAAGGTTTCGTGCCATCCTGGCGCAGAGCGGATGCGCAGATCGGTGGCCGGGGTGTCCAGGGAGGAAATCAGGATTAAGGCTAAAGGCAAGAGGAAGAAGCACACACAGACAGCAAAGATCAGGACTTTATTGGCAGGAGCGGCAGTGCAGGCCAGCTTTAAGACAGCAACAATTTCACAGGAGAAGTGGACAACCTCGCAGGGGCCACAGAAAGGCAGGTGTAAAGCCAGAGAGGCTTGCAGCGTGCCCAATACGAACGCCAAAGCCCACAAAACCGTGGCAAGGGTGAGGCGCAGCCTCCAGATCACGATGAGGGCATAGCGCAGGGGACGGCAGATTGCCACGTAGCGAACATGAGACATCACGGCCAGCAGCACGCACGCTGTAAGTGCAAAGATTAAATAAAGATGGATCTGTGCCCCACACCCAGCACAGGAGAGGGCTCTGCCTTGTCCAAGGAGGCTCCTTAGCATACGGGGGACATTGCTGGAGGCGTAGCAGATGTCCGCGATGGAGAGGTGGCGGAGGAAGAAGTACACGGGGCTGTGGAGGCAGCAGTCCAGGCAGATAAGCAGAAAGACAAGTGCGTTTCCCATCAGAGTGGCAGAGCAGAGGGCAGAGAAAAGGCCAAAGAGGCAGCGCTGCAGGGCTGGGGTGCTGCAGAACCCCAGGAGGACGAATTCTGTGACAGTCGCTTCATTCTGCACGCTGTGCTGGAGGTGAGGCAGCACAAACTGCGACCACGGAGGTCTGGAAGCAAAGGAGCAAGGAAAAGGAAAGAAAAAGGAGAGTTTTCCTAAGAATGTTGTGTCCTTTACTCTTTACGCTGCAGCTCCCTTCTCCCCGTTCTTCCCTCTGACTCCAGTGAAAGGTGCGTACTACCCTCCCCACGCTGAGCGACGTACATCTGAATTGCAAGCTCCAATCTCTCTGCAAACTTTGAGCAGCTTGACCAATCTCGCACAACTTTGCTGCCTAGCTTGCCCTTGAAGTCTTTCTTTTCCTGGGTTGGTTTGGGGTTTTTTTTGCAGGGGGTGGGGAGGGGCAGGGGGTGGTTTTGCTGTTGGAGAAGATAAGATGATGAAGATTGCAGGTGTCGATTAAGGTGAAGTCAGAACAACTTCAAAGCAGCTATTTTAAATTAAGTCCATATTAAAAGGAATGCACAGTTCACAGAAGAATTCCAGTTTTACCATTAAACCAACCAGCATTTCCAATCCACTGCCGTGTCCTCTTTACCTTCGTGCAATGCATTCCTATTGAATCCTGCAGTTGCTTGATCCGACTCCCCTATCCCAGCAGGGAGGCTACTGCAGGCCCGGGAAGGTCAGGCAGAACGTCACCTTGGTTCCTGCTGTGCAGCTGCTCGCCGTTACCAGTTTCGCAGGGTGCTGGTCAAGGTCCCTGGGCATCCCCTGGCACTTGTCTCCACGCGGCTCTCTGGTCTCCAAGATCTTCCGCCACTTCCAGGATACTTCCTCCAGCCAGGATCTTCACCTTTTCCTTCCTGGGTCCCTTTCTTCTCTTCAAGATCCCTTCTTCTTTCTGGGAACCCTTCTTTTTGCCACCACCTCTTCTTTCTGGAACCCCACGCCCCCCGTTTTCCCAATCTAAGTTGTCTATGTGAGCAGTACGATGCCTGATCAGCCTCCGAATTAAGGCTTCTGGCTCCTAGCTCTTTAGTAACTCTAGGATTCGGGACACGCTGGCTGCGTGTAGCAAGAAGCAGGCTTCTGCTTGACAGCTCAGAATTCAGTTTCAGACATTCACACGCACAGACCTTGCCACACACGTGCACCCCGTCACGTCTTGCCTGGTAACCTTCACAGTTTGAGCCAGTTTTTTGTCTACGGCCGGGCTTCAGACCCAGGGCATGGCCACAGAAGCGCATCCCCCCCGTCAGTCTGTGAGCTGAGCAAGGGAGAGTCAATACTTGTCTGGTGAGCCTCATACCCAGGCAATGTGGGCGACCCCTCTCCTGCGACAGCCCTGGCAAAAGCCACAGCAGGGTGCTCCCTTGCCTCTGCCTAGGTCACCGGGGTTCCCCTGCCTGCCATTGCTCCTTTGTCCTCCTCTGTGTTTGTGGAGATGAACCTTTAACCACACAACCTAACACCTACAACGCCGGGAAAAAGAGAGGCTGCAGAGGGTCCAGCGGGGAAGGTCGCCGATGTAAAATGCTCTTTGTGAGAGGCAGCACACCCAGCTCACCTCCTTGCTCCTGAGCTGCTCTATCGGAAGCACTGCGTGCAGGACGCTCTGCTCAACAGGCTGTGTCTGTCTCTGACTGCCTTGTCCTTGCTGCAGCACCGTGTGCTGGGGGAACGCCACGGAGAGCAAGGAGGACGCTCTTTCCCCAGGAGCAACGGAGGGTGCTCAGCTGAGTGCTGCTGCAGGGGCCAAAGTGGGGCAGGCAGGCAGGCAGGGGAAGGCAGGAACGAGGGAGCTGGGAGGAACCGGCCAGTCTGGGAGATGCCCGAGAGGCTCGAGAACCCTGTAAGCACAGGACGAGCTCACAGGAGGTTCAACGTGAGGCCCTGTGCTTAACCATGCCCTCCAGATCTGGACCTTCTCTGCTTCCCGAGTTACCGTGCAGTTTAACAGCCTGGTGCAGAGATCCTGACTGGGAGATCACTGTACCTCCAGGAGTTAGGGATCCACCTAACAGTTAACCTGAGCGGGTGCAGGTCTGTGCTGCGCTGTACCTACAGCGTGGCCTTCAGGCTGTGTCCCTACACATGCCCCTTGGCCGCAGGATAAACGGAGCTGGTTGACTGTGACAGAGGAGCCTCCAGGCAGCTCCTGCTTGGTACCAGCGATTACGCCACCTGCGCGGCCCTGCCGTTATCTAAAGTGCAGCAAGAAGTCCGCGCGTGAACATCCTTTATGCATGGAGTTGTTTTCTTCTAAGAAAAGTTGTACGACACCGTGAATGACCAAAAAGGAGGAACTTCTCCACAGGCAGGATCTGTACAGTGTGCCAAGGGAAAATCCATCTGGGGTCTGCCCAATGCTGCATGAACGCAGGGTCCCCAGCATCTGAAGGGACCTAAGATTTACTTGCTACCTAGATGCCTCTTCTTGCTGCCTGTATGCCTTCTTCCTGGCTACGTCGCCTCCCAAGAGCTTGCCCACCCCCAGCCTACTGGGGAGGGGGGGAATGGTAGAGAGACAGCCCTGATGCTGTGCCAGCACTGCTCAGCCATGGCCAAAACACTGCTGTGTTATCAACAGCTTTCTAGCTACCAGTACAGAGCACAGCACCACGAGGGCTGCTGTGGGGTAAAGGAACTCCAACTCAGCCAGACCCAATAGAGAAGGAAAGTGGAGGAACAACAGAGGGGGCAGCCCAGGGACACAGAGCCCCAGGTCTCATCCGGCCGCTCCTGTGACCATACGGTGTATTCAAAATCAAATACCTGAAGTGCTTCCTTAGACGCAGTTTACAGCCAGGGGACAAGAAGGTGGCAGTTCTGCATTTTGCAGCTCCCAGGCTGATGGCAGAGCCAAAGCAAAAAAAAAAAAACAAACAACAAAAACCAAACCAACCAAGAGAGGTAAGACTGGAGGCAAGGGGGCAAATGCTTTTCTTTCACCTTAGGCCAACTGCTCGGACGCTCTCTATGCTGCCCTGCCACAGAGGGCATCCCTCTCGTACCAGTAAGAGACATAAGAGCGAATTAAAGCCAGGACCCCAAACCAGACCAAAAACCCGGTCATGATGAAGAAGAAAGTGGAGAATGCATCAAACATAACAGAAAATGATTTTGGACATTCCCAGTTTACATTTGGAAAAAAGAGAGAAAAAAAAAGAGGAGGAATTAGGTATTAAAAGAAGAGCACTGAATGATAAAGCAGTAGCAGTCCCTCTACCACTACAAACCCACACCCCCACACGCACGTACGCACACAGACTTAACACCACCAAACTCCCATTGACTGTGATGTTCACCTCAGCTTGCTGGTCTAGAGATACTGAATGCCTGAAGCACACCAAGGAGAACTGAAAACATCTGCATGGCTTTAATGGGAATCCTCCAACTGAAACAAAGCGCTTTCTCCCTCTGTCTGCGTTGGCACATCCCCGAGTCACGCTCTCACTCCTCTCCTTCAAAGTCAAGATTCCTAAACGTGAAAAGCGGGAGTGGGGAATGGCGATGGGAAGAGAAAAAGAGGGAGAGCATCATCAGTGGAAGACCTGCCAGCTGCTGCTGATTCAGCCCTGTTCGGGGGACCACCCCAGCAGAGAGGAGCTGGTTTGCGTGCCACGGTCCTCACTGCCTGTTCCCAGGGACAGGCCGTTTGCTCAGCCTTGCCGGCCAAAGCGTGGGAGAAGCGTAGGCGTGTGCCGTCGCTTGCAGAGGAGCACGGACACGTTCACGTGCAATCCTTTACCTTCTTCCTCCCTGGATTCAAAGGGTTTCTGTCTTCAAAGTGAGAGCCTTCCGTACGGTCGTTTGTGACATTTCATCCAGGATAATAATCTCAGAAGGATCAGTCCTGCAATAAATATTTCACATAGCAATCCGTGATTATGGGAACTGATGCCACCAAGGGCATTAGCATCAGCGAGAGGAACAGCGGAGCCCCGAGAATCAAAGCTCCGCATAAGTGTGGGAGGTTTTGCTGGATGAGGAGTTTTGGGAGGCAAGCCGGGGAGCTGCAGAGCAACAGCTCTGTGCAAAGGCTCTTGCTGGGGTCTAGCCCCGGTGCGGGTTCCTAAGCCACTGCTGGTACAGATCACGCCTGCAACTCCGCATGTGTAAGTATGAGGATCTCCAGCTACCGTAAAGGCACTGATGATGCAAGGTTTGGGGGTCAAACGCGAGGGCTGCAGCCGCTCTGCTTGGGGTGGCTTGCCCTGCGATCACCTCCTGCAGCCCTGCCCCCGAATTTGATTTTCCCACCAAGCTGCCTGCTGGTTTCTGTGGAATGCCCCACCAAGAGGCAAGTGGAGAAAACTCTGCCAAACACCTTCAAGCTAATCTTGCCGGGGGTCCTGGCGCTTGCTGGGGCTTTACCTGTCACTGCCTTGCTTTGGGATATCCACGTCGCTCGTCTTCCCCACGTTCAGCTGAACTGAACTTGCAGCAGCAGCAGCTTCCACCACCCTCCTGGACTCCTGATGTAAAAAAGGGACAAATCACGTTCTCTGTCTTTGGTCAAAGTGGAGATAAGCTGAATGCCCAGCACAAACTTAGCAGTCTGCCCTCCCCTTCTGCCCCTTGGCAGCTATAGGTATTAGTGCAGCAGGGGAGAAACCGTTCACTCCAAAGATTTCGGGGCAGGGGGATTGTGTGTTCAAAACACGATTATGAGCAAATCTTGCCAGCAGCAGCAGCAGCATCTAATAATAATCATCATAATGATAATGACCTTTGTGAAAAACGACTCGTTTTAAAAATTACACCTGTATTCAAGTGTTCAGCTCACTGCTACTTGAGGAAACAAAGGTTACAACGTGGGACCCAGCCTATTGGGATCTATTTCGACTGAGTGCTGATCTTCCCCCAACGTTTCCAGACAAGCTGAAAGAGAAACAGGCAATCTCACAGCCCGACGGAGATGTCCAGCCCCGAGGACCCAGCAAGCCTTACCTCTTCTTCTTCTCCAGCTTCATTTCTGGCATCGTCCAACTTCTTCTTCCTTTCTGGCATAAGGTCATCCAGAAAGCTGAGCTCTCGCTTTGAGAAGCAGAAATCCATCGCTTTCCGGACAAAGACGAGAGCCAAAACCTTCGCGAGTAAGAGGGAAGATGCGGTGAGCTCAGAGACGATGCCACCTCTCACTCCAACGCTGCAAACACCCCGCTGCCGAGCGGCGGCAGCTCTTACCATCATGGGAAAGATGATGGCGGCACGGGACACCTTGATGGTCCAGAGCAGGACGAGGCAGGTCAGCTGGATCACCGTGAACAAATGCACCTTTCGCAAGGGCACGTGCCGCAGGTAGATGAAATCCGGCTGGTGTTTCGCCGGCATCCAAAACAGCTTCAAGCGATCAAAGAACTGCAAAACAAAAGGGAGAGGTTGCCACCTTGGGACTGCGGCAAGGTTCTGGCCCTCTCGAGACGGGGAGGCAGTTTGCAGCATCTCGCTTGCCGTCAGAAATCCTGGATCCCACCGCGTTCCTCCTGGGAGCAGCACCCATTTTCCCTTTGCTCCATCTATCAACCGGCTTGCCCCCGAGAGCTGCCCACCAAACGGCAACTATTCCATGCCATTCCATTAGTAGCATTTCTCGGCCCACTGAATCCCCCAAGCGAGGATTTCCACCAGTGGTAGAAACTGCCTTCCCTTTGCACTGAATTCCCCCGCTTTCACGTAACCAAACACTGACCTGCCCTAAACCCTGAAACAGAGAGCGCTGAACTTGCCTGGTCCTCCCAGCCCTATATACCTCCTGTGCCTCCACCAATCTTTTGCTTACACAAAAGACTTTCATTGCTTGCTCTGCGAGAAGTTTTTCCCATGCCACTGCTTTTTTTCCCTGCTGCTACGGAGACAAAATACCAGGGAGCCGACACGCTGCACGCTGTAAAAGAGTCCGTACCTGAATTCCTCTGAGCGACGACACACCCATGTAGAGAAAGACGCCATAAAGCACAGGCATTGGTATAAACTGGGGGGGGAGAAAGAAAAAAAAAAAAGAATGCAATCGTTTCTTTTTCTATATTGCATTTTCAGTATTACCACCCTCTTCCACAGGCACTGCCTAAAATTGCTTGAAGCTTTCCAGCTTCCATTCAGGCTTAGAGATGGGTCAGATTTTAACCATTAAAGATTTTGTGCGCACGAGTGAGCTAAGGCTCTGCTTTAGGCTGAACTTTGGAGTTACCTCTCCTCAGAATAATCCTATTTTCCAGAAAGCTTGGAGGAAAATAGGCAATTTCACCCGTGCTGCCCTATGCCGCAGTCCGTGGCAGCAGAAAAACACTTCTGCCTATTCTTGGGGCAACAGGCAAAGGCCACATGCCTCCTTTTAGCCTAGAGACGAGATTACTTTGTGGGAGGAACGTGCAAGGAAGCCCACGGGGATGACCTCAGTGTGTTTAGCTCCTGGGAATGGCTGCTCCGGGGCATTTGGGCAGCAAATTGCAGCCAGTAAAGGGCTGCCTGTTTGAAAGAGAGCAGATGTGCTGGTCTGAATATGCTCAACTGTAACCCATAAACATGGGCGGGCCTGAAAGACACCCGAAAATTCAAGCAGTTGCGTTGCTCGCTCGCCTCGAGCACACCAAACGGGGGCCTGAAGGGCTGCAAAGCCTAACCGAGGCTGGTTCCCACCGTGGGTCGAGCCCCAAGGGTTGGGATCACCTCCTCCTCCTCCGCTCCACAACTAACTCCTCAGGCCTGCAGAGAGGGGACTGGTTTTCTGTAACCTCCAACAAGCTCGCGGTTGTTGGGTGGTTTGCATTTTCCTCTCACCTTTAACACGGAAGTGAAGAAGACGGAGCAGCCCATGAGCACAAAGATCAGCAAGCCAGTGACTCTCTGCTCTCGTATCCCCAGAAACTTGGGTTGTTCTCCTGGAGCTGAGCAGTCAGACTCTACTTTGAGGCTATTCACGTGGGTGATGGACAGGACGGTCGCAGCCACAAACCAGGGCAGCCCCATCACAGAGCACACCCCGAGCATCACGGCCACCACAAAAAGGTCCAGGTGGTACCCGCATCCTTTCTGCAGGCAGGAAAACAAGAAACAGAGCATCCCATAGCACAAGAGCAAGGAGAACGTCGCAAGGCAGACTCAAACCCGGCTCGAGCACAAGTCAACTTCTTCAGAATTTAAAACAAGAAATGGAAACAAGTAAGGGTGTATGCAAGCTTTGCACACGCACCTGGCATGAAAATCGGGCAGGAGTTCAGATGCAAGGGATATGGGGAGCTTGTGCGATACATACTTCTCCAAAAAAAAAAAAAAAGCCACCCCACAACCCAAAACCACCAAACCATTTTTTTCACTCACAAAGAAAATTCTACCACTTGCAAGGAAGGCGTGACTCTGAGTTATCCCTGGCAGCGCATCAAAACAATTCATTCCCCGCACCTGCTGCTGCTGCCATTTTAAAACAAAAAGGCGCTTCTATATTGCTCCAAGATTAATTTGCTCCTCCAAAAGGTTGCTCATCTGAACTGCCCTGTCACTTGCTCCCTGCATCATCGTTAATCCAGGAGAGCATCCTGCCACGCAGCCTGGCCTTGTCCCAAACCAATGCCTTCAGAAAGCATCGGGAATAAGAGCTTCTCCCCAGACCTGCAGCCCAGAAGGGGCTGGGGCTGGGGTCATCTCTCGCAGGCCCTTACCTTCAGCTTGTGCTCCTTCCTGTTCACAATAACGGCACTGATCTGCTGGTCCATGAATATCAAGATGGTGCAGAGCAGAGCTGGGACGAGCGCAGCCAACACCGTCCACCAAGGGTTGGGTCCTATGGGGTTGATGAACCACCCGCGGTCGTCTCTGGTAGGCTGCAACAAAGCCCACACGTCAGCATCGTCTCCCAGCCCAGGCACTCCACTGGCTTTCATTTTCCCCTCCCTCCCTGTGTCAGAGCACCTCCCAGCCCTGGCTTCACGTCCCCCTCTCCCGTGGGCTTCAGCAGTGCCGGTGTCCTCTTTGCAAGCACCTCTAGATACTTCTCCTGTAGGTATCTAGTTTTGGGGCCATCTTCTCGGTTCCAGGAGGAAGCAAGGCACTTGGAGGTGGAAGAGGAGATGCTCACACCCCCAGCATCTCCTCCAGACTCAGCCCTGCCCCGCCCCGGCATCACCTTGTGGCACCCCCACGTGCCAAAACACCCCAGTACCTTGAACGCATGGGGGACCTGGAGCTTCGGCGATGGGATCCCAGCCACAAAGTCAAGGAGCACCATGATGACGATGGTGAGGAAGACAGCAAAGTCGCTCACTGTGGACCGTACCTGGGGCAAGAAACCAGAGGTGAAAGGGGCATGGCAAACAGGGCCGTAACGTGAGATGCCAGAGTTGCAGACATCCACAACGTTAGGCTGGTTAACCAAATCCCACCACCCCTCTGAGCACATGCAGCCTGATCCCTTGCTTAGATACTGTTGCTGTGTTTGTCCCTGTGACATCTGGTGTCAGACAATAAAAAAAGCTTAATTAGGTGGACAAGGGTTGGTTTAAGTCAAAACCTAAAAATAATAATAATAATATTAAAAATAAGAAAACAGATGTCTGCCACTACAGCTACACTCACAGCTACAATGGCAACAAGGCACTGAGGCATCCTTTAGTCCTCAAAAGGAAGCTCCTCATTCGAATCTACTTTCCGCTCGAGCACATAATGCGCAGAAGGTAAGGAAAAAAAAACCAAAACCCCAACCCCCAAAACTTTGGGAAACCTGACTTCCTACTACCTGAGGAGGAAAAATAAAAAAAAAAAAAAAAAAAAAAAATCTTCAATCTGGGGCAGGTCACGAGGCAGGTGGGAAATGCTACGATGATTTTGCACTCATGGAAATGAGTGCGGGACGTCCAAGCTCTTGGAGAGCTTGGCCTGCAAGGCCAACGTTTCCCAGCTTGACCAAGGCGGGGCAAATACTGCTTAGTGCTCCAGGAAAGCCATTTTGGGAAACGAGTGTGGAGATGGATGCTGGCCACCATCTTCTACTTACTCTGGTTGGAAAGTAGCGGCTGGTTTTAAACTTCTTCAAGAAGCCTGACAGGGCAAAGGTGGCGAAGAAGAGGATGCAGCACCAGAGGAACACGTCAGGCGTGTAGGGGCCGTCGCGTCCACAGGCAGGTCCTTGAAACTCCCCACGCAAATACCGACATTCCTGGAGAGACAGAGCGTCAGGACACAAAGGCAGTGCACGTGCGGCAGGGAAACCTCGCATAGCTAGGGGGTTTTGAGGACCTCGGTCCAAGATCCACGACCCTGTAACTGCTCCTGCCAATGGAGATTTATATTTAATGAGCAGCAGCAGCTGAACAAGTGACACATCGAACTACAGAGCGGAGAAATGAGACGTGAGGGGACGCCATACCACACACCCTCGGCACATCCTCTGCCTGCCATTCGAGCAATCGTGGCTAAAGAAGACACCAGAGGGGAAGGAAACACTGGAAACTCTTGGGGATAGAGAGAGAGGCAAGAGGGAAGGAGGGCTAAAGACAACCATGGCAGGAAAGGAGGAGAAGAGACAAATCGTCCCTTCCCAGGGGAGGGCTCGCAGAACCTGGCCAAGAGGGGATGAAGGCCACCGTAAGAGCCTGCCGCCCTAGGCCCGGGCTCTGCTTCCAGCAACAACAGCCTGAGAGGCTGCTCAGACATTTATGCATGGACCTACAGACAGCACTGAATGAGAAAGCAAGGCCTGGAGTTACTAGGAACCCATTAAGGAGGCCAATGACTACCTTTCAAGCATGAACTTAAGTCCTACAACTTCTACAGTAATCAAACCACCCACTACTTAACCTTCCTCCCAGTCAGAAGTACTGTCCTGCAACAGGCTTGAGGGGGACACTTGCTACCCACAATGCTGGGGACCAGGTAGACTGGGACAAGGTGGACTCTCCTCCCCAGGACCAAGCAGGTTCAAAGCACACACTAGATCTAAGCAAGGACTTTTCCGAGCAGCACTAGCACAGTTTGAAGCCCATCATTCCCTGAAGGGCTCTGACTTTTGCACCATGCAAATGCCCCCGGACCCCATGGCCGCGGCGCGAGGAAGCAGTGGCTCGGGGCACTTACGGTCACCGTGAGGTTTTCCCAGGCTATGCCAGACACGTTGATCTTGTTGCTCGCCCAGAAACGCAGCGTTTCGTTGCTGGGATGGGTCGGTGCCTCACACTTACAGCTGGCAGGAGAGAAGCCAAGACGGGGGGGGTAAGGGAAAGGCGATGGAGGTGCAGCCCGGAGCTCCTGCCAAGGGGCAGCATCTTTCTCAGGGGGAAAAAAAACCCACTAGTAGCTGGTGAGGAAGTCCAGCTTGCTGTGCATGTGCACAGGGTAGGTGTCTCGCAGGTGACTCAGCTTCTCCAGAGCCTCGTAGATGAAGATGATGCAGATGAGGGAGGCAAAGGCTTCTTCCGTGAAGCGGGTGACGTAGCACACCAAACAGCTGGCGTCGGTGGCCACCAGCACTATGCACAAGAAGGCGGTCCACAGCCCAATGCACGCCCGCAGAGACAGATAGGAGAGCGCGTACTCCCTGCGAAAGCAAAATGAAACAAAGGCTGGAAAGGCCAGCAAGAGGCCCTGAGCCATGCCTGCCTTCGGGGAAAGCGGGGAGCAATTTTGGAGCGTGTCAAGGCTGCGGATGGGAAATGCCGTTTCCATGTACTACCACAGAGAGCCTCGGGGCTGTGGTGTAGGGTGTAGACCCACAGGAGGAGAGGCCAATTACTTAGTTACCACTGCTGAACAAGGATCTTGTGTTAACACCTTGGAGGCTGCTCGAGGTCAGGTCCCTCTTGGGCCAGGTGGTGTTCTCCCACATCACCCTGACGCCCTAACACTGAAACCAGCTGGGTGTGCACCCAGTCACCTGCTGCCAGCAAGCTGGGGCTTAATAATAAACCTTATGGCAATATAAGGGTGGTTTATCTCCCATCAAAGCCATCGCAACAAAAGGACTGTCACTAAAATCTAGCAACTACCCCTAAGAAAAAGAAAAGAAAAGAAAAGAAAAGAAAAGCATCTTTTCTCCATCACTGCCCCCTTCTGAAGGCTCTCGCAGCACCCAGCTGCGGCAGCCAGCCTTACTTGCAGAATTTGTAGAGGATCTTCTCGAACACGAGCACGGGTCCCGTGCTGCCGAGGATGGTGAGAGGTTGGCCGGCAAAGAGGCAATACACCACGCCGGCCATGGACGCGCCCAGCAGCGACTCCATGGCACTCTGTCCGGGGAAGAGAGGCAGCCGTGAGTAAATAAATCGTTAGGGAGAAACAACAACCAAAGCCCATTCACTGCAGCAAGGACTTTGGCCTGAGTTTGATCCTCCCCCATGGCCCCCAACAGAGAGAGGGGCTCACTATGTGGCCATTGGTCGCCTCCCCCAGCAGTCCCCCGAAGGTGATGACAGGGGACATGCAGGCACAGTAGAGGAAGAGGAAGGACGCCAGGCACTGCAGGCTCAGACCATCCCGGAAGTCGCTCCAGAACCACGGGGCTTTCCGCTTCACGTCCAGGGTCAAACCTCCAAAGAGCCTGCAGGAAGGAAAAAGAAGAGAGTCTGTTCTCTTGGAGGAACACGCTGACTTTGCTTTGCTGCAGAAGGGCAATCACAAGCACAGAGCAACTTCCGTGGCTAAAAAGAAGCACTCTCCTTCATCCCAAATCAAGGAAACCTGCGTGCAATGGTGATGGCTGGGGCTGAGCCCAGCTGCCCAGATCTCCCCCCTGCCCAGCCCAGGGGACCAAGCTGGTCATGTGGAGCCCCTTCACTGAACCAGCTAACCCCAAAGACCTGCTAGAAGGGAAGGTGCATGCTCAGATTTGAGGGGCAAACAGAAAAAAAACACCCAAACTATTAAAGCTCCCACCTTCCCGTCCGCTGCAGTTCAGGGCCACAGTGTTTCTCCAGCGTGCTGTGAGAAGCACCGTCATCAAGAGCTCCTGGCGTCTTCCTTTTTTCCTGTTAAAATGGAAGTAAGATAAAGCTATGGACTTGCAACCACTGGCTCGTTTTGCTTCTGGTCTGGCTCTGTGACTGTGTCAGAGCAGGACCTTGTGAATTTGGGCCCCTGAACAGCATCCCCAGCTGTCCTGCCCGTCCCCCTCGCGCCTCCCGCCGACGCGTCACCCACCTGCGAAGGGACGTTTTTCGGGGGCTCGATTCGGATCGATGGATCCCACTCTCCTGGCGGCAAGACCGTGACCTGATCCAGAAACTCGTCGATGCCAGCCACCAGGTCAGCCCCGTTCTTGGCTTTATAGGCAACGTCACGGAAAACCTGCCAATAGAAGACGACCTGGTGAGAGGACAACCCAGCTCGGATGTCCTAACCAGTGCAATAAACTCTTGCCTAAACGCAAGGCTTTTCCCCCAAAATTTCCTGCTGGAAAGGGCAGGAAATATTCCCCCAAAAGGAAAAAATCTGTGCATCATGGCATTTGTAATCGTCTCCCCCACGAGGCCCCTGTCCCCCATGGCACACCATACCCTTCTGCTTAAAGAGCAAGAGAAGTTTTACTGGCCCTGGCAATGCCACCACTGGGGACAGCGTGCTGGGGACCCCGGCGAGAAGGATGAGGTGCAGGATGCACCCCGGGTGGGATTTCAGCCTCCAGGATGTGGCGTGATGCAAATCTGCGTGTTTGCTTTGGGGTGAGAAAGAGGGCTGGGCTGTTTGGAGAGCTGCGGGCAGCTGGGACAGCAAATCCTCTTCCTCACTACTTCAGAGACAGGGAGAGCTGAAGAAAGGCAAAAATGACCCGGAGCTATCTCATCTTGTCGCACCTCATCCGTCATGATAGTGGCCATGGACCTGCCGATCTCATGGTACTGATGGGCTTTTCCTTCTGGCCCAAGCAAAACAAACAGGAACCTGGGCAGGAAAAACAAAATGAGAGAGAGAAAAAGGTGTCCTTGCTCCGAGAGCACCCAAGGAAAGCCCTGGCAGCTCCCAGCCCAGAGCGTGGCTCAAGACGGGACACGTAGGCTCAGCGACGCCGCGATGAATTTGAAATTCTTCCAAGCCGACGGCAAATTTAATTTGGGGGCCAACTTTCATTACAATTGGCCGATGGGTTTAAAAGCTACAGCAGGGAATGGAGAAACGAAGGCGAGGAGATGTGGGTGGGGGAAACGTGCTTGCTCCCCCTCCCACTCGCCTTGTTCCCTTGGGACACCAAACTGATGCCTGCAACTTGATCTTTGGTTGGGTGTCTTTTTTACGGAAAAAAATTTGCGCTTCTCATTCGCACCTTGTTGGGATGGGAACTTCTGTCATGCCTGAGAGGAGGACAGCCGGGCTCAGGCGGACAAATGCCACGATGGGCTGGTGAAGGAAATCCAGCTCTCCTACCAGCACGTTGGATGCTTCAGCCCCGGTGGGAATTTTCTTCATGAAGTGCAGCTCCGCCTGGGCACGACAAGCGATTTTCAGGCAATTACCCCAACAGCAAAGCCCACAGCGCTCTGCAGCACACTCTGCAGCCAAGTTTGCAAGAGCAAAGCCGGCCCTAAAGGCGTAAGAAAGCTGCGAGTGTCTCACCTTGCTTAAATCCATTGCTCTGCTCTCAGGGTTCACCCCATCTTTAGCTTCCGCAGCGGTGGGAGAAGGACAAGGGGTGATTGTTTGGGCTGGTAGGAAGAAGAAAGACACTCAGAAAGATGGGCAAGGAGCAACTGGGACGCTTCTCCTTTGCCCGGACAAGTCTAATGGGGCCACAGCCCTGCAGAAACCCTCACCTGGCTTGTAGAGGAGGTGCAGGTCTGACTGCCTCTTGCTCACGTCAGCAAACGAGCAGACAGCGGGGAGAAGGTTGGTTGTCTTCTCGTTCTGATGGTGGTGCTTCCTCAAAAGGACTTCTCGAACCTGCGCCCGCATGTGCTCGTCAAACTCCGTGGACTGTTCTTGCTGGGCCAGGATCATATCTGAGGATGGCAAAGGGAAACGAAGCCGTCAGAGCAGAAACCCCAACAAGTCCCGACCCCCAAAGCCCCCAGGGAAGGCTGTGCCACACAGGCTGCACCCTAATGCCGGCTCAGCCTTGCACAGCAAGGCCTTTTAACAATGTTCAGCCTTTGCAGCGAAAACGAGAATTTTCTTTTGCTAAGAAACATCATCCAAGTGCTTATTCATCATTCCGCTAAGATAAATATTGCCCATTCTAAATAACGCAATTTTCTTGCCCGACCTGGCCTTTCTGACTCTACACGTTTACCCAAATTATAAGCAATCTAGAGCACAGACGTTCCCAGAGTTTCCCGTGCTGATCGAGTGCAATTTGCCGAGCCCAGGGAGAAACGTGCTAAGAACGGCTCCGACTTCTCCAGCCCTTGAAAGGGCTGAATGGAGACCTGCCGCCAGCCAAAGATAACTTCTCCAAAGCGGCTTTTGCAATTAACTTCAAGTATCTTCCCCACAGGAATACACTGCTTGGTCATCGCCAGATAACCTCTGCCTTAAAACTCTTCAATGCTGGATGTTAAGGCAAAAGTAAGAAAAAGAATGCGAGGAAACAGCTTGTAAGAAATCGTTCCCTTAAGGAGGTTCAGCTCTTACGCAGACTCCGTATTTCTAAGAGCAGCCTGCTAAGCCCTGACACACGCTCCTTTTTGGCTGCAGAACATTCTCTAGTGGCTTCTCCAACCCCACAAACTGCTTTCAAAAGGACCCCGTATGGGAAGAAAAAAACGGTGCGACTGTTGCACGCCCAGTCTACATCCAAAAACAGCTCATGAGAAAAACACAGTGGGACTTCTGGAAAAGGACGTGCCATTAGGGCAGGGTCTGATGTGGGAGTGAAGAGCTGAGCTCGGCCGTTCCCGGAGGGATGCAGCGCCCACGGTACCTGCAATCTCTTCGATGCTGTTGGCACAAATGTCCAGCAGCACCGACCCGTTGCTGATGCAGCTCCTCAGCTCGGAGAGGCTGTGCAAGGACAGCGTGCCAACGTAGGGCTTGCTCCAGCGCTCGCCGCCATCTTCCACGTCCTCCTCAAACTTCAGCCACCTGTGGACATCGGGTGCGATCAGCCCCATTGCAAGAAAACAGCCCCAGCTCTGCAACCCCTTTGACAGAGCCACGGGGTGGCAAGAGGAGAAGGCTCCTCGTGCCGCCACCTGCAGCTGCAAAAGCTTCGCGTCCTGGAGGGGAGAAAGCAGAGCCCACGGGCGCTGCCGGTGCGGGGACTCCTCTCCCACCGCAGCCAAGCAGCAGAGATTTACCTTGCCGTTTCCTTCCACTCGGCATCTCGGCCCTCTTTTACACAGATCTCATCCAGCTCGGAGAACAAGTGGTGAGGGACATGCTGCTCGTCCTCCTTGGTCCTGAGAATGAACTGCACCCGCTGGGACGGGGAGCCTGGGGGCAGAAGGCAAAGACCCATCCCGTTACCGCGCCTCAACACAGCTCATCACGCTCACGTGCAAAGTGGCCATCAGCACCAGTGCAGCCATAAACACTGGGCTGGCCCCTCTCCTCTGCGTCTGTCTGGGCTTGCACAGAGCCATGGAGAAGGAGAAGCATCTAGCCCACCTCTGCATAAGGATGGGCTGCTTTCCTTCCCCACATTGCCATTTTTAAAGCCAGGATCCCTCTAAGGAAGACGAGCCTACACCCATTAGGCATTTAACTGCATTAAAAAAAAAACCCCAACCAACCAACAAAAAAAAGAAAACTTGGGAAAAAGAGGGTGTTGCTCAATAAGGCCACTTTCCCTCGGAAGAACAGCAACTCACTCAAACTAGCCACGGGGACCTGCTCGCAGAAGGCCCCAGCGCCCACGTTGCCCCCAGGAGTTTAGCGAATGCCGCGGTGGGACTTACAGTGGTAGCCCTGCTCCGTCGGGGCAGAGTCCTTCTCCCGTTCCCCTTCCCGATGCTTCTGGCTGTGGCGTCGGTGATGCCGGTGGCTCTGCCTAACCAGTGGCATCCACGCGCCCACATACAGGGTCCGGTGGCCTGCGAAAAGCGAAAAAGCGGCGTGTTTTGCAGCACTCTCGGCATTGCAGCAATGGTTGAGGTGGCCGGTGCCTTGCTAAGCCACGGTTAAATCCCAGGAGCAACACCACCTTCCCTTAATCTTATTTTCACCGGACCTCCTTTTTTGCAAGCCTATTTTACTCGAGCTTTGCAACAACACAGCAACAACAAGCGTTGGCTCCGCCTCATCTAAAAGTGCCCTGAAAGTATCGGACCTCTTCTCAAATTCCAGCTTCGGCTGGACAACACTCAGACTTGCTCATTAAGCAGCAACACAAGCTAATTATTGTCAAAATCTCTGTACGGCACGAGGCGACAAGAGACGGTCAAATCAGTCCCATCGTAATGAACTCCAGAACAAAAAAAGAAAATCACAGCCCCGCGTCTGCAGCCCTGAAATGATTCTCCTGACCTCTCCAAGCCAGGAGCAGCCTCTGCGAGAAAAAAAGCCGTCAATTATCGAGCCCCGTGGCTACAACTCACACCGTGGCCTCCCGGGGGCCTTTTTCCCTCCGTTTAAAAAGCCGTAATAGTAAAAAACCTGACAATAACTGTGCTGCTTTATTGAGAAGCGCGGCACGTTTTGCTGCACGTGATGCGACACCCAACAAGGCACACTGGAGAGACTTTGTGCAATGGGAAAACGCGCTGGGCTGGTGGCTCCTCTACCAGGATCTCAGCAGAGACTCACCTTCCAACTCCTCCTTCTCATAGCAAATACTGACAGCGTTGCTCCTTCTTCCCCGGTCGATCACTGCCTCCTCGTCATGTCTCTGTTTAGCAACGACAAGAAGGGAAAAGTTGGGGCTGGGGGTGGAGAGCTCCCTTACGTCCTCCCAGCCATCATCCAGCCCTGCGTCCACGCGAGTCCACGAGCCATCACGCCTCTGCGTGCCTCCTCCTCCTTCAGGCACAGCCCTAAAACCACGGACTTGTAGGAGGTTTTTCTTCCCATACGCAAATAAAACAGCCCATAACATCACCTGTACTGCATACCATGAGAGTCTGGACGTATTTCATACAGCAGGAGAGGGATGACTGTTTCAGACCAAAAAAACCCACCTCCTGCTTTGTTCTTCAGGTTCCTGTCTAAAAAAGCGATTTCCAAACTGGAAAAAATAACCCCAACCCACAAAACTGCACTTTTGAGCCCCGGCCGTGCTACCTGTAACTCTTCCAGAAGTGTCATTTTGTGACCCCCAGTTGGGTTCATCCTCACGTCAGTCACTGGGTTTTGGGGACAACTGAACCTCCAGGTCAGTCAGGGGGCCCGATTCCCCAGGGACTGATGGAGTAGCCCTCACGGGAGGAGCTAAGTGGCACCCAGTGTGCACCAACTCCAGAGACACAATAGGGACCATTATGAAATCACAAGCTATGATGCGGATCCAGGCAGCTACTTAAAGCCACGCACCCCTAGACCCTTCCCGCTTGGAAAACTTAGTGCCTGGGGAGAAGCCAGCTCTGCTTTCAGCAAAAACTCTCCAGAACAGAGAAACTTCCTGCATGAGAGGTGTCAGGCTCAAAAGTGCGCAGAAGGAAAACCCTCCACAGGCTCGTTCGCCCTCCTGAGAAGCAAAGCCCATTAGCAGCAGCATGGTTTCTCTCTTTTTCTTTCTAACAGTAGAGCTGAAGCTCTAGCATCCTGAGGATAACGGGAGGTACAAATACGGTAGGGAAAAAGAACATCTTACTGGATCGATGGGTAGATTCAGAAAAAAACCCTGCTACACAGTAGTTTATCCCGACTGCTAGCTAGAACCGAGAAGACTGTTTTTTCCACCTGCGTCGACAGTTCCGGTGAAACATACTACTCGTCTAGGACGGCTGCATCTGAGGAACGAGAATTAGTTATCTGCAATACAAGGAATAACAATGAGTCATTTTGTGTCATGATATTCATCAGACTGCACAGAGAAACAAGAGACAAATGCATTTGAATAACCATGTCTTGTGTTACGTTTTAACCACTTAACATTCCATGAGAAATACCCCAAGAGCTCAAGAAGAAAGAGCAGAAAGACAGGAGACAGGTGAAAGCCGAGAGCGCCAGCTAGACGGAATGAAAGACCCTCTTCCTTCTCTGAAGCTTCAGCAAGGCTTCCTTCACCTGCTGGTTCCTCCGACTGTAAATGACGGGGTTCAAACTGGGGCTGACGAGACTGCAGAAAAGGGAAAGAACTTTCTCCCTCCCAGAGGAGTTACCGCTCCCGGGCCCCGCGTACATGAAGATGGCGTTTCCATAAAAGACACCCGCCACAGTCGGGTGGGAGCCACACGTGGACAAGGTTTCGTGCCATCCTGGCGCAGAGCGGATGCGCAGATCGGTGGCCGGGGTGTCCAGGGAGGAAATCAGGATTAAGGCTAAAGGCAAGAGGAAGAAGCACACACAGACAGCAAAGATCAGGACTTTATTGGCAGGAGCGGCAGTGCAGGCCAGCTTTAAGACAGCAACAATTTCACAGGAGAAGTGGACAACCTCGCAGGGGCCACAGAAAGGCAGGTGTAAAGCCAGAGAGGCTTGCAGTGTGCCCAATACGAACGCCAAAGCCCACAAAACCGTGGCAAGGGTGAGGCGCAGCCTCCAGATCACGATGAGGGCATAGCGCAGGGGACGGCAGATTGCCACGTAGCGAACATGAGACATCACGGCCAGCAGCACGCACGCTGTAAGTGCAAAGATTAAATAAAGATGGATCTGTGCCCCACACCCAGCACAGGAGAGGGCTCTGCCTTGTCCAAGGAGGCTCCTTAGCATACGGGGGACATTGCTGGAGGCGTAGCAGATGTCCGCGATGGAGAGGTGGCAGAGGAAGAAGTACACGGGGCTGTGGAGGCAGCAGTCCAGGCAGATAAGCAGAAAGACAAGTGCGTTTCCCATCAGAGTGGCAGAGCAGAGGGCAGAGAAAAGGCCAAAGAGGCAGTGCTGCAGGGCTGGGGTGCTGCAGAACCCCAGGAGGACGAATTCTGTGACAGTCGCTTCATTCTGCACGCTGTGCTGGAGGTGAGGCAGCACAAACTGCGACCACGGAGGTCTGGAAGCAAAGGAGCAAGGAAAAGGAAAGAAAAAGGAGAGTTTTCCTAAGAATGTTGTGTCCTTTACTCTTTACGCTGCAGCTCCCTTCTCCCCGTTCTTCCCTCTGACTCCAGTGAAAGGTGCGTACTACCCTCCCCACGCTGAGCGACGTACATCTGAATTGCAAGCTCCAATCTCTCTGCAAACTTTGAGCAGCTTGACCAATCTCGCACAACTTTGCTGCCTAGCTTGCCCTTGAAGTCTTTCTTTTCCTGGGTTGGTTTGGGGTTTTTTTTGCAGGGGGTGGGGAGGGGCAGGGGGTGGTTTTGCTGTTGGAGAAGATAAGATGATGAAGATTGCAGGTGTCGATTAAGGTGAAGTCAGAACAACTTCAAAGCAGCTATTTTAAATTAAGTCCATATTAAAAGGAATGCACAGTTCACAGAAGAATTCCAGTTTTACCATTAAACCAACCAGCATTTCCAATCCACTGCCGTGTCCTCTTTACCTTCGTGCAATGCATTCCTATTGAATCCTGCAGTTGCTTGATCCGACTCCCCTATCCCAGCAGGGAGGCTACTGCGGGCCCGGGAAGGTCAGGCAGAACGTCACCTTGGTTCCTGCTGTGCAGCTGCTCGCCGTTACCAGTTTCGCAGGGTGCTGGTCAAGGTCCCTGGGCATCCCCTGGCACTTGTCTCCACGCGGCTCTCTGGTCTCCAAGATCTTCCGCCACTTCCAGGATACTTCCTCCAGCCAGGATCTTCACCTTTTCCTTCCTGGGTCCCTTTCTTCTCTTCAAGATCCCTTCTTCTTTCTGGGAACCCTTCTTTTTGCCACCACCTCTTCTTTCTGGAACCCCACGCCCCCCGTTTTCCCAATCTAAGTTGTCTATGTGAGCAGTACGATGCCTGATCAGCCTCCGAATTAAGGCTTCTGGCTCCTAGCTCTTTAGTAACTGTAGGATTCGGGACACGCTGGCTGCGTGTAGCAAGAAGCAGGCTTCTGCTTGACAGCTCAGAATTCAGTTTCAGACATTCACACGCACAGACCTTGCCACACACGTGCACCCCGTCACGTCTTGCCTGGTAACCTTCACAGTTTGAGCCAGTTTTTTGTCTACGGCCGGGCTTCAGACCCAGGGCATGGCCACAGAAGCGCATTCCCCCCGTCAGTCTGTGAGCTGAGCAAGGGAGAGTCAATACTTGTCTGGTGAGCCTCATACCCAGGCAATGTGGGCGACCCCTCTCCTGCGACAGCCCTGGCAAAAGCCACAGCAGGGTGCTCCCTTGCCTCTGCCTAGGTCACCGGGGTTCCCCTGCCTGCCATTGCTCCTTTGTCCTCCTCTGTGTTTGTGGAGATGAACCTTTAACCACACAACCTAACACCTACAACGCCGGGAAAAAGAGAGGCTGCAGAGGGTCCAGCGGGGAAGGTCGCCGATGTAAAATGCTCTTTGTGAGAGGCAGCACACCCAGCTCACCTCCTTGCTCCTGAGCTGCTCTATCGGAAGCACTGCGTGCAGGACGCTCTGCTCAACAGGCTGTGTCTGTCTCTGACTGCCTTGTCCTTGCTGCAGCACCGTGTGCTGGGGGAACGCCACGGAGAGCAAGGAGGACGCTCTTTCCCCAGGAGCAACGGAGGGTGCTCAGCTGAGTGCTGCTGCAGGGGCCAAAGTGGGGCAGGCAGGCAGGCAGGGGAAGGCAGGAACGAGGGAGCTGGGAGGAACCGGCCAGTCTGGGAGGTGCCCGAGAGGCTCGAAAACCCTGTAAGCACAGGACGAGCTCACAGGAGGTTCAACGTGAGGCCCTGTGCTTAACCATGCCCTCCAGATCTGGACCTTCTCTGCTTCCCGAGTTACCGTGCAGTTTAACAGCCTGGTGCAGAGATCCTGACTGGGAGATCACTGTACCTCCAGGAGTTAGGGATCCACCTAACAGTTAACCTGAGCGGGTGCAGGTCTGTGCTGCGCTGTACCTACAGCGTGGCCTTCAGGCTGTGTCCCTACACATGCCCCTTGGCCGCAGGATAAACGGAGCTGGTTGACTGTGACAGAGGAGCCTCCAGGCAGCTCCTGCTTGGTACCAGCGATTACGCCACCTGCGCGGCCCTGCCGTTATCTAAAGTGCAGCAAGAAGTCCGCGCGTGAACATCCTTTATGCATGGAGTTGTTTTCTTCTAAGAAAAGTTGTACGACACCGTGAATGACCAAAAAGGAGGAACTTCTCCACAGGCAGGATCTGTACAGTGTGCCAAGGGAAAATCCATCTGGGGTCTGCCCAATGCTGCATGAACGCAGGGTCCCCAGCATCTGAAGGGACCTAAGATTTACTTGCTACCTAGATGCCTCTTCTTGCTGCCTGTATGCCTTCTTCCTGGCTACGTCGCCTCCCAAGAGCTTGCCCACCCCCAGCCTACTGGGGAGGGGGGGAATGGTAGAGAGACAGCCCTGATGCTGTGCCAGCACTGCTCAGCCATGGCCAAAACACTGCTGTGTTATCAACAGCTTTCTAGCTACCAGTACAGAGCACAGCACCACGAGGGCTGCTGTGGGGTAAAGGAACTCCAACTCAGCCAGACCCAATAGAGAAGGAAAGTGGAGGAACAACAGAGGGGGCAGCCCAGGGACACAGAGCCCCAGGTCTCATCCGGCCGCTCCTGTGACCATACGGTGTATTCAAAATCAAATACCTGAAGTGCTTCCTTAGACGCAGTTTACAGCCAGGGGACAAGAAGGTGGCAGTTCTGCATTTTGCAGCTCCCAGGCTGATGGCAGAGCCAAAGCAAAAAAAAAAAACAAACAACAAAAACCAAACCAACCAAGAGAGGTAAGACTGGAGGCAAGGGGGCAAATGCTTTTCTTTCACCTTAGGCCAACTGCTCGGACGCTCTCTATGCTGCCCTGCCACAGAGGGCATCCCTCTCGTACCAGTAAGAGACATAAGAGCGAATTAAAGCCAGGACCCCAAACCAGACCAAAAACCCGGTCATGATGAAGAAGAAAGTGGAGAATGCATCAAACATAACAGAAAATGATTTTGGACATTCCCAGTTTACATTTGGAAAAAAGAGAGAAAAAAAAAGAGGAGGAATTAGGTATTAAAAGAAGAGCACTGAATGATAAAGCAGTAGCAGTCCCTCTACCACTACAAACCCACACCCCCACACGCACGTACGCACACAGACTTAACACCACCAAACTCCCATTGACTGTGATGTTCACCTCAGCTTGCTGGTCTAGAGATACTGAATGCCTGAAGCACACCAAGGAGAACTGAAAACATCTGCATGGCTTTAATGGGAATCCTCCAACTGAAACAAAGCGCTTTCTCCCTCTGTCTGCGTTGGCACATCCCCGAGTCACGCTCTCACTCCTCTCCTTCAAAGTCAAGATTCCTAAACGTGAAAAGCGGGAGTGGGGAATGGCGAAGGGAAGAGAAAAAGAGGGAGAGCATCATCAGTGGAAGACCTGCCAGCTGCTGCTGATTCAGCCCTGTTCGGGGGACCACCCCAGCAGAGAGGAGCTGGTTTGCGTGCCACGGTCCTCACTGCCTGTTCCCAGGGACAGGCCGTTTGCTCAGCCTTGCCGGCCAAAGCGTGGGAGAAGCGTAGGCGTGTGCCGTCGCTTGCAGAGGAGCACGGACACGTTCACGTGCAATCCTTTACCTTCTTCCTCCCTGGATTCAAAGGGTTTCTGTCTTCAAAGTGAGAGCCTTCCGTACGGTCGTTTGTGACATTTCATCCAGGATAATAATCTCAGAAGGATCAGTCCTGCAATAAATATTTCACATAGCAATCCGTGATTATGGGAACTGATGCCACCAAGGGCATTAGCATCAGCAAGAGGAACAGCGGAGCCCCGAGAATCAAAGCTCCGCATAAGTGTGGGAGGTTTTGCTGGATGAGGAGTTTTGGGAGGCAAGCCGGGGAGCTGCAGAGCAACAGCTCTGTGCAAAGGCTCTTGCTGGGGTCTAGCCCCGGTCCGGGTTCCTAAGCCACTGCTGGTACAGATCACGCCTGCAACTCCGCATGTGTAAGTATGAGGATCTCCAGCTACCGTAAAGGCACTGATGATGCAAGGTTTGGGGGTCAAACGCGAGTGCTGCAGCCGCTCTGCTTGGGGTGGCTTGCCCTGCGATCACCTCCTGCAGCCCTGCCCCCGAATTTGATTTTCCCACCAAGCTGCCTGCTGGTTTCTGTGGAATGCCCCACCAAGAGGCAAGTGGAGAAAACTCTGCCAAACACCTTCAAGCTAATCTTGCCGGGGGTCCTGGCGCTTGCTGGGGCTTTACCTGTCACTGCCTTGCTTTGGGATATCCACGTCGCTCGTCTTCCCCACGTTCAGCTGAACTGAACTTGCAGCAGCAGCAGCTTCCACCACCCTCCTGGACTCCTGATGTAAAAAAGGGACAAATCACGTTCTCTGTCTTTGGTCAAAGTGGAGATAAGCTGAATGCCCAGCACAAACTTAGCAGTCTGCCCTCCCCTTCTGCCCCTTGGCAGCTATAGGTATTAGTGCAGCAGGGGAGAAACCGTTCACTCCAAAGATTTCGGGGCAGGGGGATTGTGTGTTCAAAACACGATTATGAGCAAATCTTGCCAGCAGCAGCAGCAGCATCTAATAATAATCATCATAATGATAATGACCTTTGTGAAAAACGACTCGTTTTAAAAATTACACCTGTATTCAAGTGTTCAGCTCACTGCTACTTGAGGAAACAAAGGTTACAACGTGGGACCCAGCCTATTGGGATCTATTTCGATTGAGTGCTGATCTTCCCCCAACGTTTCCAGACAAGCTGAAAGAGAAACAGGCAATCTCACAGCCCGACGGAGATGTCCAGCCCCGAGGACCCAGCAAGCCTTACCTCTTCTTCTTCTCCAGCTTCATTTCTGGCATCGTCCAACTTCTTCTTCCTTTCTGGCATAAGGTCATCCAGAAAGCTGAGCTCTCGCTTTGAGAAGCAGAAATCCATCGCTTTCCGGACAAAGACGAGAGCCAAAACCTTCGCGAGTAAGAGGGAAGATGCGGTGAGCTCAGAGACGATGCCACCTCTCACTCCAACGCTGCAAACACCCCGCTGCCGAGCGGCGGCAGCTCTTACCATCATGGGAAAGATGATGGCGGCACGGGACACCTTGATGGTCCAGAGCAGGACGAGGCAGGTCAGCTGGATCACCGTGAACAAATGCACCTTTCGCAAGGGCACGTGCCGCAGGTAGATGAAATCCGGCTGGTGTTTCGCCGGCATCCAAAACAGCTTCAGGCGATCAAAGAACTGCAAAACAAAAGGGAGAGGTTGCCACCTTGGGACTGCGGCAAGGTTCTGGCCCTCTCGAGACGGGGAGGCAGTTTGCAGCATCTCGCTTGCCGTCAGAAATCCTGGATCCCACCGCGTTCCTCCTGGGAGCAGCACCCATTTTCCCTTTGCTCCATCTATCAACCGGCTTGCCCCCGAGAGCTGCCCACCAAACGGCAACTATTCCATGCCATTCCATTAGTAGCATTTCTCGGCCCACTGAATCCCCCAAGCGAGGATTTCCACCAGTGGTAGAAACTGCCTTCCCTTTGCACTGAATTCCCCCGCTTTCACGTAACCAAACACTGACCTGCCCTAAACCCTGAAACAGAGAGCGCTGAACTTGCCTGGTCCTCCCAGCCCTATATACCTCCTGTGCCTCCACCAATCTTTTGCTTACACAAAAGACTTTCATTGCTTGCTCTGCGAGAAGTTTTTCCCATGCCACTGCTTTTTTTCCCTGCTGCTACGGAGACAAAATACCAGGGAGCCGACACGCTGCACGCTGTAAAAGAGTCCGTACCTGAATTCCTCTGAGCGACGACACACCCATGTAGAGAAAGACGCCATAAAGCACAGGCATTGGTATAAACTGGGGGGGGAGAAAGAAAAAAAAAAAAGAATGCAATCGTTTCTTTTTCTATATTGCATTTTCAGTATTACCACCCTCTTCCACAGGCACTGCCTAAAATTGCTTGAAGCTTTCCAGCTTCCATTCAGGCTTAGAGATGGGTCAGATTTTAACCATTAAAGATTTTGTGCGCACGAGTGAGCTAAGGCTCTGCTTTAGGCTGAACTTTGGAGTTACCTCTCCTCAGAATAATCCTATTTTCCAGAAAGCTTGGAGGAAAATAGGCAATTTCACCCGTGCTGCCCTATGCCGCAGTCCGTGGCAGCAGAAAAACACTTCTGCCTATTCTTGGGGCAACAGGCAAAGGCCACATGCCTCCTTTTAGCCTAGAGACGAGATTACTTTGTGGGAGGAACGTGCAAGGAAGCCCACGGGGATGACCTCAGTGTGTTTAGCTCCTGGGAATGGCTGCTCCGGGGCATTTGGGCAGCAAATTGCAGCCAGTAAAGGGCTGCCTGTTTGAAAGAGAGCAGATGTGCTGGTCTGAATATGCTCAACTGTAACCCATAAACATGGGCGGGCCTGAAAGACACCCGAAAATTCAAGCAGTTGCGTTGCTCGCTCGCCTCGAGCACACCAAACGGGGGCCTGAAGGGCTGCAAAGCCTAACCGAGGCTGGTTCCCACCGTGGGTCGAGCCCCAAGGGTTGGGATCACCTCCTCCTCCTCCGCTCCACAACTAACTCCTCAGGCCTGCAGAGAGGGGACTGGTTTTCTGTAACCTCCAACAAGCTCGCGGTTGTTGGGTGGTTTGCATTTTCCTCTCACCTTTAACACGGAAGTGAAGAAGACGGAGCAGCCCATGAGCACAAAGATCAGCAAGCCAGTGACTCTCTGCTCTCGTATCCCCAGAAACTTGGGTTGTTCTCCTGGAGCTGAGCAGTCAGACTCTACTTTGAGGCTATTCACGTGGGTGATGGACAGGACGGTCGCAGCCACAAACCAGGGCAGCCCCATCACAGAGCACACCCCGAGCATCACGGCCACCACAAAAAGGTCCAGGTGGTACCCGCATCCTTTCTGCAGGCAGGAAAACAAGAAACAGAGCATCCCATAGCACAAGAGCAAGGAGAACGTCGCAAGGCAGACTCAAACCCGGCTCGAGCACAAGTCAACTTCTTCAGAATTTAAAACAAGAAATGGAAACAAGTAAGGGTGTATGCAAGCTTTGCACACGCACCTGGCATGAAAATCGGGCAGGAGTTCAGATGCAAGGGATATGGGGAGCTTGTGCGATACATACTTCTCCAAAAAAAAAAAAAAAGCCACCCCACAACCCAAAACCACCAAACCATTTTTTTCACTCACAAAGAAAATTCTACCACTTGCAAGGAAGGCGTGACTCTGAGTTATCCCTGGCAGCGCATCAAAACAATTCATTCCCCGCACCTGCTGCTGCTGCCATTTTAAAACAAAAAGGCGCTTCTATATTGCTCCAAGATTAATTTGCTCCTCCAAAAGGTTGCTCATCTGAACTGCCCTGTCACTTGCTCCCTGCATCATCGTTAATCCAGGAGAGCATCCTGCCACGCAGCCTGGCCTTGTCCCAAACCAATGCCTTCAGAAAGCATCGGGAATAAGAGCTTCTCCCCAGACCTGCAGCCCAGAAGGGGCTGGGGCTGGGGTCATCTCTCGCAGGCCCTTACCTTCAGCTTGTGCTCCTTCCTGTTCACAATAACGGCACTGATCTGCTGGTCCATGAATATCAAGATGGTGCAGAGCAGAGCTGGGACGAGCGCAGCCAACACCGTCCACCAAGGGTTGGGTCCTATGGGGTTGATGAACCACCCGCGGTCGTCTCTGGTAGGCTGCAACAAAGCCCACACGTCAGCATCGTCTCCCAGCCCAGGCACTCCACTGGCTTTCATTTTCCCCTCCCTCCCTGTGTCAGAGCACCTCCCAGCCCTGGCTTCACGTCCCCCTCTCCCGTGGGCTTCAGCAGTGCCGGTGTCCTCTTTGCAAGCACCTCTAGATACTTCTCCTGTAGGTATCTAGTTTTGGGGCCATCTTCTCGGTTCCAGGAGGAAGCAAGGCACTTGGAGGTGGAAGAGGAGATGCTCACACCCCCAGCATCTCCTCCAGACTCAGCCCTGCCCTGCCCCGGCATCACCTTGTGGCACCCCCACGTGCCAAAACACCCCAGTACCTTGAACGCATGGGGGACCTGGAGCTTCGGCGATGGGATCCCAGCCACAAAGTCAAGGAGCACCATGATGACGATGGTGAGGAAGACAGCAAAGTCGCTCACTGTGGACCGTACCTGGGGCAAGAAACCAGAGGTGAAAGGGGCATGGCAAACAGGGCCGTAACGTGAGATGCCAGAGTTGCAGACATCCACAACGTTAGGCTGGTTAACCAAATCCCACCACCCCTCTGAGCACATGCAGCCTGATCCCTTGCTTAGATACTGTTGCTGTGTTTGTCCCTGTGACATCTGGTGTCAGACAATAAAAAAAGCTTAATTAGGTGGACAAGGGTTGGTTTAAGTCAAAACCTAAAAATAATAATAATAATATTAAAAATAAGAAAACAGATGTCTGCCACTACAGCTACACTCACAGCTACAATGGCAACAAGGCACTGAGGCATCCTTTAGTCCTCAAAAGGAAGCTCCTCATTCGAATCTACTTTCCGCTCGAGCACATAATGCGCAGAAGGTAAGGAAAAAAAAACCAAAACCCCAACCCCCAAAACTTTGGGAAACCTGACTTCCTACTACCTGAGGAGGAAAAATAAAAAAAAAAAAAAAAAAAAAAAAAATCTTCAATCTGGGGCAGGTCACGAGGCAGGTGGGAAATGCTACGATGATTTTGCACTCATGGAAATGAGTGCGGGACGTCCAAGCTCTTGGAGAGCTTGGCCTGCAAGGCCAACGTTTCCCAGCTTGACCAAGGCGGGGCAAATACTGCTTAGTGCTCCAGGAAAGCCATTTTGGGAAACGAGTGTGGAGATGGATGCTGGCCACCATCTTCTACTTACTCTGGTTGGAAAGTAGCGGCTGGTTTTAAACTTCTTCAAGAAGCCTGACAGGGCAAAGGTGGCGAAGAAGAGGATGCAGCACCAAAGGAACACGTCAGGCGTGTAGGGGCCGTCGCGTCCACAGGCAGGTCCTTGAAACTCCCCACGCAAATACCGACATTCCTGGAGAGACAGAGCGTCAGGACACAAAGGCAGTGCACGTGCGGCAGGGAAACCTCGCATAGCTAGGGGGTTTTGAGGACCTCGGTCCAAGATCCACGACCCTGTAACTGCTCCTGCCAATGGAGATTTATATTTAATGAGCAGCAGCAGCTGAACAAGTGACACATCGAACTACAGAGCGGAGAAATGAGACGTGAGGGGACGCCATACCACACACCCTCGGCACATCCTCTGCCTGCCATTCGAGCAATCGTGGCTAAAGAAGACACCAGAGGGGAAGGAAACACTGGAAACTCTTGGGGATAGAGAGAGAGGCAAGAGGGAAGGAGGGCTAAAGACAACCATGGCAGGAAAGGAGGAGAAGAGACAAATCGTCCCTTCCCAGGGGAGGGCTCGCAGAACCTGGCCAAGAGGGGATGAAGGCCACCGTAAGAGCCTGCCGCCCTAGGCCCGGGCTCTGCTTCCAGCAACAACAGCCTGAGAGGCTGCTCAGACATTTATGCATGGACCTACAGACAGCACTGAATGAGAAAGCAAGGCCTGGAGTTACTAGGAACCCATTAAGGAGGCCAATGACTACCTTTCAAGCATGAACTTAAGTCCTACAACTTCTACAGTAATCAAACCACCCACTACTTAACCTTCCTCCCAGTCAGAAGTACTGTCCTGCAACAGGCTTGAGGGGGACACTTGCTACCCACAATGCTGGGGACCAGGTAGACTGGGACAAGGTGGACTCTCCTCCCCAGGACCAAGCAGGTTCAAAGCACACGCTAGATCTAAGCAAGGACTTTTCCGAGCAGCACTAGCACAGTTTGAAGCCCATCATTCCCTGAAGGGCTCTGACTTTTGCACCATGCAAATGCCCCCGGACCCCATGGCCGCGGCGCGAGGAAGCAGTGGCTCGGGGCACTTACGGTCACCGTGAGGTTTTCCCAGGCTATGCCAGACACGTTGATCTTGTTGCTCGCCCAGAAACGCAGCGTTTCGTTGCTGGGATGGGTCGGTGCCTCACACTTACAGCTGGCAGGAGAGAAGCCAAGACGGGGGGGGTAAGGGAAAGGCGATGGAGGTGCAGCCCGGAGCTCCTGCCAAGGGGCAGCATCTTTCTCAGGGGGAAAAAAAACCCACTAGTAGCTGGTGAGGAAGTCCAGCTTGCTGTGCATGTGCACAGGGTAGGTGTCTCGCAGGTGACTCAGCTTCTCCAGAGCCTCGTAGATGAAGATGATGCAGATGAGGGAGGCAAAGGCTTCTTCCGTGAAGCGGGTGACGTAGCACACCAAACAGCTGGCGTCGGTGGCCACCAGCACTATGCACAAGAAGGCGGTCCACAGCCCAATGCACGCCCGCAGAGACAGATAGGAGAGCGCGTACTCCCTGCGAAAGCAAAATGAAACAAAGGCTGGAAAGGCCAGCAAGAGGCCCTGAGCCATGCCTGCCTTCGGGGAAAGCGGGGAGCAATTTTGGAGCGTGTCAAGGCTGCGGATGGGAAATGCCGTTTCCATGTACTACCACAGAGAGCCTCGGGGCTGTGGTGTAGGGTGTAGACCCACAGGAGGAGAGGCCAATTACTTAGTTACCACTGCTGAACAAGGATCTTGTGTTAACACCTTGGAGGCTGCTCGAGGTCAGGTCCCTCTTGGGCCAGGTGGTGTTCTCCCACATCACCCTGACGCCCTAACACTGAAACCAGCTGGGTGTGCACCCAGTCACCTGCTGCCAGCAAGCTGGGGCTTAATAATAAACCTTATGGCAATATAAGGGTGGTTTATCTCCCATCAAAGCCATCGCAACAAAAGGACTGTCACTAAAATCTAGCAACTACCCCTAAGAAAAAGAAAAGAAAAGAAAAGAAAAGCATCTTTTCTCCATCACTGCCCCCTTCTGAAGGCTCTCGCAGCACCCAGCTGCGGCAGCCAGCCTTACTTGCAGAATTTGTAGAGGATCTTCTCGAACACGAGCACGGGTCCCGTGCTGCCGAGGATGGTGAGAGGTTGGCCGGCAAAGAGGCAATACACCACGCCGGCCATGGACGCGCCCAGCAGCGACTCCATGGCACTCTGTCCGGGGAAGAGAGGCAGCCGTGAGTAAATAAATCGTTAGGGAGAAACAACAACCAAAGCCCATTCACTGCAGCAAGGACTTTGGCCTGAGTTTGATCCTCCCCCATGGCCCCCAACAGAGAGAGGGGCTCACTATGTGGCCATTGGTCGCCTCCCCCAGCAGTCCCCCGAAGGTGATGACAGGGGACATGCAGGCACAGTAGAGGAAGAGGAAGGACGCCAGGCACTGCAGGCTCAGACCATCCCGGAAGTCGCTCCAGAACCACGGGGCTTTCCGCTTCACGTCCAGGGTCAAACCTCCAAAGAGCCTGCAGGAAGGAAAAAGAAGAGAGTCTGTTCTCTTGGAGGAACACGCTGACTTTGCTTTGCTGCAGAAGGGCAATCACAAGCACAGAGCAACTTCCGTGGCTAAAAAGAAGCACTCTCCTTCATCCCAAATCAAGGAAACCTGCGTGCAATGGTGATGGCTGGGGCTGAGCCCAGCTGCCCAGATCTCCCCCCTGCCCAGCCCAGGGGACCAAGCTGGTCATGTGGAGCCCCTTCACTGAACCAGCTAACCCCAAAGACCTGCTAGAAGGGAAGGTGCATGCTCAGATTTGAGGGGCAAACAGAAAAAAAACACCCAAACTATTAAAGCTCCCACCTTCCCGTCCGCTGCAGTTCAGGGCCACAGTGTTTCTCCAGCGTGCTGTGAGAAGCACCGTCATCAAGAGCTCCTGGCGTCTTCCTTTTTTCCTGTTAAAATGGAAGTAAGATAAAGCTATGGACTTGCAACCACTGGCTCGTTTTGCTTCTGGTCTGGCTCTGTGACTGTGTCAGAGCAGGACCTTGTGAATTTGGGCCCCTGAACAGCATCCCCAGCTGTCCTGCCCGTCCCCCTCGCGCCTCCCGCCGACGCGTCACCCACCTGCGAAGGGACGTTTTTCGGGGGCTCGATTCGGATCGATGGATCCCACTCTCCTGGCGGCAAGACCGTGACCTGATCCAGAAACTCGTCGATGCCAGCCACCAGGTCAGCCCCGTTCTTGGCTTTATAGGCAACGTCACGGAAAACCTGCCAATAGAAGACGACCTGGTGAGAGGACAACCCAGCTCGGATGTCCTAACCAGTGCAATAAACTCTTGCCTAAACGCAAGGCTTTTCCCCCAAAATTTCCTGCTGGAAAGGGCAGGAAATATTCCCCCAAAAGGAAAAAATCTGTGCATCATGGCATTTGTAATCGTCTCCCCCACGAGGCCCCTGTCCCCCATGGCACACCATACCCTTCTGCTTAAAGAGCAAGAGAAGTTTTACTGGCCCTGGCAATGCCACCACTGGGGACAGCGTGCTGGGGACCCCGGCGAGAAGGATGAGGTGCAGGATGCACCCCGGGTGGGATTTCAGCCTCCAGGATGTGGCGTGATGCAAATCTGCGTGTTTGCTTTGGGGTGAGAAAGAGGGCTGGGCTGTTTGGAGAGCTGCGGGCAGCTGGGACAGCAAATCCTCTTCCTCACTACTTCAGAGACAGGGAGAGCTGAAGAAAGGCAAAAATGACCCGGAGCTATCTCATCTTGTCGCACCTCATCCGTCATGATAGTGGCCATGGACCTGCCGATCTCATGGTACTGATGGGCTTTTCCTTCTGGCCCAAGCAAAACAAACAGGAACCTGGGCAGGAAAAACAAAATGAGAGAGAGAAAAAGGTGTCCTTGCTCCGAGAGCACCCAAGGAAAGCCCTGGCAGCTCCCAGCCCAGAGCGTGGCTCAAGACGGGACACGTAGGCTCAGCGACGCCGCGATGAATTTGAAATTCTTCCAAGCCGACGGCAAATTTAATTTGGGGGCCAACTTTCATTACAATTGGCCGATGGGTTTAAAAGCTACAGCAGGGAATGGAGAAACGAAGGCGAGGAGATGTGGGTGGGGGAAACGTGCTTGCTCCCCCTCCCACTCGCCTTGTTCCCTTGGGACACCAAACTGATGCCTGCAACTTGATCTTTGGTTGGGTGTCTTTTTTACGGAAAAAAATTTGCGCTTCTCATTCGCACCTTGTTGGGATGGGAACTTCTGTCATGCCTGAGAGGAGGACAGCCGGGCTCAGGCGGACAAATGCCACGATGGGCTGGTGAAGGAAATCCAGCTCTCCTACCAGCACGTTGGATGCTTCAGCCCCGGTGGGAATTTTCTTCATGAAGTGCAGCTCCGCCTGGGCACGACAAGCGATTTTCAGGCAATTACCCCAACAGCAAAGCCCACAGCGCTCTGCAGCACACTCTGCAGCCAAGTTTGCAAGAGCAAAGCCGGCCCTAAAGGCGTAAGAAAGCTGCGAGTGTCTCACCTTGCTTAAATCCATTGCTCTGCTCTCAGGGTTCACCCCATCTTTAGCTTCCGCAGCGGTGGGAGAAGGACAAGGGGTGATTGTTTGGGCTGGTAGGAAGAAGAAAGACACTCAGAAAGATGGGCAAGGAGCAACTGGGACGCTTCTCCTTTGCCCGGACAAGTCTAATGGGGCCACAGCCCTGCAGAAACCCTCACCTGGCTTGTAGAGGAGGTGCAGGTCTGACTGCCTCTTGCTCACGTCAGCAAACGAGCAGACAGCGGGGAGAAGGTTGGTTGTCTTCTCGTTCTGATGGTGGTGCTTCCTCAAAAGGACTTCTCGAACCTGCGCCCGCATGTGCTCGTCAAACTCCGTGGACTGTTCTTGCTGGGCCAGGATCATATCTGAGGATGGCAAAGGGAAACGAAGCCGTCAGAGCAGAAACCCCAACAAGTCCCGACCCCCAAAGCCCCCAGGGAAGGCTGTGCCACACAGGCTGCACCCTAATGCCGGCTCAGCCTTGCACAGCAAGGCCTTTTAACAATGTTCAGCCTTTGCAGCGAAAACGAGAATTTTCTTTTGCTAAGAAACATCATCCAAGTGCTTATTCATCATTCCGCTAAGATAAATATTGCCCATTCTAAATAACGCAATTTTCTTGCCCGACCTGGCCTTTCTGACTCTACACGTTTACCCAAATTATAAGCAATCTAGAGCACAGACGTTCCCAGAGTTTCCCGTGCTGATCGAGTGCAATTTGCCGAGCCCAGGGAGAAACGTGCTAAGAACGGCTCCGACTTCTCCAGCCCTTGAAAGGGCTGAATGGAGACCTGCCGCCAGCCAAAGATAACTTCTCCAAAGCGGCTTTTGCAATTAACTTCAAGTATCTTCCCCACAGGAATACACTGCTTGGTCATCGCCAGATAACCTCTGCCTTAAAACTCTTCAATGCTGGATGTTAAGGCAAAAGTAAGAAAAAGAATGCGAGGAAACAGCTTGTAAGAAATCGTTCCCTTAAGGAGGTTCAGCTCTTACGCAGACTCCGTATTTCTAAGAGCAGCCTGCTAAGCCCTGACACACGCTCCTTTTTGGCTGCAGAACATTCTCTAGTGGCTTCTCCAACCCCACAAACTGCTTTCAAAAGGACCCCGTATGGGAAGAAAAAAACGGTGCGACTGTTGCACGCCCAGTCTACATCCAAAAACAGCTCATGAGAAAAACACAGTGGGACTTCTGGAAAAGGACGTGCCATTAGGGCAGGGTCTGATGTGGGAGTGAAGAGCTGAGCTCGGCCGTTCCCGGAGGGATGCAGTGCCCACGGTACCTGCAATCTCTTCGATGCTGTTGGCACAAATGTCCAGCAGCACCGACCCGTTGCTGATGCAGCTCCTCAGCTCGGAGAGGCTGTGCAAGGACAGCGTGCCAACGTAGGGCTTGCTCCAGCGCTCGCCGCCATCTTCCACGTCCTCCTCAAACTTCAGCCACCTGTGGACATCGGGTGCGATCAGCCCCATTGCAAGAAAACAGCCCCAGCTCTGCAACCCCTTTGACAGAGCCACGGGGTGGCAAGAGGAGAAGGCTCCTCGTGCCGCCACCTGCAGCTGCAAAAGCTTCGCGTCCTGGAGGGGAGAAAGCAGAGCCCACGGGCGCTGCCGGTGCGGGGACTCCTCTCCCACCGCAGCCAAGCAGCAGGGATTTACCTTGCCGTTTCCTTCCACTCGGCATCTCGGCCCTCTTTTACACAGATCTCATCCAGCTCGGAGAACAAGTGGTGAGGGACATGCTGCTCGTCCTCCTTGGTCCTGAGAATGAACTGCACCCGCTGGGACGGGGAGCCTGGGGGCAGAAGGCAAAGACCCATCCCGTTACCGCGCCTCAACACAGCTCATCACGCTCACGTGCAAAGTGGCCATCAGCACCAGTGCAGCCATAAACACTGGGCTGGCCCCTCTCCTCTGCGTCTGTCTGGGCTTGCACAGAGCCATGGAGAAGGAGAAGCATCTAGCCCACCTCTGCATAAGGATGGGCTGCTTTCCTTCCCCACATTGCCATTTTTAAAGCCAGGATCCCTCTAAGGAAGACGAGCCTACACCCATTAGGCATTTAACTGCATTAAAAAAAAAACCCCAACCAACCAACAAAAAAAAGAAAACTTGGGAAAAAGAGGGTGTTGCTCAATAAGGCCACTTTCCCTCGGAAGAACAGCAACTCACTCAAACTAGCCACGGGGACCTGCTCGCAGAAGGCCCCAGCGCCCACGTTGCCCCCAGGAGTTTAGCGAATGCCGCGGTGGGACTTACAGTGGTAGCCCTGCTCCGTCGGGGCAGAGTCCTTCTCCCGTTCCCCTTCCCGATGCTTCTGGCTGTGGCGTCGGTGATGCCGGTGGCTCTGCCTAACCAGTGGCATCCACGCGCCCACGTACAGGGTCCGGTGGCCTGCGAAAAGCGAAAAAGCGGCGTGTTTTGCAGCACTCTCGGCATTGCAGCAATGGTTGAGGTGGCCGGTGCCTTGCTAAGCCACGGTTAAATCCCAGGAGCAACACCACCTTCCCTTAATCTTATTTTCACCGGACCTCCTTTTTTGCAAGCCTATTTTACTCGAGCTTTGCAACAACACAGCAACAACAAGCGTTGGCTCCGCCTCATCTAAAAGTGCCCTGAAAGTATCGGACCTCTTCTCAAATTCCAGCTTCGGCTGGACAACACTCAGACTTGCTCATTAAGCAGCAACACAAGCTAATTATTGTCAAAATCTCTGTACGGCACGAGGCGACAAGAGACGGTCAAATCAGTCCCATCGTAATGAACTCCAGAACAAAAAAAGAAAATCACAGCCCCGCGTCTGCAGCCCTGAAATGATTCTCCTGACCCCTCCAAGCCAGGAGCAGCCTCTGCGAGAAAAAAAGCCGTCAATTATCGAGCCCCGTGGCTACAACTCACACCGTGGCCTCCCGGGGGCCTTTTTCCCTCCGTTTAAAAAGCCGTAATAGTAAAAAACCTGACAATAACTGTGCTGCTTTATTGAGAAGCGCGGCACGTTTTGCTGCACGTGATGCGACACCCAACAAGGCACACTGGAGAGACTTTGTGCAATGGGAAAACGCGCTGGGCTGGTGGCTCCTCTACCAGGATCTCAGCAGAGACTCACCTTCCAACTCCTCCTTCTCATAGCAAATACTGACAGCGTTGCTCCTTCTTCCCCGGTCGATCACTGCCTCCTCGTCATGTCTCTGTTTAGCAACGACAAGAAGGGAAAAGTTGGGGCTGGGGGTGGAGAGCTCCCTTACGTCCTCCCAGCCATCATCCAGCCCTGCGTCCACGCGAGTCCACGAGCCATCACGCCTCTGCGTGCCTCCTCCTCCTTCAGGCACAGCCCTAAAACCACGGACTTGTAGGAGGTTTTTCTTCCCATACGCAAATAAAACAGCCCATAACATCACCTGTACTGCATACCATGAGAGTCTGGACGTATTTCATACAGCAGGAGAGGGATGACTGTTTCAGACCAAAAAAACCCACCTCCTGCTTTGTTCTTCAGGTTCCTGTCTAAAAAAGCGATTTCCAAACTGGAAAAAATAACCCCAACCCACAAAACTGCACTTTTGAGCCCCGGCCGTGCTACCTGTAACTCTTCCAGAAGTGTCATTTTGTGACCCCCAGTTGGGTTCATCCTCACGTCAGTCACTGGGTTTTGGGGACAACTGAACCTCCAGGTCAGTCAGGGGGCCCGATTCCCCAGGGACTGATGGAGTAGCCCTCACGGGAGGAGCTAAGTGGCACCCAGTGTGCACCAACTCCAGAGACACAATAGGGACCATTATGAAATCACAAGCTATGATGCGGATCCAGGCAGCTACTTAAAGCCACGCACCCCTAGACCCTTCCCGCTTGGAAAACTTAGTGCCTGGGGAGAAGCCAGCTCTGCTTTCAGCAAAAACTCTCCAGAACAGAGAAACTTCCTGCATGAGAGGTGTCAGGCTCAAAAGTGCGCAGAAGGAAAACCCTCCACAGGCTCGTTCGCCCTCCTGAGAAGCAAAGCCCATTAGCAGCAGCATGGTTTCTCTCTTTTTCTTTCTAACAGTAGAGCTGAAGCTCTAGCATCCTGAGGATAACGGGAGGTACAAATACGGTAGGGAAAAAGAACATCTTACTGGATCGATGGGTAGATTCAGAAAAAAACCCTGCTACACAGTAGTTTATCCCGACTGCTAGCTAGAACCGAGAAGACTGTTTTTTCCACCTGCGTCGACAGTTCCGGTGAAACATACTACTCGTCTAGGACGGCTGCATCTGAGGAACGAGAATTAGTTATCTGCAATACAAGGAATAACAATGAGTCATTTTGTGTCATGATATTCATCAGACTGCACAGAGAAACAAGAGACAAATGCATTTGAATAACCATGTCTTGTGTTACGTTTTAACCACTTAACATTCCATGAGAAATACCCCAAGAGCTCAAGAAGAAAGAGCAGAAAGACAGGAGACAGGTGAAAGCCGAGAGCGCCAGCTAGACGGAATGAAAGACCCTCTTCCTTCTCTGAAGCTTCAGCAAGGCTTCCTTCACCTGCTGGTTCCTCCGACTGTAAATGACGGGGTTCAAACTGGGGCTGACGAGACTGCAGAAAAGGGAAAGAACTTTCTCCCTCCCAGAGGAGTTACCGCTCCCGGGCCCCGCGTACATGAAGATGGCGTTTCCATAAAAGACACCCGCCGCGGTCGGGTGGGAGCCACACGTGGACAAGGTTTCGTGCCATCCTGGCGCAGAGCGGATGCGCAGATCGGTGGCCGGGGTGTCCAGGGAGGAAATCAGGATTAAGGCTAAAGGCAAGAGGAAGAAGCACACACAGACAGCAAAGATCAGGACTTTATTGGCAGGAGCGGCAGTGCAGGCCAGCTTTAAGACAGCAACAATTTCACAGGAGAAGTGGACAACCTCGCAGGGGCCACAGAAAGGCAGGTGTAAAGCCAGAGAGGCTTGCAGTGTGCCCAATACGAACGCCAAAGCCCACAAAACCGTGGCAAGGGTGAGGCGCAGCCTCCAGATCACGATGAGGGCATAGCGCAGGGGACGGCAGATTGCCACGTAGCGAACATGAGACATCACGGCCAGCAGCACGCACGCTGTAAGTGCAAAGATTAAATAAAGATGGATCTGTGCCCCACACCCAGCACAGGAGAGGGCTCTGCCTTGTCCAAGGAGGCTCCTTAGCATACGGGGGACATTGCTGGAGGCGTAGCAGATGTCCGCGATGGAGAGGTGGCGGAGGAAGAAGTACACGGGGCTGTGGAGGCAGCAGTCCAGGCAGATAAGCAGAAAGACAAGTGCGTTTCCCATCAGAGTGGCAGAGCAGAGGGCAGAGAAAAGGCCAAAGAGGCAGTGCTGCAGGGCTGGGGTGCTGCAGAACCCCAGGAGGACGAATTCTGTGACAGTCGCTTCATTCTGCACGCTGTGCTGGAGGTGAGGCAGCACAAACTGCGACCACGGAGGTCTGGAAGCAAAGGAGCAAGGAAAAGGAAAGAAAAAGGAGAGTTTTCCTAAGAATGTTGTGTCCTTTACTCTTTACGCTGCAGCTCCCTTCTCCCCGTTCTTCCCTCTGACTCCAGTGAAAGGTGCGTACTACCCTCCCCACGCTGAGCGACGTACATCTGAATTGCAAGCTCCAATCTCTCTGCAAACTTTGAGCAGCTTGACCAATCTCGCACAACTTTGCTGCCTAGCTTGCCCTTGAAGTCTTTCTTTTCCTGGGTTGGTTTGGGGTTTTTTTTGCAGGGGGTGGGGAGGGGCAGGGGGTGGTTTTGCTGTTGGAGAAGATAAGATGATGAAGATTGCAGGTGTCGATTAAGGTGAAGTCAGAACAACTTCAAAGCAGCTATTTTAAATTAAGTCCATATTAAAAGGAATGCACAGTTCACAGAAGAATTCCAGTTTTACCATTAAACCAACCAGCATTTCCAATCCACTGCCGTGTCCTCTTTACCTTCGTGCAATGCATTCCTATTGAATCCTGCAGTTGCTTGATCCGACTCCCCTATCCCAGCAGGGAGGCTACTGCAGGCCCGGGAAGGTCAGGCAGAACGTCACCTTGGTTCCTGCTGTGCAGCTGCTCGCCGTTACCAGTTTCGCAGGGTGCTGGTCAAGGTCCCTGGGCATCCCCTGGCACTTGTCTCCACGCGGCTCTCTGGTCTCCAAGATCTTCCGCCACTTCCAGGATACTTCCTCCAGCCAGGATCTTCACCTTTTCCTTCCTGGGTCCCTTTCTTCTCTTCAAGATCCCTTCTTCTTTCTGGGAACCCTTCTTTTTGCCACCACCTCTTCTTTCTGGAACCCCACGCCCCCCGTTTTCCCAATCTAAGTTGTCTATGTGAGCAGTACGATGCCTGATCAGCCTCCGAATTAAGGCTTCTGGCTCCTAGCTCTTTAGTAACTCTAGGATTCGGGACACGCTGGCTGCGTGTAGCAAGAAGCAGGCTTCTGCTTGACAGCTCAGAATTCAGTTTCAGACATTCACACGCACAGACCTTGCCACACACGTGCACCCCGTCACGTCTTGCCTGGTAACCTTCACAGTTTGAGCCAGTTTTTTGTCTACGGCCGGGCTTCAGACCCAGGGCATGGCCACAGAAGCGCATCCCCCCCGTCAGTCTGTGAGCTGAGCAAGGGAGAGTCAATACTTGTCTGGTGAGCCTCATACCCAGGCAATGTGGGCGACCCCTCTCCTGCGACAGCCCTGGCAAAAGCCACAGCAGGGTGCTCCCTTGCCTCTGCCTAGGTCACCGGGGTTCCCCTGCCTGCCATTGCTCCTTTGTCCTCCTCTGTGTTTGTGGAGATGAACCTTTAACCACACAACCTAACACCTACAACGCCGGGAAAAAGAGAGGCTGCAGAGGGTCCAGCGGGGAAGGTCGCCGATGTAAAATGCTCTTTGTGAGAGGCAGCACACCCAGCTCACCTCCTTGCTCCTGAGCTGCTCTATCGGAAGCACTGCGTGCAGGACGCTCTGCTCAACAGGCTGTGTCTGTCTCTGACTGCCTTGTCCTTGCTGCAGCACCGTGTGCTGGGGGAACGCCACAGAGAGCAAGGAGGACGCTCTTTCCCCAGGAGCAACGGAGGGTGCTCAGCTGAGTGCTGCTGCAGGGGCCAAAGTGGGGCAGGCAGGCAGGCAGGGGAAGGCAGGAACGAGGGAGCTGGGAGGAACCGGCCAGTCTGGGAGATGCCCGAGAGGCTCGAGAACCCTGTAAGCACAGGACGAGCTCACAGGAGGTTCAACGTGAGGCCCTGTGCTTAACCATGCCCTCCAGATCTGGACCTTCTCTGCTTCCCGAGTTACCGTGCAGTTTAACAGCCTGGTGCAGAGATCCTGACTGGGAGATCACTGTACCTCCAGGAGTTAGGGATCCACCTAACAGTTAACCTGAGCGGGTGCAGGTCTGTGCTGCGCTGTACCTACAGCGTGGCCTTCAGGCTGTGTCCCTACACATGCCCCTTGGCCGCAGGATAAACGGAGCTGGTTGACTGTGACAGAGGAGCCTCCAGGCAGCTCCTGCTTGGTACCAGCGATTACGCCACCTGCGCGGCCCTGCCGTTATCTAAAGTGCAGCAAGAAGTCCGCGCGTGAACATCCTTTATGCATGGAGTTGTTTTCTTCTAAGAAAAGTTGTACGACACCGTGAATGACCAAAAAGGAGGAACTTCTCCACAGGCAGGATCTGTACAGTGTGCCAAGGGAAAATCCATCTGGGGTCTGCCCAATGCTGCATGAACGCAGGGTCCCCAGCATCTGAAGGGACCTAAGATTTACTTGCTACCTAGATGCCTCTTCTTGCTGCCTGTATGCCTTCTTCCTGGCTACGTCGCCTCCCAAGAGCTTGCCCACCCCCAGCCTACTGGGGAGGGGGGGAATGGTAGAGAGACAGCCCTGATGCTGTGCCAGCACTGCTCAGCCATGGCCAAAACACTGCTGTGTTATCAACAGCTTTCTAGCTACCAGTACAGAGCACAGCACCACGAGGGCTGCTGTGGGGTAAAGGAACTCCAACTCAGCCAGACCCAATAGAGAAGGAAAGTGGAGGAACAACAGAGGGGGCAGCCCAGGGACACAGAGCCCCAGGTCTCATCCGGCCGCTCCTGTGACCATACGGTGTATTCAAAATCAAATACCTGAAGTGCTTCCTTAGACGCAGTTTACAGCCAGGGGACAAGAAGGTGGCAGTTCTGCATTTTGCAGCTCCCAGGCTGATGGCAGAGCCAAAGCAAAAAAAAAAAACAAACAACAAAAACCAAACCAACCAAGAGAGGTAAGACTGGAGGCAAGGGGGCAAATGCTTTTCTTTCACCTTAGGCCAACTGCTCGGACGCTCTCTATGCTGCCCTGCCACAGAGGGCATCCCTCTCGTACCAGTAAGAGACATAAGAGCGAATTAAAGCCAGGACCCCAAACCAGACCAAAAACCCGGTCATGATGAAGAAGAAAGTGGAGAATGCATCAAACATAACAGAAAATGATTTTGGACATTCCCAGTTTACATTTGGAAAAAAGAGAGAAAAAAAAAGAGGAGGAATTAGGTATTAAAAGAAGAGCACTGAATGATAAAGCAGTAGCAGTCCCTCTACCACTACAAACCCACACCCCCACACGCACGTACGCACACAGACTTAACACCACCAAACTCCCATTGACTGTGATGTTCACCTCAGCTTGCTGGTCTAGAGATACTGAATGCCTGAAGCACACCAAGGAGAACTGAAAACATCTGCATGGCTTTAATGGGAATCCTCCAACTGAAACAAAGCGCTTTCTCCCTCTGTCTGCGTTGGCACATCCCCGAGTCACGCTCTCACTCCTCTCCTTCAAAGTCAAGATTCCTAAACGTGAAAAGCGGGAGTGGGGAATGGCGAAGGGAAGAGAAAAAGAGGCAGAGCATCATCAGTGGAAGACCTGCCAGCTGCTGCTGATTCAGCCCTGTTCGGGGGACCACCCCAGCAGAGAGGAGCTGGTTTGCGTGCCACGGTCCTCACTGCCTGTTCCCAGGGACAGGCCGTTTGCTCAGCCTTGCCGGCCAAAGCGTGGGAGAAGCGTAGGCGTGTGCCGTCGCTTGCAGAGGAGCACGGACACGTTCACGTGCAATCCTTTACCTTCTTCCTCCCTGGATTCAAAGGGTTTCTGTCTTCAAAGTGAGAGCCTTCCGTACGGTCGTTTGTGACATTTCATCCAGGATAATAATCTCAGAAGGATCAGTCCTGCAATAAATATTTCACATAGCAATCCGTGATTATGGGAACTGATGCCACCAAGGGCATTAGCATCAGCAAGAGGAACAGCGGAGCCCCGAGAATCAAAGCTCCGCATAAGTGTGGGAGGTTTTGCTGGATGAGGAGTTTTGGGAGGCAAGCCGGGGAGCTGCAGAGCAACAGCTCTGTGCAAAGGCTCTCGCTGGGGTCTAGCCCCGGTGCGGGTTCCTAAGCCACTGCTGGTACAGATCACGCCTGCAACTCCGCATGTGTAAGTATGAGGATCTCCAGCTACCGTAAAGGCACTGATGATGCAAGGTTTGGGGGTCAAACGCGAGTGCTGCAGCCGCTCTGCTTGGGGTGGCTTGCCCTGCGATCACCTCCTGCAGCCCTGCCCCCGAATTTGATTTTCCCACCAAGCTGCCTGCTGGTTTCTGTGGAATGCCCCACCAAGAGGCAAGTGGAGAAAACTCTGCCAAACACCTTCAAGCTAATCTTGCCGGGGGTCCTGGCGCTTGCTGGGGCTTTACCTGTCACTGCCTTGCTTTGGGATATCCACGTCGCTCGTCTTCCCCACGTTCAGCTGAACTGAACTTGCAGCAGCAGCAGCTTCCACCACCCTCCTGGACTCCTGATGTAAAAAAGGGACAAATCACGTTCTCTGTCTTTGGTCAAAGTGGAGATAAGCTGAATGCCCAGCACAAACTTAGCAGTCTGCCCTCCCCTTCTGCCCCTTGGCAGCTATAGGTATTAGTGCAGCAGGGGAGAAACCGTTCACTCCAAAGATTTCGGGGCAGGGGGATTGTGTGTTCAAAACACGATTATGAGCAAATCTTGCCAGCAGCAGCAGCAGCATCTAATAATAATCATCATAATGATAATGACCTTTGTGAAAAACGACTCGTTTTAAAAATTACACCTGTATTCAAGTGTTCAGCTCACTGCTACTTGAGGAAACAAAGGTTACAACGTGGGACCCAGCCTATTGGGATCTATTTCGATTGAGTGCTGATCTTCCCCCAACGTTTCCAGACAAGCTGAAAGAGAAACAGGCAATCTCACAGCCCGACGGAGATGTCCAGCCCCGAGGACCCAGCAAGCCTTACCTCTTCTTCTTCTCCAGCTTCATTTCTGGCATCGTCCAACTTCTTCTTCCTTTCTGGCATAAGGTCATCCAGAAAGCTGAGCTCTCGCTTTGAGAAGCAGAAATCCATCGCTTTCCGGACAAAGACGAGAGCCAAAACCTTCGCGAGTAAGAGGGAAGATGCGGTGAGCTCAGAGACGATGCCACCTCTCACTCCAACGCTGCAAACACCCCGCTGCCGAGCGGCGGCAGCTCTTACCATCATGGGAAAGATGATGGCGGCACGGGACACCTTGATGGTCCAGAGCAGGACGAGGCAGGTCAGCTGGATCACCGTGAACAAATGCACCTTTCGCAAGGGCACGTGCCGCAGGTAGATGAAATCCGGCTGGTGTTTCGCCGGCATCCAAAACAGCTTCAAGCGATCAAAGAACTGCAAAACAAAAGGGAGAGGTTGCCACCTTGGGACTGCGGCAAGGTTCTGGCCCTCTCGAGACGGGGAGGCAGTTTGCAGCATCTCGCTTGCCGTCAGAAATCCTGGATCCCACCGCGTTCCTCCTGGGAGCAGCACCCATTTTCCCTTTGCTCCATCTATCAACCGGCTTGCCCCCGAGAGCTGCCCACCAAACGGCAACTGTTCCATGCCATTCCATTAGTAGCATTTCTCGGCCCACTGAATCCCCCAAGCGAGGATTTCCACCAGTGGTAGAAACTGCCTTCCCTTTGCACTGAATTCCCCCGCTTTCACGTAACCAAACACTGACCTGCCCTAAACCCTGAAACAGAGAGCGCTGAACTTGCCTGGTCCTCCCAGCCCTATATACCTCCTGTGCCTCCACCAATCTTTTGCTTACACAAAAGACTTTCATTGCTTGCTCTGCGAGAAGTTTTTCCCATGCCACTGCTTTTTTTCCCTGCTGCTACGGAGACAAAATACCAGGGAGCCGACACGCTGCACGCTGTAAAAGAGTCCGTACCTGAATTCCTCTGAGCGACGACACACCCATGTAGAGAAAGACGCCATAAAGCACAGGCATTGGTATAAACTGGGGGGGGAGAAAGAAAAAAAAAAAAGAATGCAATCGTTTCTTTTTCTATATTGCATTTTCAGTATTACCACCCTCTTCCACAGGCACTGCCTAAAATTGCTTGAAGCTTTCCAGCTTCCATTCAGGCTTAGAGATGGGTCAGATTTTAACCATTAAAGATTTTGTGCGCACGAGTGAGCTAAGGCTCTGCTTTAGGCTGAACTTTGGAGTTACCTCTCCTCAGAATAATCCTATTTTCCAGAAAGCTTGGAGGAAAATAGGCAATTTCACCCGTGCTGCCCTATGCCGCAGTCCGTGGCAGCAGAAAAACACTTCTGCCTATTCTTGGGGCAACAGGCAAAGGCCACATGCCTCCTTTTAGCCTAGAGACGAGATTACTTTGTGGGAGGAACGTGCAAGGAAGCCCACGGGGATGACCTCAGTGTGTTTAGCTCCTGGGAATGGCTGCTCCGGGGCATTTGGGCAGCAAATTGCAGCCAGTAAAGGGCTGCCTGTTTGAAAGAGAGCAGATGTGCTGGTCTGAATATGCTCAACTGTAACCCATAAACATGGGCGGGCCTGAAAGACACCCGAAAATTCAAGCAGTTGCGTTGCTCGCTCGCCTCGAGCACACCAAACGGGGGCCTGAAGGGCTGCAAAGCCTAACCGAGGCTGGTTCCCACCGTGGGTCGAGCCCCAAGGGTTGGGATCACCTCCTCCTCCTCCGCTCCACAACTAACTCCTCAGGCCTGCAGAGAGGGGACTGGTTTTCTGTAACCTCCAACAAGCTCGCGGTTGTTGGGTGGTTTGCATTTTCCTCTCACCTTTAACACGGAAGTGAAGAAGACGGAGCAGCCCATGAGCACAAAGATCAGCAAGCCAGTGACTCTCTGCTCTCGTATCCCCAGAAACTTGGGTTGTTCTCCTGGAGCTGAGCAGTCAGACTCTACTTTGAGGCTATTCACGTGGGTGATGGACAGGACGGTCGCAGCCACAAACCAGGGCAGCCCCATCACAGAGCACACCCCGAGCATCACGGCCACCACAAAAAGGTCCAGGTGGTACCCGCATCCTTTCTGCAGGCAGGAAAACAAGAAACAGAGCATCCCATAGCACAAGAGCAAGGAGAACGTCGCAAGGCAGACTCAAACCCGGCTCGAGCACAAGTCAACTTCTTCAGAATTTAAAACAAGAAATGGAAACAAGTAAGGGTGTATGCAAGCTTTGCACACGCACCTGGCATGAAAATCGGGCAGGAGTTCAGATGCAAGGGATATGGGGAGCTTGTGCGATACATACTTCTCCAAAAAAAAAAAAAAAACCACCCCACAACCCAAAACCACCAAACCATTTTTTTCACTCACAAAGAAAATTCTACCACTTGCAAGGAAGGCGTGACTCTGAGTTATCCCTGGCAGCGCATCAAAACAATTCATTCCCCGCACCTGCTGCTGCTGCCATTTTAAAACAAAAAGGCGCTTCTATATTGCTCCAAGATTAATTTGCTCCTCCAAAAGGTTGCTCATCTGAACTGCCCTGTCACTTGCTCCCTGCATCATCGTTAATCCAGGAGAGCATCCTGCCACGCAGCCTGGCCTTGTCCCAAACCAATGCCTTCAGAAAGCATCGGGAATAAGAGCTTCTCCCCAGACCTGCAGCCCAGAAGGGGCTGGGGCTGGGGTCATCTCTCGCAGGCCCTTACCTTCAGCTTGTGCTCCTTCCTGTTCACAATAACGGCACTGATCTGCTGGTCCATGAATATCAAGATGGTGCAGAGCAGAGCTGGGACGAGCGCAGCCAACACCGTCCACCAAGGGTTGGGTCCTATGGGGTTGATGAACCACCCGCGGTCGTCTCTGGTAGGCTGCAACAAAGCCCACACGTCAGCATCGTCTCCCAGCCCAGGCACTCCACTGGCTTTCATTTTCCCCTCCCTCCCTGTGTCAGAGCACCTCCCAGCCCTGGCTTCACGTCCCCCTCTCCCGTGGGCTTCAGCAGTGCCGGTGTCCTCTTTGCAAGCACCTCTAGATACTTCTCCTGTAGGTATCTAGTTTTGGGGCCATCTTCTCGGTTCCAGGAGGAAGCAAGGCACTTGGAGGTGGAAGAGGAGATGCTCACACCCCCAGCATCTCCTCCAGACTCAGCCCTGCCCTGCCCCGGCATCACCTTGTGGCACCCCCACGTGCCAAAACACCCCAGTACCTTGAACGCATGGGGGACCTGGAGCTTCGGCGATGGGATCCCAGCCACAAAGTCAAGGAGCACCATGATGACGATGGTGAGGAAGACAGCAAAGTCGCTCACTGTGGACCGTACCTGGGGCAAGAAACCAGAGGTGAAAGGGGCATGGCAAACAGGGCCGTAACGTGAGATGCCAGAGTTGCAGACATCCACAACGTTAGGCTGGTTAACCAAATCCCACCACCCCTCTGAGCACATGCAGCCTGATCCCTTGCTTAGATACTGTTGCTGTGTTTGTCCCTGTGACATCTGGTGTCAGACAATAAAAAAAGCTTAATTAGGTGGACAAGGGTTGGTTTAAGTCAAAACCTAAAAATAATAATAATAATATTAAAAATAAGAAAACAGATGTCTGCCACTACAGCTACACTCACAGCTACAATGGCAACAAGGCACTGAGGCATCCTTTAGTCCTCAAAAGGAAGCTCCTCATTCGAATCTACTTTCCGCTCGAGCACATAATGCGCAGAAGGTAAGGAAAAAAAAACCAAAACCCCAACCCCCAAAACTTTGGGAAACCTGACTTCCTACTACCTGAGGAGGAAAAATAAAAAAAAAAAAAAAAAAAAAAAAATCTTCAATCTGGGGCAGGTCACGAGGCAGGTGGGAAATGCTACGATGATTTTGCACTCATGGAAATGAGTGCGGGACGTCCAAGCTCTTGGAGAGCTTGGCCTGCAAGGCCAACGTTTCCCAGCTTGACCAAGGCGGGGCAAATACTGCTTAGTGCTCCAGGAAAGCCATTTTGGGAAACGAGTGTGGAGATGGATGCTGGCCACCATCTTCTACTTACTCTGGTTGGAAAGTAGCGGCTGGTTTTAAACTTCTTCAAGAAGCCTGACAGGGCAAAGGTGGCGAAGAAGAGGATGCAGCACCAGAGGAACACGTCAGGCGTGTAGGGGCCGTCGCGTCCACAGGCAGGTCCTTGAAACTCCCCACGCAAATACCGACATTCCTGGAGAGACAGAGCGTCAGGACACAAAGGCAGTGCACGTGCGGCAGGGAAACCTCGCATAGCTAGGGGGTTTTGAGGACCTCGGTCCAAGATCCACGACCCTGTAACTGCTCCTGCCAATGGAGATTTATATTTAATGAGCAGCAGCAGCTGAACAAGTGACACATCGAACTACAGAGCGGAGAAATGAGACGTGAGGGGACGCCATACCACACACCCTCGGCACATCCTCTGCCTGCCATTCGAGCAATCGTGGCTAAAGAAGACACCAGAGGGGAAGGAAACACTGGAAACTCTTGGGGATAGAGAGAGAGGCAAGAGGGAAGGAGGGCTAAAGACAACCATGGCAGGAAAGGAGGAGAAGAGACAAATCGTCCCTTCCCAGGGGAGGGCTCGCAGAACCTGGCCAAGAGGGGATGAAGGCCACCGTAAGAGCCTGCCGCCCTAGGCCCGGGCTCTGCTTCCAGCAACAACAGCCTGAGAGGCTGCTCAGACATTTATGCATGGACCTACAGACAGCACTGAATGAGAAAGCAAGGCCTGGAGTTACTAGGAACCCATTAAGGAGGCCAATTACTACCTTTCAAGCATGAACTTAAGTCCTACAACTTCTACAGTAATCAAACCACCCACTACTTAACCTTCCTCCCAGTCAGAAGTACTGTCCTGCAACAGGCTTGAGGGGGACACTTGCTACCCACAATGCTGGGGACCAGGTAGACTGGGACAAGGTGGACTCTCCTCCCCAGGACCAAGCAGGTTCAAAGCACACGCTAGATCTAAGCAAGGACTTTTCCGAGCAGCACTAGCACAGTTTGAAGCCCATCATTCCCTGAAGGGCTCTGACTTTTGCACCATGCAAATGCCCCCGGACCCCATGGCCGCGGCGCGAGGAAGCAGTGGCTCGGGGCACTTACGGTCACCGTGAGGTTTTCCCAGGCTATGCCAGACACGTTGATCTTGTTGCTCGCCCAGAAACGCAGCGTTTCGTTGCTGGGATGGGTCGGTGCCTCACACTTACAGCTGGCAGGAGAGAAGCCAAGACGGGGGGGGTAAGGGAAAGGCGATGGAGGTGCAGCCCGGAGCTCCTGCCAAGGGGCAGCATCTTTCTCAGGGGGAAAAAAAACCCACTAGTAGCTGGTGAGGAAGTCCAGCTTGCTGTGCATGTGCACAGGGTAGGTGTCTCGCAGGTGACTCAGCTTCTCCAGAGCCTCGTAGATGAAGATGATGCAGATGAGGGAGGCAAAGGCTTCTTCCGTGAAGCGGGTGACGTAGCACACCAAACAGCTGGCGTCGGTGGCCACCAGCACTATGCACAAGAAGGCGGTCCACAGCCCAATGCACGCCCGCAGAGACAGATAGGAGAGCGCGTACTCCCTGCGAAAGCAAAATGAAACAAAGGCTGGAAAGGCCAGCAAGAGGCCCTGAGCCATGCCTGCCTTCGGGGAAAGCGGGGAGCAATTTTGGAGCGTGTCAAGGCTGCGGATGGGAAATGCCGTTTCCATGTACTACCACAGAGAGCCTCGGGGCTGTGGTGTAGGGTGTAGACCCACAGGAGGAGAGGCCAATTACTTAGTTACCACTGCTGAACAAGGATCTTGTGTTAACACCTTGGAGGCTGCTCGAGGTCAGGTCCCTCTTGGGCCAGGTGGTGTTCTCCCACATCACCCTGACGCCCTAACACTGAAACCAGCTGGGTGTGCACCCAGTCACCTGCTGCCAGCAAGCTGGGGCTTAATAATAAACCTTATGGCAATATAAGGGTGGTTTATCTCCCATCAAAGCCATCGCAACAAAAGGACTGTCACTAAAATCTAGCAACTACCCCTAAGAAAAAGAAAAGAAAAGAAAAGAAAAGCATCTTTTCTCCATCACTGCCCCCTTCTGAAGGCTCTCGCAGCACCCAGCTGCGGCAGCCAGCCTTACTTGCAGAATTTGTAGAGGATCTTCTCGAACACGAGCACGGGTCCCGTGCTGCCGAGGATGGTGAGAGGTTGGCCGGCAAAGAGGCAATACACCACGCCGGCCATGGACGCGCCCAGCAGCGACTCCATGGCACTCTGTCCGGGGAAGAGAGGCAGCCGTGAGTAAATAAATCGTTAGGGAGAAACAACAACCAAAGCCCATTCACTGCAGCAAGGACTTTGGCCTGAGTTTGATCCTCCCCCATGGCCCCCAACAGAGAGAGGTGCTCACTATGTGGCCATTGGTCGCCTCCCCCAGCAGTCCCCCGAAGGTGATGACAGGGGACATGCAGGCACAGTAGAGGAAGAGGAAGGACGCCAGGCACTGCAGGCTCAGACCATCCCGGAAGTCGCTCCAGAACCACGGGGCTTTCCGCTTCACGTCCAGGGTCAAACCTCCAAAGAGCCTGCAGGAAGGAAAAAGAAGAGAGTCTGTTCTCTTGGAGGAACACGCTGACTTTGCTTTGCTGCAGAAGGGCAATCACAAGCACAGAGCAACTTCCGTGGCTAAAAAGAAGCACTCTCCTTCATCCCAAATCAAGGAAACCTGCGTGCAATGGTGATGGCTGGGGCTGAGCCCAGCTGCCCAGACCTCCCCCCTGCCCAGCCCAGGGGACCAAGCTGGTCATGTGGAGCCCCTTCACTGAACCAGCTAACCCCAAAGACCTGCTAGAAGGGAAGGTGCATGCTCAGATTTGAGGGGCAACAGAAGAAAAACACCCAAACTATTAAAGCTCCCACCTTCCCGTCCGCTGCAGTTCAGGGCCACAGTGTTTCTCCAGCATGCTGTGAGAAGCACCGTCATCAAGAGCTCCTGGCATCTTCCTTTTTTCCTGTTAAAACGGAAGTAAGATAAAGCTATGGACTTGCAACCACTGGCTCGTTTTGCTTCTGGTCTGGCTCTGTGACTGTGTCAGAGCGGGACCTTGTGAATTTGGGCCCCTGAACAGCGTCCCCAGCTGTCCTGCCCGTCCCCCTTGCGCCTCCCGCCGACGCAGCACCCACCTGCGAAGGGACGTTTTTCGGGGGCTCGATTCGGATCGATGGATCCCACTCTCCTGGCGGCAAGACCGTGACCTGATCCAGAAACTCGTCGATGCCAGCCACCAGGTCAGCCCCGTTCTTGGCTTTATAGGCAACGTCACGGAAAACCTGCCAATAGAAGACGACCTGGTGAGAGGACAACCCAGCTCGGATGTCCTAACCAGTGCAATAAACTCTTGCCTAAACGCAAGGCTTTTCCCCCAAAATTTCCTGCTGGAAAGGGCAGGAAATATTCCCCCAAAAGGAAAAAATCTGTGCATCACGGCATTTGTAATCGTCTCCCCCACAAGGCCCCCGTCCCCCATGGCACACCATACCCTTCTGCTTAAAGAGCAAGAGAAGTTTTACTGGCCCTGGCAATGCCACCACTGGGGACAGCGTGCTGGGGACCCCGGCGAGAAGGATGAGGTGCAGGATGCACCCCGGGTGGGATTTCAGCCTCCAGGATGTGGCGTGATGCAAATCTGCGTGTTTGCTTTGGGGTGAGAAAGAGGGCTGGGCTGTTTGGAGAGCTGCGGGCAGCTGGGACAGCAAATCCTCTTCCTCACTACTTCAGAGACAGGGAGAGCTGAAGAAAGGCAAAAATGACCCGGAGCTATCTCATCTTGTCGCACCTCATCCGTCATGATAGTGGCCATGGACCTGCCGATCTCATGGTACTGATGGGCTTTTCCTTCTGGCCCAAGCAAAACAAACAGGAACCTGGGCAAGAAAAACAAAATGAGAGAGAGAAGAAGGTGTCCTTGCTCCGAGAGCACCCAAGGAAAGCCCTGGCAGCTCCCAGCCCAGAGCGTGGCTCAAGACGGGACACGTAGGCTCAGCGACGCCGCGATGAATTTGAAATTCTTCCAAGCCGACGGCAAATTTAATTTGGGGGCCAACTTTCATTACAATTGGCCGATGGGTTTAAAAGCTACAGCAGGGAATGGAGAAACGAAGGCGAGGAGATGTGGGTGGGGGAAACGTGCTTGCTCCCCCTCCCACTCGCCTTGTTCCCTTGGGACACCAAACTGATGCCTGCAACTTGATCTTTGGTTGGGTGTCTTTTTTACGGAAAAAAATTTGCGCTTCTCATTCGCACCTTGTTGGGATGGGAACTTCTGTCATGCCTGAGAGGAGGACAGCCGGGCTCAGGCGGACAAATGCCACGATGGGCTGGTGAAGGAAATCCAGCTCTCCTACCAGCACGTTGGATGCTTCAGCCCCGGTGGGAATTTTCTTCATGAAGTGCAGCTCCGCCTGGGCACGACAAGCGATTTTCAGGCAATTACCCCAACAGCAAAGCCCACAGCGCTCTGCAGCACACTCTGCAGCCAAGTTTGCAAGAGCAAAGCCGGCCCTAAAGGCGTAAGAAAGCTGCGAGTGTCTCACCTTGCTTAAATCCATTGCTCTGCTCTCAGGGTTCACCCCATCTTTAGCTTCCGCAGCGGTGGGAGAAGGACAAGGGGTGATTGTTTGGGCTGGTAGGAAGAAGAAAGACACTCAGAAAGATGGGCAAGGAGCAACTGGGACGCTTCTCCTTTGCCCGGACAAGTCTAATGGGGCCACAGCCCTGCAGAAACCCTCACCTGGCTTGTAGAGGAGGTGCAGGTCTGACTGCCTCTTGCTCACGTCAGCAAACGAGCAGACAGCGGGGAGAAGGTTGGTTGTCTTCTCGTTCTGATGGTGGTGCTTCCTCAAAAGGACTTCTCGAACCTGCGCCCGCATGTGCTCGTCAAACTCCGTGGACTGTTCTTGCTGGGCCAGGATCATATCTGAGGATGGCAAAGGGAAACGAAGCCGTCAGAGCAGAAACCCCAACAAGTCCCGACCCCCAAAGCCCCCAGGGAAGGCTGTGCCACACAGGCTGCACCCTAATGCCGGCTCAGCCTTGCACAGCAAGGCCTTTTAACAATGTTCAGCCTTTGCAGCGAAAACGAGAATTTTCTTTTGCTAAGAAACATCATCCAAGTGCTTATTCATCATTCCGCTAAGATAAATATTGCCCATTCTAAATAACGCAATTTTCTTGCCCGACCTGGCCTTTCTGACTCTACACGTTTACCCAAATTATAAGCAATCTAGAGCACAGACGTTCCCAGAGTTTCCCGTGCTGATCGAGTGCAATTTGCCGAGCCCAGGGAGAAACGTGCTAAGAACGGCTCCGACTTCTCCAGCCCTTGAAAGGGCTGAATGGAGACCTGCCGCCAGCCAAAGATAACTTCTCCAAAGCGGCTTTTGCAATTAACTTCAAGTATCTTCCCCACAGGAATACACTGCTTGGTCATCGCCAGATAACCTCTGCCTTAAAACTCTTCAATGCTGGATGTTAAGGCAAAAGTAAGAAAAAGAATGCGAGGAAACAGCTTGTAAGAAATCGTTCCCTTAAGGAGGTTCAGCTCTTACGCGGACTCCGTATTTCTAAGAGCAGCCTGCTAAGCCCTGACACACGCTCCTTTTTGGCTGCAGAACATTCTCTAGTGGCTTCTCCAGCCCCACAAACTGCTTTCAAAAGGACCCCGTATGGGAAGAAAAAAACGGTGCGACTGTTGCACGCCCAGTCTACATCCAAAAACAGCTCATGAGAAAAACACAGTGGGACTTCTGGAAAAGGACGTGCCATTAGGGCAGGGTCTGATGTGGGAGTGAAGAGCTGAGCTCGGCCGTTCCCGGAGGGATGCAGTGCCCACGGTACCTGCAATCTCTTCGATGCTGTTGGCACAAATGTCCAGCAGCACCGACCCGTTGCTGATGCAGCTCCTCAGCTCGGAGAGGCTGTGCAAGGACAGCGTGCCAACGTAGGGCTTGCTCCAGCGCTCGCCGCCATCTTCCACGTCCTCCTCAAACTTCAGCCACCTGTGGACATCGGGTGCGATCAGCCCCATTGCAAGAAAACAGCCCCAGCTCTGCAACCCCTTTGACAGAGCCACGGGGTGGCAAGAGGAGAAGGCTCCTCGTGCCGCCACCTGCAGCTGCAAAAGCTTCGCGTCCTGGAGGGGAGAAAGCAGAGCCCACGGGCGCTGCCGGTGCGGGGACTCCTCTCCCACCGCAGCCAAGCAGCAGGGATTTACCTTGCCGTTTCCTTCCACTCGGCATCTCGGCCCTCTTTTACACAGATCTCATCCAGCTCGGAGAACAAGTGGTGAGGGACATGCTGCTCGTCCTCCTTGGTCCTGAGAATGAACTGCACCCGCTGGGACGGGGAGCCTGGGGGCAGAAGGCAAAGACCCATCCCGTTACCGCGCCTCAACACAGCTCATCACGCTCACGTGCAAAGTGGCCATCAGCACCAGTGCAGCCATAAACACTGGGCTGGCCCCTCTCCTCTGCGTCTGTCTGGGCTTGCACAGAGCCATGGAGAAGGAGAAGCATCTAGTCCACCTCTGCATAAGGATGGGCTGCTTTCCTTCCCCACATTGCCATTTTTAAAGCCAGGATCCCTCTAAGGAAGACGAGCCTACACCCATTAGGCATTTAACTGCATTAAAAAAAAAACCCCAACCAACCAACAAAAAAAAGAAAACTTGGGAAAAAGAGGGTGTTGCTCAATAAGGCCACTTTCCCTCGGAAGAACAGCAACTCACTCAAACTAGCCACGGGGACCTGCTCGCAGAAGGCCCCAGCGCCCACGTTGCCCCCAGGAGTTTAGCGAATGCCGCGGTGGGACTTACAGTGGTAGCCCTGCTCCGTCGGGGCAGAGTCCTTCTCCCGTTCCCCTTCCCGATGCTTCTGGCTGTGGCGTCGGTGATGCCGGTGGCTCTGCCTAACCAGTGGCATCCACGCGCCCACGTACAGGGTCCGGTGGCCTGCGAAAAGCGAAAAAGCGGCGTGTTTTGCAGCACTCTCGGCATTGCAGCAATGGCTGAGGTGGCCGGTGCCTTGCTAAGCCACGGTTAAATCCCAGGAGCAACACCACCTTCCCTTAATCTTATTTTCACCGGACCTCCTTTTTTGCAAGCCTATTTTACTCGAGCTTTGCAACAACACAGCAACAACAAGCGTTGGCTCCGCCTCATCTAAAAGTGCCCTGAAAGTATCGGACCTCTTCTCAAATTCCAGCTTCGGCTGGACAACACTCAGACTTGCTCATTAAGCAGCAACACAAGCTAATTATTGTCAAAATCTCTGTATGGCACGAGGCGACAAGAGACGGTCAAATCAGTCCCATCGTAATGAACTCCAGAACAAAAAAAGAAAATCACAGCCCCGCGTCTGCAGCCCTGAAATGATTCTCCTGACCTCTCCAAGCCAGGAGCAGCCTCTGCGAGAAAAAAAGCCGTCAATTATCGAGCCCCGTGGCTACAACTCACACCGTGGCCTCCCGGGGGCCTTTTTCCCTCCGTTTAAAAAGCCGTAATAGTAAAAAACCTGACAATAACTGTGCTGCTTTATTGAGAAGCGCGGCACGTTTTGCTGCACGTGATGCGACACCCAACAAGGCACACTGGAGAGACTTTGTGCAATGGGAAAACGCGCTGGGCTGGTGGCTCCTCTACCAGGATCTCAGCAGAGACTCACCTTCCAACTCCTCCTTCTCATAGCAAATACTGACAGCGTTGCTCCTTCTTCCCCGGTCGATCACTGCCTCCTCGTCATGTCTCTGTTTAGCAACGACAAGAAGGGAAAAGTTGGGGCTGGGGGTGGAGAGCTCCCTTACGTCCTCCCAGCCATCATCCAGCCCTGCGTCCACGCGAGTCCACGAGCCATCACGCCTCTGCGTGCCTCCTCCTCCTTCAGGCACAGCCCTAAAACCACGGACTTGTAGGAGGTTTTTCTTCCCATACGCAAATAAAACAGCCCATAACATCACCTGTACTGCATACCATGAGAGTCTGGACGTATTTCATACAGCAGGAGAGGGATGACTGTTTCAGACCAAAAAAACCCACCTCCTGCTTTGTTCTTCAGGTTCCTGTCTAAAAAAGCGATTTCCAAACTGGAAAAAATAACCCCAACCCACAAAACTGCACTTTTGAGCCCCGGCCGTGCTACCTGTAACTCTTCCAGAAGTGTCATTTTGTGACCCCCAGTTGGGTTCATCCTCACGTCAGTCACTGGGTTTTGGGGACAACTGAACCTCCAGGTCAGTCAGGGGGCCCGATTCCCCAGGGACTGATGGAGTAGCCCTCACGGGAGGAGCTAAGTGGCACCCAGTGTGCACCAACTCCAGAGACACAATAGGGACCATTATGAAATCACAAGCTATGATGCGGATCCAGGCAGCTACTTAAAGCCACGCACCCCTAGACCCTTCCCGCTTGGAAAACTTAGTGCCTGGGGAGAAGCCAGCTCTGCTTTCAGCAAAAACTCTCCAGAACAGAGAAACTTCCTGCATGAGAGGTGTCAGGCTCAAAAGTGCGCAGAAGGAAAACCCTCCACAGGCTCGTTCGCCCTCCTGAGAAGCAAAGCCCATTAGCAGCAGCATGGTTTCTCTCTTTTTCTTTCTAACAGTAGAGCTGAAGCTCTAGCATCCTGAGGATAACGGGAGGTACAAATACGGTAGGGAAAAAGAACATCTTACTGGATCGATGGGTAGATTCAGAAAAAAACCCTGCTACACAGTAGTTTATCCCGACTGCTAGCTAGAACCGAGAAGACTGTTTTTTCCACCTGCGTCGACAGTTCCGGTGAAACATACTACTCGTCTAGGACGGCTGCATCTGAGGAACGAGAATTAGTTATCTGCAATACAAGGAATAACAATGAGTCATTTTGTGTCATGATATTCATCAGACTGCACAGAGAAACAAGAGACAAATGCATTTGAATAACCATGTCTTGTGTTACGTTTTAACCACTTAACATTCCATGAGAAATACCCCAAGAGCTCAAGAAGAAAGAGCAGAAAGACAGGAGACAGGTGAAAGCCGAGAGCGCCAGCTAGACGGAATGAAAGACCCTCTTCCTTCTCTGAAGCTTCAGCAAGGCTTCCTTCACCTGCTGGTTCCTCCGACTGTAAATGACGGGGTTCAAACTGGGGCTGACGAGACTGCAGAAAAGGGAAAGAACTTTCTCCCTCCCAGAGGAGTTACCGCTCCCGGGCCCCGCGTACATGAAGATGGCGTTTCCATAAAAGACACCCGCCGCGGTCGGGTGGGAGCCACACGTGGACAAGGTTTCGTGCCATCCTGGCGCAGAGCGGATGCGCAGATCGGTGGCCGGGGTGTCCAGGGAGGAAATCAGGATTAAGGCTAAAGGCAAGAGGAAGAAGCACACACAGACAGCAAAGATCAGGACTTTATTGGCAGGAGCGGCAGTGCAGGCCAGCTTTAAGACAGCAACAATTTCACAGGAGAAGTGGACAACCTCGCAGGGGCCACAGAAAGGCAGGTGTAAAGCCAGAGAGGCTTGCAGTGTGCCCAATACGAACGCCAAAGCCCACAAAACCGTGGCAAGGGTGAGGCGCAGCCTCCAGATCACGATGAGGGCATAGCGCAGGGGACGGCAGATTGCCACGTAGCGAACATGAGACATCACGGCCAGCAGCACGCACGCTGTAAGTGCAAAGATTAAATAAAGATGGATCTGTGCCCCACACCCAGCACAGGAGAGGGCTCTGCCTTGTCCAAGGAGGCTCCTTAGCATACGGGGGACATTGCTGGAGGCGTAGCAGATGTCCGCGATGGAGAGGTGGCAGAGGAAGAAGTACACGGGGCTGTGGAGGCAGCAGTCCAGGCAGATAAGCAGAAAGACAAGTGCGTTTCCCATCAGAGTGGCAGAGCAGAGGGCAGAGAAAAGGCCAAAGAGGCAGTGCTGCAGGGCTGGGGTGCTGCAGAACCCCAGGAGGACGAATTCTGTGACAGTCGCTTCATTCTGCACGCTGTGCTGGAGGTGAGGCAGCACAAACTGCGACCACGGAGGTCTGGAAGCAAAGGAGCAAGGAAAAGGAAAGAAAAAGGAGAGTTTTCCTAAGAATGTTGTGTCCTTTACTCTTTACGCTGCAGCTCCCTTCTCCCCGTTCTTCCCTCTGACTCCAGTGAAAGGTGCGTACTACCCTCCCCACGCTGAGCGACGTACATCTGAATTGCAAGCTCCAATCTCTCTGCAAACTTTGAGCAGCTTGACCAATCTCGCACAACTTTGCTGCCTAGCTTGCCCTTGAAGTCTTTCTTTTCCTGGGTTGGTTTGGGGTTTTTTTTGCAGGGGGTGGGGAGGGGCAGGGGGTGGTTTTGCTGTTGGAGAAGATAAGATGATGAAGATTGCAGGTGTCGATTAAGGTGAAGTCAGAACAACTTCAAAGCAGCTATTTTAAATTAAGTCCATATTAAAAGGAATGCACAGTTCACAGAAGAATTCCAGTTTTACCATTAAACCAACCAGCATTTCCAATCCACTGCCGTGTCCTCTTTACCTTCGTGCAATGCATTCCTATTGAATCCTGCAGTTGCTTGATCCGACTCCCCTATCCCAGCAGGGAGGCTACTGCGGGCCCGGGAAGGTCAGGCAGAACGTCACCTTGGTTCCTGCTGTGCAGCTGCTCGCCGTTACCAGTTTCGCAGGGTGCTGGTCAAGGTCCCTGGGCATCCCCTGGCACTTGTCTCCACGCGGCTCTCTGGTCTCCAAGATCTTCCGCCACTTCCAGGATACTTCCTCCAGCCAGGATCTTCACCTTTTCCTTCCTGGGTCCCTTTCTTCTCTTCAAGATCCCTTCTTCTTTCTGGGAACCCTTCTTTTTGCCACCACCTCTTCTTTCTGGAACCCCACGCCCCCCGTTTTCCCAATCTAAGTTGTCTATGTGAGCAGTACGATGCCTGATCAGCCTCCGAATTAAGGCTTCTGGCTCCTAGCTCTTTAGTAACTGTAGGATTCGGGACACGCTGGCTGCGTGTAGCAAGAAGCAGGCTTCTGCTTGACAGCTCAGAATTCAGTTTCAGACATTCACACGCACAGACCTTGCCACACACGTGCACCCCGTCACGTCTTGCCTGGTAACCTTCACAGTTTGAGCCAGTTTTTTGTCTACGGCCGGGCTTCAGACCCAGGGCATGGCCACAGAAGCGCATCCCCCCCGTCAGTCTGTGAGCTGAGCAAGGGAGAGTCAATACTTGTCTGGTGAGCCTCATACCCAGGCAATGTGGGCGACCCCTCTCCTGCGACAGCCCTGGCAAAAGCCACAGCAGGGTGCTCCCTTGCCTCTGCCTAGGTCACCGGGGTTCCCCTGCCTGCCATTGCTCCTTTGTCCTCCTCTGTGTTTGTGGAGATGAACCTTTAACCACACAACCTAACACCTACAACGCCGGGAAAAAGAGAGGCTGCAGAGGGTCCAGCGGGGAAGGTCGCCGATGTAAAATGCTCTTTGTGAGAGGCAGCACACCCAGCTCACCTCCTTGCTCCTGAGCTGCTCTATCGGAAGCACTGCGTGCAGGACGCTCTGCTCAACAGGCTGTGTCTGTCTCTGACTGCCTTGTCCTTGCTGCAGCACCGTGTGCTGGGGGAACGCCACGGAGAGCAAGGAGGACGCTCTTTCCCCAGGAGCAACGGAGGGTGCTCAGCTGAGTGCTGCTGCAGGGGCCAAAGTGGGGCAGGCAGGCAGGCAGGGGAAGGCAGGAACGAGGGAGCTGGGAGGAACCGGCCAGTCTGGGAGGTGCCCGAGAGGCTCGAAAACCCTGTAAGCACAGGACGAGCTCACAGGAGGTTCAACGTGAGGCCCTGTGCTTAACCATGCCCTCCAGATCTGGACCTTCTCTGCTTCCCGAGTTACCGTGCAGTTTAACAGCCTGGTGCAGAGATCCTGACTGGGAGATCACTGTACCTCCAGGAGTTAGGGATCCACCTAACAGTTAACCTGAGCGGGTGCAGGTCTGTGCTGCGCTGTACCTACAGCGTGGCCTTCAGGCTGTGTCCCTACACATGCCCCTTGGCCGCAGGATAAACGGAGCTGGTTGACTGTGACAGAGGAGCCTCCAGGCAGCTCCTGCTTGGTACCAGCGATTACGCCACCTGCGCGGCCCTGCCGTTATCTAAAGTGCAGCAAGAAGTCCGCGCGTGAACATCCTTTATGCATGGAGTTGTTTTCTTCTAAGAAAAGTTGTACGACACCGTGAATGACCAAAAAGGAGGAACTTCTCCACAGGCAGGATCTGTACAGTGTGCCAAGGGAAAATCCATCTGGGGTCTGCCCAATGCTGCATGAACGCAGGGTCCCCAGCATCTGAAGGGACCTAAGATTTACTTGCTACCTAGATGCCTCTTCTTGCTGCCTGTATGCCTTCTTCCTGGCTACGTCGCCTCCCAAGAGCTTGCCCACCCCCAGCCTACTGGGGAGGGGGGGAATGGTAGAGAGACAGCCCTGATGCTGTGCCAGCACTGCTCAGCCATGGCCAAAACACTGCTGTGTTATCAACAGCTTTCTAGCTACCAGTACAGAGCACAGCACCACGAGGGCTGCTGTGGGGTAAAGGAACTCCAACTCAGCCAGACCCAATAGAGAAGGAAAGTGGAGGAACAACAGAGGGGGCAGCCCAGGGACACAGAGCCCCAGGTCTCATCCGGCCGCTCCTGTGACCATACGGTGTATTCAAAATCAAATACCTGAAGTGCTTCCTTAGACGCAGTTTACAGCCAGGGGACAAGAAGGTGGCAGTTCTGCATTTTGCAGCTCCCAGGCTGATGGCAGAGCCAAAGCAAAAAAAAAAACCAAACAACAAAAACCAAACCAACCAAGAGAGGTAAGACTGGAGGCAAGGGGGCAAATGCTTTTCTTTCACCTTAGGCCAACTGCTCGGACGCTCTCTATGCTGCCCTGCCACAGAGGGCATCCCTCTCGTACCAGTAAGAGACATAAGAGCGAATTAAAGCCAGGACCCCAAACCAGACCAAAAACCCGGTCATGATGAAGAAGAAAGTGGAGAATGCATCAAACATAACAGAAAATGATTTTGGACATTCCCAGTTTACATTTGGAAAAAAGAGAGAAAAAAAAAGAGGAGGAATTAGGTATTAAAAGAAGAGCACTGAATGATAAAGCAGTAGCAGTCCCTCTACCACTACAAACCCACACCCCCACACGCACGTACGCACACAGACTTAACACCACCAAACTCCCATTGACTGTGATGTTCACCTCAGCTTGCTGGTCTAGAGATACTGAATGCCTGAAGCACACCAAGGAGAACTGAAAACATCTGCATGGCTTTAATGGGAATCCTCCAACTGAAACAAAGCGCTTTCTCCCTCTGTCTGCGTTGGCACATCCCCGAGTCACGCTCTCACTCCTCTCCTTCAAAGTCAAGATTCCTAAACGTGAAAAGCGGGAGTGGGGAATGGCGAAGGGAAGAGAAAAAGAGGCAGAGCATCATCAGTGGAAGACCTGCCAGCTGCTGCTGATTCAGCCCTGTTCGGGGGACCACCCCAGCAGAGAGGAGCTGGTTTGCGTGCCACGGTCCTCACTGCCTGTTCCCAGGGACAGGCCGTTTGCTCAGCCTTGCCGGCCAAAGCGTGGGAGAAGCGTAGGCGTGTGCCGTCGCTTGCAGAGGAGCACGGACACGTTCACGTGCAATCCTTTACCTTCTTCCTCCCTGGATTCAAAGGGTTTCTGTCTTCAAAGTGAGAGCCTTCCGTACGGTCGTTTGTGACATTTCATCCAGGATAATAATCTCAGAAGGATCAGTCCTGCAATAAATATTTCACATAGCAATCCGTGATTATGGGAACTGATGCCACCAAGGGCATTAGCATCAGCAAGAGGAACAGCGGAGCCCCGAGAATCAAAGCTCCGCATAAGTGTGGGAGGTTTTGCTGGATGAGGAGTTTTGGGAGGCAAGCCGGGGAGCTGCAGAGCAACAGCTCTGTGCAAAGGCTCTCGCTGGGGTCTAGCCCCGGTGCGGGTTCCTAAGCCACTGCTGGTACAGATCACGCCTGCAACTCCGCATGTGTAAGTATGAGGATCTCCAGCTACCGTAAAGGCACTGATGATGCAAGGTTTGGGGGTCAAACGCGAGTGCTGCAGCCGCTCTGCTTGGGGTGGCTTGCCCTGCGATCACCTCCTGCAGCCCTGCCCCCGAATTTGATTTTCCCACCAAGCTGCCTGCTGGTTTCTGTGGAATGCCCCACCAAGAGGCAAGTGGAGAAAACTCTGCCAAACACCTTCAAGCTAATCTTGCCGGGGGTCCTGGCGCTTGCTGGGGCTTTACCTGTCACTGCCTTGCTTTGGGATATCCACGTCGCTCGTCTTCCCCACGTTCAGCTGAACTGAACTTGCAGCAGCAGCAGCTTCCACCACCCTCCTGGACTCCTGATGTAAAAAAGGGACAAATCACGTTCTCTGTCTTTGGTCAAAGTGGAGATAAGCTGAATGCCCAGCACAAACTTAGCAGTCTGCCCTCCCCTTCTGCCCCTTGGCAGCTATAGGTATTAGTGCAGCAGGGGAGAAACCGTTCACTCCAAAGATTTCGGGGCAGGGGGATTGTGTGTTCAAAACACGATTATGAGCAAATCTTGCCAGCAGCAGCAGCAGCATCTAATAATAATCATCATAATGATAATGACCTTTGTGAAAAACGACTCGTTTTAAAAATTACACCTGTATTCAAGTGTTCAGCTCACTGCTACTTGAGGAAACAAAGGTTACAACGTGGGACCCAGCCTATTGGGATCTATTTCGACTGAGTGCTGATCTTCCCCCAACGTTTCCAGACAAGCTGAAAGAGAAACAGGCAATCTCACAGCCCGACGGAGATGTCCAGCCCCGAGGACCCAGCAAGCCTTACCTCTTCTTCTTCTCCAGCTTCATTTCTGGCATCGTCCAACTTCTTCTTCCTTTCTGGCATAAGGTCATCCAGAAAGCTGAGCTCTCGCTTTGAGAAGCAGAAATCCATCGCTTTCCGGACAAAGACGAGAGCCAAAACCTTCGCGAGTAAGAGGGAAGATGCGGTGAGCTCAGAGACGATGCCACCTCTCACTCCAACGCTGCAAACACCCCGCTGCCGAGCGGCGGCAGCTCTTACCATCATGGGAAAGATGATGGCGGCACGGGACACCTTGATGGTCCAGAGCAGGACGAGGCAGGTCAGCTGGATCACCGTGAACAAATGCACCTTTCGCAAGGGCACGTGCCGCAGGTAGATGAAATCCGGCTGGTGTTTCGCCGGCATCCAAAACAGCTTCAGGCGATCAAAGAACTGCAAAACAAAAGGGAGAGGTTGCCACCTTGGGACTGCGGCAAGGTTCTGGCCCTCTCGAGACGGGGAGGCAGTTTGCAGCATCTCGCTTGCCGTCAGAAATCCTGGATCCCACCGCGTTCCTCCTGGGAGCAGCACCCATTTTCCCTTTGCTCCATCTATCAACCGGCTTGCCCCCGAGAGCTGCCCACCAAACGGCAACTATTCCATGCCATTCCATTAGTAGCATTTCTCGGCCCACTGAATCCCCCAAGCGAGGATTTCCACCAGTGGTAGAAACTGCCTTCCCTTTGCACTGAATTCCCCCGCTTTCACGTAACCAAACACTGACCTGCCCTAAACCCTGAAACAGAGAGCGCTGAACTTGCCTGGTCCTCCCAGCCCTATATACCTCCTGTGCCTCCACCAATCTTTTGCTTACACAAAAGACTTTCATTGCTTGCTCTGCGAGAAGTTTTTCCCATGCCACTGCTTTTTTTCCCTGCTGCTACGGAGACAAAATACCAGGGAGCCGACACGCTGCACGCTGTAAAAGAGTCCGTACCTGAATTCCTCTGAGCGACGACACACCCATGTAGAGAAAGACGCCATAAAGCACAGGCATTGGTATAAACTGGGGGGGGAGAAAGAAAAAAAAAAAAGAATGCAATCGTTTCTTTTTCTATATTGCATTTTCAGTATTACCACCCTCTTCCACAGGCACTGCCTAAAATTGCTTGAAGCTTTCCAGCTTCCATTCAGGCTTAGAGATGGGTCAGATTTTAACCATTAAAGATTTTGTGCGCACGAGTGAGCTAAGGCTCTGCTTTAGGCTGAACTTTGGAGTTACCTCTCCTCAGAATAATCCTATTTTCCAGAAAGCTTGGAGGAAAATAGGCAATTTCACCCGTGCTGCCCTATGCCGCAGTCCGTGGCAGCAGAAAAACACTTCTGCCTATTCTTGGGGCAACAGGCAAAGGCCACATGCCTCCTTTTAGCCTAGAGACGAGATTACTTTGTGGGAGGAACGTGCAAGGAAGCCCACGGGGATGACCTCAGTGTGTTTAGCTCCTGGGAATGGCTGCTCCGGGGCATTTGGGCAGCAAATTGCAGCCAGTAAAGGGCTGCCTGTTTGAAAGAGAGCAGATGTGCTGGTCTGAATATGCTCAACTGTAACCCATAAACATGGGCGGGCCTGAAAGACACCCGAAAATTCAAGCAGTTGCGTTGCTCGCTCGCCTCGAGCACACCAAACGGGGGCCTGAAGGGCTGCAAAGCCTAACCGAGGCTGGTTCCCACCGTGGGTCGAGCCCCAAGGGTTGGGATCACCTCCTCCTCCTCCGCTCCACAACTAACTCCTCAGGCCTGCAGAGAGGGGACTGGTTTTCTGTAACCTCCAACAAGCTCGCGGTTGTTGGGTGGTTTGCATTTTCCTCTCACCTTTAACACGGAAGTGAAGAAGACGGAGCAGCCCATGAGCACAAAGATCAGCAAGCCAGTGACTCTCTGCTCTCGTATCCCCAGAAACTTGGGTTGTTCTCCTGGAGCTGAGCAGTCAGACTCTACTTTGAGGCTATTCACGTGGGTGATGGACAGGACGGTCGCAGCCACAAACCAGGGCAGCCCCATCACAGAGCACACCCCGAGCATCACGGCCACCACAAAAAGGTCCAGGTGGTACCCGCATCCTTTCTGCAGGCAGGAAAACAAGAAACAGAGCATCCCATAGCACAAGAGCAAGGAGAACGTCGCAAGGCAGACTCAAACCCGGCTCGAGCACAAGTCAACTTCTTCAGAATTTAAAACAAGAAATGGAAACAAGTAAGGGTGTATGCAAGCTTTGCACACGCACCTGGCATGAAAATCGGGCAGGAGTTCAGATGCAAGGGATATGGGGAGCTTGTGCGATACATACTTCTCCAAAAAAAAAAAAAAAGCCACCCCACAACCCAAAACCACCAAACCATTTTTTTCACTCACAAAGAAAATTCTACCACTTGCAAGGAAGGCGTGACTCTGAGTTATCCCTGGCAGCGCATCAAAACAATTCATTCCCCGCACCTGCTGCTGCTGCCATTTTAAAACAAAAAGGCGCTTCTATATTGCTCCAAGATTAATTTGCTCCTCCAAAAGGTTGCTCATCTGAACTGCCCTGTCACTTGCTCCCTGCATCATCGTTAATCCAGGAGAGCATCCTGCCACGCAGCCTGGCCTTGTCCCAAACCAATGCCTTCAGAAAGCATCGGGAATAAGAGCTTCTCCCCAGACCTGCAGCCCAGAAGGGGCTGGGGCTGGGGTCATCTCTCGCAGGCCCTTACCTTCAGCTTGTGCTCCTTCCTGTTCACAATAACGGCACTGATCTGCTGGTCCATGAATATCAAGATGGTGCAGAGCAGAGCTGGGACGAGCGCAGCCAACACCGTCCACCAAGGGTTGGGTCCTATGGGGTTGATGAACCACCCGCGGTCGTCTCTGGTAGGCTGCAACAAAGCCCACACGTCAGCATCGTCTCCCAGCCCAGGCACTCCACTGGCTTTCATTTTCCCCTCCCTCCCTGTGTCAGAGCACCTCCCAGCCCTGGCTTCACGTCCCCCTCTCCCGTGGGCTTCAGCAGTGCCGGTGTCCTCTTTGCAAGCACCTCTAGATACTTCTCCTGTAGGTATCTAGTTTTGGGGCCATCTTCTCGGTTCCAGGAGGAAGCAAGGCACTTGGAGGTGGAAGAGGAGATGCTCACACCCCCAGCATCTCCTCCAGACTCAGCCCTGCCCCGCCCCGGCATCACCTTGTGGCACCCCCACGTGCCAAAACACCCCAGTACCTTGAACGCATGGGGGACCTGGAGCTTCGGCGATGGGATCCCAGCCACAAAGTCAAGGAGCACCATGATGACGATGGTGAGGAAGACAGCAAAGTCGCTCACTGTGGACCGTACCTGGGGCAAGAAACCAGAGGTGAAAGGGGCATGGCAAACAGGGCCGTAACGTGAGATGCCAGAGTTGCAGACATCCACAACGTTAGGCTGGTTAACCAAATCCCACCACCCCTCTGAGCACATGCAGCCTGATCCCTTGCTTAGATACTGTTGCTGTGTTTGTCCCTGTGACATCTGGTGTCAGACAATAAAAAAAGCTTAATTAGGTGGACAAGGGTTGGTTTAAGTCAAAACCTAAAAATAATAATAATAATATTAAAAATAAGAAAACAGATGTCTGCCACTACAGCTACACTCACAGCTACAATGGCAACAAGGCACTGAGGCATCCTTTAGTCCTCAAAAGGAAGCTCCTCATTCGAATCTACTTTCCGCTCGAGCACATAATGCGCAGAAGGTAAGGAAAAAAAACCCAAAACCCCAACCCCCAAAACTTTGGGAAACCTGACTTCCTACTACCTGAGGAGGAAAAATAAAAAAAAAAAAAAAAAAAAAAAAAATCTTCAATCTGGGGCAGGTCACGAGGCAGGTGGGAAATGCTACGATGATTTTGCACTCATGGAAATGAGTGCGGGACGTCCAAGCTCTTGGAGAGCTTGGCCTGCAAGGCCAACGTTTCCCAGCTTGACCAAGGCGGGGCAAATACTGCTTAGTGCTCCAGGAAAGCCATTTTGGGAAACGAGTGTGGAGATGGATGCTGGCCACCATCTTCTACTTACTCTGGTTGGAAAGTAGCGGCTGGTTTTAAACTTCTTCAAGAAGCCTGACAGGGCAAAGGTGGCGAAGAAGAGGATGCAGCACCAAAGGAACACGTCAGGCGTGTAGGGGCCGTCGCGTCCACAGGCAGGTCCTTGAAACTCCCCACGCAAATACCGACATTCCTGGAGAGACAGAGCGTCAGGACACAAAGGCAGTGCACGTGCGGCAGGGAAACCTCGCATAGCTAGGGGGTTTTGAGGACCTCGGTCCAAGATCCACGACCCTGTAACTGCTCCTGCCAATGGAGATTTATATTTAATGAGCAGCAGCAGCTGAACAAGTGACACATCGAACTACAGAGCGGAGAAATGAGACGTGAGGGGACGCCATACCACACACCCTCGGCACATCCTCTGCCTGCCATTCGAGCAATCGTGGCTAAAGAAGACACCAGAGGGGAAGGAAACACTGGAAACTCTTGGGGATAGAGAGAGAGGCAAGAGGGAAGGAGGGCTAAAGACAACCATGGCAGGAAAGGAGGAGAAGAGACAAATCGTCCCTTCCCAGGGGAGGGCTCGCAGAACCTGGCCAAGAGGGGATGAAGGCCACCGTAAGAGCCTGCCGCCCTAGGCCCGGGCTCTGCTTCCAGCAACAACAGCCTGAGAGGCTGCTCAGACATTTATGCATGGACCTACAGACAGCACTGAATGAGAAAGCAAGGCCTGGAGTTACTAGGAACCCATTAAGGAGGCCAATGACTACCTTTCAAGCATGAACTTAAGTCCTACAACTTCTACAGTAATCAAACCACCCACTACTTAACCTTCCTCCCAGTCAGAAGTACTGTCCTGCAACAGGCTTGAGGGGGACACTTGCTACCCACAATGCTGGGGACCAGGTAGACTGGGACAAGGTGGACTCTCCTCCCCAGGACCAAGCAGGTTCAAAGCACACGCTAGATCTAAGCAAGGACTTTTCCGAGCAGCACTAGCACAGTTTGAAGCCCATCATTCCCTGAAGGGCTCTGACTTTTGCACCATGCAAATGCCCCCGGACCCCATGGCCGCGGCGCGAGGAAGCAGTGGCTCGGGGCACTTACGGTCACCGTGAGGTTTTCCCAGGCTATGCCAGACACGTTGATCTTGTTGCTCGCCCAGAAACGCAGCGTTTCGTTGCTGGGATGGGTCGGTGCCTCACACTTACAGCTGGCAGGAGAGAAGCCAAGACGGGGGGGGTAAGGGAAAGGCGATGGAGGTGCAGCCCGGAGCTCCTGCCAAGGGGCAGCATCTTTCTCAGGGGGAAAAAAAACCCACTAGTAGCTGGTGAGGAAGTCCAGCTTGCTGTGCATGTGCACAGGGTAGGTGTCTCGCAGGTGACTCAGCTTCTCCAGAGCCTCGTAGATGAAGATGATGCAGATGAGGGAGGCAAAGGCTTCTTCCGTGAAGCGGGTGACGTAGCACACCAAACAGCTGGCGTCGGTGGCCACCAGCACTATGCACAAGAAGGCGGTCCACAGCCCAATGCACGCCCGCAGAGACAGATAGGAGAGCGCGTACTCCCTGCGAAAGCAAAATGAAACAAAGGCTGGAAAGGCCAGCAAGAGGCCCTGAGCCATGCCTGCCTTCGGGGAAAGCGGGGAGCAATTTTGGAGCGTGTCAAGGCTGCGGATGGGAAATGCCGTTTCCATGTACTACCACAGAGAGCCTCGGGGCTGTGGTGTAGGGTGTAGACCCACAGGAGGAGAGGCCAATTACTTAGTTACCACTGCTGAACAAGGATCTTGTGTTAACACCTTGGAGGCTGCTCGAGGTCAGGTCCCTCTTGGGCCAGGTGGTGTTCTCCCACATCACCCTGACGCCCTAACACTGAAACCAGCTGGGTGTGCACCCAGTCACCTGCTGCCAGCAAGCTGGGGCTTAATAATAAACCTTATGGCAATATAAGGGTGGTTTATCTCCCATCAAAGCCATCGCAACAAAAGGACTGTCACTAAAATCTAGCAACTACCCCTAAGAAAAAGAAAAGAAAAGAAAAGAAAAGCATCTTTTCTCCATCACTGCCCCCTTCTGAAGGCTCTCGCAGCACCCAGCTGCGGCAGCCAGCCTTACTTGCAGAATTTGTAGAGGATCTTCTCGAACACGAGCACGGGTCCCGTGCTGCCGAGGATGGTGAGAGGTTGGCCGGCAAAGAGGCAATACACCACGCCGGCCATGGACGCGCCCAGCAGCGACTCCATGGCACTCTGTCCGGGGAAGAGAGGCAGCCGTGAGTAAATAAATCGTTAGGGAGAAACAACAACCAAAGCCCATTCACTGCAGCAAGGACTTTGGCCTGAGTTTGATCCTCCCCCATGGCCCCCAACAGAGAGAGGGGCTCACTATGTGGCCATTGGTCGCCTCCCCCAGCAGTCCCCCGAAGGTGATGACAGGGGACATGCAGGCACAGTAGAGGAAGAGGAAGGACGCCAGGCACTGCAGGCTCAGACCATCCCGGAAGTCGCTCCAGAACCACGGGGCTTTCCGCTTCACGTCCAGGGTCAAACCTCCAAAGAGCCTGCAGGAAGGAAAAAGAAGAGAGTCTGTTCTCTTGGAGGAACACGCTGACTTTGCTTTGCTGCAGAAGGGCAATCACAAGCACAGAGCAACTTCCGTGGCTAAAAAGAAGCACTCTCCTTCATCCCAAATCAAGGAAACCTGCGTGCAATGGTGATGGCTGGGGCTGAGCCCAGCTGCCCAGATCTCCCCCCTGCCCAGCCCAGGGGACCAAGCTGGTCATGTGGAGCCCCTTCACTGAACCAGCTAACCCCAAAGACCTGCTAGAAGGGAAGGTGCATGCTCAGATTTGAGGGGCAAACAGAAAAAAAACACCCAAACTATTAAAGCTCCCACCTTCCCGTCCGCTGCAGTTCAGGGCCACAGTGTTTCTCCAGCGTGCTGTGAGAAGCACCGTCATCAAGAGCTCCTGGCGTCTTCCTTTTTTCCTGTTAAAATGGAAGTAAGATAAAGCTATGGACTTGCAACCACTGGCTCGTTTTGCTTCTGGTCTGGCTCTGTGACTGTGTCAGAGCAGGACCTTGTGAATTTGGGCCCCTGAACAGCATCCCCAGCTGTCCTGCCCGTCCCCCTCGCGCCTCCCGCCGACGCGTCACCCACCTGCGAAGGGACGTTTTTCGGGGGCTCGATTCGGATCGATGGATCCCACTCTCCTGGCGGCAAGACCGTGACCTGATCCAGAAACTCGTCGATGCCAGCCACCAGGTCAGCCCCGTTCTTGGCTTTATAGGCAACGTCACGGAAAACCTGCCAATAGAAGACGACCTGGTGAGAGGACAACCCAGCTCGGATGTCCTAACCAGTGCAATAAACTCTTGCCTAAACGCAAGGCTTTTCCCCCAAAATTTCCTGCTGGAAAGGGCAGGAAATATTCCCCCAAAAGGAAAAAATCTGTGCATCATGGCATTTGTAATCGTCTCCCCCACGAGGCCCCTGTCCCCCATGGCACACCATACCCTTCTGCTTAAAGAGCAAGAGAAGTTTTACTGGCCCTGGCAATGCCACCACTGGGGACAGCGTGCTGGGGACCCCGGCGAGAAGGATGAGGTGCAGGATGCACCCCGGGTGGGATTTCAGCCTCCAGGATGTGGCGTGATGCAAATCTGCGTGTTTGCTTTGGGGTGAGAAAGAGGGCTGGGCTGTTTGGAGAGCTGCGGGCAGCTGGGACAGCAAATCCTCTTCCTCACTACTTCAGAGACAGGGAGAGCTGAAGAAAGGCAAAAATGACCCGGAGCTATCTCATCTTGTCGCACCTCATCCGTCATGATAGTGGCCATGGACCTGCCGATCTCATGGTACTGATGGGCTTTTCCTTCTGGCCCAAGCAAAACAAACAGGAACCTGGGCAGGAAAAACAAAATGAGAGAGAGAAAAAGGTGTCCTTGCTCCGAGAGCACCCAAGGAAAGCCCTGGCAGCTCCCAGCCCAGAGCGTGGCTCAAGACGGGACACGTAGGCTCAGCGACGCCGCGATGAATTTGAAATTCTTCCAAGCCGACGGCAAATTTAATTTGGGGGCCAACTTTCATTACAATTGGCCGATGGGTTTAAAAGCTACAGCAGGGAATGGAGAAACGAAGGCGAGGAGATGTGGGTGGGGGAAACGTGCTTGCTCCCCCTCCCACTCGCCTTGTTCCCTTGGGACACCAAACTGATGCCTGCAACTTGATCTTTGGTTGGGTGTCTTTTTTACGGAAAAAAATTTGCGCTTCTCATTCGCACCTTGTTGGGATGGGAACTTCTGTCATGCCTGAGAGGAGGACAGCCGGGCTCAGGCGGACAAATGCCACGATGGGCTGGTGAAGGAAATCCAGCTCTCCTACCAGCACGTTGGATGCTTCAGCCCCGGTGGGAATTTTCTTCATGAAGTGCAGCTCCGCCTGGGCACGACAAGCGATTTTCAGGCAATTACCCCAACAGCAAAGCCCACAGCGCTCTGCAGCACACTCTGCAGCCAAGTTTGCAAGAGCAAAGCCGGCCCTAAAGGCGTAAGAAAGCTGCGAGTGTCTCACCTTGCTTAAATCCATTGCTCTGCTCTCAGGGTTCACCCCATCTTTAGCTTCCGCAGCGGTGGGAGAAGGACAAGGGGTGATTGTTTGGGCTGGTAGGAAGAAGAAAGACACTCAGAAAGATGGGCAAGGAGCAACTGGGACGCTTCTCCTTTGCCCGGACAAGTCTAATGGGGCCACAGCCCTGCAGAAACCCTCACCTGGCTTGTAGAGGAGGTGCAGGTCTGACTGCCTCTTGCTCACGTCAGCAAACGAGCAGACAGCGGGGAGAAGGTTGGTTGTCTTCTCGTTCTGATGGTGGTGCTTCCTCAAAAGGACTTCTCGAACCTGCGCCCGCATGTGCTCGTCAAACTCCGTGGACTGTTCTTGCTGGGCCAGGATCATATCTGAGGATGGCAAAGGGAAACGAAGCCGTCAGAGCAGAAACCCCAACAAGTCCCGACCCCCAAAGCCCCCAGGGAAGGCTGTGCCACACAGGCTGCACCCTAATGCCGGCTCAGCCTTGCACAGCAAGGCCTTTTAACAATGTTCAGCCTTTGCAGCGAAAACGAGAATTTTCTTTTGCTAAGAAACATCATCCAAGTGCTTATTCATCATTCCGCTAAGATAAATATTGCCCATTCTAAATAACGCAATTTTCTTGCCCGACCTGGCCTTTCTGACTCTACACGTTTACCCAAATTATAAGCAATCTAGAGCACAGACGTTCCCAGAGTTTCCCGTGCTGATCGAGTGCAATTTGCCGAGCCCAGGGAGAAACGTGCTAAGAACGGCTCCGACTTCTCCAGCCCTTGAAAGGGCTGAATGGAGACCTGCCGCCAGCCAAAGATAACTTCTCCAAAGCGGCTTTTGCAATTAACTTCAAGTATCTTCCCCACAGGAATACACTGCTTGGTCATCGCCAGATAACCTCTGCCTTAAAACTCTTCAATGCTGGATGTTAAGGCAAAAGTAAGAAAAAGAATGCGAGGAAACAGCTTGTAAGAAATCGTTCCCTTAAGGAGGTTCAGCTCTTACGCAGACTCCGTATTTCTAAGAGCAGCCTGCTAAGCCCTGACACACGCTCCTTTTTGGCTGCAGAACATTCTCTAGTGGCTTCTCCAACCCCACAAACTGCTTTCAAAAGGACCCCGTATGGGAAGAAAAAAACGGTGCGACTGTTGCACGCCCAGTCTACATCCAAAAACAGCTCATGAGAAAAACACAGTGGGACTTCTGGAAAAGGACGTGCCATTAGGGCAGGGTCTGATGTGGGAGTGAAGAGCTGAGCTCGGCCGTTCCCGGAGGGATGCAGTGCCCACGGTACCTGCAATCTCTTCGATGCTGTTGGCACAAATGTCCAGCAGCACCGACCCGTTGCTGATGCAGCTCCTCAGCTCGGAGAGGCTGTGCAAGGACAGCGTGCCAACGTAGGGCTTGCTCCAGCGCTCGCCGCCATCTTCCACGTCCTCCTCAAACTTCAGCCACCTGTGGACATCGGGTGCGATCAGCCCCATTGCAAGAAAACAGCCCCAGCTCTGCAACCCCTTTGACAGAGCCACGGGGTGGCAAGAGGAGAAGGCTCCTCGTGCCGCCACCTGCAGCTGCAAAAGCTTCGCGTCCTGGAGGGGAGAAAGCAGAGCCCACGGGCGCTGCCGGTGCGGGGACTCCTCTCCCACCGCAGCCAAGCAGCAGGGATTTACCTTGCCGTTTCCTTCCACTCGGCATCTCGGCCCTCTTTTACACAGATCTCATCCAGCTCGGAGAACAAGTGGTGAGGGACATGCTGCTCGTCCTCCTTGGTCCTGAGAATGAACTGCACCCGCTGGGACGGGGAGCCTGGGGGCAGAAGGCAAAGACCCATCCCGTTACCGCGCCTCAACACAGCTCATCACGCTCACGTGCAAAGTGGCCATCAGCACCAGTGCAGCCATAAACACTGGGCTGGCCCCTCTCCTCTGCGTCTGTCTGGGCTTGCACAGAGCCATGGAGAAGGAGAAGCATCTAGCCCACCTCTGCATAAGGATGGGCTGCTTTCCTTCCCCACATTGCCATTTTTAAAGCCAGGATCCCTCTAAGGAAGACGAGCCTACACCCATTAGGCATTTAACTGCATTAAAAAAAAAACCCCAACCAACCAACAAAAAAAAGAAAACTTGGGAAAAAGAGGGTGTTGCTCAATAAGGCCACTTTCCCTCGGAAGAACAGCAACTCACTCAAACTAGCCACGGGGACCTGCTCGCAGAAGGCCCCAGCGCCCACGTTGCCCCCAGGAGTTTAGCGAATGCCGCGGTGGGACTTACAGTGGTAGCCCTGCTCCGTCGGGGCAGAGTCCTTCTCCCGTTCCCCTTCCCGATGCTTCTGGCTGTGGCGTCGGTGATGCCGGTGGCTCTGCCTAACCAGTGGCATCCACGCGCCCACGTACAGGGTCCGGTGGCCTGCGAAAAGCGAAAAAGCGGCGTGTTTTGCAGCACTCTCGGCATTGCAGCAATGGTTGAGGTGGCCGGTGCCTTGCTAAGCCACGGTTAAATCCCAGGAGCAACACCACCTTCCCTTAATCTTATTTTCACCGGACCTCCTTTTTTGCAAGCCTATTTTACTCGAGCTTTGCAACAACACAGCAACAACAAGCGTTGGCTCCGCCTCATCTAAAAGTGCCCTGAAAGTATCGGACCTCTTCTCAAATTCCAGCTTCGGCTGGACAACACTCAGACTTGCTCATTAAGCAGCAACACAAGCTAATTATTGTCAAAATCTCTGTACGGCACGAGGCGACAAGAGACGGTCAAATCAGTCCCATCGTAATGAACTCCAGAACAAAAAAAGAAAATCACAGCCCCGCGTCTGCAGCCCTGAAATGATTCTCCTGACCCCTCCAAGCCAGGAGCAGCCTCTGCGAGAAAAAAAGCCGTCAATTATCGAGCCCCGTGGCTACAACTCACACCGTGGCCTCCCGGGGGCCTTTTTCCCTCCGTTTAAAAAGCCGTAATAGTAAAAAACCTGACAATAACTGTGCTGCTTTATTGAGAAGCGCGGCACGTTTTGCTGCACGTGATGCGACACCCAACAAGGCACACTGGAGAGACTTTGTGCAATGGGAAAACGCGCTGGGCTGGTGGCTCCTCTACCAGGATCTCAGCAGAGACTCACCTTCCAACTCCTCCTTCTCATAGCAAATACTGACAGCGTTGCTCCTTCTTCCCCGGTCGATCACTGCCTCCTCGTCATGTCTCTGTTTAGCAACGACAAGAAGGGAAAAGTTGGGGCTGGGGGTGGAGAGCTCCCTTACGTCCTCCCAGCCATCATCCAGCCCTGCGTCCACGCGAGTCCACGAGCCATCACGCCTCTGCGTGCCTCCTCCTCCTTCAGGCACAGCCCTAAAACCACGGACTTGTAGGAGGTTTTTCTTCCCATACGCAAATAAAACAGCCCATAACATCACCTGTACTGCATACCATGAGAGTCTGGACGTATTTCATACAGCAGGAGAGGGATGACTGTTTCAGACCAAAAAAACCCACCTCCTGCTTTGTTCTTCAGGTTCCTGTCTAAAAAAGCGATTTCCAAACTGGAAAAAATAACCCCAACCCACAAAACTGCACTTTTGAGCCCCGGCCGTGCTACCTGTAACTCTTCCAGAAGTGTCATTTTGTGACCCCCAGTTGGGTTCATCCTCACGTCAGTCACTGGGTTTTGGGGACAACTGAACCTCCAGGTCAGTCAGGGGGCCCGATTCCCCAGGGACTGATGGAGTAGCCCTCACGGGAGGAGCTAAGTGGCACCCAGTGTGCACCAACTCCAGAGACACAATAGGGACCATTATGAAATCACAAGCTATGATGCGGATCCAGGCAGCTACTTAAAGCCACGCACCCCTAGACCCTTCCCGCTTGGAAAACTTAGTGCCTGGGGAGAAGCCAGCTCTGCTTTCAGCAAAAACTCTCCAGAACAGAGAAACTTCCTGCATGAGAGGTGTCAGGCTCAAAAGTGCGCAGAAGGAAAACCCTCCACAGGCTCGTTCGCCCTCCTGAGAAGCAAAGCCCATTAGCAGCAGCATGGTTTCTCTCTTTTTCTTTCTAACAGTAGAGCTGAAGCTCTAGCATCCTGAGGATAACGGGAGGTACAAATACGGTAGGGAAAAAGAACATCTTACTGGATCGATGGGTAGATTCAGAAAAAAACCCTGCTACACAGTAGTTTATCCCGACTGCTAGCTAGAACCGAGAAGACTGTTTTTTCCACCTGCGTCGACAGTTCCGGTGAAACATACTACTCGTCTAGGACGGCTGCATCTGAGGAACGAGAATTAGTTATCTGCAATACAAGGAATAACAATGAGTCATTTTGTGTCATGATATTCATCAGACTGCACAGAGAAACAAGAGACAAATGCATTTGAATAACCATGTCTTGTGTTACGTTTTAACCACTTAACATTCCATGAGAAATACCCCAAGAGCTCAAGAAGAAAGAGCAGAAAGACAGGAGACAGGTGAAAGCCGAGAGCGCCAGCTAGACGGAATGAAAGACCCTCTTCCTTCTCTGAAGCTTCAGCAAGGCTTCCTTCACCTGCTGGTTCCTCCGACTGTAAATGACGGGGTTCAAACTGGGGCTGACGAGACTGCAGAAAAGGGAAAGAACTTTCTCCCTCCCAGAGGAGTTACCGCTCCCGGGCCCCGCGTACATGAAGATGGCGTTTCCATAAAAGACACCCGCCGCGGTCGGGTGGGAGCCACACGTGGACAAGGTTTCGTGCCATCCTGGCGCAGAGCGGATGCGCAGATCGGTGGCCGGGGTGTCCAGGGAGGAAATCAGGATTAAGGCTAAAGGCAAGAGGAAGAAGCACACACAGACAGCAAAGATCAGGACTTTATTGGCAGGAGCGGCAGTGCAGGCCAGCTTTAAGACAGCAACAATTTCACAGGAGAAGTGGACAACCTCGCAGGGGCCACAGAAAGGCAGGTGTAAAGCCAGAGAGGCTTGCAGTGTGCCCAATACGAACGCCAAAGCCCACAAAACCGTGGCAAGGGTGAGGCGCAGCCTCCAGATCACGATGAGGGCATAGCGCAGGGGACGGCAGATTGCCACGTAGCGAACATGAGACATCACGGCCAGCAGCACGCACGCTGTAAGTGCAAAGATTAAATAAAGATGGATCTGTGCCCCACACCCAGCACAGGAGAGGGCTCTGCCTTGTCCAAGGAGGCTCCTTAGCATACGGGGGACATTGCTGGAGGCGTAGCAGATGTCCGCGATGGAGAGGTGGCGGAGGAAGAAGTACACGGGGCTGTGGAGGCAGCAGTCCAGGCAGATAAGCAGAAAGACAAGTGCGTTTCCCATCAGAGTGGCAGAGCAGAGGGCAGAGAAAAGGCCAAAGAGGCAGTGCTGCAGGGCTGGGGTGCTGCAGAACCCCAGGAGGACGAATTCTGTGACAGTCGCTTCATTCTGCACGCTGTGCTGGAGGTGAGGCAGCACAAACTGCGACCACGGAGGTCTGGAAGCAAAGGAGCAAGGAAAAGGAAAGAAAAAGGAGAGTTTTCCTAAGAATGTTGTGTCCTTTACTCTTTACGCTGCAGCTCCCTTCTCCCCGTTCTTCCCTCTGACTCCAGTGAAAGGTGCGTACTACCCTCCCCACGCTGAGCGACGTACATCTGAATTGCAAGCTCCAATCTCTCTGCAAACTTTGAGCAGCTTGACCAATCTCGCACAACTTTGCTGCCTAGCTTGCCCTTGAAGTCTTTCTTTTCCTGGGTTGGTTTGGGGTTTTTTTTGCAGGGGGTGGGGAGGGGCAGGGGGTGGTTTTGCTGTTGGAGAAGATAAGATGATGAAGATTGCAGGTGTCGATTAAGGTGAAGTCAGAACAACTTCAAAGCAGCTATTTTAAATTAAGTCCATATTAAAAGGAATGCACAGTTCACAGAAGAATTCCAGTTTTACCATTAAACCAACCAGCATTTCCAATCCACTGCCGTGTCCTCTTTACCTTCGTGCAATGCATTCCTATTGAATCCTGCAGTTGCTTGATCCGACTCCCCTATCCCAGCAGGGAGGCTACTGCAGGCCCGGGAAGGTCAGGCAGAACGTCACCTTGGTTCCTGCTGTGCAGCTGCTCGCCGTTACCAGTTTCGCAGGGTGCTGGTCAAGGTCCCTGGGCATCCCCTGGCACTTGTCTCCACGCGGCTCTCTGGTCTCCAAGATCTTCCGCCACTTCCAGGATACTTCCTCCAGCCAGGATCTTCACCTTTTCCTTCCTGGGTCCCTTTCTTCTCTTCAAGATCCCTTCTTCTTTCTGGGAACCCTTCTTTTTGCCACCACCTCTTCTTTCTGGAACCCCACGCCCCCCGTTTTCCCAATCTAAGTTGTCTATGTGAGCAGTACGATGCCTGATCAGCCTCCGAATTAAGGCTTCTGGCTCCTAGCTCTTTAGTAACTCTAGGATTCGGGACACGCTGGCTGCGTGTAGCAAGAAGCAGGCTTCTGCTTGACAGCTCAGAATTCAGTTTCAGACATTCACACGCACAGACCTTGCCACACACGTGCACCCCGTCACGTCTTGCCTGGTAACCTTCACAGTTTGAGCCAGTTTTTTGTCTACGGCCGGGCTTCAGACCCAGGGCATGGCCACAGAAGCGCATCCCCCCCGTCAGTCTGTGAGCTGAGCAAGGGAGAGTCAATACTTGTCTGGTGAGCCTCATACCCAGGCAATGTGGGCGACCCCTCTCCTGCGACAGCCCTGGCAAAAGCCACAGCAGGGTGCTCCCTTGCCTCTGCCTAGGTCACCGGGGTTCCCCTGCCTGCCATTGCTCCTTTGTCCTCCTCTGTGTTTGTGGAGATGAACCTTTAACCACACAACCTAACACCTACAACGCCGGGAAAAAGAGAGGCTGCAGAGGGTCCAGCGGGGAAGGTCGCCGATGTAAAATGCTCTTTGTGAGAGGCAGCACACCCAGCTCACCTCCTTGCTCCTGAGCTGCTCTATCGGAAGCACTGCGTGCAGGACGCTCTGCTCAACAGGCTGTGTCTGTCTCTGACTGCCTTGTCCTTGCTGCAGCACCGTGTGCTGGGGGAACGCCACAGAGAGCAAGGAGGACGCTCTTTCCCCAGGAGCAACGGAGGGTGCTCAGCTGAGTGCTGCTGCAGGGGCCAAAGTGGGGCAGGCAGGCAGGCAGGGGAAGGCAGGAACGAGGGAGCTGGGAGGAACCGGCCAGTCTGGGAGATGCCCGAGAGGCTCGAGAACCCTGTAAGCACAGGACGAGCTCACAGGAGGTTCAACGTGAGGCCCTGTGCTTAACCATGCCCTCCAGATCTGGACCTTCTCTGCTTCCCGAGTTACCGTGCAGTTTAACAGCCTGGTGCAGAGATCCTGACTGGGAGATCACTGTACCTCCAGGAGTTAGGGATCCACCTAACAGTTAACCTGAGCGGGTGCAGGTCTGTGCTGCGCTGTACCTACAGCGTGGCCTTCAGGCTGTGTCCCTACACATGCCCCTTGGCCGCAGGATAAACGGAGCTGGTTGACTGTGACAGAGGAGCCTCCAGGCAGCTCCTGCTTGGTACCAGCGATTACGCCACCTGCGCGGCCCTGCCGTTATCTAAAGTGCAGCAAGAAGTCCGCGCGTGAACATCCTTTATGCATGGAGTTGTTTTCTTCTAAGAAAAGTTGTACGACACCGTGAATGACCAAAAAGGAGGAACTTCTCCACAGGCAGGATCTGTACAGTGTGCCAAGGGAAAATCCATCTGGGGTCTGCCCAATGCTGCATGAACGCAGGGTCCCCAGCATCTGAAGGGACCTAAGATTTACTTGCTACCTAGATGCCTCTTCTTGCTGCCTGTATGCCTTCTTCCTGGCTACGTCGCCTCCCAAGAGCTTGCCCACCCCCAGCCTACTGGGGAGGGGGGGAATGGTAGAGAGACAGCCCTGATGCTGTGCCAGCACTGCTCAGCCATGGCCAAAACACTGCTGTGTTATCAACAGCTTTCTAGCTACCAGTACAGAGCACAGCACCACGAGGGCTGCTGTGGGGTAAAGGAACTCCAACTCAGCCAGACCCAATAGAGAAGGAAAGTGGAGGAACAACAGAGGGGGCAGCCCAGGGACACAGAGCCCCAGGTCTCATCCGGCCGCTCCTGTGACCATACGGTGTATTCAAAATCAAATACCTGAAGTGCTTCCTTAGACGCAGTTTACAGCCAGGGGACAAGAAGGTGGCAGTTCTGCATTTTGCAGCTCCCAGGCTGATGGCAGAGCCAAAGCAAAAAAAAAAAACAAACAACAAAAACCAAACCAACCAAGAGAGGTAAGACTGGAGGCAAGGGGGCAAATGCTTTTCTTTCACCTTAGGCCAACTGCTCGGACGCTCTCTATGCTGCCCTGCCACAGAGGGCATCCCTCTCGTACCAGTAAGAGACATAAGAGCGAATTAAAGCCAGGACCCCAAACCAGACCAAAAACCCGGTCATGATGAAGAAGAAAGTGGAGAATGCATCAAACATAACAGAAAATGATTTTGGACATTCCCAGTTTACATTTGGAAAAAAGAGAGAAAAAAAAAGAGGAGGAATTAGGTATTAAAAGAAGAGCACTGAATGATAAAGCAGTAGCAGTCCCTCTACCACTACAAACCCACACCCCCACACGCACGTACGCACACAGACTTAACACCACCAAACTCCCATTGACTGTGATGTTCACCTCAGCTTGCTGGTCTAGAGATACTGAATGCCTGAAGCACACCAAGGAGAACTGAAAACATCTGCATGGCTTTAATGGGAATCCTCCAACTGAAACAAAGCGCTTTCTCCCTCTGTCTGCGTTGGCACATCCCCGAGTCACGCTCTCACTCCTCTCCTTCAAAGTCAAGATTCCTAAACGTGAAAAGCGGGAGTGGGGAATGGCGAAGGGAAGAGAAAAAGAGGCAGAGCATCATCAGTGGAAGACCTGCCAGCTGCTGCTGATTCAGCCCTGTTCGGGGGACCACCCCAGCAGAGAGGAGCTGGTTTGCGTGCCACGGTCCTCACTGCCTGTTCCCAGGGACAGGCCGTTTGCTCAGCCTTGCCGGCCAAAGCGTGGGAGAAGCGTAGGCGTGTGCCGTCGCTTGCAGAGGAGCACGGACACGTTCACGTGCAATCCTTTACCTTCTTCCTCCCTGGATTCAAAGGGTTTCTGTCTTCAAAGTGAGAGCCTTCCGTACGGTCGTTTGTGACATTTCATCCAGGATAATAATCTCAGAAGGATCAGTCCTGCAATAAATATTTCACATAGCAATCCGTGATTATGGGAACTGATGCCACCAAGGGCATTAGCATCAGCAAGAGGAACAGCGGAGCCCCGAGAATCAAAGCTCCGCATAAGTGTGGGAGGTTTTGCTGGATGAGGAGTTTTGGGAGGCAAGCCGGGGAGCTGCAGAGCAACAGCTCTGTGCAAAGGCTCTCGCTGGGGTCTAGCCCCGGTGCGGGTTCCTAAGCCACTGCTGGTACAGATCACGCCTGCAACTCCGCATGTGTAAGTATGAGGATCTCCAGCTACCGTAAAGGCACTGATGATGCAAGGTTTGGGGGTCAAACGCGAGTGCTGCAGCCGCTCTGCTTGGGGTGGCTTGCCCTGCGATCACCTCCTGCAGCCCTGCCCCCGAATTTGATTTTCCCACCAAGCTGCCTGCTGGTTTCTGTGGAATGCCCCACCAAGAGGCAAGTGGAGAAAACTCTGCCAAACACCTTCAAGCTAATCTTGCCGGGGGTCCTGGCGCTTGCTGGGGCTTTACCTGTCACTGCCTTGCTTTGGGATATCCACGTCGCTCGTCTTCCCCACGTTCAGCTGAACTGAACTTGCAGCAGCAGCAGCTTCCACCGCCCTCCTGGACTCCTGATGTAAAAAAGGGACAAATCACGTTCTCTGTCTTTGGTCAAAGTGGAGATAAGCTGAATGCCCAGCACAAACTTAGCAGTCTGCCCTCCCCTTCTGCCCCTTGGCAGCTATAGGTATTAGTGCAGCAGGGGAGAAACCGTTCACTCCAAAGATTTCGGGGCAGGGGGATTGTGTGTTCAAAACACGATTATGAGCAAATCTTGCCAGCAGCAGCAGCAGCATCTAATAATAATCATCATAATGATAATGACCTTTGTGAAAAACGACTCGTTTTAAAAATTACACCTGTATTCAAGTGTTCAGCTCACTGCTACTTGAGGAAACAAAGGTTACAACGTGGGACCCAGCCTATTGGGATCTATTTCGATTGAGTGCTGATCTTCCCCCAACGTTTCCAGACAAGCTGAAAGAGAAACAGGCAATCTCACAGCCCGACGGAGATGTCCAGCCCCGAGGACCCAGCAAGCCTTACCTCTTCTTCTTCTCCAGCTTCATTTCTGGCATCGTCCAACTTCTTCTTCCTTTCTGGCATAAGGTCATCCAGAAAGCTGAGCTCTCGCTTTGAGAAGCAGAAATCCATCGCTTTCCGGACAAAGACGAGAGCCAAAACCTTCGCGAGTAAGAGGGAAGATGCGGTGAGCTCAGAGACGATGCCACCTCTCACTCCAACGCTGCAAACACCCCGCTGCCGAGCGGCGGCAGCTCTTACCATCATGGGAAAGATGATGGCGGCACGGGACACCTTGATGGTCCAGAGCAGGACGAGGCAGGTCAGCTGGATCACCGTGAACAAATGCACCTTTCGCAAGGGCACGTGCCGCAGGTAGATGAAATCCGGCTGGTGTTTCGCCGGCATCCAAAACAGCTTCAAGCGATCAAAGAACTGCAAAACAAAAGGGAGAGGTTGCCACCTTGGGACTGCGGCAAGGTTCTGGCCCTCTCGAGACGGGGAGGCAGTTTGCAGCATCTCGCTTGCCGTCAGAAATCCTGGATCCCACCGCGTTCCTCCTGGGAGCAGCACCCATTTTCCCTTTGCTCCATCTATCAACCGGCTTGCCCCCGAGAGCTGCCCACCAAACGGCAACTGTTCCATGCCATTCCATTAGTAGCATTTCTCGGCCCACTGAATCCCCCAAGCGAGGATTTCCACCAGTGGTAGAAACTGCCTTCCCTTTGCACTGAATTCCCCCGCTTTCACGTAACCAAACACTGACCTGCCCTAAACCCTGAAACAGAGAGCGCTGAACTTGCCTGGTCCTCCCAGCCCTATATACCTCCTGTGCCTCCACCAATCTTTTGCTTACACAAAAGACTTTCATTGCTTGCTCTGCGAGAAGTTTTTCCCATGCCACTGCTTTTTTTCCCTGCTGCTACGGAGACAAAATACCAGGGAGCCGACACGCTGCACGCTGTAAAAGAGTCCGTACCTGAATTCCTCTGAGCGACGACACACCCATGTAGAGAAAGACGCCATAAAGCACAGGCATTGGTATAAACTGGGGGGGGAGAAAGAAAAAAAAAAAAGAATGCAATCGTTTCTTTTTCTATATTGCATTTTCAGTATTACCACCCTCTTCCACAGGCACTGCCTAAAATTGCTTGAAGCTTTCCAGCTTCCATTCAGGCTTAGAGATGGGTCAGATTTTAACCATTAAAGATTTTGTGCGCACGAGTGAGCTAAGGCTCTGCTTTAGGCTGAACTTTGGAGTTACCTCTCCTCAGAATAATCCTATTTTCCAGAAAGCTTGGAGGAAAATAGGCAATTTCACCCGTGCTGCCCTATGCCGCAGTCCGTGGCAGCAGAAAAACACTTCTGCCTATTCTTGGGGCAACAGGCAAAGGCCACATGCCTCCTTTTAGCCTAGAGACGAGATTACTTTGTGGGAGGAACGTGCAAGGAAGCCCACGGGGATGACCTCAGTGTGTTTAGCTCCTGGGAATGGCTGCTCCGGGGCATTTGGGCAGCAAATTGCAGCCAGTAAAGGGCTGCCTGTTTGAAAGAGAGCAGATGTGCTGGTCTGAATATGCTCAACTGTAACCCATAAACATGGGCGGGCCTGAAAGACACCCGAAAATTCAAGCAGTTGCGTTGCTCGCTCGCCTCGAGCACACCAAACGGGGGCCTGAAGGGCTGCAAAGCCTAACCGAGGCTGGTTCCCACCGTGGGTCGAGCCCCAAGGGTTGGGATCACCTCCTCCTCCTCCGCTCCACAACTAACTCCTCAGGCCTGCAGAGAGGGGACTGGTTTTCTGTAACCTCCAACAAGCTCGCGGTTGTTGGGTGGTTTGCATTTTCCTCTCACCTTTAACACGGAAGTGAAGAAGACGGAGCAGCCCATGAGCACAAAGATCAGCAAGCCAGTGACTCTCTGCTCTCGTATCCCCAGAAACTTGGGTTGTTCTCCTGGAGCTGAGCAGTCAGACTCTACTTTGAGGCTATTCACGTGGGTGATGGACAGGACGGTCGCAGCCACAAACCAGGGCAGCCCCATCACAGAGCACACCCCGAGCATCACGGCCACCACAAAAAGGTCCAGGTGGTACCCGCATCCTTTCTGCAGGCAGGAAAACAAGAAACAGAGCATCCCATAGCACAAGAGCAAGGAGAACGTCGCAAGGCAGACTCAAACCCGGCTCGAGCACAAGTCAACTTCTTCAGAATTTAAAACAAGAAATGGAAACAAGTAAGGGTGTATGCAAGCTTTGCACACGCACCTGGCATGAAAATCGGGCAGGAGTTCAGATGCAAGGGATATGGGGAGCTTGTGCGATACATACTTCTCCAAAAAAAAAAAAAAAACCACCCCACAACCCAAAACCACCAAACCATTTTTTTCACTCACAAAGAAAATTCTACCACTTGCAAGGAAGGCGTGACTCTGAGTTATCCCTGGCAGCGCATCAAAACAATTCATTCCCCGCACCTGCTGCTGCTGCCATTTTAAAACAAAAAGGCGCTTCTATATTGCTCCAAGATTAATTTGCTCCTCCAAAAGGTTGCTCATCTGAACTGCCCTGTCACTTGCTCCCTGCATCATCGTTAATCCAGGAGAGCATCCTGCCACGCAGCCTGGCCTTGTCCCAAACCAATGCCTTCAGAAAGCATCGGGAATAAGAGCTTCTCCCCAGACCTGCAGCCCAGAAGGGGCTGGGGCTGGGGTCATCTCTCGCAGGCCCTTACCTTCAGCTTGTGCTCCTTCCTGTTCACAATAACGGCACTGATCTGCTGGTCCATGAATATCAAGATGGTGCAGAGCAGAGCTGGGACGAGCGCAGCCAACACCGTCCACCAAGGGTTGGGTCCTATGGGGTTGATGAACCACCCGCGGTCGTCTCTGGTAGGCTGCAACAAAGCCCACACGTCAGCATCGTCTCCCAGCCCAGGCACTCCACTGGCTTTCATTTTCCCCTCCCTCCCTGTGTCAGAGCACCTCCCAGCCCTGGCTTCACGTCCCCCTCTCCCGTGGGCTTCAGCAGTGCCGGTGTCCTCTTTGCAAGCACCTCTAGATACTTCTCCTGTAGGTATCTAGTTTTGGGGCCATCTTCTCGGTTCCAGGAGGAAGCAAGGCACTTGGAGGTGGAAGAGGAGATGCTCACACCCCCAGCATCTCCTCCAGACTCAGCCCTGCCCTGCCCCGGCATCACCTTGTGGCACCCCCACGTGCCAAAACACCCCAGTACCTTGAACGCATGGGGGACCTGGAGCTTCGGCGATGGGATCCCAGCCACAAAGTCAAGGAGCACCATGATGACGATGGTGAGGAAGACAGCAAAGTCGCTCACTGTGGACCGTACCTGGGGCAAGAAACCAGAGGTGAAAGGGGCATGGCAAACAGGGCCGTAACGTGAGATGCCAGAGTTGCAGACATCCACAACGTTAGGCTGGTTAACCAAATCCCACCACCCCTCTGAGCACATGCAGCCTGATCCCTTGCTTAGATACTGTTGCTGTGTTTGTCCCTGTGACATCTGGTGTCAGACAATAAAAAAAGCTTAATTAGGTGGACAAGGGTTGGTTTAAGTCAAAACCTAAAAATAATAATAATAATATTAAAAATAAGAAAACAGATGTCTGCCACTACAGCTACACTCACAGCTACAATGGCAACAAGGCACTGAGGCATCCTTTAGTCCTCAAAAGGAAGCTCCTCATTCGAATCTACTTTCCGCTCGAGCACATAATGCGCAGAAGGTAAGGAAAAAAAAACCAAAACCCCAACCCCCAAAACTTTGGGAAACCTGACTTCCTACTACCTGAGGAGGAAAAATAAAAAAAAAAAAAAAAAAAAAAAAATCTTCAATCTGGGGCAGGTCACGAGGCAGGTGGGAAATGCTACGATGATTTTGCACTCATGGAAATGAGTGCGGGACGTCCAAGCTCTTGGAGAGCTTGGCCTGCAAGGCCAACGTTTCCCAGCTTGACCAAGGCGGGGCAAATACTGCTTAGTGCTCCAGGAAAGCCATTTTGGGAAACGAGTGTGGAGATGGATGCTGGCCACCATCTTCTACTTACTCTGGTTGGAAAGTAGCGGCTGGTTTTAAACTTCTTCAAGAAGCCTGACAGGGCAAAGGTGGCGAAGAAGAGGATGCAGCACCAGAGGAACACGTCAGGCGTGTAGGGGCCGTCGCGTCCACAGGCAGGTCCTTGAAACTCCCCACGCAAATACCGACATTCCTGGAGAGACAGAGCGTCAGGACACAAAGGCAGTGCACGTGCGGCAGGGAAACCTCGCATAGCTAGGGGGTTTTGAGGACCTCGGTCCAAGATCCACGACCCTGTAACTGCTCCTGCCAATGGAGATTTATATTTAATGAGCAGCAGCAGCTGAACAAGTGACACATCGAACTACAGAGCGGAGAAATGAGACGTGAGGGGACGCCATACCACACACCCTCGGCACATCCTCTGCCTGCCATTCGAGCAATCGTGGCTAAAGAAGACACCAGAGGGGAAGGAAACACTGGAAACTCTTGGGGATAGAGAGAGAGGCAAGAGGGAAGGAGGGCTAAAGACAACCATGGCAGGAAAGGAGGAGAAGAGACAAATCGTCCCTTCCCAGGGGAGGGCTCGCAGAACCTGGCCAAGAGGGGATGAAGGCCACCGTAAGAGCCTGCCGCCCTAGGCCCGGGCTCTGCTTCCAGCAACAACAGCCTGAGAGGCTGCTCAGACATTTATGCATGGACCTACAGACAGCACTGAATGAGAAAGCAAGGCCTGGAGTTACTAGGAACCCATTAAGGAGGCCAATTACTACCTTTCAAGCATGAACTTAAGTCCTACAACTTCTACAGTAATCAAACCACCCACTACTTAACCTTCCTCCCAGTCAGAAGTACTGTCCTGCAACAGGCTTGAGGGGGACACTTGCTACCCACAATGCTGGGGACCAGGTAGACTGGGACAAGGTGGACTCTCCTCCCCAGGACCAAGCAGGTTCAAAGCACACGCTAGATCTAAGCAAGGACTTTTCCGAGCAGCACTAGCACAGTTTGAAGCCCATCATTCCCTGAAGGGCTCTGACTTTTGCACCATGCAAATGCCCCCGGACCCCATGGCCGCGGCGCGAGGAAGCAGTGGCTCGGGGCACTTACGGTCACCGTGAGGTTTTCCCAGGCTATGCCAGACACGTTGATCTTGTTGCTCGCCCAGAAACGCAGCGTTTCGTTGCTGGGATGGGTCGGTGCCTCACACTTACAGCTGGCAGGAGAGAAGCCAAGACGGGGGGGGTAAGGGAAAGGCGATGGAGGTGCAGCCCGGAGCTCCTGCCAAGGGGCAGCATCTTTCTCAGGGGGAAAAAAACCCCACTAGTAGCTGGTGAGGAAGTCCAGCTTGCTGTGCATGTGCACAGGGTAGGTGTCTCGCAGGTGACTCAGCTTCTCCAGAGCCTCGTAGATGAAGATGATGCAGATGAGGGAGGCAAAGGCTTCTTCCGTGAAGCGGGTGACGTAGCACACCAAACAGCTGGCGTCGGTGGCCACCAGCACTATGCACAAGAAGGCGGTCCACAGCCCAATGCACGCCCGCAGAGACAGATAGGAGAGCGCGTACTCCCTGCGAAAGCAAAATGAAACAAAGGCTGGAAAGGCCAGCAAGAGGCCCTGAGCCATGCCTGCCTTCGGGGAAAGCGGGGAGCAATTTTGGAGCGTGTCAAGGCTGCGGATGGGAAATGCCGTTTCCATGTACTACCACAGAGAGCCTCGGGGCTGTGGTGTAGGGTGTAGACCCACAGGAGGAGAGGCCAATTACTTAGTTACCACTGCTGAACAAGGATCTTGTGTTAACACCTTGGAGGCTGCTCGAGGTCAGGTCCCTCTTGGGCCAGGTGGTGTTCTCCCACATCACCCTGACGCCCTAACACTGAAACCAGCTGGGTGTGCACCCAGTCACCTGCTGCCAGCAAGCTGGGGCTTAATAATAAACCTTATGGCAATATAAGGGTGGTTTATCTCCCATCAAAGCCATCGCAACAAAAGGACTGTCACTAAAATCTAGCAACTACCCCTAAGAAAAAGAAAAGAAAAGAAAAGAAAAGCATCTTTTCTCCATCACTGCCCCCTTCTGAAGGCTCTCGCAGCACCCAGCTGCGGCAGCCAGCCTTACTTGCAGAATTTGTAGAGGATCTTCTCGAACACGAGCACGGGTCCCGTGCTGCCGAGGATGGTGAGAGGTTGGCCGGCAAAGAGGCAATACACCACGCCGGCCATGGACGCGCCCAGCAGCGACTCCATGGCACTCTGTCCGGGGAAGAGAGGCAGCCGTGAGTAAATAAATCGTTAGGGAGAAACAACAACCAAAGCCCATTCACTGCAGCAAGGACTTTGGCCTGAGTTTGATCCTCCCCCATGGCCCCCAACAGAGAGAGGTGCTCACTATGTGGCCATTGGTCGCCTCCCCCAGCAGTCCCCCGAAGGTGATGACAGGGGACATGCAGGCACAGTAGAGGAAGAGGAAGGACGCCAGGCACTGCAGGCTCAGACCATCCCGGAAGTCGCTCCAGAACCACGGGGCTTTCCGCTTCACGTCCAGGGTCAAACCTCCAAAGAGCCTGCAGGAAGGAAAAAGAAGAGAGTCTGTTCTCTTGGAGGAACACGCTGACTTTGCTTTGCTGCAGAAGGGCAATCACAAGCACAGAGCAACTTCCGTGGCTAAAAAGAAGCACTCTCCTTCATCCCAAATCAAGGAAACCTGCGTGCAATGGTGATGGCTGGGGCTGAGCCCAGCTGCCCAGACCTCCCCCCTGCCCAGCCCAGGGGACCAAGCTGGTCATGTGGAGCCCCTTCACTGAACCAGCTAACCCCAAAGACCTGCTAGAAGGGAAGGTGCATGCTCAGATTTGAGGGGCAACAGAAGAAAAACACCCAAACTATTAAAGCTCCCACCTTCCCGTCCGCTGCAGTTCAGGGCCACAGTGTTTCTCCAGCATGCTGTGAGAAGCACCGTCATCAAGAGCTCCTGGCATCTTCCTTTTTTCCTGTTAAAACGGAAGTAAGATAAAGCTATGGACTTGCAACCACTGGCTCGTTTTGCTTCTGGTCTGGCTCTGTGACTGTGTCAGAGCGGGACCTTGTGAATTTGGGCCCCTGAACAGCGTCCCCAGCTGTCCTGCCCGTCCCCCTTGCGCCTCCCGCCGACGCAGCACCCACCTGCGAAGGGACGTTTTTCGGGGGCTCGATTCGGATCGATGGATCCCACTCTCCTGGCGGCAAGACCGTGACCTGATCCAGAAACTCGTCGATGCCAGCCACCAGGTCAGCCCCGTTCTTGGCTTTATAGGCAACGTCACGGAAAACCTGCCAATAGAAGACGACCTGGTGAGAGGACAACCCAGCTCGGATGTCCTAACCAGTGCAATAAACTCTTGCCTAAACGCAAGGCTTTTCCCCCAAAATTTCCTGCTGGAAAGGGCAGGAAATATTCCCCCAAAAGGAAAAAATCTGTGCATCACGGCATTTGTAATCGTCTCCCCCACAAGGCCCCCGTCCCCCATGGCACACCATACCCTTCTGCTTAAAGAGCAAGAGAAGTTTTACTGGCCCTGGCAATGCCACCACTGGGGACAGCGTGCTGGGGACCCCGGCGAGAAGGATGAGGTGCAGGATGCACCCCGGGTGGGATTTCAGCCTCCAGGATGTGGCGTGATGCAAATCTGCGTGTTTGCTTTGGGGTGAGAAAGAGGGCTGGGCTGTTTGGAGAGCTGCGGGCAGCTGGGACAGCAAATCCTCTTCCTCACTACTTCAGAGACAGGGAGAGCTGAAGAAAGGCAAAAATGACCCGGAGCTATCTCATCTTGTCGCACCTCATCCGTCATGATAGTGGCCATGGACCTGCCGATCTCATGGTACTGATGGGCTTTTCCTTCTGGCCCAAGCAAAACAAACAGGAACCTGGGCAAGAAAAACAAAATGAGAGAGAGAAGAAGGTGTCCTTGCTCCGAGAGCACCCAAGGAAAGCCCTGGCAGCTCCCAGCCCAGAGCGTGGCTCAAGACGGGACACGTAGGCTCAGCGACGCCGCGATGAATTTGAAATTCTTCCAAGCCGACGGCAAATTTAATTTGGGGGCCAACTTTCATTACAATTGGCCGATGGGTTTAAAAGCTACAGCAGGGAATGGAGAAACGAAGGCGAGGAGATGTGGGTGGGGGAAACGTGCTTGCTCCCCCTCCCACTCGCCTTGTTCCCTTGGGACACCAAACTGATGCCTGCAACTTGATCTTTGGTTGGGTGTCTTTTTTACGGAAAAAAATTTGCGCTTCTCATTCGCACCTTGTTGGGATGGGAACTTCTGTCATGCCTGAGAGGAGGACAGCCGGGCTCAGGCGGACAAATGCCACGATGGGCTGGTGAAGGAAATCCAGCTCTCCTACCAGCACGTTGGATGCTTCAGCCCCGGTGGGAATTTTCTTCATGAAGTGCAGCTCCGCCTGGGCACGACAAGCGATTTTCAGGCAATTACCCCAACAGCAAAGCCCACAGCGCTCTGCAGCACACTCTGCAGCCAAGTTTGCAAGAGCAAAGCCGGCCCTAAAGGCGTAAGAAAGCTGCGAGTGTCTCACCTTGCTTAAATCCATTGCTCTGCTCTCAGGGTTCACCCCATCTTTAGCTTCCGCAGCGGTGGGAGAAGGACAAGGGGTGATTGTTTGGGCTGGTAGGAAGAAGAAAGACACTCAGAAAGATGGGCAAGGAGCAACTGGGACGCTTCTCCTTTGCCCGGACAAGTCTAATGGGGCCACAGCCCTGCAGAAACCCTCACCTGGCTTGTAGAGGAGGTGCAGGTCTGACTGCCTCTTGCTCACGTCAGCAAACGAGCAGACAGCGGGGAGAAGGTTGGTTGTCTTCTCGTTCTGATGGTGGTGCTTCCTCAAAAGGACTTCTCGAACCTGCGCCCGCATGTGCTCGTCAAACTCCGTGGACTGTTCTTGCTGGGCCAGGATCATATCTGAGGATGGCAAAGGGAAACGAAGCCGTCAGAGCAGAAACCCCAACAAGTCCCGACCCCCAAAGCCCCCAGGGAAGGCTGTGCCACACAGGCTGCACCCTAATGCCGGCTCAGCCTTGCACAGCAAGGCCTTTTAACAATGTTCAGCCTTTGCAGCGAAAACGAGAATTTTCTTTTGCTAAGAAACATCATCCAAGTGCTTATTCATCATTCCGCTAAGATAAATATTGCCCATTCTAAATAACGCAATTTTCTTGCCCGACCTGGCCTTTCTGACTCTACACGTTTACCCAAATTATAAGCAATCTAGAGCACAGACGTTCCCAGAGTTTCCCGTGCTGATCGAGTGCAATTTGCCGAGCCCAGGGAGAAACGTGCTAAGAACGGCTCCGACTTCTCCAGCCCTTGAAAGGGCTGAATGGAGACCTGCCGCCAGCCAAAGATAACTTCTCCAAAGCGGCTTTTGCAATTAACTTCAAGTATCTTCCCCACAGGAATACACTGCTTGGTCATCGCCAGATAACCTCTGCCTTAAAACTCTTCAATGCTGGATGTTAAGGCAAAAGTAAGAAAAAGAATGCGAGGAAACAGCTTGTAAGAAATCGTTCCCTTAAGGAGGTTCAGCTCTTACGCGGACTCCGTATTTCTAAGAGCAGCCTGCTAAGCCCTGACACACGCTCCTTTTTGGCTGCAGAACATTCTCTAGTGGCTTCTCCAGCCCCACAAACTGCTTTCAAAAGGACCCCGTATGGGAAGAAAAAAACGGTGCGACTGTTGCACGCCCAGTCTACATCCAAAAACAGCTCATGAGAAAAACACAGTGGGACTTCTGGAAAAGGACGTGCCATTAGGGCAGGGTCTGATGTGGGAGTGAAGAGCTGAGCTCGGCCGTTCCCGGAGGGATGCAGTGCCCACGGTACCTGCAATCTCTTCGATGCTGTTGGCACAAATGTCCAGCAGCACCGACCCGTTGCTGATGCAGCTCCTCAGCTCGGAGAGGCTGTGCAAGGACAGCGTGCCAACGTAGGGCTTGCTCCAGCGCTCGCCGCCATCTTCCACGTCCTCCTCAAACTTCAGCCACCTGTGGACATCGGGTGCGATCAGCCCCATTGCAAGAAAACAGCCCCAGCTCTGCAACCCCTTTGACAGAGCCACGGGGTGGCAAGAGGAGAAGGCTCCTCGTGCCGCCACCTGCAGCTGCAAAAGCTTCGCGTCCTGGAGGGGAGAAAGCAGAGCCCACGGGCGCTGCCGGTGCGGGGACTCCTCTCCCACCGCAGCCAAGCAGCAGGGATTTACCTTGCCGTTTCCTTCCACTCGGCATCTCGGCCCTCTTTTACACAGATCTCATCCAGCTCGGAGAACAAGTGGTGAGGGACATGCTGCTCGTCCTCCTTGGTCCTGAGAATGAACTGCACCCGCTGGGACGGGGAGCCTGGGGGCAGAAGGCAAAGACCCATCCCGTTACCGCGCCTCAACACAGCTCATCACGCTCACGTGCAAAGTGGCCATCAGCACCAGTGCAGCCATAAACACTGGGCTGGCCCCTCTCCTCTGCGTCTGTCTGGGCTTGCACAGAGCCATGGAGAAGGAGAAGCATCTAGTCCACCTCTGCATAAGGATGGGCTGCTTTCCTTCCCCACATTGCCATTTTTAAAGCCAGGATCCCTCTAAGGAAGACGAGCCTACACCCATTAGGCATTTAACTGCATTAAAAAAAAAACCCCAACCAACCAACAAAAAAAAGAAAACTTGGGAAAAAGAGGGTGTTGCTCAATAAGGCCACTTTCCCTCGGAAGAACAGCAACTCACTCAAACTAGCCACGGGGACCTGCTCGCAGAAGGCCCCAGCGCCCACGTTGCCCCCAGGAGTTTAGCGAATGCCGCGGTGGGACTTACAGTGGTAGCCCTGCTCCGTCGGGGCAGAGTCCTTCTCCCGTTCCCCTTCCCGATGCTTCTGGCTGTGGCGTCGGTGATGCCGGTGGCTCTGCCTAACCAGTGGCATCCACGCGCCCACGTACAGGGTCCGGTGGCCTGCGAAAAGCGAAAAAGCGGCGTGTTTTGCAGCACTCTCGGCATTGCAGCAATGGCTGAGGTGGCCGGTGCCTTGCTAAGCCACGGTTAAATCCCAGGAGCAACACCACCTTCCCTTAATCTTATTTTCACCGGACCTCCTTTTTTGCAAGCCTATTTTACTCGAGCTTTGCAACAACACAGCAACAACAAGCGTTGGCTCCGCCTCATCTAAAAGTGCCCTGAAAGTATCGGACCTCTTCTCAAATTCCAGCTTCGGCTGGACAACACTCAGACTTGCTCATTAAGCAGCAACACAAGCTAATTATTGTCAAAATCTCTGTATGGCACGAGGCGACAAGAGACGGTCAAATCAGTCCCATCGTAATGAACTCCAGAACAAAAAAAGAAAATCACAGCCCCGCGTCTGCAGCCCTGAAATGATTCTCCTGACCTCTCCAAGCCAGGAGCAGCCTCTGCGAGAAAAAAAGCCGTCAATTATCGAGCCCCGTGGCTACAACTCACACCGTGGCCTCCCGGGGGCCTTTTTCCCTCCGTTTAAAAAGCCGTAATAGTAAAAAACCTGACAATAACTGTGCTGCTTTATTGAGAAGCGCGGCACGTTTTGCTGCACGTGATGCGACACCCAACAAGGCACACTGGAGAGACTTTGTGCAATGGGAAAACGCGCTGGGCTGGTGGCTCCTCTACCAGGATCTCAGCAGAGACTCACCTTCCAACTCCTCCTTCTCATAGCAAATACTGACAGCGTTGCTCCTTCTTCCCCGGTCGATCACTGCCTCCTCGTCATGTCTCTGTTTAGCAACGACAAGAAGGGAAAAGTTGGGGCTGGGGGTGGAGAGCTCCCTTACGTCCTCCCAGCCATCATCCAGCCCTGCGTCCACGCGAGTCCACGAGCCATCACGCCTCTGCGTGCCTCCTCCTCCTTCAGGCACAGCCCTAAAACCACGGACTTGTAGGAGGTTTTTCTTCCCATACGCAAATAAAACAGCCCATAACATCACCTGTACTGCATACCATGAGAGTCTGGACGTATTTCATACAGCAGGAGAGGGATGACTGTTTCAGACCAAAAAAACCCACCTCCTGCTTTGTTCTTCAGGTTCCTGTCTAAAAAAGCGATTTCCAAACTGGAAAAAATAACCCCAACCCACAAAACTGCACTTTTGAGCCCCGGCCGTGCTACCTGTAACTCTTCCAGAAGTGTCATTTTGTGACCCCCAGTTGGGTTCATCCTCACGTCAGTCACTGGGTTTTGGGGACAACTGAACCTCCAGGTCAGTCAGGGGGCCCGATTCCCCAGGGACTGATGGAGTAGCCCTCACGGGAGGAGCTAAGTGGCACCCAGTGTGCACCAACTCCAGAGACACAATAGGGACCATTATGAAATCACAAGCTATGATGCGGATCCAGGCAGCTACTTAAAGCCACGCACCCCTAGACCCTTCCCGCTTGGAAAACTTAGTGCCTGGGGAGAAGCCAGCTCTGCTTTCAGCAAAAACTCTCCAGAACAGAGAAACTTCCTGCATGAGAGGTGTCAGGCTCAAAAGTGCGCAGAAGGAAAACCCTCCACAGGCTCGTTCGCCCTCCTGAGAAGCAAAGCCCATTAGCAGCAGCATGGTTTCTCTCTTTTTCTTTCTAACAGTAGAGCTGAAGCTCTAGCATCCTGAGGATAACGGGAGGTACAAATACGGTAGGGAAAAAGAACATCTTACTGGATCGATGGGTAGATTCAGAAAAAAACCCTGCTACACAGTAGTTTATCCCGACTGCTAGCTAGAACCGAGAAGACTGTTTTTTCCACCTGCGTCGACAGTTCCGGTGAAACATACTACTCGTCTAGGACGGCTGCATCTGAGGAACGAGAATTAGTTATCTGCAATACAAGGAATAACAATGAGTCATTTTGTGTCATGATATTCATCAGACTGCACAGAGAAACAAGAGACAAATGCATTTGAATAACCATGTCTTGTGTTACGTTTTAACCACTTAACATTCCATGAGAAATACCCCAAGAGCTCAAGAAGAAAGAGCAGAAAGACAGGAGACAGGTGAAAGCCGAGAGCGCCAGCTAGACGGAATGAAAGACCCTCTTCCTTCTCTGAAGCTTCAGCAAGGCTTCCTTCACCTGCTGGTTCCTCCGACTGTAAATGACGGGGTTCAAACTGGGGCTGACGAGACTGCAGAAAAGGGAAAGAACTTTCTCCCTCCCAGAGGAGTTACCGCTCCCGGGCCCCGCGTACATGAAGATGGCGTTTCCATAAAAGACACCCGCCGCGGTCGGGTGGGAGCCACACGTGGACAAGGTTTCGTGCCATCCTGGCGCAGAGCGGATGCGCAGATCGGTGGCCGGGGTGTCCAGGGAGGAAATCAGGATTAAGGCTAAAGGCAAGAGGAAGAAGCACACACAGACAGCAAAGATCAGGACTTTATTGGCAGGAGCGGCAGTGCAGGCCAGCTTTAAGACAGCAACAATTTCACAGGAGAAGTGGACAACCTCGCAGGGGCCACAGAAAGGCAGGTGTAAAGCCAGAGAGGCTTGCAGTGTGCCCAATACGAACGCCAAAGCCCACAAAACCGTGGCAAGGGTGAGGCGCAGCCTCCAGATCACGATGAGGGCATAGCGCAGGGGACGGCAGATTGCCACGTAGCGAACATGAGACATCACGGCCAGCAGCACGCACGCTGTAAGTGCAAAGATTAAATAAAGATGGATCTGTGCCCCACACCCAGCACAGGAGAGGGCTCTGCCTTGTCCAAGGAGGCTCCTTAGCATACGGGGGACATTGCTGGAGGCGTAGCAGATGTCCGCGATGGAGAGGTGGCAGAGGAAGAAGTACACGGGGCTGTGGAGGCAGCAGTCCAGGCAGATAAGCAGAAAGACAAGTGCGTTTCCCATCAGAGTGGCAGAGCAGAGGGCAGAGAAAAGGCCAAAGAGGCAGTGCTGCAGGGCTGGGGTGCTGCAGAACCCCAGGAGGACGAATTCTGTGACAGTCGCTTCATTCTGCACGCTGTGCTGGAGGTGAGGCAGCACAAACTGCGACCACGGAGGTCTGGAAGCAAAGGAGCAAGGAAAAGGAAAGAAAAAGGAGAGTTTTCCTAAGAATGTTGTGTCCTTTACTCTTTACGCTGCAGCTCCCTTCTCCCCGTTCTTCCCTCTGACTCCAGTGAAAGGTGCGTACTACCCTCCCCACGCTGAGCGACGTACATCTGAATTGCAAGCTCCAATCTCTCTGCAAACTTTGAGCAGCTTGACCAATCTCGCACAACTTTGCTGCCTAGCTTGCCCTTGAAGTCTTTCTTTTCCTGGGTTGGTTTGGGGTTTTTTTTGCAGGGGGTGGGGAGGGGCAGGGGGTGGTTTTGCTGTTGGAGAAGATAAGATGATGAAGATTGCAGGTGTCGATTAAGGTGAAGTCAGAACAACTTCAAAGCAGCTATTTTAAATTAAGTCCATATTAAAAGGAATGCACAGTTCACAGAAGAATTCCAGTTTTACCATTAAACCAACCAGCATTTCCAATCCACTGCCGTGTCCTCTTTACCTTCGTGCAATGCATTCCTATTGAATCCTGCAGTTGCTTGATCCGACTCCCCTATCCCAGCAGGGAGGCTACTGCAGGCCCGGGAAGGTCAGGCAGAACGTCACCTTGGTTCCTGCTGTGCAGCTGCTCGCCGTTACCAGTTTCGCAGGGTGCTGGTCAAGGTCCCTGGGCATCCCCTGGCACTTGTCTCCACGCGGCTCTCTGGTCTCCAAGATCTTCCGCCACTTCCAGGATACTTCCTCCAGCCAGGATCTTCACCTTTTCCTTCCTGGGTCCCTTTCTTCTCTTCAAGATCCCTTCTTCTTTCTGGGAACCCTTCTTTTTGCCACCACCTCTTCTTTCTGGAACCCCACGCCCCCCGTTTTCCCAATCTAAGTTGTCTATGTGAGCAGTACGATGCCTGATCAGCCTCCGAATTAAGGCTTCTGGCTCCTAGCTCTTTAGTAACTGTAGGATTCGGGACACGCTGGCTGCGTGTAGCAAGAAGCAGGCTTCTGCTTGACAGCTCAGAATTCAGTTTCAGACATTCACACGCACAGACCTTGCCACACACGTGCACCCCGTCACGTCTTGCCTGGTAACCTTCACAGTTTGAGCCAGTTTTTTGTCTACGGCCGGGCTTCAGACCCAGGGCATGGCCACAGAAGCGCATCCCCCCCGTCAGTCTGTGAGCTGAGCAAGGGAGAGTCAATACTTGTCTGGTGAGCCTCATACCCAGGCAATGTGGGCGACCCCTCTCCTGCGACAGCCCTGGCAAAAGCCACAGCAGGGTGCTCCCTTGCCTCTGCCTAGGTCACCGGGGTTCCCCTGCCTGCCATTGCTCCTTTGTCCTCCTCTGTGTTTGTGGAGATGAACCTTTAACCACACAACCTAACACCTACAACGCCGGGAAAAAGAGAGGCTGCAGAGGGTCCAGCGGGGAAGGTCGCCGATGTAAAATGCTCTTTGTGAGAGGCAGCACACCCAGCTCACCTCCTTGCTCCTGAGCTGCTCTATCGGAAGCACTGCGTGCAGGACGCTCTGCTCAACAGGCTGTGTCTGTCTCTGACTGCCTTGTCCTTGCTGCAGCACCGTGTGCTGGGGGAACGCCACGGAGAGCAAGGAGGACGCTCTTTCCCCAGGAGCAACGGAGGGTGCTCAGCTGAGTGCTGCTGCAGGGGCCAAAGTGGGGCAGGCAGGCAGGCAGGGGAAGGCAGGAACGAGGGAGCTGGGAGGAACCGGCCAGTCTGGGAGATGCCCGAGAGGCTCGAGAACCCTGTAAGCACAGGACGAGCTCACAGGAGGTTCAACGTGAGGCCCTGTGCTTAACCATGCCCTCCAGATCTGGACCTTCTCTGCTTCCCGAGTTACCGTGCAGTTTAACAGCCTGGTGCAGAGATCCTGACTGGGAGATCACTGTACCTCCAGGAGTTAGGGATCCACCTAACAGTTAACCTGAGCGGGTGCAGGTCTGTGCTGCGCTGTACCTACAGCGTGGCCTTCAGGCTGTGTCCCTACACATGCCCCTTGGCCGCAGGATAAACGGAGCTGGTTGACTGTGACAGAGGAGCCTCCAGGCAGCTCCTGCTTGGTACCAGCGATTACGCCACCTGCGCGGCCCTGCCGTTATCTAAAGTGCAGCAAGAAGTCCGCGCGTGAACATCCTTTATGCATGGAGTTGTTTTCTTCTAAGAAAAGTTGTACGACACCGTGAATGACCAAAAAGGAGGAACTTCTCCACAGGCAGGATCTGTACAGTGTGCCAAGGGAAAATCCGTCTGGGGTCTGCCCAATGCTGCATGAACGCAGGGTCCCCAGCATCTGAAGGGACCTAAGATTTACTTGCTACCTAGATGCCTCTTCTTGCTGCCTGTATGCCTTCTTCCTGGCTACGTCGCCTCCCAAGAGCTTGCCCACCCCCAGCCTACTGGGGAGGGGGGGAATGGTAGAGAGACAGCCCTGATGCTGTGCCAGCACTGCTCAGCCATGGCCAAAACACTGCTGTGTTATCAACAGCTTTCTAGCTACCAGTACAGAGCACAGCACCACGAGGGCTGCTGTGGGGTAAAGGAACTCCAACTCAGCCAGACCCAATAGAGAAGGAAAGTGGAGGAACAACAGAGGGGGCAGCCCAGGGACACAGAGCCCCAGGTCTCATCCGGCCGCTCCTGTGACCATACGGTGTATTCAAAATCAAATACCTGAAGTGCTTCCTTAGACGCAGTTTACAGCCAGGGGACAAGAAGGTGGCAGTTCTGCATTTTGCAGCTCCCAGGCTGATGGCAGAGCCAAAGCAAAAAAAAAAACCAAACAACAAAAACCAAACCAACCAAGAGAGGTAAGACTGGAGGCAAGGGGGCAAATGCTTTTCTTTCACCTTAGGCCAACTGCTCGGACGCTCTCTATGCTGCCCTGCCACAGAGGGCATCCCTCTCGTACCAGTAAGAGACATAAGAGCGAATTAAAGCCAGGACCCCAAACCAGACCAAAAACCCGGTCATGATGAAGAAGAAAGTGGAGAATGCATCAAACATAACAGAAAATGATTTTGGACATTCCCAGTTTACATTTGGAAAAAAGAGAGAAAAAAAAAGAGGAGGAATTAGGTATTAAAAGAAGAGCACTGAATGATAAAGCAGTAGCAGTCCCTCTACCACTACAAACCCACACCCCCACACGCACGTACGCACACAGACTTAACACCACCAAACTCCCATTGACTGTGATGTTCACCTCAGCTTGCTGGTCTAGAGATACTGAATGCCTGAAGCACACCAAGGAGAACTGAAAACATCTGCATGGCTTTAATGGGAATCCTCCAACTGAAACAAAGCGCTTTCTCCCTCTGTCTGCGTTGGCACATCCCCGAGTCACGCTCTCACTCCTCTCCTTCAAAGTCAAGATTCCTAAACGTGAAAAGCGGGAGTGGGGAATGGCGAAGGGAAGAGAAAAAGAGGCAGAGCATCATCAGTGGAAGACCTGCCAGCTGCTGCTGATTCAGCCCTGTTCGGGGGACCACCCCAGCAGAGAGGAGCTGGTTTGCGTGCCACGGTCCTCACTGCCTGTTCCCAGGGACAGGCCGTTTGCTCAGCCTTGCCGGCCAAAGCGTGGGAGAAGCGTAGGCGTGTGCCGTCGCTTGCAGAGGAGCACGGACACGTTCACGTGCAATCCTTTACCTTCTTCCTCCCTGGATTCAAAGGGTTTCTGTCTTCAAAGTGAGAGCCTTCCGTACGGTCGTTTGTGACATTTCATCCAGGATAATAATCTCAGAAGGATCAGTCCTGCAATAAATATTTCACATAGCAATCCGTGATTATGGGAACTGATGCCACCAAGGGCATTAGCATCAGCAAGAGGAACAGCGGAGCCCCGAGAATCAAAGCTCCGCATAAGTGTGGGAGGTTTTGCTGGATGAGGAGTTTTGGGAGGCAAGCCGGGGAGCTGCAGAGCAACAGCTCTGTGCAAAGGCTCTCGCTGGGGTCTAGCCCCGGTGCGGGTTCCTAAGCCACTGCTGGTACAGATCACGCCTGCAACTCCGCATGTGTAAGTATGAGGATCTCCAGCTACCGTAAAGGCACTGATGATGCAAGGTTTGGGGGTCAAACGCGAGTGCTGCAGCCGCTCTGCTTGGGGTGGCTTGCCCTGCGATCACCTCCTGCAGCCCTGCCCCCGAATTTGATTTTCCCACCAAGCTGCCTGCTGGTTTCTGTGGAATGCCCCACCAAGAGGCAAGTGGAGAAAACTCTGCCAAACACCTTCAAGCTAATCTTGCCGGGGGTCCTGGCGCTTGCTGGGGCTTTACCTGTCACTGCCTTGCTTTGGGATATCCACGTCGCTCGTCTTCCCCACGTTCAGCTGAACTGAACTTGCAGCAGCAGCAGCTTCCACCACCCTCCTGGACTCCTGATGTAAAAAAGGGACAAATCACGTTCTCTGTCTTTGGTCAAAGTGGAGATAAGCTGAATGCCCAGCACAAACTTAGCAGTCTGCCCTCCCCTTCTGCCCCTTGGCAGCTATAGGTATTAGTGCAGCAGGGGAGAAACCGTTCACTCCAAAGATTTCGGGGCAGGGGGATTGTGTGTTCAAAACACGATTATGAGCAAATCTTGCCAGCAGCAGCAGCAGCATCTAATAATAATCATCATAATGATAATGACCTTTGTGAAAAACGACTCGTTTTAAAAATTACACCTGTATTCAAGTGTTCAGCTCACTGCTACTTGAGGAAACAAAGGTTACAACGTGGGACCCAGCCTATTGGGATCTATTTCGACTGAGTGCTGATCTTCCCCCAACGTTTCCAGACAAGCTGAAAGAGAAACAGGCAATCTCACAGCCCGACGGAGATGTCCAGCCCCGAGGACCCAGCAAGCCTTACCTCTTCTTCTTCTCCAGCTTCATTTCTGGCATCGTCCAACTTCTTCTTCCTTTCTGGCATAAGGTCATCCAGAAAGCTGAGCTCTCGCTTTGAGAAGCAGAAATCCATCGCTTTCCGGACAAAGACGAGAGCCAAAACCTTCGCGAGTAAGAGGGAAGATGCGGTGAGCTCAGAGACGATGCCACCTCTCACTCCAACGCTGCAAACACCCCGCTGCCGAGCGGCGGCAGCTCTTACCATCATGGGAAAGATGATGGCGGCACGGGACACCTTGATGGTCCAGAGCAGGACGAGGCAGGTCAGCTGGATCACCGTGAACAAATGCACCTTTCGCAAGGGCACGTGCCGCAGGTAGATGAAATCCGGCTGGTGTTTCGCCGGCATCCAAAACAGCTTCAGGCGATCAAAGAACTGCAAAACAAAAGGGAGAGGTTGCCACCTTGGGACTGCGGCAAGGTTCTGGCCCTCTCGAGACGGGGAGGCAGTTTGCAGCATCTCGCTTGCCGTCAGAAATCCTGGATCCCACCGCGTTCCTCCTGGGAGCAGCACCCATTTTCCCTTTGCTCCATCTATCAACCGGCTTGCCCCCGAGAGCTGCCCACCAAACGGCAACTATTCCATGCCATTCCATTAGTAGCATTTCTCGGCCCACTGAATCCCCCAAGCGAGGATTTCCACCAGTGGTAGAAACTGCCTTCCCTTTGCACTGAATTCCCCCGCTTTCACGTAACCAAACACTGACCTGCCCTAAACCCTGAAACAGAGAGCGCTGAACTTGCCTGGTCCTCCCAGCCCTATATACCTCCTGTGCCTCCACCAATCTTTTGCTTACACAAAAGACTTTCATTGCTTGCTCTGCGAGAAGTTTTTCCCATGCCACTGCTTTTTTTCCCTGCTGCTACGGAGACAAAATACCAGGGAGCCGACACGCTGCACGCTGTAAAAGAGTCCGTACCTGAATTCCTCTGAGCGACGACACACCCATGTAGAGAAAGACGCCATAAAGCACAGGCATTGGTATAAACTGGGGGGGGAGAAAGAAAAAAAAAAAAGAATGCAATCGTTTCTTTTTCTATATTGCATTTTCAGTATTACCACCCTCTTCCACAGGCACTGCCTAAAATTGCTTGAAGCTTTCCAGCTTCCATTCAGGCTTAGAGATGGGTCAGATTTTAACCATTAAAGATTTTGTGCGCACGAGTGAGCTAAGGCTCTGCTTTAGGCTGAACTTTGGAGTTACCTCTCCTCAGAATAATCCTATTTTCCAGAAAGCTTGGAGGAAAATAGGCAATTTCACCCGTGCTGCCCTATGCCGCAGTCCGTGGCAGCAGAAAAACACTTCTGCCTATTCTTGGGGCAACAGGCAAAGGCCACATGCCTCCTTTTAGCCTAGAGACGAGATTACTTTGTGGGAGGAACGTGCAAGGAAGCCCACGGGGATGACCTCAGTGTGTTTAGCTCCTGGGAATGGCTGCTCCGGGGCATTTGGGCAGCAAATTGCAGCCAGTAAAGGGCTGCCTGTTTGAAAGAGAGCAGATGTGCTGGTCTGAATATGCTCAACTGTAACCCATAAACATGGGCGGGCCTGAAAGACACCCGAAAATTCAAGCAGTTGCGTTGCTCGCTCGCCTCGAGCACACCAAACGGGGGCCTGAAGGGCTGCAAAGCCTAACCGAGGCTGGTTCCCACCGTGGGTCGAGCCCCAAGGGTTGGGATCACCTCCTCCTCCTCCGCTCCACAACTAACTCCTCAGGCCTGCAGAGAGGGGACTGGTTTTCTGTAACCTCCAACAAGCTCGCGGTTGTTGGGTGGTTTGCATTTTCCTCTCACCTTTAACACGGAAGTGAAGAAGACGGAGCAGCCCATGAGCACAAAGATCAGCAAGCCAGTGACTCTCTGCTCTCGTATCCCCAGAAACTTGGGTTGTTCTCCTGGAGCTGAGCAGTCAGACTCTACTTTGAGGCTATTCACGTGGGTGATGGACAGGACGGTCGCAGCCACAAACCAGGGCAGCCCCATCACAGAGCACACCCCGAGCATCACGGCCACCACAAAAAGGTCCAGGTGGTACCCGCATCCTTTCTGCAGGCAGGAAAACAAGAAACAGAGCATCCCATAGCACAAGAGCAAGGAGAACGTCGCAAGGCAGACTCAAACCCGGCTCGAGCACAAGTCAACTTCTTCAGAATTTAAAACAAGAAATGGAAACAAGTAAGGGTGTATGCAAGCTTTGCACACGCACCTGGCATGAAAATCGGGCAGGAGTTCAGATGCAAGGGATATGGGGAGCTTGTGCGATACATACTTCTCCAAAAAAAAAAAAAAAGCCACCCCACAACCCAAAACCACCAAACCATTTTTTTCACTCACAAAGAAAATTCTACCACTTGCAAGGAAGGCATGACTCTGAGTTATCCCTGGCAGCGCATCAAAACAATTCATTCCCCGCACCTGCTGCTGCTGCCATTTTAAAACAAAAAGGCGCTTCTATATTGCTCCAAGATTAATTTGCTCCTCCAAAAGGTTGCTCATCTGAACTGCCCTGTCACTTGCTCCCTGCATCATCGTTAATCCAGGAGAGCATCCTGCCACGCAGCCTGGCCTTGTCCCAAACCAATGCCTTCAGAAAGCATCGGGAATAAGAGCTTCTCCCCAGACCTGCAGCCCAGAAGGGGCTGGGGCTGGGGTCATCTCTCGCAGGCCCTTACCTTCAGCTTGTGCTCCTTCCTGTTCACAATAACGGCACTGATCTGCTGGTCCATGAATATCAAGATGGTGCAGAGCAGAGCTGGGACGAGCGCAGCCAACACCGTCCACCAAGGGTTGGGTCCTATGGGGTTGATGAACCACCCGCGGTCGTCTCTGGTAGGCTGCAACAAAGCCCACACGTCAGCATCGTCTCCCAGCCCAGGCACTCCACTGGCTTTCATTTTCCCCTCCCTCCCTGTGTCAGAGCACCTCCCAGCCCTGGCTTCACGTCCCCCTCTCCCGTGGGCTTCAGCAGTGCCGGTGTCCTCTTTGCAAGCACCTCTAGATACTTCTCCTGTAGGTATCTAGTTTTGGGGCCATCTTCTCGGTTCCAGGAGGAAGCAAGGCACTTGGAGGTGGAAGAGGAGATGCTCACACCCCCAGCATCTCCTCCAGACTCAGCCCTGCCCCGCCCCGGCATCACCTTGTGGCACCCCCACGTGCCAAAACACCCCAGTACCTTGAACGCATGGGGGACCTGGAGCTTCGGCGATGGGATCCCAGCCACAAAGTCAAGGAGCACCATGATGACGATGGTGAGGAAGACAGCAAAGTCGCTCACTGTGGACCGTACCTGGGGCAAGAAACCAGAGGTGAAAGGGGCATGGCAAACAGGGCCGTAACGTGAGATGCCAGAGTTGCAGACATCCACAACGTTAGGCTGGTTAACCAAATCCCACCACCCCTCTGAGCACATGCAGCCTGATCCCTTGCTTAGATACTGTTGCTGTGTTTGTCCCTGTGACATCTGGTGTCAGACAATAAAAAAAGCTTAATTAGGTGGACAAGGGTTGGTTTAAGTCAAAACCTAAAAATAATAATAATAATATTAAAAATAAGAAAACAGATGTCTGCCACTACAGCTACACTCACAGCTACAATGGCAACAAGGCACTGAGGCATCCTTTAGTCCTCAAAAGGAAGCTCCTCATTCGAATCTACTTTCCGCTCGAGCACATAATGCGCAGAAGGTAAGGAAAAAAAACCCAAAACCCCAACCCCCAAAACTTTGGGAAACCTGACTTCCTACTACCTGAGGAGGAAAAATAAAAAAAAAAAAAAAAAAAAAAAAAATCTTCAATCTGGGGCAGGTCACGAGGCAGGTGGGAAATGCTACGATGATTTTGCACTCATGGAAATGAGTGCGGGACGTCCAAGCTCTTGGAGAGCTTGGCCTGCAAGGCCAACGTTTCCCAGCTTGACCAAGGCGGGGCAAATACTGCTTAGTGCTCCAGGAAAGCCATTTTGGGAAACGAGTGTGGAGATGGATGCTGGCCACCATCTTCTACTTACTCTGGTTGGAAAGTAGCGGCTGGTTTTAAACTTCTTCAAGAAGCCTGACAGGGCAAAGGTGGCGAAGAAGAGGATGCAGCACCAGAGGAACACGTCAGGCGTGTAGGGGCCGTCGCGTCCACAGGCAGGTCCTTGAAACTCCCCACGCAAATACCGACATTCCTGGAGAGACAGAGCGTCAGGACACAAAGGCAGTGCACGTGCGGCAGGGAAACCTCGCATAGCTAGGGGGTTTTGAGGACCTCGGTCCAAGATCCACGACCCTGTAACTGCTCCTGCCAATGGAGATTTATATTTAATGAGCAGCAGCAGCTGAACAAGTGACACATCGAACTACAGAGCGGAGAAATGAGACGTGAGGGGACGCCATACCACACACCCTCGGCACATCCTCTGCCTGCCATTCGAGCAATCGTGGCTAAAGAAGACACCAGAGGGGAAGGAAACACTGGAAACTCTTGGGGATAGAGAGAGAGGCAAGAGGGAAGGAGGGCTAAAGACAACCATGGCAGGAAAGGAGGAGAAGAGACAAATCGTCCCTTCCCAGGGGAGGGCTCGCAGAACCTGGCCAAGAGGGGATGAAGGCCACCGTAAGAGCCTGCCGCCCTAGGCCCGGGCTCTGCTTCCAGCAACAACAGCCTGAGAGGCTGCTCAGACATTTATGCATGGACCTACAGACAGCACTGAATGAGAAAGCAAGGCCTGGAGTTACTAGGAACCCATTAAGGAGGCCAATTACTACCTTTCAAGCATGAACTTAAGTCCTACAACTTCTACAGTAATCAAACCACCCACTACTTAACCTTCCTCCCAGTCAGAAGTACTGTCCTGCAACAGGCTTGAGGGGGACACTTGCTACCCACAATGCTGGGGACCAGGTAGACTGGGACAAGGTGGACTCTCCTCCCCAGGACCAAGCAGGTTCAAAGCACACGCTAGATCTAAGCAAGGACTTTTCCGAGCAGCACTAGCACAGTTTGAAGCCCATCATTCCCTGAAGGGCTCTGACTTTTGCACCATGCAAATGCCCCCGGACCCCATGGCCGCGGCGCGAGGAAGCAGTGGCTCGGGGCACTTACGGTCACCGTGAGGTTTTCCCAGGCTATGCCAGACACGTTGATCTTGTTGCTCGCCCAGAAACGCAGCGTTTCGTTGCTGGGATGGGTCGGTGCCTCACACTTACAGCTGGCAGGAGAGAAGCCAAGACGGGGGGGGTAAGGGAAAGGCGATGGAGGTGCAGCCCGGAGCTCCTGCCAAGGGGCAGCATCTTTCTCAGGGGGAAAAAAACCCCACTAGTAGCTGGTGAGGAAGTCCAGCTTGCTGTGCATGTGCACAGGGTAGGTGTCTCGCAGGTGACTCAGCTTCTCCAGAGCCTCGTAGATGAAGATGATGCAGATGAGGGAGGCAAAGGCTTCTTCCGTGAAGCGGGTGACGTAGCACACCAAACAGCTGGCGTCGGTGGCCACCAGCACTATGCACAAGAAGGCGGTCCACAGCCCAATGCACGCCCGCAGAGACAGATAGGAGAGCGCGTACTCCCTGCGAAAGCAAAATGAAACAAAGGCTGGAAAGGCCAGCAAGAGGCCCTGAGCCATGCCTGCCTTCGGGGAAAGCGGGGAGCAATTTTGGAGCGTGTCAAGGCTGCGGATGGGAAATGCCGTTTCCATGTACTACCACAGAGAGCCTCGGGGCTGTGGTGTAGGGTGTAGACCCACAGGAGGAGAGGCCAATTACTTAGTTACCACTGCTGAACAAGGATCTTGTGTTAACACCTTGGAGGCTGCTCGAGGTCAGGTCCCTCTTGGGCCAGGTGGTGTTCTCCCACATCACCCTGACGCCCTAACACTGAAACCAGCTGGGTGTGCACCCAGTCACCTGCTGCCAGCAAGCTGGGGCTTAATAATAAACCTTATGGCAATATAAGGGTGGTTTATCTCCCATCAAAGCCATCGCAACAAAAGGACTGTCACTAAAATCTAGCAACTACCCCTAAGAAAAAGAAAAGAAAAGAAAAGAAAAGAAAAGCATCTTTTCTCCATCACTGCCCCCTTCTGAAGGCTCTCGCAGCACCCAGCTGCGGCAGCCAGCCTTACTTGCAGAATTTGTAGAGGATCTTCTCGAACACGAGCACGGGTCCCGTGCTGCCGAGGATGGTGAGAGGTTGGCCGGCAAAGAGGCAATACACCACGCCGGCCATGGACGCGCCCAGCAGCGACTCCATGGCACTCTGTCCGGGGAAGAGAGGCAGCCGTGAGTAAATAAATCGTTAGGGAGAAACAACAACCAAAGCCCATTCACTGCAGCAAGGACTTTGGCCTGAGTTTGATCCTCCCCCATGGCCCCCAACAGAGAGAGGTGCTCACTATGTGGCCATTGGTCGCCTCCCCCAGCAGTCCCCCGAAGGTGATGACAGGGGACATGCAGGCACAGTAGAGGAAGAGGAAGGACGCCAGGCACTGCAGGCTCAGACCATCCCGGAAGTCGCTCCAGAACCACGGGGCTTTCCGCTTCACGTCCAGGGTCAAACCTCCAAAGAGCCTGCAGGAAGGAAAAAGAAGAGAGTCTGTTCTCTTGGAGGAACACGCTGACTTTGCTTTGCTGCAGAAGGGCAATCACAAGCACAGAGCAACTTCCGTGGCTAAAAAGAAGCACTCTCCTTCATCCCAAATCAAGGAAACCTGCGTGCAATGGTGATGGCTGGGGCTGAGCCCAGCTGCCCAGATCTCCCCCCTGCCCAGCCCAGGGGACCAAGCTGGTCATGTGGAGCCCCTTCACTGAACCAGCTAACCCCAAAGACCTGCTAGAAGGGAAGGTGCATGCTCAGATTTGAGGGGCAAACAGAAAAAAAACACCCAAACTATTAAAGCTCCCACCTTCCCGTCCGCTGCAGTTCAGGGCCACAGTGTTTCTCCAGCGTGCTGTGAGAAGCACCGTCATCAAGAGCTCCTGGCGTCTTCCTTTTTTCCTGTTAAAATGGAAGTAAGATAAAGCTATGGACTTGCAACCACTGGCTCGTTTTGCTTCTGGTCTGGCTCTGTGACTGTGTCAGAGCAGGACCTTGTGAATTTGGGCCCCTGAACAGCATCCCCAGCTGTCCTGCCCGTCCCCCTCGCGCCTCCCGCCGACGCGTCACCCACCTGCGAAGGGACGTTTTTCGGGGGCTCGATGCGGATCGATGGATCCCACTCTCCTGGCGGCAAGACCGTGACCTGATCCAGAAACTCGTCGATGCCAGCCACCAGGTCAGCCCCGTTCTTGGCTTTATAGGCAACGTCACGGAAAACCTGCCAATAGAAGACGACCTGGTGAGAGGACAACCCAGCTCGGATGTCCTAACCAGTGCAATAAACTCTTGCCTAAACGCAAGGCTTTTCCCCCAAAATTTCCTGCTGGAAAGGGCAGGAAATATTCCCCCAAAAGGAAAAAATCTGTGCATCATGGCATTTGTAATCGTCTCCCCCACGAGGCCCCTGTCCCCCATGGCACACCATACCCTTCTGCTTAAAGAGCAAGAGAAGTTTTACTGGCCCTGGCAATGCCACCACTGGGGACAGCGTGCTGGGGACCCCGGCGAGAAGGATGAGGTGCAGGATGCACCCCGGGTGGGATTTCAGCCTCCAGGATGTGGCGTGATGCAAATCTGCGTGTTTGCTTTGGGGTGAGAAAGAGGGCTGGGCTGTTTGGAGAGCTGCGGGCAGCTGGGACAGCAAATCCTCTTCCTCACTACTTCAGAGACAGGGAGAGCTGAAGAAAGGCAAAAATGACCCGGAGCTATCTCATCTTGTCGCACCTCATCCGTCATGATAGTGGCCATGGACCTGCCGATCTCATGGTACTGATGGGCTTTTCCTTCTGGCCCAAGCAAAACAAACAGGAACCTGGGCAGGAAAAACAAAATGAGAGAGAGAAAAAGGTGTCCTTGCTCCGAGAGCACCCAAGGAAAGCCCTGGCAGCTCCCAGCCCAGAGCGTGGCTCAAGACGGGACACGTAGGCTCAGCGACGCCGCGATGAATTTGAAATTCTTCCAAGCCGACGGCAAATTTAATTTGGGGGCCAACTTTCATTACAATTGGCCGATGGGTTTAAAAGCTACAGCAGGGAATGGAGAAACGAAGGCGAGGAGATGTGGGTGGGGGAAACGTGCTTGCTCCCCCTCCCACTCGCCTTGTTCCCTTGGGACACCAAACTGATGCCTGCAACTTGATCTTTGGTTGGGTGTCTTTTTTACGGAAAAAAATTTGCGCTTCTCATTCGCACCTTGTTGGGATGGGAACTTCTGTCATGCCTGAGAGGAGGACAGCCGGGCTCAGGCGGACAAATGCCACGATGGGCTGGTGAAGGAAATCCAGCTCTCCTACCAGCACGTTGGATGCTTCAGCCCCGGTGGGAATTTTCTTCATGAAGTGCAGCTCCGCCTGGGCACGACAAGCGATTTTCAGGCAATTACCCCAACAGCAAAGCCCACAGCGCTCTGCAGCACACTCTGCAGCCAAGTCTGCAAGAGCAAAGCCGGCCCTAAAGGCGTAAGAAAGCTGCGAGTGTCTCACCTTGCTTAAATCCATTGCTCTGCTCTCAGGGTTCACCCCATCTTTAGCTTCCGCAGCGGTGGGAGAAGGACAAGGGGTGATTGTTTGGGCTGGTAGGAAGAAGAAAGACACTCAGAAAGATGGGCAAGGAGCAACTGGGACGCTTCTCCTTTGCCCGGACAAGTCTAATGGGGCCACAGCCCTGCAGAAACCCTCACCTGGCTTGTAGAGGAGGTGCAGGTCTGACTGCCTCTTGCTCACGTCAGCAAACGAGCAGACAGCGGGGAGAAGGTTGGTTGTCTTCTCGTTCTGATGGTGGTGCTTCCTCAAAAGGACTTCTCGAACCTGCGCCCGCATGTGCTCGTCAAACTCCGTGGACTGTTCTTGCTGGGCCAGGATCATATCTGAGGATGGCAAAGGGAAACGAAGCCGTCAGAGCAGAAACCCCAACAAGTCCCGACCCCCAAAGCCCCCAGGGAAGGCTGTGCCACACAGGCTGCACCCTAATGCCGGCTCAGCCTTGCACAGCAAGGCCTTTTAACAATGTTCAGCCTTTGCAGCGAAAACGAGAATTTTCTTTTGCTAAGAAACATCATCCAAGTGCTTATTCATCATTCCGCTAAGATAAATATTGCCCATTCTAAATAACGCAATTTTCTTGCCCGACCTGGCCTTTCTGACTCTACACGTTTACCCAAATTATAAGCAATCTAGAGCACAGACGTTCCCAGAGTTTCCCGTGCTGATCGAGTGCAATTTGCCGAGCCCAGGGAGAAACGTGCTAAGAACGGCTCCGACTTCTCCAGCCCTTGAAAGGGCTGAATGGAGACCTGCCGCCAGCCAAAGATAACTTCTCCAAAGCGGCTTTTGCAATTAACTTCAAGTATCTTCCCCACAGGAATACACTGCTTGGTCATCGCCAGATAACCTCTGCCTTAAAACTCTTCAATGCTGGATGTTAAGGCAAAAGTAAGAAAAAGAATGCGAGGAAACAGCTTGTAAGAAATCGTTCCCTTAAGGAGGTTCAGCTCTTACGCGGACTCCGTATTTCTAAGAGCAGCCTGCTAAGCCCTGACACACGCTCCTTTTTGGCTGCAGAACATTCTCTAGTGGCTTCTCCAGCCCCACAAACTGCTTTCAAAAGGACCCCGTATGGGAAGAAAAAAACGGTGCGACTGTTGCACGCCCAGTCTACATCCAAAAACAGCTCATGAGAAAAACACAGTGGGACTTCTGGAAAAGGACGTGCCATTAGGGCAGGGTCTGATGTGGGAGTGAAGAGCTGAGCTCGGCCGTTCCCGGAGGGATGCAGTGCCCACGGTACCTGCAATCTCTTCGATGCTGTTGGCACAAATGTCCAGCAGCACCGACCCGTTGCTGATGCAGCTCCTCAGCTCGGAGAGGCTGTGCAAGGACAGCGTGCCAACGTAGGGCTTGCTCCAGCGCTCGCCGCCATCTTCCACGTCCTCCTCAAACTTCAGCCACCTGTGGACATCGGGTGCGATCAGCCCCATTGCAAGAAAACAGCCCCAGCTCTGCAACCCCTTTGACAGAGCCACGGGGTGGCAAGAGGAGAAGGCTCCTCGTGCCGCCACCTGCAGCTGCAAAAGCTTCGCGTCCTGGAGGGGAGAAAGCAGAGCCCACGGGCGCTGCCGGTGCGGGGACTCCTCTCCCACCGCAGCCAAGCAGCAGGGATTTACCTTGCCGTTTCCTTCCACTCGGCATCTCGGCCCTCTTTTACACAGATCTCATCCAGCTCGGAGAACAAGTGGTGAGGGACATGCTGCTCGTCCTCCTTGGTCCTGAGAATGAACTGCACCCGCTGGGACGGGGAGCCTGGGGGCAGAAGGCAAAGACCCATCCCGTTACCGCGCCTCAACACAGCTCATCACGCTCACGTGCAAAGTGGCCATCAGCACCAGTGCAGCCATAAACACTGGGCTGGCCCCTCTCCTCTGCGTCTGTCTGGGCTTGCACAGAGCCATGGAGAAGGAGAAGCATCTAGTCCACCTCTGCATAAGGATGGGCTGCTTTCCTTCCCCACATTGCCATTTTTAAAGCCAGGATCCCTCTAAGGAAGACGAGCCTACACCCATTAGGCATTTAACTGCATTAAAAAAAAAACCCCAACCAACCAACAAAAAAAAGAAAACTTGGGAAAAAGAGGGTGTTGCTCAATAAGGCCACTTTCCCTCGGAAGAACAGCAACTCACTCAAACTAGCCACGGGGACCTGCTCGCAGAAGGCCCCAGCGCCCACGTTGCCCCCAGGAGTTTAGCGAATGCCGCGGTGGGACTTACAGTGGTAGCCCTGCTCCGTCGGGGCAGAGTCCTTCTCCCGTTCCCCTTCCCGATGCTTCTGGCTGTGGCGTCGGTGATGCCGGTGGCTCTGCCTAACCAGTGGCATCCACGCGCCCACGTACAGGGTCCGGTGGCCTGCGAAAAGCGAAAAAGCGGCGTGTTTTGCAGCACTCTCGGCATTGCAGCAATGGCTGAGGTGGCCGGTGCCTTGCTAAGCCACGGTTAAATCCCAGGAGCAACACCACCTTCCCTTAATCTTATTTTCACCGGACCTCCTTTTTTGCAAGCCTATTTTACTCGAGCTTTGCAACAACACAGCAACAACAAGCGTTGGCTCCGCCTCATCTAAAAGTGCCCTGAAAGTATCGGACCTCTTCTCAAATTCCAGCTTCGGCTGGACAACACTCAGACTTGCTCATTAAGCAGCAACACAAGCTAATTATTGTCAAAATCTCTGTATGGCACGAGGCGACAAGAGACGGTCAAATCAGTCCCATCGTAATGAACTCCAGAACAAAAAAAGAAAATCACAGCCCCGCGTCTGCAGCCCTGAAATGATTCTCCTGACCTCTCCAAGCCAGGAGCAGCCTCTGCGAGAAAAAAAGCCGTCAATTATCGAGCCCCGTGGCTACAACTCACACCGTGGCCTCCCGGGGGCCTTTTTCCCTCCGTTTAAAAAGCCGTAATAGTAAAAAACCTGACAATAACTGTGCTGCTTTATTGAGAAGCGCGGCACGTTTTGCTGCACGTGATGCGACACCCAACAAGGCACACTGGAGAGACTTTGTGCAATGGGAAAACGCGCTGGGCTGGTGGCTCCTCTACCAGGATCTCAGCAGAGACTCACCTTCCAACTCCTCCTTCTCATAGCAAATACTGACAGCGTTGCTCCTTCTTCCCCGGTCGATCACTGCCTCCTCGTCATGTCTCTGTTTAGCAACGACAAGAAGGGAAAAGTTGGGGCTGGGGGTGGAGAGCTCCCTTACGTCCTCCCAGCCATCATCCAGCCCTGCGTCCACGCGAGTCCACGAGCCATCACGCCTCTGCGTGCCTCCTCCTCCTTCAGGCACAGCCCTAAAACCACGGACTTGTAGGAGGTTTTTCTTCCCATACGCAAATAAAACAGCCCATAACATCACCTGTACTGCATACCATGAGAGTCTGGACGTATTTCATACAGCAGGAGAGGGATGACTGTTTCAGACCAAAAAAACCCACCTCCTGCTTTGTTCTTCAGGTTCCTGTCTAAAAAAGCGATTTCCAAACTGGAAAAAATAACCCCAACCCACAAAACTGCACTTTTGAGCCCCGGCCGTGCTACCTGTAACTCTTCCAGAAGTGTCATTTTGTGACCCCCAGTTGGGTTCATCCTCACGTCAGTCACTGGGTTTTGGGGACAACTGAACCTCCAGGTCAGTCAGGGGGCCCGATTCCCCAGGGACTGATGGAGTAGCCCTCACGGGAGGAGCTAAGTGGCACCCAGTGTGCACCAACTCCAGAGACACAATAGGGACCATTATGAAATCACAAGCTATGATGCGGATCCAGGCAGCTACTTAAAGCCACGCACCCCTAGACCCTTCCCGCTTGGAAAACTTAGTGCCTGGGGAGAAGCCAGCTCTGCTTTCAGCAAAAACTCTCCAGAACAGAGAAACTTCCTGCATGAGAGGTGTCAGGCTCAAAAGTGCGCAGAAGGAAAACCCTCCACAGGCTCGTTCGCCCTCCTGAGAAGCAAAGCCCATTAGCAGCAGCATGGTTTCTCTCTTTTTCTTTCTAACAGTAGAGCTGAAGCTCTAGCATCCTGAGGATAACGGGAGGTACAAATACGGTAGGGAAAAAGAACATCTTACTGGATCGATGGGTAGATTCAGAAAAAAACCCTGCTACACAGTAGTTTATCCCGACTGCTAGCTAGAACCGAGAAGACTGTTTTTTCCACCTGCGTCGACAGTTCCGGTGAAACATACTACTCGTCTAGGACGGCTGCATCTGAGGAACGAGAATTAGTTATCTGCAATACAAGGAATAACAATGAGTCATTTTGTGTCATGATATTCATCAGACTGCACAGAGAAACAAGAGACAAATGCATTTGAATAACCATGTCTTGTGTTACGTTTTAACCACTTAACATTCCATGAGAAATACCCCAAGAGCTCAAGAAGAAAGAGCAGAAAGACAGGAGACAGGTGAAAGCCGAGAGCGCCAGCTAGACGGAATGAAAGACCCTCTTCCTTCTCTGAAGCTTCAGCAAGGCTTCCTTCACCTGCTGGTTCCTCCGACTGTAAATGACGGGGTTCAAACTGGGGCTGACGAGACTGCAGAAAAGGGAAAGAACTTTCTCCCTCCCAGAGGAGTTACCGCTCCCGGGCCCCGCGTACATGAAGATGGCGTTTCCATAAAAGACACCCGCCGCGGTCGGGTGGGAGCCACACGTGGACAAGGTTTCGTGCCATCCTGGCGCAGAGCGGATGCGCAGATCGGTGGCCGGGGTGTCCAGGGAGGAAATCAGGATTAAGGCTAAAGGCAAGAGGAAGAAGCACACACAGACAGCAAAGATCAGGACTTTATTGGCAGGAGCGGCAGTGCAGGCCAGCTTTAAGACAGCAACAATTTCACAGGAGAAGTGGACAACCTCGCAGGGGCCACAGAAAGGCAGGTGTAAAGCCAGAGAGGCTTGCAGTGTGCCCAATACGAACGCCAAAGCCCACAAAACCGTGGCAAGGGTGAGGCGCAGCCTCCAGATCACGATGAGGGCATAGCGCAGGGGACGGCAGATTGCCACGTAGCGAACATGAGACATCACGGCCAGCAGCACGCACGCTGTAAGTGCAAAGATTAAATAAAGATGGATCTGTGCCCCACACCCAGCACAGGAGAGGGCTCTGCCTTGTCCAAGGAGGCTCCTTAGCATACGGGGGACATTGCTGGAGGCGTAGCAGATGTCCGCGATGGAGAGGTGGCGGAGGAAGAAGTACACGGGGCTGTGGAGGCAGCAGTCCAGGCAGATAAGCAGAAAGACAAGTGCGTTTCCCATCAGAGTGGCAGAGCAGAGGGCAGAGAAAAGGCCAAAGAGGCAGTGCTGCAGGGCTGGGGTGCTGCAGAACCCCAGGAGGACGAATTCTGTGACAGTCGCTTCATTCTGCACGCTGTGCTGGAGGTGAGGCAGCACAAACTGCGACCACGGAGGTCTGGAAGCAAAGGAGCAAGGAAAAGGAAAGAAAAAGGAGAGTTTTCCTAAGAATGTTGTGTCCTTTACTCTTTACGCTGCAGCTCCCTTCTCCCCGTTCTTCCCTCTGACTCCAGTGAAAGGTGCGTACTACCCTCCCCACGCTGAGCGACGTACATCTGAATTGCAAGCTCCAATCTCTCTGCAAACTTTGAGCAGCTTGACCAATCTCGCACAACTTTGCTGCCTAGCTTGCCCTTGAAGTCTTTCTTTTCCTGGGTTGGTTTGGGGTTTTTTTTGCAGGGGGTGGGGAGGGGCAGGGGGTGGTTTTGCTGTTGGAGAAGATAAGATGATGAAGATTGCAGGTGTCGATTAAGGTGAAGTCAGAACAACTTCAAAGCAGCTATTTTAAATTAAGTCCATATTAAAAGGAATGCACAGTTCACAGAAGAATTCCAGTTTTACCATTAAACCAACCAGCATTTCCAATCCACTGCCGTGTCCTCTTTACCTTCGTGCAATGCATTCCTATTGAATCCTGCAGTTGCTTGATCCGACTCCCCTATCCCAGCAGGGAGGCTACTGCAGGCCCGGGAAGGTCAGGCAGAACGTCACCTTGGTTCCTGCTGTGCAGCTGCTCGCCGTTACCAGTTTCGCAGGGTGCTGGTCAAGGTCCCTGGGCATCCCCTGGCACTTGTCTCCACGCGGCTCTCTGGTCTCCAAGATCTTCCGCCACTTCCAGGATACTTCCTCCAGCCAGGATCTTCACCTTTTCCTTCCTGGGTCCCTTTCTTCTCTTCAAGATCCCTTCTTCTTTCTGGGAACCCTTCTTTTTGCCACCACCTCTTCTTTCTGGAACCCCACGCCCCCCGTTTTCCCAATCTAAGTTGTCTATGTGAGCAGTACGATGCCTGATCAGCCTCCGAATTAAGGCTTCTGGCTCCTAGCTCTTTAGTAACTGTAGGATTCGGGACACGCTGGCTGCGTGTAGCAAGAAGCAGGCTTCTGCTTGACAGCTCAGAATTCAGTTTCAGACATTCACACGCACAGACCTTGCCACACACGTGCACCCCGTCACGTCTTGCCTGGTAACCTTCACAGTTTGAGCCAGTTTTTTGTCTACGGCCGGGCTTCAGACCCAGGGCATGGCCACAGAAGCGCATTCCCCCCGTCAGTCTGTGAGCTGAGCAAGGGAGAGTCAATACTTGTCTGGTGAGCCTCATACCCAGGCAATGTGGGCGACCCCTCTCCTGCGACAGCCCTGGCAAAAGCCACAGCAGGGTGCTCCCTTGCCTCTGCCTAGGTCACCGGGGTTCCCCTGCCTGCCATTGCTCCTTTGTCCTCCTCTGTGTTTGTGGAGATGAACCTTTAACCACACAACCTAACACCTACAACGCCGGGAAAAAGAGAGGCTGCAGAGGGTCCAGCGGGGAAGGTCGCCGATGTAAAATGCTCTTTGTGAGAGGCAGCACACCCAGCTCACCTCCTTGCTCCTGAGCTGCTCTATCGGAAGCACTGCGTGCAGGACGCTCTGCTCAACAGGCTGTGTCTGTCTCTGACTGCCTTGTCCTTGCTGCAGCACCGTGTGCTGGGGGAACGCCACGGAGAGCAAGGAGGACGCTCTTTCCCCAGGAGCAACGGAGGGTGCTCAGCTGAGTGCTGCTGCAGGGGCCAAAGTGGGGCAGGCAGGCAGGCAGGGGAAGGCAGGAACGAGGGAGCTGGGAGGAACCGGCCAGTCTGGGAGATGCCCGAGAGGCTCGAAAACCCTGTAAGCACAGGACGAGCTCACAGGAGGTTCAACGTGAGGCCCTGTGCTTAACCATGCCCTCCAGATCTGGACCTTCTCTGCTTCCCGAGTTACCGTGCAGTTTAACAGCCTGGTGCAGAGATCCTGACTGGGAGATCACTGTACCTCCAGGAGTTAGGGATCCACCTAACAGTTAACCTGAGCGGGTGCAGGTCTGTGCTGCGCTGTACCTACAGCGTGGCCTTCAGGCTGTGTCCCTACACATGCCCCTTGGCCGCAGGATAAACGGAGCTGGTTGACTGTGACAGAGGAGCCTCCAGGCAGCTCCTGCTTGGTACCAGCGATTACGCCACCTGCGCGGCCCTGCCGTTATCTAAAGTGCAGCAAGAAGTCCGCGCGTGAACATCCTTTATGCATGGAGTTGTTTTCTTCTAAGAAAAGTTGTACGACACCGTGAATGACCAAAAAGGAGGAACTTCTCCACAGGCAGGATCTGTACAGTGTGCCAAGGGAAAATCCGTCTGGGGTCTGCCCAATGCTGCATGAACGCAGGGTCCCCAGCATCTGAAGGGACCTAAGATTTACTTGCTACCTAGATGCCTCTTCTTGCTGCCTGTATGCCTTCTTCCTGGCTACGTCGCCTCCCAAGAGCTTGCCCACCCCCAGCCTACTGGGGAGGGGGGGAATGGTAGAGAGACAGCCCTGATGCTGTGCCAGCACTGCTCAGCCATGGCCAAAACACTGCTGTGTTATCAACAGCTTTCTAGCTACCAGTACAGAGCACAGCACCACGAGGGCTGCTGTGGGGTAAAGGAACTCCAACTCAGCCAGACCCAATAGAGAAGGAAAGTGGAGGAACAACAGAGGGGGCAGCCCAGGGACACAGAGCCCCAGGTCTCATCCGGCCGCTCCTGTGACCATACGGTGTATTCAAAATCAAATACCTGAAGTGCTTCCTTAGACGCAGTTTACAGCCAGGGGACAAGAAGGTGGCAGTTCTGCATTTTGCAGCTCCCAGGCTGATGGCAGAGCCAAAGCAAAAAAAAAAAACAAACAACAAAAACCAAACCAACCAAGAGAGGTAAGACTGGAGGCAAGGGGGCAAATGCTTTTCTTTCACCTTAGGCCAACTGCTCGGACGCTCTCTATGCTGCCCTGCCACAGAGGGCATCCCTCTCGTACCAGTAAGAGACATAAGAGCGAATTAAAGCCAGGACCCCAAACCAGACCAAAAACCCGGTCATGATGAAGAAGAAAGTGGAGAATGCATCAAACATAACAGAAAATGATTTTGGACATTCCCAGTTTACATTTGGAAAAAAGAGAGAAAAAAAAAGAGGAGGAATTAGGTATTAAAAGAAGAGCACTGAATGATAAAGCAGTAGCAGTCCCTCTACCACTACAAACCCACACCCCCACACGCACGTACGCACACAGACTTAACACCACCAAACTCCCATTGACTGTGATGTTCACCTCAGCTTGCTGGTCTAGAGATACTGAATGCCTGAAGCACACCAAGGAGAACTGAAAACATCTGCATGGCTTTAATGGGAATCCTCCAACTGAAACAAAGCGCTTTCTCCCTCTGTCTGCGTTGGCACATCCCCGAGTCACGCTCTCACTCCTCTCCTTCAAAGTCAAGATTCCTAAACGTGAAAAGCGGGAGTGGGGAATGGCGAAGGGAAGAGAAAAAGAGGGAGAGCATCATCAGTGGAAGACCTGCCAGCTGCTGCTGATTCAGCCCTGTTCGGGGGACCACCCCAGCAGAGAGGAGCTGGTTTGCGTGCCACGGTCCTCACTGCCTGTTCCCAGGGACAGGCCGTTTGCTCAGCCTTGCCGGCCAAAGCCTGGGAGAAGCGTAGGCGTGTGCCGTCGCTTGCAGAGGAGCACGGACACGTTCACGTGCAATCCTTTACCTTCTTCCTCCCTGGATTCAAAGGGTTTCTGTCTTCAAAGTGAGAGCCTTCCGTACGGTCGTTTGTGACATTTCATCCAGGATAATAATCTCAGAAGGATCAGTCCTGCAATAAATATTTCACATAGCAATCCGTGATTATGGGAACTGATGCCACCAAGGGCATTAGCATCAGCGAGAGGAACAGCGGAGCCCCGAGAATCAAAGCTCCGCATAAGTGTGGGAGGTTTTGCTGGATGAGGAGTTTTGGGAGGCAAGCCGGGGAGCTGCAGAGCAACAGCTCTGTGCAAAGGCTCTTGCTGGGGTCTAGCCCCGGTCCGGGTTCCTAAGCCACTGCTGGTACAGATCACGCCTGCAACTCCGCATGTGTAAGTATGAGGATCTCCAGCTACCGTAAAGGCACTGATGATGCAAGGTTTGGGGGTCAAACGCGAGGGCTGCAGCCGCTCTGCTTGGGGTGGCTTGCCCTGCGATCACCTCCTGCAGCCCTGCCCCCGAATTTGATTTGCCCACCAAGCTGCCTGCTGGTTTCTGTGGAATGCCCCACCAAGAGGCAAGTGGAGAAAACTCTGCCAAACACCTTCAAGCTAATCTTGCCGGGGGTCCTGGCGCTTGCTGGGGCTTTACCTGTCACTGCCTTGCTTTGGGATATCCACGTCGCTCGTCTTCCCCACGTTCAGCTGAACTGAACTTGCAGCAGCAGCAGCTTCCACCACCCTCCTGGACTCCTGATGTAAAAAAGGGACAAATCACGTTCTCTGTCTTTGGTCAAAGTGGAGATAAGCTGAATGCCCAGCACAAACTTAGCAGTCTGCCCTCCCCTTCTGCCCCTTGGCAGCTATAGGTATTAGTGCAGCAGGGGAGAAACCGTTCACTCCAAAGATTTCGGGGCAGGGGGATTGTGTGTTCAAAACACGATTATGAGCAAATCTTGCCAGCAGCAGCAGCAGCATCTAATAATAATCATCATAATGATAATGACCTTTGTGAAAAACGACTCGTTTTAAAAATTACACCTGTATTCAAGTGTTCAGCTCACTGCTACTTGAGGAAACAAAGGTTACAACGTGGGACCCAGCCTATTGGGATCTATTTCGATTGAGTGCTGATCTTCCCCCAACGTTTCCAGACAAGCTGAAAGAGAAACAGGCAATCTCACAGCCCGACGGAGATGTCCAGCCCCGAGGACCCAGCAAGCCTTACCTCTTCTTCTTCTCCAGCTTCATTTCTGGCATCGTCCAACTTCTTCTTCCTTTCTGGCATAAGGTCATCCAGAAAGCTGAGCTCTCGCTTTGAGAAGCAGAAATCCATCACTTTCCGGACAAAGACGAGAGCCAAAACCTTCGCGAGTAAGAGGGAAGATGCGGTGAGCTCAGAGACGATGCCACCTCTCACTCCAACGCTGCAAACACCCCGCTGCCGAGCGGCGGCAGCTCTTACCATCATGGGAAAGATGATGGCGGCACGGGACACCTTGATGGTCCAGAGCAGGACGAGGCAGGTCAGCTGGATCACCGTGAACAAATGCACCTTTCGCAAGGGCACGTGCCGCAGGTAGATGAAATCCGGCTGGTGTTTCGCCGGCATCCAAAACAGCTTCAAGCGATCAAAGAACTGCAAAACAAAAGGGAGAGGTTGCCACCTTGGGACTGCGGCAAGGTTCTGGCCCTCTCGAGACGGGGAGGCAGTTTGCAGCATCTCGCTTGCCGTCAGAAATCCTGGATCCCACCGCGTTCCTCCTGGGAGCAGCACCCATTTTCCCTTTGCTCCATCTATCAACCGGCTTGCCCCCGAGAGCTGCCCACCAAACGGCAACTATTCCATGCCATTCCATTAGTAGCATTTCTCGGCCCACTGAATCCCCCAAGCGAGGATTTCCACCAGTGGTAGAAACTGCCTTCCCTTTGCACTGAATTCCCCCGCTTTCACGTAACCAAACACTGACCTGCCCTAAACCCTGAAACAGAGAGCGCTGAACTTGCCTGGTCCTCCCAGCCCTATATACCTCCTGTGCCTCCACCAATCTTTTGCTTACACAAAAGACTTTCATTGCTTGCTCTGCGAGAAGTTTTTCCCATGCCACTGCTTTTTTTCCCTGCTGCTACGGAGACAAAATACCAGGGAGCCGACACGCTGCACGCTGTAAAAGAGTCCGTACCTGAATTCCTCTGAGCGACGACACACCCATGTAGAGAAAGACGCCATAAAGCACAGGCATTGGTATAAACTGGGGGGGGAGAAAGAAAAAAAAAAAAGAATGCAATCGTTTCTTTTTCTATATTGCATTTTCAGTATTACCACCCTCTTCCACAGGCACTGCCTAAAATTGCTTGAAGCTTTCCAGCTTCCATTCAGGCTTAGAGATGGGTCAGATTTTAACCATTAAAGATTTTGTGCGCACGAGTGAGCTAAGGCTCTGCTTTAGGCTGAACTTTGGAGTTACCTCTCCTCAGAATAATCCTATTTTCCAGAAAGCTTGGAGGAAAATAGGCAATTTCACCCGTGCTGCCCTATGCCGCAGTCCGTGGCAGCAGAAAAACACTTCTGCCTATTCTTGGGGCAACAGGCAAAGGCCACATGCCTCCTTTTAGCCTAGAGACGAGATTACTTTGTGGGAGGAACGTGCAAGGAAGCCCACGGGGATGACCTCAGTGTGTTTAGCTCCTGGGAATGGCTGCTCCGGGGCATTTGGGCAGCAAATTGCAGCCAGTAAAGGGCTGCCTGTTTGAAAGAGAGCAGATGTGCTGGTCTGAATATGCTCAACTGTAACCCATAAACATGGGCGGGCCTGAAAGACACCCGAAAATTCAAGCAGTTGCGTTGCTCGCTCGCCTCGAGCACACCAAACGGGGGCCTGAAGGGCTGCAAAGCCTAACCGAGGCTGGTTCCCACCGTGGGTCGAGCCCCAAGGGTTGGGATCACCTCCTCCTCCTCCGCTCCACAACTAACTCCTCAGGCCTGCAGAGAGGGGACTGGTTTTCTGTAACCTCCAACAAGCTCGCGGTTGTTGGGTGGTTTGCATTTTCCTCTCACCTTTAACACGGAAGTGAAGAAGACGGAGCAGCCCATGAGCACAAAGATCAGCAAGCCAGTGACTCTCTGCTCTCGTATCCCCAGAAACTTGGGTTGTTCTCCTGGAGCTGAGCAGTCAGACTCTACTTTGAGGCTATTCACGTGGGTGATGGACAGGACGGTCGCAGCCACAAACCAGGGCAGCCCCATCACAGAGCACACCCCGAGCATCACGGCCACCACAAAAAGGTCCAGGTGGTACCCGCATCCTTTCTGCAGGCAGGAAAACAAGAAACAGAGCATCCCATAGCACAAGAGCAAGGAGAACGTCGCAAGGCAGACTCAAACCCGGCTCGAGCACAAGTCAACTTCTTCAGAATTTAAAACAAGAAATGGAAACAAGTAAGGGTGTATGCAAGCTTTGCACACGCACCTGGCATGAAAATCGGGCAGGAGTTCAGATGCAAGGGATATGGGGAGCTTGTGCGATACATACTTCTCCAAAAAAAAAAAAAAAGCCACCCCACAACCCAAAACCACCAAACCATTTTTTTCACTCACAAAGAAAATTCTACCACTTGCAAGGAAGGCGTGACTCTGAGTTATCCCTGGCAGCGCATCAAAACAATTCATTCCCCGCACCTGCTGCTGCTGCCATTTTAAAACAAAAAGGCGCTTCTATATTGCTCCAAGATTAATTTGCTCCTCCAAAAGGTTGCTCATCTGAACTGCCCTGTCACTTGCTCCCTGCATCATCGTTAATCCAGGAGAGCATCCTGCCACGCAGCCTGGCCTTGTCCCAAACCAATGCCTTCAGAAAGCATCGGGAATAAGAGCTTCTCCCCAGACCTGCAGCCCAGAAGGGGCTGGGGCTGGGGTCATCTCTCGCAGGCCCTTACCTTCAGCTTGTGCTCCTTCCTGTTCACAATAACGGCACTGATCTGCTGGTCCATGAATATCAAGATGGCGCAGAGCAGAGCTGGGACGAGCGCAGCCAACACCGTCCACCAAGGGTTGGGTCCTATGGGGTTGATGAACCACCCGCGGTCGTCTCTGGTAGGCTGCAACAAAGCCCACACGTCAGCATCGTCTCCCAGCCCAGGCACTCCACTGGCTTTCATTTTCCCCTCCCTCCCTGTGTCAGAGCACCTCCCAGCCCTGGCTTCACGTCCCCCTCTCCCGTGGGCTTCAGCAGTGCCGGTGTCCTCTTTGCAAGCACCTCTAGATACTTCTCCTGTAGGTATCTAGTTTTGGGGCCATCTTCTCGGTTCCAGGAGGAAGCAAGGCACTTGGAGGTGGAAGAGGAGATGCTCACACCCCCAGCATCTCCTCCAGACTCAGCCCTGCCCTGCCCCGGCATCACCTTGTGGCACCCCCACGTGCCAAAACACCCCAGTACCTTGAACGCATGGGGGACCTGGAGCTTCGGCGATGGGATCCCAGCCACAAAGTCAAGGAGCACCATGATGACGATGGTGAGGAAGACAGCAAAGTCGCTCACTGTGGACCGTACCTGGGGCAAGAAACCAGAGGTGAAAGGGGCATGGCAAACAGGGCCGTAACGTGAGATGCCAGAGTTGCAGACATCCACAACGTTAGGCTGGTTAACCAAATCCCACCACCCCTCTGAGCACATGCAGCCTGATCCCTTGCTTAGATACTGTTGCTGTGTTTGTCCCTGTGACATCTGGTGTCAGACAATAAAAAAAGCTTAATTAGGTGGACAAGGGTTGGTTTAAGTCAAAACCTAAAAATAATAATAATAATATTAAAAATAAGAAAACAGATGTCTGCCACTACAGCTACACTCACAGCTACAATGGCAACAAGGCACTGAGGCATCCTTTAGTCCTCAAAAGGAAGCTCCTCATTCGAATCTACTTTCCGCTCGAGCACATAATGCGCAGAAGGTAAGGAAAAAAAAACCAAAACCCCAACCCCCAAAACTTTGGGAAACCTGACTTCCTACTACCTGAGGAGGAAAAATAAAAAAAAAAAAAAAAAAAAAAAAAATCTTCAATCTGGGGCAGGTCACGAGGCAGGTGGGAAATGCTACGATGATTTTGCACTCATGGAAATGAGTGCGGGACGTCCAAGCTCTTGGAGAGCTTGGCCTGCAAGGCCAACGTTTCCCAGCTTGACCAAGGCGGGGCAAATACTGCTTAGTGCTCCAGGAAAGCCATTTTGGGAAACGAGTGTGGAGATGGATGCTGGCCACCATCTTCTACTTACTCTGGTTGGAAAGTAGCGGCTGGTTTTAAACTTCTTCAAGAAGCCTGACAGGGCAAAGGTGGCGAAGAAGAGGATGCAGCACCAGAGGAACACGTCAGGCGTGTAGGGGCCGTCGCGTCCACAGGCAGGTCCTTGAAACTCCCCACGCAAATACCGACATTCCTGGAGAGACAGAGCGTCAGGACACAAAGGCAGTGCACGTGCGGCAGGGAAACCTCGCATAGCTAGGGGGTTTTGAGGACCTCGGTCCAAGATCCACGACCCTGTAACTGCTCCTGCCAATGGAGATTTATATTTAATGAGCAGCAGCAGCTGAACAAGTGACACATCGAACTACAGAGCGGAGAAATGAGACGTGAGGGGACGCCATACCACACACCCTCGGCACATCCTCTGCCTGCCATTCGAGCAATCGTGGCTAAAGAAGACACCAGAGGGGAAGGAAACACTGGAAACTCTTGGGGATAGAGAGAGAGGCAAGAGGGAAGGAGGGCTAAAGACAACCATGGCAGGAAAGGAGGAGAAGAGACAAATCGTCCCTTCCCAGGGGAGGGCTCGCAGAACCTGGCCAAGAGGGGATGAAGGCCACCGTAAGAGCCTGCCGCCCTAGGCCCGGGCTCTGCTTCCAGCAACAACAGCCTGAGAGGCTGCTCAGACATTTATGCATGGACCTACAGACAGCACTGAATGAGAAAGCAAGGCCTGGAGTTACTAGGAACCCATTAAGGAGGCCAATTACTACCTTTCAAGCATGAACTTAAGTCCTACAACTTCTACAGTAATCAAACCACCCACTACTTAACCTTCCTCCCAGTCAGAAGTACTGTCCTGCAACAGGCTTGAGGGGGACACTTGCTACCCACAATGCTGGGGACCAGGTAGACTGGGACAAGGTGGACTCTCCTCCCCAGGACCAAGCAGGTTCAAAGCACACGCTAGATCTAAGCAAGGACTTTTCCGAGCAGCACTAGCACAGTTTGAAGCCCATCATTCCCTGAAGGGCTCTGACTTTTGCACCATGCAAATGCCCCCGGACCCCATGGCCGCGGCGCGAGGAAGCAGTGGCTCGGGGCACTTACGGTCACCGTGAGGTTTTCCCAGGCTATGCCAGACACGTTGATCTTGTTGCTCGCCCAGAAACGCAGCGTTTCGTTGCTGGGATGGGTCGGTGCCTCACACTTACAGCTGGCAGGAGAGAAGCCAAGACGGGGGGGGTAAGGGAAAGGCGATGGAGGTGCAGCCCGGAGCTCCTGCCAAGGGGCAGCATCTTTCTCAGGGGGAAAAAAAACCCACTAGTAGCTGGTGAGGAAGTCCAGCTTGCTGTGCATGTGCACAGGGTAGGTGTCTCGCAGGTGACTCAGCTTCTCCAGAGCCTCGTAGATGAAGATGATGCAGATGAGGGAGGCAAAGGCTTCTTCCGTGAAGCGGGTGACGTAGCACACCAAACAGCTGGCGTCGGTGGCCACCAGCACTATGCACAAGAAGGCGGTCCACAGCCCAATGCACGCCCGCAGAGACAGATAGGAGAGCGCGTACTCCCTGCGAAAGCAAAATGAAACAAAGGCTGGAAAGGCCAGCAAGAGGCCCTGAGCCATGCCTGCCTTCGGGGAAAGCGGGGAGCAATTTTGGAGCGTGTCAAGGCTGCGGATGGGAAATGCCGTTTCCATGTACTACCACAGAGAGCCTCGGGGCTGTGGTGTAGGGTGTAGACCCACAGGAGGAGAGGCCAATTACTTAGTTACCACTGCTGAACAAGGATCTTGTGTTAACACCTTGGAGGCTGCTCGAGGTCAGGTCCCTCTTGGGCCAGGTGGTGTTCTCCCACATCACCCTGACGCCCTAACACTGAAACCAGCTGGGTGTGCACCCAGTCACCTGCTGCCAGCAAGCTGGGGCTTAATAATAAACCTTATGGCAATATAAGGGTGGTTTATCTCCCATCAAAGCCATCGCAACAAAAGGACTGTCACTAAAATCTAGCAACTACCCCTAAGAAAAAGAAAAGAAAAGAAAAGAAAAGCATCTTTTCTCCATCACTGCCCCCTTCTGAAGGCTCTCGCAGCACCCAGCTGCGGCAGCCAGCCTTACTTGCAGAATTTGTAGAGGATCTTCTCGAACACGAGCACGGGTCCCGTGCTGCCGAGGATGGTGAGAGGTTGGCCGGCAAAGAGGCAATACACCACGCCGGCCATGGACGCGCCCAGCAGCGACTCCATGGCACTCTGTCCGGGGAAGAGAGGCAGCCGTGAGTAAATAAATCGTTAGGGAGAAACAACAACCAAAGCCCATTCACTGCAGCAAGGACTTTGGCCTGAGTTTGATCCTCCCCCATGGCCCCCAACAGAGAGAGGGGCTCACTATGTGGCCATTGGTCGCCTCCCCCAGCAGTCCCCCGAAGGTGATGACAGGGGACATGCAGGCACAGTAGAGGAAGAGGAAGGACGCCAGGCACTGCAGGCTCAGACCATCCCGGAAGTCGCTCCAGAACCACGGGGCTTTCCGCTTCACGTCCAGGGTCAAACCTCCAAAGAGCCTGCAGGAAGGAAAAAGAAGAGAGTCTGTTCTCTTGGAGGAACACGCTGACTTTGCTTTGCTGCAGAAGGGCAATCACAAGCACAGAGCAACTTCCGTGGCTAAAAAGAAGCACTCTCCTTCATCCCAAATCAAGGAAACCTGCGTGCAATGGTGATGGCTGGGGCTGAGCCCAGCTGCCCAGATCTCCCCCCTGCCCAGCCCAGGGGACCAAGCTGGTCATGTGGAGCCCCTTCACTGAACCAGCTAACCCCAAAGACCTGCTAGAAGGGAAGGTGCATGCTCAGATTTGAGGGGCAAACAGAAAAAAAACACCCAAACTATTAAAGCTCCCACCTTCCCGTCCGCTGCAGTTCAGGGCCACAGTGTTTCTCCAGCGTGCTGTGAGAAGCACCGTCATCAAGAGCTCCTGGCGTCTTCCTTTTTTCCTGTTAAAATGGAAGTAAGATAAAGCTATGGACTTGCAACCACTGGCTCGTTTTGCTTCTGGTCTGGCTCTGTGACTGTGTCAGAGCAGGACCTTGTGAATTTGGGCCCCTGAACAGCATCCCCAGCTGTCCTGCCCGTCCCCCTCGCGCCTCCCGCCGACGCGTCACCCACCTGCGAAGGGACGTTTTTCGGGGGCTCGATTCGGATTGATGGATCCCACTCTCCTGGCGGCAAGACCGTGACCTGATCCAGAAACTCGTCGATGCCAGCCACCAGGTCAGCCCCGTTCTTGGCTTTATAGGCAACGTCACGGAAAACCTGCCAATAGAAGACGACCTGGTGAGAGGACAACCCAGCTCGGATGTCCTAACCAGTGCAATAAACTCTTGCCTAAACGCAAGGCTTTTCCCCCAAAATTTCCTGCTGGAAAGGGCAGGAAATATTCCCCCAAAAGGAAAAAATCTGTGCATCATGGCATTTGTAATCGTCTCCCCCACGAGGCCCCTGTCCCCCATGGCACACCATACCCTTCTGCTTAAAGAGCAAGAGAAGTTTTACTGGCCCTGGCAATGCCACCACTGGGGACAGCGTGCTGGGGACCCCGGCGAGAAGGATGAGGTGCAGGATGCACCCCGGGTGGGATTTCAGCCTCCAGGATGTGGCGTGATGCAAATCTGCGTGTTTGCTTTGGGGTGAGAAAGAGGGCTGGGCTGTTTGGAGAGCTGCGGGCAGCTGGGACAGCAAATCCTCTTCCTCACTACTTCAGAGACAGGGAGAGCTGAAGAAAGGCAAAAATGACCCGGAGCTATCTCATCTTGTCGCACCTCATCCGTCATGATAGTGGCCATGGACCTGCCGATCTCATGGTACTGATGGGCTTTTCCTTCTGGCCCAAGCAAAACAAACAGGAACCTGGGCAGGAAAAACAAAATGAGAGAGAGAAAAAGGTGTCCTTGCTCCGAGAGCACCCAAGGAAAGCCCTGGCAGCTCCCAGCCCAGAGCGTGGCTCAAGACGGGACACGTAGGCTCAGCGACGCCGCGATGAATTTGAAATTCTTCCAAGCCGACGGCAAATTTAATTTGGGGGCCAACTTTCATTACAATTGGCCGATGGGTTTAAAAGCTACAGCAGGGAATGGAGAAACGAAGGCGAGGAGATGTGGGTGGGGGAAACGTGCTTGCTCCCCCTCCCACTCGCCTTGTTCCCTTGGGACACCAAACTGATGCCTGCAACTTGATCTTTGGTTGGGTGTCTTTTTTACGGAAAAAAATTTGCGCTTCTCATTCGCACCTTGTTGGGATGGGAACTTCTGTCATGCCTGAGAGGAGGACAGCCGGGCTCAGGCGGACAAATGCCACGATGGGCTGGTGAAGGAAATCCAGCTCTCCTACCAGCACGTTGGATGCTTCAGCCCCGGTGGGAATTTTCTTCATGAAGTGCAGCTCCGCCTGGGCACGACAAGCGCTTTTCAGGCAATTACCCCAACAGCAAAGCCCACAGCGCTCTGCAGCACACTCTGCAGCCAAGTCTGCAAGAGCAAAGCCGGCCCTAAAGGCGTAAGAAAGCTGCGAGTGTCTCACCTTGCTTAAATCCATTGCTCTGCTCTCAGGGTTCACCCCATCTTTAGCTTCCGCAGCGGTGGGAGAAGGACAAGGGGTGATTGTTTGGGCTGGTAGGAAGAAGAAAGACACTCAGAAAGATGGGCAAGGAGCAACTGGGACGCTTCTCCTTTGCCCGGACAAGTCTAATGGGGCCACAGCCCTGCAGAAACCCTCACCTGGCTTGTAGAGGAGGTGCAGGTCTGACTGCCTCTTGCTCACGTCAGCAAACGAGCAGACAGCGGGGAGAAGGTTGGTTGTCTTCTCGTTCTGATGGTGGTGCTTCCTCAAAAGGACTTCTCGAACCTGCGCCCGCATGTGCTCGTCAAACTCCGTGGACTGTTCTTGCTGGGCCAGGATCATATCTGAGGATGGCAAAGGGAAACGAAGCCGTCAGAGCAGAAACCCCAACAAGTCCCGACCCCCAAAGCCCCCAGGGAAGGCTGTGCCACACAGGCTGCACCCTAATGCCGGCTCAGCCTTGCACAGCAAGGCCTTTTAACAATGTTCAGCCTTTGCAGCGAAAACGAGAATTTTCTTTTGCTAAGAAACATCATCCAAGTGCTTATTCATCATTCCGCTAAGATAAATATTGCCCATTCTAAATAACGCAATTTTCTTGCCCGACCTGGCCTTTCTGACTCTACACGTTTACCCAAATTATAAGCAATCTAGAGCACAGACGTTCCCAGAGTTTCCCGTGCTGATCGAGTGCAATTTGCCGAGCCCAGGGAGAAACGTGCTAAGAACGGCTCCGACTTCTCCAGCCCTTGAAAGGGCTGAATGGAGACCTGCCGCCAGCCAAAGATAACTTCTCCAAAGCGGCTTTTGCAATTAACTTCAAGTATCTTCCCCACAGGAATACACTGCTTGGTCATCGCCAGATAACCTCTGCCTTAAAACTCTTCAATGCTGGATGTTAAGGCAAAAGTAAGAAAAAGAATGCGAGGAAACAGCTTGTAAGAAATCGTTCCCTTAAGGAGGTTCAGCTCTTACGCGGACTCCGTATTTCTAAGAGCAGCCTGCTAAGCCCTGACACACGCTCCTTTTTGGCTGCAGAACATTCTCTAGTGGCTTCTCCAGCCCCACAAACTGCTTTCAAAAGGACCCCGTATGGGAAGAAAAAAACGGTGCGACTGTTGCACGCCCAGTCTACATCCAAAAACAGCTCATGAGAAAAACACAGTGGGACTTCTGGAAAAGGACGTGCCATTAGGGCAGGGTCTGATGTGGGAGTGAAGAGCTGAGCTCGGCCGTTCCCGGAGGGATGCAGCGCCCACGGTACCTGCAATCTCTTCGATGCTGTTGGCACAAATGTCCAGCAGCACCGACCCGTTGCTGATGCAGCTCCTCAGCTCGGAGAGGCTGTGCAAGGACAGCGTGCCAACGTAGGGCTTGCTCCAGCGCTCGCCGCCATCTTCCACGTCCTCCTCAAACTTCAGCCACCTGTGGACATCGGGTGCGATCAGCCCCATTGCAAGAAAACAGCCCCAGCTCTGCAACCCCTTTGACAGAGCCACGGGGTGGCAAGAGGAGAAGGCTCCTCGTGCCGCCACCTGCAGCTGCAAAAGCTTCGCGTCCTGGAGGGGAGAAAGCAGAGCCCACGGGCGCTGCCGGTGCGGGGACTCCTCTCCCACCGCAGCCAAGCAGCAGGGATTTACCTTGCCGTTTCCTTCCACTCGGCATCTCGGCCCTCTTTTACACAGATCTCATCCAGCTCGGAGAACAAGTGGTGAGGGACATGCTGCTCATCCTCCTTGGTCCTGAGAATGAACTGCACCCGCTGGGACGGGGAGCCTGGGGGCAGAAGGCAAAGACCCATCCCGTTACCGCGCCTCAACACAGCTCATCACGCTCACGTGCAAAGTGGCCATCAGCACCAGTGCAGCCATAAACACTGGGCTGGCCCCTCTCCTCTGCGTCTGTCTGGGCTTGCACAGAGCCATGGAGAAGGAGAAGCATCTAGTCCACCTCTGCATAAGGATGGGCTGCTTTCCTTCCCCACATTGCCATTTTTAAAGCCAGGATCCCTCTAAGGAAGACGAGCCTACACCCATTAGGCATTTAACTGCATTAAAAAAAAAACCCCAACCAACCAACAAAAAAAAGAAAACTTGGGAAAAAGAGGGTGTTGCTCAATAAGGCCACTTTCCCTCGGAAGAACAGCAACTCACTCAAACTAGCCACGGGGACCTGCTCGCAGAAGGCCCCAGCGCCCACGTTGCCCCCAGGAGTTTAGCGAATGCCGCGGTGGGACTTACAGTGGTAGCCCTGCTCCGTCGGGGCAGAGTCCTTCTCCCGTTCCCCTTCCCGATGCTTCTGGCTGTGGCGTCGGTGATGCCGGTGGCTCTGCCTAACCAGTGGCATCCACGCGCCCACGTACAGGGTCCGGTGGCCTGCGAAAAGCGAAAAAGCGGCGTGTTTTGCAGCACTCTCGGCATTGCAGCAATGGTTGAGGTGGCCGGTGCCTTGCTAAGCCACGGTTAAATCCCAGGAGCAACACCACCTTCCCTTAATCTTATTTTCACCGGACCTCCTTTTTTGCAAGCCTATTTTACTCGAGCTTTGCAACAACACAGCAACAACAAGCGTTGGCTCCGCCTCATCTAAAAGTGCCCTGAAAGTATCGGACCTCTTCTCAAATTCCAGCTTCGGCTGGACAACACTCAGACTTGCTCATTAAGCAGCAACACAAGCTAATTATTGTCAAAATCTCTGTATGGCACGAGGCGACAAGAGACGGTCAAATCAGTCCCATCGTAATGAACTCCAGAACAAAAAAAGAAAATCACAGCCCCGCGTCTGCAGCCCTGAAATGATTCTCCTGACCTCTCCAAGCCAGGAGCAGCCTCTGCGAGAAAAAAAGCCGTCAATTATCGAGCCCCGTGGCTACAACTCACACCGTGGCCTCCCGGGGGCCTTTTTCCCTCCGTTTAAAAAGCCGTAATAGTAAAAAACCTGACAATAACTGTGCTGCTTTATTGAGAAGCGCGGCACGTTTTGCTGCACGTGATGCGACACCCAACAAGGCACACTGGAGAGACTTTGTGCAATGGGAAAACGCGCTGGGCTGGTGGCTCCTCTACCAGGATCTCAGCAGAGACTCACCTTCCAACTCCTCCTTCTCATAGCAAATACTGACAGCGTTGCTCCTTCTTCCCCGGTCGATCACTGCCTCCTCGTCATGTCTCTGTTTAGCAACGACAAGAAGGGAAAAGTTGGGGCTGGGGGTGGAGAGCTCCCTTACGTCCTCCCAGCCATCATCCAGCCCTGCGTCCACGCGAGTCCACGAGCCATCACGCCTCTGCGTGCCTCCTCCTCCTTCAGGCACAGCCCTAAAACCACGGACTTGTAGGAGGTTTTTCTTCCCATACGCAAATAAAACAGCCCATAACATCACCTGTACTGCATACCATGAGAGTCTGGACGTATTTCATACAGCAGGAGAGGGATGACTGTTTCAGACCAAAAAAACCCACCTCCTGCTTTGTTCTTCAGGTTCCTGTCTAAAAAAGCGATTTCCAAACTGGAAAAAATAACCCCAACCCACAAAACTGCACTTTTGAGCCCCGGCCGTGCTACCTGTAACTCTTCCAGAAGTGTCATTTTGTGACCCCCAGTTGGGTTCATCCTCACGTCAGTCACTGGGTTTTGGGGACAACTGAACCTCCAGGTCAGTCAGGGGGCCCGATTCCCCAGGGACTGATGGAGTAGCCCTCACGGGAGGAGCTAAGTGGCACCCAGTGTGCACCAACTCCAGAGACACAATAGGGACCATTATGAAATCACAAGCTATGATGCGGATCCAGGCAGCTACTTAAAGCCACGCACCCCTAGACCCTTCCCGCTTGGAAAACTTAGTGCCTGGGGAGAAGCCAGCTCTGCTTTCAGCAAAAACTCTCCAGAACAGAGAAACTTCCTGCATGAGAGGTGTCAGGCTCAAAAGTGCGCAGAAGGAAAACCCTCCACAGGCTCGTTCGCCCTCCTGAGAAGCAAAGCCCATTAGCAGCAGCATGGTTTCTCTCTTTTTCTTTCTAACAGTAGAGCTGAAGCTCTAGCATCCTGAGGATAACGGGAGGTACAAATACGGTAGGGAAAAAGAACATCTTACTGGATCGATGGGTAGATTCAGAAAAAAACCCTGCTACACAGTAGTTTATCCCGACTGCTAGCTAGAACCGAGAAGACTGTTTTTTCCACCTGCGTCGACAGTTCCGGTGAAACATACTACTCGTCTAGGACGGCTGCATCTGAGGAACGAGAATTAGTTATCTGCAATACAAGGAATAACAATGAGTCATTTTGTGTCATGATATTCATCAGACTGCACAGAGAAACAAGAGACAAATGCATTTGAATAACCATGTCTTGTGTTACGTTTTAACCACTTAACATTCCATGAGAAATACCCCAAGAGCTCAAGAAGAAAGAGCAGAAAGACAGGAGACAGGTGAAAGCCGAGAGCGCCAGCTAGACGGAATGAAAGACCCTCTTCCTTCTCTGAAGCTTCAGCAAGGCTTCCTTCACCTGCTGGTTCCTCCGACTGTAAATGACGGGGTTCAAACTGGGGCTGACGAGACTGCAGAAAAGGGAAAGAACTTTCTCCCTCCCAGAGGAGTTACCGCTCCCGGGCCCCGCGTACATGAAGATGGCGTTTCCATAAAAGACACCCGCCGCGGTCGGGTGGGAGCCACACGTGGACAAGGTTTCGTGCCATCCTGGCGCAGAGCGGATGCGCAGATCGGTGGCCGGGGTGTCCAGGGAGGAAATCAGGATTAAGGCTAAAGGCAAGAGGAAGAAGCACACACAGACAGCAAAGATCAGGACTTTATTGGCAGGAGCGGCAGTGCAGGCCAGCTTTAAGACAGCAACAATTTCACAGGAGAAGTGGACAACCTCGCAGGGGCCACAGAAAGGCAGGTGTAAAGCCAGAGAGGCTTGCAGTGTGCCCAATACGAACGCCAAAGCCCACAAAACCGTGGCAAGGGTGAGGCGCAGCCTCCAGATCACGATGAGGGCATAGCGCAGGGGACGGCAGATTGCCACGTAGCGAACATGAGACATCACGGCCAGCAGCACGCACGCTGTAAGTGCAAAGATTAAATAAAGATGGATCTGTGCCCCACACCCAGCACAGGAGAGGGCTCTGCCTTGTCCAAGGAGGCTCCTTAGCATACGGGGGACATTGCTGGAGGCGTAGCAGATGTCCGCGATGGAGAGGTGGCGGAGGAAGAAGTACACGGGGCTGTGGAGGCAGCAGTCCAGGCAGATAAGCAGAAAGACAAGTGCGTTTCCCATCAGAGTGGCAGAGCAGAGGGCAGAGAAAAGGCCAAAGAGGCAGTGCTGCAGGGCTGGGGTGCTGCAGAACCCCAGGAGGACGAATTCTGTGACAGTCGCTTCATTCTGCACGCTGTGCTGGAGGTGAGGCAGCACAAACTGCGACCACGGAGGTCTGGAAGCAAAGGAGCAAGGAAAAGGAAAGAAAAAGGAGAGTTTTCCTAAGAATGTTGTGTCCTTTACTCTTTACGCTGCAGCTCCCTTCTCCCCGTTCTTCCCTCTGACTCCAGTGAAAGGTGCGTACTACCCTCCCCACGCTGAGCGACGTACATCTGAATTGCAAGCTCCAATCTCTCTGCAAACTTTGAGCAGCTTGACCAATCTCGCACAACTTTGCTGCCTAGCTTGCCCTTGAAGTCTTTCTTTTCCTGGGTTGGTTTGGGGTTTTTTTTGCAGGGGGTGGGGAGGGGCAGGGGGTGGTTTTGCTGTTGGAGAAGATAAGATGATGAAGATTGCAGGTGTCGATTAAGGTGAAGTCAGAACAACTTCAAAGCAGCTATTTTAAATTAAGTCCATATTAAAAGGAATGCACAGTTCACAGAAGAATTCCAGTTTTACCATTAAACCAACCAGCATTTCCAATCCACTGCCGTGTCCTCTTTACCTTCGTGCAATGCATTCCTATTGAATCCTGCAGTTGCTTGATCCGACTCCCCTATCCCAGCAGGGAGGCTACTGCAGGCCCGGGAAGGTCAGGCAGAACGTCACCTTGGTTCCTGCTGTGCAGCTGCTCGCCGTTACCAGTTTCGCAGGGTGCTGGTCAAGGTCCCTGGGCATCCCCTGGCACTTGTCTCCACGCGGCTCTCTGGTCTCCAAGATCTTCCGCCACTTCCAGGATACTTCCTCCAGCCAGGATCTTCACCTTTTCCTTCCTGGGTCCCTTTCTTCTCTTCAAGATCCCTTCTTCTTTCTGGGAACCCTTCTTTTTGCCACCACCTCTTCTTTCTGGAACCCCACGCCCCCAGTTTTCCCAATCTAAGTTGTCTATGTGAGCAGTACGATGCCTGATCAGCCTCCGAATTAAGGCTTCTGGCTCCTAGCTCTTTAGTAACTGTAGGATTCGGGACACGCTGGCTGCGTGTAGCAAGAAGCAGGCTTCTGCTTGACAGCTCAGAATTCAGTTTCAGACATTCACACGCACAGACCTTGCCACACACGTGCACCCCGTCACGTCTTGCCTGGTAACCTTCACAGTTTGAGCCAGTTTTTTGTCTACGGCCGGGCTTCAGACCCAGGGCATGGCCACAGAAGCGCATCCCCCCCGTCAGTCTGTGAGCTGAGCAAGGGAGAGTCAATACTTGTCTGGTGAGCCTCATACCCAGGCAATGTGGGCGACCCCTCTCCTGCGACAGCCCTGGCAAAAGCCACAGCAGGGTGCTCCCTTGCCTCTGCCTAGGTCACCGGGGTTCCCCTGCCTGCCATTGCTCCTTTGTCCTCCTCTGTGTTTGTGGAGATGTACAACCTAACACCTACAACGCCGGGAAAAAGAGAGGCTGCAGAGGGTCCAGCGGGGAAGGTCGCCGATGTAAAATGCTCTTTGTGAGAGGCAGCACACCCAGCTCACCTCCTTGCTCCTGAGCTGCTCTATCGGAAGCACTGCGTGCAGGACGCTCTGCTCAACAGGCTGTGTCTGTCTCTGACTGCCTTGTCCTTGCTGCAGCACTGTGTGCTGGGGGAACGCCACAGAGAGCAAGGAGGACGCTCTTTCCCCAGGAGCAACGGAGGGTGCTCAGCTGAGTGCTGCTGCAGGGGCCAAAGTGGGGCAGGCAGGCAGGCAGGGGAAGGCAGGAACGAGGGAGCTGGGAGGAACCGGCCAGTCTGGGAGATGCCCGAGAGGCTCGAGAACCCTGTAAGCACAGGACGAGCTCACAGGAGGTTCAACGTGAGGCCCTGTGCTTAACCATGCCCTCCAGATCTGGACCTTCTCTGCTTCCCGAGTTACCGTGCAGTTTAACAGCCTGGTGCAGAGATCCTGACTGGGAGATCACTGTACCTCCAGGAGTTAGGGATCCACCTAACAGTTAACCTGAGCGGGTGCAGGTCTGTGCTGCGCTGTACCTACAGCGTGGCCTTCAGGCTGTGTCCCTACACATGCCCCTTGGCCGCAGGATAAACGGAGCTGGTTGACTGTGACAGAGGAGCCTCCAGGCAGCTCCTGCTTGGTACCAGCGATTACGCCACCTGCGCGGCCCTGCCGTTATCTAAAGTGCAGCAAGAAGTCCGCGCGTGAACATCCTTTACGCAGAGAGATGTTTTCTTCTAAGAAAAGTTGTATGACACCGTGAATGACCAAAAAGGAGGAACTTCTCCACAGGCAGGATCTGTACAGTGTGCCAAGGGAAAATCCGTCTGGGGTCTGCCCAATGCTGCATGAACGCAGGGTCCCCAGCATCTGAAGGGACCTAAGATTTACTTGCTACCTAGATGCCTCTTCTTGCTGCCTGTATGCCTTCTTCCTGGCTACGTCGCCTCCCAAGAGCTTGCCCACCCCCAGCCTACTGGGGAGGGGGGGAATGGTAGAGAGACAGCCCTGATGCTGTGCCAGCACTGCTCAGCCATGGCCAAAACACTGCTGTGTTATCAACAGCTTTCTAGCTACCAGTACAGAGCACAGCACCACGAGGGCTGCTGTGGGGTAAAGGAACTCCAACTCAGCCAGACCCAATAGAGAAGGAAAGTGGAGGAACAACAGAGGGGGCAGCCCAGGGACACAGAGCCCCAGGTCTCATCCGGCCGCTCCTGTGACCATACGGTGTATTCAAAATCAAATACCTGAAGTGCTTCCTTAGACGCAGTTTACAGCCAGGGGACAAGAAGGTGGCAGTTCTGCATTTTGCAGCTCCCAGGCTGATGGCAGAGCCAAAGCAAAAAAAAAAACCAAACAACAAAAACCAAACCAACCAAGAGAGGTAAGACTGGAGGCAAGGGGGCAAATGCTTTTCTTTCACCTTAGGCCAACTGCTCGGACGCTCTCTATGCTGCCCTGCCACAGAGGGCATCCCTCTCGTACCAGTAAGAGACATAAGAGCGAATTAAAGCCAGGACCCCAAACCAGACCAAAAACCCGGTCATGATGAAGAAGAAAGTGGAGAATGCATCAAACATAACAGAAAATGATTTTGGACATTCCCAGTTTACATTTGGAAAAAAGAGAGAAAAAAAAGAGGAGGAATTAGGTATTAAAAGAAGAGCACTGAATGATAAAGCAGTAGCAGTCCCTCTACCACTACAAACCCACACCCCCACACGCACGTACGTACACAGACTTAACACCACCAAACTCCCATTGACTGTGATGTTCACCTCAGCTTGCTGGTCTAGAGATACTGAATGCCTGAAGCACACCAAGGAGAACTGAAAACATCTGCATGGCTTTAATGGGAATCCTCCAACTGAAACAAAGCGCTTTCTCCCTCTGTCTGCGTCGGCACATCCCCGAGTCACGCTCTCACTCCTCTCCTTCAAAGTCAAGATTCCTAAACGTGAAAAGCGGGAGTGGGGAAAGGCGAAGGGAAGAGACAAAGAGGGAGAGCATCATCAGTGGAAGACCTGCCAGCTGCTGCTGATTCAGCCCTGTTCGGGGGACCACCCCAGCAGAGAGGAGCTGGTTTGCGTGCCACGGTCCTCACTGCCTGTTCCCAGGGACAGGCCGTTTGCTCAGCCTTGCCGGCCAAAGCCTGGGAGAAGCGTAGGCGTGTGCCGTCGCTTGCAGAGGAGCACGGACACGTTCACGTGCAATCCTTTACCTTCTTCCTCCCTGGATTCAAAGGGTTTCTGTCTTCAAAGTGAGAGCCTTCCGTACGGTCGTTTGTGACATTTCATCCAGGATAATAATCTCAGAAGGATCAGTCCTGCAATAAGTATTTCACATAGCAATCCGTGATTATGGGAACTGATGCCACCAAGGGCATTAGCATCAGCAAGAGGAACAGCGGAGCCCCGAGAATCAAAGCTCCGCATAAGTGTGGGAGGTTTTGCTGGATGAGGAGTTTTGGGAGGCAAGCCGGGGAGCTGCAGAGCAACAGCTCTGTGCAAAGGCTCTTGCTGGGGTCTAGCCCCGGTCCGGGTTCCTAAGCCACTGCTGGTACAGATCACGCCTGCAACTCCGCATGTGTAAGTATGAGGATCTCCAGCTACCGTAAAGGCACTGATGATGCAAGGTTTGGGGGTCAAACGCGAGTGCTGCAGCCGCTCTGCTTGGGGTGGCTTGCCCTGCGATCACCTCCTGCAGCCCTGCCCCCGAATTTGATTTTCCCACCAAGCTGCCTGCTGGTTTCTGTGGAATGCCCCACCAAGAGGCAAGTGGAGAAAACTCTGCCAAACACCTTCAAGCTAATCTTGCCGGGGGTCCTGGCGCTTGCTGGGGCTTTACCTGTCACTGCCTTGCTTTGGGATATCCATGTCGCTCGTCTTCCCCACGTTCAGCTGAACTGAACTTGCAGCAGCAGCAGCTTCCACCACCCTCCTGGACTCCTGATGTAAAAAAGGGACAAATCACGTTCTCTGTCTTTGGTCAAAGTGGAGATAAGCTGAATGCCCAGCACAAACTTAGCAGTCTGCCCTCCCCTTCTGCCCCTTGGCAGCTATAGGTATTAGTGCAGCAGGGGAGAAACCGTTCACTCCAAAGATTTCGGGGCAGGGGGATTGTGTGTTCAAAACACGATTATGAGCAAATCTTGCCAGCAGCAGCAGCAGCATCTAATAATAATCATCATAATGATAATGACCTTTGTGAAAAACGACTCGTTTTAAAAATTACACCTGTATTCAAGTGTTCAGCTCACTGCTACTTGAGGAAACAAAGGTTACAACGTGGGACCCAGCCTATTGGGATCTATTTCGATTGAGTGCTGATCTTCCCCCAACGTTTCCAGACAAGCTGAAAGAGAAACAGGCAATCTCACAGCCCGACGGAGATGTCCAGCCCCGAGGACCCAGCAAGCCTTACCTCTTCTTCTTCTCCAGCTTCATTTCTGGCATCGTCCAACTTCTTCTTCCTTTCTGGCATAAGGTCATCCAGAAAGCTGAGCTCTCGCTTTGAGAAGCAGAAATCCATCACTTTCCGGACAAAGACGAGAGCCAAAACCTTCGCGAGTAAGAGGGAAGATGCGGTGAGCTCAGAGACGATGCCACCTCTCACTCCAACGCTGCAAACACCCCGCTGCCGAGCGGCGGCAGCTCTTACCATCATGGGAAAGATGATGGCGGCACGGGACACCTTGATGGTCCAGAGCAGGACGAGGCAGGTCAGCTGGATCACCGTGAACAAATGCACCTTTCGCAAGGGCACGTGCCGCAGGTAGATGAAATCCGGCTGGTGTTTCGCCGGCATCCAAAACAGCTTCAAGCGATCAAAGAACTGCAAAACAAAAGGGAGAGGTTGCCACCTTGGGACTGCGGCAAGGTTCTGGCCCTCTCGAGACGGGGAGGCAGTTTGCAGCATCTCGCTTGCCGTCAGAAATCCTGGATCCCACCGCGTTCCTCCTGGGAGCAGCACCCATTTTCCCTTTGCTCCATCTATCAACCGGCTTGCCCCCGAGAGCTGCCCACCAAACGGCAACTATTCCATGCCATTCCATTAGTAGCATTTCTCGGCCCACTGAATCCCCCAAGCGAGGATTTCCACCAGTGGTAGAAACTGCCTTCCCTTTGCACTGAATTCCCCCGCTTTCACGTAACCAAACACTGACCTGCCCTAAACCCTGAAACAGAGAGCGCTGAACTTGCCTGGTCCTCCCAGCCCTATATACCTCCTGTGCCTCCACCAATCTTTTGCTTACACAAAAGACTTTCATTGCTTGCTCTGCAAGAAGTTTTTCCCATGCCACTGCTTTTTTTCCCTGCTGCTACGGAGACAAAATACCAGGGAGCCGACACGCTGCACGCTGTAAAAGAGTCCGTACCTGAATTCCTCTGAGCGACGACACACCCATGTAGAGAAAGACGCCATAAAGCACAGGCATTGGTATAAACTGGGGGGGGAGAAAGAAAAAAAAAAAAGAATGCAATCGTTTCTTTTTCTATATTGCATTTTCAGTATTACCACCCTCTTCCACAGGCACTGCCTAAAATTGCTTGAAGCTTTCCAGCTTCCATTCAGGCTTAGAGATGGGTCAGATTTTAACCATTAAAGATTTTGTGCGCACGAGTGAGCTAAGGCTCTGCTTTAGGCTGAACTTTGGAGTTACCTCTCCTCAGAATAATCCTATTTTCCAGAAAGCTTGGAGGAAAATAGGCAATTTCACCCGTGCTGCCCTATGCCGCAGTCCGTGGCGGCAGAAAAACACTTCTGCCTATTCTTGGGGCAACAGGCAAAGGCCACATGCCTCCTTTTAGCCTAGAGACGAGATTACTTTGTGGGAGGAACGTGCAAGGAAGCCCACGGGGATGACCTCAGTGTGTTTAGCTCCTGGGAATGGCTGCTCCGGGGCATTTGGGCAGCAAATTGCAGCCAGTAAAGGGCTGCCTGTTTGAAAGAGAGCAGATGTGCTGGTCTGAATATGCTCAACTGTAACCCATAAACATGGGCGGGCCTGAAAGACACCCGAAAATTCAAGCAGTTGCGTTGCTCGCTCGCCTCGAGCACACCAAACGGGGGCCTGAAGGGCTGCAAAGCCTAACCGAGGCTGGTTCCCACCGTGGGTCGAGCCCCAAGGGTTGGGATCACCTCCTCCTCCTCCGCTCCACAACTAACTCCTCAGGCCTGCAGAGAGGGGACTGGTTTTCTGTAACCTCCAACAAGCTCGCGGTTGTTGGGTGGTTTGCATTTTCCTCTCACCTTTAACACGGAAGTGAAGAAGACGGAGCAGCCCATGAGCACAAAGATCAGCAAGCCAGTGACTCTCTGCTCTCGTATCCCCAGAAACTTGGGTTGTTCTCCTGGAGCTGAGCAGTCAGACTCTACTTTGAGGCTATTCACGTGGGTGATGGACAGGACGGTCGCAGCCACAAACCAGGGCAGCCCCATCACAGAGCACACCCCGAGCATCACGGCCACCACAAAAAGGTCCAGGTGGTACCCGCATCCTTTCTGCAGGCAGGAAAACAAGAAACAGAGCATCCCATAGCACAAGAGCAAGGAGAACGTCGCAAGGCAGACTCAAACCCGGCTCGAGCACAAGTCAACTTCTTCAGAATTTAAAACAAGAAATGGAAACAAGTAAGGGTGTATGCAAGCTTTGCACACGCACCTGGCATGAAAATCGGGCAGGAGTTCAGATGCAAGGGATATGGGGAGCTTGTGCGATACATACTTCTCCAAAAAAAAAAAAAAACCACCCCACAACCCAAAACCACCAAACCATTTTTTTCACTCACAAAGAAAATTCTACCACTTGCAAGGAAGGCGTGACTCTGAGTTATCCCTGGCAGCGCATCAAAACAATTCATTCCCCGCACCTGCTGCTGCTGCCATTTTAAAACAAAAAGGCGCTTCTATATTGCTCCAAGATTAATTTGCTCCTCCAAAAGGTTGCTCATCTGAACTGCCCTGTCACTTGCTCCCTGCATCATCGTTAATCCAGGAGAGCATCCTGCCACGCAGCCTGGCCTTGTCCCAAACCAATGCCTTCAGAAAGCATCGGGAATAAGAGCTTCTCCCCAGACCTGCAGCCCAGAAGGGGCTGGGGCTGGGGTCATCTCTCGCAGGCCCTTACCTTCAGCTTGTGCTCCTTCCTGTTCACAATAACGGCACTGATCTGCTGGTCCATGAATATCAAGATGGTGCAGAGCAGAGCTGGGACGAGCGCAGCCAACACTGTCCACCAAGGGTTGGGTCCTATGGGGTTGATGAACCACCCGCGGTCGTCTCTGGTAGGCTGCAACAAAGCCCACACGTCAGCATCGTCTCCCAGCCCAGGCACTCCACTGGCTTTCATTTTCCCCTCCCTCCCTGTGTCAGAGCACCTCCCAGCCCTGGCTTCACGTCCCCCTCTCCCGTGGGCTTCAGCAGTGCCGGTGTCCTCTTTGCAAGCACCTCTAGATACTTCTCCTGTAGGTATCTAGTTTTGGGGCCATCTTCTCGGTTCCAGGAGGAAGCAAGGCACTTGGAGGTGGAAGAGGAGATGCTCACACCCCCAGCATCTCCTCCAGACTCAGCCCTGCCCTGCCCCGGCATCACCTTGTGGCACCCGCACGTGCCAAAACACCCCAGTACCTTGAACGCATGGGGGACCTGGAGCTTCGGCGATGGGATCCCAGCCACAAAGTCAAGGAGCACCATGATGACGATGGTGAGGAAGACAGCAAAGTCGCTCACTGTGGACCGTACCTGGGGCAAGAAACCAGAGGTGAAAGGGGCATGGCAAACAGGGCCGTAACGTGAGATGCCAGAGTTGCAGACATCCACAACGTTAGGCTGGTTAACCAAATCCCACCACCCCTCTGAGCACATGCAGCCTGATCCCTTGCTTAGATACTGTTGCTGTGTTTGTCCCTGTGACATCTGGTGTCAGACAATAAAAAAAGCTTAATTAGGTGGACAAGGGTTGGTTTAAGTCAAAACCTAAAAATAATAATAATAATATTAAAAATAAGAAAACAGATGTCTGCCACTACAGCTACACTCACAGCTACAATGGCAACAAGGCACTGAGGCATCCTTTAGTCCTCAAAAGGAAGCTCCTCATTCGAATCTACTTTCCGCTCGAGCACATAATGCGCAGAAGGTAAGGAAAAAAAAACCAAAACCCCAACCCCCAAAACTTTGGGAAACCTGACTTCCTACTACCTGAGGAGGAAAAATAAAAAAAAAAAAAAAACAAACCATCTTCAATCTGGGGCAGGTCACGAGGCAGGTGGGAAATGCTACGATGATTTTGCACTCATGGAAATGAGTGCGGGACGTCCAAGCTCTTGGAGAGCTTGGCCTGCAAGGCCAACGTTTCCCAGCTTGACCAAGGGGGGGGGCAAATACTGCTTAGTGCTCCAGGAAAGCCATTTTGGGAAACGAGTGTGGAGATGGACGCTGGCCACCATCTTCTACTTACTCTGGTTGGAAAGTAGCGGCTGGTTTTAAACTTCTTCAAGAAGCCTGACAGGGCAAAGGTGGCGAAGAAGAGGATGCAGCACCAGAGGAACACGTCAGGCGTGTAGGGGCCGTCGCGTCCACAGGCAGGTCCTTGAAACTCCCCACGCAAATACCGACATTCCTGGAGAGACAGAGCGTCAGGACACAAAGGCAGTGCACGTGCGGCAGGGAAACCTCGCATAGCTAGGGGGTTTTGAGGACCTCGGTCCAAGATCCACGACCCTGTAACTGCTCCTGCCAATGGAGATTTATATTTAATGAGCAGCAGCAGCTGAACAAGTGACACATCGAACTACAGAGCGGAGAAATGAGACGTGAGGGGACGCCATACCACACACCCTCGGCACATCCTCTGCCTGCCATTCGAGCAATCGTGGCTAAAGAAGACACCAGAGGGGAAGGAAACACTGGAAACTCTTGGGGATAGAGAGAGAGGCAAGAGGGAAGGAGGGCTAAAGACAACCATGGCAGGAAAGGAGGAGAAGAGACAAATCGTCCCTTCCCAGGGGAGGGCTCGCAGAACCTGGCCAAGAGGGGATGAAGGCCACCGTAAGAGCCTGCCGCCCTAGGCCCGGGCTCTGCTTCCAGCAACAACAGCCTGAGAGGCTGCTCAGACATGCAAAGTTATGCATGGACCTACAGACAGCACTGAATGAGAAAGCAAGGCCTGGGGGGAGCATTTCCCCTCTGCTCAGGGCTGCTGAGGCCAGTCTGTGTGCTCCGTCCAGACTAGGCTCCCCAGGACAAGACTGGGACTCACTGGGGCGAGCCCAGCAAAGGGCCACAAAGAGGATGAAGGGACTGGAGCGCTCTTCGTATGCGGAGAGGCTGGGAGAGCTGGCACTGTTCAGCCTGGAGAAGGCTCGGGGGCTCTTATCAATGTACACCTGATGGGAGGGAATGAAGAAGAGGGAGCCGGGCTCTCCTCAGCAGCGCCTTCTGGCGGGACAAGAGGCAAAGGGCACAAACCGCAAAACACGAAATTAAAGCTGAACACAAGAAAAAACTTTCTGACAGCAACTGTGGTCGAGCACTGCAACCGCTTGCCTACAGAAGTTGTGGCGTCTCCACCCTTGTAGCCCACTCAAAACCTGAGGGGACACGTCCTGGGCAACCTGCTCTGGGTGACCCTGCTTGAGCAGGAGGGCTTGGACTCGATGATTGATATCAAAGGTCCCGAGAACCTCAGTGGTTCTGTGAAAGCCACAGACAGACATCTCTGCCTCAAGCCCAGAGGCAGCAGTCATCAGCCGACTCAGAGGAACAGGCTGGGAGGCAGCTAGAAAACTGTTCCCAGTTCCTCCCTTGTCATCCCTGCCTCAGGTGTGCAAGCCAGTGCACCGCTTTGTGGAGCTGCCCAGTTCTCATCCCGCTGTGATTCTGCAGGTAACGTTAACACAGAGGAGTTAGACAGGAAGAGCTCTAGTTAACGGCATGGGAACCTGAAAGCACTGGAGAACTTTTCCCCAAACGTGGGCAATGCTGCTTAGATTCTGTCACCTATGGAAGAGAAGGAAGAAGACAAATGGGCCAAAGGGTTACACAGGAATGAAATATGAGGAAGGTACAAGAGACATCAAAAACATTGATATGTGCCCCGGAAGACTATTTTGTAGTCAACTGACCTGCCCATACCCGACTGTGGGCATGAGGCCTCCGCTCCGACTTCCACTCTTCTCCTCTTCACCGTTTCTTCCACTGCAGCACTTTCTGACACTTCTTTTCTTCTCTTGACCTTCAAAACATTGCAAACTTGGTATTGATAAAATTTGATTTTGACTTTTCTATTTTAGAACAAGAGTCAGACTTAATATACATCCGTGTTTCGCAACATTGTCCAGGCTTATACAACAAAAACCAAAAAATGAGTCAGGAATAAAAGGTAAGCTGCCTTATTCAAACAGAAGGTAAGCACGAGAGGCCATCCAGAGAATTATGCTCAACAGTTTTAAACAAGAACTACTGCTTCCCAGGACATCCTACTTGCTCCATTTTTAGAGGAGGGCCTAGGAACATAATTAGCAGGAACGTAATGCTAGCAGAGAGAGCAGGATTTCCTCTGGGGGAATTTGGACAGGACACCTTCACTAATTCACTCCGTCTTCAGACACTTACCTGTATTGAAAACAAACCCACCCTGAGATCTCACTAAACAACTACTTTCCAAAGAAGCTTAACTTGGTTGTTTTCGACACATACAGCACTTAGGAAACTACTTAATTATTCAGCAATATTGACCTCATACAGACTCTCACAGTGAAGAAACCATTTGACAGCTCAGCTCAGACTTGCCGAAAACACATTTAACTGAAGCCAGCACGGCTCTCGCGTCCTCAGGCAGGACTTCATTCAAAGTCCGCTGGAATTGACAGGAAGGTTTCCCTCAACTTGGATGGTTCTAGGTGAGAATTCACTCCCACCTTACACTGCCTGACTGACACCCAGAAACAGGACAACTACAGCATTGCCTAGATATATATTCTGCTTCTCCAGACTACTTGGAATATCACTTTTTAAAAAAAAAAAACAACACACAAAACAGAACCACACATGCAACTTACAAGCTCATCACTGCCCTTGTTTACTTCTTTACCTGTAACAGAGGTATTATAAAATCTGGTGAATATTTGGTGACTGGACATCCTTTAACCAACTTTATAGTACGTTTTTGCATTGCACTGCACTTCCGGAGAACAAGATAAATGACTTAGAAACAATGCTGGACTTCCATATGATATCTTGAAACTGAAGAACTGCAAATACAGCTCTTTCAGAATTCCTGGCTGTGAATAACACATGCCAGTGGGATGGGGACAATTGCTTTGGACTACTTGTCCATTTGATAAAGGAGACCAGAATATCTACTAAGCCCTCACAAGACAGACCAGCAGCAGCTTCTCCCAGGGACCAATAATCAGAACAGAAAATAGCAAGAAAAAACACTGCTTTCACAACAGAGGAGGTTAAATGCAGAGTCCCACAGAGGTCTCAGCTGGGGCCTGGGGCTCTTCAGGGAATTCATAGAAAACCTGGAAAATGAGACACTAGGGAGGTGACAACATTTGCTAATTATACAAAAGACATTATTACCATTATTACTATCACTATTCAGAAAAACAAATGCATTCTTTCTTTAGGAAAACAGAAACAAAGGTGTGAAATTCAACGTCAACAAATGTAGTCAAGCACAAGGAAGAAAAACACGTGTTCCATACATATGTACTGGCTCCAGCCTAGCTACTGACATTCAGGAACGAAGTGGCTGGGAGCCACTGGGCATTGCTTCATAAAAATACTAGCTGAAGAGTCAGCAGTGGGTGAAAAGGCAAAGAGAAATTCCAGACATTTTCAAAAAGCAATACAGGACAAAAGAGAACACGTTGCAATGCTCTATTTCAAATCCATGGTACAGCCATACCGCACGCAGTTTTGCTCCCTCTAATTCAAAGACACAGTGGAGGAAGGGAAAGGGAAAAGCAAGACATAGGTCGTAGATGTTTCCAGACGTTATCCAAACATAACCATAGTGACTTACCACAAGATACGTCGTGCTGAAATAGAGCCGAGTTCTAGATACATCGTGCAAATGTAGGGATAAGGCACAAGGTGGACATTCTCATGTTTGAATCTCATCTTCGATACTCTCTCCCATTTACTCACATCTGAGAACAACGATAAGACTTAAGAACATAGCACTAACATTTCAAAGGAGCAGGAGTCCTCTTGTAAAGCTTCAAGTCATACCACACTGAACGTATATGCAGAAGGGAGCACCTACAATCTGTCAGTATGAACTTGGTGACAAAACACTAGTAACACATTACAAGAAACACTCATCCAGGTGACACTCTCCCATCAGTTGCTTGTATTAGTAGCATTGTGTTTCCTTAACTGTATCTGGCTTCAGTCCTGACATCTTCCCGCAAGAAACAACATGCCAGGCTCTCCCAACCCTGTGAATAAAACCTCATCGGCTTTCCTAACTAAAAAGTAATTCTTTTAAAAATTATTTTTAAAACTGAAAAGGACTAGGATTCACAGGAGTAGCATCATTACATTCACTTCACAGTTCAAAATGGGAGGACAAAAGATAATTGACATGACAAATGCCACAGTTACAGACGTTCCTTCCTGGGGGTGCACTTCGCACACCTAGGAGCTCATGCGTGCAAGAACGGGCGACGCCAGGCAGCAGTCTCCTTACATGCCTCTGATCTCAGGAAGAAACAGGTAACACGAATACTTTTACTCCATTTGCTAGCAGAAACTAACATCCTGAGGACCAGAGATGGAGCCCAACATTTGCCTAGATGAAACGCTGACACAATCAGTTCCTTTAAGGGATGAAATTGTTCGTTTGAGTTTGGCTTCAAGGACTCCCACAGCTGGTAATTAACTAAGAGGTATGCTACAGCGAGGAGCCCGACACACACATTGCAGGACAACTCATCACGCCAGGCCTCTGAGCTTGCAGTTCTCCACAGGGTCCGGTGCTGGCTGAGCTGGTGGATGGACTTCCCAGTTCTAGAAATACAAGCTTGTGAATCAAACCCTCCTCAAGCACGCGGGCAAAACTGGCTGCGCTTTAGCGAAGCAAACCAACAAGGAGGCTTCGTTTGTTTGGGTGCCTCCTGTCTGACGATGCTCTGGGCTACTTTCTCTTCCTGGCAGTAACATACCAGCTTCTGACAGAGAAAGAGGATGATCTCGTTCTTGCCTGCTAGGACCAGGGGTGGCAATAACGCAGCCTGCTGAGACTGGAAGGGAATGCCTTGGAGGCGGAAACACGTGGGTGTTCATTACTCCTGGGCACTCGGAATCACGGGAGGTGATGATGCCAAAGGGCCTGATCCGATTCACAAACTGACACACCTTAGGACTGAAGAGGCTTCTCCTTCAACTAACTTACTTTTCTCTGCAACAACAGCCTCAGGAGAGTAACTTCCTCTTAACCCTTTACACTACAGCAACTACAATATTTAATCCTTACGTACCTTACAAGAAAACTACTGCGGTCTTCTCTACTAGTGGGCCAACGCTGCTGCGCCTGTAAGGAGCGCTTTACGTTTTATTAACCTTTTGAAACAATGCACTAGCTTTCCTTGCAATCGCATTACGTGGGCTTCCTGGCACTTTATATATACACGTTCGTTTTCTCTGGCTAAATCAGATTTGGAACACAGGGGTGTCCGTCCAAAAACACTGCAAAACATTCTTTTTACATACATCAGTTCTCTGGTGAAGGCAACAACTGAGGAGGATCTTCAGCTAGTGTAAAACTGCAAAGCTCAAAGGAGTCGTACTCCAGCTGAAGATCTGCGCACTACTAGGCAGGAATGTCGAATTAAGCAATGCCCAACAGATACAAGTCATTGGATCTTTTCTTTTACAAGTAGGAAAGAAAGGGTACACAGAAAGATAGTGAAGTCATCTGTAGAAAACAGATGTAAATCATCAAGATTTCCAAGGATTACTCAAATCGCTTCCTGGAGAGGCCAAAACAAGAAAGGAAGGAAGAATATTAACAAGATAGCCACAATTCCACTGTCAAGTACAGTTTTCAGGCTTGGGAAAAAAACAACATTACAGTTTGCAGGAGTCATGGAAGAGCAGGTTCCAGATATTTTGCTTTTCCTCCTCCCCTTCTTCCCCCCGCTCCCTCCCATCACCTTAGAGCACGCTGCCCTAACAGATTCACAGAAATTGAAGTGAATGAATATCTTAACCCTGAATTAACATGGAAGCATTACTATGGAGAGTGGAGATGTGCTTTTAAATTTAAGAAGTTCTACATTTAAGAAGCCTCCTCCTTGCCAGCACAACACGTGCAGTATTGACCTGTTTCAAAAATAAACATATACCCCTTTTTCTGAATATTGACCCAATTCAGTTACAAAGCAACTGTAATTCAGCCCCAACAAACTCCTGCTTTATAAATGGGAAACTTTTTCTAGTAATACCTTTCAGTATTTTCAAAAGTGAAAAAGAAAAAAAAAAACCCCCAATAATTTTCTGTATCAGTTAAAACCAGCACATTTTCTTCAATAATATTTACAATGCTACTACTGTACTCTGAAGATTTGTTTAAACTTAAGTAACAGGAACATTTTTAAGCAGGCAGTATATTGGTCTCATTTCCTCGGGAATGGCAGGGGCTTTCTTCTGTCTCAGGAAGAAGATGACAACAACAGAACTCATCAGCTGTCACCAAGCTTGGCCACAAAGTAATGGCGTCATTAAAAGAACGTCCCCTGGCTTCCACAGCTACGAGGAAAGCACATGCAATTGAGCGTTAGATTAGCTGCTATCAAGCTAGCTCACCAGTACTGCCACAGCTCCTGAGAAACTAGAAGGGTCTGACAGCTAGTCCAGCCTGAGAAGTTCAAAGCAGTGGTCAGGTCTGGGGCCGAGAGCGAAACCACGGGAAAGTGCTACTGCAGAACGAATCTCAACAGGAACCAGCAAGGCACGGAGTGCAACTAGCTCCACAAATAGGAGTTTTCATTTGTCCAATTTCAACAGTCAGTAGCTTCTTTAAAGTAGTTCTGATAAAAGCACTACTCGCTTACGCTAATGCTGCCTGTTGATGACATTTTTCATTTACGTCATTTTTTTCACCCTCGTACTCTCCAGAGAAGTTCCCCATTACTCGCGCTTGAAATGCTGCATTTGACAAAACGTCCTCCGTCCCATAACAAACAAAAGATTTGCTCAGCCTAACATTCAGCTAAGGTCCCATGGACCTGCTCCATCTCCAACTCCTTGACAGCACTTTCAGTGGTGTCAAGATCCAGACCGCTGTGAAACAGAGAGAGTTAGTCCCACCCCAACCAAAAAGCAACACAGCTACATTCCTTGTAAGAGTTTAAACAACAACAAAACATCATTCCCATTGCACTGAGAAAATACTTTGCAGGCAGATGAATTCCCAATGTATTGTTCTTAAAAAGCATCCATTCTTACACAAGGACTGCTCCTTTTCAATTTTCTGCCCATTTGTATTTTGTGCGTCTGAGGATACAAAGGATGAGAGATCAGATCTTTTCAGTCGATCCTCACTAACCTTTAGGACCGGGGTTTTTGACAAGGTGCCCTCAAACCAGCACCTCTCTCTTCCAGCCTATCGCAATGCCATTCTGCTCAAGGGACTAAAAGAAGGAACCGGCAGGACGTGTCTCTTAATCCCCTCCACAGTGCAAACCTGCAGAGGAACGGGCCTTCACAGCATTGGAGCGAGGCCCTGTGATGCTGGGAGTTGTGTACTGCCTGCATCAAACTGTGTTCCCACCTATTAACTACATCTTTTGTAAGCCAGCTTCTCAAAAGTTGTTCGCTGCTAGGTATTGGCCAACAATAAAATGCACAGGGAGAGAGAAGGTCTCAAAGAAAAGCTGAACCCATTAAGAAGTAAACAAATGTCGCACAAGTGTCACTTGGAAATAAGGAAATACGGTGGAGTGTAAGGAATTACGGCACGCAAGTGTTCTCTGGTATATGGTCTGGCAGGCAGCCATTCTCATATCCTCCACATTCAGGGGCCCCAGCCAGAACTCGGTCAGAGATGAGAACTTTCCTTCCTCTTCAGAAAGGTCCTCTCCTTGCTTAATATGGAACAAGTTAATGAAAGGAGTTGCACAGCGCGCCACAGCAGGACGACAGGTATCACCCACCCAAGACTTACGCTATGGTCATGAAGTCTTCATGAATCAGCAGGGACACAAAAGTACGATTCAGGAAGGGACACTGAAGCAGCGATGAAGAGAAGAGGTTGGAAAGAATGGAAGAAAGCAAGGGGCAATGACAAGCTGCCAAACTCAAACAAACGCAGTGCTCTCTCTACCATCAGGAGATCAAACACCTGCAGGCTGCTCAGAAACGTACGCACGCTACTGGCAGTGCTGTCCAAAGGGATTACGCTGAGGGAAAGAGCTTGGTCACAGACAAGAGCAACGTTTCAAGCATCTTCTGAACACCACACAACACCACAAGACAGACAACACACCTTCCTCTCCAAAATCAACACAGAGAACAAAACAAGGAGGAAAGTTAATCCTCCTGGATCTGACACTATTCCAGCAGAATGCTAATAAGCAAAGCTAAAGAAACAACTGCATTTCAATTCATCCCAAAATAAAGTCATGCAGCAGAATTTCAAAGACTCATCCTACTTCTCCAAAGGAAAAAGGAGACTAGTGTGGCACGAGATTTAATGCAGCTTCAGGTCTGGGGGCAGCCTAATTGGCATGGTGTTCATAGCACAGTCTCTTCAATTCTGCAGCAGCTAACAACAGTCGCTTCCAGAGTAAAGCCAGGCCCTGGCAATGCCCGTACACATCTCATTGCAAAAGCAAATTCACTCACACTCATAAAACCACTCTCTAGGTCCCTGGCTGCCGACCCCAAACGCACTCCCCCACAGGAGCTCCCCACTCGGGCCGCCAGGGCTGGGCTCAGGAAGGAGTTTTTTCCCCCGGGCAGATTGGCACAGGTCCCGGGGGGGTTCGCCTTCCTCTGCAGCACTGAGCACAGCCCCTTGCCGGGGTCCTCGGGGCCATTTCTGGCCAGCGAGTCCCTGCTGTTGCAGGAGCAGGAGTCCAGCTGTGCCCTCCAGCCCTCCGCCTCTCTTCCCTGGGCCAGCTTGGCAGGGGAACCTCATGGACCTCCATGTCTCCAGGTCACTTGGGGCTCTTCTGCCCTCTGCAAAACAAGGAGCCTCAAGGAAGCCGCCTTCTCCCTGGTTGCTTTTAAGCTGGCACACTTCAGTGGGGAGAAGAGAAAGCCTGGGGAGGGGGGGTGCGTGTCTTATCTATCTATCTATCTATCTATCCCTGCTGGGAGGGAATGAAGATGAGGGAGCCAGGCTCTCCTCAAGAGTGCCCACTGAGAGCACCAGCGGCAACAGGCACAAATTAAAACACATGATATGCTCCAGCTGCACATGAGAAAACAACTTTTTCCTGTCCAGGTGGTCAAACACTAGCACAGGTTGCCCAGGGAGTTTGCGGAGTCTCCGTCCTTGGCGATGTTCAAAACCCAAGGGCACGTTGTCCTGGGCAACCTGCTCTAGGTGGGCCTCCTCTACAGGTCCCTTCCAACCTCCACCCTCCTGTGTGAGTCTGTGCTTTGGTTTCACTCCTAAAGCACCTGAACTCAGCCCCGATGCCTGCGGGAAAGGATGCTGGGGAAAGGCACGATCCCAGACTCCTTCCCGAGGGTTCATCACCAAATAACAGCTCCCCACTCCAGAATATTGTATGGCAGACACACTCAGAAGAGAGAAAAGATCCTTTTATTGCAAACATCAACTGCGGTGGGGGGGTGGGCCCGGGAGTCACAGGGCTTCAGCCAGTAACAGGGAAACGGCACCTACAACGACAGAGTCAGAGAGCACTGATAAACCCACAAAGGCAGGAATACGCAGGATTTGGTTCCCCTTTCTTTGGGGAGCACCGTTGATGAGGAATTGTTTGGAGCCCGGAAGAAAGAGCTATGGCTGGCATCGACTAGGGTACGGCTCTGGCGCCTTATCCCCACAGGTAATGCCCTTAGAGACCTGCACATGTGCACAGATGCACAGGGCCCCTGTGCCACGCAGCAGGGCTCAATGGGGAGCCCCTGGGGAGCGGCCATGGAGTTATTTCCAAGCCCCGCGCAGCACCGTCCCTTGCCAGTGGGTCAGACTGACTTGGAGCAGCACTGAGAGTTGGGAAAGATGGGCAGCAGAGCCTGGCACACACCTGGGCTTCTTGACCTGCTGGACTTTCCTGCTTCTTTTAAGTCCCCATCTCTTTCTCTCTTCCTTCTTTTCTTTTCTCGTTGGCATTCCTTCTCCTCTGCCCAGGCCTGTTTTCTCTTTCTTTTCTTTCCATTTTCCTTTTCCTGGGGGGAGCCTGCAAACCTTTCCATCCCACAGTATGATTAGGTAGGTAAAGCCAGAATCAACTAGAATCAGTTCTTGATTTACCCAAAGCTGACTCATTTTACCTTCTTTCCTCTGAAGCGCTCTTTAGTCCTTCTGTGCATCCCAGGGAGCCTACTGTGGTCCCTGGGGTGGTTGGAGCCAAAGCAACGGGTGCCTACAACAGAAATGTCAGAGTCAGCAGGTGGCAAGGGACACCCTGGAGTAGCAGGCGACTGTTTGGCAAAATGCTGCCTTAGCCCTACAAAGAAGATCCCTTTGGCTGGTTTGCATTAGCCCTTTCTTCCAAGGGCCTCACTTTGGAACACAGGGTTCACACAGGTGTGTGACACTCGGTTCGTTTCTGGCAGCTCAACAAACACGGGGATACCGTGTCTCGGGTAGGAGGGTAGCTCCTGATGGAGCTGCCATACCTCTGCCATTTCGGACTCCACCACCACGTCTCCCCCAGCTTCTTTGAGGACGTCCAGCAGAGAGGTGGGTGGTGTGTGCAGCAAGACTTCTGCCTGGTGGTCCTTGTCTGCTCTGCCTGCAGGGCCACTTTGCTCTTCCAAACGCAGGTCTAGAAAGGAAAAGCACGTGCAGCAAAGTGACTCCTTGGAAGTAAAGCACACCTAAAGCAAAACCCACCCAAAGCCCTACACCAGCTGTCTTCTTGACATTGAGGTTTCTGGTACCCCAAGCCCCAGCCTGTGACAGCCCTCAGTTCCTCCTCATACCTGTAGCTCTGTCCATGGGTGCTGGCGACTCCCCGGCTGATGGACAGGAGCGGCCAGCCATCTCCTCCACAAAGATGTCATGGCAGTTTTCAATGAGAAACGCCACCAGCACGTTCACCTGCACACATCAAACCCTTGGGCTCAACCCAGGTGCCTGGAAATGTATCACGCAGCCTTTCCCACTCCCGACCCTTGCCTCTGCGCAGGCAGCTGTGGTTCTGGGGCTCCTCTTGCAGGCAGCCACCCCACCGGCATTTGCTCAAGAGAGGAAGCAGCCAGGGACCTCTGAGCAGCCAAGCTCGGATGGGCCGGCAAGGCTGCAGCCGGCTGCTCAGTACAGCGCACCTTCTCAGTCACCGCCAGCATGGCCTCGAGGGGGAACAGGTCCTCGTGAGGTGGGCTCAGCAGATTTGGCCCAAGGCAGATGGCCAGGTTGCTGGCGGTCATTCTGCTGCTGGCGGCGTCGTGGCCGATGTGCTGGAGGAGGGCCAGCGGCCGCTTGAGGAGGAGATTGGCTCCAGGCAACTCCTCGGCCACCCTGAGGGAACAGGAACTCAACGTTAATAGAGAAGATGCTGCCCACAGCCGTCCCCAAAGCTTGCCCAACGCAGGTGGGTGGCGCAGCTTTCCGGGTGCTCTCAGCCAGCGGTCAGTGCTCCTGCGCTTCAGGAAGGAAGCACGGCCTTGCTTCCCAGCTCCTCATTTCACCCAAGCCCAGGCAAGGGAAGGCTCCCTGTCCATGCCCTTTTCCCCCGAAATCTAAGCCCACCCCAGCAAAAGCAAGCTGTCAGAAGACACAGCTTTTTAAGGAGACCGTCCCTTTTCAGGCAAGTCCCAGGCCTCTACCAGTCCCTCCTCAACAGGCAGGCTGCTGCCCACACTTACGCTTTCAGCTCTTCAACCTTCTCCTCCTTGCCGCTCTTCTGCATCGCTGCCATCCAGTCCTCGTAGAGGTCTATCACGAGGAGCTTGGCGGGGATGCTTCGGAGGAAGTCCTGCAATGCCAGGGGCTCCAGGTGAGCCTCTGAACACTCCAGGCCAGGCAGGAGCTCTTCCAGCTGCAGGTCAGAAGCGCTCACCTTCAAGATGACGGCCAGCAGCAGCGCAGGCTGGCTGCCCAGGTCGACATCCGCACCGTGGTCCAGGGCCTCCCGCAGTTCACGAAACTCTGTCCCGCCGGCAGCTCTTCGGAATATCCCTTCTGTCGACGGTCCTTCCTTGTGCAGGACAGCCAGCATCTCCTGCAGGAGGGGCAGGAGGACAGTTGCTTGGCTGAGAAGCTGCCTTCCAACAGCAGTGACCAAAGCACTGCCCCAGATCCTGCTCCTTTCCCCCCGCAAAGGGGGCTGGCACCAGAAGCGTCTTCTGGGGGTGAAGGGCCCAATCCCCCATCCCCGGAGCTCCCGGGGACACCCACCTCCCCTCTGGAGCAGCCGGAGGGAGGGCTGGGGACCCCCTGCCCAGGCTGGCTTACCTGGATGGGCTGGGGCAGGGAGCCGTCCTCCCCGCAGAGGGCTGCCAGGGGCTGTCCAAAGAGCGCCCTGCTGCAGCCGGAGCCTGCCTGCCCTGGCGCCTGGGCAGCGGCCGGGGTCCTCCGCAGAGCAAAGGGCCAGGGCAGCCCCATCCTCCTCCTCCTGCTGCTGATGCTGTTCCCTCCTTCTGAAAAAGAAAATGGAGCAAGAGTGCGTCAATGGAGACAGCCAGGCCAGCACTCCCAGAGCCTGCCCTGCCTGCAGCACGGTGCTGAGCGGTGCGGCAGGATGGGCAGGGAGCCAGCAGCTGGAACCACAGCTCCAGCTCAGCGGCTCCAGCTGGGACGCTCCTGAGAGCCGGCGTGCTACCGGGACAACCTGTCCCAGCCCTTGCCCTGCCCTCCTCCAAGCTGTGGGCAGCAGGAGAGGCTCTGGGTCCCCACAGAACCACATCCAGTAGCTGCTGCCCAGCGGGTGTCCTTGCTCGTCCAGGTGACGTCCTCCCTTGGGGTGCCGCACCTGCGTGGCGACACTCAAGGGACAAGTGAGCACAGCTCAACCATTTGCAGGACAATGCGTTTCTTTCCACAACTCACCTGGTGAGCGGCAAAGTCCCCCGGCTTTGATAGACAGGGCTGTCACAGGATCATCCCAAGCAAGGCCCACCAAGAAGCAGGCTGCGCTTAGAGAGCAGCCCCACAGCAGAAAGGGCCACCGGCGAGCTGCCACCTGGCACCAGCAGCCTGAGCACGGCAGAGCTGGGACCCTCTGCCCTCCTGGGCTCTCTGCTCCACATGGCAGGTTTCCCCCCAACACCCCCAGCGAGGATGTGCTGGCATTCCTGGTGGCTCCCCAACCCTCTACGCTCCCCGAGTGGCACCGTGGGACGCTCCCTCCCTCCATCTCTGCCTTACAAGCTCACCCCGCTGGCCGCAGACGCCGGCACAGCCAGAGGCGGGTGAAAGGCAGCCATTCTCACCTCTGCCTGGTCCTCCATCAGCCTCTCCAGGCTCCTGGCGCTGAATGTCCTCCACTGGGCAAGAGAGAAGGAGCGGAGGAAGGTGAGCAGCGATGCCTCTGCTGCTCAGCTGAGGGACCAGGGCTCGGGGACAGAGCCCAGACCGGAGAGACACTCACGGCGTGGCGGCGGCTCAGCTCCTTCTCCAGGGGTCTGAGGGAGGGGAGACGGGTCACGCGGGCTCTCTTTGCTCCTCCTGGTGTCCTGTGCACCGGGAAAGGACAGGGAGAGAGCTGGCTGAGCCCCAAGCTGCCCCTTCTCTCCTGTGAGGCAGCTCTGCCTGAGAGCTGCCCGCAGCCGCGAGGGCACCTCTCCCCAGCTGGGGAGCTGTGTTCCCCAATCCGGCTGTGCCTGGAGCATCCCCCCCAGCTTACCCCAGCAGTGTGCCCACCCACAGCTCCTTCAGTGCCTGGGAGCTGCAGAAAGAGAGGAGAACCAGCGTCAGGCCCTGCTGCCCCTCAGCCTGTGGGCAGAGGCGGGCGACTGCGCAGCCCTGCCCCGTGGGGCAGGGCAGAGACGCTGCCCAAGCCCTGGCTCCGTGTCCTGCCAGAGCAGCTGCTTTTGCCCTTCTCTTCTGGGGACCCAAAGGGCACCAGGGGATGCAGGACCTGGCAATGCCCCCATCCCTCCCTGCCGGCGTGCTTCCCGCTCCCTGCCCAGGCTCTGCACGCAGGGCAGAGGCCGTTCACAGGATGGCGTAGGCACGGTTGGGAACCTCTCCTGCCCGGCCATGGGACGTGGCACCACGACTCACCCGAAAGCGGCAACGCAGGAGCTGGTGGGCCAGATGAGGATGATGGAGGTCCTCTCCTCATCGCTGCCTTCCTCCTCCTCTTTTTCCTCCCCCGCCGCCTCCTTTCCGCCGCTCAGCACCCACAGCTGGTCCAGGGCCAGGCATAGCTGTGGGCGCAGGGCGGTGCCACGACTGCAGAGAGGAGAGGCAGGCAGTGAGCTGGAGGTGGCCTCCTGGGGGTACCCCCGGGCAGAGACCCGTCCCCCACCAGCCCTCGGGACGGACATCGATGGGTGCATCCAGCCCATGGTCCCAGGGCCTGGCTTCTTGTCCTCTGTAGCACTGAGCACAGCCCCTTGTCAGGGCTCCTCTGGGCCCTTTCGCCTAGCTCCCTGCCTGCTGCTCTTGCACCTCCAAGGCACCCCTCGTGCCCTGGCTCTCTCGGGCTCTCTTGCCCAGTGCAAGCCTGGAGCGGGAGCGAGCTCTGCTCTTCCCTTAGCTCCATTTCCCCAGGGCTTCTGGCTTGGGCAAAACAGCCTGTGCTTGGAAGGGCTCCAGGCTCGCTGCCCCATCAGGAGCTGCCACTTTTCACCTCTCCCTGCACGCAAATCAAGCGCAGGGCCGGCACGAGAGCGCCTTTCATGCATCATTGGCCAAGAAGCACAGCGGCGGAGCAAGTTGCCGAGTGCAAAAATACGCTTTTCACCTCTACCTGTCATACTTTGGAAAATACCCCACGGTACCACACACCTCCGCCTCCTCCTTCTTCTTTTGTGTGTAGTCGGTCCTGATCCTCATGCTTCACGTTCTCACTCTTGAGGATACAGGGACTGCTTGGCCTGTATTCCTGCTGCTACTTTCTGTAGCTCTGGGACTTGCCTTTGCCAGGCTGCAAAGAATGTCTTCTCAAGCTCAACTGAAGAATGCATCAGCCTGCTCCTGGCTACACGGGCACACTGTGGCAATGCTTGTGAGCATCGGCTCTGAAGCAGACTCAGAAAAATAAAAGTAATATCCTGTTTCCACTTGCAACCTTTGTGTCATGTGTCCTTCAAAGTGGTTTTGGAGCTGAAAAGCCCCTGGCGTTTCAGGCAAGTAACACTCTCATCGGTATTTGACTCATGGTGAGCACAGGGAACAGAGTAGAGTAGAACAGAACAGAACAGAATAGAATGGAATAGTTCAGCTGGAAGGAACCTACAACCATCATCTAGTCCAACTACCCGACCATTTCAGGGCTGACCAAAAGTTCAAGCATGGTATTAAGGGCATTGTCCAAATGCCTCTTCAACACTGACAGGCATGGGGCATCCACCACCTCTCCAGGAAGCCTGTTTCAGGGTGCGACCACCCTCTTGGGAAAGAAATGTCTCCTCACGTCAAGTCCAAACCTCCCCTGACAGTGTAGGAGCAAATGTCCCTTGGTGCGCTGGTAAGGAATGGTGAGGAAACCATGCATGCTCTCTACATCTCTGCAGAGTTCCTGCAGAGGGAACCAAACCCCCGTCTTTCACCGCTGGCAGCACCACAACCAAAGGAATGTCTGTGGCCTAGATGCCCTCATTTACATAGTCTGAAGGTACAGATCCATTTTGGCACCAACGCACAAAACGGCAAGGAGAGTACCTCTCTTAAGCTTTCAGTACTCAAAATACTGAATCCTAAAGGAAAAGGAGACTTGCCAGGGTTTCAGATAAGATCTGAACATCTTCCCACAAACTGAGGTAGGCAAAGAACTCTCAGAAAGGTTCAAGTCACAGATGAGCTGTGGAAGTTTCACCCATGGCTGAAGTGCCTTTGGTATCCCCCTATAAACACGGCCAACGGGTGTGTTTAATAGAAAGGCTGCACAGCTGGGTTTCAGTGGGACAAGGGGATGTGACGGCGACAGCAGCAATGGGCTATTTTGACACTTTGGAAGAGCTGTCTGTCCTCTGCCTGGCTGGGCTTTGGTCACGGATCCAAACGGTCCACGTCTGAATGCGACCAACCTTTCGTTCCACCACACTGGGGTCACCTCCGCGCACTTGTTTCTCAAAGCCTGGCTTACTTCCGTGGCGGGCTGTTGGCACCCACCATCCCAGCCTAGGGCTCTGGTTACACTTTGGCTTGCCTCCAGGCTGCAGCTGCCAAAACCACCCCCCCCTTTCTCCCCACGAAAAGGGCTTGTGTCCAGCCACATCAAGTCCCCGCTCCTCCTGGCTGCGGGGCCGCACAGGCTTTAGCTCTGCTGCAGAGAGGGGACGGCTAATAGGGGCGGTCTCTGCGCTGCACGCTTGGTTCCTGCCATGGCCCGAGAGAAGAGGAACAGCACCAGCCTTCTCCTTGCGAGCCGAGTGGCAGAGCAGGCGCCAGGGACACCCAGCAGCTGGGCCCAGGGCATGGCCGCCAAGGGCAGGGAGAGACCCCCGGGCCTCCCGGGCACAGCGACAGCCCGTGGAATGATTGCTGGATGGAGGGGACTTGTCGGTATGACGCACGCCCCCCCGCCGCCCCTCAAGGAAAGGTGAACCTCCAGGGAGGAACGCTGTGGACACGTAAAGAATCGGTTCCATGGTAGCTCCCTAAGCAACATAGCCTAAGCAAGTCAACTGAAATAGTTTCATCTTCTCTCCCTTTTAGAAAATATATTTTACCATCTCAAAGAGGAAATGAGTTAGAGAAGAGCCTGTACTACGTTCAAATGTCTGCACATTGCTGTGAAACTGTGCAAAAGTATAGCACTGAATAAATAGGCTTTATCGATATTATTAGTATTGACATACAGTGAAGAGGCAGGCAAATTCAGCTTTCACTTCCAGTGTTACCAGTGGGACTATAAAGTCAGAGAACCCCCTGGTAGTTCTGCAGTACCTTCTTCTCCTTTATTCCCAATGATGCAAACCCAGTTCTGTATTCAGGAAGAAGTTCATGAAGAACCAAAGTCAGTTCACTCAAATAGTAATTGTCCTGAGTGATTCATTAAATAACTTGACTCAGGAAAAATTATCCAAGTCTTTATAACATAGGTAACCTAAAAGTGCACCCAAGAAAAGAAGAAATAACGCAGTCTGAGGAAAAAGGAAGGAGGTTTTATCTCTATAATCTATCAGCTATATCAAGCTGATAGAGGCAGGCACGCCCTTGAGTTAATCTCCTCCCCAGAGTCACAGTTGCACCAGGCTAGGTATTCACAAGCACGCTCATAGCAGAACATTTTCCAATAAAGATTACTTGCCTGTCAACTCAGGCCAAGGAAATATCCTAGAGACAAGCTGCCCTCTGGCCACTACTGCCTAAACCTATCTCCTATTTTATTCCTGCTCATGCGGCATCATGGCAACAAGTATGGTAGGCAGATAGAAAAGGTGTCCTGACATCTCCATCATCTAGAATGGTTTTCATTACAGGAAAATGACAGTGCTCATCAGCACCTCCTCCCCACCTGCGCCACCTCTCTCTGTCACCTAAAAGCTAGCAAAAATCTAACCCAAAGAAAAGACAAACAATCCTCTAAAGATGCGGTCTGCACAGTGGCCTTGAGAGAAGAAGCACGAGCCAACGTGAGAAAGGAAACTAGTAAATAGCGGAGAGATGACACCTTCCCCCATGACACCAGCGCACAGGTTTTAAGTCAGTATTGCCTTCTGTATCTATACAGGCCATGAAAGCAGAGGACTGGAATGACACAGGACAAAGGGGCACGTTGGGATGTGCTGTCACCGTGGCAGCACAGGCACAGCAAGCCGTCACCAGAAACACCTTCACAGCCAGCTTCAGTTTCCTTCTTCCAGCCACAGTCAGCAAGGTTTCTGTTTGCAGACTGCTTCTCATCGAGTCACTGTGGAGGAAGGAAAAACACCTCCCTTTATTTACTCCTTAACTGATGTGGTACTCCCCGCAGCTTTTACACTGCACATGGCAATCACCTGATGGGAGAGAAGCACCTACACACCCTTCACCCTAAGCACTCCCCTGAAGAGCCCGTAGCCAAGATCAAATCGGTCCTGCGTGCTTGTCTAGAGGCACGACCCCTCTGCAGCTATTCTTTGAGCAACGCCAGGGCAGCTCTGGCTTCATCTTCAACCACCCATTTGGTAGCTGAGGCCAGAAGTAGCCGGCGACAGCAAGCCCCCACGGGCCTCCCCGTCCTCAGACTGAAAACCCCACCTCCAGGCCCCAACGACCTCCCTCGGTGGCCCTACAGTGGACTCCTCCTGTCAGCCCTGCGCAGCAGCCCGGAGGACGCCAGGCCCTCTCCTCCCCTCTGCCCCTCTCTGCTGCTGTCAGGTGCGGGGACAACGCCACTTGCAGGGAGCCGAGCGGTTGGAGGCTAACGGAGACTCCCCGACCCTCCCGGGACACTGCGGCCACTGTCCTGTTGAGGGGACCCCGGGCCTGGCACGAGGAGGGGGCTGGAGCCCAGGGCACACAAGGGCAGCTGGAGGGCAGTCCCGGCGCCCGAGGGGCAGCCTTTCTCTCTGGCAAGCAAAATGGCCACCCGGAATGGGGCAACATGGGCCACCATACCAGCCACAGCAACTTCCAGTGGTGACGTCACCAGCCTTCCGTTACACAAGCTGGCACCCCTGCGGCCGGCCCACAGCTCGCTCTGCAGCTAGAGACTCTGACACCAAGCGTGCTTGGTAGAGGAGGACCCGGCGAAGCGAGGCGAGAGCCCACGGTCAGCGGGAAGAGACAGAAGAGGTTCTTGGAGCCACTGAGGATGCCTCCACAGCCCAAAAAACGCGAGCAGGCTGATGGGAGGAGCAACACCTACCTACGGCAGGCGAGTCGAGCCCACGGAGGTCAACCCGCCACAGAATGGCGACGAGCCCGTGGAGGTGGATCCACCTCAAGAGCAGGAAGAATCAGTGGAGGTGGATCCACCTCAAGAGCAGGAAGAATCAATGGAGCTACATCCACCTTGCGCAGGGCTGACGGGGCACTACACCACCGTGCCCGGGGTTCCTCCGGCACCACGGTGCCCAAAGCGCCGCAGGACCACCGGGGGCTCTCAGGGACCCTCTAAACAGCCAGCTCCCAACAAGCGGCACCACCCCCGCAGCCGACGCCAGCCATAAGTGGGCCATCCACAGCCACATGCGTCCGCTCGGCAGGCTCATCAGGAAGATCGCCCGGCTTGACAGCCACAGATGAGCCCTGCTTTCCCACCCTTGCCCCTCATCGAGGGGGGCCATCTCCTCCGCCCTCAGCCCTGGGGAAGAGGTGAGGAGAGGGGCTGCCATCTTCTGGCCAGCAGCACCACAGCACCAGGACGAATCCCTTGGAGCCCACTGGAGACTGCTGGACGCCACCGGAGACCATCAGAGACCACTGGAGATGAACAGAGACCAGTGGGGACCATCGGAGACAGCTGGAGGTCGCCAGAGGCCACCAGACACCGCTGGACATCACCAGACGCCGCCAGACACCACTCTTGGACTCCCTTGGAGCACCACCCAGGTTACTGGGGCCTGGAGGTGGCATTTTGTCACTCTGAGGATATCAAAGCCACTGGGGGGTGGCTGCCCTCAGCTAGCTCTTGCCTCAGCTACCAAATACGTGGGTGAAGATGAAGCCAGACCCACCCGGGCAGTGTGCAGAGTATAGCAACAGGTCATCAAAGAAGGTAGATGCCCCATCCCTGGAAACATTCAAGATGGAGAGACAGCTCTTTAGAGAAGCACAAGCCTTGAGTTCTGGCAGGAAGAAGTTTTGGCAAGATTGGGCAATAAACAATTAAAAACACCAATAAGAAAACAATACAACCCAAGTAGAAAACAATAAAACCCAATCAAACCCACTTTAAAAAAAACAAAAAATGCTCTCCTCTCTTATTTGGCACTTTTGAGACTCCATGCGGACTCCCGTGTCCCGTTCTGGTCTCCCCAGGACAGAAAGACACTGACAAACGCGGTGCGGGCCCAGCCCAGCGCCTTCGAGATGGTGAGGGGCCGGGGCACATGGCACATCAGGGCAGACAGAGGGAACTGCCACTGTGCAGCGGGGAGAAGAGAAGGCTCAGGGCTGGGTCTGACTGCTCATCTTCCACAACACTGCAAAGCAATTGCTTTCCTGACCCAATACCACATAGTCAACCATCCTGTTTATCTCCCACACGCACTTCACTATTGCTAGTTTTGGAATCCAGAACAGCAAAGGCCTTGTGTAATAAATAAATAAATAAAAATAGAGCGAGCTTGAGTACCCCCAGCTTGCATCCCTACTCTCTTTCGTAGGATACAAGCCACGGGCTCATCTCTCCTACCTGCTTCCTGAATCTGCTTGATCAAACAAGAAGTATGAGAGCATTCAAATGTGAGCGGTGTTTGCCAACATGCAGGGAAGCGGCATCCCACCCCTAGCTCATGAGACAGGGGAGAAAAAAGCTTAATTCATCTCAATGGTAGGAATGAAACATGGAAGTGGAGCTTTGCCATGAAAACCAGTTCTGCAGGAAAAAATACCTCTGGGAGCTCCTGAGCTCCTCTGGCTTTAAGGGCTTAAACCCCACAGCCAGCAGGGAGCAAGCCATGCTGTCAGCTACTTTTTTACACCTTGGTTTCTAATCCACAGCACTGTTTGCTTTGCTCCCACGTGGAGCCATGGAGCAGACTGGCAGGTATCCAGCACAGGTTACTGGAGCCCAGCGCTTGCAGCAAACCAGGGAACACACAAAACTGACAGTGTTGGTGCACCTCAAGGACTTCATATCCAGTTTGCTCTGTACATAAGTTAAAACACTAGGGCTGTTTGGTTTGGTATGCTTTGGTTTATGTTGGTTTGTTTGTTTTTTTTTTCTTCTTTTTATCTGCTACATCATCTCTCTCCCTCTTAGAGCAAAAAAAATGCAAACTATTCCATCGCTTACTCAGGTATTTTCATGCCCTTCCAGTACTCTCTTTTTTAACACTTGCCTAGCAGTCTGGGTCAGGTCCTGAGACAGACAGGGCCTGACTCCTTCCAAATATGTCTCTAGTAAACCTTGCAATTCACAGGGACAGTCTACGTTCAGCACAGGAGGCACTGGAGCATGTTACTCCTCAGGGAAGAGCATCCAGGTTGGGCTTCAGAATTGAAAGCAACATGACTGTGGCAATCAAGGGACCGCAGAAAGGCAGATTGTATGCACAAGAGGTTGTCCCCAAGCGCAAGCCAGTTCAGCTGGTTTTGCTGTAGAGCCTGGATGGAGATCAGCACCTCCAGAGCATAGCCCTCCTCACCTTCAGGTAAGTGGAATGAATTGTCCTTTGGAGGTACTGCCTTGCTCCCTTAAGTAAGAAGAAAGCGTAGACAATTTGCTTCTTCACGCGAGGTGAAATGAATTCCAGCCAAAGCCAGGTGGCACAATCACCCAGGAGATCTGTGGCAGAGTGAAAAACTGAGCTTGGGTTTCTCATTCATCCTCTTTGAGATCACTGTTTGGGGCAACAAAAATACAGTCACGCAAAGGTGGTCGCTACTGTGAATCTTACGGCTCTGCTAGGGCTTTAGAATGGGGTTTCTTGCAGGTCCCCTCAAACAAAGATCCCTTGTGGACTCACAGTCTTTTTTATAGACCTGGCTGTGCTGCTTGGCTGACTCATTAGGGATTTTAATATTTCTCCTTACACTTCCAGATGTTTTCTCTCATGGTAGAATATGCATTTCCCTAAGAACAGAGGCCAGGAGGCCAGGGAGTCATCACATTCTCACACCTATAACCTACCACTGAGAAAAAGTTACTAGTTACCAAACTGGAAAATAAATTCTAAGATAACTTGCCCATGCCTTTTAGTAACCCCTGCAGAGTTAGGGAAAGGAACAATTAAGTGGAGAGAGCAGGTTGTCAGGGAACAGGGTCAGGAAAAGCAATTGGAGAAGAGGGAAACCTGAAGGGAATTTCACGGTTTATCACTGTCATATGCTGAATAATAACTCATCCTGTGGCCAATGTCACAGCTTTGATTTTATTTTTTTTTCTAACCAATGTCCCACAGATGATTCACGACTAAACATGGTATCTGGCACAGTCTCACAGGCAAGCAGTTTTACGGTATCTTTGCTACTGATGGCTGAGAGAGACTCTGGCTGACTTTACATTTAGATACTTCCAAGCCTTGCATTGATCCATCTGGCAAATATCTTCATTTCCTCTTTACCATAATTACTTCACGGTTTTACCTTTCTTGCCTCAGAGAACATTACATCATTTTGTCCGATACTTTGTTAGATGTGCCTTTGCTCCAAATCAGTGTCCACCTTAGAGCTGTACCCTAGCGAAGGACTCACACCCCCTTGCACTCATGGGAAAGGGACAAGAAAAAGGCCATTTTAGATCACTCAATCCCTATGCTAGGAACCAACACTAACATCTCCTGAAGTGAGCTATTTTGCTCATTTTGTCCAGTTGAAGTCTCAGTACCTTATTCTTATGGAAATGAATAGGAAAAATGCTACATTCGAGGAAACATTTTCAATGGCCGATTCTCACTAAGGGTATAACACTCAGAATATGCATGTGCCCATCCTGAATGCATAGAAACAAACTTCTACAAGAAAAGGCTGTGACTATGCAACCATGCACACGCTATTATGTACCAAAAGCGACTCTGGCCAAATTTGTCCTCAGTCAAAAAACATTCAAGCTTTCTCACCACAGTCTTGAAAGGAGTAACACTGATTGACAAAGAGGGCTCAGAACTATCTGAGGGATGAACCCCAAGCAACTTTACTGACAAAGTCAGTATTGCATTAAACAAAGCATTCCCAAAGCTCTACTCCAATACAGGGTTAAGGAGCTAAACGTTTTCCAGATGTCTTTTTAATCCTGTACTTGATGGTAAAGGGCTTGCACCAAACATACTCTTTACAATGCTTGTTGTAAATTGTACAAGAAAAAAAATACATGTGCCAGTGTAAAATGCAGCTCAGTCAAGCGATGGTCCTCCTAGCACACGTGCAGATCTACTTGCCTTAAGCAATGTCTTATCACAGACTGCCTGAGTGACCTTGCACCAAATGCTTTGAAAGCCTGTGCCTCGGTTTCCTCACTTGGGGCTGTAAGGTAACAATACTGCCCTGTTGCACAAGCCTCTCTGCATTTGGGAAGTGACACAGAGACCACTGGTACTGGAAACCTTGCAAAACTCAAGACTACTGGATCTAGGAATACTGCTGGTTTGCATTAGCAAAGTATTTATTAATAACCACTGTCACGGCAATCAAATACTGTCCACAGCAGCTTCCGTGGTTCTCCACAAACAATGACAAGCCCTCACAAAACTTCTCTCTTAATCCAAGGGCCAGACTGCCTGCTCTGGTGACTCAGTTTCTTACTATTTCTGCCTTCAAGAGCTGCAGCACTGATTAGATTGCTTGGAGCAGCCCATGTTCAGCAGTTTAATGGGTACCAGCCCAGACAGACTAATGGATCTGGAGACCAGGAAAGAGCAGGAAGGTGAGCCGAGTGGAGAATATTGAGGCTTTTAAGGCAGAAAAGTAGCAGCTAGACATGGGGTAGCTGACTCACAGAGCCTTGGTGGAGACAGCTGTCCTTGCTGATCGTCCTCAGTCATTCATCACACTGCGACACGCCCATGAAAAGCGGTCACTTCTAGAAACAACTTGCAAAATGCAAAGCAGAGCTGGAAAGGGCTCCTGGCGCTCAGGGCCAGGCACACAGCCAGGTGAATTACTGTAGAGTCTGAGCTCACAGGCTTTTCCTTCTCCTAAAGAAGTGGGTTTCCATTCCTGATGCCTCGTATCACCACCTTGGAGATGTCAGCGCCTCAGGGAAACCAAATGTCCTTGCTCCATCCAGCATGATCCATCTTTCTGGCTCTGAGAGGTCCAGACAAGGAATACCTGCTGCTCCTTCTCATAACTACCAGACCCTAATAAACAAGGTCTGCCACGGAGAAAAAGGTCTTGGATTCAGTCCTGTGCAGGTTTTTAGCCCCCTCCATCCTGCAGATGTTTCTGCTGGCTTCATGCCCCCACCATGGGAGTTCACCTCATGTTGCCAGTGCTGCAGCCTTCTACTGCCTTGCTGCAGGTTCCTTCAGTGGAAAGCAGCTGAGGCTTGGGACAAGAGCTAGCGAGTAGTTTGCATCTAGTAGTAGTTTGCATCTCATACAGTGTCCTCAGACCTTTAAAATGCACACGAAGAGGTTCAGCAGATCATACGTTTGTCCCAGTCCTTTAGCTGCTTTGAACTCCACTAAAGGAAGCCATTAAGGAAGTCATACCGACCAACTGAAATTTCTGCTCTGCCCTCTGGTCAGTCCCCTATTTTGAAATTATACCAACATTTCTTTATGTATGACAGCCTACAAGCATTTTTTAATACTGAATTGTAAATAATGCCAAGCCAAAAATTCAGAGCTAGACACATCAGTTCATCTCTTTCAAACGTCCTCCAGGCTTGCCTAAGTACTGGAGGAATCTCAAGCAAACATGTGATGCCTCAGACCACGTGTTTGTTGTGTTAGTCTGGCAAGTTGGCTAGGGAAGATGGCGCTGAGATGCAACACAGATCTGTGTTGTATTATACCATCACGACCTCATAGAAAGACACAGAAAAGGAGGTACAGGCGACTGTGGGTGTAGCTTTGACCAGCTAGACAACAACTAAGGCAGGAGTTCACTTGTTACAAAGTAACAACATGTCATTTAAAAGCGCCTACGGGAGTAAAGTTTTCCTTTCTTGCATTTTCATCACTATTATATTTATCAGACTGTACCACAAGGTAGTCTTCAAAACTGAGACCCTTTGGGTTTAAAAGGATAAATTTACGCAGAGGATTTTTGTACTGTCATCTCAGGAATGGATCCAGATTCCTCCACTCATTCTTCCAGCATTCACGTCCCACAGGCAGAAAACACCTATCGTTACCACTCTACTGTTAATGTAGCAAGTGACACCAAAGTAAAAAGGAAGATGCTAACTCAGGTATGCAGGAATATTTCTAATTTTAACAAATTCAGTCTGCCTATCGGAAAAACAACCCCGTAATTTCAGTTGCGCACAGCGTTCTTTATCTCCTTCCGTTCATTTATGCTAACATTAACAGGCTGTATTTAAGAGAAATGCTATTAACTTAGACAAATCTTTAAGTTGAAAGCTTACTTAGCTGTATTTAGGAATACATGAACTAATCTACAACCATGCTGTTTTATAAGAAGGTACCTTTCATATTCCCGGGTAAAAAAAACATTATATACGAAGACATTCTGTGTAAATTTTATTTAATGGATATATCCTTTCAGCATTTTTTTTCTTAATATAATGACACCATTTCTTCAGCTAGAGAAAACAGTGAATTGCAGAACTACAAGAAATGGATTCCTGAGGATGACAGGGAGGCAAGTATTTTGTTAGCGAGTTATTGAGGGTTTTATTTGCTTTTTTCTTATTTAATCTAGTGATGACTTTCCCCTTCGCCTGTTCTCCGCCAGGATTCACTCTAACAGCTGGTGACCAGGCAACCACACTCACTCAGTAAGTTATCAAATACCAGGGGCCTTCGTTTGCGTAGCCGTGTTAATCTGGTGTTCACAGCACATCCTTTGGTTCACTTTTAATAAATAAATCCCACAAAGAAAACAGCAGAGGGGAATGAAGGTTGCTGTGCTGCTTTACAAAGCAAGCAGTAGCTCAAGCAGCCTCAGAAGGGATGGTTCTGCCCCCTCTACTGAACAGAACAGCATCCTCCTGCGCGAGCACTACTGCTGCTTTCACGAATAGGCCCTCTGAAATAAGGTGCTCAGTGTAAGGGTGAAGAAATCAAGCCCCAAATCAGTTTACTGCTGGGCCAGTTCCTGGCTTTGCATTTCCCACGACAGTCAAAAGGAAAATGCATTCCTGCACTGTGAAGACAACATTTTTGATTTTCAGGCAAACTTTTTTCTCCTGTACCAACCAGACGCTGGAGCCTGATGCATGGTTAGACTTTTTCTAACCTTAACACATCACTGCTATTGCAAAAGCTCCAGCAAATTCCTTTTGCTCTCTGTTCAAGGAAAGTTTCACCAATCTCCAGGAGAAAACAGCAGCCCCAGTTTAAATCCAGCCTGCGCTTTCTCTGCGCAGACAGTATGAAAGAAAAAACAAGAGGTGAAATGTAAGCTAAAGTACCGCTGGTTTCCTAACCGACTAAAAGCATGAAGACCCCATCCTTGAAACAACACAGTAAATGACCCTGTGACAACAAGCACAATCCCACAGAGGTCACCAGATGCAGAAACACATCCTTCTTTCTCCAGCACCTTTTCCCTTGGCCCCCTCCAAACGCCACCCACGCAGGCTCCAGCTGTCTCCTACCTGTGAAGCACCTTCTGCCACAGCAGCAATGTTCTTCTGCAGAGTTCGACACCTCTGTCACCCCAACCTTAATCACAGGATAAATAAAGGGCCTGACAAAGTCTACAATGCGTCCATCTTTCTCAGCCTTGTCCTCTTTTTTAAGCTGCGGGGCTCTTTTCTGAATGACATTTTTCTAAGTACAGCTGGGAGATGAGTGTTGGAAATCAGTGCCAGGACCTGGGGCTGGAAGAGAAGACAGGATTTTTGAGCTGGAAGGCGCGGGAGCCTGGGAGGGGGCAGAAGAGGGGCTCCGCAGCAGGGCGAGGGGCTCTGCAGCGAGGGGCTGCCAAACAGGGCGAGGCGCAAAGACGCCTGCGATGACGACTCACTGGGCAAGTCTGTATTAGCGACTATAGTCTCCGTTATCACTCCCCTTCCACCTTCTGGAAGGAGCGGGGCGGGAAGATTCTTCCTGTGGGAAGCAGTCTGGGACAGGACGTGGGGGGGACGTGGGGTTTGCAGAAGGGCTCTGAGCGAGCAGCAGAGGCTGCCGAGGCAGTGGTGCATCAGGAGCTCGGGGCAACAGGGGCAAGGCCTTTCCCTCCGTGCTGTGCCCCCACACTTACATCTGGACACCTGTGGCCAGGGCTACACTTGGGGCTGGAGTACGCAGGCAGGAGCCCTGCTGCCACCTCACCCCCTGCTTACACACCTACCCCACGCACAGCACTGCTGCCTCCTTCTCCTTACCAAGGAAGCAACAGCCATAAGCTACCTCTCCAGCACGTGCAAGCAGGGCAGTACACTTTGAGATGCGTTGCCTCTAAAAACATCCCAGACAAAACAGATGCCAAGAGCGACAGTGTAACTCTCTGCCTCCAAAGAAGCGGGGTACTGCTGAGACTGTCCACTGCACACAGAGAGAGCGCTTTCCACCAGCCGTACCAACACACCCTCACCAGGTATCGCCTGTTGATTAATTACTTGCACTAGCAGATCTTCCCCACGTCGACTTTCGGAATGTTGGGCCATTATGGGACTTGGATTCCTCCCATTATGAGGCAACAGCATCTTTCTAAAGAAATAAAAATAGCACTGCTAAATGGGTACAACTACCTCTTATATTACTAGAGTTACCACAGAACGCATCGTTGGTAGAATTCCACTCAGTCTGGTTGACTTACTCTGTCGATGATTTTTTGAGCCCTTACATCTTACCAGTTTACTGAAAAGGCACTTCTTTTTTTGGACAAAAGCCCCAAATAAAATACTTCGCAGTCCATGTAATTCTTGGCCTTCCTATGTTCCTATATGTCTCCTTCTCTAAAGCGGGTAAATAAATCATGCATTTGGTTTTCAAGTAATGCTATCAAATGCCAGACAGACATCATCTAACCCAAGAACCCATTAACTGACCCAAGCTTTGCTCCCCACAAGACCAAATGTTTTAACAGACTCAAGATTTAAATGCATCTTATCAAAATTGTAACATACATACATATGCATATATCTCATCCCTTCTGCTCTGAACAGGATCAGGGAAAAACTGAAAAAACTTAATTCTAATAATTTACTCCAGAGCTGTCTTGTGGCTCAACAGGCTGATTCACAGGTCAAAGAAACTCGCAATGAAATAGCAGCAGAGCTATTTTCATTCTCCATTTCCCAAGAAAGAGTATTGCAGTTATGTTTGCCAATATTCACCGTTTACACAAATTAACCAAACTTCCCTATTATTTATAATTTCTTGGGGTACGATTTCATCGCTTTTACACATATGCCCCTCTGCCTCGCACTAGAACCATAGATCCTACTTGAGGTTGCTCACAGAGTACAGTACGATTTCGCCTTAGTACACTTAGAAATATCTTTGTGAATGATATTTCACAGCATGCTCTTGCATGTCCCCTTCAGTTAGCAAAACATCATTGATACGCTCTACATATCTGTATTCCTAAAGTTGTCCTCTTTATGTAAAACTGATTTTAAGTCAAGCTGTTATGCAGCTGTTCCATAATTATACTGCATACCATAAAAGCTGATGTAGAAAGTATTACCACGTTGCAGAAGGTAAATATTCATAGATTAAGCTTCTTCTCTTTAGCTTGAAAAACTAGGCAAGTTAGAGATCAGGACTTCTAAAATTAATCAAAACCTTGGCAGGTGTATTAACAAAAATAAACCTCAGTGTTTTAAAGAAAATACAAAGAGTCTGCTTTAGTTCAAGCTCTGCTAAAATTACCTGATGGATAGGTGCCTAACATGCATCCTGTGCCAGACGCTCTGTATGCACAGAGACCTTTCTTATACACTTTCTTAATTACCTGCATTGCTTATCAGTATTCATTCCTTCATATAGACACAGTCATTTAAAGCAACTTATCTTAGTAGGGCTATTTTCATCACAGCTTGCTTTGAATACCGTCTCATTTTGGCAACATCAACTGGTCAACCCTTAGGTATACATATGATTCCCACAGGTACCCGCACATACAGAATCTGGCACTTGTGAGACAATGCCTGTGCAAAGGCTAACGAGGTGGGGAAAACAGTCTCATTTGGTGCATCCAGGATGGGTGCTGCATCCTCTATCCACAGCGTAGACAAACACAGGACTAAGATTCACGCGATGCAGTGAATTTACTGGGTGAGAAGGGAGAAAGCGGAAGAGGATTTGCCTTCTGAAACTGGACAATACTCTTCTCAAGAGCAAGAGCTGCCGCTTTTATTAACTGTTTTCAAAAATCTGCAGCTAAGAGGACTCCTTTGAGCTGAGTACTTAACAGTCCTTCTCCACTTACACTTGTATTTGTCAAGTATGTACATTTGTCACACCCTTAGGGTGTGTTTTGGCTTGATGGAGGTTTTGTTTGTTTTTCCAGAAGAAATTACCAGGAAGTAGTAGATGTCAACAGCTCTTCAAGTATGCTTGTGTGTTTCTGCATGGTTTGTAGCCCTGCCTCCAAAGGAAAAACACATGCACACAGTTTAGCTTTGAAAATACTTCATAGTGTACTGACGGCTTTTTTTCTTCTGAATCTCAGTTTGTAATTGTTGGAAGCAAGTTTTCTAGTCATAAACTCAGCTGAGCTATTGGAAAAACCTGCTGTATATTATCTTTATACTGCTATCCACCAGCATGGAACTTGCTGTCCTGTAACTACATACCTCAGATTATAAAATACATAGGCATGTGTTCATTTCAAATGATCAGTTATTCATTTCATAGCTGAAGAAACATATCTCAACGTGAGAAAACAAGTATACACCTACTCACTCAACTGCAAGTTGTAAGCTTCACTGCAACACACCTTACAGTTTTAGTTTCTTTCCAGAGGTGAAGATGACAACAGAAAGACTAGAGTCCAATGCTGTTTTCACCTACCCTGAATGTTATTTCAAGTGATTACTCTGGGATTAATACAAAGATTACACAGCGATATGGCTTGAAAGGCTGACCATATTTCACGCACTCTGCAGAGTGTGAGGTTTTGTACATGAATAATAGAGAAATGGGAATCAGCACAGGTAGATCAGTGATTTGTCTGTCACACGTACAACAAAGTGTTAAGAGGTTAATTTGCAACTTGTTTCATTTTTATCCTTACATCTCCACCACTGGTAAGCCAGTTGGGTGAGATCCTTCATTTCTGTAATTCCAACTGTTTTACACTGTACTCAATATTTCCATCTCTAAACATGGGCCCACTCAAAACAAACAACTGATTTCAGGTTTTAAAAACACTTTTTCAGTTTTAAAACATCTCTAAGTTTTAAAGAAGTACAGTTGTAAGTGCAACTCCAAAACATCCCTCGCCTGTAAATCCACCAGTCTGATGCTCATTTACATCACAGGTCTTTCACCGAGTGCAATGTTCCTGAGGTGGGTACAATGCAGTATGTGCCAGTGTAGACTCTTTTCCATTACCAGGGAAGGTAAAAAGATGCTTTAATATCACTGAAAATTCAGGCTGGATGGAAAAACACACAAGTAGGAAATGCTGATTTCAAAAATGCCAAGGCATATCCTTTCATTGCCCACATGTAAAAAACCCATAGACCAGGTATGGCTATGGAGATCTCTTCCTCCACCCCACTATTGCCTAAAAGGACAACGGGCAGATTTTTCACACTGCTTGGGACCCACAAAGATCTATAATTTGGTATTATGTCTCTGCATCACGTGGGAGCAAAGAAATGCTCCTGCTGCCCTGCAGCCCTGCCACTCCACAGCTCCCAGGACACCTCAGAGCTCTGCACATCCACATCGGTTCTCCTTGGGTGGACATTCCCAGAGGAATTATGCTGCTGTGAGCATGCAAAGCCGCGTAATCCAAGCCACTTGAAGGAGACACAAAACAATTGTATATTTTCTCCTTAATACACAGTCCCTCTGGACACAGAAGTCACAGACTGTCTCTGCTCGGCAGCACATGGGATAACTGCGCATCAGTCACATCCTACATTTTCTCCGTGTTGTTTCTTTCTTTTGCAGCACTTGCAGATATCCACTGGGGAATATGGTAATCCCAAAACACTGCTGCCTCCATGCCTCCACAGTCCATCTGAATTTCTCAACTTGGGTCTTTTCGTGTGTCTGATATTTACAGGGACAGAATCTCTGGCTTTGCTTGTCATCAATAATACATCTATCCTATGAAGAACAAGAAGACTGCGACACCAAAAAAAACCCCAACCCAAAAGACAGAGAAGTCCATTTCTCTTTCAACTGCCTGAAAAAACACCTTCCTCCTGGACCCCTGTGGATATACGCAAAGAGAGAGAGAATGCAGCCTTTGAACAGTAACTGGGATAAATCTGTCTCCTCTGATCATTCCCCCTCTGACTCATAAGTCTCAATCTACCAAGAAAATAGTGCACAGCTCTCACAAAGCATGACATGCACCTAGAAGGGAGGCACAATTAAAAGAAGAGGCAAGAGAGACAAATGATATGGGAGCCATTTCCTTAATGAACAGAACACTTTTCCCTTCTTATTCGTCATAATGACTACCAATAAATAACAGGAAGAAGCAACAGGTTTGAATACAACACCGATGAATTTAAGTTTAATGCAAGCAAAGTGCCTTATAACAAGTCTGGATTGAAAAAGATGTTGAGAAGGGTGGTTTTCAGAGAGACTGCTTACATTTTCATGTTTAGCGAGACCTGAATCTGCAGTAGATGGGTACAAAAAACAATGAGAAAATGTCTCTTTTTTTTTTTTTAACAAGTTAGGGCAAGTGAGATTCATCTCTCATTTTTGTGTGTTCTTTAAAAAAAGAAGAAGAAAATCCAAATGAAAAAGGCGATAAACAAATACTGAGACCTGGGAGGGAAGGCGGGCTTTATTCTACGCCACGACTAGCCCTCAACTCCTGTTCTTCTGCGGTCATGGTCACAGCTCTCCCACATAGCATCACCTCCCTCTCTGATTTTCACACCTCACATACTAGCTTAGGTAGCTACAGCCAAGCTTCGGTGCTGCCCAGAGAGTGTCAAAACGTGAGAGGTGCTAAAGGAGTCCTGGAGGTCCCTCTCCACCAGGTCACTAGAGATGGGCTCTTGCTAGGACTCAGGCAAAGTAGGGGGAAGGCTGGCTCATACCCCTTATTCCCACTGATGCCACCTTGACCCACATGATTGAGCCTCGTGGGCTGACTCCCAGCACGCGGTGCTGTGAATTAAGTTCTTGCATTTGGAGCGCTGCAGTATCATCTCTATCCTGTCGATCAAATGGCCAGTCGCTGGCACGAGCAACAGTTTACATCACTCACAACCGAACCCAAAATACAGGAAGATTAGCTGCCAGGGCGATTTAAGACTCCCAAAGCAGAACAGAAGCAGATAAGGGAAGCAAAGCAAACCATCCTTGGAAAGATAAAGAAACTTTGCAGCTGACACAGGAAAAGCAGCTAGTAAGGTAAGCAGGGGTGTTACCAGTCTCAAGCTAAAAGCATCTTGAAAGGTGACAGCAATTAAGAACCCATGCAAGCCTTGAGCTTAAAAACACTCTGACCTTGAAGGAACTCAATCTGCCTTTCTGGTTCCCAGGACAGATGGCCTCAGTAACAGATGATATAGATCACTTCCTAGTTCAGTATAGCTACATAGGTGTCCTGTAAGGCTTTTCTGGTACAGGACAGAGGGTCTTTGCCTCACCTGCTGACTGTTCAGCTGCCTGCTACCCTGACTGATCACTTTGGAATCACTGCTGCCCCAAGCCCCCACGTGCTAGATGGAGCCAGTTGGACTACTCCATGATTCCAGAACAACTTCAGCTGTCACACAGGCCCTGGACCAGGATGGCAGGTTGCACTGAACATTTTGTCTCAGACGAGCATCTCCACTCCTCCCTGGATGTCACCGTCACCTTGTACCATGGGATCTCTCCTGCCACAAGATCCAGCACAGCCATTACATCCCATAAGCACCACCACAGTCATACACCCCAATCCAGTGTCCCAGGTCTTCGGACTCAAAAGAACAGCCCGTCTCTCCCATACATCAAAACCAAACAAGTCTAGCAGACATGATGACATCTTGGACACATCGAGTTTTCAGCTGGAACAGTGCCACCCTGGTGACTTGGTTCAATCCAGGCAGCAGTCTGGGGACAAACGCAGCAGTTTCTCTCCTATCCTCCAATATAAAGCACTTCCACAAACTTCTAGGTGGTATTGGGAGAACAGCACCCAAACGGTCTCTTGTTTCTCTGCTCCCTCTGCTGGGTGCCAGCCCAGCATTATCAAAATGCCTGCTTGGGTAGCGCTGCCAGGCAGCAGCACACAGAAGCTAAAGCAGGCTGTAAAGTTACTACACAGTCTCCCAAAGAGCTCAGTAATTACCACTGTTAATTCTTACCAAGACCAATAGCACCACTACTCTTTACAGGGACCAAGCAGATCAAAAAGCAGATCCAGGAAGAGAGTTTCTGAGTTACAGGCTTCAGTGCCAGCAACCGCTGACATCTCCAGCCAACAGCCAGATCACGCAGCCCTGCCAAGGCCGTACGCCCACCACCTAATATTCCACACTGGCATCAGTCCACAGCCACTGCCAACGACTGTACGTACATGGATGCTGATCCACGCACAGCTATTCAAAAAGAAAGGGATCACAGCCCCTGTAATTGTGAACTTGCATCTTGGTGCAAAGGAAGACAGTGGATATATCGGGTTTGTTGCATAAAGTGGGGGCCAAGAAGCTAATCACTTCTATGTGTCTCATGATACTTTTTTCCCTTGTCAGAAGGGGATAATCCACCATTCTCCATATTCCACTGTATTTTCAAATGTAATTCAAGCTGGGGCCTCCCCTGCCTTTACTAGGCAAATAGACTAAATGCCAGTGAGAATGGATTTTAAATCTACATTTTAAGCACTGGAGTAGTAGAACTAGTCAAGACACAGAATTACTCACAACTGCTCCCTCACTGCAATACTCCAAACAAGATGATACTACAAACTCTTTCAATTCTCTCTTTAGAAAGGTAATCAGCCTTGTTTAGACCAATCTGGGGCTGGTTCTTGTTATCTTCAAACAAGAGATAGTAAAATAATTGTATAAGACAATCAAGACCCATCAGAACACTTTTTCATTAGGGAGGGATCATGCACTAGACTTATGCGGGGCATAGAGAGGGGGTTGGTTTCATTTGGGTTTTGCTTTACCTCTTAAAGATGGATTATTACCGCAGGAAAGTACAACCGAAATGATTGAAATAGTCACATTCCTCCTTCCATGTTTCAATGCGTTTCAAGCTCGTATCTGGAAGCGGAACAAAATCAAACATAGATCTCTTCCTAATTTTCCAAGCTACAGAACAATAAGTACCGCACAGCAGAAAACAAGATCTAATACAAGAGGTGGCAGCTGGGATTTCATGCTGCTCGTATGTATTCACATAAAAAGATATTGTGAAATGTGTTCATCTGATTCGTGTCAATATAAACAATGCTAGGGCCGCATAATAAGATGTGCCCCTCACGATATATGTAATCTTTAACCATTTTCTCAGTCCTCCTACAACCGAAGGCTGGAGGAGACAGATGATAGGTATCCAGCCCAAAACCGGCTTTGTTGTTAACTGCTCAGTGTTAAACAAGAGATCCTAGGGGAAAACTGAGGCATTTAAATGTATACTTAGCCTCAGAGATTGCAGTACTTAGGGTCTTGATGGGCAATTTGTTGTATGCATTTGTTGAGGGGGAGGTGTCTGCTGTGAACTTGTTTGGCTTCTGGTGATCCCAGCTGGTGCTGTGCAAGGTGTCGGCTGTTAGCCAGGATGTCTGCTGTCTGGCCCGAGCAGTGGGGAGCCTGGTCAGAGAGAAGTTTCTAGGAGAACTACTGCACCCACACAACCAGGAGGTGGAGAGTCTCTTCGAAGGACACCCCTAGTATGAATATCTAACTAATGTTAGATTATAAAAGAAGCTGTTTTGTTTTTCACGGCGCGCGTCTTGGTAGAGCAGAAGCTCCCGGCATGCCCAGCGCTGTTTGCTTGCCTTTATTCATGTAATAAATTGTAAAATTTGATTGGAATCCTGTTTGAGAGCAAATTCATTTATCACAATATGCAATCACAAGCAAACGTCACTCATTTGACACTGGAGAGGCATTCTCTTTCTAGCTGTGCATGGAAGGGATAGTTTCACCATACACTGCTCCAACAGCAGTGAATCAGAACTAGTAAGGGAGTCGCTACATTTTACAGTTCGTAGCAGCCACGTTCGAAAGAAAGGCCTGGTTTTTCTCTCTGTAAAACCAGTTCATGCAAGCCCAACGTGGCCCCACGCACCCCCTGAGATTCAGCCACCAGATTCCCAATTAAGACATGCTGAACTGGACAACTTGGAAAGCACATTTCAGTCCCCAAAAGGCAACAGGGTAGCAAGAGCTTCCACTAGCCTCTAGTAAACAAGAAACAAGGAAAGCCCATTGTCGTGGTTTAACCCCAGCCAGCAACTAAGCACCACGCAGCCACTCACTCACTCCCCCCCCATCCAGTGGGATGGGGGAGAAAATCAGGAAAAGAAGTAAAACTCCTGGGTTGAGATAAGAACGATTTAATAGAACAGAAAAGAAGAAACTAATAATGATAATGATAACACTAATAAAATGACAACAGTAGTAATAAAAAGATTGAAATGTACAAATGATGCGCAGGGCAATTGCTCACCACCTGCCGACCGACACCCAGCCAGTCCCCAAGCGGCGAATCCCTGCCCCCCACTCCCCAGTTCCTAAACCAGATGGGACGTCACATGGAATGGAATACACTGTTGGCCAGTTTGGGTCAGGTGCCCTGGCTGGGCATGAGAAGCTGAAAAATCCTTGACTATAGTCTAAACACTACTGAGCAACAACTGAAAACATCAGTGTTATCAACATTCTTCGCATACTGAACTCAAAACATAGCACTGTACCAGCTACTAGGAAGACGGTTAACTACATCCCAGCTGAAACCAGGACACCCATGCTTGCCAGGCAATCACTTACCCTCAGACACACCAGGCAAACTCTGTCAGGGAAGCACTTGAACAATCACCACCCACAGAAGACCTTGATGAATCAAACATGCAGCCCATCATACAAAAGATGCTACTGCCTCCTAAGCCCCAGTTTGCACCATAATATCAACAAGATCCCAGACTCAATAAAAACACCACAGTGTTTTTATTTTCTCGTGTCTTTAGACAGTAATCGCAATGTACCCTCTTCTCTTCCACTCCCCTGCACAGCTCAAGCGCACACAGGGCTTCCTTTCTTTATGAAACTAGACAATTAAAATTTACTTTCTAACAACAATTTGTTTGGATTCCCATCTATAAAAGCCTCCAAAAATGCCACATGGTACAGTAATTGCTCTACTGGTGAAATACAAAGGTTCGGTAATGTTTATAAAGCCACTTAAACTGCATGAGCAAAACTATTTTGCTTAATTACATTTTCCAACCCTTCATGCTATATACAAGCTCACTTCTTCCAAGACTCACCCCTACTCACATGATCAAATCATGCCACTTGAAACACTCTGACATTATTTGGGCATATAAAAAGGTTGAAATTATCGTGACGACGGCAACCTAAGGACTGCAGATACCCAGAATTTGGTATGAGAAGTGAAAGCTGAAAAAGAGTTAGATCTCTTGAAGGTATACATTTTAAATACCAGAGACACAAAGTGTTTAAAAGCCATTCAATACCACCGCTCACCATAAAACCATAAAAGGTTCTGAAACACTTGTCCTGGATCATTTCAATGGAAATATTAAAGGATGAAAATGCCCCATGGAATTACAGGATTCATTTATATAGACTGACAAACTCACTTTGTGGTAACGTGTTTTTAAATGCCAAGCAGTATAAACAAGGTATCTGAAATTACCACCTAATACAATGACTTGAACTTCAGCGCCTTCAAAATCACAATTCTACGAAGACTGAAATAAGTTTGACAGACTGAGGTATAATCAAAATCACTGTAGTCAGGAGAAATTTATCCAAAGCAAAAACCATTTCATGCTTGCACACATGTATGTTTACTATAAAAGAAAAGTAGAGCATAGGTTTTCAACAACAACCAAAAAAAGGCTCGAAAAGCACTTGGAAAAAATAAATTCTGCCACTCACTCCGCTTTTGCTGGGCATGCCGATTTTCACATTTTGGTCAAAGATCACTCGGCTTCTCCAGTTTACCTCACTTTGAGAAAATCATTTTCAGAAAACATGCCTCCAAGAAACATCGGACAACTGTACGTCCACATGTTTAAATAAGAGGTATTGCTGGGTAAAACTCAGCAATAGATCTATCACGCTCTTTACAACAGCGGCGATCGCTTGCTTGCAAGCCCCTGGCCAGAATCCTTCTCCTTGGCAAAATAAATTAATGCTAGACACTTCTCAAGACATCACATCAACAGGAAAAGGGTTAGCTCTCCCTCGCATCAATAAAGCACATCATCTGACCTAAAGTGCAAGTCTTCATCACTAAACCACTTTCAGAAGAAACAGTGCCAACCTTCAAAGACATCTTCCTATAATGAGCTGTCTTTCCTGACCATTTTGACTAGTTACAGACTTTGTATCTGTCTAGTCCTTCATCTTTTAGGAAGGCTAATGAGGTCGGAGAAGCAAAGGACAAGTCCAGCCAGTATTATTTATGGACCTCTTTTTTCACTGTTGTTCAGGACAGATACGCAGCATTGCGGAATCCTTCGGGACTGATTTCTCCCACCAAACCCACACTGCAGACTTAGTCTTAAAAACATATCCTCTCAAGGATAAACAAAGTAAGCTCATATCCGCCAGACCTGAAAGATGTTTTCACCAATGCCTCAGGACTGTCCACTGCTGGTAGTTCATCCGCTAAGCTTTCTTCAGGAGGTCTAGGGTCACTGATGATGGTCGGCTTTGGCCTTTCCTTGAGGTTGCCGGTCAGCCCACCGATAATGGTGTTCCACAAGCAGTTCTGTCATTTAGACCCTGCAAAACCAGACAGTCAGCAAAATACATTCATAGGCCTACTGTCCAGCCTCTCAGCAGTCTGCAAAACAAAGATGCTCTCTGAACTTTTTACCTTTGCATCACCACCAGTTTGGGATTAAGCCTGAAAACCCAAAATAAAGCTCCAAGTGGAAATAAGCACTAACTTCCAGCTCATTCCGAGTCCAAGACCACAATGCTTCCCATCAAAAGATTTGGTTACAGAACAGGGAGTTGTCACATCTCAGTAAAAACCATCCTCTCCACATTAACTTATAGCTTAGCATGTATTGGCGTGGCTGTATTTTAAGCCAAAGAACTAACCAGAAGACAAAGTACCAAATCAATACAATATTAATCGTTGAGTTTCTTAGTGCTAAATTACAGATTTGAGATATCACTGAAGGACTCCTATCAAAAAAACATACTTCTTTTCTGCTGAAATTGCAACCTTTCCCAGCAGACATTCAAATGCCAAAATATTTCTATGGATGGTCTTTTTACACTTATTTCCAAGAGTCACCAGGTGCCTCTTGCATGTCATTCAGAGAACCCATCCTCATCTGTAAGTCTAGCTCCACTGACAAAGTACAATTAGCACCCTTCAGTCAGATCTCCTCCCCACCTCTGAAGAACAGAATACCTGACTTGCAGCTCATCAAATTTAAGGACAGGGAGGGATCACTCCCCACTTATGGTCACGGTCACAAGACAGGCTCAACCTGGGGAAGAAACCAAACCAATGTCACCTGCTACCCATCAAATCACAACAAGGCTATGAGGAAGCAAAATGCAGCCTGAGAACAGCTTCCCCCCGGGGAGCCCTCCCGCCTCAACTCCACTCCCCATTCTCTCCACCTCCTCCCCCCGGCGGCGCAGGGGAACAGGGGACGGGGACGGGGGCTGGGGTCGGCTCCTCACCCCTTGTCTCTGCCGCTCCTTCCTCCTCAGGGGGAGGAGGACTCCGCGCTCGGCCCCTGCTCCGCCGTGGGGTCCGTCCCTCCCGCGGGAGACAGCCCTTCCCCAACTTCTCCAGCGTGGGTCCTTCCCGCGGGCTGCAGTTCCTCACAGACTCCTCCAGCGCGGGTCCCTTCCACAGGCAGGGTGCAGTCCTTCCGTCACAGACTGCTCCAGCGCGGGAGCCGCCGCCATTTTGGGGGACATCCGCTCCCCCGCTCCCCTCCACGGGCTGGGGGGGACAGCCTGCCGCCTCCCCGCGGGCTGCGGGGGCATCCCCTCCTCCTTCCCTGACCTCGGGATCCGCAGAGGGGTTCCTCTCACATCCCGCTCCCCCGACTCCCTCACGGGGCGTTCGTTCCCCTTCTGAAATCTCTTCTCCCAGAGGCGCTCCCGCCGTCGCTGAGGGGCTCGGCCTGGGCCAGAGGCGGGTCCGGCTCCCAGCCGGGGCAGCTTCGAGCAGCTTCTCCCAGGAGCCGGCCCTGCGGCCCCTCCCCCGCCACACACAAAAAAAAAAAAAAAAACACACAAAAAAACCAAACCGAAAGAGGGAGGGAGCAGATCCCGAGAAGAGCAGCGAAGGGCTGCAGTGGTGCTTACCTCAGTCAAGAGGCTTCTCTCAGCAGAGGCCCAGCAAGCCTTCATCTTACTGGATTCCAAGGGAGTAACAAAAGAGGATGGACTGGAGAGAGAAGCCATGGGCTTAAGGAGGGATTTACTTAAGAAGAGGTCTTGTGAAATAAGAGATCCTTTGTCTGTACAAGGCATGCCTTGCTAACGACTGGGCCCCTGAAGGAGAACGAAAAGACTGAGAAGAAGGGAACATCCTACCCCAGGAGGCACCGAGAAGTTGACAAACTGCTAATAGGCACGAAGTCAGCAAAAATCTTGGATAACCGGAGGAAAGGTAAAGGCAGCAGGGGCAGATCAGACCACCGACTCAATTCACGACCAAAAGACTTACCCCCTCCCCCCCCGCCTTGGGCATGTGCTGTAGAAGAAAAGAACACTGGACCTTTAATTCGAAGCGGGGGAACTTCAACCCGATAGAAACTGTGCGAGATAAGCGACTCCCGGTAATAGTTTTGGGGAAGAACTTTGGAAATCGAGTGTGTATAACTGAACTTGATAGCCTATGTCCATACATTTCATGTGGTTTGTTCACACTTTTATGGTTTTAATATTTTGTACCTTCTATGAAAACTGGTTTGCTGCTAGATGACTGTCTAAGTGAGATTTGATAAATGATCATACATTAACATTATGGTTGAAACAAGAGACCAAGGGTAACTGGGGAGATAATTACAAGAGTGTAGTCAAGTGATTAACTAGTAAATCTTCATAAGTTTTGCAGTCCTTTGCTCTTATGAGGAGATGTTCCTGTACACTAGATGAGAACAATGCTGAAACTGACCACATGTGATTGAAACTGCGTTAAGCTTCAAGATCAAAGAACAAGGACAAGAATAAAGACTTCAAGGACAGCCAGCAAGAACTTCAATGGGTCGGTGGTCGCAAAAGCAGCCCTTCGACTCAAATGGATCCTTCACTGCACATGATCGGATGTAGGCAGTACTAAGATAATCAGTTGCGATCATTTTTATGTGTATGTATACTAATTAGATTAATATGCAATTACTTATTCTATATTGATACCGAAAAGCCGGTCAAAGAAACTCTCTTAAGACTCGTTTTGGAGCTTTAGAAAGCAGGCATTCTTTATTGCAGCGCTGGATGCATGGGGGATAGTTCCACCTAGCATGCATGCCACAGCTTCAGCACAAACAGGTCATATGGAGTAACTAATTACATATTAATCAGATTAGTATACTTATACATAAAAATTATTGTAACTGAGTATCATAGTACTGCCTACATCTGATCACATGCAACAGTTCTTCATTTGAGTCGAAGGGCTGCTTTTGTGACCACCGATCCATTTCAAATTCTGTTGGCTGACCTTCAAGTCTTGTTCGTCATCCTTGTTCTTTGACCTTGGAGCTTAACATGGTTTCAGTCATATATGGTCAGTTTCAATATTAATCTTATCTAATGTGCAGGAACATCCAGTCATAAGAGCAAAGAACTGTAAAACTTAGGAGTAACTACCTCTACTAGTTAATTACTTGGCTACACTTCTGTCTACTTTTTCAATCATAGTGTTAGTATAAGATTTCTAATAATTATTTACCAAATCTCACTTTTACAGTCATCTAGCAGCAAACCAGTTTCCGCAGCTGGTACAAAATATTAAAACCAACAAATATTTAGACATACCATACAGAATGTATGGACATATGCTATCACCCACCGCCTCACTTTGGTGCTCTCCTCATTCACCTCCAGCAGCTCTGAGAACTGCAGGGTGTAAAGCATCAGCCACCAGTCATGCGTCAGGTATTGCACCTGAGGGAGAGAGGGGGCCACTGCGTCACTGTGAGTCTCCCCAGGCAGGGACCACCCTAAACCCATCATCGAGGCAGGCTGCAACCCCATCAACCTGAGGTCATGGCAAGGCAATATCCCCCATTCAGGATTTGTGGGAGAAGGTCCCCTGCGCTCCCGGACCATGGCAAGAAGACACAGCTTCCCTGTACATCACACCACCAGTGCTTCCCTGCAGTTTTTTAGTTAAGGGATGATCTCTCCCAGAGCAGCCTGGGGGAACCACGGGCAGAAGAGGCGAACCCAGCCCTTGGCTTGGGGTTTGAGGACCGCTCACCGCTTCCCCAGCCACCCTCCCTGGGTGGAGAACTGCTGCAGCACGCTGAAGGCAGAGAGCAGGGCCCAGCTCTGCACCACCAGCGCTTTGCCGGGACACAGGCAGCCTGAGCAGAGCCTGGACCTCCCCGTACACCTCACCGCAGACAGCCAGAACACACCCAGACACCCAGGCATCCTCCACGTGGAGGCCACTTCCCACCCCGGCTGGCCAACGCAACGGGCTGCCTACCTTCTTCAAGGACGTCAGCAGTTTGATGCTGACGAAGCCCATCTTGTTCTTCTGGACACGTTTCAGGAGGAAAGCATCCTTGGCCAGGTTCTCGTCAGAGAGGTGGAATTCCACCTGGGACACAACCCTCCTGACCAGCTGCAGGTCAGGGACAGAGTAGCTGCAGTCCAAGAGATCAGCCCCCAGAACATCACTCGCATCGCAGAAGCTCCCGGCAAAGCAGCGGGGACACGGGTGTGACTTGGTGGCCTTTGGGATGTGCAGCACTGCCCGGTCCCAGCCACAGCGGTGCAGATGGCAGAGTGTTGAGGAGCGGGGTGGCTCAGCTGCGCTCTGAAATGAAACGGAGTTTTATGGTTTTAGAAGCGCGCTTGCCTTCACGCCCCCAGCATTGGTCCCTGCCACAAGTTTCGCAGCAGATGGCCTTGCACGATCTTGCAGCCAGAGGTGCCTCACCAACAGAGCGCAATCTCTTTAATGAACAGGATACAGACCAGGAGAGATCTTTGGCCTCCGGTTCACGGCAGTTGTCCCGACTCCCCTGGGCCACACACTGTTCACGCAGCGGGAGCGAGAGGCCTGTGTCCTTGGTACCAGGGTGTCCTTGCTAGTGCCGAATCCTCCAAGCACGAGGAGGGGATGTACTAGTCTCATCCCTGGGGTCCTGTAGAGCGCAAACAGCCCCAGCGCCCCGACACCGGACGTTGGGCAGAATCCAGTCCTTTTCTGGGAGCACGGGGCGGCGGGTACCGTCTCCTCCTGGGTGTCACGCACCCAGGGAAAGCGCCGCCCCCTCCGAGGGGGATCCAGAGCTGCTGCTTTTCCCATCAGGAGACTAAAAGACCTGACAGCACTACTGGAGCGAGGGCTGGGGGAAAGCGTGCCACCGAGCGACACCGCGTGACCTTCCTTCGCGCCCTCGAGATCCTTTTTCCTATTTCTGCCTCGCTCCGGTCAACGCAGCAAACAGAAGCACGGGCAACAGTCACAAACGCATTTGCCATCTGGCGCAAGGAGGCTGCGGCTGCAGCTTGGTCCCCACTCGGCTCGGCTGAATCAACTTGTTCTTCTTCCCCCACCGGAAAAATACTGTTGAAAGCAAAGAGAATTTGCACCCGCAGACCCTGAGAGCTGCCTGTAGGCCCCGGGGGCACCCCAGCCTCCCTTAACCCTTTCCCTCCCCAGGAGGAGCTGGGGAGGCTCTTGGGGGTGGGGCGGAACATAGGGAGCCCCCGCATTCCTTCCGGGGAGACGCCAAAGAGTCCTTGGCAGCCAACAGCCAGAAGGGACCATGGCACAGCCACCAGTGCAGCTCCCACTGCCTGGGCCCTGGGGCCCCCTGGCGCCCCAGCTTTTCCAGCCATTCGTGCTCCCCAAAACCTTCTACCCTCAAGGTAGGGACCGATCCCAACCCCTGCAGCCCAGGGACGCTCTTGGGGGGCAAAAGCGGAGGTGACCGCCAGCCATCGCTCCTGTCTCTCTCTCTTAGGCTCAGCCAACCTGTGGCACCTGCCCGCGCGGGAGCAGCCCTTCCCTGCAGCCCGGGCACCCCAGGCACCACCAGCAGGTATGGCACCCCAGTCTGCTCTGGCACCTTCACCATCCCCATCACACCCGTTCCCCCGGCACTTTTCGCATGGGGGTTCAGCAAGCCCCGGTGAGCATCCTTGCCCTCGCCCGGGCGGCGCGTGCCCAGGAAAGCCCATCTGCAGAGAATTCCCCAAATATTTGGGGCCACCTCTCCCACTTCACCTCCTAGATGCAAGTCTCCTCCCCGATTTGCAACCCCGTCCCACCGGCACAGCAGCTCACCCTGTGGGGATCGCCCCGGCCACAAGCTCCCCACGCCCCTGGCCCAGAGCTGGGGGATGTCGGCCATCGGGGCTGGCTCAGCGGGTGCCCCTGGAGAGTCCCCCCAGCCCAGCACAGCTCCCCCTCCCCCACACAGGTCTGCAGAGGGCTCCATGTGGCTGCCTCTTCAACCCCCGGGTCTTCCCCATCCAGTGGACAACACCGACCTGCCTCCACCAGCCACAGCCACACTCGGCCAAGGCGCCACTTCTCTGCCAGCTGCTGCCCTGTGGGGTCCCGGGGGCTGCGGGGCCCCCCTAGCCTGGGCAGCCCCAGGGACCCCCCAGGGCCAACCACGATACCTCGCACGGAAATCGGAGGAGTGGGGTGGCCCCAGCTCCTCCGGTGCTGCTGACAGTCATCCCCGGCTACCAGCATATCGAGGGGCGGTTGGCGAAGATCAACATCTCCAGCACGGCCACCCCTGCGGGGGCACCCCCGGGCAGCGACATCTCCCCGGGGAGCGACGTCCCCCCAGCCAAGCCCTTGGAGATGCCCTTGCCGTGGCTGAGAAAGTGGCTCTCCAAGAGGCCCTAATGCTCTTTGATTGCTCCCTGGGCGGGCTGGCGGTCAGCCAGCGTGCTCCCAGCAGCAGCCCCATGCCTGGGGACGCTGGTGGCACCGGCGCAGCCACCCCTGACCGCGACTTCAGCTCGCTCTCGCTGCCTGAGGAGATGCTCACCCCTGACTACTGCATCCCCGAGCTCAGCGACGCCATGCTGAGCCTCAAAATAGTCAACAGCGGCGGGATGGAGCCCCAGGAGCCGTGGCAGGATGCGGGGATGGACCTGCCACCATCCCCACCTGCCACGGCAGGCAAGCAGAGGAAGAGGCAGGCGCAGAGCTCCTTGCCAATGCCACCCAGCAAGCACAGGGCTCTTGCAGCCAACGTGGGGGTGTGAGGGGGGGGCGGGGATTAGACAGGGGTGAGAGGGATGGAGATGAGGGGAGTGGGGGGTGGGAGAGGAGGGGGGGGTATTTGTTGAAGGGGGGGGCCGGGGAGGGGTTAGACTAGCTTGGATGGGACCTTTTCTCTTGTCTTTTCAATTAAAAGCTCCTTGTCCAGAACCGCTCCGTGCCTGTGTGGGAGGGGGAGAGAGAGCAGGGGGCACCAAGGAACAGCACCCAAGAGGTGCAAAAGCCCCAGATCCGAGCCGAGGAAAGCCCCGAGGGGAACCGAGCCACCCCCAGGGCTGAGTCACCACCAGCGGGGCAGGCAACGGTGGGGCGCGACGCAGACGACTCCCCTCTCCCCTTCCCCAGGGGGAGCAGCCCTTTGGTGGGGAAGCCAGGACAGACAGGTCCCTGCAGGACTCACGGACACGGCCCCACGCAGAAAGCAGCACAGAGCCCCTGCGACAACGACGGACCTTGGGGGCCGGGGGGGACACGGGCACACACGACAGCAAGGGCTCTGCAAGGCCTTAGTCTTGAACACCACCAGCATCCCCTCCAGCGGGGACAGGGCTTGGTGCAAAGCACTTCAAAGCCTCAAGACCATCACAGCCCTCCTTAGGTCCCACTGAACTCAGCCCCGGAGAGCCCAGCTTTGCCTCACTGACACAGCAAAATAACCCCCAATCACCCCAAGAATGGCGAGGGAGGAAGCTGCAGGCCAGGCAGGGACCCTCCTCCCCTTGTCTGGCTGCACCTTGGGCAGCTGCAAGACCGGGAAGGGGGGAGAAAAAAATCAGAAGAAAAAAAAAAAAAAAAAATCACTGCACCAGCCAGAAAGTGCCTGGAAACTTCATCCCTCTTCATTGCCCATTTCCCATGCGAGCTCCACGACCTGGGAGCAACGCAGCCAATAGAAACTTCGAGAACCAGACTCACAGCCTGCTGCAGCTGACCCTGCTCGAGCTGCCGAGGTGGGCTGGATGAACTCTAGAGGGCCCATTCAGCACCCATTCTGTGCTGCTGTGGCTCTGTCTCCGTCGTGGTTTAACCCCAGCCAGCAGCAACTAAGCACCACGCAGCCGCGCACTCACTCCCCCCCATCCAGCGGGATGGGGGAGAAAATCAGGAAAAGAAGTAAAACTCCTGGGTTGAGATAAGAACGGTTTAATAGAACAGAAAAGAAGAAACTAATAATGATCATGATAACACTAATAAGATGACAACAGCAATAATAAAAGGATTGGAATGTACAAATGATGCGCAGGGCAATTGCTCACCACCCGCCGACCGACACCCAGCCAGTCCCCGAGCGGCGATTCCCCCCCCACTCCCCAGTTCCTATACTAGATGGGACGTCGCATGGTATGGAATACACTGTTGGCCAGTTTGGGTCAGGTGCCCTGGCTGTGTCCTGTGCCAGCTTCTTGTGCCCTGGCTGGGCATGAGAAGCTGAAAAATCCTTGACTTTAGTCTAAACACTACTGAGCAACAACTGAAAACATCAGTGTTATCAAGGTTCTTTGCATACTGAACTCAAAACATAGCGCTGTACCAGCTGCTAGGAAGACAGTTAACTCTATCCCAGCTGAAACCAGGAAACTTTTAACCGCTTAACATTCCATGAGAAATACCCCAAGAGCTCAAGAAGAAAGAGCAGAAAGACAGGAGACAGGTGAAAGCCGAGAGCGCCAGCTAGACGGAATGAAAGACCCTCTTCCTTCTCTGAAGCTTCAGCAAGGCTTCCTTCACCTGCTTGTTCCTCCGACTGTAAATGACGGGGTTCAAACTGGGGCTGACGAGACTGCAGAAAAGGGAAAGAACTTTCTCCCTCCCAGAGGAGTTACCGCTCCCGGGCCCCGCGTACATGAAGATGGCGTTTCCATAAAAGACACCCGCCGCGGTCGGGTGGGAGCCACACGTGGACAAGGTTTCGTGCCATCCTGGCGCAGAGCGGATGCGCAGATCGGTGGCCGGGGTGTCCAGGGAGGAAATCAGGATTAAGGCTAAAGGCAAGAGGAAGAAGCACACACAGACAGCAAAGATCAGGACTTTATTGGCAGGAGCGGCAGTGCAGGCCAGCTTTAAGACAGCAACAATTTCACAGGAGAAGTGGACAACCTCGCAGGGGCCACAGAAAGGCAGGTGTAAAGCCAGAGAGGCTTGCAGTGTGCCCAATACGAACGCCAAAGCCCACAAAACCGTGGCAAGGGTGAGGCGCAGCCTCCAGATCACGATGAGGGCATAGCGCAGGGGACGGCAGATTGCCACGTAGCGAACATGAGACATCACGGCCAGCAGCACGCACGCTGTAAGTGCAAAGATTAAATAAAGATGGATCTGTGCCCCACACCCAGCACAGGAGAGGGCTCTGCCTTGTCCAAGGAGGCTCCTTAGCATACGGGGGACATTGCTGGAGGCGTAGCAGATGTCCGCGATGGAGAGGTGGCAGAGGAAGAAGTACACGGGGCTGTGGAGGCAGCAGTCCAGGCAGATAAGCAGAAAGACAAGTGCGTTTCCCATCAGAGTGGCAGAGCAGAGGGCAGAGAAAAGGCCAAAGAGGCAGTGCTGCAGGGCTGGGGTGCTGCAGAACCCCAGGAGGACGAATTCTGTGACAGTCGCTTCATTCTGCACGCTGTGCTGGAGGTGAGGCAGCACAAACTGCGACCACGGAGGTCTGGAAGCAAAGGAGCAAGGAAAAGGAAAGAAAAAGGAGAGTTTTCCTAAGAATGTTGTGTCCTTTACTCTTTACGCTGCAGCTCCCTTCTCCCCGTTCTTCCCTCTGACTCCAGTGAAAGGTGCGTACTACCCTCCCCACGCTGAGCGACGTACATCTGAATTGCAAGCTCCAATCTCTCTGCAAACTTTGAGCAGCTTGACCAATCTCACACAACTTTGCTGCCTAGCTTGCCCTTGAAGTCTTTCTTTTCCTGGGTTGGTTTGGGTTTTTTTTTGCAGGGGGTGGGGAGGGGCAGGGGGTGGTTTTGCTGTTGGAGAAGATAAGATGATGAAGATTGCAGGTGTCGATTAAGGTGAAGTCAGAACAACTTCAAAGCAGCTATTTTAAATTAAGTCCATATTAAAAGGAATGCACAGTTCACAGAAGAATTCCAGTTTTACCATTAAACCAACCAGCATTTCCAATCCACTGCCGTGTCCTCTTTACCTTCGTGCAATGCATTCCTATTGAATCCTGCAGTTGCTTGATCCGACTCCCCTATCCCAGCAGGGAGGCTACTGCAGGCCCGGGAAGGTCAGGCAGAACGTCACCTTGGTTCCTGCTGTGCAGCTGCTCGCCGTTACCAGTTTCGCAGGGTGCTGGTCAAGGTCCCTGGGCATCCCCTGGCACTTGTCTCCACGCGGCTCTCTGGTCTCCAAGATCTTCCGCCACTTCCAGGATACTTCCTCCAGCCAGGATCTTCACCTTTTCCTTCCTGGGTCCCTTTCTTCTCTTCAAGATCCCTTCTTCTTTCTGGGAACCCTTCTTTTTGCCACCACCTCTTCTTTCTGGAACCCCACGCCCCCCGTTTTCCCAATCTAAGTTGTCTATGTGAGCAGTACGATGCCTGATCAGCCTCCGAATTAAGGCTTCTGGCTCCTAGCTCTTTAGTAACTGTAGGATTCGGGACACGCTGGCTGCGTGTAGCAAGAAGCAGGCTTCTGCTTGACAGCTCAGAATTCAGTTTCAGACATTCACACGCACAGACCTTGCCACACACGTGCACCCCGTCACGTCTTGCCTGGTAACCTTCACAGTTTGAGCCAGTTTTTTGTCTACGGCCGGGCTTCAGACCCAGGGCATGGCCACAGAAGCGCATCCCCCCCGTCAGTCTGTGAGCTGAGCAAGGGAGAGTCAATACTTGTCTGGTGAGCCTCATACCCAGGCAATGTGGGCGACCCCTCTCCTGCGACAGCCCTGGCAAAAGCCACAGCAGGGTGCTCCCTTGCCTCTGCCTAGGTCACCGGGGTTCCCCTGCCTGCCATTGCTCCTTTGTCCTCCTCTGTGTTTGTGGAGATGTACAACCTAACACCTACAACGCCGGGAAAAAGAGAGGCTGCAGAGGGTCCAGCGGGGAAGGTCGCCGATGTAAAATGCTCTTTGTGAGAGGCAGCACACCCAGCTCACCTCCTTGCTCCTGAGCTGCTCTATCGGAAGCACTGCGTGCAGGACGCTCTGCTCAACAGGCTGTGTCTGTCTCTGACTGCCTTGTCCTTGCTGCAGCACTGTGTGCTGGGGGAACGCCACAGAGAGCAAGGAGGACGCTCTTTCCCCAGGAGCAACGGAGGGTGCTCAGCTGAGTGCTGCTGCAGGGGCCAAAGTGGGGCAGGCAGGCAGGCAGGGGAAGGCAGGAACGAGGGAGCTGGGAGGAACCGGCCAGTCTGGGAGATGCCCGAGAGGCTCGAGAACCCTGTAAGCACAGGACGAGCTCACAGGAGGTTCAACGTGAGGCCCTGTGCTTAACCATGCCCTCCAGATCTGGACCTTCTCTGCTTCCCGAGTTACCGTGCAGTTTAACAGCCTGGTGCAGAGATCCTGACTGGGAGATCACTGTACCTCCAGGAGTTAGGGATCCACCTAACAGTTAACCTGAGCGGGTGCAGGTCTGTGCTGCGCTGTACCTACAGCGTGGCCTTCAGGCTGTGTCCCTACACATGCCCCTTGGCCGCAGGATAAACGGAGCTGGTTGACTGTGACAGAGGAGCCTCCAGGCAGCTCCTGCTTGGTACCAGCGATTACGCCACCTGCGTGGCCCTGCCGTTATCTAAAGTGCAGCAAGAAGTCCGCGCGTGAACATCCTTTACGCAGAGAGATGTTTTCTTCTAAGAAAAGTTGTATGACACCGTGAATGACCAAAAAGGAGGAACTTCTCCACAGGCAGGATCTGTACAGTGTGCCAAGGGAAAATCCATCTGGGGTCTGCCCAATGCTGCATGAACGCAGGGTCCCCAGCATCTGAAGGGACCTAAGATTTACTTGCTACCTAGATGCCTCTTCTTGCTGCCTGTATGCCTTCTTCCTGGCTACGTCGCCTCCCAAGAGCTTGCCCACCCCCAGCCTACTGGGGAGGGGGGGAATGGTAGAGAGACGGCCCTGATGCTGTGCCAGCACTGCTCAGCCATGGCCAAAACACTGCTGTGTTATCAACAGCTTTCTAGCTACCAGTACAGAGCACAGCACCACGAGGGCTGCTGTGGGGTAAAGGAACTCCAACTCAGCCAGACCCAATAGAGAAGGAAAGTGGAGGAACAACAGAGGGGGCAGCCCAGGGACACAGAGCCCCAGGTCTCATCCGGCCGCTCCTGTGACCATACGGTGTATTCAAAATCAAATACCTGAAGTGCTTCCTTAGACGCAGTTTACAGCCAGGGGACAAGAAGGTGGCAGTTCTGCATTTTGCAGCTCCCAGGCTGATGGCAGAGCCAAAGCAAAAAAAAAAAAAACCAACAAAAACCAAACCAACCAAGAGAGGTAAAACTGGAGGCAAGGGGGCAAATGCTTTTCTTTCACCTTAGGCCAACTGCTCGGACGCTCTCTATGCTGCCCTGCCACAGAGGGCATCCCTCTCGTACCAGTAAGAGACATAAGAGCGAATTAAAGCCAGGACCCCAAACCAGACCAAAAACCCGGTCATGATGAAGAAGAAAGTGGAGAATGCATCAAACATAACAGAAAATGATTTTGGACATTCCCAGTTTACATTTGGAAAAAAGAGAGAAAAAAAAAGAGGAGGAATTAGGTATTAAAAGAAGAGCACTGAATGATAAAGCAGTAGCAGTCCCTCTACCACTACAAACCCACACCCCCACACGCACGTACGCACACAGACTTAACACCACCAAACTCCCATTGACTGTGATGTTCACCTCAGCTTGCTGGTCTAGAGATACTGAATGCCTGAAGCACACCAAGGAGAACTGAAAACATCTGCATGGCTTTAATGGGAATCCTCCAACTGAAACAAAGCGCTTTCTCCCTCTGTCTGCGTTGGCACATCCCCGAGTCACGCTCTCACTCCTCTCCTTCAAAGTCAAGATTCCTAAACGTGAAAAGCGGGAGTGGGGAATGGCGAAGGGAAGAGAAAAAGAGGGAGAGCATCATCAGTGGAAGACCTGCCAGCTGCTGCTGATTCAGCCCTGTTCGGGGGACCACCCCAGCAGAGAGGAGCTGGTTTGCGTGCCACGGTCCTCACTGCCTGTTCCCAGGGACAGGCCGTTTGCTCAGCCTTGCCGGCCAAAGCGTGGGAGAAGCGTAGGCGTGTGCCGTCGCTTGCAGAGGAGCACGGACACGTTCACGTGCAATCCTTTACCTTCTTCCTCCCTGGATTCAAAGGGTTTCTGTCTTCAAAGTGAGAGCCTTCCGTACGGTCGTTTGTGACATTTCATCCAGGATAATAATCTCAGAAGGATCAGTCCTGCAATAAATATTTCACATAGCAATCCGTGATTATGGGAACTGATGCCACCAAGGGCATTAGCATCAGCAAGAGGAACAGCGGAGCCCCGAGAATCAAAGCTCCGCATAAGTGTGGGAGGTTTTGCTGGATGAGGAGTTTTGGGAG